>NW_028116776.1:145000-1345000 GCF_964273445.1 Streptopelia decaocto
TGAAAAGTTTCAATGGGAATGGGAAGAATTGGGACAAAAATTGGAAAATTTTTAAGGGACTTTGAAAAAATTTCAACTGGAATTTTAGCAATTTTGACGTGAAATTGTAAAGATGTTGAGGTGATTTTGAAAATTCTAGAGAGAATTTTAAAAGCTTCAACAGAATTTCAACAATTTGGAGAGGGATTTGAAAAGTTTCAATGGGAATGGGAAGAATTGGGACAAAAATTGGAAAATTTTTAAGGGACTTTGAAAAAATTTCAACTGGAATTTTAGCAATTTTGACGTGAAATTGTAAACATGTGGACATGGACTTTGAAAATTCTAGAGAGAATTTTAAAAGCTTCAACAGAATTTCAACAATTTGGAGAGGGATTTGAAAAGTTTCAATGGGAATGGGAAGAATTGGGACAAAAATTGGAAAATTTTTCAGGGACTTTGAAAAAATTTCAACTGGAATTTTAGCAATTTTGACGTGAAATTGTAAAGATGTGGAAGTGGATTTTGAAAATTCTAGAGAGAATTTTAAAAGCTTCAACAGAATTTCAACAATTTGGAGAGGGATTTGAAAAGTTTCAATGGGAATGGGAAGAATTGGGACAAAAATTGGAAAATTTTTAAGGGACTTTGAAAAAATTTCAACTGGAATTTTAGCAATTTTGACGTGAAATTGTAAACATGTTGAAGTGGATTTTGAAAATTCTAGAGAGAATTTTAAAAGCTTCAACAGAATTTCAACAATTTGGAGAGGGATTTGAAAAGTTTCAATGGGAATGGGAAGAATTGGGACAAAAATTGGAAAATTTTTAAGGGACTTTGAAAAAAATTCAACTGGAATTTTAGCTATTTTGATGTGAAATTGTAAACATGTGGACATGGACTTTGAAAATTCTAGAGAGAATTTTAAAAGCTTCAACAGAATTTAAACAATTTTGAGAGGGATTTGAAAAGTTTCAATGGGAATGGGAAGAATTGGGACAAAAATTGGAAAATTTTTAAGGGACTTTGAAAAAATTTCAACTGGAATTTTAGCAATTTTGACGTGAAATTGTAAACATGTGGACATGGATTTTGAAAATTCTAGAGAGAATTTTAAAAGCTTCAACAGAATTTCAACAATTTTGAGAGGGATTTGAAAAGTTTCAATGGTTATGTGAAGAATTGGGACAAAAATTGGAAAATTTTTAAGGGACTTTGAAAAAATTTCAACTGGAATTTTAGCAATTTTGACGTGAAATTGTAAAGATGTTGAAGTGGATTTTGAAAATTCTAGAGAGAATTTTAAAAGCTTCAACAGAATTTCAACAATTTGGAGAGGGATTTGAAAAGTTTCAATGGGAATGGGAAGAATTGGGACAAAAATTGGAAAATTTTTAAGGGACTTTGAAAAAATTTCAACTGGAATTTTAGCAATTTTGACGTGAAATTGTAAACATGTGGACGTGGATTTTGAAAATTCTAGAGAGAATTTTAAAAGCTTCAACAGAATTTCAACAATTTTGAGAGGGATTTGAAAAGTTTCAATGGGAATGGGAAGAATTGGGACAAAAATTGGAAAATTTTTAAGGGACTTTGAAAAAATTTCAACTGGAATTTTAGCAATTTTGACGTGAAATTGTAAAGATGTGGACGTGGATTTTGAAAATTCTAGAGAGAATTTTAAAAGCTTCAACAGAATTTCAACAATTTGGAGAGGGATTTGAAAAGTTTCAATGGGAATGGGAAGAATTGGGACAAAAATTGGAAAATTTTTAAGGGACTTTGAAAAAATTTCAACTGGAATTTTAGCAATTTTGACGTGAAATTGTAAAGATGTGGAAGTGGATTTTGAAAATTCTAGAGAGAATTTTAAAAGCTTCAACAGAATGTCAACAATTTTGAGAGGGATTTGAAAAGTTTCAATGGGAATGGGAAGAATTGGGACAAAAATTGGAAAATTTTTAAGGGACTTTGAAAAAATTTCAACTGGAATTTTAGCAATTTTGACGTGAAATTGTAAACATGTGGACGTGGATTTTGAAAATTCTAGAGAGAATTTTAAAAGCTTCAACAGAATTTAAACAATTTTGAGAGGGATTTGAAAAGTTTCAATGGGAATGGGAAGAATTGGGACAAAAAATGGAAAATTTTTAAGGGACTTTGAAAAAATTTCAACTGGAATTTTAGCAATTTTGACGTGAAATTGTAAAGATGTGGACGTGGATTTTGAAAATTCTAGAGAGAATTTTAAAAGCTTCAACAGAATTTCAACAATTTGGAGAGGGATTTGAAAAGTTTCAATGGGAATGGGAAGAATTGGGACAAAAATTGGAAAATTTTTAAGGGACTTTGAAAAAATTTCAACTGGAATTTTAGCAATTTTGACGTGAAATTGTAAAGATGTTGAAGTGGATTTTGAAAATTCTAGAGAGAATTTTAAAAGCTTCAACAGAATTTCAACAATTTGGAGAGGGATTTGAAAAGTTTCAATGGGAATGGGAAGAATTGGGACAAAAATTGGAAAATTTTTAAGGGACTTTGAAAAAATTTCAACTGGAATTTTAGCAATTTTGACGTGAAATTGTAAACATGTGGACGTGGATTTTGAAAATTCTAGAGAGAATTTTAAAAGCTTCAACAGAATTTCAACAATTTTGAGAGGGATTTGAAAAGTTTCAATGGGAATGGGAAGAATTGGGACAAAAAATGGAAAATTTTTAAGGGACTTTGAAAAAATTTCAACTGGAATTTTAGCAATTTTGACGTGAAATTGTAAACATGTGGACGTGGATTTTGAAAATTCTAGAGAGAATTTTAAAAGCTTCAACAGAATTTCAACAATTTTGAGAGGGATTTGAAAAGTTTCAATGGGAATGGGAAGAATTGGGACAAAAATTGGAAAATTTTTAAGGGACTTTGAAAAAATTTCAACTGGAATTTTAGCCATTTTGACATGAAATTGTAAAGATGTGGAAGTGGATTTTGAAAATTCTAGAGAGAATTTTAAAAGCTTCAACAGAATTTCAACAATTTTGAGAGGGATGTGAAAAGTTTCAATGGGAATGGGAAGAATTGGGACAAAAAATGGAAAATTTTTAAGGGACTTTGAAAAAATTTCAACTGGAATTTTAGCAATTTCGAGTTCCTCTCAACATTTTGGAAATCCCGCTGAAACTTTGGACATTCTGGCGAAGGGTTCCCAATCCCCGACAAGACTGGTACCCTTTCACGTCCAAATCTCTCAAACTCCGGGAGAGATTCTCAAAACCAAGGTTCACATGTTTCGAGTTCCTTTCAACATTTTGGAAATCCCGCTGAAACTTTGGACATTCTCGCGAAGGGTTCCCAATCCCCGACAAGACTGGTACCCTTTCACGTCCAAATCTCTCAAACTCCGGGAGAGATTCTCAAAACCGAGGTTGACATGTTTCGAGTTCCTCTCAACATTTTGGAAATCCCGATGAAACTTTGGACATTCTCGTGAAGGGTTCCCAATCCCCGACAAGACTGGTACCCTTTCACGTCCAAATCTCTCAAACTCCGGGAGAGATTCTCAAAACCAAGGTTGACATGGTTCGAGTTCCTCTCAACATTTTGGAAATCCCGCTGAAACTTTGGACATTCTCGCGAAGGGTTCCCAATCCCCGACAAGACTGGTACCCTTTCACGTCCAAATCTCTCAAACTCCGGGAGAGATTCTCAAAACCAAGGTTGACATGTTTCGAGTTCCTCTCAACATTTTGGAAATCCCGCTGAAACTTTGCACATTCTCGCGAAGGGTTCCCAATCCCCGACAAGACTGGTACCCTTTCACGTCCAAATCTCTCAAACTCCGGGAGAGATTCTCAAAACCAAGGTTGACATGTTTCGAGTTCCTCTCAACATTTTGGAAATCCCGCTGAAACTTTGGACATTCTGGGGAAGGGTTCCCAATCCCCGACAAGACTGGTACCCTTTCACGTCCAAATCTCTCAAACTCCGGGAGAGATTCTCAAAACCAAGGTTGACATGTTTCGAGTTCTTCTCAACATTTTGGAAATCCCGCTGAAAGTTTGGACATTCTCGTGAAGGGTTCCCAATCCCCGACAAGACTGGTACCCTTTCACGTCCAAATCTCTCAAACTCCGGGAGAGATTCTCAAAACCGAGGTTGACATGTTTCGAGTTCCTCTCAACATTTTGTAAATCCCGCTGAAACTTTGGACATTCTCGCGAAGGGTTCCCAATCCCCGACAAGACTGGTACCCTTTCACGTCCAAATCTCTCAAACTCCGGGAGACATTCTCAAAACCGAGGTTGACATGTTTCGAGTTCCTCTCAACATTTTGGAAATCCCGCTGAAACTTTGGACATTCTGGCGAAGGGTTCCCAATCCCCAACAAGACTGGTACCCTTTCACGTCCAAATCTCTCAAACTCCGGGAGAGATTCTCAAAACCGAGGTTGAGATGTTTCGAGTTCCTCTCAACATTTTGGAAATCCCGCTGAAACTTTGGACATTCTCGCGAAGGGTTCCCAATCCCCGACAAGACTGGTACCCTTTCACGTCCAAATCTCTCAAACTCCGGGAGAGATTCTCAAAACCGAGGTTGACATGTTTCGAGTTCCTCTCAACATTTTGGAAATCCCGCTGAAACTTTGGACATTCTCGCGAAGGGTTCCCAATCCCCGACAAGACTGGTACCCTTTCACGTCCAAATCTCTCAAACTCCGGGAGAGATTCTCAAAACCAAGGTTGACATGATTAGAGTTCCTCTCAACATTTTGGAAATCCCGCTGAAACTTTGGACATTCTGGCGAAGGGTTCCCAATCCCCGACAAGACTGGTACCCTTTCACGTCCAAATCTCTCAAACTCCGGGAGAGATTCTCAAAACCGAGGTTGACATGTTTCGAGTTCCTCTCAATATTTTGGAAATCCCGCTGAAACTTTGGACATTCTCGCGAAGGGTTCCCAATCCCCGACAAGACTGGTACCCTTTCACGTCCAAATCTCTCAAAGTCCGGGAGAGATTCTCAAAACCGAGGTTGACATGATTCGAGTTCCTCTCAACATTTTGGAAATCCCGCTGAAACTTTGGACATTCTCGCGAAGGGTTCCCAATCCCCGACAAGACTGGTACCCTTTCACGTCCAAATCTCTCAAACTCCGGGAGAGATTCTCAAAACCAAGGTTGACATGTTTCGAGTTCCTCTCAACATTTTGGAAATCCCGCTGAAACTTTGGACATTCTGGCGAAGGGTTCCCAATCCCCGACAAGACTGGTACCCTTTCACGTCCAAATCTCTCAAACTCCGGGAGAGATTCTCAAAACCAAGGTTGACATGTTTCGAGTTCCTCTCAACATTTTGGAAATCCCGCTGAAACTTTGGACATTCTCGCGAAGGGTTCCCAATCCCCGACAAGACTGGTACCCTTTCACGTCCAAATCTCTCAAACTCCGGGAGAGATTCTCAAAACCAAGGTTGACATGTTTCGAGTTCCTCTCAACATTTTAGAAATCCCGCTGAAACTTTGGACATTCTCGTGAAGGGTTCCCAATCCCCGACAAGACTGGTACCCTTTCACGTCCAAATCTCTCAAACTCCGGGAGAGATTCTCAAAACCAAGGTTGACATGTTTCGAGTTCCTCTCAACATTTTGGAAATCCCGCTGAAACTTTGGACATTCTCGCGAAGGGTTCCCAATCCCCGACAAGACTGGTACCCTTTCACGTCCAAATCTCTCAAACTCCGGGAGAGATTCTCAAAACCAAGGTTGACATGTTTCGAGTTCCTCTCAACATTTTGGAAATCCCGCTGAAACTTTGGACATTCTCGCGAAGGGTTCCCAATCCCCGACAAGACTGATACCCTTTCACGTCCAAATCTCTCAAACTCCGGGAGAGATTCTCAAAACCAAGGTTGACATGTTTCGAGTTCCTCTCAACATTTTGGAAATCCCGCTGAAACTTTGGACATTCTTGCGAAGGGTTCCCAATCCCCGACAAGACTGGTACCCTTTCACGTCCAAATCTCTCAAACTCCGGGAGAGATTCTCAAAACCAAGGTTGACATGTTTCGAGTTCCTCTCAACATTTTGGAAATCCCGCTGAAACTTTGGACATTCTCGCGAAGGGTTCCCAATCCCCGACAAGACTGGTACCCTTTCACGTCCAAATCTCTCAAACTCCGGGAGAGATTCTCAAAACCAAGGTTGACATGTTTCGAGTTCCTCTCAACATTTTGGAAATCCCGCTGAAACTTTGGACATTCTCGCGAAGGGTTCCCAATCCCCGACAAGACTGGTACCCTTTCACGTCCAAATCTCTCAAACTCCGGGAGAGATTCTCGAAACCAAGGTTGACATGTTTCGAGTTCCTCTCAACATTTTGGAAATCCCGCTGAAACTTTGGACATTCTCGCGAAGGGTTCCCAATCCCCGACAAGACTGGTACCCTTTCACGTCCAAATCTCTCAAACTCCGGGAGAGATTCTCAAAACCAAGGTTGACATGGTTCGAGTTCCTCTCAACATTTTGGAAATCCCGCTGAAACTTTGGACATTCTCGCGAAGGGTTCCCAATCCCCGACAAGACTGGTACCCTTTCACGTCCAAATCTCTCAAACTCCGGGAGAGATTCTCAAAACCGAGGTTGACATGATTCGAGTTCCTCTCAACATTTTGGAAATCCTGCTGAAACTTTGGACATTCTCGCGAAGGGTTCCCAATCCCCGACAAGACTGGTACCCTTTCACGGCCAAATCTCTCAAACTCCGGGAGAGATTCTCAAAACCAAGGTTGACATGTTTCGAGTTCCTCTCAACATTTTGGAAATCCCGCTGAAACTTTGGACATTCTGGCGAAGGGTTCCCAATCCCCGACAAGACTGGTACCCTTTCACGTCCAAATCTCTCAAACTCCGGGAGAGATTCTCAAAACCAAGGTTGACATGTTTCGAGTTCCTCTCAACATTTTGGAAATCCCGCTGAAACTTTGGACATTCTCGCGAAGGGTTCCCAATCCCCGACAAGACTGGTACCCTTTCACGTCCAAATCTCTCAAACTTTCGGAGAGATTCTCAAAACCAAGGTTGACATGTTTCGAGTTCCTCTCAACATTTTGGAAATCCCGCTGAAACTTTGAACATTCTCGCGAAGGGTTCCCAATCCCCCACAAGACTGGTAAACTTTCATGTCCAAATCTCTCAAACTCCGGGAGAGATTCTCAAAACCAAGGTTGACATGTTTCGAGTTCCTCTCAACATTTTGGAAATCCCGCTGAAACTTTGGACATTCTGGCGAAGGGTTCCCAATCCCCGACAAGACTGGTACCCTTTCACGTCCAAATCTCTCAAACTCCGGGAGAGATTCTCAAAACCGAGGTTGACATGTTTCGAGTTCCTCTCAACATTTTGGAAATCCCGCTGAAACTTTGGACATTCTCGCGAAGGGTTCCCAATCCCCGACAAGACTGGTACCCTTTCACGTCCAAATCTCTCAAACTCCGGGAGAGATTCTCAAAACCAAGGTTGACATGTTTCGAGTTCCTCTCAACATTTTGGAAATCCCGCTGAAACTTTGGACATTCTCGCGAAGGGTTCCCAATCCCCGACAAGACTGGTACCCTTTCACGTCCAAATCTCTCAAACTCCGGGAGAGATTCTCAAAACCGAGGTTGACATGTTTCGAGTTCCTCTCAACATTTTGGAAATCCCGATGAAACTTTGGACATTCTCGTGAAGGGTTCCCAATCCCCGACAAGACTGGTACCCTTTCACGTCCAAATCTCTCAAACTCCGGGAGAGATTCTCAAAACCAAGGTTGACATGGTTCGAGTTCCTCTCAACATTTTGGAAATCCCGCTGAAACTTTGGACATTCTCGCGAAGGGTTCCCAATCCCCGACAAGACTGGTACCCTTTCACGGCCAAATCTCTCAAACTCCGGGAGAGATTCTCAAAACTGAGGTTGACATGATTCGAGTTCCTCTCAACATTTTGGAAATCCTGCTGAAACTTTGGACATTCTCGCGAAGGGTTCCCAATCCCCGACAAGACTGGTACCCTTTCACGTCCAAATCTCTCAAACTCCGGGAGAGATTCTCAAAACCAAGGTTGACATGTTTCGAGTTCCTCTCAACATTTTGGAAATCCCGCTGAAACTTTGGACATTCTGGCGAAGGGTTCCCAATCCCCGACAAGACTGGTACCCTTTCACGTCCAAATCTCTCAAACTCCGGGAGAGATTCTCAAAACCAAGGTTGACATGTTTCGAGTTCCTCTCAACATTTTGGAAATCCCGCTGAAACTTTGGACATTCTCGCGAAGGGTTCCCAATCCCCGACAAGACTGGTACCCTTTCACGTCCAAATCTCTCAAACTCCGGGAGAGATTCTCAAAACCAAGGTTGACATGTTTCGAGTTCCTCTCAACATTTTGGAAATCCCGCTGAAACTTTGGACATTCTCGCGAAGGGTTCCCAATCCCCGACAAGACTGGTACCCTTTCACGTCCAAATCTCTCAAACTCCGGGAGAGATTCTCAAAACCAAGGTTGACATGTTTCGAGTTCTTCTCAACATTTTGGAAATCCCGCTGAAAGTTTGGACATTCTCGTGAAGGGTTCCCAATCCCCGACAAGACTGGTACCCTTTCACGTCCAAATCTCTCAAACTCCGGGAGAGATTCTCAAAACCAAGGTTGACATGTTTCGAGTTCCTCTCAACATTTTGTAAATCCCGCTGAAACTTTGGACATTCTCGCGAAGGGTTCCCAATCCCCGACAAGACTGGTACCCTTTCACGTCCAAATCTCTCAAACTCCGGGAGACATTCTCAAAACCGAGGTTGACATGTTTCGAGTTCCTCTCAACATTTTGGAAATCCCGCTGAAACTTTGGACATTCTGGCGAAGGGTTCCCAATCCCCAACAAGACTGGTACCCTTTCACGTCCAAATCTCTCAAACTCCGGGAGAGATTCTCAAAACCGAGGTTGAGATGTTTCGAGTTCCTCTCAACATTTTGGAAATCCCGCTGAAACTTTGGACATTCTCGCGAAGGGTTCCCAATCCCCGACAAGACTGGTACCCTTTCACGTCCAAATCTCTCAAACTCCGGGAGAGATTCTCAAAACCGAGGTTGACATGTTTCGAGTTCCTCTCAACATTTTGGAAATCCCGATGAAACTTTGGACATTCTCGCGAAGGGTTCCCAATCCCCTACAAGACTGGTAACCTTTCATGTCCAAATCTCTCAAACTCCGGGAGAGATTCTCAAAACCAAGGTTGACATGATTAGAGTTCCTCTCAACATTTTGGAAATCCCGCTGAAACTTTGGACATTCTGGCGAAGGGTTCCCAATCCCCGACAAGACTGGTACCCTTTCACGTCCAAATCTCTCAAACTCCGGGAGAGATTCTCAAAACCGAGGTTGACATGTTTCGAGTTCCTCTCAACATTTTGGAAATCCCGCTGAAACTTTGGACATTCTGGCGAAGGGTTCCCAATCCCCGACAAGACTGGTACCCTTTCACGTCCAAATCTCTCAAACTCCGGGAGAGATTCTCAAAACCGAGGTTGACATGATTCGAGTTCCTCTCAACATTTTGGAAATCCCGCTGAAACTTTGGACATTCTCGCGAAGGGTTCCCAATCCCCGACAAGACTGGTACCCTTTCACGTCCAAATCTCTCAAACTCCGGGAGAGATTCTCAAAACCAAGGTTGACATGTTTCGAGTTCCTCTCAACATTTTGGAAATCCCGCTGAAACTTTGGACATTCTGACGAAGGGTTCCCAATCCCCGACAAGACTGGTACCCTTTCACGTCCAAATCTCTCAAACTCCGGGAGAGATTCTCAAAACCAAGGTTGACATGTTTCGAGTTCCTCTCAACATTTTGGAAATCCCGCTGAAACTTTGGACATTCTCGCGAAGGGTTCCCAATCCCCGACAAGACTGGTACCCTTTCACGTCCAAATCTCTCAAACTCCGGGAGAGATTCTCAAAACCAAGGTTGACATGTTTCGAGTTCCTCTCAACATTTTAGAAATCCCGCTGAAACTTTGGACATTCTCGTGAAGGGTTCCCAATCCCCGACAAGACTGGTACCCTTTCACGTCCAAATCTCTCAAACTCCGGGAGAGATTCTCAAAACCAAGGTTGACATGTTTCGAGTTCCTCTCAACATTTTGGAAATCCCGCTGAAACTTTGGACATTCTCGCGAAGGGTTCCCAATCCCCGACAAGACTGGTACCCTTTCACGTCCAAATCTCTCAAACTCCGGGAGAGATTCTCAAAACCAAGGTTGACATGTTTCGAGTTCCTCTCAACATTTTGGAAATCCCGCTGAAACTTTGGACATTCTCGCGAAGGGTTCCCAATCCCCGACAAGACTGATACCCTTTCACGTCCAAATCTCTCAAACTCCGGGAGAGATTCTCAAAACCAAGGTTGACATGTTTCGAGTTCCTCTCAACATTTTGGAAATCCCGCTGAAACTTTGGACATTCTTGCGAAGGGTTCCCAATCCCCGACAAGACTGGTACCCTTTCACGTCCAAATCTCTCAAACTCCGGGAGAGATTCTCAAAACCAAGGTTGACATGTTTCGAGTTCCTCTCAACATTTTGGAAATCCCGCTGAAACTTTGGACATTCTCGCGAAGGGTTCCCAATCCCCGACAAGACTGGTACCCTTTCACGTCCAAATCTCTCAAACTCCGGGAGAGATTCTCAAAACCAAGGTTGACATGTTTCGAGTTCCTCTCAACATTTTGGAAATCCCGCTGAAACTTTGGACATTCTCGCGAAGGGTTCCCAATCCCCGACAAGACTGGTACCCTTTCACGTCCAAATCTCTCAAACTCCGGGAGAGATTCTCGAAACCAAGGTTGACATGTTTCGAGTTCCTCTCAACATTTTGGAAATCCCGCTGAAACTTTGGACATTCTCGCGAAGGGTTCCCAATCCCCGACAAGACTGGTACCCTTTCACGTCCAAATCTCTCAAACTCCGGGAGAGATTCTCAAAACCAAGGTTGACATGGTTCGAGTTCCTCTCAACATTTTGGAAATCCCGCTGAAACTTTGGACATTCTCGCGAAGGGTTCCCAATCCCCGACAAGACTGGTACCCTTTCACGTCCAAATCTCTCAAACTCCGGGAGAGATTCTCAAAACCGAGGTTGACATGATTCGAGTTCCTCTCAACATTTTGGAAATCCTGCTGAAACTTTGGACATTCTCGCGAAGGGTTCCCAATCCCCGACAAGACTGGTACCCTTTCACGGCCAAATCTCTCAAACTCCGGGAGAGATTCTCAAAACCAAGGTTGACATGTTTCGAGTTCCTCTCAACATTTTGGAAATCCCGCTGAAACTTTGGACATTCTGGCGAAGGGTTCCCAATCCCCGACAAGACTGGTACCCTTTCACGTCCAAATCTCTCAAACTCCGGGAGAGATTCTCAAAACCAAGGTTGACATGTTTCGAGTTCCTCTCAACATTTTGGAAATCCCGCTGAAACTTTGGACATTCTCGCGAAGGGTTCCCAATCCCCGACAAGACTGGTACCCTTTCACGTCCAAATCTCTCAAACTTTGGGAGAGATTCTCAAAACCAAGGTTGACATGTTTCGAGTTCCTCTCAACATTTTGGAAATCCCGCTGAAACTTTGAACATTCTCGCGAAGGGTTCCCAATCCCCGACAAGACTGGTAAACTTTCATGTCCAAATCTCTCAAACTCCGGGAGAGATTCTCAAAACCAAGGTTGACATGATTAGAGTTCCTCTCAACATTTTGGAAATCCCGCTGAAACTTTGGACATTCTGGCGAAGGGTTCCCAATCCCCGACAAGACTGGTACCCTTTCACGTCCAAATCTCTCAAACTCCGGGAGAGATTCTCAAAACCGAGGTTGACATGTTTCGAGTTCCTCTCAACATTTTGGAAATCCCGCTGAAACTTTGGACATTCTCGCGAAGGGTTCCCAATCCCCGACAAGACTGGTACCCTTTCACGTCCAAATCTCTCAAACTCCGGGAGAGATTCTCAAAACCAAGGTTGACATGTTTCGAGTTCCTCTCAACATTTTTGAAATCCCGCTGAAACTTTGGACATTCTCGCGAAGGGTTCCCAATCCCCGACAAGACTGGTACCCTTTCACGTCCAAATCTCTCAAACTCCGGGAGAGATTCTCAAAACCGAGGTTGACATGTTTCGAGTTCCTCTCAACATTTTGGAAATCCCGATGAAACTTTGGACATTCTCGTGAAGGGTTCCCAATCCCCGACAAGACTGGTACCCTTTCACGTCCAAATCTCTCAAACTCCGGGAGAGATTCTCAAAACCAAGGTTGACATGGTTCGAGTTCCTCTCAACATTTTGGAAATCCCGCTGAAACTTTGGACATTCTCGCGAAGGGTTCCCAATCCCCGACAAGACTGGTACCCTTTCACGGCCAAATCTCTCAAACTCCGGGAGAGATTCTCAAAACTGAGGTTGACATGATTCGAGTTCCTCTCAACATTTTGGAAATCCTGCTGAAACTTTGGACATTCTCGCGAAGGGTTCCCAATCCCCGACAAGACTGGTACCCTTTCACGTCCAAATCTCTCAAACTCCGGGAGAGATTCTCAAAACCAAGGTTGACATGTTTCGAGTTCCTCTCAACATTTTGGAAATCCCGCTGAAACTTTGGACATTCTCGCGAAGGGTTCCCAATCCCCGACAAGACTGGTACCCTTTCACGTCCAAATCTCTCAAACTCCGGGAGAGATTCTCAAAACCAAGGTTGACATGTTTCGAGTTCCTCTCAACATTTTGGAAATCCCGCTGAAACTTTGGACATTCTCGTGAAGGGTTCCCAATCCCCGACAAGACTGGTACCCTTTCACGTCCAAATCTCTCAAACTCCGGGAGAGATTCTCAAAACCGAGGTTGACATGTTTCGAGTTCCTCTCAACATTTTGGAAATCCCGCTGAAACTTTGGACATTCTGGCGAAGGGTTCCCAATCCCCGACAAGACTGGTACCCTTTCACGTCCAAATCTCTCAAACTCCGGGAGAGATTCTCAAAACCGAGGTTGACATGTTTCGAGTTCCTCTCAACATTTTGGAAATCCCGCTGAAACTTTGGACATTCTCGCGAAGGGTTCCCAATCCCCGACAAGACTGGTACCCTTTCACGTCCAAATCTCTCAAACTCCGGGAGAGATTCTCAAAACCGAGGTTGACATGTTTCGAGTTCCTCTCAACATTTTGGAAATCCCGCTGAAACTTTGGACATTCTCGCGAAGGGTTCCCAATCCCCGACAAGACTGGTAAACTTTCATGTCCAAATCTCTCAAACTCCGGGAGAGATTCTCAAAACCAAGGTTGACATGATTAGAGTTCCTCTCAACATTTTGGAAATCCCGCTGAAACTTTGGACAGTCTGGCGAAGGGTTCCCAATCCCCGACAAGACTGGTACCCTTTCACGTCCAAATCTCTCAAACTCCGGGAGAGATTCTCAAAACCGAGGTTGACATGTTTCGAGTTCCTCTCAACATTTTGGAAATCCCGCTGAAACTTTGGACATTCTGGCGAAGGGTTCCCAATCCCCGACAAGACTGGTACCCTTTCACGTCCAAATCTCTCAAACTCCGGGAGAGATTCTCAAAACCGAGGTTGACATGTTTCGAGTTCCTCTCAACATTTTGGAAATCCCGCTGAAACTTTGGACATTCTCGCGAAGGGTTCCCAATCCCCGACAAGACTGGTACACTTTCACGTCCAAATCTCTCAAACTCCGGGAGAGATTCTCAAAACCAAGGTTGACATGTTTCGAGTTCCTCTCAACATTTTGGAAATCCCGCTGAAACTTTGGACATTCTCGCGAAGGGTTCCCAATCCCCGACAAGACTGGTACACTTTCACGTCCAGATCTCTCAAACTCCGGGAGAGATTCTCAAAACCGAGGTTGACATGTTTCGAGTTCCTCTCAACATTTTGGAAATCCCGCTGAAACTTTGGACATTCTCGCGAAGGGTTCCCAATCCCCGACAAGACTGGTAACCTTTCATGTCCAAATCTCTCAAACTCCGGGAGAGATTCTCAAAACCAAGGTTGACATGTTTCGAGTTCCTCTCAACATTTTGGAAATCCCGCTGAAACTTTGGACATTCTGGCGAAGCGTTCCCAATCCCCGACACGACTGGTACCCTTTCACGTCCAAATCTCTCAAACTCCGGGAGAGATTCTCAAAACCGAGGTTGACATGTTTCGAGTTCCTCTCAACATTTTGGAAATCCCGCTGAAACTTTGGACATTCTCGAGAAGGGTTCCCAATCCCCGACAAGACTGGTACCCTTTCACGTCCAAATCTCTCAAACTCCGGGAGAGATTCTCAAAACCAAGGATCACATGTTTCGAGTTCCTCTCAACATTTTGGAAATCCCGCTGAAACTTTGGACATTCTCGCGAAGGGTTCCCAATCCCCGACAAGACTGGTACCCTTTCACGTCCAAATCTCTCAAACTCCGGGAGAGATTCTCAAAACCAAGGTTCACATGTTTCGAGTTCCTTTCAACATTTTGGAAATCCCACTGAAACTTTGGACATTCTCGCGAAGGGTTCCCAATCCCCGACAAGACTGGTACCCTTTCACGTCCAAATCTCTCAAACTCCGGGAGATTCTCAAAACCGAGGTTGACATGTTTCGAGTTCCTCTCAACATTTTGGAAATCCCGCTGAAACTTTGGACATTCTCGCGAAGGGTTCCCAATCCCCGACAAGACTGGTACCCTTTCACGTCCAAATCTCTCAAACTCCGGGAGAGATTCTCAAAACCAAGGTTGACATGTTTCGAGTTCCTCTCAACATTTTGGAAATCCCGTTGAAACTTTGGACATTCTGGTGAAGGGTTCCCAATCCCCGACAAGACTGGTACGCTTTCACGTCCAAATCTCTCAAACTCCGGGAGAGATTCTCAAAACCGAGGTTGACATGTTTCGAGTTCCTCTCAACATTTTGGAAATCCCGCTGAAACTTTGGACATTCTCGCGAAGTCTTCCCAATCCCCGACAAGACTGGTACCCTTTCACGTCCAAATCTCTCAAACTCCGGGAGAGATTCTCAAAACCGAGGTTGACATGTTTCGAGTTCCTCTCAACATTTTGGAAATCCCGCTGAAACTTTGGACATTCTCGAGAAGGGTTCCCAATCCCCGACAAGACTGGTACCCTTTCACGTCCAAATCTCTCAAACTCCGGGAGAGATTCTCAAAACCAAGGATCACATGTTTCGAGTTCCTCTCAACATTTTGGAAATCCCGCTGAAACTTTGGACATTCTCGCGAAGGGTTCCCAATCCCCGACAAGACTGGTACCCTTTCACGTCCAAATCTCTCAAACTCCGGGAGAGATTCTCAAAACCAAGGTTCACATGTTTCGAGTTCCTTTCAACATTTTGGAAATCCCACTGAAACTTTGGACATTCTCGCGAAGGGTTCCCAATCCCCGACAAGACTGGTACCCTTTCACGTCCAAATCTCTCAAACTCCGGGAGATTCTCAAAACCGAGGTTGACATGTTTCGAGTTCCTCTCAACATTTTGGAAATCCCGCTGAAACTTTGGACATTCTCGCGAAGGGTTCCCAATCCCCGACAAGACTGGTACCCTTTCACGTCCAAATCTCTCAAACTCCGGGAGAGATTCTCAAAACCAAGGTTGACATGTTTCGAGTTCCTCTCAACATTTTGGAAATCCCGTTGAAACTTTGGACATTCTGGCGAAGGGTTCCCAATCCCCGACAAGACTGGTACCCTTTCACGTCCAAATCTCTCAAAGTCCGGGAGAGATTCTCAAAACCGAGGTTGACATGTTTCGAGTTCCTCTCAACATTTTGGAAATCCCGCTGAAACTTTGGACATTCTCGCGAAGGGTTCCCAATCCCCGACAAGACTGGTACCCTTTCACGTCCAAATCTCTCAAACTCCGGGAGAGATTCTCAAAACCGAGGTTGACATGTTTAGAGTTCCTCTCAACATTTTGGAAATCCTGCTGAAACTTTGGACATTCTGGCGAAGGGTTCCCAATCCCCGACAAGACTGGTACCCTTTCACGTCCAAATCTCTCAAACTCCGGGAGAGATTCTCAAAACCAAGGTTGACATGTTTCGAGTTCCTCTCAACATTTTGGAAATCCCGCTGAAACTTTGGACATTCTCGCGAAGGGTTCCCAATCCCCGACAAGACTGGTACCCTTTCACGTCCAAATCTCTCAAACTCCGGGAGAGATTCTCAAAACCAAGGTTGACATGTTTCGAGTTCCTCTCAACATTTTGGAAATCCCGCTGAAACTTTGGACATTCTGGCGAAGGGTTCCCAATCCCCGACAAGACTGGTACCCTTTCACGTCCAAATCTCTCAAACTCCGGGAGAGATTCTCAAAACCAAGGTTCACATGTTTCGAGTTCCTTTCAACATTTTGGAAATCCCACTGAAACTTTGGACATTCTCGCGAAGGGTTCCCAATCCCCGACAAGACTGGTACCCTTTCACGTCCAAATCTCTCAAACTCCGGGAGATTCTCAAAACCAAGGTTGACATGATTCGAGTTCCTCTCAACATTTTGGAAATCCCGCTGAAACTTTGGACATTCTCGCGAAGGGTTCCCAATCCCCGACAAGACTGGTACCCTTTCACGTCCAAATCTCTCAAACTCCGGGAGAGATTCTCAAAACCAAGGTTGACATGTTTCGAGTTCCTCTCAACATTTTGGAAATCCCGCTGAAACTTTGGACATTTCGCGAAGGGTTCCCAATCCCCGACAAGACTGGTACCCTTTCACGTCCAAATCTCTCAAACTCCGGGAGAGATTCTCAAAACCGAGGTTGACATGTTTCGAGTTCCTCTCAACATTTTGGAAATCCCGCTGAAACTTTGGACATTCTCGCGAAGGGTTCCCAATCCCCGACAAGACTGGTACCCTTTCACGTCCAAATCTCTCAAACTCCGGGAGAGATTCTCAAAACCGAGGTTGACATGTTTAGAGTTCCTTTCAACATTTTGGAAATCCCGCTGAAACTTTGGACATTCTCGTGAAGGGCTCCCAATCCCCGACAAGACTGGTACCCTTTCACGTCCAAATCTCTCAAACTCCGGGAGAGATTCTCAAAACCAAGGTTGACATGTTTCGAGTTCCTCTCAACATTTTGGAAATCCCGCTGAAACTTTGGACATTCTGGCGAAGGGTTCCCAATCCCCGACAAGACTGGTACCCTTTCACGTCCAAATCTCTCAAACTCCGGGAGAGATTCTCAAAACCGAGGTTGACATGTTTCGAGTTCCTCTCAACATTTTGGAAATCCCGCTGAAACTTTGGACATTCTCGCGAAGGGTTCCCAATCCCCGACAAGACTGGTACCCTTTCACGTCCAAATCTCTCAAACTCCGGGAGAGATTCTCAAAACCGAGGTTGACATGTTTCGAGTTCCTCTCAACATTTTGGAAATCCCGCTGAAACTTTGGACATTCTCGCGAAGGGTTCCCAATCCCCGACAAGACTGGTACCCTTTCACGTCCAAATCTCTCAAACTCCGGGAGAGATTCTCAAAACCAAGGTTGACATGTTTCGAGTTCCTCTCAACATTTTGGAAATCCCGCTGAAACTTTGGACATTCTCGCGAAGGGTTCCCAATCCCCGACAAGACTGGTACCCTTTCACGTCCAAATCTCTCAAACTCCGGGAGAGATTCTCAAAACCAAGGTTGACATGTTTCGAGTTCCTCTCAAAATTTTGGAAATCCCGCTGAAACTCTGGACATTCTCGCGAAGGGTTCCCAATCCCCGACAAGACTGGTACCCTTTCACGTCCAAATCTCTCAAACTCCGGGAGAGATTCTCAAAACCGAGGTTGACATGTTTCGAGTTCCTCTCAACATTTTGGAAATCCCGCTGAAACTTTGGACATTCTCGCGAAGGGTTCCCAATCCCCGACAAGACTGGTACCCTTTCATGTCCAAATCTCTCAAACTCCGGGAGAGATTCTCAAAACCAAGGTTGACATGATTAGAGTTCCTCTCAACATTTTGGAAATCCTGCTGAAACTTTGGACATTCTGGCGAAGGGTTCCCAATCCCCGACAAGACTGGTACCCTTTCACGTCCAAATCTCTCAAACTCCGGGAGAGATTCTCAAAACCGAGGTTGACATGTTTCGAGTTCCTCTCAACATTTTGGAAATCCCGCTGAAACTTTGGACATTCTGGCGAAGGGTTCCCAATCCCCGACAAGACTGGTACCCTTTCACGTCCAAATCTCTCAAACTCCGGGAGAGATTCTCAAAACCAAGGTTCACATGTTTCGAGTTCCTTTCAACATTTTGGAAATCCCGCTGAAACTTTGGACATTCTCGCGAAGGGTTCCCAATCCCCGACAAGACTGGTACCCTTTCACGTCCAAATCTCTCAAACTCCGGGAGAGATTCTCAAAACCGAGGTTGACATGTTTCGAGTTCCTCTCAACATTTTGTAAATCCCGCTGAAACTTTGGACATTCTCGCGAAGGGTTCCCAATCCCCGACAAGACTGGTACCCTTTCACGTCCAAATCTCTCAAAGTCCGGGAGAGATTCTCAAAACCGAGGTTGACATGTTTCGAGTTCCTCTCAACATTTTGGAAATCCCGCTGAAACTTTGGACATTCTCGCGAAGGGTTCCCAACCCCCGACAAGACTGGTACCCTTTCACGTCCAAATCTCTCGAACTCCGGGAGAGATTCTCAAAACCAAGGTTGACATGTTTCGAGTTCCTCTCAACATTTTGGAAATCCTGCTGAAACTTTGGACATTCTCGCGAAGGGTTCCCAATCCCCGACAAGACTGGTACCCTTTCACGTCCAAATCTCTCAAACTCCGGGAGAGATTCTCAAAACCGAGGTTGACATGTTTCGAGTTCCTCTCAACATTTTGGAAATCCCGCTGAAACTTTGGACATTCTCGCGAAGGGTTCCCAATCCCCGACAAGACTGGTACCCTTTCACATCCAAATCTCTCAAACTCCGGGAGAGATTCTCAAAACCAAGGTTGACATGTTTCGAGTTCCTCTCAACATTTTGGAAATCCCGCTGAAACTTTGCACATTCTGGCGAAGGGTTCCCAATCCCCGACAAGACTGGTACCCTTTCACGTCCAAATCTCTCAAACTCCGGGAGAGATTCTCAAAACCAAGGTTGACATGTTTCGAGTTCCTCTCAACATTTTGGAAATCCCGCTGAAACTTTGGACATTCTCGCGAAGGGTTCCCAATCCCCGACAAGACTGGTACCCTTTCACGTCCAAATCTCTCAAACTCTGGGAGAGATTCTCAAAACCAAGGTTCACATGTTTCGAGTTCCTTTCAACATTTTGGAAATCCCGCTGAAACTTTGGACATTCTCGCGAAGGGTTCCCAATCCCCGACAAGACTGGTACCCTTTCACGTCCAAATCTCTCGAACTCCGGGAGAGATTCTCAAAACCAAGGTTGACATGTTTCGAGTTCCTCTCAACATTTTGGAAATCCCGCTGAAACTTTGGACATTCTGGCGAAGGGTTCCCAATCCCCGACAAGACTGGTCACCTTTCACGTCCAAATCTCTCAAACTCCGGGAGAGATTCTCAAAACCGAGGTTGACATGTTTCGAGTTCCTCTCAACATTTTGGAAATCCCGCTGAAACTTTGGACATTCTGGCGAAGGGTTCCCAATCCCCGACAAGACTGGTACCCTTTCATGTCCAAATCTCTCAAACTCCGGGAGAGATTCTCAAAACCAAGGTTGACATGATTAGAGTTCCTCTCAACATTTTGGAAATCCCGATGAAACTTTGGACATTCTGGAGAAGGGTTCCCAATCCCCGACAAGACTGGTACCCTTTCACGTCCAAATCTCTCAAACTCCGGGAGAGATTCTCAAAACCAAGGTTGACATGTTTCGAGTTCCTCTCAACATTTTGGAAATCCCGCTGAAACTTTGGACATTCTCGCGAAGGGTTCCCAATCCCCGACAAGACTGGTACCCTTTCATGTCCAAATCTCTCAAACTCCGGGAGAGATTCTCAAAACCGAGGTTGACATGATTCGAGTTCCTCTCAACATTTTGGAAATCCCGCTGAAACTTTGGACATTCTCGCGAAGGGTTCCCAATCCCCGACAAGACTGGTACCCTTTCACGTCCAAATCTCTCAAACTCCGGGAGAGATTCTCAAAACCGAGGTTGACATGTTTCGAGTTCCTCTCAACATTTTGGAAATCTCGCTGAAACTTTGGACATTCTGGCGAAGGGTTCCCAATCCCCGACAAGACTGGTACCCTTTCACGTCCAAATCTCTCAAACTCCGGGAGAGATTCTCAAAACCGAGGTTGACATGTTTCGAGTTCCTCTCAACATTTTGGAAATCCCGCTGAAACTTTGGACATTCTCGCGAAGGGTTCCCAATCCCCGACAAGACTGGTACCCTTTCACGTCCAAATCTCTCAAACTCCGGGAGAGATTCTCAAAACCGAGGTTGACATGTTTCGAGTTCCTCTCAACATTTTGGAAATCCCGCTGAAACTTTGGACATTCTCGCGAAGGGTTCCCAATCCCCGACAAGACTGGTACCCTTTCATGTCCAAATCTCTCAAACTCCGGGAGAGATTCTCAAAACCAAGGTTGACATGATTAGAGTTCCTCTCAACATTTTGGAAATCCCGATGAAACTTTGGACATTCTGGCGAAGGGTTCCCAATCCCCCACAAGACTGGTACCCTTTCACGTCCAAATCTCTCAAACTCCGGGAGAGATTCTCAAAACCAAGGTTGACATGTTTCGAGTTCCTCTCAACATTTTGGAAATCCCGCTGAAACTTTGGACATTCTGGCGAAGGGTTCCCAATCCCCGACAAGACTGGTACCCTTTCACGTCCAAATCTCTCAAACTCTGGGAGAGATTCTCAAAACCAAGGTTGACATGTTTCGAGTTCCTCTCAACATTTTGGAAATCCCGCTGAAACTTTGGACATTCTCGCGAAGGGTTCCCAATCCCCGACAAGACTGGTACCCTTTCACGTCCAAATCTCTCAAACTCCGGGAGAGATTCTCAAAACCGAGGTTGACATGTTTCGAGTTCCTCTCAACATTTTGGAAATCCCGCTGAAACTTTGGACATTCTCGCGAAGGGTTCCCAATCCCCGACAAGACTGGTACCCTTTCACGTCCAAATCTCTCAAACTCCGGGAGAGATTCTCAAAACCGAGGTTGACATGTTTCGAGTTCCTCTCAACATTTTGGAAATCCCGCTGAAACTTTGGACATTCTGGCGAAGGGTTCCCAATCCCCGACAAGACTGGTAACCTTTCACGTCCAAATCTCTCAAACTCCGGGAGAGATTCTCAAAACCAAGGTTGACATGTTTCGAGTTCCTCTCAACATTTTGGAAATCCCGCTGAAACTTTGGACATTCTGGCGAAGCGTTCCCAATCCCCGACAAGACTGGTACCCTTTCACGTCCAAATCTCTCAAACTCCGGGAGAGATTCTCAAAACCGAGGTTGACATGTTTCGAGTTCCTCTCAACATTTTGGAAATCCCGCTGAAACTTTGGACATTCTCGTGAAGGGTTCCCAATCCCCGACAAGACTGGTACCCTTTCACGTCCAAATCTCTCAAACTCCGGGAGAGATTCTCAAAACCGAGGTTGACATGTTTCGAGTTCCTCTCAACATTTTGGAAATCCCGCTGAAACTTTGGACATTCTCGCGAAGGGTTCCCAATCCCCGACAAGACTGGTACCCTTTCACGTCCAAATCTCTCAAACTCCGGGAGAGATTCTCAAAACCGAGGTTGACATGTTTCGAGTTCCTCTCAACATTTTGGAAATCCCGCTGAAACTTTGGACATTCTCGCGAAGGGTTCCCAATCCCCGACAAGACTGGTACCCTTTCATGTCCAAATCTCTCAAACTCCGGGAGAGATTCTCAAAACCAAGGTTGACATGATTAGAGTTCCTCTCAACATTTTGGAAATCCCGATGAAACTTTGGACATTCTGGCGAAGGGTTCCCAATCCCCCACAAGACTGGTACCCTTTCACGTCCAAATCTCTCAAACTCCGGGAGAGATTCTCAAAACCAAGGTTGACATGTTTCGAGTTCCTCTCAACATTTTGGAAATCCCGCTGAAACTTTGGACATTCTGGCGAAGGGTTCCCAATCCCCGACAAGACTGGTACCCTTTCACGTCCAAATCTCTCAAACTCTGGGAGAGATTCTCAAAACCAAGGTTGACATGTTTCGAGTTCCTCTCAACATTTTGGAAATCCCGCTGAAACTTTGGACATTCTCGCGAAGGGTTCCCAATCCCCGACAAGACTGGTACCCTTTCACGTCCAAATCTCTCAAACTCCGGGAGAGATTCTCAAAACCGAGGTTGACATGTTTCGAGTTCCTCTCAACATTTTGGAAATCCCGCTGAAACTTTGGACATTCTCGCGAAGGGTTCCCAATCCCCGACAAGACTGGTACCCTTTCACGTCCAAATCTCTCAAACTCCGGGAGAGATTCTCAAAACCGAGGTTGACATGTTTCGAGTTCCTCTCAACATTTTGGAAATCCCGCTGAAACTTTGGACATTCTGGCGAAGGGTTCCCAATCCCCGACAAGACTGGTAACCTTTCACGTCCAAATCTCTCAAACTCCGGGAGAGATTCTCAAAACCAAGGTTGACATGTTTCGAGTTCCTCTCAACATTTTGGAAATCCCGCTGAAACTTTGGACATTCTGGCGAAGCGTTCCCAATCCCCGACAAGACTGGTACCCTTTCACGTCCAAATCTCTCAAACTCCGGGAGAGATTCTCAAAACCGAGGTTGACATGTTTCGAGTTCCTCTCAACATTTTGGAAATCCCGCTGAAACTTTGGACATTCTCGTGAAGGGTTCCCAATCCCCGACAAGACTGGTACCCTTTCACGTCCAAATCTCTCAAACTCCGGGAGAGATTCTCAAAACCGAGGTTGACATGTTTCGAGTTCCTCTCAACATTTTGGAAATCCCGTTGAAACTTTGGACATCTGGCGAAGGGTTCCCAATCCCCGACAAGACTGGTACCCTTTCACGTCCAAATCTCTCAAACTCCGGGAGAGATTCTCAAAACCGAGGTTGACATGTTTCGAGTTCCTCTCAACATTTTGGAAATCCCGCTGAAACTTTGGACATTCTCGCGAAGGGTTCCCAATCCCCGACAAGACTGGTACCCTTTCACGTCCAAATCTCTCAAACTCCGGGAGAGATTCTCAAAACCGAGGTTGACATGTTTAGAGTTCCTTTCAACATTTTGGAAATCCCGCTGAAACTTTGGACATTCTCGTGAAGGGCTCCCAATCCCCGACAAGACTGGTACCCTTTCACGTCCAAATCTCTCAAACTCCGGGAGAGATTCTCAAAACCAAGGTTGACATGTTTCGAGTTCCTCTCAACATTTTGGAAATCCCGCTGAAACTTTGGACATTCTCGCGAAGGGTTCCCAATCCCCGACAAGACTGGTACCCTTTCACGTCCAAATCTCTCAAACTCCGGGAGAGATTCTCAAAACCAAGGTTGACATGTTTCGAGTTCCTCTCAACATTTTGGAAATCCCGCTGAAACTTTGGACATTCTCGCGAAGGGTTCCCAATCCCCGACAAGACTGGTACCCTTTCATGTCCAAATCTCTCAAACTCCGGGAGAGATTCTCAAAACCAAGGTTGACATGATTAGAGTTCCTCTCAACATTTTGGAAATCCCGCTGAAACTTTGGACATTCTGGCGAAGGGTTCCCAATCCCCCACAAGACTGGTACCCTTTCACGTCCAAATCTCTCAAACTCCGGGAGAGATTCTCAAAACCAAGGTTGACATGTTTCGAGTTCCTCTCAACATTTTGGAAATCCCGCTGAAACTTTGGACATTCTGGCGAAGGGTTCCCAATCCCCGACAAGACTGGTACCCTTTCACGTCCAAATCTCTCAAACTCCGGGAGAGATTCTCAAAACCAAGGTTGACATGTTTCGAGTTCCTCTCAACATTTTGGAAATCCCGCTGAAACTTTGGACATTCTCGCGAAGGGTTCCCAATCCCTGACAAGACTGGTACCCTTTCACGTCCAAATCTCTCAAACTCCGGGAGAGATTCTCAAAACCGAGGTTGACATGTTTCGAGTTCCTCTCAACATTTTGGAAATCCCGCTGAAACTTTGGACATTCTCGCGAAGGGTTCCCAATCCCCGACAAGACTGGTACCCTTTCATGTCCAAATCTCTCAAACTCCGGGAGAGATTCTCAAAACCAAGGTTGACATGATTAGAGTTCCTCTCAACATTTTGGAAATCCCGCTGAAACTTTGGACATTCTGGCGAAGGGTTCCCAATCCCCGACAAGACTGGTACCCTTTCACGTCCAAATCTCTCAAACTCCGGGAGAGATTCTCAAAACCGAGGTTGACATGTTTCGAGTTCCTCTCAACATTTTGGAAATCCCGCTGAAACTTTGGACATTCTGGCGAAGGGTTCCCAATCCCCGACAAGACTGGTACCCTTTCACGGCCAAATCTCTCAAACTCCGGGAGAGATTCTCAAAACCGAGGTTGACATGTTTCGAGTTCCTCTCAACATTTTGGAAATCCTGCTGAAACTTTGGACATTCTCGCGAAGGGTTCCCAATCCCCGACAAGACTGGTACCCTTTCACGTCCAAATCTCTCAAACTCCGGGAGAGATTCTCAAAACCGAGGTTGACATGTTTCGAGTTCCTCTCAACATTTTGGAAATCCCGCTGAAACTTTGGACATTCTGGCGAAGGGTTCCCAATCCCCGACAAGACTGGTACCCTTTCATGTCCAAATCTCTCAAACTCCGGGAGAGATTCTCAAAACCAAGGTTGACATGATTAGAGTTCCTCTCAACATTTTGGAAATCCCGATGAAACTTTGGACATTCTGGCGAAGGGTTCCCAATCCCCCACAAGACTGGTACCCTTTCACGTCCAAATCTCTCAAACTCCGGGAGAGATTCTCAAAACCAAGGTTGACATGTTTCGAGTTCCTCTCAACATTTTGGAAATCCCGCTGAAACTTTGGACATTCTGGCGAAGGGTTCCCAATCCCCGACAAGACTGGTACCCTTTCACGTCCAAATCTCTCAAACTCTGGGAGAGATTCTCAAAACCAAGGTTGACATGTTTCGAGTTCCTCTCAACATTTTGGAAATCCCGCTGAAACTTTGGACATTCTCGCGAAGGGTTCCCAATCCCCGACAAGACTGGTACCCTTTCACGTCCAAATCTCTCAAACTCCGGGAGAGATTCTCAAAACCGAGGTTGACATGTTTCGAGTTCCTCTCAACATTTTGGAAATCCCGCTGAAACTTTGGACATTCTCGCGAAGGGTTCCCAATCCCCGACAAGACTGGTACCCTTTCACGTCCAAATCTCTCAAACTCCGGGAGAGATTCTCAAAACCGAGGTTGACATGTTTCGAGTTCCTCTCAACATTTTGGAAATCCCGTTGAAACTTTGGACATCTGGCGAAGGGTTCCCAATCCCCGACAAGACTGGTACCCTTTCACGTCCAAATCTCTCAAACTCCGGGAGAGATTCTCAAAACCGAGGTTGACATGTTTCGAGTTCCTCTCAACATTTTGGAAATCCCGCTGAAACTTTGGACATTCTCGCGAAGGGTTCCCAATCCCCGACAAGACTGGTACCCTTTCACGTCCAAATCTCTCAAACTCCGGGAGAGATTCTCAAAACCGAGGTTGACATGTTTAGAGTTCCTTTCAACATTTTGGAAATCCCGCTGAAACTTTGGACATTCTCGTGAAGGGCTCCCAATCCCCGACAAGACTGGTACCCTTTCACGTCCAAATCTCTCAAACTCCGGGAGAGATTCTCAAAACCAAGGTTGACATGTTTCGAGTTCCTCTCAACATTTTGGAAATCCCGCTGAAACTTTGGACATTCTCGCGAAGGGTTCCCAATCCCCGACAAGACTGGTACCCTTTCACGTCCAAATCTCTCAAACTCCGGGAGAGATTCTCAAAACCAAGGTTGACATGTTTCGAGTTCCTCTCAACATTTTGGAAATCCCGCTGAAACTTTGGACATTCTCGCGAAGGGTTCCCAATCCCCGACAAGACTGGTAACCTTTCATGTCCAAATCTCTCAAACTCCGGGAGAGATTCTCAAAACCAAGGTTGACATGTTTCGAGTTCCTCTCAACATTTTGGAAATCCCGCTGAAACTTTGGACATTCTGGCGAAGGGTTCCCAATCCCCGACAAGACTGGTACCCTTTCACGTCCAAATCTCTCAAACTCCGGGAGAGATTCTCAAAACCAAGGTTGACATGTTTCGAGTTCCTCTCAACATTTTGGAAATCCCGCTGAAACTTTGGACATTCTGGCGAAGGGTTCCCAATCCCCGACAAGACTGGTACCCTTTCACGTCCAAATCTCTCAAACTCCGGGAGAGATTCTCAAAACCAAGGTTGACATGTTTCGAGTTGCTCTCAACATTTTGGAAATCCCGCTGAAACTTTGGACATTCTCGCGAAGGGTTCCCAATCCCTGACAAGACTGGTACCCTTTCACGTCCAAATCTCTCAAACTCCGGGAGAGATTCTCAAAACCGAGGTTGACATGTTTCGAGTTCCTCTCAACATTTTGGAAATCCCGCTGAAACTTTGGACATTCTCGCGAAGGGTTCCCAATCCCCGACAAGACTGGTACCCTTTCATGTCCAAATCTCTCAAACTCCGGGAGAGATTCTCAAAACCAAGGTTGACATGATTAGAGTTCCTCTCAACATTTTGGAAATCCCGCTGAAACTTTGGACATTCTGGCGAAGGGTTCCCAATCCCCGACAAGACTGGTACCCTTTCACGTCCAAATCTCTCAAACTCCGGGAGAGATTCTCAAAACCGAGGTTGACATGTTTCGAGTTCCTCTCAACATTTTGGAAATCCCGCTGAAACTTTGGACATTCTGGCGAAGGGTTCCCAATCCCCGACAAGACTGGTACCCTTTCACGGCCAAATCTCTCAAACTCCGGGAGAGATTCTCAAAACCGAGGTTGACATGTTTCGAGTTCCTCTCAACATTTTGGAAATCCCGCTGAAACTTTGGACATTCTCGCGAAGGGTTCCCAATCCCCGACAAGACTGGTACCCTTTCACGTCCAAATCTCTCAAACTCCGGGAGAGATTCTCAAAACCGAGGTTGACATGTTTCGAGTTCCTTTCAACATTTTGGAAATCCCGCTGAAACTTTGGACATTCTCGCGAAGGGTTCCCAATCCCCGACAAGACTGGTACCCTTTCACGTCCAAATCTCTCAAAGTCCGGGAGAGATTCTCAAAACCGAGGTTGACATGTTTCGAGTTCCTCTCAACATTTTGGAAATCCCGCTGAAACTTTGGACATTCTCGCGAAGGGTTCCCAACCCCCGACAAGACTGGTACCCTTTCACGTCCAAATCTCTCGAACTCCGGGAGAGATTCTCAAAACCAAGGTTGACATGTTTCGAGTTCCTCTCAACATTTTGGAAATCCTGCTGAAACTTTGGACATTCTCGCGAAGGGTTCCCAATCCCCGACAAGACTGGTACCCTTTCACGTCCAAATCTCTCAAACTCCGGGAGAGATTCTCAAAACCGAGGTTGACATGTTTCGAGTTCCTCTCAACATTTTGGAAATCCCGCTGAAACTTTGGACATTCTCGCGAAGGGTTCCCAATCCCCGACAAGACTGGTACCCTTTCACATCCAAATCTCTCAAACTCCGGGAGAGATTCTCAAAACCAAGGTTGACATGTTTCGAGTTCCTCTCAACATTTTGGAAATCCCGCTGAAACTTTGCACATTCTGGCGAAGGGTTCCCAATCCCCGACAAGACTGGTACCCTTTCACGTCCAAATCTCTCAAACTCCGGGAGAGATTCTCAAAACCAAGGTTGACATGTTTCGAGTTCCTCTCAACATTTTGGAAATCCCGCTGAAACTTTGGACATTCTCGCGAAGGGTTCCCAATCCCCGACAAGACTGGTACCCTTTCACGTCCAAATCTCTCAAACTCCGGGAGAGATTCTCAAAACCAAGGTTCACATGTTTCGAGTTCCTTTCAACATTTTGGAAATCCCGCTGAAACTTTGGACATTCTCGCGAAGGGTTCCCAATCCCCGACAAGACTGGTACCCTTTCACGTCCAAATCTCTCGAACTCCGGGAGAGATTCTCAAAACCAAGGTTGACATGTTTCGAGTTCCTCTCAACATTTTGGAAATCCCGCTGAAACTTTGGACATTCTGGCGAAGGGTTCCCAATCCCCGACAAGACTGGTCACCTTTCACGTCCAAATCTCTCAAACTCCGGGAGAGATTCTCAAAACCGAGGTTGACATGTTTCGAGTTCCTCTCAACATTTTGGAAATCCCGCTGAAACTTTGGACATTCTGGCGAAGGGTTCCCAATCCCCGACAAGACTGGTACCCTTTCATGTCCAAATCTCTCAAACTCCGGGAGAGATTCTCAAAACCAAGGTTGACATGATTAGAGTTCCTCTCAACATTTTGGAAATCCCGATGAAACTTTGGACATTCTGGCGAAGGGTTCCCAATCCCCGACAAGACTGGTACCCTTTCACGTCCAAATCTCTCAAACTCCGGGAGAGATTCTCAAAACCAAGGTTGACATGTTTCGAGTTCCTCTCAACATTTTGGAAATCCCGCTGAAACTTTGGACATTCTCGCGAAGGGTTCCCAATCCCCGACAAGACTGGTACCCTTTCATGTCCAAATCTCTCAAACTCCGGGAGAGATTCTCAAAACCGAGGTTGACATGATTCGAGTTCCTCTCAACATTTTGGAAATCCCGCTGACACTTTGGACATTCTCGCGAAGGGTTCCCAATCCCCGACAAGACTGGTACCCTTTCACGTCCAAATCTCTCAAACTCCGGGAGAGATTCTCAAAACCGAGGTTGAC
Organism: Streptopelia decaocto; assembly: GCF_964273445.1. Classification (NCBI taxonomy): domain Eukaryota; kingdom Metazoa; phylum Chordata; class Aves; order Columbiformes; family Columbidae; genus Streptopelia; species Streptopelia decaocto. The sequence continues at coordinate 173,945 of NW_028116776.1, forward strand.
ATGTTTCGAGTTCCTCTCAACATTTTGGAAATCTCGTTGAAACTTTGGACATTCTGGCGAAGGGTTCCCAATCCCCGACAAGACTGGTACCCTTTCACGTCCAAATCTCTCAAACTCCGGGAGAGATTCTCAAAACCGAGGTTGACATGTTTCGAGTTCCTCTCAACATTTTGGAAATCCCGCTGAAACTTTGGACATTCTCGCGAAGGGTTCCCAATCCCCGACAAGACTGGTACCCTTTCACGTCCAAATCTCTCAAACTCCGGGAGAGATTCTCAAAACCGAGGTTGACATGTTTCGAGTTCCTCTCAACATTTTGGAAATCCCGCTGAAACTTTGGACATTCTGGCGAAGGGTTCCCAATCCCCGACAAGACTGGTACCCTTTCACGTCCAAATCTCTCAAACTCTGGGAGAGATTCTCAAAACCAAGGTTGACATGTTTCGAGTTCCTCTCAACATTTTGGAAATCCCGCTGAAACTTTGGACATTCTCGCGAAGGGTTCCCAATCCCCGACAAGATTGGTACCCTTTCACGTCCAAATCTCTCAAACTCCGGGAGAGATTCTCAAAACCAAGGTAGACATGTTTCGAGTTCCTCTCAACATTTTGGAAATCCCGCTGAAACTTTGGACATTCTCGCGAAGGGTTCCCAATCCCCGACAAGACTGGTAACCCTTCACGTCCAAATCTCTCAAACTCCGGGAGAGATTCTCAAAACCAAGGTTGACATGTTTCGAGTTCCTCTCAACATTTTGGAAATCCCGCTGAAACTTTGGACATTCTCGCGAAGGGTTCCCAATCCCCGACAAGACTGGTACCCTTTCACGTCCAAATCTCTCAAACTCCGTGAGAGATTCTCAAAACCAAGGTTGACATGATTCGAGTTCCTCTCAACATTTTGGAAATCCCGCTGAAACTTTGGACATTCTGGCGAAGGGTTCCCAATCCCCGACAAGACTGGTACCCTTTCACGTCCAAATCTCTCAAACTCCGGGAGAGAATCTCAAAACCAAGGTTGACATGTTTCGAGTTCCTCTCAACATTTTGGAAATCCCGCTGAAACTTTGCACATTCTGGCGAAGGGTTCCCAATCCCCGACAAGACTGGTACCCTTTCACGTCCAAATCTCTCAAACTCCGGGAGAGATTCTCAAAACCAAGGTTGACATGTTTCGAGTTCCTCTCAATATTTTGGAAATCCCGCTGAAACTTTGGACATTCTCGCGAAGGGTTCCCAATCCCCGACAAGACTGGTACCCTTTCACGTCCAAATCTCTCAAACTCCGGGAGAGATTCTCAAAACCGAGGTTGACATGTTTCGAGTTCCTCTCAACATTTTGGAAATCCCGCTGAAACTTTGGACATTCTGGCGAAGGGTTCCCAATCCCCGACAAGACTGGTACCCTTTCACGTCCAAATCTCTCAAACTCCGGGAGAGATTCTCAAAACCAAGGTTGACATGTTTCGAGTTCCTCTCAACATTTTGGAAATCCCGCTGAAACTTTGGACATTCTCGCGAAGGGTTCCCAATCCCCAACAAGACTGGTACCCTTTCACGTCCAAATCTCTCAAACTCCGGGAGAGATTCTCAAAACCAAGGTTGACATGATTCGACTTCCTCTCAACATTTTGGAAATCCCGCTGAAACTTTGGACATTCTCGCGAAGGGTTCCCAATCCCCGACAAGACTGGTACCCTTTCACGTCCAAATCTCTCAAACTCCGGGAGAGATTCTCAAAACCAAGGTTGACATGTTTCGAGTTCCTCTCAACATTTTGGAAATCCCGCTGAAACTTTGGACATTCTGGCGAAGGGTTCCCAATCCCCGACAAGACTGGTACCCTTTCACGTCCAAATCTCTCAAACTCCGGGAGAGATTCTCAAAACCGAGGTTGACATGATTCGAGTTCCTCTCAACATTTTGGAAATCCCGCTGAAACTTTGGACATTCTCGCGAAGGGTTCCCAATCCCCGACAAGACTGGTACCCTTTCACGTCCAAATCTCTCAAACTCCGGAGAGATTCTCAAAACCAAGGTTGACATGTTTCGAGTTCCTCTCAACATTTTGGAAATCCCGCTGAAACTTTGGACATTCTGGCGAAGGGTTCCCAATCCCCGACAAGACTGGTACCCTTTCAAGTCCAAATCTCTCAAACTCCGGGAGAGATTCTCAAAACCAAGGTTGACATGTTTCGAGTTCCTTTCAACATTTTGGAAATCCCGCTGAAACTTTGGACTTTCTCGCGAAGGGTTCCCAATCCCCGACAAGACTGGTACCCTTTCACGTCCAAATCTCTCAAACTCCGGGAGAGATTCTCAAAACCGAGGTTGACATGTTTCGAGTTCCTCTCAACATTTTGGAAATCCTGCTGAAACTTTGGACATTCTCGCGAAGGGTTCCCAATCCCCGACAAGACTGGTACCCTTTCACGTCCAAATCTCTCAAACTCCGGGAGAGATTCTCAAAACCAAGGTTGACATGTTTCGAGTTCCTCTCAACATTTTGGAAATCCCGCTGAAACTTTGGACATTCTGGCGAAGGGTTCCCAATCCCCGACAAGACTGGTACCCTTTCACGTCCAAATCTCTCAAACTCCGGGAGAGATTCTCAAAACCAAGGTTGACATGTTTCGAGTTCCTCTCAACATTTTGGAAATCCCGCTGAAACTTTGGACATTCTCGCGAAGGGTTCCCAATCCCCGACAAGACTGGTACCCTTTCACGTCCAAATCTCTCAAACTCCGGGAGAGACTCTCAAAACCAAGGTTCACATGTTTGAGTTCCTTTCAACATTTTGGAAATCCCGCTGAAACTTTGGACATTCTCGCGAAGGGTTCCCAATCCCCGACAAGACTGGTACCCTTTCACGTCCAAATCTCTCAAACTCCGGGAGAGATTCTCAAAACCAAGGTTGACATGTTTCGAGTTCCTCTCAACATTTTGGAAATCCCGCTGAAACTTTGGACATTCTCGCGAAGGGTTCCCAATCCCCGACAAGACTGGTACCCTTTCACGTCCAAATCTCTCAAACTCCGGGAGAGATTCTCAAAACCGAGGTTGACATGATTCGAGTTCCTCTCAACATTTTGGAAATCCCGCTGAAACTTTGGACATTCTGGCGAAGGGTTCCCAATCCCCGACAAGACTGGTACCCTTTCACGTCCAAATCTCTCAAACTCCGGGAGAGATTCTCAAAAGCAAGGTTGACATGTTTCGAGTTCCTCTCAACATTTTGGAAATCCCGCTGAAACTTTGGACATTCTCGCGAAGGGTTCCCAATCCCCGACAAGACTGGTACCCTTTCACGTCCAAATCTCTCAAACTCCGGGAGAGATTCTCAAAACCAAGGTTCACATGTTTCGAGTTCCTTTCAACATTTTGGAAATCCCGCTGAATCTTTGGACATTCTCGCGAAGGGTTCCCAATCCCCGACAAGACTGGTACCCTTTCACGTCCAAATCTCTCAAACTCTGGGAGAGATTCTCAAAACCGAGGTTCACATGTTTCGAGTTCCTTTCAACATTTTGGAAATCCCGCTGAATCTTTGGACATTCTCGCGAAGGGTTCCCAATCCCCGACAAGACTGGTACCCTTTCACGTCCAAATCTCTCAAACTCTGGGAGAGATTCTCAAAACCGAGGTTGACATGTTTCGAGTTCCTCTCAACATTTTGGAAATCCCGCTGAAACTTTGGACATTCTCGCGAAGGGTTCCCAATCCCCGACAAGACTGGTACCCTTTCACGTCCAAATCTCTCAAACTCCGGGAGAGATTCTCAAAACCGAGGTTGACATGTTTCGAGTTCCTCTCAACATTTTGGAAATCCCGCTGAAACTTTGGACATTCTGGCGAAGGGTTCCCAATCCCAGACAAGACTGGTACCCTTTCACGTCCAAATCTCTCAAACTCCGGGAGAGATTCTCAAAACCGAGGTTGACATGATTCGAGTTCATCTCAACATTTTGGAAATCCCGCTGAAACTTTGGACATTCTCGCGAAGGGTTCCCAATCCCCGACAAGACTGGTACCCTTTCACGTCCAAATCTCTCAAACTCCGGGAGAGATTCTCAAAACCAAGGTTGACATGTTTCGAGTTCCTCTCAACATTTTGGAAATCCTGCTGAAACTTTGGACATTCTGGCGAAGGGTTCCCAATCCCCGACAAGACTGGTACCCTTTCACGTCCAAATCTCTCAAACTCCGGGAGAGATTCTCAAAACCGAGGTTGACATGTTTCGAGTTCCTTTCAACATTTTGGAAATCCCGCTGAAACTTTGGACTTTCTCGCGAAGGGTTCCCAATCCCCGACAAGACTGGTACCCTTTCACGTCCAAATCTCTCAAACTCCGGGAGAGATTCTCAAAACCGAGGTTGACATGTTTCGAGTTCCTCTCAACATTTTGGAAATCCTGCTGAAACTTTGGACATTCTCGCGAAGGGTTCCCAATCCCCGACAAGACTGGTACCCTTTCACGTCCAAATCTCTCAAACTCCGGGAGAGATTCTCAAAACCAAGGTTGACATGTTTCGAGTTCCTCTCAACATTTTGGAAATCCCGCTGAAACTTTGGACATTCTGGCGAAGGGTTCCCAATCCCCGACAAGACTGGTCACCTTTCACGTCCAAATCTCTCAAACTCCGGGAGAGATTCTCAAAACCAAGGTTGACATGTTTCGAGTTCCTCTCAACATTTTGGAAATCCCGCTGAAACTTTGGACATTCTCGCGAAGGGTTCCCAATCCCCGACAAGACTGGTACCCTTTCACGTCCAAATCTCTCAAACTCCGGGAGAGATTCTCAAAACCGAGGTTGACATGTTTCGAGTTCCTCTCAACATTTTGGAAATCCCGCTGAAACTTTGGACATTCTCGCGAAGGGTTCCCAATCCCCGACAAGACTGGTACCCTTTCACGTCCAAATCTCTCAAACTCCGGGAGAGACTCTCAAAACCAAGGTTCACATGTTTGAGTTCCTTTCAACATTTTGGAAATCCCGCTGAAACTTTGGACATTCTCGCGAAGGGTTCCCAATCCCCGACAAGACTGGTACCCTTTCACGTCCAAATCTCTCAAACTCCGGGAGAGATTCTCAAAACCAAGGTTGACATGTTTCGAGTTCCTCTCAACATTTTGGAAATCCCGCTGAAACTTTGGACATTCTCGCGAAGGGTTCCCAATCCCCGACAAGACTGGTACCCTTTCACATCCAAATCTCTCAAACTCCGGGAGAGATTCTCAAAACCGAGGTTGACATGATTCGAGTTCCTCTCAACATTTTGGAAATCCCGCTGAAACTTTGGACATTCTCGCGAAGGGTTCCCAATCCCCGACAAGACTGGTACCCTTTCACGTCCAAATCTCTCAAACTCCGGGAGAGATTCTCAAAACCAAGGTTGACATGTTTCGAGTTCCTCTCAACATTTTGGAAATCCCGCTGAAACTTTGGACATTCTCGCGAAGGGTTCCCAATCCCCGACAAGACTGGTACCCTTTCACGTCCAAATCTCTCAAACTCCGGGAGAGATTCTCAAAGCCAAGGTTCACATGTTTCGAGTTCCTTTCAACATTTTGGAAATCCCGCTGAATCTTTGGACATTCTCGCGAAGGGTTCCCAATCCCCGACAAGACTGGTACCCTTTCACGTCCAAATCTCTCAAACTCCGGGAGAGATTCTCAAAACCAAGGTTCACATGTTTCGAGTTCCTTTCAACATTTTGGAAATCCCGCTGAATCTTTGGACATTCTCGCGAAGGGTTCCCAATCCCCGACAAGACTGGTACCCTTTCACGTCCAAATCTCTCAAACTCCGGGAGAGATTCTCAAAACCAAGGTTCACATGTTTCGAGTTCCTTTCAACATTTTGGAAATCCCGCTGAATCTTTGGACATTCTCGCGAAGGGTTCCCAATCCCCGACAAGACTGGTACCCTTTCACGTCCAAATCTCTCAAACTCTGGGAGAGATTCTCAAAACCAAGGTTGACATGTTTCGAGTTCCTCTCAACATTTTGGAAATCCCGCTGAAACTTTGGACATTCTGGTGAAGGGTTCCCAATCCCCGACAAGACTGGTACCCTTTCACGTCCAAATCTCTCAAACTCCAGGAGAGATTCTCAAAACCAAGGTTGACATGTTTCGAGTTCCTCCCAACATTTTGGAAATCTCGCTGAAACTTTGGACATTCTCGCGAAGGGTTCCCAATCCCCGACAAGACTGGTACCCTTTCACGTCCAAATCTCTCAAACTCCGGGAGAGACTCTCAAAACCAAGGTTCACATGTTTGAGTTCCTTTCAACATTTTGGAAATCCCGCTGAAACTTTGGACATTCTGGCGAAGGGTTCCCAATCCCCGACAAGACTGGTACCCTTTCACGTCCAAATCTCTCAAACACCGGGAGAGATTCTCAAAACCAAGGTTGACATGTTTCGAGTTCCTCTCAACATTTTGGAAATCCCGCTGAAACTTTGGACATTCTCGCGAAGGGTTCCCAATCCCCGACAAGACTGGTACCCTTTCACGTCCAAATCTCTCAAACTCCGGGAGAGATTCTCAAAACCAAGGTTGACATGTTTCGAGTTCCTCTCAACATTTTGGAAATCCCGCTGAAACTTTGGACATTCTCGCGAAGGGTTCCCAATCCCCGACAAGACTGGTACCCTTTCACGTCCAAATCTCTCAAACTCCGGGAGAGACTCTCAAAACCAAGGTTCACATGTTTGAGTTCCTTTCAACATTTTGGAAATCCCGCTGAAACATTGGACATTCTCGCGAAGGGTTCCCAATCCCCGACAAGACTGGTACCCTTTCACGTCCAAATCTCTCAAACTCCGGGAGAGATTCTCAAAACCAAGGTTGACATGTTTCGAGTTCCTCTCAACATTTTGGAAATCCCGCTGAAACTTTGGACATTCTCGCGAAGGGTTCCCAATCCCCGACAAGACTGGTACCCTTTCACGTCCAAATCTCTCAAACTCCGGGAGAGACTCTCAAAACCAAGGTTCACATGTTTGAGTTCCTTTCAACATTTTGGAAATCCCGCTGAAACTTTGGACATTCTCGCGAAGGGTTCCCAATCCCCGACAAGACTGGTACCCTTTCACGTCCAAATCTCTCAAACACCGGGAGAGATTCTCCAAACCAAGGTTGACATGTTTCGAGTTCCTCTCAACATTTTGGAAATCCCGCTGAAACTTTGGACATTCTCGCGAAGGGTTCCCAATCCCCGACAAGACTGGTACCCTTTCACGTCCAAATCTCTCAAACTCCGGGAGAGATTCTCAAAACCAAGGTTGACATGTTTCGAGTTCCTCTCAACATTTTGGAAATCCCGCTGAAACTTTGGACATTCTGGCGAAGGGTTCCCAATCCCCGACAAGACTGGTACCCTTTCACGTCCAAATCTCTCAAACTCCGGGAGAGATTCTCAAAACCAAGGTTCACATGTTTCGAGTTCCTCTCAACATTTTGGAAATCCCGCTGAAACTTTGGACATTCTGGCGAAGGGTTCCCAATCCCCGACAAGACTGGTACCCTTTCACGTCCAAATCTCTCAAACTCCGGGAGAGATTCTCAAAACCAAGGTTGACATGTTTCGAGTTCCTCTCAACATTTTGGAAATCCCGCTGAAACTTTGGACATTCTGGCGAAGGGTTCCCAATCCCCGACAAGACTGGTACCCTTTCACGTCCAAATCTCTCAAACTCCGGGAGAGATTCTCAAAACCATGTTTCACATGTTTCGAGTTCCTTTCAACATTTTGGAAATCCCGCTGAAACTTTGGACATTCTCGCGAAGGGTTCCCAATCCCCGACAAGACTGGTACCCTTTCACGTCCAAATCTCTCAAACTCCGGGAGAGATTCTCAAAACCCAGGTTGACATGTTTCGAGTTCCTCTCAACAATTTGGAAATCCCGCTGAAACTTTGGACATTCTGGCGAAGGGTTCCCAATCCCCGACAAGACTGGTACCCTTTCACGTCCAAATCTCTCAAACTCCGGGAGAGATTCTCAAAACCAAGGTTGACATGTTTCGAGTTCCTCTCAACATTTTGGAAATCCCGCTGAAACTTTGGACATTCTGGCGAAGGGTTCCCAATCCCCGACAAGACTGGTACCCTTTCACGTCCAAATCTCTCAAACTCCGGGAGAGATTCTCAAAACCAAGGTTGACATGTTTCGAGTTCCTCTCAACATTTTGGAAATCCCGCTGAAACTTTGGACATTCTCGCGAAGGGTTCCCAATCCCCGACAAGACTGGTACCCTTTCACGTCCAAATCTCTCAAACTCCGGGAGAGATTCTCAAAACCAAGGTTCACATGTTTGAGTTCCTTTCAACATTTTGGAAATCCCGCTGAAACTTTGGACATTCTCGCGAAGGGTTCCCAATCCCCGACAAGACTGGTACCCTTTCACGTCCAAATCTCTCAAACTCCGGGAGAGATTCTCAAAACCAAGGTTGACATGTTTCGAGTTCCTCTCAACATTTTGGAAATCCTGCTGAAACTTTGGACATTCTCGCGAAGGGTTCCCAATCCCCGACAAGACTGGTACCCTTTCACGTCCAAATCTCTCAAACTCCGGGAGAGATTCTCAAAACCGAGGTTGACATGTTTCGAGTTCCTCTCAACATTTTGGAAATCCCGCTGAAACTTTGGACATTCTCGCGAAGGGTTCCCAATCCCCGACAAGACTGGTACCCTTTCACGTCCAAATCTCTCAAACTCCGGGAGAGATTCTCAAAACCAAGGTTGACATGTTTCGAGTTCCTCTCAACATTTTGGAAATCCCGCTGAAACTTTGGACATTCTGGCGAAGGGTTCCCAATCCCCGACAAGACTGGTACCCTTTCACGTCCAAATCTCTCAAACTCCGGGAGAGATTCTCAAAACCAAGGATCACATGTTTCGAGTTCCTATCAACATTTTGGAAATCCCGCTGAAACTTTGGACATTCTCGCGAAGGGTTCCCAATCCCCGACAAGACTGGTACCCTTTCACGTCCAAATCTCTCAAACTCCGGGAGAGATTCTCAAAACCGAGGTTGACATGTTTCGAGTTCCTCTCAACATTTTGGAAATCCCGCTGAAACTTTGGACATTCTCGCGAAGGGTTCCCAATCCCCGACAAGACTGGTACCCTTTCACGTCCAAATCTCTCAAACTCCGGGACAGATTCTCAAAACCGAGGTTGACATGTTTCGAGTTCCTCTCAACATTTTGGAAATCCCGCTGAAACTTTGGACATTCTGACGAAGGGTTCCCAATCCCCGACAAGACTGGTACCCTTTCACGTCCAAATCTCTCAAACTCCGGGAGAGATTCTCAAAACCAAGGTTGACATGTTTCGAGTTCCTCTCAATATTTTGGAAATCCCGCTGAAACTTTGGACATTCTCGCGAAGGGTTCCCAATCCCCGACAAGACTGGTACCCTTTCACGTCCAAATCTCTCAAACTCCGGGAGAGATTCTCAAAACCAAGGTTGACATGTTTCGAGTTCCTCTCAACATTTTGGAAATCCCGCTGAAACTTTGGACATTCTCGCGAAGGGTTCCCAATCCCCGACAATACTGGTACCCTTTCACGTCCAAATCTCTCAAACTCCGGGAGGGACTCTCAAAACCAAGGTTCACATGTTTGAGTTCCTTTCAACATTTTGGAAATCCCGCTGAAACTTTGGACATTCTCGCGAAGGGTTCCCAATCCCCGACAAGACTGGTACCCTTTCACGTCCAAATCTCTCAAACTCCGGGAGAGATTCTCAAAACCAAGGTTGACATGTTTCGAGTTCCTCTCAACATTTTGGAAATCCCGCTGAAACTTTGGACATTCTGGCGAAGGGTTCCCAATCCCCGACAAGACTGGTACCCTTTCACGTCCAAATCTCTCAAACTCCGGGAGAGATTCTCAAAACCGAGGTTGACATGTTTCGAGTTCCTCTCAACATTTTGGAAATCCCGCTGAAACTTTGGACATTCTCGCGAAGGGTTCCCAATCCCCGACAAGACTGGTACCCTTTCACGTCCAAATCTCTCAAACTCCGGCAGAGATTCTCAAAACCAAGGTTGACATGTTTCGAGTTCCTCTCAACATTTTGGAAATCCCGCTGAAACTTTGGACATTCTGGCGAAGGGTTCCCAATCCCCGACAAGACTGGTACCCTTTCACGTCCAAATCTCTCAAACTCCGGGAGAGATTCTGAAAACCGAGGTTGACATGTTTCGAGTTCCTCTCAACATTTTGGAAATCCCGCTGAAACTTTGGACATTCTGGCGAAGGGTTCCCAATCCCCGACAAGACTGGTACCCTTTCACGTCCAAATCTCTCAAACTCCGGGAGAGATTCTCAAAACCGAGGTTGACATGTTTCGAGTTCCTCTCAACATTTTGGAAATCCCGCTGAAACTTTGGACATTCTCGCGAAGGGTTCCCAATCCCCGACAAGACTGGTACCCTTTCACGTCCAAATCTCTCAAACTCCGGGACAGATTCTCAAAACCGAGGTTGACATGATTCGAGTTCCTCTCACCATTTTGGAAATCCCGCTGAAACTTTGGACATTCTCGCAAAGGGTTCCCAATCCCCGACAAGACTGGTACCCTTTCACGTCCAAATCTCTCAAACTCCGGGAGAGATTCTCAAAACCCAGGTTGACATGTTTCGAGTTCCTCTCAACATTTTGGAAATCCCGCTGAAACTTTGGACATTCTGACGAAGGGTTCCCAATCCCCGACAAGACTGGTACCCTTTCACGTCCAAATCTCTCAAACTCCGGGAGAGATTCTCAAAACCAAGGTTGACATGTTTCGAGTTCCTCTCAACATTTTGGAAATCCTGCTGAAACTTTGGACATTCTCGCGAAGGGTTCCCAATCCCCGACAAGACTGGTACCCTTTCACGTCCAAATCTCTCAAACTCCGGGAGAGATTCTCAAAACCGAGGTTGACATGTTTCGAGTTCCTCTAAACATTTTGGAAATCCCGCTGAAACTTTGGACATTCTCGCGAAGGGTTCCCAATCCCCGACAATACTGGTACCCTTTCACGTCCAAATCTCTCAAACTCCGGGAGAGATTCTCAAAACCGAGGTTGACATGTTTCGAGTTCCTCTCAACATTTTGGAAATCCCGCTGAAACTTTGGACATTCTGACGAAGGGTTCCCAATCCCCGACAAGACTGGTACCCTTTCACGTCCAAATCTCTCAAACTCCGGGAGAGATTCTCAAAACCAAGGTTGACATGTTTCGAGTTCCTCTCAACATTTTGGAAATCCTGCTGAAACTTTGGACATTCTCGCGAAGGGTTCCCAATCCCCGACAAGACTGGTACCCTTTCACGTCCAAATCTCTCAAACTCCGGGAGAGATTCTCAAAACCGAGGTTGACATGTTTCGAGTTCCTCTCAACATTTTGGAAATCCCGCTGAAACTTTGGACATTCTCGCGAAGGGTTCCCAATCCCCGACAATACTGGTACCCTTTCACGTCCAAATCTCTCAAACTCCGGGATAGACTCTCAAAACCAAGGTTCACATGTTTGAGTTCCTTTCAACATTTTGGAAATCCCGCTGAAACTTTAGACATTCTCGCGAAGGGTTCCCAATCCCCGACAAGACTGGTACCCTTTCACGTCCAACTCTCTCAAACTCCGGGAGAGATTCTCAAAACCAAGGTTGACATGTTTCGAGTTCCTCTCAACATTTTGGAAATCCCGCTGAAACTTTGGACATTCTGGCGAAGGGTTCCCAATCCCCGACAAGACTGGTACCCTTTCACGTCCAAATCTCTCAAACTCCGGGAGAGATTCTCAAAACCGAGGTTGACATGTTTCGAGTTCCTCTCAACATTTTGGAAATCCCGCTGAAACTTTGGACATTCTCGCGAAGGGTTCCCAATCCCCGACAAGACTGGTACCCTTTCACGTCCAAATCTCTCAAACTCCGGGACAGATTCTCAAAACCGAGGTTGACATGTTTCGAGTTCCTCTCAACATTTTGGAAATCCCGCTGAAACTTTGGACATTCTCGCGAAGGGTTCCCAATCCCCGACAAGACTGGTACCCTTTCACGTCCAAATCTCTCAAACTCCGGGAGAGATTCTCAAAACCGAGGTTGACATGTTTCGAGTTCCTCTCAACATTTTGGAAATCCCGCTGAAACTTTGGACATTCTGGCGAAGGGTTCCCAATCCCCGACAAGACTGGTACCCTTTCACGTCCAAATCTCTCAAACTCCGGGAGAGATTCTCAAAACCGAGGTTGACATGTTTCGAGTTCCTCTCAACATTTTGGAAATCCCGCTGAAACTTTGGACATTCTCGCGAAGGGTTCCCAATCCCCGACAAGACTGGTACCCTTTCACGTCCAAATCTCTCAAACTCCGGGAGAGATTCTCAAAACCGAGATTGACATGTTTCGAGTTCCTCTCAACATTTTGGAAATCCCGCTGAAACTTTGGACATTCTCGCGAAGGGTTCCCAATCCCCGACAAGACTGGTACCCTTTCACGTCCAAATCTCTCAAACTCCGGGACAGATTCTCAAAACCGAGGTTGACATGATTCGAGTTCCTCTCACCATTTTGGAAATCCCGCTGAAACTTTGGACATTCTCGCAAAGGGTTCCCAATCCCCGACAAGACTGGTACCCTTTCACGTCCAAATCTCTCAAACTCCGGGAGAGATTCTCAAAACCCAGGTTGACATGTTTCGAGTTCCTCTCAACATTTTGGAAATCCCGCTGAAACTTTGGACATTCTGACGAAGGGTTCCCAATCCCCGACAAGACTGGTACCCTTTCACGTCCAAATCTCTCAAACTCCGGGAGAGATTCTCAAAACCAAGGTTGACATGTTTCGAGTTCCTCTCAACATTTTGGAAATCCTGCTGAAACTTTGGACATTCTCGCGAAGGGTTCCCAATCCCCGACAAGACTGGTACCCTTTCACGTCCAAATCTCTCAAACTCCGGGAGAGATTCTCAAAACCGAGGTTGACATGTTTCGAGTTCCTCTCAACATTTTGGAAATCCCGCTGAAACTTTGGACATTCTCGCGAAGGGTTCCCAATCCCCGACAATACTGGTACCCTTTCACGTCCAAATCTCTCAAACTCCGGGAGAGATTCTCAAAACCCAGGTTGACATGTTTCGAGTTCCTCTCAACATTTTGGAAATCCCGCTGAAACTTTGGACATTCTGACGAAGGGTTCCCAATCCCCGACAAGACTGGTACCCTTTCACGTCCAAATCTCTCAAACTCCGGGAGAGATTCTCAAAACCAAGGTTGACATGTTTCGAGTTCCTCTCAACATTTTGGAAATCCTGCTGAAACTTTGGACATTCTCGCGAAGGGTTCCCAATCCCCGACAAGACTGGTACCCTTTCACGTCCAAATCTCTCAAACTCCGGGAGAGATTCTCAAAACCGAGGTTGACATGTTTCGAGTTCCTCTCAACATTTTGGAAATCCCGCTGAAACTTTGGACATTCTCGCGAAGGGTTCCCAATCCCCGACAATACTGGTACCCTTTCACGTCCAAATCTCTCAAACTCCGGGATAGACTCTCAAAACCAAGGTTCACATGTTTGAGTTCCTTTCAACATTTTGGAAATCCCGCTGAAACTTTAGACATTCTCGCGAAGGGTTCCCAATCCCCGACAAGACTGGTACCCTTTCACGTCCAACTCTCTCAAACTCCGGGAGAGATTCTCAAAACCAAGGTTGACATGTTTCGAGTTCCTCTCAACATTTTGGAAATCCCGCTGAAACTTTGGACATTCTGGCGAAGGGTTCCCAATCCCCGACAAGACTGGTACCCTTTCACGTCCAAATCTCTCAAACTCCGGGAGAGATTTTCAAAACCGAGGTTGACATGTTTCGAGTTCCTCTCAACATTTTGGAAATCCCGCTGAAACTTTGGACATTCTCGCGAAGGGTTCCCAATCCCCGACAAGACTGGTACCCTTTCACGTCCAAATCTCTCAAACTCCGGGACAGATTCTCAAAACCGAGGTTGACATGTTTCGAGTTCCTCTCAACATTTTGGAAATCCCGCTGAAACTTTGGACATTCTCGCGAAGGGTTCCCAATCCCCGACAAGACTGGTACCCTTTCACGTCCAAATCTCTCAAACTCCGGGAGAGATTCTCAAAACCGAGGTTGACATGTTTCGAGTTCCTCTCAACATTTTGGAAATCCCGCTGAAACTTTGGACATTCTCGCGAAGGGTTCCCAATCCCCGACAAGACTGGTACCCTTTCACGTCCAAATCTCTCAAACTCCGGGACAGATTCTCAAAACCGAGGTTGACATGTTTCGAGTTCCTCTCAACATTTTGGAAATCCCGCTGAAACTTTGGACATTCTCGCGAAGGGTTCCCAATCCCCGACAAGACTGGTACCCTTTCACGTCCAAATCTCTCAAACTCCGGGAGAGATTCTCAAAACCAAGGTTGACATGTTTCGAGTTCCTCTCAACATTTTGGAAATCCCGCTGAAACTTTGGACATTCTGGCGAAGGGTTCCCAATCCCCGACAAGACTGGTACCCTTTCACGTCCAAATCTCTCAAACTCCGGGAGAGATTCTCAAAACCGAGGTTGACATGTTTCGAGTTCCTCTCAACATTTTGGAAATCCCGCTGAAACTTTGGACATTCTCGCGAAGGGTTCCCAATCCCCGACAAGACTGGTACCCTTTCACGTCCAAATCTCTCAAACTCCGGGAGAGATTCTCAAAACCGAGGTTGACATGTTTCGAGTTCCTCTCAACATTTTGGAAATCCCGCTGAAACTTTGGACATTCTCGCGAAGGGTTCCCAATCCCCGACAAGACTGGTACCCTTTCACGTCCAAATCTCTCAAACTCCGGGACAGATTCTCAAAACCGAGGTTGACATGATTCGAGTTCCTCTCACCATTTTGGAAATCCCGCTGAAACTTTGGACATTCTCGCAAAGGGTTCCCAATCCCCGACAAGACTGGTACCCTTTCACGTCCAAATCTCTCAAACTCCGGGAGAGATTCTCAAAACCCAGGTTGACATGTTTCGAGTTCCTCTCAACATTTTGGAAATCCCGCTGAAACTTTGGACATTCTGACGAAGGGTTCCCAATCCCCGACAAGACTGGTACCCTTTCACGTCCAAATCTCTCAAACTCCGGGAGAGATTCTCAAAACCAAGGTTGACATGTTTCGAGTTCCTCTCAACATTTTGGAAATCCTGCTGAAACTTTGGACATTCTCGCGAAGGGTTCCCAATCCCCGACAAGACTGGTACCCTTTCACGTCCAAATCTCTCAAACTCCGGGAGAGATTCTCAAAACCGAGGTTGACATGTTTCGAGTTCCTCTCAACATTTTGGAAATCCCGCTGAAACTTTGGACATTCTCGCGAAGGGTTCCCAATCCCCGACAATACTGGTACCCTTTCACGTCCAAATCTCTCAAACTCCGGGAGAGATTCTCAAAACCCAGGTTGACATGTTTCGAGTTCCTCTCAACATTTTGGAAATCCCGCTGAAACTTTGGACATTCTGACGAAGGGTTCCCAATCCCCGACAAGACTGGTACCCTTTCACGTCCAAATCTCTCAAACTCCGGGAGAGATTCTCAAAACCAAGGTTGACATGTTTCGAGTTCCTCTCAACATTTTGGAAATCCTGCTGAAACTTTGGACATTCTCGCGAAGGGTTCCCAATCCCCGACAAGACTGGTACCCTTTCACGTCCAAATCTCTCAAACTCCGGGAGAGATTCTCAAAACCGAGGTTGACATGTTTCGAGTTCCTCTCAACATTTTGGAAATCCCGCTGAAACTTTGGACATTCTCGCGAAGGGTTCCCAATCCCCGACAATACTGGTACCCTTTCACGTCCAAATCTCTCAAACTCCGGGATAGACTCTCAAAACCAAGGTTCACATGTTTGAGTTCCTTTCAACATTTTGGAAATCCCGCTGAAACTTTAGACATTCTCGCGAAGGGTTCCCAATCCCCGACAAGACTGGTACCCTTTCACGTCCAACTCTCTCAAACTCCGGGAGAGATTCTCAAAACCAAGGTTGACATGTTTCGAGTTCCTCTCAACATTTTGGAAATCCCGCTGAAACTTTGGACATTCTGGCGAAGGGTTCCCAATCCCCGACAAGACTGGTACCCTTTCACGTCCAAATCTCTCAAACTCCGGGAGAGATTCTCAAAACCGAGGTTGACATGTTTCGAGTTCCTCTCAACATTTTGGAAATCCCGCTGAAACTTTGGACATTCTCGCGAAGGGTTCCCAATCCCCGACAAGACTGGTACCCTTTCACGTCCAAATCTCTCAAACTCCGGGACAGATTCTCAAAACCGAGGTTGACATGTTTCGAGTTCCTCTCAACATTTTGGAAATCCCGCTGAAACTTTGGACATTCTCGCGAAGGGTTCCCAATCCCCGACAAGACTGGTACCCTTTCACGTCCAAATCTCTCAAACTCCGGGAGAGATTCTCAAAACCGAGGTTGACATGTTTCGAGTTCCTCTCAACATTTTGGAAATCCCGCTGAAACTTTGGACATTCTCGCGAAGGGTTCCCAATCCCCGACAAGACTAGTACCCTTTCACGTCCAAATCTCTCAAACTCCGGGAGAGATTCTCAAAACCAAGGTTGACATGTTTCGAGTTCCTCTCAACATTTTGGAAATCCGGCTGAAACTTTGGACATTCTCGTGAAGGGTTCCCAATCCGCGACAAGACTGGTACCCTTTCACGTCCAAATCTCTCAAACTCCGGGAGAGATTCTCAAAAGCAAGGTTGACATGTTTCGAGTTCCTTTCAACATTTTGGAAATCCCGCTGAAACTTTGGACATTCTCGCGAAGGGTTCCCAATCCCCGACAAGACTGGTACCCTTTCACGTCCAAATCTCTCAAACTCCGGGAGAGATTCTCAAAACCAAGGTTGACATGTTTCTAGTTCCTCTCAACATTTTGGAAATCCCGCTGAAACTTTGGACATTCTCGCGAAGGGTTCCCAATCCCCGACAAGACTGGTACCCTTTCACGTCCAAATCTCTCAAACTCCGGGAGAGATTCTCAAAACCGAGGTTGACATGTTTCGAGTTCCTCTCAACATTTTGGAAATCCCGCTGAAACTTTGGACATTCTCGCGAAGGGTTCCCAATCCCCGACAAGACTGGTACCCTTTCACGTCCAAATCTCTCAAACTCCGGGAGAGATTCTCAAAACCAAGGTTGACATGTTTCGAGTTCCTCTCAACATTTTGGAAATCCGGCTGAAACTTTGGACATTCTCGTGAAGGGTTCCCAATCCGCGACAAGACTGGTACCCGTTCACGTTCAAATCTCTCAAACTCCGGGAGAGATTCTCAAAACCAAGGTTGACCTGATTCGAGTTCCTCTCAACATTTTGGAAATCCCGCTGAAACTTTGGACATTCTCGCGAAGGGTTCCCAATCCCCGACAAGACTGGTACCCTTTCACGTCCAAATCTCTCAAACTCCGGGAGAGATTCTCAAAACCGAGGTTGACATGTTTCGAGTTCCTCTCAACATTTTGGAAATCCCGCTGAAACTTTGGACATTCTGGCGAAGGGTTCCCAATCCCCGACAAGACTGGTACCTTTTCATGTCCAAATCTCTCAAACTCCGGGAGAGATTCTCAAAACCGAGGTTGACATGTTTCGAGTTCCTTTCAACATTTTGGAAATCCCGCTGAAACTTTGGACATTCTCGCGAAGGGTTCCCAATCCCCGACAAGACTGGTACCCTTTCACATCCAAATCTCTCAAACTCCGGGAGAGATTCTCAAAACCAAGGTTGACATGATTCGAGTTCCTCTCAACATTTTGGAAATCCCGCTGAAACTTTGGACATTCTCGCGAAGGGTTCCCAATCCCCGACAAGACTGGTACCCTTTCACGTCCAAATCTCTCAAACTCCGGGACAGATTCTCAAAACCAAGGTTCACATGTTTGAGTTCCTTTCAACATTTTGGAAATCCCGCTGAAACTTTGGACATTGTGGTGAAGGGTTCCCAATCCCCGACAAGATTGGTACCCTTTCACGTCCAAATCTCTCAAACTCCGGGAGAGATTCTGAAAACCGAGGTGGACATGTTTCGAGTTCCTCTCAACATTTTGGAAATCCCGCTGAAACTTTGGACATTCTGGCGAAGGGTTCCCAATCCCCGACAAGACTGTTACCCTTTCACGTCCAAATCTCTCAAACTCCGGGAGAGATTCTGAAAACCGAGGTGGACATGTTTCGAGTTCCTCTCAACATTTTGGAAATCCCGCTGAAACTTTGGACATTCTCGCGAAGGGTTCCCAATCCCCGACAAGACTGGTACCCTTTCACGTCCAAATCTCTCAAACTCCGGGAGAGATTCTCAAAACCGAGGTTGACATGTTTCGAGTTCCTCTCAACATTTTGGAAATCCCGCTGAAACTTTGGACATTCTCGCGAAGGGTTCCCTATCCCCGACAAGACTGGTACCCTTTCACGTCCAAATCTCTCAAACTCCGGGAGAGATTCTCAAAACCGAGGTTGACATGTTTCGAGTTCCTCTCAACATTTTGGAAATCCCGCTGAAACTTTGGACATTCTGGCGAAGGGTTCCCAATCCCCGACAAGACTGGTACCCTTTCACGTCCAAATCTCTCAAACTCCGGGAGAGATTCTCAAAACCAAGGTTGACATGTTTCGAGTTCCTCTCAACATTTTGGAAATCCCGCTGAAACTTTGGACATTCTGGCGAAGGGTTCCCAATCCCCGACAAGACTGGTACCCTTTCACGTCCAAATCTCTCAAACTCCGGGAGAGATTCTCAAAACCAAGGTTGACATGTTTCGAGTTCCTCTCAACATTTTGGAAATCCCGCTGAAACTTTGGACATTCTGGCGAAGGGTTCCCAATCCCCGACAAGACTGGTACCCTTTCACGTCCAAATCTCTCAAACTCCGGGAGAGATTCTCAAAACCAAGGTTGACATGATTCGAGTTCCTCTCAACATTTTGGAAATCCCGCTGAAACTTTGGACATTCTCGCGAAGGGTTCCCAATCCCCGACAAGACTGGTACCCTTTCACGTCCAAATCTCTCAAACTCCGGGAGAGATTCTCAAAACCAAGGTTGACATGTTTCGAGTTCCTCTCAACATTTTGGAAATCCCGCTGAAACTTTGGACATTCTCGCGAAGGGTTCCCAATCCCCGACAAGACTGGTACTCTTTCACGTCCAAATCTCTCAAACTCCGGGAGAGATTCTCAAAACCAAGGTTGACATGTTTCGAGTTCCTCTCAAAATTTTAGAAATCCCGCTGAAACTTTGGACATTCTCGCGAAGGGTTCCCATTCCCTGACAAGACTGGTACCCTTTCACATCCAAATCTCTCAAACTCCGGGAGAGATTCTCAAAACCAAGGTTGACATGTTTCGAGTTCCTCTCAACATTTTGGAAATCCCGCTGAAACTTTGGACATTCTCGCGAAGGGTTCCCAATCCCCGACAAGACTGGTACCCTTTCACGTCCAAATCTCTCAAACTCCGGGAGAGATTCTCATAACCGAGGTTGACATGTTTCGAGTTCCTCTCAACATTTTGGAAATCCCGCTGAAACTTTGGACATTCTCGCGAAGGGTTCCCAATCCCCGACAAGACTGGTACGCTTTCACGTCCAAATCTCTCAAACTCCGGGAGAGATTCTCAAAACCAAGGTTGACATGATTCGAGTTCCTCTCAACATTTTGGAAATCCCGCTGAAACTTTGGACATTCTCGCGAAGGGTTCCCAATCCCCGACAAGACTGGTACCCTTTCACGTCCAAATCTCTCAAACTCCGGGAGAGATTCTCAAAACCAAGGTTGACATGTTTCGAGTTCCTCTCAACATTTTGGAAATCCCGCTGAAACTTTGGACATTCTCGCGAAGGGTTCCCAATCCCCGACAAGACTGGTACCCTTTCACGTCCAAATCTCTCAAACTCCGGGAGAGATTCTCAAAAGCAAGGTTGACATGTTTCGAGTTCCTTTCAACATTTTGGAAATCCCGCTGAAACTTTGGACATTCTCGCGAAGGGTTCCCAATCCCCGACAAGACTGGTACCCTTTCACGTCCAAATCTCTCAAACTCCGGGAGAGATTCTCAAAACCAAGGTTGACATGTTTCGAGTTCCTCTCAACATTTTGGAAATCCCGCTGAAACTTTGGACATTCTGGAGAAGGGTTCCCAATCCCCGACAAGACTGGTACCCTTTCACGTCCAAATCTCTCAAACTCCGGGACAGATTCTCAAAACCGAGGTTGACATGTTTCGAGTTCCTCTCAACATTTTGGAAATCCCGCTGAAACTTTGGATATTCTCGCGAAGGGTTCCCAATCCCCGACAAGACTGGTACTCTTTCACGTCCAAATCTCTCAAACTCCGGGAGAGATTCTCAAAACCGAGGTTGACATGTTTAGAGTTCCTCTCAACATTTTGGAAATCCCGCTGAAACTTTGGACATTCTCGCGAAGGGTTCCCAATCCCCGACAAGACTGGTACCCTTTCACGTCCAAATCTCTCAAACTCCGGGAGAGATTCTCAAAACCAAGGTTGACATGATTCGAGTTCCTCTCAACATTTTGGAAATCCCGCTGAAACTTTGGACATTCTCGCGAAGGGTTCCCAATCCCCGACAAGACTGGTACCCTTTCACGTCCAAATCTCTCAAACTCCGGGAGAGATTCTCAAAACCAAGGTTGACATGTTTCGAGTTCCTCTCAACATTTTGGAAATCCCGCTGAAACTTTGGACATTCTCGCGAAGGGTTCCCAATCCCCGACAAGACTGGTACCCTTTCACGTCCAAATCTCTCAAACTCCGGGAGAGATTCTCAAAACCGAGGTTGACATGTTTCGAGTTCCTCTCAACATTTTGGAAATCCTGCTGAAACTTTGGACATTCTCGCGAAGGGTTCCCAATCCCCGACAAGACTGGTACTCTTTCACGTCCAAATCTCTCAAACTCCGGGAGAGATTCTCAAAACCGAGGTTGACATGTTTAGAGTTCCTCTCAACATTTTGGAAATCCCGCTGAAACTTTGGACATTCTCGCGAAGGGTTCCCAATCCCCGACAAGACTGGTACCCTTTCACGTCCAAATCTCTCAAACTCCGGGAGAGATTCTCAAAACCAAGGTTGACATGTTTCGAGTTCCTCTCAACATTTTGGAAATCCCGCTGAAACTTTGGACATTCTCGCGAAGGGTTCCCAATCCCCGACAAGACTGGTACCCTTTCACGTCCAAATCTCTCAAACTCCGGGAGAGATTCTCAAAACCAAGGTTGACATGTTTCGAGTTCCTCTCAACATTTTGGAAATCCCGCTGAAACTTTGGACATGCTCGCGAAGGGTTCCCAATCCCCGACAAGACTGGTACCCTTTCACGTCCAAATCTCTCAAACTCCGGGAGAGATTCTCAAAACCGAGGTTGACATGTTTAGAGTTCCTCTCAACATTTTGGAAATCCTGCTGAAACTTTGGACATTCTCGCGAAGGGTTCCCAATCCCCGACAAGACTGGTACTCTTTCACGTCCAAATCTCTCAAACTCCGGGAGAGATTCTCAAAACCAAGGTTGACATGTTTAGAGTTCCTCTCAACATTTTGGAAATCCCGCTGAAACTTTGGACATTCTCGCGAAGGGTTCCCAATCCCCGACAAGACTGGTACCCTTTCACATCCAAATCTCTCAAACTCCGGGAGAGATTCTCAAAACCAAGGTTGACATGTTTCGAGTTCCTCTCAACATTTTGGAAATCCCGCTGAAACTTTGGACATTCTCGCGAAGGGTTCCCAATCCCCGACAAGACTGGTACCCTTTCACGTCCAAATCTCTCAAACTCCGGGAGAGATTCTCAAAACCGAGGTTGACATGTTTCGAGTTCCTCTCAACATTTTGGAAATCCCGCTGAAACTTTGGACATTCTCGCGAAGGGTTCCCAATCCCCGACAAGACTGGTACCCTTTCACGTCCAAATCTCTCAAACTCCGGGAGAGATTCTCAAAACCGAGGTTGACATGTTTCGAGTTCCTCTCAACATTTTGGAAATCCCGCTGAAACTTTGGACATTCTCGCGAAGGGTTCCCAATCCCCGACAAGACTGGTACCCTTTCACGTCCAAATCTCTCAAACTCCGGGAGAGATTCTCAAAACCAAGGTTGACATGATTCGAGTTCCTCTCAACATTTTGGAAATCCTGCTGAAACTTTGGACATTCTCGCGAAGGGTTCCCAATCCCCGACAAGACTGGTACCCTTTCACGTCCAAATCTCTCAAACTCCGGGAGAGATTCTCAAAACCCAGGTTGACATGTTTCGAGTTCCTCTCAACATTTTGGAAATCCCGCTGAAACTTTGGACATTCTGGCGAAGGGTTCCCAATCCCCGACAAGACTGGTACCCTTTCACGTCCAAATCTCTCAAACTCCGGGAGAGATTCTCAAAACCGAGGTTGACATGTTTCGAGTTCCTCTCAACATTTTGGAAATCCCGCTGAAACTTTGGACATTCTCGCGAAGGGTTCCCAATCCCCGACAAGACTGGTACCCTTTCACGTCCAAATCTCTCAAACTCCGGGAGAGATTCTCAAAACCGAGGTTGACATGTTTCGAGTTCCTCTCAACATTTTGGAAATCCCGCTGAAACTTTGGACATTCTCGCGAAGGGTTCCCAATCCCCGACAAGACTGGTACACTTTCACGTCCAAATCTCTCAAACTCCGAGAGAGATTCTCAAAACCAAGGTTGACATGATTCGAGTTCCTCTCAACATTTTGGAAATCCCGCTGAAACTTTGGACATTCTCGCGAAGGGTTCCCAATCCCCGACAAGACTGGTACCCTTTCACGTCCAAATCTCTCAAACTCCGGGAGAGATTCTCAAAACCAAGGTTGACATGTTTCGAGTTCCTCTCAACATTTTGGAAATCCCGCTGAAACTTTGGACATTCTCGCGAAGGGTTCCCAATCCCCGACAAGACTGGTACCCTTTCACGTCCAAATCTCTCAAACTCCGGGAGAGATTCTCAAAACCAAGGTTGACATGTTTCGAGTTCCTCTCAACATTTTGGAAATCCCGCTGAAACTTTGGACATTCTCGCGAAGGGTTCCCAATCCCCGACAAGACTGGTACCCTTTCACGTCCAAATCTCTCAAACTCCGGGAGAGACTCTCAAAACCAAGGTTCACATGTTTGAGTTCCTTTCAACATTTTGGAAATTCCGCTGAAACTTTGGACATTCTCGCGAAGGGTTCCCAATCCCCGACAAGACTGGTACCCTTTCACGTCCAAATCTCTCAAACTCCGGGAGAGATTCTCAAAACCAAGGTTGACATGTTTCGAGTTCCTCTCAACATTTTGGAAATCCCGCTGAAACTTTGGACATTCTGGTGAAGGGTTCCCAATCCCCGACAAGACTGGTACCCTTTCACGTCCAAATCTCTCAAACTCCGGGAGAGATTCTCAAAACCGAGGTTGACATGTTTCGAGTTCCTCTCAACATTTTGGAAATCCCGCTGAAACTTTGGACATTCTCGCGAAGGGTTCCCAATCCCCGACAAGACTGGTAACCTTTCACGTCCAAATCTCTCAAACTCCGGGAGAGATTCTCAAAACCGAGGTTGACATGATTCGAGTTCCTCTCAACATTTTGGAAATCCCGCTGAAACTTTGGACATTCTCGCGAAGGGTTCCCAATCCCCGACAAGACTGGTACCCTTTCACGTCCAAATCTCTCAAACTCCGGGAGAGATTCTCAAAACCGAGGTTGACATGTTTCGAGTTCCTCTCAACATTTTGGAAATCCCGCTGAAACTTTGGACATTCTGGCGAAGGGTTCCCAATCCCCGACAAGACTGGTACCCTTTCACGTCCAAATCTCTCAAACTCCGGGAGAGATTCTCAAAACCAAGGTTGACATGTTTCGAGTTCCTCTCAACATTTTGGAAATCCCGCTGAAACTTTGGACATTCTGGCGAAGGGTTCCCAATCCCCGACAAGACTGGTACCCTTTCACGTCCAAATCTCTCAAACTCCGGGAGAGATTCTCAAAACCAAGGTTGACATGTTTCGAGTTCCTCTCAACATTTTGGAAATCCCGCTGAAACTTTGGACATTCTGGCGAAGGGTTCCCAATCCCCGACAAGACTGGTACCCTTTCACGTCCAAATCTCTCAAACTCCGGGAGAGATTCTCAAAGCCAAGGTTGACATGTTTCGAGTTCCTCTCAACATTTTGGAAATCCCGCTGAAACTTTGGACATTCTCGCGAAGGGTTCCCAATCCCCGACAAGACTGGTACCCTTTCACGTCCAAATCTCTCAAACTCCGGGAGAGATTCTCAAAACCAAGGTTGACATGTTTCGAGTTCCTCTTAACATTTTGGAAATCCCGCTGAAACTTTGGACATTCTGGCGAAGGGTTCCCAATCCCCGACAAGACTGGTACCCTTTCACGTCCAAATCTCTCAAACTCCGGGAGAGATTCTCAAAACCAAGGTTCACATGTTTGAGTTCCTCTCA
Organism: Streptopelia decaocto; assembly: GCF_964273445.1. Lineage (NCBI taxonomy): Eukaryota > Metazoa > Chordata > Aves > Columbiformes > Columbidae > Streptopelia > Streptopelia decaocto. The sequence continues at coordinate 198,478 of NW_028116776.1, forward strand.
ACATTTTGGAAATCCCGCTGAAACTTTGGACATTCTCGCGAAGGGTTCCCAATCCCCGACAAGACTGGTACCCTTTCACGTCCAAATCTCTCAAACTCCGGGAGAGATTCTCAAAACCAAGGTTGACATGTTTCGAGTTCCTCTCAACATTTTGGAAATCCCGCTGAAACTTTGGACATTCTCGCGAAGGGTTCCCAATCCCCGACAAGACTGGTACCCTTTCACGTCCAAATCTCTCAGACTCCGGGAGAGACTCTCAAAACCAAGGTTCACATGTTTGAGTTCCTTTCAACATTTTGGAAATCCCGCTGAAACTTTGGACATTCTCGCGAAGGGTTCCCAATCCCCGACAAGACTGGTACCCTTTCACGTCCAAATCTCTCAAACTCCGGGAGAGATTCTCAAAACCAAGGTTGACATGTTTCGAGTTCCTCTCAACATTTTGGAAATCCCGCTGAAACTTTGGACATTCTGGTGAAGGGTTCCCAATCCCCGACAAGACTGGTACCCTTTCACGTCCAAATCTCTCAAACTCCGGGAGAGATTCTCAAAACCGAGGTTGACATGTTTCGAGTTCCTCTCAACATTTTGGAAATCCTGCTGAAACTTTGGACATTCTCGCGAAGGGTTCCCAATCCCCGACAAGACTGGTACTCTTTCACGTCCAAATCTCTCAAACTCCGGGAGAGATTCTCAAAACCAAGGTTCACATGTTTCGAGTTCCTCTCAACATTTTGGAAATCCCGCTGAAACTTTGGACATTCTCGCGAAGGGTTCCCAATCCCCGACAAGACTGGTACCCTTTCACATCCAAATCTCTCAAACTCCGGGAGAGAATCTCAAAACCGAGGTTGACATGTTTCGAGTTCCTCTCAACATTTTGGAAATCCCGCTGAAACTTTGGACATTCTCGCGAAGGGTTCCCAATCCCCGACAAGACTGGTACCCTTTCACGTCCAAATCTCTCAAACTCCGGGACAGATTCTCAAAACCCAGGTTGACATGTTTCGAGTTCCTCTCAACATTTTGGAAATCCCGCTGAAACTTTGGACATTCTGGCGAAGGGTTCCCAATCCCCGACAAGACTAGTACCCTTTCACGTCCAAATCTCTCAAACTCCGGGAGAGATTCTCAAAAGCAAGGTTGACATGTTTCGAGTTCCTCTCAACATTTTGGAAATCCCGCTGAAACTTTGGACATTCTCGCGAAGGGTTCCCAATCCCCGACAAGACTGGTACCCTTTCACGTCCAAATCTCTCAAACTCCGGGAGAGATTCTCAAAACCAAGGTTGACATGTTTCGAGTTCCTCTCAACATTTTGGAAATCCCGCTGAAACTTTGGACATTCTCGCGAAGGGTTCCCAATCCCCGACAAGACTGGTACCCTTTCACGTCCAAATCTCTCAAACTCCGGGAGAGATTCTCAAAACCAAGGTTGACATGTTTCGGGTTCCTCTCAACATTTTGGAAATCCCGCTGAAACTTTGGACATTCTCGCGAAGGGTTCCCAATCCCCGACAAGACTGGTACCCTTTCACGTCCAAATCTCTCAAACTCCGGGAGAGATTCTCAAAACCAAGGTTGACATGTTTCGAGTTCCTCTCAACATTTTGGAAATCCCGCTGAAACTTTGGACATTCTCGCGAAGGGTTCCCAATCCCCGACAAGACTGGTACCCTTTCACGTCCAAATCTCTCAAACTCCGGGAGAGATTCTCAAAACCGAGGTTGACATGTTTCGAGTTCCTCTCAACATTTTGGAAATCCCGCTGAAACTTTGGACATTCTCGCGAAGGGTTCCCAATCCCCGACAAGACTGGTACCCTTTCACGTCCAAATCTCTCAAACTCCGGGAGAGACTCTCAAAACCAAGGTTCACATGTTTGAGTTCCTTTCAACATTTTGGAAATCCCGCTGAAACTTTGGACATTCTCGCGAAGGGTTCCCAATCCCCGACAAGACTGGTACCCTTTCACGTCCAAATCTCTCAAACTCCGGGAGAGATTCTCAAAACCAAGGTTGACATGTTTCGAGTTCCTCTCAACATTTTGGAAATCCCGCTGAAACTTTGGACATTCTGGTGAAGGGTTCCCAATCCCCGACAAGACTGGTACCCTTTCACGTCCAAATCTCTCAAACTCCGGGAGAGATTCTCAAAACCGAGGTTGACATGTTTCGAGTTCCTCTCAACATTTTGGAAATCCTGCTGAAACTTTGGACATTCTCGCGAAGGGTTCCCAATCCCCGACAAGACTGGTACTCTTTCACGTCCAAATCTCTCAAACTCCGGGAGAGATTCTCAAAACCAAGGTTGACATGTTTCGAGTTCCTCTCAACATTTTGGAAATCCCGCTGAAACTTTGGACATTCTCGCGAAGGGTTCCCAATCCCCGACAAGACTGGTACCCTTTCACATCCAAATCTCTCAAACTCCGGGAGAGATTCTCAAAACCGAGGTTGACATGTTTCGAGTTCCTCTCAACATTTTGGAAATCCCGCTGAAACTTTGGACATTCTCGCGAAGGGTTCCCAATCCCCGACAAGACTGGTACCCTTTCACGTCCAAATCTCTCAAACTCCGGGAGAGATTCTCAAAACCAAGGTTGACATGTTTCGAGTTCCTCTCAACATTTTGGAAATCCCGCTGAAACTTTGGACATTCTCGCGAAGGGTTCCCAATCCCCGACAAGACTGGTACCCTTTCACGTCCAAATCTCTCAAACTCCGGGAGAGATTCTCAAAACCAAGGTTGACATGATTCGAGTTCCTCTCAACATTTTGGAAATCCCGCTGAAACTTTGGACATTCTCGCGAAGGGTTCCCAATCCCCGACAAGACTGGTACCCTTTCACGTCCAAATCTCTCAAACTCCGGGAGAGATTCTCAAAACCAAGGTTGACATGTTTCGAGTTCCTCTCAACATTTTGGAAATCCCGCTGAAACTTTGGACATTCTCGCGAAGGGTTCCCAATCCCCGACAAGACTGGTACCCTTTCACGTCCAAATCTCTCAAACTCCGGGAGAGATTCTCAAAACCAAGGTTGACATGTTTCGGGTTCCTCTCAACATTTTGGAAATCCCGCTGAAACTTTGGACATTCTCGCGAAGGGTTCCCAATCCCCGACAAGACTGGTACCCTTTCACGTCCAAATCTCTCAAACTCCGGGAGAGATTCTCAAAACCAAGGTTGACATGTTTCGAGTTCCTCTCAACATTTTGGAAATCCCGCTGAAACTTTGGACATTCTCGCGAAGGGTTCCCAATCCCCGACAAGACTGGTACCCTTTCACGTCCAAATCTCTCAAACTCCGGGAGAGATTCTCAAAACCAAGGTTGACATGTTTCGAGTTCCTCTCAACATTTTGGAAATCCCGCTGAAACTTTGGACATTCTCGCGAAGGGTTCCCAATCCCCGACAAGACTGGTACCCTTTCACGTCCAAATCTCTCAAACTCCGGGAGAGACTCTCAAAACCAAGGTTCACATGTTTGAGTTCCTTTCAACATTTTGGAAATCCTGCTGAAACTTTGGACATTCTCGCGAAGGGTTCCCAATCCCCGACAAGACTGGTACCCTTTCACGTCCAAATCTCTCAAACTCCGGGAGAGATTCTCAAAACCAAGGTTGACATGTTTCGAGTTCCTCTCAACATTTTGGAAATCCCGCTGAAACTTTGGACATTCTGGCGAAGGGTTCCCAATCCCCGACAAGACTGGTACCCTTTCACGTCCAAATCTCTCAAACTCCGGGAGAGATTCTCAAAACCGAGGTTGACATGTTTCGAGTTCCTCTCAACATTTTGGAAATCCTGCAGAAACTTTGGACATTCTCGCGAAGGGTTCCCAATCCCCGACAAGACTGGTACTCTTTCACGTCCAAATCTCTCAAACTCCGGGAGAGATTCTCAAAACCAAGGTTGACATGTTTCGAGTTCCTCTCAACATTTTGGAAATCCCGCTGAAACTTTGGACATTCTCGCGAAGGGTTCCCAATCCCCGACAAGACTGGTACCCTTTCACATCCAAATCTCTCAAACTCCGGGAGAGATTCTCAAAACCAAGGTTCACATGTTTCGAGTTCCTCTCAACATTTTGGAAATCCCGCTGAAACTTTGGACATTCTCGCGAAGGGTTCCCAATCCCCGACAAGACTGGTACCCTTTCACGTCCAAATCTCTCAAACTCCGGGAGAGATTCTCAAAACCCAGGTTGACATGTTTCGAGTTCCTCTCAACATTTTGGAAATCCGGCTGAAACTTTGGACATTCTCGCGAAGGGTTCCCAATCCCCGACAAGACTGGTACCCTTTCACGTCCAAATCTCTCAAACTCCGGGAGAGATTCTCAAAACCGAGGTTGACATGTTTCGAGTTCCTCTCAACATTTTGGAAATCCCGCTGAAACTTTGGACATTCTCGCGAAGGGTTCCCAATCCCCGACAAGACTGGTAACCTTTCACGTCCAAATCTCTCAAACTCCGGGAGAGATTCTCAAAACCGAGGTTGACATGTTTCGAGTTCCTCTCAACATTTTGGAAATCCCGCTGAAACTTTGGACATTCTCGCGAAGGGTTCCCAATCCCCGACAAGACTGGTACCCTTTCACGACCAAATCTCTCAAACTCCGGGAGAGATTCTCAAAACCGAGGTTGACATGATTCGAGTTCCTCTCAACATTTTGGAAATCCCGCTGAAACTTTGGACATTCTCGCGAAGGGTTCCCAATCCCCGACAAGACTGGTACCCTTTCACGTCCAAATCTCTCAAACTCCGGGAGAGGTTCTCAAAACCGAGGTTGACATGTTTCGAGTTCCTCTCAACATTTTGGAAATCCCGCTGAAACTTTGGACATTCTGGCGAAGGGTTCCCAATCCCCGACAAGACTGGTACCCTTTCACGTCCAAATCTCTCAAACTCCGGGAGAGATTCTCAAAACCAAGGTTGACATGTTTCGAGTTCCTCTCAACATTTTGGAAATCCCGCTGAAACTTTGGACATTCTGGCGAAGGGTTCCCAATCCCCGACAAGACTGGTACCCTTTCACGTCCAAATCTCTCAAACTCCGGGAGAGATTCTCAAAACCAAGGTTGACATGTTTCGAGTTCCTCTCAACATTTTGGAAATCCCGCTGAAACTTTGGACATTCTCGCGAAGGGTTCCCAATCCCCGACAAGACTGGTACCCTTTCACGTCCAAATCTCTCAAACTCCGGGAGAGATTCTCAAAGCCAAGGTTGACATGTTTCGAGTTCCTCTCAACATTTTGGAAATCCCGCTGAAACTTTGGACATTCTGGCGAAGGGTTCCCAATCCCCGACAAGACTGGTACCCTTTCACGTCCAAATCTCTCAAACTCCGGGAGAGATTCTCAAAACCAAGGTTGACATGTTTCGAGTTCCTCTTAACATTTTGGAAATCCCGCTGAAACTTTGGACATTCTCGCGAAGGGTTCCCAATCCCCGACAAGACTGGTACCCTTTCACGTCCAAATCTCTCAAACTCCGGGAGAGATTCTCAAAACCAAGGTTCACATGTTTGAGTTCCTCTCAACATTTTGGAAATCCCGCTGAAACTTTGGACATTCTCGCGAAGGGTTCCCAATCCCCGACAAGACTGGTACCCTTTCACGTCCAAATCTCTCAAACTCCGGGAGAGATTCTCAAAACCAAGGTTGACATGTTTCGAGTTCCTCTCAACATTTTGGAAATCCCGCTGAAACTTTGGACATTCTCGCGAAGGGTTCCCAATCCCCGACAAGACTGGTACCCTTTCACGTCCAAATCTCTCAAACTCCGGGAGAGACTCTCAAAACCAAGGTTCACATGTTTGAGTTCCTTTCAACATTTTGGAAATCCCGCTGAAACTTTGGACATTCTCGCGAAGGGTTCCCAATCCCCGACAAGACTGGTACTCTTTCACGTCCAAATCTCTCAAACTCCGGGAGAGATTCTCAAAACCAAGGTTGACATGTTTCGAGTTCCTCTCAACATTTTGGAAATCCTGCTGAAACTTTGGACATTCTCGCGAAGGGTTCCCAATCCCCGACAAGACTGGTACTCTTTCACGTCCAAATCTCTCAAACTCCGGGAGAGATTCTCAAAACCAAGGTTGACATGTTTCGAGTTCCTCTCAACATTTTGGAAATCCCGCTGAAACTTTGGACATTCTCGCGAAGGGTTCCCAATCCCCGACAAGACTGGTACCCTTTCACATCCAAATCTCTCAAACTCGGGGAGAGATTCTCAAAACCGAGGTTGACATGTTTCGAGTTCCTCTCAACATTTTGGAAATCCCGCTGAAACTTTGGACATTCTCGCGAAGGGTTCCCAATCCCCGACAAGACTGGTACCCTTTCACGTCCAAATCTCTCAAACTCCGGGAGAGATTCTCAAAACCCAGGTTGACATGTTTCGAGTTCCTCTCAACATTTTGGAAATCCCGCTGAAACTTTGGACATTCTCGCGAAGGGTTCCCAATCCCCGACAAGACTGGTACCCTTTCACGTCCAAATCTCTCAAACTCCGGGAGAGATTCTCAAAACCAAGGTTGACATGTTTCGAGTTCCTCTCAACATTTTGGAAATCCCGCTGAAACTTTGGACATTCTGGCGAAGGGTTCCCAATCCCCGACAAGACTGGTACCCTTTCACGTCCAAATCTCTCAAACTCCGGGAGAGATTCTCAAAACCAAGGTTGACATGTTTCGAGTTCCTCTCAACATTTTGGAAATCCCGCTGAAACTTTGGACATTCTCGCGAAGGGTTCCCAATCCCCGACAAGACTGGTACCCTTTCACGTCCAAATCTCTCAAACTCCGGGAGAGATTCTCAAAACCAAGGTTGACATGTTTCGAGTTCCTCCCAACATTTTGGAAATCCCGCTGAAACTTTGGACATTCTCGTGAAGGGTTCCCAATCCCCGACAAGACTGGTACCCTTTCACGTCCAAATCTCTCAAACTCCGGGAGAGATTCTCAAAACCAAGGTTGACATGTTTCGAGTTCCTCTCAACATTTTGGAAATCCCGCTGAAACTTTGGACATTCTCGCGAAGGGTTCCCAATCCCCGACAAGACTGGTACCCTTTCACGTCCAAATCTCTCAAACTCCGGGAGAGACTCTCAAAACCAAGGTTCACATGTTTGAGTTCCTTTCAACATTTTGGAAATCCCGCTGAAACTTTGGACATTCTCGCGAAGGGTTCCCAATCCCCGACAAGACTGGTACTCTTTCACGTCCAAATCTCTCAAACTCCGGGAGAGATTCTCAAAACCAAGGTTGACATGTTTCGAGTTCCTCTCAACATTTTGGAAATCCTGCTGAAACTTTGGACATTCTCGCGAAGGGTTCCCAATCCCCGACAAGACTGGTACTCTTTCACGTCCAAATCTCTCAAACTCCGGGAGAGATTCTCAAAACCAAGGTTGACATGTTTCGAGTTCCTCTCAACATTTTGGAAATCCCGCTGAAACTTTGGACATTCTCGCGAAGGGTTCCCAATCCCCGACAAGACTGGTACCCTTTCACATCCAAATCTCTCAAACTCGGGGAGAGATTCTCAAAACCGAGGTTGACATGTTTCGAGTTCCTCTCAACATTTTGGAAATCCCGCTGAAACTTTGGACATTCTCGCGAAGGGTTCCCAATCCCCGACAAGACTGGTACCCTTTCACGTCCAAATCTCTCAAACTCCGGGAGAGATTCTCAAAACCCAGGTTGACATGTTTCGAGTTCCTCTCAACATTTTGGAAATCCCGCTGAAACTTTGGACATTCTGGCGAAGGGTTCCCAATCCCCGACAAGACTGGTACCCTTTCACGTCCAAATCTCTCAAACTCCGGGAGAGACTCTCAAAACCAAGGTTCACATGTTTGAGTTCCTTTCAACATTTTGGAAATCCCGCTGAAACTTTGGACATTCTCGCGAAGGGTTCCCAATCCCCGACAAGACTGGTACCCTTTCACGTCCAAATCTCTCAAACTCCGGGAGAGATTCTCAAAACCAAGGTTGACATGATTCGAGTTCCTCTCAACATTTTGGAAATCCCGCTGAAACTTTGGACATTCTCGCGAAGGGTTCCCAATCCCCGACAAGACTGGTACCCTTTCACGTCCAAATCTCTCAAACTCCGGGAGAGATTCTCAAAACCAAGGTTGACATGTTTCGAGTTCCTCTCAACATTTTGGAAATCCCGCTGAAACTTTGGACATTCTCGCGAAGGGTTCCCAATCCCCGACAAGACTGGTACCCTTTCACGTCCAAATCTCTCAAACTCCGGGAGAGATTCTCAAAACCAAGGTTGACATGTTTCGGGTTCCTCTCAACATTTTGGAAATCCCGCTGAAACTTTGGACATTCTCGCGAAGGGTTCCCAATCCCCGACAAGACTGGTACCCTTTCACGTCCAAATCTCTCAAACTCCGGGAGAGATTCTCAAAACCAAGGTTGACATGTTTCGAGTTCCTCTCAACATTTTGGAAATCCCGCTGAAACTTTGGACATTCTCGCGAAGGGTTCCCAATCCCCGACAAGACTGGTACCCTTTCACGTCCAAATCTCTCAAACTCCGGGAGAGATTCTCAAAACCAAGGTTGACATGTTTCGAGTTCCTCTCAACATTTTGGAAATCCCGCTGAAACTTTGGACATTCTCGCGAAGGGTTCCCAATCCCCGACAAGACTGGTACCCTTTCACGTCCAAATCTCTCAAACTCCGGGAGAGACTCTCAAAACCAAGGTTCACATGTTTGAGTTCCTTTCAACATTTTGGAAATCCTGCTGAAACTTTGGACATTCTCGCGAAGGGTTCCCAATCCCCGACAAGACTGGTACCCTTTCACGTCCAAATCTCTCAAACTCCGGGAGAGATTCTCAAAACCAAGGTTGACATGTTTCGAGTTCCTCTCAACATTTTGGAAATCCCGCTGAAACTTTGGACATTCTGGCGAAGGGTTCCCAATCCCCGACAAGACTGGTACCCTTTCACGTCCAAATCTCTCAAACTCCGGGAGAGATTCTCAAAACCGAGGTTGACATGTTTCGAGTTCCTCTCAACATTTTGGAAATCCTGCAGAAACTTTGGACATTCTCGCGAAGGGTTCCCAATCCCCGACAAGACTGGTACTCTTTCACGTCCAAATCTCTCAAACTCCGGGAGAGATTCTCAAAACCAAGGTTGACATGTTTCGAGTTCCTCTCAACATTTTGGAAATCCCGCTGAAACTTTGGACATTCTCGCGAAGGGTTCCCAATCCCCGACAAGACTGGTACCCTTTCACATCCAAATCTCTCAAACTCCGGGAGAGATTCTCAAAACCAAGGTTCACATGTTTCGAGTTCCTCTCAACATTTTGGAAATCCCGCTGAAACTTTGGACATTCTCGCGAAGGGTTCCCAATCCCCGACAAGACTGGTACCCTTTCACGTCCAAATCTCTCAAACTCCGGGAGAGATTCTCAAAACCCAGGTTGACATGTTTCGAGTTCCTCTCAACATTTTGGAAATCCGGCTGAAACTTTGGACATTCTCGCGAAGGGTTCCCAATCCCCGACAAGACTGGTACCCTTTCACGTCCAAATCTCTCAAACTCCGGGAGAGATTCTCAAAACCGAGGTTGACATGTTTCGAGTTCCTCTCAACATTTTGGAAATCCCGCTGAAACTTTGGACATTCTCGCGAAGGGTTCCCAATCCCCGACAAGACTGGTAACCTTTCACGTCCAAATCTCTCAAACTCCGGGAGAGATTCTCAAAACCGAGGTTGACATGTTTCGAGTTCCTCTCAACATTTTGGAAATCCCGCTGAAACTTTGGACATTCTCGCGAAGGGTTCCCAATCCCCGACAAGACTGGTACCCTTTCACGACCAAATCTCTCAAACTCCGGGAGAGATTCTCAAAACCGAGGTTGACATGATTCGAGTTCCTCTCAACATTTTGGAAATCCCGCTGAAACTTTGGACATTCTCGCGAAGGGTTCCCAATCCCCGACAAGACTGGTACCCTTTCACGTCCAAATCTCTCAAACTCCGGGAGAGGTTCTCAAAACCGAGGTTGACATGTTTCGAGTTCCTCTCAACATTTTGGAAATCCCGCTGAAACTTTGGACATTCTGGCGAAGGGTTCCCAATCCCCGACAAGACTGGTACCCTTTCACGTCCAAATCTCTCAAACTCCGGGAGAGATTCTCAAAACCAAGGTTGACATGTTTCGAGTTCCTCTCAACATTTTGGAAATCCCGCTGAAACTTTGGACATTCTGGCGAAGGGTTCCCAATCCCCGACAAGACTGGTACCCTTTCACGTCCAAATCTCTCAAACTCCGGGAGAGATTCTCAAAACCAAGGTTGACATGTTTCGAGTTCCTCTCAACATTTTGGAAATCCCGCTGAAACTTTGGACATTCTCGCGAAGGGTTCCCAATCCCCGACAAGACTGGTACCCTTTCACGTCCAAATCTCTCAAACTCCGGGAGAGATTCTCAAAGCCAAGGTTGACATGTTTCGAGTTCCTCTCAACATTTTGGAAATCCCGCTGAAACTTTGGACATTCTGGCGAAGGGTTCCCAATCCCCGACAAGACTGGTACCCTTTCACGTCCAAATCTCTCAAACTCCGGGAGAGATTCTCAAAACCAAGGTTGACATGTTTCGAGTTCCTCTTAACATTTTGGAAATCCCGCTGAAACTTTGGACATTCTCGCGAAGGGTTCCCAATCCCCGACAAGACTGGTACCCTTTCACGTCCAAATCTCTCAAACTCCGGGAGAGATTCTCAAAACCAAGGTTCACATGTTTGAGTTCCTCTCAACATTTTGGAAATCCCGCTGAAACTTTGGACATTCTCGCGAAGGGTTCCCAATCCCCGACAAGACTGGTACCCTTTCACGTCCAAATCTCTCAAACTCCGGGAGAGATTCTCAAAACCAAGGTTGACATGTTTCGAGTTCCTCTCAACATTTTGGAAATCCCGCTGAAACTTTGGACATTCTCGCGAAGGGTTCCCAATCCCCGACAAGACTGGTACCCTTTCACGTCCAAATCTCTCAAACTCCGGGAGAGACTCTCAAAACCAAGGTTCACATGTTTGAGTTCCTTTCAACATTTTGGAAATCCCGCTGAAACTTTGGACATTCTCGCGAAGGGTTCCCAATCCCCGACAAGACTGGTACTCTTTCACGTCCAAATCTCTCAAACTCCGGGAGAGATTCTCAAAACCAAGGTTGACATGTTTCGAGTTCCTCTCAACATTTTGGAAATCCTGCTGAAACTTTGGACATTCTCGCGAAGGGTTCCCAATCCCCGACAAGACTGGTACTCTTTCACGTCCAAATCTCTCAAACTCCGGGAGAGATTCTCAAAACCAAGGTTGACATGTTTCGAGTTCCTCTCAACATTTTGGAAATCCCGCTGAAACTTTGGACATTCTCGCGAAGGGTTCCCAATCCCCGACAAGACTGGTACCCTTTCACATCCAAATCTCTCAAACTCGGGGAGAGATTCTCAAAACCGAGGTTGATTCCCCGACAGACTGGTACCCTTTCACGTCCAAATCTCTCAAACTCCGGAGAGATTCTCAAAACCCAGGTTGACATGTTTCGAGTTCCTCTCAACATTTGGACACTCGCGAAGGGTTCCCAATCCCCGACAAGACTGGTACCTTGACATGTTTCGAGTTCCTCTCAACATTTTGGAAATCCCGCTGAAACTTTGGACATTCTCGCGAAGGGTTCCCAATCCCCGACAAGACTGGTACCCTTTCACGTCCAAATCTCTCAAACTCCGGGAGAGATTCTCAAAACCAAGGTTGACATGTTTCGAGTTCCTCTCAACATTTTGGAAATCCCGCTGAAACTTTGGACATTCTGGCGAAGGGTTCCCAATCCCCGACAAGACTGGTACCCTTTCACGTCCAAATCTCTCAAACTCCGGGAGAGATTCTCAAAACCAAGGTTGACATGTTTCGAGTTCCTCTCAACATTTTGGAAATCCCGCTGAAACTTTGGACATTCTCGCGAAGGGTTCCCAATCCCCGACAAGACTGGTACCCTTTCACGTCCAAATCTCTCAAACTCCGGGAGAGATTCTCAAAACCAAGGTTGACATGTTTCGAGTTCCTCCCAACATTTTGGAAATCCCGCTGAAACTTTGGACATTCTCGTGAAGGGTTCCCAATCCCCGACAAGACTGGTACCCTTTCACGTCCAAATCTCTCAAACTCCGGGAGAGATTCTCAAAACCAAGGTTGACATGTTTCGAGTTCCTCTCAACATTTTGGAAATCCCGCTGAAACTTTGGACATTCTCGCGAAGGGTTCCCAATCCCCGACAAGACTGGTACCCTTTCACGTCCAAATCTCTCAAACTCCGGGAGAGACTCTCAAAACCAAGGTTCACATGTTTGAGTTCCTTTCAACATTTTGGAAATCCCGCTGAAACTTTGGACATTCTCGCGAAGGGTTCCCAATCCCCGACAAGACTGGTACTCTTTCACGTCCAAATCTCTCAAACTCCGGGAGAGATTCTCAAAACCAAGGTTGACATGTTTCGAGTTCCTCTCAACATTTTGGAAATCCTGCTGAAACTTTGGACATTCTCGCGAAGGGTTCCCAATCCCCGACAAGACTGGTACTCTTTCACGTCCAAATCTCTCAAACTCCGGGAGAGATTCTCAAAACCAAGGTTGACATGTTTCGAGTTCCTCTCAACATTTTGGAAATCCCGCTGAAACTTTGGACATTCTCGCGAAGGGTTCCCAATCCCCGACAAGACTGGTACCCTTTCACATCCAAATCTCTCAAACTCGGGGAGAGATTCTCAAAACCGAGGTTGACATGTTTCGAGTTCCTCTCAACATTTTGGAAATCCCGCTGAAACTTTGGACATTCTCGCGAAGGGTTCCCAATCCCCGACAAGACTGGTACCCTTTCACATCCAAATCTCTCAAACTCCGGGAGAGATTCTCAAAACCAAGGTTGACATGTTTCGAGTTCCTCTCAACATTTTGGAAATCCCGCTGAAACTTTGGACATTCTGGCGAAGGGTTCCCAATCCCCGACAAGACTGGTACCCTTTCACGTCCAAATCTCTCAAACTCCGGGAGAGACTCTCAAAACCAAGGTTCACATGTTTGAGTTCCTTTCAACATTTTGGAAATCCCGCTGAAACTTTGGACATTCTCGCGAAGGGTTCCCAATCCCCGACAAGACTGGTACCCTTTCACGTCCAAATCTCTCAAACTCCGGGAGAGATTCTCAAAACCGAGGTTGACATGTTTCGAGTTCCTCTCAACATTTTGGAAATCCCGCTGAAACTTTGGATATTCTGGCGAAGGGTTCCCAATCCCCGACAAGACTGGTACCCTTTCACGTCCAAATCTCTCAAACTCCGGGAGAGATTCTCAAAACCGAGGTTGACATGTTTCGAGTTCCTCTCAACATTTTGGAAATCCTGCTGAAACTTTGGACATTCTCGCGAAGGGTTCCCAATCCCCGACAAGACTGGTACTCTTTCACGTCCAAATCTCTCAAACTCCGGGAGAGATTCTCAAAACCAAGGTTGACATGTTTCGAGTTCCTCTCAACATTTTGGAAATCCCGCTGAAACTTTGGACATTCTCGCGAAGGGTTCCCAATCCCCGACAAGACTGGTACCCTTTCACGTCCAAATCTCTCAAACTCCGGGAGAGATTCTCAAAACCCAGGTTGACATGTTTTGAGTTCCTCTCAACATTTTGGAAATCCCGCTGAAACTTTGGACATTCTCGCGAAGGGTTCCCAATCCCCGACAAGACTGGTACCCTTTCACGTCCAAATCTCTCAAACTCCGGGAGAGATTCTCAAAACCAAGGTTGACATGATTCGAGTTCCTCTCAACATTTTGGAAATCCCGCTGAAACTTTGGACATTCTCGCGAAGGGTTCCCAATCCCCGACAAGACTGGTACCCTTTCACGTCCAAATCTCTCAAACTCCGGGAGAGATTCTCAAAACCAAGGTTGACATGTTTCGAGTTCCTCTCAACATTTTGGAAATCCCGCTGAAACTTTGGACATTCTCGCGAAGGGTTCCCAATCCCCGACAAGACTGGTACCCTTTCACGTCCAAATCTCTCAAACTCCGGGAGAGATTCTCAAAACCAAGGTTGACATGTTTCGGGTTCCTCTCAACATTTTGGAAATCCCGCTGAAACTTTGGACATTCTCGCGAAGGGTTCCCAATCCCCGACAAGACTGGTACCCTTTCACGTCCAAATCTCTCAAACTCCGGGAGAGATTCTCAAAACCAAGGTTGACATGTTTCGAGTTCCTCTCAACATTTTGGAAATCCCGCTGAAACTTTGGACATTCTCGCGAAGGGTTCCCAATCCCCGACAAGACTGGTACCCTTTCACGTCCAAATCTCTCAAACTCCGGGAGAGATTCTCAAAACCAAGGTTGACATGTTTCGAGTTCCTCTCAACATTTTGGAAATCCCGCTGAAACTTTGGACATTCTCGCGAAGGGTTCCCAATCCCCGACAAGACTGGTACCCTTTCACGTCCAAATCTCTCAAACTCCGGGAGAGACTCTCAAAACCAAGGTTCACATGTTTGAGTTCCTTTCAACATTTTGGAAATCCCGCTGAAACTTTGGACATTCTCGCGAAGGGTTCCCAATCCCCGACAAGACTGGTACCCTTTCACGTCCAAATCTCTCAAACTCCGGGAGAGATTCTCAAAACCAAGGTTGACATGTTTCGAGTTCCTCTCAACATTTTGGAAATCCCGCTGAAACTTTGGACATTCTCGCGAAGGGTTCCCAATCCCCGACAAGACTGGTACCCTTTCACGTCCAAATCTCTCAAACTCCGGGAGAGATTCTCAAAACCGAGGTTGACATGTTTCGAGTTCCTCTCAACATTTTGGAAATCCTGCTGAAACTTTGGACATTCTCGCGAAGGGTTCCCAATCCCCGACAAGACTGGTACTCTTTCACGTCCAAATCTCTCAAACTCCGGGAGAGATTCTCAAAACCGAGGTTGACATGTTTCGAGTTCCTCTCAACATTTTGGAAATCCCGCTGAAACTTTGGACATTCTCGCGAAGGGTTCCCAATCCCCGACAAGACTGGTACCCTTTCACATCCAAATCTCTCAAACTCCGGGAGAGATTCTCAAAACCGAGGTTGACATGTTTCGAGTTCCTCTCAACATTTTGGAAATCCCGCTGAAACTTTGGACATTCTGGCGAAGGGTTCCCAATCCCAGACAAGACTGGTACCCTTTCACGTCCAAATCTCTCAAACTCCGGGAGAGATTCTCAAAACCCAGGTTGACATGTTTCGAGTTCCTCTCAACATTTTGGAAATCCCGCTGAAACTTTGGACATTCTCGCGAAGGGTTCCCAATCCCCGACAAGACTGGTACCCTTTCACGTCCAAATCTCTCAAACTCCGGGAGAGATTCTCAAAACCAAGGTTGACATGATTCGAGTTCCTCTCAACATTTTGGAAATCCCGCTGAAACTTTGGACATTCTCGCGAAGGGTTCCCAATCCCCGACAAGACTGGTACCCTTTCACGTCCAAATCTCTCAAACTCCGGGAGAGATTCTCAAAACCAAGGTTGACATGTTTCGAGTTCCTCTCAACATTTTGGAAATCCCGCTGAAACTTTGGACATTCTCGCGAAGGGTTCCCAATCCCCGACAAGACTGGTACCCTTTCACGTCCAAATCTCTCAAACTCCGGGAGAGATTCTCAAAACCAAGGTTGACATGTTTCGGGTTCCTCTCAACATTTTGGAAATCCCGCTGAAACTTTGGACATTCTCGCGAAGGGTTCCCAATCCCCGACAAGACTGGTACCCTTTCACGTCCAAATCTCTCAAACTCCGGGAGAGATTCTCAAAGCCAAGGTTGACATGTTTCGAGTTCCTCTCAACATTTTGGAAATCCCGCTGAAACTTTGGACATTCTCGCGAAGGGTTCCCAATCCCCGACAAGACTGGTACCCTTTCACGTCCAAATCTCTCAAACTCCGGGAGAGATTCTCAAAACCAAGGTTGACATGTTTCGAGTTCCTCTTAACATTTTGGAAATGCCGCTGAAACTTTGGACATTCTCGCGAAGGGTTCCCAATCCCCGACAAGACTGGTACCCTTTCACGTCCAAATCTCTCAAACTCCGGGAGAGATTCTCAAAACCAAGGTTCACATGTTTGAGTTCCTCTCAACATTTTGGAAATCCCGCTGAAACTTTGGACATTCTCGCGAAGGGTTCCCAATCCCCGACAAGACTGGTACCCTTTCACGTCCAAATCTCTCAAACTCCGGGAGAGATTCTCAAAACCAAGGTTGACATGTTTCGAGTTCCTCTCAACATTTTGGAAATCCCGCTGAAACTTTGGACATTCTCGCGAAGGGTTCCCAATCCCCGACAAGACTGGTACCCTTTCACGTCCAAATCTCTCAAACTCCGGGAGAGACTCTCAAAACCAAGGTTCACATGTTTGAGTTCCTTTCAACATTTTGGAAATCTCGCTGAAACTTTGGACATTCTCGCGAAGGGTTCCCAATCCCCGACAAGACTGGTACCCTTTCACGTCCAAATCTCTCAAACTCCGGGAGAGATTCTCAAAACCAAGGTTGACATGTTTCGAGTTCCTCTCAACATTTTGGAAATCCCGCTGAAAGTTTGGACATTCTCCTGAAGGGTTCCCAATCCCCGACAAGACTGGTACCCTTTCACGTCCAAATCTCTCAAACTCCGGGAGAGATTATCAAAACCGAGGTTGACATGTTTCGAGTTCCTCTCAACATTTTGGAAATCCTGCTGAAACTTTGGACATTCTCGCGAAGGGTTCCAAATCCCCGACAAGACTGGTACTCTTTCACGTCCAAATCTCTCAAACTCCGGGAGAGATTCTCAAAACCAAGGTTGACATGTTTCGAGTTCCTCTCAACATTTTGGAAATCCCGCTGAAACTTTGGACATTCTCGCGAAGGGTTCCCAATCCCCGACAAGACTGGTACCCTTTCACATCCAAATCTCTCAAACTCCGGGAGAGATTCTCAAAACCAAGGTTGACATGTTTCGAGTTCCTCTCAACATTTTGGAAATCCCGCTGAAACTTTGGACATTCTCGCGAAGGGTTCCCAATCCCCGACAAGACTGGTACCCTTTCACGTCCAAATCTCTCAAACTCCGGGAGAGATTCTCAAAACCAAGGTTGACATGTTTCGAGTTCCTCTCAACATTTTGGAAATCCCGCTGAAACTTTGGACATTCTCGCGAAGGGTTCCCAATCCCCGACAAGACTGGTACCCTTTCACGTCCAAATCTCTCAAACTCCGGGAGAGATTCTCAAAACCAAGGTTGACATGTTTCGAGTTCCTCTCAACATTTTGGAAATCCCGCAGAAACTTTGGACATTCTCGCGAAGGGTTCCCAATCCCCGACAAGACTGGTACCCTTTCACGTCCAAATCTCTCAAACTCCGGGAGAGATTCTCAAAGTCAAGGTTGACATGTTTCGAGTTCCTCTCAACATTTTGGAAATCCCGCTGAAACTTTGGACATTCTGGTGAAGGGTTCCCAATCCCCGACAAGACTGGTACCCTTTCACGTCCAAATCTCTCAAACTCCGGGAGAGATTCTCAAAACCGAGGTTGACATGTTTCGAGTTCCTCTCAACATTTTGGAAATCCTGCTGAAACTTTGGACATTCTCGCGAAGGGTTCCCAATCCCCGACAAGACTGGTACTCTTTCACGTCCAAATCTCTCAAACTCCGGGAGAGATTCTCAAAACCGAGGTTGACATGTTTCGAGTTCCTCTCAACATTTTGGAAATCCCGCTGAATCTTTGGACATTCTCGCGAAGGGTTCCCATTCCCCGACAAGACTGGTACCCTTTCACATCCAAATCTCTCAAACTCCGGGAGAGATTCTCAAAACCAAGGTTGACATGTTTCGAGTTCCTCTCAACATTTTGGAAATCCTGCTGAAACTTTGGACATTCTCGCGAAGGGTTCCCAATCCCCGACAAGACTGGTACCCTTTCACGTCCAAATCTCTCGAACTCTGGGAGAGATTCTCAAAACCAAGGTTGACATGTTTCGAGTTCCTCTCAACATTTTGGAAATCCCGCTGAAAGTTTGGACATTCTCCTGAAGGGTTCCCAATCCCCGACAAGACTGGTACCCTTTCACGTCCAAATCTCTCAAACTCCGGGAGAGATTCTCAAAACCGAGGTTGACATGTTTCGAGTTCCTCTCAACATTTTGGAAATCCTGCTGAAACTTTGGACATTCTCGCGAAGGGTTCCCAATCCCCGACAAGACTGGTACTCTTTCACGTCCAAATCTCTCAAACTCCGGGAGAGATTCTCAAAACCAAGGTTGACATGTTTCGAGTTCCTCTCAACATTTTGGAAATCCCGCTGAAACTTTGGACATTCTCGCGAAGGGTTCCCAATCCCCGACAAGACTGGTACCCTTTCACATCCAAATCTCTCAAACTCCGGGAGAGATTCTCAAAACCAAGGTTGACATGTTTCGAGTTCCTCTCAACATTTTGGAAATCCCGCTGAAACTTTGGACATTCTCGCGAAGGGTTCCCAATCCCCGACAAGACTGGTACCCTTTCACGTCCAAATCTCTCAAACTCCGGGAGAGATTCTCAAAACCAAGGTTGACATGTTTCGAGTTCCTCTCAACATTTTGGAAATCCCGCTGAAACTTTGGACATTCTCGCGAAGGGTTCCCAATCCCCGAGAAGACTGGTAACCTTTCACGTCCAAATCTCTCAAACTCCGGGAGAGATTCTCAAAACCAAGGTTGACATGATTCGAGTTCCTCTCAACATTTTGGAAATCCCGCTGAAACTTTGGACATTCTCGCGAAGGGTTCCCAATCCCCGACAAGACTGGTACCCTTTCACGTCCAAATCTCTCAAACTCCGGGAGAGATTCTCAAAACCGAGGTTGACATGTTTCGAGTTCCTCTCAACATTTTGGAAATCCCGCTGAAACTTTGGACATTCTGGCGAAGGGTTCCCAATCCCCGACAAGACTGGTACCCTTTCACGTCCAAATCTCTCAAACTCCGGGAGAGATTCTCAAAACCAAGGTTGACATGTTTCGAGTTCCTCTCAACATTTTGGAAATCCCGCTGAAACTTTGGACATTCTGGCGAAGGGTTCCCAATCCCCGACAAGACTGGTACCCTTTCACGTCCAAATCTCTCAAACTCCGGGAGAGATTCTCAAAACCAAGGTTGACATGTTTGAGTTCCTCTCAACATTTTGGAAATCCCGCTGAAACTTTGGACATTCTCGCGAAGGGTTCCCAATCCCCGACAAGACTGGTACCCTTTCACGTCCAAATCTCTCAAACTCCGGGAGAGATTCTCAAAACCAAGGTTGACATGTTTCGAGTTCCTCTCAACATTTTGGAAATCCCGCTGAAACTTTGGACATTCTGGCGAAGGGTTCCCAATCCCCGACAAGACTGGTACCCTTTCACGTCCAAATCTCTCAAACTCCGGGAGAGATTCTCAAAACCGAGGTTGACATGTTTCGAGTTCCTCTCAACATTTTGGAAATCCTGCTGAAACTTTGGACATTCTCGCGAAGGGTTCCCAATCCCCGACAAGACTGGTACTCTTTCACGTCCAAATCTCTCAAACTCCGGGAGAGATTCTCAAAACCAAGGTTGACATGTTTCGAGTTCCTCTCAACATTTTGGAAATCCTGCTGAAACTTTGGACATTCTCGCGAAGGGTTCCCAATCCCCGACAAGACTGGTACCCTTTCACATCCAAATCTCTCAAACTCCGGGAGAGATTCTCAAAACCAAGGTTGACATGTTTCGAGTTCCTCTCAACATTTTGGAAATCCCGCTGAAACTTTGGACATTCTCGCGAAGGGTTCCCAATCCCCGACAAGACTGGTACCCTTTCACGTCCAAATCTCTCAAACTCCGGGAGAGATTCTCAAAACCCAGGTTGACATGTTTCGAGTTCCTCTCAACATTTTGGAAATCCGGCTGAAACTTTGGACATTCTCGCGAAGGGTTCCCAATCCCCGACAAGACTGGTACCCTTTCACGTCCAAATCTCTCAAACTCCGGGAGAGATTCTCAAAACCGAGGTTGACATGTTTCGAGTTCCTCTCAACATTTTGGAAATCCTGCTGAAACTTTGGACATTCTCGCGAAGGGTTCCCAATCCCCGACAAGACTGGTACCCTTTCACGTCCAAATCTCTCAAACTCCGGGAGAGATTCTCAAAACCCAGGTTGACATGTTTCGAGTTCCTCTCAACATTTTGGAAATCCGGCTGAAACTTTGGACATTCTCGCGAAGGGTTCCCAATCCCCGACAAGACTGGTACCCTTTCACGTCCAAATCTCTCAAACTCCGGGAGAGATTCTCAAAACCGAGGTTGACATGTTTCGAGTTCCTCTCAACATTTTGGAAATCCTGCTGAAACTTTGGACATTCTCGCGAAGGGTTCCCAATCCCCGACAAGACTGGTACTCTTTCACGTCCAAATCTCTCAAACTCCGGGAGAGATTCTCAAAACCAAGGTTGACATGTTTCGAGTTCCTCTCAACATTTTGGAAATCCCGCTGAAACTTTGGACATTCTCGCGAAGGGTTCCCAATCCCCGACAAGACTGGTACCCTTTCACGTCCAAATCTCTCAAACTCCGGGAGAGATTCTCAAAACCAAGGTTCACATGTTTCGAGTTCCTCTCAACATTTAGGAAATCCCGCTGAAACTTTGGACATTCTCGCGAAGGGTTCCCAATCCCCGACAAGACTGGTACCCTTTCACGTCCAAATCTCTCAAACTCCGGGAGAGATTCTCAAAACCCAGGTTGACATGTTTCGAGTTCCTCTCAACATTTTGGAAATCCGGCTGAAACTTTGGACATTCTCGCAAAGGGTTCCCAATCCCCGACAAGACTGGTACCCTTTCACGTCCAAATCTCTCAAACTCCGGGAGAGATTCTCAAAACCGAGGTTGACATGTTTCGAGTTCCTCTCAACATTTTGGAAATCCCGCTGAAACTTTGGACATTCTCGCGAAGGGTTCCCAATCCCCGACAAGACTGGTAACCTTTCACGTCCAAATCTCTCAAACTCCGGGAGAGATTCTCAAAACCAAGGTTGACATGTTTCGAGTTCCTCTCAACATTTTGGAAATCCCGCTGAAACTTTGGACATTCTCGCGAAGGGTTCCCAATCCCCGACAAGACTGGTACCCTTTCACGTCCAAATCTCTCAAACTCCGGGAGAGATTCTCAAAACCAAGGTTGACATGTTTCGAGTTCCTCTCAACATTTTGGAAATCCCGCTGAAACTTTGGACATTCTCGCGAAGGGTTCCCAATCCCCGACAAGACTGGTACCCTTTCACGTCCAAATCTCTCAAACTCCGGGAGAGATTCTCAAAACCGAGGTTGACATGTTTCGAGTTCCTCTCAACATTTTGGAAATCCTGCTGAAACTTTGGACATTCTCGCGAAGGGTTCCCAATCCCCGACAAGACTGGTACTCTTTCACGTCCAAATCTCTCAAACTCCGGGAGAGATTCTCAAAACCAAGGTTGACATGTTTCGAGTTCCTCTCAACATTTTGGAAATCCCGCTGAAACTTTGGACATTCTCGCGAAGGGTTCCCAATCCCCGACAAGACTGGTACCCTTTCACATCCAAATCTCTCAAACTCCGGGAGAGATTCTCAAAACCAAGGTTGACATGTTTCGAGTTTCTCTCAACATTTTGGAAATCCCGCTGAAACTTTGGACATTCTCGCGAAGGGTTCCCAATCCCCGACAAGACTGGTACCCTTTCACGTCCAAATCTCTCAAACTCCGGGAGAGATTCTCAAAACCGAGGTTGACATGTTTCGAGTTCCTCTCAACATTTTGGAAATCCCGCTGAAACTTTGGACATTCTCGCGAAGGGTTCCCAATCCCCGACAAGACTGGTACCCTTTCACGTCCAAATCTCTCAAACTCCGGGAGAGATTCTCAAAACCAAGGTTGACATGTTTCGAGTTCCTCTCAACATTTTGGAAATCCCGCTGAAACTTTGGACATTCTCGCGAAGGGTTCCCAATCCCCGACAAGACTGGTACCCTTTCACGTCCAAATCTCTCAAACTCCGGGAGAGATTCTCAAAGCCAAGGTTGACATGTTTCGAGTTCCTCTCAACATTTTGGAAATCCCGCTGAAACTTTGGACATTCTGGCGAAGGGTTCCCAATCCCCGACAAGACTGGTACCCTTTCACGTCCAAATCTCTCAAACTCCGGGAGAGATTCTCAAAAGCAAGGTTGACATGTTTCGAGTTCCTTTCAACATTTTGGAAATCCCGCTGAAACTTTGGACATTCTGGCGAAGGGTTCGCAATCCCCGACAAGACTGGTACCCTTTCACGTCCAAATCTCTCAAACTCCGGGAGAGATTCTCAAAACCAAGGTTCACATGTTTCGAGTTCCTTTCAACATTTTGGAAATCCCGCTGAAACTTTGGACATTCTGGTGAAGGGTTCCCAATCCCCGACAAGACTGGTACCCTTTCACGTCCAAATCTCTCGAACTCTGGGAGAGATTCTCAAAACCAAGGTTGACATGTTTCGAGTTCCTCTCAACATTTTGGAAATCCCGCTGAAACTTTGGACATTCTGGCGAAGGGTTCCCAATCCCCGACAAGACTGGTACCCTTTCACGTCCAAATCTCTCAAACTCCGGGAGAGATTCTCAAAACCAAGGTTCACATGTTTCGAGTTCCTTTCAACATTTTGGAAATCCCGCTGAAACTTTGGACATTCTGGTGAAGGGTTCCCAATCCCCGACAAGACTGGTACCCTTTCACGTCCAAATCTCTCAAACTCCGGGAGAGATTCTCAAAACCGAGGTTGACATGTTTCGAGTTCCTCTCAACATTTTGGAAATCCTGCTGAAACTTTGGACATTCTCGCGAAGGGTTCCCAATCCCCGACAAGACTGGTACTCTTTCACGTCCAAATCTCTCAAACTCCGGGAGAGATTCTCAAAACCGAGGTTGACATGTTTAGAGTTCCTCTCAACATTTTGGAAATCCCGCTGAAACTTTGGACATTCTCGCGAAGGGTTCCCAATCCCCGACAAGACTGGTACCCTTTCACGTCCAAATCTCTCAAACTCCGGGAGAGATTCTCAAAACCAAGGTTGACATGTTTCGAGTTCCTCTCAACATTTTGGAAATCCCGCTGAAACTTTGGACATTCTCGCGAAGGGTTCCCAATCCCCGACAAGACTGGTACCCTTTCACGTCCAAATCTCTCAAACTCCGGGAGAAATTCTCAAAACCAAGATTCACATGTTTCGAGTTCCTTTCAACATTTTGGAAATCCCGCTGAAACATTGGACATTCTGGTGAAGGGTTCCCAATCCCCGACAAGACTGGTACCCTTTCACGTCCAAATCTCTCAAACTCCGGGAGAGATTCTCAAAACCCAGGTTGACATGTTTCGAGTTCCTCTCAAGATTTTGGAAATCCTGCTGAAACTTTGGACATTCTCGCGAAGGGTTCCCAATCCCCGACAAGACTGGTACTCTTTCACGTCCAAATCTCTCAAACTCCGGGAGAGATTCTCAAAACCAAGGTTGACATGTTTCGAGTTCCTCTCAACATTTTGGAAATCCCGCTGAAACTTTGGACATTCTCGCGAAGGGTTCCCAATCCCCGACAAGACTGGTACCCTTTCACGTCCAAATCTCTCAAACTCCGGGAGAGATTCTCAAAACCAAGGTTCACATGTTTCGAGTTCCTCTCAACATTTAGGAAATCCCGCTGAAACTTTGGACATTCTCGCGAAGGGTTCCCAATCCCCGACAAGACTGGTACCCTTTCACGTCCAAATCTCTCAAACTCCGGGAGAGATTCTCAAAACCCAGGTTGACATGTTTCGAGTTCCTCTCAACATTTTGGAAATCCGGCTGAAACTTTGGACATTCTCGCAAAGGGTTCCCAATCCCCGACAAGACTGGTACCCTTTCACGTCCAAATCTCTCAAACTCCGGGAGAGATTCTCAAAACCGAGGTTGACATGTTTCGAGTTCCTCTCAACATTTTGGAAATCCCGCTGAAACTTTGGACATTCTCGCGAAGGGTTCCCAATCCCCGACAAGACTGGTAACCTTTCACGTCCAAATCTCTCAAACTCCGGGAGAGATTCTCAAAACCAAGGTTGACATGTTTCGAGTTCCTCTCAACATTTTGGAAATCCCGCTGAAACTTTGGACATTCTCGCGAAGGGTTCCCAATCCCCGACAAGACTGGTACCCTTTCACGTCCAAATCTCTCAAACTCCGGGAGAGATTCTCAAAACCAAGGTTGACATGTTTCGAGTTCCTCTCAACATTTTGGAAATCCCGCTGAAACTTTGGACATTCTCGCGAAGGGTTCCCAATCCCCGACAAGACTGGTACCCTTTCACGTCCAAATCTCTCAAACTCCGGGAGAGATTCTCAAAACCGAGGTTGACATGTTTCGAGTTCCTCTCAACATTTTGGAAATCCTGCTGAAACTTTGGACATTCTCGCGAAGGGTTCCCAATCCCCGACAAGACTGGTACTCTTTCACGTCCAAATCTCTCAAACTCCGGGAGAGATTCTCAAAACCAAGGTTGACATGTTTCGAGTTCCTCTCAACATTTTGGAAATCCCGCTCAAACTTTGGACATTCTCGCGAAGGGTTCCCAATCCCCGACAAGACTGGTACCCTTTCACATCCAAATCTCTCAAACTCCGGGAGAGATTCTCAAAACCAAGGTTGACATGTTTCGAGTTTCTCTCAACATTTTGGAAATCCCGCTGAAACTTTGGACATTCTCGCGAAGGGTTCCCAATCCCCGACAAGACTGGTACCCTTTCACGTCCAAATCTCTCAAACTCCGGGAGAGATTCTCAAAACCGAGGTTGACATGTTTCGAGTTCCTCTCAACATTTTGGAAATCCCGCTGAAACTTTGGACATTCTCGCGAAGGGTTCCCAATCCCCGACAAGACTGGTACCCTTTCACGTCCAAATCTCTCAAACTCCGGGAGAGATTCTCAAAACCAAGGTTGACATGTTTCGAGTTCCTCTCAACATTTTGGAAATCCCGCTGAAACTTTGGACATTCTCGCGAAGGGTTCCCAATCCCCGACAAGACTGGTACCCTTTCACGTCCAAATCTCTCAAACTCCGGGAGAGATTCTCAAAACCAAGGTTGACATGTTTCGAGTTCCTCTCAACATTTTGGAAATCCCGCTGAAACTTTGGACATTCTCGCGAAGGGTTCCCAATCCCCGACAAGACTGGTACCCTTTCACGTCCAAATCTCTCAAACTCCGGGAGAGATTCTCAAAACCAAGGTTGACATGTTTCGAGTTCCTCTCAACATTTTGGAAATCCCGCTGAAACTTTGGACATTCTGGCGAAGGGTTCCCAATCCCCGACAAGACTGGTACCCTTTCACGTCCAAATCTCTCAAACTCCGGGAGAGATTCTCAAAAGCAAGGTTGACATGTTTCGAGTTCCTTTCAACATTTTGGAAATCCCGCTGAAACTTTGGACATTCTGGCGAAGGGTTCGCAATCCCCGACAAGACTGGTACCCTTTCACGTCCAAATCTCTCAAACTCCGGGAGAGATTCTCAAAACCAAGGTTCACATGTTTCGAGTTCCTTTCAACATTTTGGAAATCCCGCTGAAACTTTGGACATTCTGGTGAAGGGTTCCCAATCCCCGACAAGACTGGTACCCTTTCACGTCCAAATCTCTCGAACTCTGGGAGAGATTCTCAAAACCAAGGTTGACATGTTTCGAGTTCCTCTCAACATTTTGGAAATCCCGCTGAAACTTTGGACATTCTCGCGAAGGGTTCCCAATCCCCGACAAGACTGGTACCCTTTCACGTCCAAATCTCTCAAACTCCGGGAGAGATTCTCAAAACCAAGTTTCACATGTTTCGAGTTCCTTTCAACATTTTGGAAATCCCGCTGAAACTTTGGACATTCTGGTGAAGGGTTCCCAATCCCCGACAAGACTGGTACCCTTTCACGTCCAAATCTCTCAAACTCCGGGAGAGATTCTCAAAACCGAGGTTGACATGTTTCGAGTTCCTCTCAACATTTTGGAAATCCTGCTGAAACTTTGGACATTCTCGCGAAGGGTTCCCAATCCCCGACAAGAATGGTACTCTTTCACGTCCAAATCTCTCAAACTCCGGGAGAGATTCTCAAAACCGAGGTTGACATGTTTAGAGTTCCTCTCAACATTTTGGAAATCCCGCTGAAACTTTGGACATTCTCGCGAAGGGTTCCCAATCCCCGACAAGACTGGTACCCTTTCACGTCCAAATCTCTCAAACTCCGGGAGAGATTCTCAAAACCAAGGTTGACATGTTTCGAGTTCCTCTCAACATTTTGGAAATCCCGCTGAAACTTTGGACATTCTGGCGAAGGGTTCCCAATCCCCGACAAGACTGGTACCCTTTCACGTCCAAATCTCTCAAACTCCGGGAGAGATTCTCAAAACCAAGGTTGACATGTTTCGAGTTCCTCTCAACATTTTGGAAATCCCGCTGAAACTTTGGACATTCTGGTGAAGGGTTCCCAATCCCCGACAAGACTGGTACCCTTTCACGTCCAAATCTCTCAAACTCCGGGAGAGATTCTCAAAACCGAGGTTGACATGTTTCGAGTTCCTCTCAACATTTTGGAAATCCTGCTGAAACTTTGGACATTCTCGCGAAGGGTTCCCAATCCCCGACAAGACTGGTACTCTTTCACGTCCAAATCTCTCAAACTCCGGGAGAGATTCTCAAAACCGAGGTTGACATGTTTAGAGTTCCTCTCAACATTTTGGAAATCCCGCTGAAACTTTGGACATTCTCGCGAAGGGTTCCCAATCCCCGACAAGACTGGTACCCTTTCACGTCCAAATCTCTCAAACTCCGGGAGAGATTCTCAAAACCAAGGTTGACATGTTTCGAGTTCCTCTCAACATTTTGGAAATCCCGCTGAAACTTTGGACATTCTCGCGAAGGGTTCCCAATCCCCGACAAGACTGGTACCCTTTCACGTCCAAATCTCTCAAACTCCGGGAGAGATTCTCAAAAGCAAGGTTGACATGTTTCGAGTTCCTTTCAACATTTTGGAAATCCCGCTGAAACTTTGGACATTCTCGCGAAGGGTTCCCAATCCCCGACAAGACTGGTACCCTTTCACGTCCAAATCTCTCAAACTCCGGGAGAAATTCTCAAAACCAAGGTTCACATGTTTCGAGTTCCTTTCAACATTTTGGAAATCCCGCTGAAACATTGGACATTCTGGTGAAGGGTTCCCAATCCCCGACAAGACTGGTACCCTTTCACGTCCAAATCTCTCAAACTCCGGGAGAGATTCTCAAAACCCAGGTTGACATGTTTCGAGTTCCTCTCAAGATTTTGGAAATCCTGCTGAAACTTTGGACATTCTCGCGAAGGGTTCCCAATCCCCGACAAGACTGGTACTCTTTCACGTCCAAATCTCTCAAACTCCGGGAGAGATTCTCAAAACCGAGGTTGACATGTTTAGAGTTCCTCTCAACATTTTGGAAATCCCGCTGAAACTTTGGACATTCTCGCGAAGGGTTCCCAATCCCCGACAAGACTGGTACCCTTTCACGTCCAAATCTCTCAAACTCCGGGAGAGATTCTCAAAACCAAGGTTGACATGTTTCGAGTTCCTCTCAACATTTTGGAAATCCCGCTGAAACTTTGGACATTCTCGCGAAGGGTTCCCAATCCCCGACAAGACTGGTACCCTTTCACATCCAAATCTCTCAAACTCCGGGAGAGATTCTCAAAACCAAGGTTCACATGTTTCGAGTTCCTCTCAACATTTTGGAAATCCCGCTGAAACTTTGGACATTCTCGCGAAGGGTTCCCAATCCCCGACAAGACTGGTACCCTTTCACGTCCAAATCTCTCAAACTCCGGGAGAGATTCTCAAAACCCAGGTTGACATGTTTCGAGTTCCTCTCAACATTTTGGAAATCCGGCTGAAACTTTGGACATTCTCGCAAAGGGTTCCCAATCCCCGACAAGACTGGTACCCTTTCACGTCCAAATCTCTCAAACTCCGGGAGAGATTCTCAAAACCGAGGTTGACATGTTTCGAGTTCCTCTCAACATTTTGGAAATCCTGCTGAAACTTTGGACATTCTCGCGAAGGGTTCCCAATCCCCGACAAGACTGGTACTCTTTCACGTCCAAATCTCTCAAACTCCGGGAGAGATTCTCAAAACCAAGGTTGACATGTTTCGAGTTCCTCTCAACATTTTGGAAATCCCGCTGAAACTTTGGACATTCTCGCGAAGGGTTCCCAATCCCCGACAAGACTGGTACCCTTTCACATCCAAATCTCTCAAACTCCGGGAGAGATTCTCAAAACCCATGTTCACATGTTTCGAGTTCCTCTCAACATTTTGGAAATCCCGCTGAAACTTTGGACATTCTCGCGAAGGGTTCCCAATCCCCGACAAGACTGGTACCCTTTCACGTCCAAATCTCTCAAACTCCGGGACAGATTCTCAAAACCGAGGTTGACATGTTTCGAGTTCCTCTTAACATTTTGGAAATCCCGCTGAAACTTTGGACATTCTGGCGAAGGGTTCCCAATCCCCGACAAGACTGGTACCCTTTCACGTCCAAATCTCTCAAACTCCGGGAGAGATTCTCAAAACCAAGGTTGACATGTTTCGAGTTCCTCTCAACATTTTGGAAATCCCGCTGAAACTTTGGACATTCTCGCGAAGGGTTCCCAATCCCCGACAAGACTGGTACCCTTTCACGTCCAAATCTCTCAAACTCCGGGAGAGATTCTCAAAACCGAGGTTGACATGTTTCGAGTTCCTCTCAACATTTTGGAAATCCCGCTGAAACTTTGGACATTCTCGCGAAGGGTTCCCAATCCCCGACAAGACTGGTACCCTTTCACGTCCAAATCTCTCAAACTCCGGGAGAGATTCTCAAAAGCAAGGTTGACATGTTTCGAGTTCCTCTCAACATTTTGGAAATCCCGCTGAAACTTTGGACATTCTGGCGAAGGGTTCGCAATCCCCGACAAGACTGGTACCCTTTCACGTCCAAATCTCTCAAACTCCGGGAGAGATTCTCAAAACCAAGGTTCACATGTTTCGAGTTCCTTTCAACATTTTGGAAATCCCGCTGAAACTTTGGACATTCTGGTGAAGGGTTCCCAATCCCCGACAAGACTGGTACCCTTTCACGTCCAAATCTCTCGAACTCTGGGAGAGATTCTCAAAACCAAGGTTGACATGTTTCGAGTTCAACTCAACATTTTGGAAATCCCGCTGAAACTTTGGACATTCTGGTGAAGGGTTCCCAATCCCCGACAAGACTGGTACCCTTTCACGTCCAAATCTCTCAAACTCCGGGAGAGATTCTCAAAACCGAGGTTGACATGTTTCGAGTTCCTCTCAACATTTTGGAAATCCTGCTGAAACTTTGGACATTCTCGCGAAGGGTTCCCAATCCCCGACAAGACTGGTACTCTTTCACGTCCAAATCTCTCAAACTCCGGGAGAGATTCTCAAAACCAAGGTTGACATGTTTCGAGTTCCTCTCAACATTTTGGAAATCCCGCTGAAACTTTGGACATTCTCGCGAAGGGTTCCCAATCCCCGACAAGACTGGTACCCTTTCACATCCAAATCTCTCAAACTCCGGGAGAGATTCTCAAAACCAAGGTTCACATGTTTCGAGTTCCTCTCAACATTTTGGAAATCCCGCTGAAACTTTGGACATTCTCGCGAAGGGTTCCCAATCCCCGACAAGACTGGTACCCTTTCACGTCCAAATCTCTCAAACTCCGGGAGAGATTCTCAAAACCAAGCTTGACATGTTTCGAGTTCCTCTCAACATTTTGGAAATCCCGCTGAAACTTTGGACATTCTCGCGAAGGGTTCCCAATCCCCGACAAGACTGGTACCCTTTCACGTCCAAATCTCTCAAACTCCGGGAGAGATTCTCAAAACCAAGGTTCACATGTTTCGAGTTCCTTTCAACATTTTGGAAATCCCGCTGAAACTTTGGACATTCTGGCGAAGGGTTCCCAATCCCCGACAAGACTGGTACCCTTTCACGTCCAAATCTCTCAAACTCCGGGAGAGATTCTCAAAACCAAGGTTCACATGTTTCGAGTTCCTTTCAACATTTTGGAAATCCCGCTGAAACTTTGGACATTCTGGCGAAGGGTTCCCAATCCCCGACAAGACTGGTACCCTTTCACGTCCAAATCTCTCAAACTCCGGGAGAGATTCTCAAAACCAAGGTTGACATGTTTCGAGTTCCTCTCAACATTTTGGAAATCCCGCTGAAACTTTGGACATTCTCGCGAAGGGTTCCCAATCCCCGACAAGACTGGTACCCTTTCACGTCCAAATCTCTCAAACTCCGGGAGAGATTCTCAAAACCAAGGTTCACATGTTTCGAGTTCCTTTCAACATTTTGGAAATCCCGCTGAAACTTTGGACATCATCGCGAAGGGTTCCAAATCCCCGACAAGACTAGTACCCTTTCACGTCCAAATCTCTCAAACTCCGGGAGTGATTCTCAAAACCAAGGTTGACATGTTTCAAGTTCCTCTCAACATTTTGGAAATCCCGCTGAAACTTTGGACATTCTCGCGAAGGGTTCCCAATCCCCGACAAGACTGGTACCCTTTCACGTCCAAATCTCTCAAACTCCGGGAGAGATTCTCAAAACCAAGATTGACATGTTTCGAGTTCCTCTCAACATTTTGGAAATCCCGCTGAAACTTTGGACATTCTCGCGAAGGGTTCCCAATCCCCGACAAGACTGGTACCCTTTCACGTCCAAATCTCTCAAACTCCGGGAGAGATTCTCAAAACCAAGGTTGACATGTTTCGAGTTCCTCTCAACATTTTGGAAATTCCGCTGAAACTTTGGACATTCTCGCGAAGGGTTCCCAATCCCCGACAAGACTGGTACCCTTTCACGTCCAAATCTCTCAAACTCCGGGAGAGATTCTCAAAACCAAGGTTGACATGATTCGAGTTCCTCTCAACATTTTGGAAATCCTGCTGAAACTTTGGACATTCTGGGAAGGATTCCCAATCCCCGACAAGACTGGTACCCTTTCACGTCCAAATCTCTCAAACTCCGGGAGAGATTCTCAAATCCCATGTTCACATGTTTCGAGTTCTTCTCAACATTTTGGAAATCCCGCTGAAACTTCGGACATTCTCGCGAAGGGTTCCCAATCCCCGACAAGACTGGTACCCTTTCACGTCCAAATCTCTCAAACTCCAGGAGAGATTCTCAAAACCAAGGTTGACATGTTTCGAGTTCCTCTCAACATTTTGGAAATCCCGCTGAAACTTTGGACATTCTCGCGAAGGGTTCGCAATCCCCGACAAGACTGGTACCCTTTCACGTCCAAATCTCTCAAACTCCGGGAGAGATTCTCAAAAGCAAGGTTGACATGTTTCGAGTTCCTCTCAACATTTTGGAAATCCCGCTGAAACTTTGGACATTCTCGCGAAGGGTTCCCAATCCCCGACAAGACTGGTAACCTTTCACGTCCAAATCTCTCAAACTCCGGGAGAGATTCTCAAAACCGACGTTGACATGATTCGAGTTCCTCTCAACATTTTGGAAATCCCGCTGAAACTTTGGACATTCTCGCGAAGGGTTCCCAATCCCCGACAAGACTGGTACCCTTTCACGTCCAAATCTCTCAAACTCCGGGAGAGATTCTCAAAACCAAGGTTGACATGTTTCGAGTTCCTCTCAACATTTTGGAAATCCCGCTGAAACTTTGGACATTCTCGCGAAGGGTTCCCAATCCCCGACAAGACTGGTACCCTTTCACGTCCAAATCTCTCAAACTCCGGGAGAGATTCTCAAAACCGAGGTTGACATGTTTCGAGTTCCTCTCAACATTTTGGAAATCCTGCTGAAACTTTGGACATTCTCGCGAAGGGTTCCCAATCCCCGACAAGACTGGTACTCTTTCACGTCCAAATCTCTCAAACTCCGGGAGAGATTCTCAAAACCAAGGTTGACATGTTTCGAGTTCCTCTCAACATTTTGGAAATCCCGCTGAAACTTTGGACATTCTCGCGAAGGGTTCCCAATCCCCGACAAGACTGGTACCCTTTCACATCCAAATCTCTCAAACTCCGGGAGAGATTCTCAAAACCCATGTTCACATGTTTCGAGTTCCTTTCAACATTTTGGAAATCCCGCTGAAACTTTGGACATCATCGCGAAGGGTTCCAAATCCCCGACAAGACTAGTACCCTTTCACGTCCAAATCTCTCAAACTCCGGGAGTGATTCTCAAAACCAAGGTTGACATGTTTCGAGTTCCTCTCAACATTTTGGAAATCCCGCTGAAACTTTGGACATTCTCGCGAAGGGTTCCCAATCCCCGACAAGACTGGTACCCTTTCACGTCCAAATCTCTCAAACTCCGGGAGAGATTCTCAAAACCAAGATTGACATGTTTCGAGTTCCTCTCAACATTTTGGAAATCCCGCTGAAACTTTGGACATTCTCGCGAAGGGTTCCCAATCCCCGACAAGACTGGTACCCTTTCACGTCCAAATCTCTCAAACTCCGGGAGAGATTCTCAAAACCAAGGTTGACATGTTTCGAGTTCCTCTCAACATTTTGGAAATTCCGCTGAAACTTTGGACATTCTCGCGAAGGGTTCCCAATCCCCGACAAGACTGGTACCCTTTCACGTCCAAATCTCTCAAACTCCGGGAGAGATTCTCAAAACCAAGGTTGACATGATTCGAGTTCCTCTCAACATTTTGGAAATCCTGCTGAAACTTTGGACATTCTGGCGAAGGATTCCCAATCCCCGACAAGACTGGTACCCTTTCACGTCCAAATCTCTCAAACTCCGGGAGAGATTCTCAAATCCCATGTTCACATGTTTCGAGTTCTTCTCAACATTTTGGAAATCCCGCTGAAACTTCGGACATTCTCGCGAAGGGTTCCCAATCCCCGACAAGACTGGTACCCTTTCACGTCCAAATCTCTCAAACTCCAGGAGAGATTCTCAAAACCAAGGTTGACATGTTTCGAGTTCCTCTCAACATTTTGGAAATCCCGCTGAAACTTTGGACATTCTCGCGAAGGGTTCCCAATCCCCGACAAGACTGGTACCCTTTCACGTCCAAATCTCTCAAACTCCGGGAGAGATTCTCAAAAGCAAGGTTGACATGTTTCGAGTTCCTCTCAACATTTTGGAAATCCCGCTGAAACTTTGGACATTCTCGCGAAGGGTTCCCAATCCCCGACAAGACTGGTAACCTTTCACGTCCAAATCTCTCAAACTCCGGGAGAGATTCTCAAAACCGACGTTGACATGATTCGAGTTCCTCTCAACATTTTGGAAATCCCGCTGAAACTTTGGACATTCTCGCGAAGGGTTCCCAATCCCCGACAAGACTGGTACCCTTTCACGTCCAAATCTCTCAAACTCCGGGAGAGATTCTCAAAACCAAGGTTGACATGTTTCGAGTTCCTCTCAACATTTTGGAAATCCCGCTGAAACTTTGGACATTCTCGCGAAGGGTTCCCAATCCCCGACAAGACTGGTACCCTTTCACGTCCAAATCTCTCAAACTCCGGGAGAGATTCTCAAAACCGAGGTTGACATGTTTCGAGTTCCTCTCAACATTTTGGAAATCCTGCTGAAACTTTGGACATTCTCGCGAAGGGTTCCCAATCCCCGACAAGACTGGTACTCTTTCACGTCCAAATCTCTCAAACTCCGGGAGAGATTCTCAAAACCAAGGTTGACATGTTTCGAGTTCCTCTCAACATTTTGGAAATCCCGCTGAAACTTTGGACATTCTCGCGAAGGGTTCCCAATCCCCGACAAGACTGGTACCCTTTCACATCCAAATCTCTCAAACTCCGGGAGAGATTCTCAAAACCCATGTTCACATGTTTCGAGTTCCTCTCAACATTTTGGAAATCCCGCTGAAACTTTGGACATTCTCGCGAAGGGTTCCCAATCCCCGACAAGACTGGTACCCTTTCACGTCCAAATCTCTCAAACTCCGGGAGAGATTCTCAAAACCGAGGTTGACATGTTTCGAGTTCCTCTCAACATTTTGGAAATCCCGCTGAAACTTTGGACATTCTCGCGAAGGGTTCCCAATCCCCGACAAGACTGGTACCCTTTCACGTCCAAATCTCTCAAACTCCGGGAGAGATTCTCAAAACCAAGGTTGACATGTTTCGGGTTCCTCTCAACATTTTGGAAATCCCGCTGAAACTTTGGACATTCTGGCGAAGGGTTCCCAATCCCCGACAAGACTGGTACCCTTTCACGTCCAAATCTCTCAAACTCCGGGAGAGATTCTCAAAACCAAGGTTGACATGTTTCGAGTTCCTCTCAACATTTTGGAAATCCCGCTGAAACTTTGGACATTCTCGCGAAGGGTTCCCAATCCCCGACAAGACTGGTACCCTTTCACGTCCAAATCTCTCAAACTCCGGGAGAGATTCTCAAAACCGAGGTTGACATGTTTCGAGTTCCTCTCAACATTTTGGAAATCCCGCTGAAACTTTGGACATTCTCGCGAAGGGTTCCCAATCCCCGACAAGACTGGTACCCTTTCACGTCCAAATCTCTCAAACTCCGGGAGAGATTCTCAAAACCAAGGTTGACATGTTTCGAGTTCCTCTCAACATTTTGGAAATCCCGCTGAAACTTTGGACATTCTGGCGAAGGGTTCGCAATCCCCGACAAGACTGGTACCCTTTCACGTCCAAATCTCTCAAACTCCGGGAGAGATTCTCAAAACCAAGGTTCACATGTTTCGAGTTCCTTTCAACATTTTGGAAATCCCGCTGAAACTTTGGACATTCTGGTGAAGGGTTCCCAATCCCCGACAAGACTGGTACCCTTTCACGTCCAAATCTCTCGAACTCTGGGAGAGATTCTCAAAACCAAGGTTGACATGTTTCGAGTTCCTCTCAACATTTTGGAAATCCCGCTGAAACTTTGGACATTCTGGTGAAGGGTTCCCAATCCCCGACAAGACTGGTACCCTTTCACGTCCAAATCTCTCAAACTCCGGGAGAGATTCTCAAAACCGAGGTTGACATGTTTCGAGTTCCTCTCAACATTTTGGAAATCCTGCTGAAACTTTGGACATTCTCGCGAAGGGTTCCCAATCCCCGACAAGACTGGTACTCTTTCACGTCCAAATCTCTCAAACTCCGGGAGAGATTCTCAAAACCAAGGTTGACATGTTTCGAGTTCCTCTCAACATTTTGGAAATCCCGCTGAAACTTTGGACATTCTGGCGAAGGGTTCCCAATCCCCGACAAGACTGGTACCCTTTCACATCCAAATCTCTCAAACTCCGGGAGAGATTCTCAAAACCGAGGTTGACATGTTTCGAGTTCCTCTCAACATTTTGGAAATCCCGCTGAAACTTTGGACATTCTGGCGAAGGGTTCGCAATCCCCGACAAGACTGGTACCCTTTCACGTCCAAATCTCTCAAACTCCGGGAGAGATTCTCAAAACCAAGGTTGACATGTTTCGAGTTCCTTTCAACATTTTGGAAATCCCGCTGAAACTTTGGACATTCTGGTGAAGGGTTCCCAATCCCCGACAAGACTGGTACCCTTTCACGTCCAAATCTCTCGAACTCTGGGAGAGATTCTCAAAACCAAGGTTGACATGTTTCGAGTTCCTCTCAACATTTTGGAAATCCCGCTGAAACTTTGGACATTCTGGTGAAGGGTTCCCAATCCCCGACAAGACTGGTACCCTTTCACGTCCAAATCTCTCAAACTCCGGGAGAGATTCTCAAAACCGAGGTTGACATGTTTCGAGTTCCTCTCAACATTTTGGAAATCCTGCTGAAACTTTGGACATTCTCGCGAAGGGTTCCCAATCCCCGACAAGACTGGTACTCTTTCACGTCCAAATCTCTCAAACTCCGGGAGAGATTCTCAAAACCAAGGTTGACATGTTTCGAGTTCCTCTCAACATTTTGGAAATCCCGCTGAAACTTTGGACATTCTCGCGAAGGGTTCCCAATCCCCGACAAGACTGGTACCCTTTCACATCCAAATCTCTCAAACTCCGGGAGAGATTCTCAAAACCCAGGTTGACATGTTTCGAGTTCCTCTCAACATTTTGGAAATCCCGCTGAAACTTTGGACATTCTCGCGAAGGGTTCCCAATCCCCGACAAGACTGGTACCCTTTCACGTCCAAATCTCTCAAACTCCGGGAGAGATTCTCAAAACCAAGCTTGACATGTTTCGAGTTCCTCTCAACATTTTGGAAATCCCGCTGAAACTTTGGACATTCTCGCGAAGGGTTCCCAATCCCCGACAAGACTGGTACCCTTTCACGTCCAAATCTCTCAAACTCCGGGAGAGATTCTCAAAACCAAGGTTCACATGTTTCGAGTTCCTTTCAACATTTTGGAAATCCCGCTGAAACTTTGGACATTCTGGCGAAGGGTTCCCAATCCCCGACAAGACTGGTACCCTTTCACGTCCAAATCTCTCAAACTCCGGGAGAGATTATCAAAACCAAGGTTCACATGTTTCGAGTTCCTTTCAACATTTTGGAAATCCCGCTGAAACTTTGGACATTCTGGCGAAGGGTTCCCAATCCCCGACAAGACTGGTACCCTTTCACGTCCAAATCTCTCAAACTCCGGGAGAGATTCTCAAAACCAAGCTTGACATGTTTCGAGTTCCTCTCAACATTTTGGAAATCCCGCTGAAACTTTGGACATTCTGGCGAAGGGTTCCCAATCCCCGACAAGACTGGTACCCTTTCACGTCCAAATCTCTCAAACTCCGGGAGAGATTCTCAAAACCAAGGTTCACATGTTTCGAGTTCCTCTCAACATTTTGGAAATCCCGCTGAAACTTTGGACATTCTCGCGAAGGGTTCCCAATCCCCGACAAGACTGGTACCCTTTCACGTCCAAATCTCTCAAACTCCGGGAGAGATTCTCAAAACCAAGGTTCACATGTTTCGAGTTCCTTTCAACATTTTGGAAATCCCGCTGAAACTTTGGACATTCTGGCGAAGGGTTCCCAATCCCCGACAAGACTGGTACCCTTTCACGTCCAAATCTCTCAAACTCCGGGAGAGATTATCAAAACCAAGGTTCACATGTTTCGAGTTCCTTTCAACATTTTGGAAATCCCGCTGAAACTTTGGACATTCTGGCGAAGGGTTCCCAATCCCCGACAAGACTGGTACCCTTTCACGTCCAAATCTCTCAAACTCCGGGAGAGATTCTCAAAACCAAGGTTGACATGTTTCGAGTTCCTCTCAACATTTTGGAAATCCCGCTGAAACTTTGGACATTCTCGCGAAGGGTTCCCAATCCCCGACAAGACTGGTACCCTTTCACGTCCAAATCTCTCAAACTCCGGGAGAGATTCTCAAAACCAAGCTTGACATGTTTCGAGTTCCTCTCAACATTTTGGAAATCCCGCTGAAACTTTGGACATTCTCGCGAAGGGTTCCCAATCCCCGACAAGACTGGTACCCTTTCACGTCCAAATCTCTCAAACTCCGGGAGAGATTCTCAAAACCAAGGTTCACATGTTTCGAGTTCCTTTCAACATTTTGGAAATCCCGCTGAAACTTTGGACATTCTGGCGAAGGGTTCCCAATCCCCGACAAGACTGGTACCCTTTCACGTCCAAATCTCTCAAACTCCGGGAGAGATTATCAAAACCAAGGTTCACATGTTTCGAGTTCCTTTCAACATTTTGGAAATCCCGCTGAAACTTTGGACATTCTGGCGAAGGGTTCCCAATCCCCGACAAGACTGGTACCCTTTCACGTCCAAATCTCTCAAACTCCGGGAGAGATTCTCAAAACCAAGGTTGACATGTTTCGAGTTCCTCTCAACATTTTGGAAATCCCGCTGAAACTTTGGACATTCTGGCGAAGGGTTCCCAATCCCCGACAAGACTGGTACCCTTTCACGTCCAAATCTCTCAAACTCCGGGAGAGATTCTCAAAACCAAGGTTCACATGTTTCGAGTTCCTTTCAACATTTTGGAAATCCCGCTGAAACTTTGGACATCATCGCGAAGGGTTCCAAATCCCCGACAAGACTGGTACCCTTTCACGTCCAAATCTCTCAAACTCCGGGAGTGATTCTCAAAAGCAAGGTTGACATGTTTCAAGTTCCTCTCAACATTTTGGAAATCCCGCTGAAACTTTGGACATTCTCGTGAAGGGTTCCCAATCCCCGACAAGACTGGTACCCTTTCACGTCCAAATCTCTCAAACTCCGGGAGAGATTCTCAAAACCAAGATTGACATGTTTCGAGTTCCTCTCAACATTTTGGAAATCCCGCTGAAACTTTGGACATTCTCGCGAAGGGTTCCCAATCCCCGACAAGACTGGTACCCTTTCACGTCCAAATCTCTCAAACTCCGGGAGAGATTCTCAAAACCAAGGTTGACATGTTTCGAGTTCCTCTCAACATTTTGGAAATTCCGCTGAAACTTTGGACATTCTCGCGAAGGGTTCCCAATCCCCGACAAGACTGGTACCCTTTCACGTCCAAATCTCTCAAACTCCGGGAGAGATTCTCAAAACCAAGGTTGACATGATTCGAGTTCCTCTCAATATTTTGGAAATCCTGCTGAAACTTTGGACATTCTGGCGAAGGATTCCCAATCCCCGACAAGACTGGTACCCTTTCACGTCCAAATCTCTCAAACTCCGGGAGAGATTCTCAAAACCAAGGTTGACATGTTTCGAGTTCCTCTCAACATTTTGGAAATCCCGCTGAAACTTTGGACATTCTCGCGAAGGGTTCCCAATCCCCGACAAGACTGGTACCCTTTCACGTCCAAATCTCTCAAACTCCGGGAGAGATTCTCAAAACCCATGTTCACATGTTTCGAGTTCTTCTCAACATTTTGGAAATCCCGCTGAAACTTTGGACATTCTCGCGAAGGGTTCCCAATCCCCGACAAGACTGGTACCCTTTCACGTCCAAATCTCTCAAACTCCAGGAGAGATTCTCAAAACCAAGGTTGACATGTTTCGAGTTCCTCTCAACATTTTGGAAATCCCGCTGAAACTTTGGACATTCTCGCGAAGGGTTCCCAATCCCCGACAAGACTGGTACCCTTTCACGTCCAAATCTCTCAAACTCCGGGAGAGATTCTCAAAAGCAAGGTTGACATGTTTCGAGTTCCTCTCAACATTTTGGAAATCCCGCTGAAACTTTGGACATTCTGGAGAAGGGTTCCCAATCCCAGACAAGACTGGTACCCTTTCACGTCCAAATCTCTCAAACTCCGGGAGAGATTCTCAAAACCAAGGTTGACATGTTTCGAGTTCCTTTCAACATTTTGGAAATCCTGCTGAAACTTTGCACATTCTCGCGAAGGGTTCCCAATCCCCGACAAGACTGGTACCCTTTCACGTCCAAATCTCTCAAACTCTGGGAGAGATTCTCAAAACCAAGGTTGACATGTTTCGAGTTCCTCTCAACATTTTGGAAATCCCGCTGAAACTTTGGACATTCTGGCGAAAGGTTCCCAATCCCCGACAAGACTGGTACCCTTTCACGTCCAAATCTCTCAAACTCCGGGAGAGATTCTCAAAACCAAGGTTGACATGTTTCGAGTTCCTCTCAACATTTTGGAAATCCCGCTGAAACTTTGGACATTCTGGCGAAGGGTTCCCAATCCCCGACAAGACTGGTACCCTTTCACGTCCAAATCTCTCAAACTCCGGGAGAGATTCTCAAAACCAAGGTTGACATGTTTCAAGTTCCTCTCAACATTTTGGAAATCCCGCTGAAACTTTGGACATTCTGGCGAAGGGTTCCCAATCCCCGACAAGACTGGTACCCTTTCACGTCCAAATCTCTCAAACTCCGGGAGAGATTCTCAAAA
Source organism: Streptopelia decaocto (assembly GCF_964273445.1). Classification (NCBI taxonomy): domain Eukaryota; kingdom Metazoa; phylum Chordata; class Aves; order Columbiformes; family Columbidae; genus Streptopelia; species Streptopelia decaocto. The sequence goes on from NW_028116776.1 coordinate 238,435, forward strand.
CCGAGGTTGACATGTTTCGAGTTCCTCTCAACATTTTGGAAATCCCGCTGAAACTTTGGACATTCTCGCGAAGGGTTCCCAATCCCCGACAAGACTGGTACCCTTTCACGTCCAAATCTCTCAAACTCCGGGAGAGATTCTCAAAACCAAGGTTGACATGTTTCGAATTCCTCTCAACATTTTGGAAATCTCGCTGAAACTTTGGACATTCTCGCGAAGGGTTCCCAATCCCCGACAAGACTGGTACCCTTTCACGTCCAAATCTCTCAAACTCCGGGAGAGATTCTCAAAACCAAGGTTGACATGATTCGAGTTCCTCTCAACATTTTGGAAATCCCGCTGAAACTTTGGACATTCTGGCGAAGGGTTCCCAATCCCCGACAAGACTGGTACCCTTTCACGTCCAAATCTCTCAAACTCCGGGAGAGATTCTCAAAACCAAGGTTGACATGTTTCGAGTTCCTCTCAACATTTTGGAAATCTCGCTGAAACTTTGGACATTCTGGCGAAGGATTCCCAATCCCCGACAAGACTGGTACCCTTTCACGTCCAAATCTCTCAAACTCCGGGAGAGATTCTCAAAACCGAGGTTGACATGTTTCGAGTTCCTCTCAACATTTTGGAAATCCCGCTGAAACTTTGGACATTCTCGCGAAGGGTTCCCAATCCCCGACAAGACTGGTACCCTTTCACGTCCAAATCTCTCAAACTCCGGGAGAGATTCTCAAAACCAAGGTTGACATGTTTCGAGTTCCTCTCAACATTTTGGAAATCCCGCTGAAACTTTGGACATTCTCGCGAAGGGTTCCCAATCCCCGACAAGACTGGTACCCTTTCACGTCCAAATCTCTCAAACTCCGGGAGAGATTCTCAAAACCAAGGTTGACATGTTTCGAGTTCCTCTCAACATTTTGGAAATCCCGCTGAAACTTTGGACATTCTGGCGAAGGGTTCCCAATCCCCGACAAGACTGGTACCCTTTCACGTCCAAATCTCTCAAACTCCGGGAGAGATTCTCAAAACCAAGGTTGACATGTTTCGAGTTCCTCTCAACGTTTTGGAAATCCCGCTGAAACTTTGGACATTCTCGCGAAGGGTTCCCAATCCCCAACAAGACTGGTACCCTTTCACGTCCAAATCTCTCAAACTCCGGGAGAGATTCTCAAAACCAAGGTTGACATGTTTCGAGTTCCTCTCAACATTTTGGAAATCCCGCTGAAACTTTGGACATTCTCGCAAAGGGTTCCCAATCCCCGACAAGACTGGTACCCTTTCACGTCCAAATCTCTCAAACTCCGGGAGAGATTCTCAAAACCAAGGTTGACATGTTTCGAGTTCCTCTCAACATTTTGGAAATCCCGCTGAAACTCTGGACATTCTCGCGAAGGATTCCCAATCCCCGACAAGACTGGTACCCTTTCACGTCCAAATCTCTCAAACTCCGGGAGAGATTCTCAAAACCAAGGTTGACATGTTTCGAGTTCCTCTCAACATTTTGGAAATCCCGCTGAAACTTTGGACATTCTCGCGAAGGGTTCCCAATCCCCGACAAGACTGGTACCCTTTCACGTCCAAATCTCTCAAACTCCGGGAGAGATTCTCAAAACCAAGGTTGACATGTTTCGAGTTCCTCTCAACATTTTGGAAATCCCGCTGAAACTTTGGACATTCTGACGAAGGGTTCCCAATCCCCGACAAGACTGGTACCCTTTCACGTCCAAATCTCTCAAACTCCGGGAGAGATTCTCAAAACCAAGGTTGACATGTTTCGAGTTCCTCTCAACATTTTGGAAATCCCGCTGAAAATTTGGACATTCTCGCAAAGGGTTCCCAATCCCCGACAAGACTGGTACCCTTTCACGTCCAAATCTCTCAAACTCCGGGAGAGATTCTCAAAACCGAGGTTGACATGTTTCGAGTTCCTCTCAACATTTTGGAAATCCCGCTGAAACTTTGGACATTCTGGCGAAGGGTTCCCAATCCCCGACAAGACTGGTACCCTTTCACGTCCAAATCTCTCAAACTCCGGGAGAGATTCTCAAAGCCAAGGTTGACATGATTCGAGTTCCTCTAAACATTTTGGAAATCCCGCTGAAACTTTGGACATTCTGGCGAAGGGTTCCCAATCCCCGACAAGACTGGTACCCTTTCACGTCCAAATCTCTCAAACTGCGGGAGAGATTCTCAAAACCAAGGTTGACATGTTTCGAGTTCCTCTCAACATTTTGGAAATCCCGCTGAAACTTTGGACATTCTCGCGAAGGGTTCCCAATCCCCGACAAGACTGGTACCCTTTCACGTCCAAATCTCTCAAACTCCGGGAGAGATTCTCAAAACCAAGGTTGACATGTTTCGAGTTCCTCTCAACATTTTGGAAATCCCGCTGAAACTTTGGACATTCTCGTGAAGGGTTCCCAATCCCCGACAAGACTGGTACCCTTTCACGTCCAAATCTCTCAAACTCCGGGAGAGATTCTCAAAACCAAGGTTGACATGTTTCGAGTTCCTCTCAACATTTTGGAAATCCCGCTGAAACTTTGGACATTCTCGCGAAGGGTTCCCAATCCCCGACAAGACTGGTACCCTTTCACGTCCAAATCTCTCAAACTCCGGGAGAGATTCTCAAAACCAAGGTTGACATGATTCGAGTTCCTCTCAACATTTTGGAAATCCCGCTGAAACTTTGGACATTCTCGCGAAGGGTTCCCAATCCCCGACAAGACTGGTACCCTTTCACGTCCAAATCTCTCAAACTCCGGGAGAGATTCTCAAAACCAAGGTTGACATGTTTCGAGTTCCTCTCAACATTTTGGAAATCCCGCTGAAACTTTGGACATTCTCGCGAAGGGTTCCCAATCCCCGACAAGACTGGTACCCTTTCACGTCCAAATCTCTCAAACTCCGGGAGAGATTCTCAAAACCAAGGTTCACATGTTTCGAGTTCCTTTCAACATTTTGGAAATCCCGCTGAAACTTTGGACATTCTGGCGAAGGGTTCCCAATCCCCGACAAGACTGGTACCCTTTCACGTCCAAATCTCTCAAACTCCGGGAGAGATTCTCAAAACCAAGGTTGACATGATTCGAGTTCCTCTCAACATTTTGGAAATCCCGCTGAAACTTTGGACATTCTGGCGAAGGGTTCCCAATCCCCGACAAGACTGGTACCCTTTCACGTCCAAATCTCTCAAACTCCGGGAGAGATTCTCAAAGCCAAGGTTGACATGATTCGAGTTCCTCTCAACATTTTGGAAATCCCGCTGAAACTTTGGACATTCTCGCGAAGGGTTCCCAATCCCCGACAAGACTGGTACCCTTTCACGTCCAAATCTCTCAAACTCCGGGAGAGATTCTCAAAGCCAAGGTTGACATGATTCGAGTTCCTCTCAACATTTTGGAAATCCCGCTGAAACTTTGGACATTCTGGCGAAGGGTTCCCAATCCCCGACAAGACTGGTACCCTTTCACGTCCAAATCTCTCAAACTCCGGGAGAGATTCTCAAAACCAAGGTTGACATGTTTCGAGTTCCTCTCAACATTTTGGAAATCCCGCTGAAACTTTGGACATTCTCGCGAAGGATTCCCAATCCCCGACAAGACTGGTACCCTTTCACGTCCAAATCTCTCAAACTCCGGGAGAGATTCTCAAAACCAAGGTTCACATGTTTCGAGTTCCTCTCAACATTTTGGAAATCCCGCTGAAACTTTGGACATTCTGGCGAAGGGTTCCCAATCCCCGACAAGACTGGTACCCTTTCACGTCCAAATCTCTCGAACTCCGGGAGAGATTCTCAAAACCAAGGTTGACATGTTTCGTGTTCCTCTCAACATTTTGGAAATCCCGCTGAAACTTTGCACCTTCTCGCGAAGGGTTCGCAATCCCCGACAAGACTGGTACCCTTTCACGTCCAAATCTCTCAAACTCCGGGAGAGATTCTCAAAGCCAAGGTTGACATGATTCGAGTTCCTCTAAACATTTTGGAAATCCCGCTGAAACTTTGGACATTCTGGCGAAGGGTTCCCAATCCCCGACAAGACTGGTACCCTTTCACGTCCAAATCTCTCAAACTGCGGGAGAGATTCTCAAAACCAAGGTTGACATGTTTCGAGTTCCTCTCAATATTTTGGAAATCCCGCTGAAACTTTGGACATTCTCGCGAAGGGTTCCCAATCCCCGACAAGACTGGTACCCTCTCACGTCCAAATCTCTCAAACTCCGGGAGAGATTCTCAAAACCAAGGTTCACATGTTTCGAGTTCCTTTCAACATTTTGGAAATCCCGCTGAAACTTTGGACATTCTGGCGAAGGGTTCCCAATCCCCGACAAGACTGGTACCCTTTCACGTCCAAATCTCTCAAACTCCGGGAGAGATTCTCAAAGCCAAGGTTGACATGATTCGAGTTCCTCTCAACATTTTGGAAATCCCGCTGAAACTTTGCACATTCTCGCAAAGGGTTCCCAATCCCCGACAAGACTGGTACCCTTTCACGTCCAAATCTCTCAAACTCCGGGAGAGATTCTCAAAGCCAAGGTTGACATGATTCGAGTTCCTCTCAACATTTTGGAAATCCCGCTGAAACTTTGGACATTCTGGCGAAGGGTTCCCAATCCCCGACAAGACTGGTACCCTTTCACGTCCAAATCTCTCAAACTCCGGGAGAGATTCTCAAAACCAAGGTTGACATGATTCGAGTTCCTCTCAACATTTTGGAAATCCCGCTGAAACTTTGGACATTCTCGCGAAGGGTTCCCAATCCCCGACAAGACTGGTACCCTTTCACGTCCAAATCTCTCAAACTCCGGGAGAGATTCTCAAAACCAAGGTTGACATGTTTCGAGTTCCTCTCAACATTTTGGAAATCCCGCTGAAACTTTGGACATTCTCGCGAAGGATTCCCAATCCCCGACAAGACTGGTACCCTTTCACGTCCAAATCTCTCAAACTCCGGGAGAGATTCTCAAAACCAAGGTTGACATGTTTCGAGTTCCTCTCAACATTTTGGAAATCCCGCTGAAACTTTGGACATTCTGGCGAAGGGTTCCCAATCCCCGACAAGACTGGTACCCTTTCACGTCCAAATCTCTCGAACTCCGGGAGAGATTCTCAAAACCAAGGTTGACATGTTTCGAGTTCCTCTCAACATTTTGGAAATCCCGCTGAAACTTTGGACATTCTGGCGAAGGGTTCGCAATCCCCGACAAGACTGGTACCCTTTCACGTCCAAATCTCTCAAACTCCGGGAGAGATTCTCAAAGCCAAGGTTGACATGATTCGAGTTCCTCTAAACATTTTGGAAATCCCGCTGAAACTTTGGACATTCTGGCGAAGGGTTCCCAATCCCCGACAAGACTGGTACACTTTCACGTCCAAATCTCTCAAACTGCGGGAGAGATTCTCAAAACCAAGGTTGACATGTTTCGAGTTCCTCTCAACATTTTGGAAATCCCGCTGAAACTTTGGACATTCTTGCGAAGGGTTCCCAATCCCCGACAAGACTGGTACCCTTTCACGTCCAAATCTCTCAAACTCCGGGAGAGATTCTCAAAACCAAGGTTGACATGTTTCGAGTTCCTCTAAACATTTTGGAAATCCCGCTGAAACTTTGGACATTCTCGCGAAGGGTTCCCAATCCCCGACAAGACTGGTACCCTTTCACGTCCAAATCTCTCAAACTCCGGGAGAGATTCTCAAAACCAAGGTTGACATGTTTCGAGTTCCTCTCAACATTTTGGAAATCCCGCTGAAACTTTGGACATTCTCGCGAAGGGTTCCCAATCCCCGACAAGACTGGTACCCTTTCACGTCCAAATCTCTCAAACTCCGGGAGAGATTCTCAAAACCAAGGTTGACATGTTTCGAGTTCCTCTCAACATTTTGGAAATCCCGCTGAAACTTTGGACATTCTGGCGAAGGGTTCCCAATCCCCGACAAGACTGGTACCCTTTCACGTCCAAATCTCTCAAACTCCGGGAGAGATTCTCAAAACCAAGGTTGACATGATTCGAGTTCCTCTCAACATTTTGGAAATCCCGCTGAAACTTTGGACATTCTCGCGAAGGGTTCCCAATCCCCGACAAGACTGGTACCCTTTCACGTCCAAATCTCTCAAACTCCGGGAGAGATTCTCAAAACCAAGGTTGACATGTTTCGAGTTCCTCTCAACATTTTGGAAATCCCGCTGAAACTTTGGACATTCTCGCGAAGGGTTCCCAATCCCCGACAAGACTGGTACCCTTTCACGTCCAAATCTCTCAAACTCCGGGAGAGATTCTCAAAACCAAGGTTGACATGTTTCGAGTTCCTCTCAACATTTTGGAAATCCCGCTGAAACTTTGGACATTCTCGCGAAGGGTTCCCAATCCCCGACAAGACTGGTACCCTTTCACGTCCAAATCTCTCAAACTCCGGGAGAGATTCTCAAAACCAAGGTTCACATGTTTCGAGTTCCTTTCAACATTTTGGAAATCCCGCTGAAACTTTGGACATTCTCGCGAAGGGTTCCCAATCCCCGACAAGACTGGTACCCTTTCACGTCCAAATCTCTCAAACTCCGGGAGAGATTCTCAAAACCAAGGTTGACATGTTTCGAGTTCCTCTCAACATTTTGGAAATCCCGCTGAAACTTTGGACATTCTGGCGAAGGGTTCCCAATCCCCGACAAGACTGGTACCCTTTCACGTCCAAATCTCTCAAACTCCGGGAGAGATTCTCAAAGCCAAGGTTGACATGATTCCAGTTCCTCTCAACATTTTGGAAATCCCGCTGAAACTTTGCACATTCTCGTGAAGGGTTCCCAATCCCCGACAAGACTGGTACCCTTTCACGTCCAAATCTCTCAAACTCCGGGAGAGATTCTCAAAGCCAAGGTTGACATGATTCGAGTTCCTCTCAAAATTTTGGAAATCCCGCTGAAACTTTGGACATTCTCGCGAAGGGTTCCCAATCCCCGACAAGACTGGTACCCTTTCACGTCCAAATCTCTCAAACTCCGGGAGAGATTCTCAAAACCAAGGTTGACATGTTTCGAGTTCCTCTCAACATTTTGGAAATCCCGCTGAAACTTTGGACATTCTCGCGAAGGGTTCCCAATCCCCGACAAGACTGGTACCCTTTCACGTCCAAATCTCTCAAACTCCGGGAGAGATTCTCAAAACCAAGGTTGACATGTTTCGAGTTCCTCTCAACATTTTGGAAATCCCGCTGAAACTTTGGACATTCTCGTGAAGGGTTCCCAATCCCCGACAAGACTGGTACCCTTTCACGTCCAAATCTCTCAAACTCCGGGAGAGATTCTCAAAACCAAGGTTGACATGTTTCGAGTTCCTCTCAACATTTTGGAAATCCTGCTGAAACTTTGGACATTCTGGCGAAGGGTTCCCAATCCCCGACAAGACTGGTACCCTTTCACGTCCAAATCTCTCAAACTCCGGGAGACATTCTCAAAACCAAGCTTGACATGTTTCGAGTTCCTCTCAACATTTTGGAAATCCCGCTGAAACTTTGGACATTCTCGTGAAGGGTACCCAATCCCCGACAAGACTGGTACCCTTTCACGTCCAAATCTCTCAAACTCCGGGAGAGATTCTCAAAACCGAGGTTGACATGTTTCGAGTTCCTCTCAACATTTTGGAAATCCCGCTGAAACTTTGGACATTCTCGCGAAGGGTTCCCAATCCCCGACAAGACTGGTACCCTTTCACGTCCAAATCTCTCAAACTCCGGGAGAGATTCTCAAAACCAAGGTTGACATGTTTCAAGTTCCTCTCAACATTTTGGAAATCCCGCTGAAACTTTGGACATTCTCGCGAAGGGTTCCCAATCCCCGACAAGACTGGTACCCTTTCACGTCCAAATCTCTCGAACTCCGGGAGAGATTCTCAAAACCAAGGTTGACATGTTTCGAGTTCCTCTCAACATTTTGGAAATCCCGCTGAAACTTTGGACATTCTGACGAAGGGTTCCCAATCCCCGACAAGACTGGTACCCTTTCACGTCCAAATCTCTCAAACTCCAGGAGAGATTCTCAAAACCAAGGTTGACATGTTTCGAGTTCCTCTCAACATTTTGGAAATCCCGCTGAAACTTTGGACATTCTCGCAAAGGGTTCCCAATCCCCGACAAGACGGGTACCCTTTCACGTCCAAATCTCTCAAACTCCGGGAGAGATTCTCAAAACCGAGGTTGACATGTTTCGAGTTCCTCTCAACATTTTGGAAATCCCGCTGAAACTTTGGACATTCTGGCGAAGGGTTCCCAATCCCCGACAAGACTGGTACCCTTTCACGTCCAAATCTCTCAAACTCCGGGAGAGATTCTCAAAACCAAGGTTGACATGTTTCGAGTTCCTCTCAACATTTTGGAAATCCCGCTGAAACTTTGGACATTCTCGCGAAGGGTTCCCAATCCCCGACAAGACTGGTACCCTTTCACGTCCAAATCTCTCAAACTCCGGGAGAGATTCTCAAAACCAAGGTTCACATGTTTCGAGTTCCTTTCAACATTTTGGAAATCCCGCTGAAACTTTGGACATTCTCGCGAAGGGTTCCCAATCCCCGACAAGACTGGTACCCTTTCACGTCCAAATCTCTCAAACTCCGGGAGAGATTCTCAAAACCAAGGTTGACATGTTTCGAGTTCCTCTCAACATTTTGGAAATCCCGCTGAAACTTTGGACATTCTGGCGAAGGGTTCCCAATCCCCGACAAGACTGGTACCCTTTCACGTCCAAATCTCTCAAACTCCGGGAGAGATTCTCAAAGCCAAGGTTGACATGATTCCAGTTCCTCTCAACATTTTGGAAATCCCGCTGAAACTTTGCACATTCTCGTGAAGGGTTCCCAATCCCCGACAAGACTGGTACCCTTTCACGTCCAAATCTCTCAAACTCCGGGAGAGATTCTCAAAGCCAAGGTTGACATGATTCGAGTTCCTCTCAAAATTTTGGAAATCCCGCTGAAACTTTGGACATTCTCGCGAAGGGTTCCCAATCCCCGACAAGACTGGTACCCTTTCACGTCCAAATCTCTCAAACTCCGGGAGAGATTCTCAAAACCAAGGTTGACATGTTTCGAGTTCCTCTCAACATTTTGGAAATCCCGCTGAAACTCTGGACATTCTCGCGAAGGATTCCCAATCCCCGACAAGACTGGTACCCTTTCACGTCCAAATCTCTCAAACTCCGGGAGAGATTCTCAAAACCAAGGTTGACATGTTTCAAGTTCCTCTCAACATTTTGGAAATCCCGCTGAAACTTTGGACATTCTCGCGAAGGGTTCCCAATCCCCGACAAGACTGGTACCCTTTCACGTCCAAATCTCTCGAACTCCGGGAGAGATTCTCAAAACCAAGGTTGACATGTTTCGAGTTCCTCTCAACATTTTGGAAATCCCGCTGAAACTTTGGACATTCTGGCGAAGGGTTCCCAATCCCCGACAAGACTGGTACCCTTTCACGTCCAAATCTCTCAAACTCCGGGAGAGATTCTCAAAGCCAAGGTTGACATGATTCGAGTTCCTCTAAACATTTTGGAAATCCCGCTGAAACTTTGGACATTCTGGCGAAGGGTTCCCAATCCCCGACAAGACTGGTACCCTTTCACGTCCAAATCTCTCAAACTCCGGGAGAGATTCTCAAAACCAAGGTTGACATGTTTCGAGTTCCTCTCAACATTTTGGAAATCCCGCTGAAACTTTGGACATTCTCGCGAAGGGTTCCCAATCCCCGACAAGACTGGTACCCTTTCACGTCCAAATCTCTCAAACTCCGGGAGAGATTCTCAAAACCAAGGTTGACATGTTTCGAGTTCCTCTCAACATTTTGGAAATCCCGCTGAAACTTTGGACATTCTCGTGAAGGGTTCCCAATCCCCGACAAGACTGGTACCCTTTCACGTCCAAATCTCTCAAACTCCGGGAGAGATTCTCAAAACCAAGGTTGACATGTTTCGAGTTCCTCTCAACATTTTGGAAATCCTGCTGAAACTTTGGACATTCTGGCGAAGGGTTCCCAATCCCCGACAAGACTGGTACCCTTTCACGTCCAAATCTCTCAAACTCCGGGAGACATTCTCAAAACCAAGCCTGACATGTTTCGAGTTCCTCTCAACATTTTGGAAATCCCGCTGAAACTTTGGACATTCTCGTGAAGGGTACCCAATCCCCGACAAGACTGGTACCCTTTCACGTCCAAATCTCTCAAACTCCGGGAGAGATTCTCAAAACCGAGGTTGACATGTTTCGAGTTCCTCTCAACATTTTGGAAATCCCGCTGAAACTTTGGACATTCTCGCGAAGGGTTCCCAATCCCCGACAAGACTGGTACCCTTTCACGTCCAAATCTCTCAAACTCCGGGAGAGATTCTCAAAACCAAGGTTGACATGTTTCGAGTTCCTCTCAACATTTTGGAAATCCCGCTGAAACTTTGGACATTCTCGCGAAGGGTTCCCAATCCCCGACAAGACTGGTACCCTTTCACGTCCAAATCTCTCCAACTCCGGGAGAGATTCTCAAAACCAAGGTTGACATGTTTCGAGTTCCTCTCAACATTTTGGAAATCCCGCTGAAACTTTGGACATTCTCGCGAAGGGTTCCCAATCCCCGACAAGACTGGTACCCTTTCACGTCCAAATCTCTCAAACTCCGGGAGAGATTCTCAAAACCAAGGTTGACATGTTTCGAGTTCCTCTCAACATTTTGGAAATCCTGCTGAAACTTTGGACATTCTCGCGAAGGGTTCCCAATCCCCGACAAGACTGGTACCCTTTCACGTCCAAATCTCTCAAACTCCGGGAGAGATTCTCAAAACCAAGGTTGACATGTTTCGAGTTCCTCTCAACATTTTGGAAATCCCGCTGAAACTTTGGACATTCTCGCGAAGGGTTCCCAATCCCCGACAAGACTGGTACCCTTTCACGTCCAAATCTCTCAAATTCCGGGAGAGATTCTCAAAACCAAGGTTGACATGTTTCGAGTTCCTCTCAACATTTTGGAAATCCCGCTGAAACTTTGGACATTCTGGCGAAGGGTTCCCAATCCCCGACAAGACTGGTACCCTTTCACGTCCAAATCTCTCAAACTCCGGGAGAGATTCTCAAAGCCAAGGTTGACATGATTCGAGTTCCTCTCAACATTTTGGAAATCCCGCTGAAACTTTGGACATTCTGGCGAAGGGTTCCCAATCCCCGACAAGACTGGTACCCTTTCACGTCCAAATCTCTCAAACTCCGGGAGAGATTCTCAAAACCAAGGTTGACATGTTTCGAGTTCCTCTCAACATTTTGGAAATCCCGCTGAAACTTTGGACATTCTGGCGAAGGGTTCCCAATCCCCAACAAGACTGGTACCCTTTCACGTCCAAATCTCTCAAACTCCGGGAGAGATTCTCAAAACCAAGGTTGACATGTTTCGAGTTCCTCTCAACATTTTGGAAATCCCGCTGAAACTTTGGACATTCTCGCGAAAAGTTCCCAATCCCCGACAAGACTGGTACCCTTTCACGTCCAAATCTCTCAAACTCCGGGAGAGATTCTCAAAACCGAGGTTGACATGTTTCGAGTTCCTCTCAACATTTTGGAAATCCCGCTGAAACTTTGGACATTCTGGCGAAGGGTTCCCAATCCCCGACAAGACTGGTACCCTTTCACGTCCAAATCTCTCAAACTCCGGGAGAGATTCTCAAAACCAAGGTTGACATGATTCGAGTTCCTCTCAACATTTTGGAAATCCCGCTGAAACTTTGGACATTCTCGCGAAGGGTTCCCAATCCCCGACAAGACTGGTACCCTTTCACGTCCAAATCTCTCAAACTCCGGGAGAGATTCTCAAAACCAAGGTTGACATGTTTCGAGTTCCTCTCAACATTTTGGAAATCCCGCTGAAACTTTGGACATTCTCGTGAAGGGTTCCCAATCCCCGACAAGACTGGTACCCTTTCACGTCCAAATCTCTCAAACTCCGGGAGAGATTCTCAAAACCAAGGTTGACATGTTTCGAGTTCCTCTCAACATTTTGGAAATCCCGCTGAAACTTTGGACATTCTGGCGAAGGGTTCCCAATCCCCGACAAGACTGGTACCCTTTCACGTCCAAATCTCTCAAACTCCGGGAGACATTCTCAAAACCAAGCTTGACATGTTTCGAGTTCCTCTCAACATTTTGGAAATCCCGCTGAAACTTTGGACATTCTCGTGAAGGGTACCCAATCCCCGACAAGACTGGTACCCTTTCACGTCCAAATCTCTCAAACTCCGGGAGAGATTCTCAAAACCGAGGTTGACATGTTTCGAGTTCCTCTCAACATTTTGGAAATCCCGCTGAAACTTTGGACATTCTCACGAAGGGTTCCCAATCCCCGACAAGACTGGTACCCTTTCACGTCCAAATCTCTCAAACTCCGGGAGAGATTCTCAAAACCAAGGTTGACATGTTTCGAGTTCCTCTCAACATTTTGGAAATCCCGCTGAAACTTTGGACATTCTCGCGAAGGGTTCCCAATCCCCGACAAGACTGGTACCCTTTCACGTCCAAATCTCTCAAACTCCGGGAGAGATTCTCAAAACCAAGGTTGACATGTTTCGAGTTCCTCTCAACATTTTGGAAATCCCGCTGAAACTTTGGACATTCTCGCGAAGGGTTCCCAATCCCCGACAAGACTGGTACCCTTTCACGTCCAAATCTCTCAAATTCCGGGAGAGATTCTCAAAACCAAGGTTGACATGTTTCGAGTTCCTCTCAACATTTTGGAAATCCCGCTGAAACTTTGGACATTCTGGCGAAGGGTTCCCAATCCCCGACAAGACTGGTACCCTTTCACGTCCAAATCTCTCAAACTCCGGGAGAGATTCTCAAAGCCAAGGTTGACATGATTCGAGTTCCTCTCAACATTTTGGAAATCCCGCTGAAACTTTGGACATTCTGGCGAAGGGTTCCCAATCCCCGACAAGACTGGTACCCTTTCACGTCCAAATCTCTCAAACTCCGGGAGAGATTCTCAAAACCAAGGTTGACATGTTTCGAGTTCCTCTCAACATTTTGGAAATCCCGCTGAAACTTTGGACATTCTGGCGAAGGGTTCCCAATCCCCAACAAGACTGGTACCCTTTCACGTCCAAATCTCTCAAACTCCGGGAGAGATTCTCAAAACCAAGGTTGACATGTTTCGAGTTCCTCTCAACATTTTGGAAATCCCGCTGAAACTTTGGACATTCTCGCGAAAAGTTCCCAATCCCCGACAAGACTGGTACCCTTTCACGTCCAAATCTCTCAAACTCCGGGAGAGATTCTCAAAACCGAGGTTGACATGTTTCGAGTTCCTCTCAACATTTTGGAAATCCCGCTGAAACTTTGGACATTCTGGCGAAGGGTTCCCAATCCCCGACAAGACTGGTACCCTTTCACGTCCAAATCTCTCAAACTCCGGGAGAGATTCTCAAAACCAAGGTTGACATGATTCGAGTTCCTCTCAACATTTTGGAAATCCCGCTGAAACTTTGGACATTCTGGGGAAGGGTTCCCAATCCCCGACAAGACTGGTACCCTTTCACGTCCAAATCTCTCAAACTCCGGGAGAGATTCTCAAAACCGAGGTTGACATGTTTCGAGTTCCTCTCAACATTTTGGAAATCCCGCTGAAACTTTGGACATTCTCGCGAAGGGTTCCCAATCGCCGACAAGACTGGTACCCTTTCACGTCCAAATCTCTCAAACTCCGGGAGAGATTCTCAAAACCGAGGTTGACATGTTTCGAGTTCCTCTCAACATTTTGGAAATTCCGCTGAAACTTTGGACATTCTGGCGAAGGGTTCCCAATCCCCGACAAGACTGATACCCTTTCACGTCCAAATCTCTCAAACTCCGGGAGAGATTCTCAAAACCGAGGTTGACATGTTTCGAGTTCCTCTCAACATTTTGGAAATCCCGCTGAAACTTTGGACATTCTCGCGAAGGGTTCCCAATCCCCGACAAGACTGGTAACCTTTCACGTCCAAATCTCTCAAACTCCGGGAGAGATTCTCAAAACCACGGTTGACATGATTCGAGTTCCTCTCAACATTTTGGAAATCCCGCTGAAACTTTGGACATTCTCGCGAAGGGTTCCCAATCCCCGACAAGACTGGTACCCTTTCACGTCCAAATCTCTCAAACTCCGGGAGAGATTCTCAAAACCAAGGTTGACATGTTTCGAGTTCCTCTCAACATTTTGGAAATCCCGCTGAAACTTTGGACATTCTCGCGAAGGGTTCCCAATCCCCGACAAGACTGGTACCCTTTCACGTCCAAATCTCTCAAACTCCGGGAGAGATTCTCAAAACCAAGGTTGACATGTTTCGAGTTCCTTTCAACATTTTGGAAATCCTGCTGAAACTTTGGACATTCTCGCGAAGGGTTCCCAATCCCCGACAAGACTGGTACCCTTTCACGTCCAAATCTCTCAAATTCCGGGAGAGATTCTCAAAACCAAGGTTGACATGTTTCGAGTTCCTCTCAACATTTTGGAAATCCCGCTGAAACTTTGGACATTCTCGCGAAGGGTTCCCAATCCCCGACAAGACTGGTACCCTTTCACGTCCAAATCTCTCAAACTCCGGGAGAGATTCTCAAAACCGAGGTTGACATGTTTCGAGTTCCTCTCAACATTTTGTAAATCCCGCTGAAACTTTGGACATTCTGGCGAAGGGTTCCCAATCCCCGACAAGACTGGTACCCTTTCACGTCCAAATCTCTCAAACTCCGGGAGAGATTCTCAAAACCAAGGTTGACATGTTTCGAGTTCCTCTCAACATTTTGGAAATCCCGCTGAAACTTTGGACATTCTCGCGAAGGGTTCCCAATCGCCGACAAGACTGGTACCCTTTCACGTCCAAATCTCTCAAACTCCGGGAGAGATTCTCAAAACCGAGGTTGACATGTTTCGAGTTCCTCTCAACATTTTGGAAATTCCGCTGAAACTTTGGACATTCTGGCGAAGGGTTCCCAATCCCCGACAAGACTGATACCCTTTCACGTCCAAATCTCTCAAACTCCGGGAGAGATTCTCAAAACCGAGGTTGACATGTTTCGAGTTCCTCTCAACATTTTGGAAATCCCGCTGAAACTTTGGACATTCTCGCGAAGGGTTCCCAATCCCCGACAAGACTGGTAACCTTTCACGTCCAAATCTCTCAAACTCCGGGAGAGATTCTCAAAACCACGGTTGACATGATTCGAGTTCCTCTCAACATTTTGGAAATCCCGCTGAAACTTTGGACATTCTCGCGAAGGGTTCCCAATCCCCGACAAGACTGGTACCCTTTCACGTCCAAATCTCTCAAACTCCGGGAGAGATTCTCAAAACCAAGGTTGACATGTTTCGAGTTCCTCTCAACATTTTGGAAATCCCGCTGAAACTTTGCACATTCTCGCGAAGGGTTCCCAATCCCCGACAAGACTGGTACCCTTTCACGTCCAAATCTCTCAAACTCCGGGAGAGATTCTCAAAACCAAGGTTGACATGTTTCGAGTTCCTTTCAACATTTTGGAAATCCTGCTGAAACTTTGGACATTCTCGCGAAGGGTTCCCAATCCCCGACAAGACTGGTACCCTTTCACGTCCAAATCTCTCAAATTCCGGGAGAGATTCTCAAAACCAAGGTTGACATGTTTCGAGTTCCTCTCAACATTTTGGAAATCCCGTTGAAACTTTGGACATTCTGGCGAAGGGTTCCCAATCCCCGACAAGACTGGTACCCTTTCACGTCCAAATCTCTCAAACTCCGGGAGAGATTCTCAAAACCAAGGTTGACATGTTTCGAGTTCCTCTCAACATTTTGGAAATCCCGCTGAAACTTTGGACATTCTGGCGAAGGGTTCCCAATCCCCAACAAGACTGGTACCCTTTCACGTCCAAATCTCTCAAACTCCGGGAGAGATTCTCAAAACCAAGGTTGACATGTTTCGAGTTCCTCTCAACATTTTGGAAATCCCGCTGAAACTTTGGACATTCTCGCGAAAAGTTCCCAATCCCCGACAAGACTGGTACCCTTTCACGTCCAAATCTCTCAAACTCCGGGAGAGATTCTCAAAACCGAGGTTGACATGTTTCGAGTTCCTCTCAACATTTTGGAAATCCCGCTGAAACTTTGGACATTCTGGCGAAGGGTTCCCAATCCCCGACAAGACTGGTACCCTTTCACGTCCAAATCTCTCAAACTCCGGGAGAGATTCTCAAAACCAAGGTTGACATGATTCGAGTTCCTCTCAACATTTTGGAAATCCCGCTGAAACTTTGGACATTCTGGGGAAGGGTTCCCAATCCCCGACAAGACTGGTACCCTTTCACGTCCAAATCTCTCAAACTCCGGGAGAGATTCTCAAAACCGAGGTTGACATGTTTCGAGTTCCTCTCAACATTTTGGAAATCCCGCTGAAACTTTGGACATTCTCGCGAAGGGTTCCCAATCGCCGACAAGACTGGTACCCTTTCACGTCCAAATCTCTCAAACTCCGGGAGAGATTCTCAAAACCGAGGTTGACATGTTTCGAGTTCCTCTCAACATTTTGGAAATTCCGCTGAAACTTTGGACATTCTGGCGAAGGGTTCCCAATCCCCGACAAGACTGATACCCTTTCACGTCCAAATCTCTCAAACTCCGGGAGAGATTCTCAAAACCGAGGTTGACATGTTTCGAGTTCCTCTCAACATTTTGGAAATCCCGCTGAAACTTTGGACATTCTCGCGAAGGGTTCCCAATCCCCGACAAGACTGGTAACCTTTCACGTCCAAATCTCTCAAACTCCGGGAGAGATTCTCAAAACCACGGTTGACATGATTCGAGTTCCTCTCAACATTTTGGAAATCCCGCTGAAACTTTGGACATTCTCGCGAAGGGTTCCCAATCCCCGACAAGACTGGTACCCTTTCACGTCCAAATCTCTCAAACTCCGGGAGAGATTCTCAAAACCAAGGTTGACATGTTTCGAGTTCCTCTCAACATTTTGGAAATCCCGCTGAAACTTTGCACATTCTCGCGAAGGGTTCCCAATCCCCGACAAGACTGGTACCCTTTCACGTCCAAATCTCTCAAACTCCGGGAGAGATTCTCAAAACCAAGGTTGACATGTTTCGAGTTCCTTTCAACATTTTGGAAATCCTGCTGAAACTTTGGACATTCTCGCGAAGGGTTCCCAATCCCCGACAAGACTGGTACCCTTTCACGTCCAAATCTCTCAAATTCCGGGAGAGATTCTCAAAACCAAGGTTGACATGTTTCGAGTTCCTCTCAACATTTTGGAAATCCCGCTGAAACTTTGGACATTCTCGCGAAGGGTTCCCAATCCCCGACAAGACTGGTACCCTTTCACGTCCAAATCTCTCAAACTCCGGGAGAGATTCTCAAAACCGAGGTTGACATGTTTCGAGTTCCTCTCAACATTTTGTAAATCCCGCTGAAACTTTGGACATTCTGGCGAAGGGTTCCCAATCCCCGACAAGACTGGTACCCTTTCACGTCCAAATCTCTCAAACTCCGGGAGAGATTCTCAAAACCAAGGTTGACATGTTTCGAGTTCCTCTCAACATTTTGGAAATCCCGCTGAAACTTTGGACATTCTCGCGAAGGGTTCCCAATCGCCGACAAGACTGGTACCCTTTCACGTCCAAATCTCTCAAACTCCGGGAGAGATTCTCAAAACCGAGGTTGACATGTTTCGAGTTCCTCTCAACATTTTGGAAATTCCGCTGAAACTTTGGACATTCTGGCGAAGGGTTCCCAATCCCCGACAAGACTGATACCCTTTCACGTCCAAATCTCTCAAACTCCGGGAGAGATTCTCAAAACCGAGGTTGACATGTTTCGAGTTCCTCTCAACATTTTGGAAATCCCGCTGAAACTTTGGACATTCTCGCGAAGGGTTCCCAATCCCCGACAAGACTGGTAACCTTTCACGTCCAAATCTCTCAAACTCCGGGAGAGATTCTCAAAACCACGGTTGACATGATTCGAGTTCCTCTCAACATTTTGGAAATCCCGCTGAAACTTTGGACATTCTCGCGAAGGGTTCCCAATCCCCGACAAGACTGGTACCCTTTCACGTCCAAATCTCTCAAACTCCGGGAGAGATTCTCAAAACCAAGGTTGACATGTTTCGAGTTCCTCTCAACATTTTGGAAATCCCGCTGAAACTTTGCACATTCTCGCGAAGGGTTCCCAATCCCCGACAAGACTGGTACCCTTTCACGTCCAAATCTCTCAAACTCCGGGAGAGATTCTCAAAACCAAGGTTGACATGTTTCGAGTTCCTTTCAACATTTTGGAAATCCTGCTGAAACTTTGGACATTCTCGCGAAGGGTTCCCAATCCCCGACAAGACTGGTACCCTTTCACGTCCAAATCTCTCAAATTCCGGGAGAGATTCTCAAAACCAAGGTTGACATGTTTCGAGTTCCTCTCAACATTTTGGAAATCCCGTTGAAACTTTGGACATTCTCGCGAACGGTTCCCAATCCCCGACAAGACTGGTACCCTTTCACGTCCAAATCTCTCAAACTCCGGGAGAGATTCTCAAAACCGAGGTTGACATGTTTCAAGTTCCTCTCAACATTTTGTAAATCCCGCTGAAACTTTGGACATTCTCGCGAAGGGTTCCCAATCCCCGACAAGACTGGTACCCTTTCACGTCCAAATCTCTCAAACTCCGGGAGAGATTCTCAAAACCACGGTTGACATGATTC
Source organism: Streptopelia decaocto (assembly GCF_964273445.1). Taxonomy (NCBI): domain Eukaryota; kingdom Metazoa; phylum Chordata; class Aves; order Columbiformes; family Columbidae; genus Streptopelia; species Streptopelia decaocto. Next base: position 257,141 of record NW_028116776.1, read on the forward strand.
GAGTTCCTCTCAACATTTTGGAAATCCCGCTGAAACTTTGGACATTCTCGCGAAGGGTTCCCAATCCCCGACAAGACTGGTACCCTTTCACGTCCAAATCTCTCAAACTCTGGGAGAGATTCTCAAAACCAAGGTTGACATGTTTCGAGTTCCTCTCAACATTTTGGAAATCCCGCTGAAACTTTGGACTTTCTGGCGAAGGGTTCCCAATCCCCGACAAGACTGGTACCCTTTCACGTCCAAATCTCTCAAACTCCGGGAGAGATTCTCAAAACCGAGGTTGACATGTTTCGAGTTCCTCTCAACATTTTGGAAATCCCGCTGAAACTTTGGACATTCTGGCGAAGGGTTCCCAATCCCCGACAAGACTGGTACCCTTTCACGTCCAAATCTCTCAAACTCCGGGAGAGATTCTCAAAACCAAGGTTGACATGATTCGAGTTCCTCTCAACATTTTGGAAATCCCGCTGAAACTTTGGACATTCTCGCGAAGGGTTCCCAATCCCCGACAAGACTGGTACCCTTTCACGTCCAAATCTCTCAAACTCCGGGAGAGATTCTCAAAACCAAGGTTGACATGTTTCGAGTTCCTCTCAACATTTTGGAAATCCCGCTGAAACTTTGGACATTCTCGCGAAGGGTTCCCAATCGCCGACAAGACTGGTACCCTTTCACGTCCAAATCTCTCAAACTCCGGGAGAGATTCTCAAAACCGAGGTTGACATGTTTCGAGTTCCTCTCAACATTTTGGAAATTCCGCTGAAACTTTGGACATTCTGGCGAAGGGTTCCCAATCCCTGACAAGACTGATACCCTTTCACGTCCAAATCTCTCAAACTCCGGGAGAGATTCTCAAAGCCAATGTTGACATGATTCGAGTTCCTCTCAATATTTTGGAAATCCCGCTGAAACTTTGCACATTCTCGCGAAGGGTTCCCAATCCCCGACAAGACTGGTACCCTTTCACGTCCAAATCTCTCAAACTCCGGGAGAGATTCTCAAAGCCAAGGTTGACATGATTCGAGTTCCTCTAAACATTTTGGAAATCCCGCTGAAACTTTGGACATTCTGGCGAAGGGTTCCCAATCCCCGACAAGACTGGTACCCTTTCACGTCCAAATCTCTCGAACTCCGGGAGAGATTCTCAAAACCAAGGTTGACATGTTTCGAGTTCCTCTCAACATTTTGGAAATCCCACTGAAACTTTGGACATTCTCGCGAAGGGTTCCCAATCCCCGACAAGACTGGTACCCTTTCACGTCCAAATCTCTCAAACTCTGGGAGAGATTCTCAAAACCAAGGTTGACATGTTTCAAGTTCCTCTCAACATTTTGGAAATCCCGCTGAAACTTTGGACTTTCTGGCGAAGGGTTCCCAATCCCCGACAAGACTGGTACCCTTTCACGTCCAAATCTCTCAAACTCCGGGAGAGATTCTCAAAACCAAGGTTGACATGTTTCGAGTTCCTCTCAACATTTTGGAAATCCCGCTGAAACTTTGGACATTCTCGCGAAGGGTTCCCAATCCCCGACAAGACTGGTACCCTTTCACGTCCAAATCTCTCAAACTCCGGGAGAGATTCTCAAAACCGAGGTTGACATGATTCGAGTTCCTCTCAACATTTTGGAAATCCCGCTGAAACTTTGCACATTCTCGCGAAGGGTTCCCCATCCCCGACAAGACTGGTACCCTTTCACGTCCAAATCTCTCAAACTCCGGGAGAGATTCTCAAAACCAAGGTTGACATGTTTCGAGTTCCTCTCAACATTTTGGAAATCCCGCTGAAACTTTGGACATTCTCGCGAAGGGTTCCCAATCCCCGACAAGACTGGTACCCTTTCACGTCCAAATCTCTCAAACTCCGGGAGAGATTCTCAAAACCAAGGTTCACATGTTTCGAGTTCCTTTCAACATTTTGGAAATCCCGCTGAAACTTTGGACATTCTCGCGAAGGGTTCCCAATCCCCGACAAGACTGGTACCCTTTCACGTCCAAATCTCTCAAACTCCGGGAGAGATTCTCAAAGCCAAGGTTGACATGATTCGAGTTCCTCTCAACATTTTGGAAATCCCGCTGAAACTTTGGACATTCTCGCGAAGGGCTCCCAATCCCCGACAAGACTGGTACCCTTTCACGTCCAAATCTCTCAAACTCCGGGAGAGATTCTCAAAACCAAGGTTGACATGTTTCGAGTTCCTCTCAACATTTTGGAAATCCCGCTGAAACTTTGGACATTCTCGCGAAGGGTTCCCAATCCCCGACAAGACTGGTACCCTTTCACGTCCAAATCTCTCAAACTCCGGGAGAGATTCTCAAAACCAAGGTTGACATGTTTCGAGTTCCTCTCAACATTTTGGAAATCCCGCTGAAACTTTGGACATTCTCGCGAAGGGTTCCCAATCCCCGACAAGACTGGTACCCTTTCACGTCCAAATCTCTCAAACTCCGGGAGAGATTCTCAAAACCGAGGTTGACATGTTTCGAGTTCCTCTCAACATTTTGGAAATCCCGCTGAAACTTTGGACATTCTGGCGAAGGGTTCCCAATCCCCGACAAGACTGGTACCCTTTCACGTCCAAATCTCTCAAACTCTGGGAGAGATTCTCAAAACCAAGGTTGACATGTTTCGAGTTCCTCTCAACATTTTGGAAATCCCGCTGAAACTTTGGACTTTCTGGCGAAGGGTTCCCAATCCCGGACAAGACTGGTACCCTTTCACGTCCAAATCTCTCAAACTCTGGGAGAGATTCTCAAAACCAAGGTTGACATGTTTCGAGTTCCTCTCAACATTTTGGAAATCCCGCTGAAACTTTGGACATTCTCGCGAAGGGTTCCCAATCCCCGACAAGACTGGTACCCTTTCACGTCCAAATCTCTCAAACTCCGGGAGAGATTCTCAAAACCAAGGTTGACATGTTTCGAGTTCCTCTCAACATTTTGGAAATCCCGCTGAAACTTTGGACATTCTCGCGAAGGGTTCCCAATCCCCGACAAGACTGGTACCCTTTCACGTCCAAATCTCTCAAACTCCGGGAGAGATTCTCAAAACCAAGGTTCACATGTTTAGAGTTCCTTTCAACATTTTGGAAATCCCGCTGAAACTTTGGACATTCTCGCGAAAGGTTCCCAATCCCCGACAAGACTGGTACCCTTTCACGTCCAAATCTCTCAAACTCCGGGAGAGATTCTCAAAGCCAAGGTTGACATGATTCGAGTTCCTCTCAACATTTTGGAAATCCCGCTGAAACTTTGGACATTCTCGCGAAGGGTTCCCAATCCCCGACAAGACTGGTACCCTTTCACGTCCAAATCTCTCAAACTCCGGGAGAGATTCTCAAAACCAAGGTTGACATGTTTCGAGTTCCTCTCAACATTTTGGAAATCCCACTGAAACTTTGGACATTCTCGCGAAGGGTTCCCAATCCCCGACAAGACTGGTACCCTTTCACGTCCAAATCTCTCAAACTCCGGGAGAGATTCTCAAAACCGAGGTTGACATGTTTCGAGTTCCTCTCAACATTTTGGAAATCCCGCTGAAACTTTGGACATTCTCGCGAAGGATTCCCAATCCCCGACAAGACTGGTACCCTTTCACGTCCAAATCTCTCAAACTCCAGGAGAGATTCTCAAAACCGAGGTTGACATGTTTCGAGTTCCTCTCAACATTTTGGAAATCCCGCTGAAACTTTGGACATTCTGGCGAAGGGTTCCCAATCCCCGACAAGACTGGTACCCTTTCACGTCCAAATCTCTCAAACTCCGGGAGAGATTCTCAAAACCAAGGTTGACATGTTTCGAGTTCCTCTCAACATTTTGGAAATCCCGCTGAAACTTTGCACATTCTCGCGAAGGGTTCCCAATCCCCGACAAGACTGGTACCCTTTCACGTCCAAATCTCTCAAACTCCGGGAGAGATTCTCAAAGCCAAGGTTGACATGTTTCGAGTTCCTCTCAACATTTTGGAAATCCCGCTGAAACTTTGGACATTCTCGCGAAGGGTTCCCAATCCCCGACAAGACTGGTACCCTTTCACGTCCAAATCTCTCAAACTCCGGGAGAGATTCTCAAAACCAAGGTTGACATGTTTCGAGTTCCTCTCAACATTTTGGAAATCCCGCTGAAACTTTGCACATTCTCGCGAAGGGTTCCCAATCCCCGACAAGACTGGTACCCTTTCACGTCCAAATCTCTCAAACTCCGGGAGAGATTCTCAAAACCAAGGTTCACATGTTTCGAGTTCCTTTCAACATTTTGGAAATCCCGCTGAAACTTTGGACATTCTCGCGAAGGGTTCCCAATCCCCGACAAGACTGGTACCCTTTCACGTCCAAATCTCTCAAACTCCGGGAGAGATTCTCAAAACCAAGGTTGACATGTTTCGAGTTCCTCTCAACATTTTGGAAATCCCGCTGAAACTTTGGACATTCTCGCGAAGGGTTCCCAATCCCCGACAAGACTGGTACCCTTTCACGTCCAAATCTCTCAAACTCCGGGAGAGATTCTCAAAACCAAGGTTGACATGATTCGAGTTCCTCTAAACATTTTGGAAATCCCTCTGAAACTTTGCACATTCTCGCGAAGGGTTCCCAATCCCTGACAAGACTGGTACCCTTTCACGTCCAAATCTCTCAAACTCCCGGAGAGATTCTCAAAAGCAAGGTTGACATGTTTCGAGTTCCTCTCAACATTTTGGAAATCCCACTGAAACTTTGGACATTCTCGCGAAGGGTTCCCAATCCCCGACAAGACTGGTACCCTTTCACGTCCAAATCTCTCAAACTCCGGGAGAGATTCTCAAAACCAAGGTTGACATGTTTCGAGTTCCTCTCAACATTTTGGAAATCCCGCTGAAACTTTGGACATTCTCGCGAAGGGTTCCCAATCCCCGACAAGACTGGTACCCTTTCACGTCCAAATCTCTCAAACTCCGGGAGAGATTCTCAAAACCAAGGTTGACATGTTTCGAGTTCCTCTCAACATTTTGGAAATCCCGCTGAAACTTTGGACATTCTGGCGAAGGGTTCCCAATCCCCGACAAGACTGGTACCCTTTCACGTCCAAATCTCTCAAACTCCGGGAGAGATTCTCAAAACCGAGGTTGACATGTTTCGAGTTCCTCTCAACATTTTGGAAATCCCGCTGAAACTTTGGACATTCTCGCGAAGGGTTCCCAATCCCCGACAAGACTGGTACCCTTTCACGTCCAAATCTCTCAAACTCCGGGAGAGATTCTCAAAACCAAGGTTGACATGATTCGAGTTCCTCTCAACATTTTGGAAATCCCGCTGAAACTTTGGACATTCTGGCGAAGGGTTCCCAATCCCCGACAAGACTGGTACCCTTTCACGTCCAAATCTCTCAAACTCCGGGAGAGATTCTCAAAACCAAGGTTGACATGTTTCGAGTTCCTCTCAAAATTTTGGAAATCCCGCTGAAACTTTGGACATTCTGGCGAAGGGTTCCCAATCCCCGACAAGACTGGTACCCTTTCACGTCCAAATCTCTCAAACTCCGGGAGAGATTCTCAAAACCGAGGTTGACATGATTCGAGTTCCTCTCAACATTTTGGAAATCCCGCTGAAACTTTGGACATTCTCGCGAAGGGTTCCCAATCCCCGACAAGACTGGTACCCTTTCACGTCCAAATCTCTCAAACTCTGGGAGAGATTCTCAAAACCAAGGTTGACATGTTTCGAGTTCCTCTCAACATTTTGGAAATCCCGCTGAAACTTTGGACATTCTGGAGAAAGGTTCCCAATCCCCGACAAGACTGGTACCCTTTCACGTCCAAATCTCTCAAACTCCGGGAGAGATTCTCAAAACCGAGGTTGACATGTTTTGAGTTCCTCTCAACATTTTGGAAATCCCGCTGAAACTTTGGACATTGTGGCGAAGGGTTCCCAATCCCCGACAAGACTGGTACCCTTTCACGTCCAAATCTCTCAAACTCCGGGAGAGATTCTCAAAACCAAGGTTGACATGTTTCGAGTTCCTCTCAACATTTTGGAAATCCCGCTGAAACTTTGGACATTCTCGCGAAGGGTTCCCAATCCCCGACAAGACTGGTACCCTTTCACGTCCAAATCTCTCAAACTCCGGGAGAGATTCTCAAAACCAAGGTTGACATGTTTCGAGTTCCTCTCAACATTTTGGAAATCCCGCTGAAACTTTGGACATTCTGGCGAAGGGTTCCCAATCCCCGACAAGACTGGTACCCTTTCACGTCCAAATCTCTCAAACTCCGGGAGAGATTCTCAAAACCAAGGTTGACATGTTTCGAGTTCCTCTCAACATTTTGGAAATCCCGCTGAAACTTTGGACATTCTGGCGAAGGGTTCCCAATCCCCGACAAGACTGGTACCCTTTCACGTCCAAATCTCTCAAACTCCGGGAGAGATTCTCAAAACCAAGGTTCACATGTTTCGAGTTCCTCTCAACATTTTGGAAATCCCGCTGAAACTTTGGACATTCTCGCGAAGGGTTCCCAATCCCCGACAAGACTGGTACTCTTTCACGTCCAAATCTCTCAAACTCCGGGAGAGATTCTCAAAACCGAGGTTGACATGTTTCGAGTTCCTCTCAACATTTTGGAAATCCCGCTGAAACTGTGGACATTCTGGCGAAGGGTTCCCAATCCCCGACAAGACTGGTACCCTTTCACGTCCAAATCTCTCAAACTCCGGGAGAGATTCTCAAAACCAAGGTTGACATGTTTCGAGTTCCTCTCAACATTTTGGAAATCCTGCTGAAACTTTGGACATTCTCGCGAAGGGTTCCCAATCCCCGACAAGACTGGTACCCTTTCACGTCCAAATCTCTCAAACTCCGGGAGAGATTCTCAAAACCAAGGTTGACATGATTCGAGTTCCTCTAAACATTTTGGAAATCCCGCTGAAACTTTGGACATTCTGGCGAAGGGTTCCCAATCCCCGACAAGACTGGTACCCTTTCACGTCCAAATCTCTCAAACTCCGGGAGAGATTCTCAAAACCACGGTTGACATGATTCGAGTTCCTCTCAACATTTTGGAAATCCCGCTGAAACTTTGGACATTCTTGCGAAGGGTTGCCAATCCCCGACAAGACTGGTACCCTTTCACGTCCAAATCTCTCAAACTCCGGGAGAGATTCTCAAAACCAAGCTTGACATGTTTCGAGTTCCTCTCAACATTTTGGAAATCCCGCTGAAACTTTGGACATTCTGGCGAAGGGTTCCCAATCCCCGACAAGACTGGTACCCTTTCACGTCCAAATCTCTCAAACTCCGGGAGAGATTCTCAAAGCCAATGCTGACATGATTCGAGTTCCTCTCAAAATTTTGGAAATCCCGCTGAAACTTTGGACATTCTGGCGAAGGGTTCCCAATCCCCGACAAGACTGGTACCCTTTCACGTCCAAATCTCTCAAACTCCGGGAGAGATTCTCAAAACCAAGGTTGACATGATTCGAGTTCCTCTCAACATTTTGGAAATCCCGCTGAAACTGTGGACATTCTCGCGAAGGGTTCCCAATCCCCGACAAGACTGGTACCCTTTCACGTCCAAATCTCTCAAACTCCGGGAGAGATTCTCAAAGCCAATGTTGACATGATTCGAGTTCCTCTCAAAATTTTGGAAATCCCGCTGAAACTTTGCACATTCTCGCGAAGGGTTCCCAATCCCCGACAAGACTGGTACCCTTTCACGTCCAAATCTCTCAAACTCCGGGAGAGATTCTCAAAACCAAGGTTGACATGATTCGAGTTCCTCTCAACATTTTGGAAATCCCGCTGAAACTGTGGACATTCTCGCGAAGGGTTCCCAATCCCCGACAAGACTGGTACCCTTTCACGTCCAAATCTCTCAAACTCCGGGAGAGATTCTCAAAACCAAGGTTGACATGTTTCGAGTTCCTCTCAACATTTTGGAAATCCCGCTGAAACTTTGGACATTCTCGCGAAGGGTTCCCAATCCCCGACAAGACTGGTACCCTTTCACGTCCAAATCTCTCAAACTCCGGGAGAAATTCTCAAAACCGAGGTTGACATGTTTCGAGTTCCTCTTAACATTTTGGAAATCCCGCTGAAACTTTGGACATTCTGGCGAAGGGTTCCCAATCCCCGACAAGACTGGTACCCTTTCACGTCCAAATCTCTCAAACTCCGGGAGAGATTCTCAAAACCGAGGTTGACATGTTTCGAGTTCCTCTCAACATTTTGGAAATCCCGCTGAAACTGTGGACATTCTGGCGAAGGGTTCCCAATCCCCGACAAGACTGGTACCCTTTCACGTCCAAATCTCTCAAACTCCGGGAGAGATTCTCAAAACCAAGGTTGACATGTTTCGAGTTCCTCTCAACATTTTGGAAATCCCGCTGAAACTTTGGACATTCTCGCGAAGGGTTCCCAATCCCCGACAAGACTGGTACCCTTTCACGTCCAAATCTCTCAAACTCCGGGAGAGATTCTCAAAACCAAGGTTGACATGATTCGAGTTCCTCTAAACATTTTGGAAATCCCGCTGAAACTTTGGACATTCTGGCGAAGGGTTCCCAATCCCCGACAAGACTGGTACCCTTTCACGTCCAAATCTCTCAAACTCCGGGAGAGATTCTCAAAACCGAGGTTGACATGTTTCGAGTTCCTCTCAACATTTTGGAAATCCCGCTGAAACTTTGCACATTCTCGCGAAGGGTTCCCAATCCCCGACAAGACTGGTACCCTTTCACGTCCAAATCTCTCAAACTCCGGGAGAGATTCTCAAAACCAAGGTTGACATGATTCGAGTTCCTCTCAACATTTTGGAAATCCCGCTGAAACTGTGGACATTCTCGCGAAGGGTTCCCAATCCCCGACAAGACTGGTACCCTTTCACGTCCAAATCTCTCAAACTCCGGGAGAGATTCTCAAAACCAAGGTTGACATGTTTCGAGTTCCTCTCAACATTTTGGAAATCCCGCTGAAACTTTGGACATTCTCGCGAAGGGTTCCCAATCCCCGACAAGACTGGTACCCTTTCACGTCCAAATCTCTCAAACTCCGGGAGAAATTCTCAAAACCGAGGTTGACATGTTTCGAGTTCCTCTTAACATTTTGGAAATCCCGCTGAAACTTTGGACATTCTGGCGAAGGGTTCCCAATCCCCGACAAGACTGGTACCCTTTCACGTCCAAATCTCTCAAACTCCGGGAGAGATTCTCAAAACCAAGGTTGACATGTTTCGAGTCCCTCTCAACATTTTGGAAATCCCGCTGAAACTGTGGACATTCTCGCGAAGGGTTCCCAATCCCCGACAAGACTGGTACCCTTTCACGTCCAAATCTCTCAAACTCCGGGAGAGATTCTCAAAACCGAGGTTGACATGTTTCGAGTTCCTCTCAACATTTTGGAAATCCCGCTGAAACTTTGGACGTTCTGGCGAAGGGTTCCCAATCCCCGACAAGACTGGTACCCTTTCACGTCCAAATCTCTCAAACTCCGGGAGAGATTCTCAAAACCGAAGTTGACATGTTTCGAGTTCCTCTCAACATTTTGGAAATCCCGCTGAAACTTTGGACATTCTTGCGAAGTGTTCCCAATCCCCGACAAGACTGGTACCCTTTCACGTCCAAATCTCTCAAACTCCGGGAGAGATTCTCAAAACCGAGGTTGACATGTTTCGAGTTCCTCTCAACATTTTGGAAATCCCGCTGAAACTTTGGACATTCTGGCGAAGGGTTCCCAATCCCCGACAAGACTGGTACCCTTTCACGTCCAAATCTCTCAAACTCCGGGAGAGATTCTCAAAGCCAATGTTGACATGATTCGAGTTCCTCTCAAAATTTTGGAAATCCCGCTGAAACTTTGCACATTCTCGCGAAGGGTTCCCAATCCCCGACAAGACTGGTACCCTTTCACGTCCAAATCTCTCAAACTCCGGGAGAGATTCTCAAAACCGAGGTTGACATGTTTTGAGTTTCTCTCAACATTTTGGAAATCCCGCTGAAACTTTGGACATTGTGGCGAAGGGTTCCCAATCCCCGACAAGACTGGTACCCTTTCACGTCCAAATCTCTCAAACTCCGGGAGAGATTCTCAAAACCAAGGTTGACATGTTTCGAGTTCCTCTCAACATTTTGGAAATCCCGCTGAAACTTTGGACATTCTCGCGAAGGGTTCCCAATCCCCGACAAGACTGGTACCCTTTCACGTCCAAATCTCTCAAACTCCGGGAGAGATTCTCAAAACCAAGGTTGACATGTTTCGAGTTCCTCTCAACATTTTGGAAATCCCGCTGAAACTTTGGACATTCTGGCGAAGGGTTCCCAATCCCCGACAAGACTGGTACCCTTTCACGTCCAAATCTCTCAAACTCCGGGAGAGATTCTCAAAGCCAAGGTTGACATGATTCGAGTTCCTCTAAACATTTTGGAAATCCCGCTGAAACTTTGCACGTTCTCGCGAAGGGTTCCCAATCCCCGACAAGACTGGTACCCTTTCACGTCCAAATCTCTCAAACTCCGGGAGAGATTCTCAAAACCAAGGTTGACATGTTTCGAGTTCCTCTCAACATTTTGGAAATCCCGCTGAAACTTTGGACATTCTGGCGAAGGGTTGCCAATCCCCGACAAGACTGGTACCCTTTCACGTCCAAATCTCTCAAACTCCGGGAGAGATTCTCAAAACCAAGGTTGACATGTTTCGAGTTCCTCTCAACATTTTGGAAATCCCGCTGAAACTTTGGACATTCTGGCGAAGGGTTCCCAATCCCCGACAAGACTGGTACCCTTTCACGTCCAAATCTCTCAAACTCCGGGAGAGATTCTCAAAACCAAGGTTGACATGATTCGAGTTCCTCTAAACATTTTGGAAATCCCGCTGAAACTTTGGACATTCTGGCGAAGGGTTCCCAATCCCCGACAAGACTGGTACCCTTTCACGTCCAAATCTCTCAAACTCCGGGAGAGATTCTCAAAACCAAGGTTGACATGATTCGAGTTCCTCTCAACATTTTGGAAATCCCGCTGAAACTTTGCACGTTCTCGCGAAGGGTTCCCAATCCCCGACAAGACTGGTACCCTTTCACGTCCAAATCTCTCAAACTCCGGGAGAGATTCTCAAAACCAAGGTTGACATGTTTCGAGTTCCTCTCAACATTTTGGAAATCCCGCTGAAACTTTGGACATTCTGGCGAAGGGTTCCCAATCCCCGACAAGACTGGTACCCTTTCACGTCCAAATCTCTCAAACTCCGGGAGAGATTCTCAAAACCAAGGTTGACATGTTTCGAGTTCCTCTCAACATTTTGGAAATCCCGCTGAAACTTTGGACATTCTGGCGAAGGGTTCCCAATCCCCGACAAGACTGGTACCCTTTCACGTCCAAATCTCTCAAACTCCGGGAGAGATTCTCAAAACCAAGGTTCACATGTTTCGAGTTCCTCTCAACATTTTGGAAATCCCGCTGAAACTTTGGACATTCTCGCGAAGGGTTCCCAATCCCCGACAAGACTGGTACTCTTTCACGTCCAAATCTCTCAAACTCCGGGAGAGATTCTCAAAACCGAGGTTGACATGTTTCGAGTTCCTCTCAACATTTTGGAAATCCCGCTGAAACTTTGCACATTCTCGCGAAGGGTTCCCAATCCCCGACAAGACTGGTACCCTTTCACGTCTAAATCTCTCAAACTCCGGGAGAGATTCTCAAAACCACGGTTGACATGTTTCGAGTTCCTCTCAACATTTTGGAAATCCCGCTGAAACTTTGGACATTCTGGCGAAGGGTTCCCAATCCCCGACAAGACTGGTACCCTTTCACGTCCAAATCTCTCAAACTCCGGGAGAGATTCTCAAAACCAAGGTTGACATGTTTCGAGTTCCTCTCAACATTTTGGAAATCCCGCTGAAACTTTGGACATTCTCGCGAAGGGTTCCCAATCCCCGACAAGACTGGTACCCTTTCACGTCCAAATCTCTCGAACTCCGGGAGAGATTCTCAAAACCGAGGTTGACATGTTTAGAGTTCCTCTCAACATTTTGGAAATCCCGCTGAAACTTTGGACATTCTGGCGAAGGGTTCCCAATCCCCGACAAGACTGGTACCCTTTCACGTCCAAATCTCTCAAACTCCGGGAGAGATTCTCAAAACCAAGGTTGACATGTTTCGAGTTCCTCTCAACATTTTGGAAATCCCGCTGAAACTTTGGACATTCTCGCGAAGGGTTCCCAATCCCCGACAAGACTGGTACCCTTTCACGTCCAAATCTCTCAAACTCCGGGAGAGATTCTCAAAACCAAGGTTGACATGATTCGAGTTCCTCTAAACATTTTGGAAATCCCGCTGAAACTTTGGACATTCTGGCGAAGGGTTCCCAATCCCCGACAAGACTGGTACCCTTTCACGTCCAAATCTCTCAAACTCCGGGAGAGATTCTCAAAACCACGGTTGACATGATTCGAGTTCCTCTCAACATTTTGGAAATCCCGCTGAAACTTTGGACATTCTGGCGAAGGGTTCCCAATCCCCGACAAGACTGGTACCCTTTCACGTCCAAATCTCTCAAACTCCGGGAGAGATTCTCAAAACCACGGTTGACATGATTCGAGTTCCTCTCAACATTTTGGAAATCCCGCTGAAACTTTGGACATTCTTGCGAAGGGTTGCCAATCCCCGACAAGACTGGTACCCTTTCACGTCCAAATCTCTCAAACTCCGGGAGAGATTCTCAAAACCAAGGTTGACATGTTTCGAGTTCCTCTCAACATTTTGGAAATCCCGCTGAAACTTTGGACATTCTGGCGAAGGGTTCCCAATCCCCGACAAGACTGGTACCCTTTCACGTCCAAATCTCTCAAACTCCGGGAGAGATTCTCAAAGCCAATGCTGACATGATTCGAGTTCCTCTCAAAATTTTGGAAATCCCGCTGAAACTTTGGACATTCTCGCGAAGGGTTCCCAATCCCCGACAAGACTGGTACCCTTTCACGTCCAAATCTCTCAAACTCCGGGAGAGATTCTCAAAACCAAGGTTGACATGTTTCGAGTTCCTCTCAACATTTTGGAAATCCCGCTGAAACTTTGGACATTCTGGCGAAGGGTTCCCAATCCCCGACAAGACTGGTACCCTTTCACGTCCAAATCTCTCAAACTCCGGGAGAGATTCTCAAAACCAAGGTTGACATGATTCGAGTTCCTCTCAACATTTTGGAAATCCCGCTGAAACTGTGGACATTCTCACGAAGGGTTCCCAATCCCCGACAAGACTGGTACCCTTTCACGTCCAAATCTCTCAAACTCCGGGAGAGATTCTCAAAACCAAGGTTGACATGTTTCGAGTTCCTCTCAACATTTTGGAAATCCCGCTGAAACTTTGGACATTCTCGCGAAGGGTTCCCAATCCCCGACAAGACTGGTACCCTTTCACGTCCAAATCTCTCAAACTCCGGGAGAAATTCTCAAAACCGAGGTTGACATGTTTCGAGTTCCTCTCAACATTTTGGAAATCCCGCTGAAACTTTGGACATTCTGGCGAAGGGTTCCCAATCCCCGACAAGACTGGTACCCTTTCACGTCCAAATCTCTCAAACTCCGGGAGAGATTCTCAAAACCAAGGTTGACATGTTTCGAGTCCCTCTCAACATTTTGGAAATCCCGCTGAAACTGTGGACATTCTCGCGAAGGGTTCCCAATCCCCGACAAGACTGGTACCCTTTCACGTCCAAATCTCTCAAACTCCGGGAGAGATTCTCAAAACCGAGGTTGACATGTTTCGAGTTCCTCTCAACATTTTGGAAATCCCGCTGAAACTTTGGACGTTCTGGCGAAGGGTTCCCAATCCCCGACAAGACTGGTACCCTTTCACGTCCAAATCTCTCAAACTCCGGGAGAGATTCTCAAAACCGAGGTTGACATGTTTCGAGTTCCTCTCAACATTTTGGAAATCCCGCTGAAACTTTGGACATTCTTGCGAAGTGTTCCCAATCCCCGACAAGACTGGTACCCTTTCACGTCCAAATCTCTCAAACTCCGGGAGAGATTCTCAAAACCGAGGTTGACATGTTTCGAGTTCCTCTCAACATTTTGGAAATCCCGCTGAAACTTTGGACATTCTCGCGAAGGGTTCCCAATCCCCGACAAGACTGGTACCCTTTCACGTCCAAATCTCTCAAACTCCGGGAGAGATTCTCAAAGCCAATGTTGACATGATTCGAGTTCCTCTCAAAATTTTGGAAATCCCGCTGAAACTTTGGACATTCTCGCGAAGGGTTCCCAATCCCCGACAAGACTGGTACCCTTTCACGTCCAAATCTCTCAAACTCCGGGAGAGATTCTCAAAACCAAGGTTGACATGATTCGAGTTCCTCTCAACATTTTGGAAATCCCGCTGAAACTGTGGACATTCTCGCGAAGGGTTCCCAATCCCCGACAAGACTGGTACCCTTTCACGTCCAAATCTCTCAAACTCCGGGAGAGATTCTCAAAACCAAGGTTGACATGTTTCGAGTTCCTCTCAACATTTTGGAAATCCCGCTGAAACTTTGGACATTCTCGCAAAGGGTTCCCAATCCCCGACAAGACTGGTACCCTTTCACGTCCAAATCTCTCAAACTCCGGGAGAGATTCTCAAAACCGAGGTTGACATGTTTCGAGTTCCTCTTAACATTTTGCAAATCCCGCTGAAACTTTGGACATTCTCGCGAAGGGTTCCCAATCCCCGACAAGACTGGTACCCTTTCACATCCAAATCTCTCAAACTCCGGGAGAGATTCTCAAAACCAAGGTTGACATGTTTCGAGTTCCTCTCAACATTTTGGAAATCCCGCTGAAACTTTGGACATTCTCGCGAAGGGTTCCCAATCCCCGACAAGACTGGTACCCTTTCACGTCCAAATCTCTCAAAGTCCGGGAGAGATTCTCAAAACCAAGGTTGACATGTTTCGAGTTCCTCTCAACATTTTGGAAATCCCGCTGAAACTTTGGACATTCTCGCGAAGGGTTCCCAATCCCCGACAAGACTGGTACCCTTTCACGTCCAAATCTCTCAAACTCCGGGAGAGATTCTCAAAGCCAAGGTTGACATGATTCGAGTTCCTCTCAACATTTTGGAAATCCCGATGAAACTTTGGACATTTTGGCGAAGGGTTCCCAATCCCCGACAAGACTGGTACCCTTTCACGTCCAAATCTCTCAAACTCCGGGAGAGATTCTCAAAACCAAGGTTGACATGGTTCGAGTTCCTCTCAACATTTTGGAAATCCCGCTGAAACTTTGGACATTCTCGCGAAGGGTTCCCAATCCCCGACAAGACTGGTACCCTTTCACGTCCAAATCTCTCAAACTCCGGGAGAGATTCTCAAAGCCGAGGTTGACATGATTCGAGTTCCTCTCAACATTTTGGAAATCCCGCTGAAACTTTGCTCATTCTCGCGAAGGGTTCCCAATCCCCGACAAGACTGGTACCCTTTCACGTCCAAATCTCTCAAACTCCGGGAGAGATTCTCAAAACCAAGGTTGACATGTTTCGAGTTCCTCTCAACATTTTGGAAATCCCGCTGAAACTTTGGACATTCTCGCGAAGGGTTCCCAATCCCCGACAAGACTGGTACCCTTTCACATCCAAATCTCTCAAACTCCGGGAGAGATTCTCAAAACCAAGGTTGAAATGTTTCGAGTTCCTCTCAACATTTTGGAAATCCCGCTGAAACTTTGGACATTCTGGCGAAGGGTTCCCAATCCCCGACAAGACTGGTACCCTTTCACGTCCAAATCTCTCAAACTCCGGGAGAGATTCTCAAAGCCAAGGTTGACATGATTCGAGTTCCTCTCAACATTTTGGAAATCCCGCTGAAACTTTGGACATTCTGGCGAAGGGTTCCCAATCCCCGACAAGACTGGTACCCTTTCACGTCCAAATCTCTCAAACTCCGGGAGAGATTCTCAAAACCAAGGTTGACATGTTTCGAGTTCCTCTCAACATTTTGGAAATCCCGCTGAAACTTTGGACATTCTCGCAAAGGTTTCCCAATCCCCGACAAGACTGGTACCCTTTCACGTCCAAATCTCTCAAACTCCGGGAGAGATTCTCAAAACCAAGGTTGACATGTTTCGAGTTCCTCTCAACATTTTGGAAATCCCGCTGAAACTTTGGACATTCTGGCGAAGGGTTCCCAATCCCCGACAAGACTGGTACCCTTTCACGTCCAAATCTCTCAAACTCCGGGAGAGATTCTCAAAACCAAGGTTCACATGTTTCGAGTTCCTCTCAACATTTTGGAAATCACGCTGAAACTTTGGACATTCTGGCGAAGGGTTCCCAATCCCCGACAAGACTGGTACCCTTTCACGTCCAAATCTCTCAAACTCTGGGAGAGATTCTCAAAACCGAGGTTGACATGTTTCGAGTTCCTCTCAACATTTTGGAAATCCCGCTGAAACTTTGGACATTCTGGCGAAGGGTTCCCAATCCCCGACAAGACTGGTACCCTTTCACGTCCAAATCTCTCAAACTCCGGGAGAGATTCTCAAAACCAAGGTTGACATGTTTCGAGTTCCTCTCAACATTTTGGAAATCCCGCTGAAACTTTGGACATTCTCGCGAAGGGTTCCCAATCCCCGACAAGACTGGTACCCTTTCACGTCCAAATCTCTCAAACTCCGGGAGAGATTCTCAAAACCAAGGTTGACATGTTTCGAGTTCCTCTCAACATTTTGGAAATCCCGCTGAAACTTTGGACATTCTCGCGAAGGGTTCCCAATCCCCGACAAGACTGGTACCCTTTCACGTCCAAATCTCTCAAACTCCGGGAGAGATTCTCAAAACCAAGGTTGACATGTTTCGAGTTCCTCTCAACATTTTGGAAATCCCGCTGAAACTTTCGACATTCTCGCGAAGGGTTCCCAATCCCCGACAAGACTGGTACCCTTTCACATCCAAATCTCTCAAACTCCGGGAGAGATTCTCAAAACCAAGGTTGACATGTTTCGAGTTCCTCTCAACATTTTGGAAATCCCGCTGAAACTTTGGACATTCTGGCGAAGGGTTCCCAATCCCCGACAAGACTGGTACCCTTTCACGTCCAAATCTCTCAAACTCCGGGAGAGATTCTCAAAACCAAGGTTGACATGTTTCGAGTTCCTCTCAACATTTTGGAAATCCCGCTGAAACTTTGGACATTCTCGCGAAGGGTTCCCAATCCCCGACAAGACTGGTGCCCTTTCACGTCCAAATCTCTCAAACTCCGGGAGAGATTCTCAAAACCAAGGTTGACATGTTTCGAGTTCCTCTCAACATTTTGGAAATCCCGCTGAAACTTTGGACATTCTCGCGAAGGGTTCCCAATCCCCGACAAGACTGGTACCCTTTCACGTCCAAATCTCTCAAACTCCGGGAGAGATTCTCAAAACCAAGGTTGACATGTTTCGAGTTCCTCTCAACATTTTGGAAATCCCGCTGAAACTTTGGACATTCTCGCGAAGGGTTCCCAATCCCCGACAAGACTGGTACCCTTTCACGTCCAAATCTCTCAAACTCCGGGAGAGATTCTCAAAACCAAGGTTGACATGTTTCGAGTTCCTCTCAACATTTTGGAAATCCCGCTGAAACTATGGACATTCTCGCGAAGGGTTCCCAATCCCCGACAAGACTGGTACCCTTTCACGTCCAAATCTCTCAAACTCCGGGAGAGATTCTCAAAACCAAGGTTGACATGTTTCGAGTTCCTCTCAACATTTTGGAAATCCCGCTGAAACTTTGGACATTCTCGCGAAGGGTTCCCAATCCCCGACAAGACTGGTACCCTTTCACGTCCAAATCTCTCAAACTCCGGGAGAGATTCTCAAAACCAAGGTTGACATGTTTCGAGTTCCTCTCAACATTTTGGAAATCCCGCTGAAACTTTGGACATTCTCGCGAAGGGTTCCCAATCCCCGACAAGACTGGTACCCTTTCACGTCCAAATCTCTCAAACTCCGGGAGAGATTCTCAAAACCAAGGTTGACATGTTTCGAGTTCCTCTCAACATTTTGGAAATCCCGCTGAAACTTTGGACATTCTCGCGAAGGGTTCCCAATCCCCGACAAGACTGGTGCCCTTTCACGTCCAAATCTCTCAAACTCCGGGAGAGATTATCAAAACCAAGGTTGACATGTTTCGAGTTCCTCTCAACATTTTGGAAATCCCGCTGAAACTTTGGACATTCTGGCGAAGGGTTCCCAATCCCCGACAAGACTGGTACCCTTTCACGTCCAAATCTCTCAAACTCCGGGAGAGATTCTCAAAACCAAGGTTGACATGTTTCGAGTTCCTCTCAACATTTTGGAAATCCCGCTGAAACTTTGACATTCTCGCGAAGGGTTCCCAATCCCCGACAAGACTGGTACCCTTTCACGTCCAAATCTCTCGAACTCCGGGAGAGATTCTCAAAACCAAGGTTGACATGTTTCGAGTTCCTCTCAACATTTTGGAAATCCCGCTGAAACTTTGGACATTCTCGCGAAAGGTTCCCAATCCCCGACAAGACTGGTACCCTTTCACGTCCAAATCTCTCAAACTCCGGGAGAGATTCTCAAAACCGAGGTTCACATGTTTCGAGTTCCTCTCAACATTTTGGAAATCACGCTGAAACTTTGGACATTCTGGCGAAGGGTTCCCAATCCCCGACAAGACTGGTACCCTTTCACGTCCAAATCTCTCAAACTCTGGGAGAGATTCTCAAAACCGAGGTTGACATGTTTCGAGTTCCTCTCAACATTTTGGAAATCCCGCTGAAACTTTGGACATTCTGGCGAAGGGTTCCCAATCCCCGACAAGACTGGTACCCTTTCACGTCCAAATCTCTCAAACTCCGGGAGAGATTCTCAAAACCAAGGTTGACATGTTTCGAGTTCCTCTCAACATTTTGGAAATCCCGCTGAAACTTTGGACATTCTCGCGAAGGGTTCCCAATCCCCGACAAGACTGGTACCCTTTCACATCCAAATCTCTCAAACTCCGGGAGAGATTCTCAAAACCGAGGTTGACATGTTTCGAGTTCCTCTCAACATTTTGGAAATCCCGCTGAAACTTTGGACATTCTCGCGAAGGGTTCCCAATCCCCGACAAGACTGGTACCCTTTCACGTCCAAATCTCTCAAGCTCCGGGAGAGATTCTCAAAACCAAGGTTGACATGTTTCGAGTTCCTCTCAACATTTTGGAAATCCCGCTGAAACTTTGGACATTGTGGCGAAGGGTTCCCAATCCCTGACAAGACTGGTACCCTTTCACGTCCAAATCTCTCAAACTCCGGGAGAGATTCTCAAAACCAAGGTTGACATGTTTCGAGTTCCTCTCAACATTTTGGAAATCCCGCTGAAACTTTGGACATTCTCGCGAAGGGTTCCCAATCCCCGACAAGACTGGTACCCTTTCACGTCCAAATCTCTCAAACTCCGGGAGAGATTCTCAAAACCAAGGTTGACATGTTTCGAGTTCCTCTCAACATTTTGGAAATCCCGCTGAAACTTTGGACATTCTCGCAAAGGGTTCCCAATCCCCGACAAGACTGGTACCCTTTCACGTCCAAATCTCTCAAACTCCGGGAGAGATTCTCAAAACCAAGGTTGACATGTTTCGAGTTCCTCTCAACATTTTGGAAATCCCGCTGAAACTTTGGACATTCTCGCAAAGGGTTCCCAATCCCCGACAAGACTGGTACCCTTTCACGTCCAAATCTCTCAAACTCCGGGAGAGATTCTCAAAACCAAGGTTCACATGTTTCGAGTTCCTCTCAACATTTTGGAAATCACGCTGAAACTTTGGACATTCTGGCGAAGGGTTCCCAATCCCCGACAAGACTGGTACCCTTTCACGTCCAAATCTCTCAAACTCCGGGAGAGATTCTCAAAACCGAGGTTGACATGTTTCGAGTTCCTCTCAACATTTTGGAAATCCCGCTGAAACTTTGGCCATTCTGGCGAAGGGTTCCCAATCCCCGACAAGACTGGTACCCTTTCACGTCCAAATCTCTCAAACTCCGGGAGAGATTTTCAAAACCAAGGTTGACATGATTCGAGTTCCTCTCAACATTTTGGAAATCCCGCTGAAACTTTGGACATTCTGGCGAAGGGTTCCCAATCCCCGACAAGACTGGTACCCTTTCACGTCCAAATCTCTCAAACTCCGGGAGAGATTCCCAAAACCAAGGCTGACATGTTTCGAGTTCCTCTCAACATTTTGGAAATCCCGCTGAAACTTTGGACATTCTCGCGAAGGGTTCCCAATCCCCGACAAGACTGGTACCCTTTCACGTCCAAATTTCTCAAACTCCGGGAGAGATTCTCAAAACCGAGGTTGACATGTTTCGAGTTCCTCTCAACATTTTGGAAATTCCGCTGAAACTTTGGACATTCTGGCGAAGGGTTCCCAATCCCCGACAAGACTGGTACCCTTTCACGTCCAAATCTCTCAAACTCCGGGAGAGATTCTCAAAACCGAGGTTGACATGTTTCGAGTTCCTCTCAACATTTTGGAAATCCCGCTGTAACTTTGGACATTCTCGCGAAGGGTTCCCAATCCCCGACAAGACTGGTACCCTTTCACGTCCAAATTTCTCAAACTCCGGGAGAGATTCTCAAAACCGAGGTTGACATGTTTCGAGTTCCTCTCAACATTTTGGAAATCCCGCTGAAACTTTGGACATTCTCGCGAAGGGTTCCCAATCCCCGACAAGACTGGTACCCTTTCACGTCCAAATCTCTCAAACTCCAGGAGAGATTCTCAAAACCAAGGTTGACATGTTTCGAGTTCCTCTCAACATTTTGGAAATCCCGCTGAAACTTTGGACATTCTCGCGAAGGGTTCCCAATCCCCGACAAGACTGGTACCCTTTCACGTCCAAATCTCTCAAACTCCGGGAGAGATTCTCAAAACCGAGGTTGACATGTTTCGAGTTCCTCTCAACATTTTGGAAATCCCGCTGAAACTTTGGACATTCTGGCGAAGGGTTCCCAATCCCCGACAAGACTGGTACCCTTTCACGTCCAAATCTCTCAAACTCCGGGAGAGATTCTCAAAACCAAGGTTGACATGTTTCGAGTTCCTCTCAACATTTTGGAAATCCCGCTGAAACTTTGGACATTCTCGCGAAGGGTTCCCAATCTCCGACAAGACTGGTACCCTTTCACGTCCAAATCTCTCAAACTCCGGGAGAGATTCTCAAAACCAAGGTTGACATGTTTCGAGTTCCTCTCAACATTTTGGAAATCCCGCTGAAACTTTGGACATTCTGGCGAAGGGTTCCCAATCCCCGACAAGACTGGTACCCTTTCACGTCCAAATCTCTCAAACTCCGGGAGAGATTCTCAAAACCAAGGTTGACATGTTTCGAGTTCCTCTCAACATTTTGGAAATCCCGCTGAAACTTTGGACATTCTCGCGAAGGGTTCCCAATCCCCGACAAGACTGGTACCCTTTCACGTCCAAATCTCTCAAACTCCGGGAGAGATTCTCAAAACCGAGGTTCACATGTTTCGAGTTCCTCTCAACATTTTGGAAATCCCGCTGAAACTTTGGACATTCTCGCGAAGGGTTCCCAATCCCCGACAAGACTGGTACCCTTTCACGTCCAAATCTCTCAAACTCCGGGAGAGATTCTCAAAACCAAGGTTGACATGTTTCGAGTTCCTCTCAACATTTTGGAAATCCCGCTGAAACTTTGGACATTCTGGCGAAGGGTTCCCAATCCCCGACAAGACTGGTACCCTTTCACGTCCAAATCTCTCAAACTCCGGGAGAGATTCTCAAAACCAAGGTTGACATGTTTCGAGTTCCTCTCAACATTTTGGAAATCCCGCTGAAACTTTGGACATTCTCGCGAAGGGTTCCCAATCCCCGACAAGACTGGTACCCTTTCACGTCCAAATCTCTCAAACTCCGGGAGAGATTCTCAAAACCGAGGTTCACATGTTTCGAGTTCCTCTCAACATTTTGGAAATCCCGCTGAAACTTTGGACATTCTGGCGAAGGGTTCCCAATCCCCGACAAGACTGGTACCCTTTCACGTCCAAATCTCTCAAACTCCGGGAGAGATTCTCAAAACCAAGGTTGACATGTTTCGAGTTCCTCTCAACATTTTGGAAATCCCGCTGAAACTTTGGACATTCTGGCGAAGGGTTCCCAATCCCCGACAAGACTGGTACCCTTTCACGTCCAAATCTCTCAAACTCCGGGAGAGATTCTCAAAACCAAGGTTGACATGTTTCGAGTTCCTCTCAACATTTTGGAAATCCCGCTGAAACTTTGGACATTCTGGCGAAGGGTTCCCAATCCCCGACAAGACTGGTACCCTTTCACGTCCAAATCTCTCAAACTCCAGGAGAGATTCTCAAAACCGAGGTTGACATGTTTCGAGTTCCTCTCAACATTTTGGAAATCCCGCTGAAACTTTGGACATTCTGGCGAAGGGTTCCCAATCCCCGACAAGACTGGTACCCTTTCACGTCCAAATCTCTCAAACTCCGGGAGAGATTCTCAAAACCAAGGTTCACATGATTCGAGTTCCTCTCAACATTTTGGAAATCCCGCTGAAACTTTGGACATTCTGGCGAAGGGTTCCCAATCCCCGACAAGACTGGTACCCTTTCACGTCCAAATCTCTCAAACTCCGGGAGAGATTCTCAAAACCAAGGTTGACATGTTTCGAGTTCGTCTCAAGATTTTGGAAATCCCGCTGAAACTTTGGACATTCTGGCGAAGGGTTCCCAATCGCCGACAAGACTAGTACCCTTTCATGTCCAAATTTCTCAAACTCCGGGAGAGATTCTCAAAACCGAGGTTGACATGTTTCGAGTTCCTCTCAACATTTTGGAAATTCCGCTGAAACTTTGGACATTCTGGCGATGGGTTCCCAATCCCCGACAAGACTGGTACCCTTTCACGTCCAAATCTCTCAAACTCCGGGAGAGATTCTCAAAACCACGGTTGACATGATTCGAGTTCCTCTCAACATTTTGGAAATCCCGCTGAAACTTTGGACATTGTGGCGAAGGGTTCCCAATCCCTGACAAGACTGGTATCCTTTCACGTCCAAATCTCTCAAACTCCGGGAGAGATTCTCAAAACCAAGGTTGACATGTTTCGAGTTCCTCTCAACATTTTGGAAATCCCGCTGAAACTTTGGACATTCTGGCGAAGGGTTCCCAATTCCCGACAAGACTGGTACCCTTTCACGTCCAAATCTCTCAAACTCCGGGAGAGATTCTCAAAACCAAGGTTGACATGTTTCGAGTTCCTCTCAACATTTTGGAAATCCCGCTGAAACTTTGGACATTCTGGCGAAGGGTTCCCAATCCCCGACAAGACTGGTACCCTTTCACGTCCAAATCTCTCAAACTCCGGGAGAGATTCTCAAAACCGAGGCTGACATGTTTCGAGTTCCTCTCAACATTTTGGAAATCCCCCTGAAACTTTGCACATTCTGGCGAAGGGTTCCCAATCCCCGACAAGACTGGTACCCTTTCACGTCCAAATCTCTCAAACTCCGGGAGAGATTCTCAAAACCGAGGTTGACATGTTTCGAGTTCCTCTCAACATTTTGGAAATCCCGCTGAAACTTTGGACATTCTGGCGAAGGGTTCCCAATCCCCGACAAGACTGGTACCCTTTCACGTCCAAATCTCTCAAACTCCGGGAGAGATTCTCAAAACCAAGGTTGACATGTTTCGAGTTCCTCTCAACATTTTGGAAATCCCGCTGAAACTTTGGACATTCTCGCGAAGGGTTCCCAATCCCCGACAAGACTGGTACCCTTTCACGTCCAAATCTCTCAAACTCCGGGAGAGATTCTCAAAACCGAGGTTGACATGTTTCGAGTTCCTCTCAACATTTTGGAAATCCCGCTGAAACTTTGCACATTCTCGCGAAGGGTTCCCAATCCCCGACAAGACTGGTACCCTTTCACGTCCAAATCTCTCAAACTCCGGGAGAGATTCTCAAAACCAAGGTTGACATGTTTCGAGTTCCTCTCAACATTTTGGAAATCCCGCTGAAACTTTGGACATTCTCGCGAAGGGTTCCCAATCCCCGACAAGACTGGTACCCTTTCACGTCCAAATCTCTCAAACTCCGGGAGAGATTCTCAAAACCGAGGTTCACATGTTTCGAGTTCCTCTCAACATTTTGGAAATCCCGCTGAAACTTTGGACATTCTCGCGAAGGGTTCCCAATCCCCGACAAGACTGGTACCCTTTCACGTCCAAATCTCTCAAACTCCGGGAGAGATTCTCAAAACCAAGGTTGACATGTTTCGAGTTCCTCTCAACATTTTGGAAATCCCGCTGAAACTTTGGACATTCTGGCGAAGGGTTCCCAATCCCCGACAAGACTGGTACCCTTTCACGTCCAAATCTCTCAAACTCCGGGAGAGATTCTCAAAACCAAGGTTGACATGTTTCGAGTTCCTCTCAACATTTTGGAAATCCCGCTGAAACTTTGGACATTCTCGCGAAGGGTTCCCAATCCCCGACAAGACTGGTACCCTTTCACGTCCAAATCTCTCAAACTCCGGGAGAGATTCTCAAAACCGAGGTTCACATGTTTCGAGTTCCTCTCAACATTTTGGAAATCCCGCTGAAACTTTGGACATTCTCGCGAAGGGTTCCCAATCCCCGACAAGACTGGTACCCTTTCACGTCCAAATCTCTCAAACTCCGGGAGAGATTCTCAAAACCAAGGTTGACATGTTTCGAGTTCCTCTCAACATTTTGGAAATCCCGCTGAAACTTTGGACATTCTGGCGAAGGGTTCCCAATCCCCGACAAGACTGGTACCCTTTCACGTCCAAATCTCTCAAACTCCGGGAGAGATTCTCAAAACCAAGGTTGACATGTTTCGAGTTCCTCTCAACATTTTGGAAATCCCGCTGAAACTTTGGACATTCTGGCGAAGGGTTCCCAATCCCCGACAAGACTGGTACCCTTTCACGTCCAAATCTCTCAAACTCCAGGAGAGATTCTCAAAACCGAGGTTGACATGTTTCGAGTTCCTCTCAACATTTTGGAAATCCCGCTGAAACTTTGGACATTCTGGCGAAGGGTTCCCAATCCCCGACAAGACTGGTACCCTTTCACGTCCAAATCTCTCAAACTCCGGGAGAGATTCTCAAAACCAAGGTTGACATGATTCGAGTTCCTCTCAACATTTTGGAAATCCCGCTGAAACTTTGGACATTCTGGCGAAGGGTTCCCAATCCCCGACAAGACTGGTACCCTTTCACGTCCAAATCTCTCAAACTCCGGGAGAGATTCTCAAAACCAAGGTTGACATGTTTCGAGTTCGTCTCAAGATTTTGGAAATCCCGCTGAAACTTTGGACATTCTGGCGAAGGGTTCCCAATCGCCGACAAGACTAGTACCCTTTCATGTCCAAATTTCTCAAACTCCGGGAGAGATTCTCAAAACCGAGGTTGACATGTTTCGAGTTCCTCTCAACATTTTGGAAATTCCGCTGAAACTTTGGACATTCTGGCGATGGGTTCCCAATCCCCGACAAGACTGGTACCCTTTCACGTCCAAATCTCTCAAACTCCGGGAGAGATTCTCAAAACCACGGTTGACATGATTCGAGTTCCTCTCAACATTTTGGAAATCCCGCTGAAACTTTGGACATTCTGGCGAAGGGTTCCCAATCCCCGACAAGACTAGTACCCTTTCACGTCCAAATCTCTCAAACTCCGGGAGAGATTCTCAAAACCGAGGTTGACATGTTTCGAGTTCCTCTCAACATTTTGGAAATCCCCCTGAAACTTTGCACATTCTGGCGAAGGGTTCCCAATCCCCGACAAGACTGGTACCCTTTCACGTCCAAATCTCTCAAACTCCGGGAGAGATTCTCAAAACCGAGGTTGACATGTTTCGAGTTCCTCTCAACATTTTGGAAATCCCGCTGAAACTTTGGACATTCTCGCGAAGGGTTCCCAATCCCCGACAAGACTGGTACCCTTTCACGTCCAAATCTCTCAAACTCCGGGAGAGATTCTCAAAGCCAAGGTTGACATGTTTCGAGTTCCTCTCAACATTTTGGAAATCCCGCTGAAACTTTGGACATTCTGGCGAAGGGTTCCCAATCCCCGACAAGACTGGTACCCTTTCACGTCCAAATCTCTCAAACTCCGGGAGAGATTCTCAAAACCGAGGTTGACATGTTTCAAGTTCCTCTCAACATTTTGGAAATCCCGCTGAAACTTTGGACATTCTCGCGAAGGGTTCCCAATCCCCGACAAGACTGGTACACTTTCATGTCCAAATCTCTCGCACTCCTGGAGAGATTCTCAAAACCGAGGTTGACATGTTTCGAGTTCCTCTCAACATTTTGGAAATCCCGCTGAAACTTTGGACATTCTCGCGAAGGGTTCCCAATCCCCGACAAGACTGGTACCCTTTCACGTCCAAATCTCTCAAACTCCGGGAGAGATTCTCAAAACCAAGGTTGACATGTTTCGAGTTCCTCTCAACATTTTGGAAATCCCGCTGAAACTTTGGACATTCTGGCGAAGGGTTCCCAATCCCCGACAAGACTGGTACCCTTTCACGTCCAAATCTCTCAAACTCCGGGAGAGATTCTCAAAACCGAGGCTGACATGTTTCGAGTTCCTCTCAACATTTTGGAAATCCCGCTGAAACTTTGGACATTCTCGCGAAGGGTTCCCAATCCCCGACAAGACTGGTACCCTTTCACGTCCAAATCTCTCAAACTCCGGGAGAGATTCTCAAAACCGAGGTTGACATGTTTCGAGTTCCTCTCAACATTTTGGAAATCTTGCTGAGACTTTGGACATTCTGGCGAAGGGTTCCCAATCCCCGACAAGACTGGTACCCTTTCACGTCCAAATCTCTCAAACTCCGGGAGAGATTCTCAAAGCCAAGGTTGACATGATTCGAGTTCCTCTAAACATTTTGGAAATCCCGCTGAAACTTTGCACATTCTCGCGAAGGGTTCCCAATCCCCGACAAGACTGGTACCCTTTCACGTCCAAATCTCTCAAACTCCGGGAGAGATTCTCAAAACCAAGGTTGACATGTTTCGAGTTCCTCTCAACATTTTGGAAATCCCGCTGAAACTTTGGACATTCTCGCGAAGGGTTCCCAATCCCTGACAAGACTGGTACCCTTTCACGTCCAAATCTCTCAAACTCCGGGAGAGATTCTCAAAACCACGGTTGACATGATTCGAGTTCCTCTCAACATTTTGGAAATCCCGCTGAAACTTTGGACATTCTGGCGAAGGGTTCCCAATCCCCAACAAGACTGGTACCCTTTCACGTCCAAATCTCTCAAACTCCGGGAGAGATTCTCAAAACCAAGGTTGACATGTTTCGAGTTCCTCTCAACATTTTGGAAATCCCGCTGAAACTTTGGACATTCTGGCGAAGGGTTCCCAATCCCCGACAAGACTGGTACCCTTTCACGTCCAAATCTCTCAAACTCCGGGAGAGATTCTCAAAACCAAGGTTGACATGTTTCGAGTTCCTCTCAACATTTTGGAAATCCCGCTGAAACTTTGGACATTCTCGCGAAGGGTTCCCAATCCCCGACAAGACTGGTACCCTTTCACGTCCAAATCTCTCAAACTCCGGGAGAGATTCTCAAAACCGAGGTTCACATGTTTCGAGTTCCTCTCAACATTTTGGAAATCCCGCTGAAACTTTGGACATTCTCGCGAAGGGTTCCCAATCCCCGACAAGACTGGTACCCTTTCACGTCCAAATCTCTCAAACTCCGGGAGAGATTCTCAAAACCAAGGTTGACATGTTTCGAGTTCCTCTCAACATTTTGGAAATCCCGCTGAAACTTTGGACATTCTGGCGAAGGGTTCCCAATCCCCGACAAGACTGGTACCCTTTCACGTCCAAATCTCTCAAACTCCGGGAGAGATTCTCAAAACCAAGGTTGACATGTTTCGAGTTCCTCTCAACATTTTGGAAATCCCGCTGAAACTTTGGACATTCTGGCGAAGGGTTCCCAATCCCCGACAAGACTGGTACCCTTTCACGTCCAAATCTCTCAAACTCCGGGAGAGATTCTCAAAACCGAGGTTGACATGTTTCGAGTTCCTCTCAACATTTTGGAAATCCCGCTGAAACTTTGGACATTCTCGCGAAGGGTTCCCAATCCCTGACAAGACTGGTACCCTTTCACGTCCAAATCTCTCAAACTCCGGGAGAGATTCTCAAAACCACGGTTGACATGATTCGAGTTCCTCTCAACATTTTGGAAATCCCGCTGAAACTTTGGACATTCTGGCGAAGGGTTCCCAATCCCCAACAAGACTGGTACCCTTTCACGTCCAAATCTCTCAAACTCCGGGAGAGATTCTCAAAACCAAGGTTGACATGTTTCGAGTTCCTCTCAACATTTTGGAAATCCCGCTGAAACTTTGGACATTCTGGCGAAGGGTTCCCAATCCCCGACAAGACTGGTACCCTTTCACGTCCAAATCTCTCAAACTCCGGGAGAGATTCTCAAAACCAAGGTTGACATGTTTCGAGTTCCTCTCAACATTTTGGAAATCCCGCTGAAACTTTGGACATTCTCGCGAAGGGTTCCCAATCCCCGACAAGACTGGTACCCTTTCACGTCCAAATCTCTCAAACTCCGGGAGAGATTCTCAAAACCGAGGTTCACATGTTTCGAGTTCCTCTCAACATTTTGGAAATCCCGCTGAAACTTTGGACATTCTCGCGAAGGGTTCCCAATCCCCGACAAGACTGGTACCCTTTCACGTCCAAATCTCTCAAACTCCGGGAGAGATTCTCAAAACCAAGGTTGACATGTTTCGAGTTCCTCTCAACATTTTGGAAATCCCGCTGAAACTTTGGACATTCTGGCGAAGGGTTCCCAATCCCCGACAAGACTGGTACCCTTTCACGTCCAAATCTCTCAAACTCCGGGAGAGATTCTCAAAACCAAGGTTGACATGTTTCGAGTTCCTCTCAACATTTTGGAAATCCCGCTGAAACTTTGGACATTCTCGCGAAGGGTTCCCAATCCCCGACAAGACTGGTACCCTTTCACGTCCAAATCTCTCAAACTCCGGGAGAGATTCTCAAAACCGAGGTTCACATGTTTCGAGTTCCTCTCAACATTTTGGAAATCCCGCTGAAACTTTGGACATTCTCGCGAAGGGTTCCCAATCCCCGACAAGACTGGTACCCTTTCACGTCCAAATCTCTCAAACTCCGGGAGAGATTCTCAAAACCAAGGTTGACATGTTTTGAGTTCCTCTCAACATTTTGGAAATCCCGCTGAAACTTTGGACATTCTGGCGAAGGGTTCCCAATCCCCGACAAGACTGGTACCCTTTCACGTCCAAATCTCTCAAACTCCGGGAGAGATTCTCAAAACCAAGGTTGACATGTTTCGAGTTCCTCTCAACATTTTGGAAATCCCGCTGAAACTTTGGACATTCTGGCGAAGGGTTCCCAATCCCCGACAAGACTGGTACCCTTTCACGTCCAAATCTCTCAAACTCCAGGAGAGATTCTCAAAACCGAGGTTGACATGTTTCGAGTTCCTCTCAACATTTTGGAAATCCCGCTGAAACTTTGGACATTCTGGCGAAGGGTTCCCAATCCCCGACAAGACTGGTACCCTTTCACGTCCAAATCTCTCAAACTCCGGGAGAGATTCTCAAAACCAAGGTTGACATGATTCGAGTTCCTCTCAACATTTTGGAAATCCCGCTGAAACTTTGGACATTCTGGCGAAGGGTTCCCAATCCCCGACAAGACTGGTACCCTTTCACGTCCAAATCTCTCAAACTCCGGGAGAGATTCTCAAAACCAAGGTTGACATGTTTCGAGTTCCTCTCAACATTTTGGAAATCCCGCTGAAACTTTGGACATTCTGGCGAAGGGTTCCCAATCGCCGACAAGACTAGTACCCTTTCATGTCCAAATTTCTCAAACTCCGGGAGAGATTCTCAAAACCGAGGTTGACATGTTTCGAGTTCCTCTCAACATTTTGGAAATTCCGCTGAAACTTTGGACATTCTGGCGATGGGTTCCCAATCCCCGACAAGACTGGTACCCTTTCACGTCCAAATCTCTCAAACTCCGGGAGAGATTCTCAAAACCACGGTTGACATGATTCGAGTTCCTCTCAACATTTTGGAAATCCCGCTGAAACTTTGGACATTCTGGCGAAGGGTTCCCAATCCCCGACAAGACTGGTACCCTTTCACGTCCAAATCTCTCAAACTCCGGGAGAGATTCTCAAAACCGAGGTTGACATGTTTCGAGTTCCTCTCAACATTTTGGAAATCCCGCTGAAACTTTGGACATTCTCGCGAAGGGTTCCCAATCCCCGACAAGACTGGTACCCTTTCACGTCCAAATCTCTCAAACTCCGGGAGAGATTCTCAAAACCAAGGTTGACATGTTTCGAGTTCCTCTCAACATTTTGGAAATCCCGCTGAAACTTTGGACATTGTGGCGAAGGGTTCCCAATCCCCGACAAGACTGGTACCCTTTCACGTCCAAATCTCTCAAACTCCGGGAGAGATTCTCAAAACCGAGGCTGACATGTTTCGAGTTCCTCTCAACATTTTGGAAATCCCGCTGAAACTTTGCACATTCTCGCGAAGGGTTCCCAATCCCCGACAAGACTGGTACCCTTTCACGTCCAAATCTCTCAAACTCCGGGAGAGATTCTCAAAACCGAGGTTGACATGTTTCGAGTTCCTCTCAACATTTTGGAAATCTTGCTGAGACTTTGGACATTCTGGCGAAGGGTTCCCAATCCCCGACAAGACTGGTACCCTTTCACGTCCAAATCTCTCAAACTCCGGGAGAGATTCTCAAAGCCAAGGTTGACATGATTCGAGTTCCTCTAAACATTTTGGAAATCCCGCTGAAACTTTGCACATTCTCGCGAAGGGTTCCCAATCCCCGACAAGACTGGTACCCTTTCACGTCCAAATCTCTCAAACTCCGGGAGAGATTCTCAAAACCAAGGTTGACATGTTTCGAGTTCCTCTCAACATTTTGGAAATCCCGCTGAAACTTTGGACATTCTCGCGAAGGGTTCCCAATCCCCGACAAGACTGGTACCCTTTCACGTCCAAATCTCTCAAACTCCGGGAGAGATTCTCAAAACCACGGTTGACATGATTCGAGTTCCTCTCAACATTTTGGAAATCCCGCTGAAACTTTGGACATTCTGGCGAAGGGTTCCCAATCCCCAACAAGACTGGTACCCTTTCACGTCCAAATCTCTCAAACTCTGGGAGAGATTCTCAAAACCGAGGTTGACATGTTTCGAGTTCCTCTCAACATTTTGGAAATCCCGCTGAAACTTTGGACATTCTGGCGAAGGGTTCCCAATCCCCGACAAGACTGGTACCCTTTCACGTCCAAATCTCTCAAACTCCGGGAGAGATTCTCAAAACCAAGGTTGACATGTTTCGAGTTCCTCTCAACATTTTGGAAATCCCGCTGAAACTTTGGACATTCTCGCGAAGGGTTCCCAATCCCCGACAAGACTGGTACCCTTTCACGTCCAAATCTCTCAAACTCCGGGAGAGATTCTCAAAACCGAGGTTGACATGTTTCGAGTTCCTCTCAACATTTTGGAAATCCCGCTGAAACTTTGGACATTCTCGCGAAGGGTTCCCAATCCCCGACAAGACTGGTACCCTTTCACGTCCAAATCTCTCAAACTCCGGGAGAGATTCTCAAAACCAAGGTTGACATGTTTCGAGTTCCTCTCAACATTTTGGAAATCCCGCTGAAACTTTGGACATTCTGGCGAAGGGTTCCCAATCCCCGACAAGACTGGTACCCTTTCACGTCCAAATCTCTCAAACTCCGGGAGAGATTCTCAAAACCAAGGTTGACATGTTTCGAGTTCCTCTCAACATTTTGGAAATCCCGCTGAAACTTTGGACATTCTCGCGAAGGGTTCCCAATCCCCGACAAGACTGGTACCCTTTCACATCCAAATCTCTCAAACTCCGGGAGAGATTCTCAAAACCGAGGTTGACATGTTTTGAGTTCCTCTCAACATTTTGGAAATCCCGCTGAAACTTTGGACATTCTCGCGAAGGGTTCCCAATCCCCGACAAGACTGGTACCCTTTCACGTCCAAATCTCTCAAACTCCGGGAGAGATTCTCAAAACCAAGGTTGACATGTTTCGAATTCCTCTCAACATTTTGGAAATCCCGCTGAAACTTTGGACATTCTGGCGAAGGGTTCCCAATCCCCGACAAGACTGGTACCCTTTCACGTCCAAATCTCTCAAACTCCGGTAGAGATTCTCAAAACCAAGGTTGACATGTTTCGAGTTCCTCTCAACATTTTGGAAATCCCGCTGAAACTTTGGACATTCTGGCGAAGGGTTCCCAATCCCCGACAAGACTGGTACCCTTTCACGTCCAAATCTCTCAAACTCCAGGAGAGATTCTCAAAACCGAGGTTGACATGTTTCGAGTTCCTCTCAACATTTTGGAAATCCCGCTGAAACTTTGGACATTCTGGCGAAGGGTTCCCAATCCCCGACAAGACTGGTACCCTTTCACGTCCAAATCTCTCAAACTCCGGGAGAGATTCTCAAAACCAAGGTTGACATGATTCGAGTTCCTCTAAACATTTTGGAAATCCCGCTGAAACTTTGGACATTCTCGCGAAGGGTTCCCAATCCCCGACAAGACTTGTACCCTTTCACGTCCAAATCTCTCAAACTCCGGGAGAGATTCTCAAAACCAAGGTTGACATGTTTCGAGTTCCTCTCAACATTTTGGAAATCCCGCTGAAACTTTGGACATTCTGGCGAAGGGTTCCCAATCGCCGACAAGACTAGTACCCTTTCATGTCCAAATTTCTCAAACTCCGGGAGAGATTCTCAAAACCGAGGTTGACATGTTTCGAGTTCCTCTCAACATTTTGGAAATTCCGCTGAAACTTTGGACATTCTGGCGATGGGTTCCCAATCCCCGACAAGACTGGTACCCTTTCACGTCCAAATCTCTCAAACTCCGGGAGAGATTCTCAAAACCACGGTTGACATGATTCGAGTTCCTCTCAACATTTTGGAAATCCCGCTGAAACTTTGGACATTCTGGCGAAGGGTTCCCAATCCCCGACAAGACTGGTACCCTTTCACGTCCAAATCTCTCAAACTCCGGGAGAGATTCTCAAAACCAAGGTTGACATGTTTCGAGTTCCTCTCAACATTTTGGAAATCCCGCTGAAACTTTGGACATTCTGGCGAAGGGTTCCCAATCCCCGACAAGACTGGTACCCTTTCACGTCCAAATCTCTCAAACTCCGGGAGAGATTCTCAAAACCGAGGCTGACATGTTTCGAGTTCCTCTCAACATTTTGGAAATCCCCCTGAAACTTTGCACATTCTGGCGAAGGGTTCCCAATCCCCGACAAGACTGGTACCCTTTCACGTCCAAATCTCTCAAACTCCGGGAGAGATTCTCAAAACCGAGGTTGACATGTTTCGAGTTCCTCTCAACATTTTGGAAATCCCGCTGAAACTTTGGACATTCTGGCGAAGGGTTCCCAATCCCCGACAAGACTGGTACCCTTTCACGTCCAAATCTCTCAAACTCCGGGAGAGATTCTCAAAGCCAAGGTTGACATGTTTCGAGTTCCTCTCAACATTTTGGAAATCCCGCTGAAACTTTGGACATTCTGGCGAAGGGTTCCCAATCCCCGACAAGACTGGTACCCTTTCACGTCCAAATCTCTCAAACTCCGGGAGAGATTCTCAAAACCGAGGTTGACATGTTTCGAGTTCCTCTCAACATTTTGGAAATCTTGCTGAGACTTTGGACATTCTCGCGAAGGGTTCCCAATCCCCGACAAGACTGGTACCCTTTCACGTCCAAATCTCTCAAACTCCGGGAGAGATTCTCAAAACCAAGGTTGACATGTTTCGAATTCCTCTCAACATTTTGGAAATCCCGCTGAAACTTTGGACATTCTGGCGAAGGGTTCCCAATCCCCGACAAGACTGGTACCCTTTCACGTCCAAATCTCTCAAACTCCGGTAGAGATTCTCAAAACCAAGGTTGACATGTTTCGAGTTCCTCTCAACATTTTGGAAATCCCGCTGAAACTTTGGACATTCTGGCGAAGGGTTCCCAATCCCCGACAAGACTGGTACCCTTTCACGTCCAAATCTCTCAAACTCCAGGAGAGATTCTCAAAACCGAGGTTGACATGTTTCGAGTTCCTCTCAACATTTTGGAAATCCCGCTGAAACTTTGGACATTCTGGCGAAGGGTTCCCAATCCCCGACAAGACTGGTACCCTTTCACGTCCAAATCTCTCAAACTCCGGGAGAGATTCTCAAAACCAAGGTTGACATGATTCGAGTTCCTCTAAACATTTTGGAAATCCCGCTGAAACTTTGGACATTCTCGCGAAGGGTTCCCAATCCCCGACAAGACTTGTACCCTTTCACGTCCAAATCTCTCAAACTCCGGGAGAGATTCTCAAAACCAAGGTTGACATGTTTCGAGTTCCTCTCAACATTTTGGAAATCCCGCTGAAACTTTGGACATTCTGGCGAAGGGTTCCCAATCGCCGACAAGACTAGTACCCTTTCATGTCCAAATTTCTCAAACTCCGGGAGAGATTCTCAAAACCGAGGTTGACATGTTTCGAGTTCCTCTCAACATTTTGGAAATTCCGCTGAAACTTTGGACATTCTGGCGATGGGTTCCCAATCCCCGACAAGACTGGTACCCTTTCACGTCCAAATCTCTCAAACTCCGGGAGAGATTCTCAAAACCACGGTTGACATGATTCGAGTTCCTCTCAACATTTTGGAAATCCCGCTGAAACTTTGGACATTCTGGCGAAGGGTTCCCAATCCCCGACAAGACTGGTACCCTTTCACGTCCAAATCTCTCAAACTCCGGGAGAGATTCTCAAAACCAAGGTTGACATGTTTCGAGTTCCTCTCAACATTTTGGAAATCCCGCTGAAACTTTGGACATTCTGGCGAAGGGTTCCCAATCCCCGACAAGACTGGTACCCTTTCACGTCCAAATCTCTCAAACTCCGGGAGAGATTCTCAAAACCGAGGTTGACATGTTTCGAGTTCCTCTCAACATTTTGGAAATCCCCCTGAAACTTTGCACATTCTGGCGAAGGGTTCCCAATCCCCGACAAGACTGGTACCCTTTCACGTCCAAATCTCTCAAACTCCGGGAGAGATTCTCAAAACCACGGTTGACATGATTCGAGTTCCTCTCAACATTTTGGAAATCCCGCTGAAACTTTGGACATTCTGGCGAAGGGTTCCCAATCCCCGACAAGACTGGTACCCTTTCACGTCCAAATCTCTCAAACTCCGGGAGAGATTCTCAAAACCAAGGTTGACATGTTTCGAGTTCCTCTCAACATTTTGGAAATCCCGCTGAAACTTTGGACATTCTGGCGAAGGGTTCCCAATCCCCGACAAGACTGGTACCCTTTCACGTCCAAATCTCTCAAACTCCGGGAGAGATTCTCAAAACCGAGGCTGACATGTTTCGAGTTCCTCTCAACATTTTGGAAATCCCCCTGAAACTTTGCACATTCTGGCGAAGGGTTCCCAATCCCCGACAAGACTGGTACCCTTTCACGTCCAAATCTCTCAAACTCCGGGAGAGATTCTCAAAACCGAGGTTGACATGTTTCGAGTTCCTCTCAACATTTTGGAAATCCCGCTGAAACTTTGGACATTCTGGCGAAGGGTTCCCAATCCCCGACAAGACTGGTACCCTTTCACGTCCAAATCTCTCAAACTCCGGGAGAGATTCTCAAAGCCAAGGTTGACATGTTTCGAGTTCCTCTCAACATTTTGGAAATCCCGCTGAAACTTTGGACATTCTGGCGAAGGGTTCCCAATCCCCGACAAGACTGGTACCCTTTCACGTCCAAATCTCTCAAACTCCGGGAGAGATTCTCAAAACCGAGGTTGACATGTTTCGAGTTCCTCTCAACATTTTGGAAATCTTGCTGAGACTTTGGACATTCTGGCGAAGGGTTCCCAATCCCCGACAAGACTGGTACCCTTTCACGTCCAAATCTCTCAAACTCCGGGAGAGATTCTCAAAGCCAAGGTTGACATGATTCGAGTTCCTCTCAACATTTTGGAAATCCCGCTGAAACTTTGCACATTCTCGCGAAGGGTTCCCAATCCCCGACAAGACTGGTACCCTTTCACGTCCAAATCTCTCAAACTCCGGGAGAGATTCTCAAAACCAAGGTTGACATGTTTCGAGTTCCTCTCAACATTTTGGAAATCCCGCTGAAACTTTGGACATTCTCGCGAAGGGTTCCCAATCCCTGACAAGACTGGTACCCTTTCA
This sequence comes from Streptopelia decaocto, assembly GCF_964273445.1. Classification (NCBI taxonomy): domain Eukaryota; kingdom Metazoa; phylum Chordata; class Aves; order Columbiformes; family Columbidae; genus Streptopelia; species Streptopelia decaocto. The sequence goes on from NW_028116776.1 coordinate 293,438, forward strand.
CGTCCAAATCTCTCAAACTCCGGGAGAGATTCTCAAAACCACGGTTGACATGATTCGAGTTCCTCTCAACATTTTGGAAATCCCGCTGAAACTTTGGACATTCTCGCGAAGGGTTCCCAATCCCCGACAAGACTGGTACCCTTTCACGTCCAAATCTCTCAAACTCCGGGAGAGATTCTCAAAACCGAGGTTCACATGTTTCGAGTTCCTCTCAACATTTTGGAAATCCCGCTGAAACTTTGGACATTCTCGCGAAGGGTTCCCAATCCCCGACAAGACTGGTACCCTTTCACGTCCAAATCTCTCAAACTCCGGGAGAGATTCTCAAAACCAAGGTTGACATGTTTCGAGTTCCTCTCAACATTTTGGAAATCCCGCTGAAACTTTGGACATTCTGGCGAAGGGTTCCCAATCCCCGACAAGACTGGTACCCTTTCACGTCCAAATCTCTCAAACTCCGGGAGAGATTCTCAAAACCAAGGTTGACATGTTTCGAGTTCCTCTCAACATTTTGGAAATCCCGCTGAAACTTTGGACATTCTCGCGAAGGGTTCCCAATCCCCGACAAGACTGGTACCCTTTCACGTCCAAATCTCTCAAACTCCGGGAGAGATTCTCAAAACCGAGGTTCACATGTTTCGAGTTCCTCTCAACATTTTGGAAATCCCGCTGAAACTTTGGACATTCTCGCGAAGGGTTCCCAATCCCCGACAAGACTGGTACCCTTTCACGTCCAAATCTCTCAAACTCCGGGAGAGATTCTCAAAACCAAGGTTGACATGTTTCGAGTTCCTCTCAACATTTTGGAAATCCCGCTGAAACTTTGGACATTCTGGCGAAGGGTTCCCAATCCCCGACAAGACTGGTACCCTTTCACGTCCAAATCTCTCAAACTCCGGGAGAGATTCTCAAAACCAAGGTTGACATGTTTCGAGTTCCTCTCAACATTTTGGAAATCCCGCTGAAACTTTGGACATTCTGGCGAAGGGTTCCCAATCGCCGACAAGACTAGTACCCTTTCATGTCCAAATTTCTCAAACTCCGGGAGAGATTCTCAAAACCGAGGTTGACATGTTTCGAGTTCCTCTCAACATTTTGGAAATTCCGCTGAAACTTTGGACATTCTGGCGATGGGTTCCCAATCCCCGACAAGACTGGTACCCTTTCACGTCCAAATCTCTCAAACTCCGGGAGAGATTCTCAAAACCACGGTTGACATGATTCGAGTTCCTCTCAACATTTTGGAAATCCCGCTGAAACTTTGGACATTCTGGCGAAGGGTTCCCAATCCCCGACAAGACTGGTACCCTTTCACGTCCAAATCTCTCAAACTCCGGGAGAGATTCTCAAAACCGAGGTTGACATGTTTCGAGTTCCTCTCAACATTTTGGAAATCCCGCTGAAACTTTGGACATTCTGGCGAAGGGTTCCCAATCCCCGACAAGACTGGTACCCTTTCACGTCCAAATCTCTCAAACTCCGGGAGAGATTCTCAAAACCAAGGTTGACATGTTTCGAGTTCCTCTCAACATTTTGGAAATCCCGCTGAAACTTTGGACATTCTGGCGAAGGGTTCCCAATCCCCGACAAGACTGGTACCCTTTCACGTCCAAATCTCTCAAACTCCGGGAGAGATTCTCAAAACCGAGGCTGACATGTTTCGAGTTCCTCTCAACATTTTGGAAATCCCCCTGAAACTTTGCACATTCTGGCGAAGGGTTCCCAATCCCCGACAAGACTGGTACCCTTTCACGTCCAAATCTCTCAAACTCCGGGAGAGATTCTCAAAACCGAGGTTGACATGTTTCGAGTTCCTCTCAACATTTTGGAAATCCCGCTGAAACTTTGGACATTCTCGCGAAGGGTTCCCAATCCCCGACAAGACTGGTACCCTTTCACGTCCAAATCTCTCAAACTCCGGGAGAGATTCTCAAAACCGAGGTTGACATGTTTCGAGTTCCTCTCAACATTTTGGAAATCCCGCTGAAACTTTGGACATTCTGGCGAAGGGTTCCCAATCCCCGACAAGACTGGTACCCTTTCACGTCCAAATCTCTCAAACTCCGGGAGAGATTCTCAAAACCGAGGTTGACATGTTTCGAGTTCCTCTCAACATTTTGGAAATCCCGCTGAAACTTTGGACATTCTGGCGAAGGGTTCCCAATCCCCGACAAGACTGGTACCCTTTCACGTCCAAATCTCTCAAACTCCGGGAGAGATTCTCAAAACCGAGGCTGACATGTTTCGAGTTCCTCTCAACATTTTGGAAATCCCGCTGAAACTTTGGACATTCTCGCGAAGGGTTCCCAATCCCCGACAAGACTGGTACCCTTTCACGTCCAAATCTCTCAAACTCCGGGAGAGATTCTCAAAACCGAGGTTGACATGTTTCAAGTTCCTCTCAACATTTTGGAAATCCCGCTGAAACTTTGGACATTCTGGCGAAGGGTTCCCAATCCCCGACAAGACTGGTACCCTTTCACGTCCAAATCTCTCAAACTCCGGGAGAGATTCTCAAAACCGAGGTTGACATGTTTCGAGTTCCTCTCAACATTTTGGAAATCCCGCTGAAACTTTGGACATTCTCGCGAAGGGTTCCCAATCCCCGACAAGACTGGTACCCTTCCACGTCCAAATCTCTCAAACTCCGGGAGAGATTCTCAAAACCAAGCTTGACATGTTTCGAGTTCCTCTAAACATTTTGGAAATCCCGCTGAAACTTTGGACATTCTGGCGAAGGGTTCCCAATCCCCGACAAGACTGGTACCCTTTCACGTCCAAATCTCTCAAACTCCGGGAGAGATTCTCAAAACCGAGGCTGACATGTTTCGAGTTCCTCTCAACATTTTGGAAATCCCGCTGAAACTTTGCACATTCTCGCGAAGGGTTCCCAATCCCCGACAAGACTGGTACCCTTTCACGTCCAAATCTCTCAAACTCCGGGAGAGATTCTCAAAACCGAGGTTGACATGTTTCGAGTTCCTCTCAACATTTTGGAAATCCCGCTGAAACTTTGGACATTCTGGCGAAGGGTTCCCAATCCCCGACAAGACTGGTACCCTTCCACGTCCAAATCTCTCAAACTCCGGGAGAGATTCTCAAAACCAAGCTTGACATGTTTCGAGTTCCTCTCAACATTTTGGAAATCCCGCTGAAACTTTGGACATTCTGGCGAAGGGTTCCCAATCCCCGACAAGACTGGTACCCTTTCACGTCCAAATCTCTCAAACTCCGGGAGAGATTCTCAAAACCGAGGCTGACATGTTTCGAGTTCCTCTCAACATTTTGGAAATCCCGCTGAAACTTTGCACATTCTCGCGAAGGGTTCCCAATCCCCGACAAGACTGGTACCCTTTCACGTCCAAATCTCTCAAACTCCGGGAGAGATTCTCAAAACCGAGGTTGACATGTTTCGAGTTCCTCTCAACATTTTGGAAATCTTGCTGAGACTTTGGACATTCTGGCGAAGGGTTCCCAATCCCCGACAAGACTGGTACCCTTTCACGTCCAAATCTCTCAAACTCCGGGAGAGATTCTCAAAGCCAAGGTTGACATGTTTCGAGTTCCTCTCAACATTTTGGAAATCCCGCTGAAACTTTGGACATTCTGGCGAAGGGTTCCCAATCCCCGACAAGACTGGTACCCTTTCACGTCCAAATCTCTCAAACTCCGGGAGAGATTCTCAAAACCGAGGTTGACATGTTTCGAGTTCCTCTCAACATTTTGGAAATCCCGCTGAAACTTTGGACATTCTGGCGAAGGGTTCCCAATCCCCGACAAGACTGGTACCCTTTCACGTCCAAATCTCTCAAACTCCGGGAGAGATTCTCAAAACCGAGGTTGACATGTTTCGAGTTCCTCTCAACATTTTGGAAATCCCGCTGAAACTTTGGACATTCTGGCGAAGGGTTCCCAATCCCCGACAAGACTGGTACCCTTTCACGTCCAAATCTCTCAAACTCCGGGAGAGATTCTCAAAACCAAGGTTGACATGTTTCGAGTTCCTCTCAACATTTTGGAAATCCCGCTGAAACTTTGGACATTCTGGCGAAGGGTTCCCAATCCCCGACAAGACTGGTACCCTTTCACGTCCAAATCTCTCAAACTCCGGGAGAGATTCTCAAAACCGAGGTTGACATGTTTCGAGTTCCTCTCAACATTTTGGAAATCCCGCTGAAACTTTGGACATTGTGGCGAAGGGTTCCCAATCCCCGACAAGACTGGTACCCTTTCACGTCCAAATCTCTCAAACTCCGGGAGAGATTCTCAAAACCGAGGTTGACATGTTTCGAGTTCCTCTCAACATTTTGGAAATCCCGCTGAAACTTTGGACATTCTGGCGAAGGGTTCCCAATCCCCGACAAGACTGGTACCCTTTCACGTCCAAATCTCTCAAACTCCGGGAGAGATTCTCAAAGCCAAGGTTGACATGATTCGAGTTCCTCTCAACATTTTGGAAATCCCGCTGAAACTTTGGACATTCTGGCGAAGGGTTCCCAATCCCCGACAAGACTGGTACCCTTTCACGTCCAAATCTCTCAAACTCCGGGAGAGATTCTCAAAACCGAGGCTGACATGTTTCGAGTTCCTCTCAACATTTTGGAAATCCCGCTGAAACTTTGGACATTCTCGCGAAGGGTTCCCAATCCCCGACAAGACTGGTACCCTTTCACGTCCAAATCTCTCAAACTCCGGGAGAGATTCTCAAAACCGAGGTTGACATGTTTCGAGTTCCTCTCAACATTTTGGAAATCCCGCTGAGACTTTGGACATTCTGGCGAAGGGTTCCCAATCCCCGACAAGACTGGTACCCTTTCACGTCCAAATCTCTCAAACTCCGGGAGAGATTCTCAAAACCGAGGTTCACATGTTTCGAGTTCCTCTCAACATTTTGGAAATCCCCCTGAAACTTTGCACATTCTGGCGAAGGGTTCCCAATCCCCGACAAGACTGGTACCCTTTCACGTCCAAATCTCTCAAACTCCGGGAGAGATTCTCAAAACCGAGGTTGACATGTTTCGAGTTCCTCTCAACATTTTGGAAATCCCGCTGAAACTGTGGACATTCTCGCGAAGGGTTCCCAATCCCCGACAAGACTGGTACCCTTTCACGTCCAAATCTCTCAAACTCCGGGAGAGATTCTCAAAGCCAAGGTTGACATGTTTCGAGTTCCTCTCAACATTTTGGAAATCCCGCTGAAACTTTGGACATTCTGGCGAAGGGTTCCCAATCCCCGACAAGACTGGTACCCTTTCACGTCCAAATCTCTCAAACTCCGGGAGAGATTCTCAAAACCGAGGTTGACATGTTTCGAGTTCCTCTCAACATTTTGGAAATCCCGCTGAAACTTTGCACATTCTCGCGAAGGGTTCCCAATCCCCGACAAGACTGGTACCCTTTCACGTCCAAATCTCTCAAACTCCGGGAGAGATTCTCAAAACCGAGGTTGACATGTTTCGAGTTCCTCTCAACATTTTGGAAATCCCGCTGAGACTTTGGACATTCTGGCGAAGGGTTCCCAATCCCCGACAAGACTGGTACCCTTTCACGTCCAAATCTCTCAAACTCCGGGAGAGATTCTCAAAGCCAAGGTTGACATGATTCGAGTTCCTCTCAACATTTTGGAAATCCCGCTGAAACTTTGCACATTCTCGCGAAGGGTTCCCAATCCCCGACAAGACTGGTACCCTTTCACGTCCAAATCTCTCAAACTCCGGGAGAGATTCTCAAAACCAAGGTTGACATGTTTCGAGTTCCTCTCAACATTTTGGAAATCCCGCTGAAACTTTGGACATTCTCGCGAAGGGTTCCCAATCCCCGACAAGACTGGTACCCTTTCACGTCCAAATCTCTCAAACTCCGGGAGAGATTCTCAAAACCAAGGTTGAAATGTTTCGAGTTCCTCTCAACATTTTGGAAATCCCGCTGAAACTTTGGACATTCTGGCGAAGGGTTCCCAATCCCCAACAAGACTGGTACCCTTTCACGTCCAAATCTCTCAAACTCCGGGAGAGATTCTCAAAACCAAGGTTGACATGTTTCGAGTTCCTCTCAACATTTTGGAAATCCCGCTTAAACTTTGGACATTCTGGCGAAGGGTTCCCAATCCCCGACAAGACTGGTACCCTTTCACGTCCAAATCTCTCAAACTCCGGGAGAGATTCTCAAAACCGAGGCTGACATGTTTCGAGTTCCTCTCAACATTTTGGAAATCCCGCTGAAACTTTGCACATTCTCGCGAAGGGTTCCCAATCCCCGACAAGACTGGTACCCTTTCACGTCCAAATCTCTCAAACTCCGGGAGAGATTCTCAAAACCAAGGTTGACATGTTTCGAGTTCCTCTCAACATTTTGGAAATCCCGCTGAGACTTTGGACATTCTGGCGAAGGGTTCCCAATCCCCGACAAGACTGGTACCCTTTCACGTCCAAATCTCTCAAACTCCGGGAGAGATTCTCAAAACCGAGGCTGACATGTTTCGAGTTCCTCTCAACATTTTGGAAATCCCCCTGAAACTTTGCACATTCTGGCGAAGGGTTCCCAATCCCCGACAAGACTGGTACCCTTTCACGTCCAAATCTCTCAAACTCCGGGAGAGATTCTCAAAACCGAGGTTGACATGTTTCGAGTTCCTCTCAACATTTTGGAAATCCCGCTGAAACTGTGGACATTCTCGCGAAGGGTTCCCAATCCCCGACAAGACTGGTACCCTTTCACGTCCAAATCTCTCAAACTCCGGGAGAGATTCTCAAAGCCAAGGTTGACATGTTTCGAGTTCCTCTCAACATTTTGGAAATCCCGCTGAAACTTTGGACATTCTGGTGAAGGGTTCCCAATCCCCGACAAGACTGGTACCCTTTCACGTCCAAATCTCTCAAACTCCGGGAGAGATTCTCAAAACCACGGTTGACATGATTCGAGTTCCTCTCAACATTTTGGAAATCCCGCTGAAACTTTGGACATTCTGGCGAAGGGTTCCCAATCCCCGACAAGACTGGTACCCTTTCACGTCCAAATCTCTCAAACTCCGGGAGAGATTCTCAAAACCAAGGTTGACATGTTTCGAGTTCCTCTCAACATTTTGGAAATCCCGCTGAAACTTTGGACATTCTGGCGAAGGGTTCCCAATCCCCGACAAGACTGGTACCCGTTCACGTCCAAATCTCTCAAACTCCGGGAGAGATTCTCAAAACCAAGGTTGACATGTTTCGATTTCCTCTAGGCATTTTGGAAATCCCGCTGAAACTTTGGACATTCTGGCGAAGGGTTCCCAATCCCCGACAAGACTGGTACCCTTTCACGTCCAAATCTCTCAAACTCCGGGAGAGATTCTCAAAACCGAGGCTGACATGTTTCGAGTTCCTCTCAACATTTTGGAAATCCCCCTGAAACTTTGGACATTCTCGCGAAGGGTTCCCAATCCCCGACAAGACTGGTACCCTTTCACGTCCAAATCTCTCAAACTCCGGGAGAGATTCTCAAAACCGAGGTTGACATGTTTCGAGTTCCTCTCAACATTTTGGAAATCCTGCTGAAACTGTGGACATTCTGGCGAAGGGTTCCCAATCCCCACAAGACTGGTACCCTTTCACGTCCAAATCTCTCAAACTCCGGGAGAGATTCTCAAAACCAAGGTTGACATGTTTCGAGTTCCTCTCAACATTTTGGAAATCCCGCTGAAACTTTGGACATTCTGGCGAAGGGTTCCCAATCCCCGACAAGACTGGTACCCTTTCACGTCCACATTTCTCAAACTCCGGGAGAGATTCTCAAAACCGAGGTTGACATGTTTCGAGTTCCTCTCAACATTTTGGAAATCCCGCTGAAACTTTGGACATTCTGGCGAAGGGTTCCCAATCCCCGACAAGACTGGTACCCTTTCACGTCCACATTTCTCAAACTCCGGGAGAGATTCTCAAAACTGAGGTTGACATGTTTCGAGTTCCTCTCAACATTTTGGAAATCCCGCTGAAACTTTGGACATTCTGGCGAAGGGTTCCCAATCCCCGACAAGACTGGTACCCTTTCACGTCCAAATCTCTCAAACTCCGGGAGAGATTCTCAAAACCGAGGTTGACATGTTTCGAGTTCCTCTCAACATTTTGGAAATCCCGCTGAAACTTTGGACATTCTGGCGAAGGGTTCCCAATCCCCGACAAGACTGGTACCCTTTCACGTCCAAATCTCTCAAACTCCGGGAGAGATTCTCAAAACCGAGGCTGACATGTTTCGAGTTCCTCTCAACATTTTGGAAATCCCGCTGAAACTTTGCACATTCTCGCGAAGGGTTCCCAATCCCCGACAAGACTGGTACCCTTTCACGTCCAAATCTCTCAAACTCCGGGAGAGATTCTCAAAACCGAGGTTGACATGTTTCGAGTTCCTCTCAACATTTTGGAAATCCCGCTGAGACTTTGGACATTCTGGCGAAGGGTTCCCAATCCCCGACAAGACTGGTACCCTTTCACGTCCAAATCTCTCAAACTCCGGGAGAGATTCTCAAAACCGAGGCTGACATGTTTCGAGTTCCTCTCAACATTTTGGAAATCCCCCTGAAACTTTGCACATTCTGGCGAAGGGTTCCCAATCCCCGACAAGACTGGTACCCTTTCACGTCCAAATCTCTCAAACTCCGGGAGAGATTCTCAAAACCGAGGTTGACATGTTTCGAGTTCCTCTCAACATTTTGGAAATCCCGCTGAAACTGTGGACATTCTCGCGAAGGGTTCCCAATCCCCGACAAGACTGGTACCCTTTCACGTCCAAATCTCTCAAACTCCGGGAGAGATTCTCAAAGCCAAGGTTGACATGTTTCGAGTTCCTCTCAACATTTTGGAAATCCCGCTGAAACTTTGGACATTCTGGCGAAGGGTTCCCAATCCCCGACAAGACTGGTACCCTTTCACGTCCAAATCTCTCAAACTCCGGGAGAGATTCTCAAAACCGAGGTTGACATGTTTCGAGTTCCTCTCAACATTTTGGAAATCCCGCTGAAACTTTGGACATTCTGGCGAAGGGTTCCCAATCCCCGACAAGACTGGTACCCTTTCACGTCCAAATCTCTCAAACTCCGGGAGAGATTCTCAAAACCGAGGTTGACATGTTTCGAGTTCCTCTCAACATTTTGGAAATCCCGCTGAAACTTTGGACATTCTGGCGAAGGGTTCCCAATCCCCGACAAGACTGGTACCCTTTCACGTCCAAATCTCTCAAACTCCGGGAGAGATTCTCAAAACCAAGGTTGACATGTTTCGAGTTCCTCTCAACATTTTGGAAATCCCGCTGAAACTTTGGACATTCTGGCGAAGGGTTCCCAATCCCCGACAAGACTGGTACCCTTTCACGTCCAAATCTCTCAAACTCCGGGAGAGATTCTCAAAACCAAGGTTGACATGATTCGAGTTCCTCTCAACATTTTGGAAATCCCGCTGAAACTTTGCACATTCTCGCGAAGGGTTCCCAATCCCCGACAAGACTGGTACCCTTTCACGTCCAAATCTCTCAAACTCCGGGAGAGATTCTCAAAACCGAGGTTGACATGTTTCGAGTTCCTCTAAACATTTTGGAAATCCCGCTGAAACTTTGCACATTCTCGCGAAGGGTTCCCAATCCCCGACAAGACTGGTACCCTTTCACGTCCAAATCTCTCAAACTCCGGGAGAGATTCTCAAAACCAAGGTTGACATGTTTCGAGTTCCTCTCAACATTTTGGAAATCCCGCTGAAACTTTGGACATTCTCGCGAAGGGTTCCCAATCCCCGACAAGACTGGTACCCTTTCACGTCCAAATCTCTCAAACTCCGGGAGAGTTTCTCAAAACCAAGGTTGACATGTTTCGAGTTCCTGTCAACATTTTGGAAATCCCGCTGAAACTTTGGACATTCTCGCGAAGGGTTCCCAATCCCCGACAAGACTGGTACCCTTTCACGTCCAAATCTCTCAAACTCCGGGAGAGATTCTCAAAACCAAGGTTGACATGTTTCGAGTTCCTCTCAACATTTTGGAAATCCCGCTGAAACTTTGGACATTCTCGCGAAGGGTTCCCAATCCCCGACAAGACTGGTACCCTTTCACGTCCAAATCTCTCAAACTCCGGGAGAGATTCTCAAAACCAAGGTTGACATGTTTCGAGTTCCTCTCAACATTTTGGAAATCCCGCTGAAACTTTGGACATTCTCGCGAAGGGTTCCCAATCCCCGACAAGACTGGTACCCTTTCACGTCCAAATCTCTCAAACTCCGGGAGAGATTCTCAAAACCGAGGTTGACATGTTTCGAGTTCCTCTCAACATTTTGGAAATCCCGCTTAAACTTTGGACATTCTGGCGAAGGGTTCCCAATCCCCGACAAGACTGGTACCCTTTCACGTCCAAATCTCTCAAACTCCGGGAGAGATTCTCAAAACCGAGGTTGACATGTTTCGAGTTCCTCTCAACATTTTGGAAATCCCGCTGAAACTTTGGACATTCTCGCGAAGGGTTCCCAATCCCCGACAAGACTGGTACCCTTTCACGTCCAAATCTCTCAAACTCCGGGAGAGATTCTCAAAACCAAGATTGACATGTTTCGAGTTCCTCTCAACATTTTGGAAATCCCGCTGAAACTTTGGACATTCTCGCGAAGGGTTCCCAATCCCCGACAAGACTGGTACGCTTTCACGTCCAAATCTCTCAAACTCCGGGAGAGATTCTCAAAACCAAGGTTGACATGTTTCGAGTTCCTCTCAACATTTTGGAAATCCCGCTGAAACTTTGGACATTCTGGCGAAGGGTTCCCAATCCCCGACAAGACTGGTACCCTTTCACGTCCAAATCTCTCAAACTCCGGGAGAGATTCTCAAAACCAAGGTTTACATGGTTCGAGTTCCTTTCAACATTTTGGAAATCCCACTGAAACTTTGGACATTCTCGCGAAGGGTTCCCAATCCCCGACAAGAATGGTACCCTTTCACGTCCAAATCTCTCAAACTCCGGGAGAGATTCTCAAAACCAAGGTTGACATGTTTCGAGTTCCTCTCAACATTTTGGAAATCCCGCTGAAACTTTGGACATTCTCGCGAAGGGTTCCCAATCCCCGACAAGACTGGTACCCTTTCACGTCCAAATCTCTCAAACTCCGGGAGAGATTCTCAAAACCAAGGTTGACATGTTTCGAGTTCCTCTCAACATTTTGGAAATCCCGCTGAAACTTTGGACATTCTGGCGAAGGGTTCCCAATCCTCGACAAGACTGGTACCCTTTCACGTCCAAATCTCTCAAACTCCGGGAGAGATTCTCAAAACCAAGGTTGACATGTTTCGAGTTCCTCTCAACATTTTGGAAATCCCGCTGAAACTTTGGACATTCTGGTGAAGGGTTCCCAATCCCCGACAAGACTGGTACCCGTTCACGTCCAAATCTCTCAAACTCCGGGAGAGATTCTCAAAACCAAGGTTGACATGATTCGAGTTCCTCTCAACATTTTGGAAATCCCGCTGAAACTTTGGACATTCTGGCGAAGGGTTCCCAATCCCCGACAAGACTGGTACCCTTTCACGTCCAAATCTCTCAAACTCCGGGAGAGATTCTCAAAACCGAGGTTGACATGTTTCGAGTTCCTCTCAACATTTTGGAAATCCCGCTGAAACTTTGGACATTCTGGCGAAGGGTTCCCAATCCCCGACAAGACTGGTACCCTTTCACGTCCAAATCTCTCAAACTCCGGGAGAGATTCTCAAAACCAAGGTTGACATGTTTCGAGTTCCTCTCAACATTTTGGAAATCCCGCTGAAACTTTGGACATTCTGGCGAAGGGTTCCCAATCCCCGACAAGACTGGTACCCTTTCACGTCCAAATCTCTCAAACTCCGGGAGAGATTCTCAAAACCAAGGTTGACATGTTTCGAGTTCCTCTCAACATTTTGGAAATCCCGCTGAAACTTTGGACATTCTGGCGAAGGGTTCCCAATCCCCGACAAGACTGGTACCCTTTCACGTCCAAATCTCTCAAACTCCGGGAGAGATTCTCAAAACCAAGGTTGACATGATTCGAGTTCCTCTCAACATTTTGGAAATCCCGCTGAAACTTTGGACATTCTCGCGAAGGGTTCCCAATCCCCGACAAGACTGGTACCCTTTCACGTCCAAATCTCTCAAACTCCGGGAGAGATTCTCAAAACCAAGGTTGACATGTTTCGAGTTCCTCTCAACATTTTGGAAATCCCGCTGAAACTTTGGACATTCTGGCGAAGAGTTCCCAATCCTCGACAAGACTGGTACCCTTTCACGTCCAAATCTCTCAAACTCCAGGAGAGATTCTCAAAACCGAGGTTGACATGTTTCGAGTTCCTCTCAACATTTTGGAAATCCCGCTGAAACTTTGGACATTCTCGTGAAGGGTTCCCAATCCCCGACAAGACTGGTACCCTTTCACGTCCAAATCTCTCAAACTCCGGGAGAGATTCTCTAAAACCGAGGTTCACATGTTTTGAGTTCCTTTCAACATTTTGGAAATCCCGCTGAAACTTTGGACATTCTGGCGAAGGGTTCCCAATCCCCGACAAGACTGGTACCCTTTCACGTCCAAATCTCTCAAACTCCGGGAGAGATTCTCAAAACCGAGGTTGACATGTTTCGAGTTCCTCTCAACATTTTGGAAATCCCGCTGAAACTTTGGACATTCTCGCGAAGGGTTCCCAATCCCCGACAAGACTGGTACCCTTTCACGTCCAAATCTCTCAAACTCCGGGAGAGATTCTCAAAACCGAGGTTGACATGTTTCGAGTTCCTCTCAACATTTTGGAAATCCCGCTGAAACTTTGGACATTCTCGCAAAGGGTTCCCAATCCCCGACAAGACTGGTACCCTTTCACGTCCAAATCTCTCAAACTCCGGGAGAGATTCTCAAAACCGAGGTTGACATGATTCGAGTTCCTCTCAACATTTTGGAAATCCCGCTGAAACTTTGGACATTCTCGCGAAGGGTTCCCAATCCCCGACAAGACTGGTACCCTTTCACGTCCAAATCTCTCAAACTCCGGGAGAGATTCTCAAAACCGAGGTTCACATGTTTCGAGTTCCTCTCAACATTTTGGAAATCCCGCTGAAACTTTGCACATTCTCGCGAAGGGTTCCCAATCCCCGACAAGACTGGTACCCTTTCACGTCCAAATCTCTCAAACTCCGGGAGAGATTCTCAAAACCAAGGTTGACATGTTTCGAGTTCCTCTCAACATTTTGGAAATCCCGCTGAAACTTTGGACATTCTGGCGAAGGGTTCCCAATCCCCGACAAGACTGGTACCCTTTCACGTCCAAATCTCTCAAACTCCGGGAGAGATTCTCAAAACCAAGGTTGACATGTTTCGAGTTCCTCTCAACATTTTGGAAATCCCGCTGAAACTTTGGACATTCTGGCAAGGGTTCCCAATCCCCGACAAGACTGGTACCCTTTCACGTCCAAATCTCTCGCACTCCGGGAGAGATTCTCAAAACCAAGGTTGACATGTTTCGAGTTCGTCTCAAGATTTTGGAAATCCCGCTGAAACTTTGGACATTCTGGCGAAGGGTTCCCAATCCCCGACAAGACTGGTACCCTTTCACGTCCAAATCTCTCAAACTCCGGGAGAGATTCTCAAAACCAAGGTTGACATGTTTCGAGTTCCTCTCAACATTTTGGAAATCCCGCTGAAACTTTGGACATTCTGGCGAAGGGTTCCCAATCCCCGACAAGACTGGTACCCTTTCACGTCCAAATCTCTCAAACTCCGGGAGAGATTCTCAAAACCAAGGTTGACATTTTCGAGTTCCTCTCAACATTTTGGAAATCCCGCTGAAACTTTGGACATTCTGGCGAAGGGTTCCCAATCCCCGACAAGACTGGTACCCTTTCACGTCCAAATCTCTCAAACTCCGGGAGAGATTCTCAAAACCGAGGTTGACATGTTTCGAGTTCCTCTCAACATTTTGGAAATCCCGCTGAAACTTTGGACATTCTGGCGAAGGGTTCCCAATCCCCGACAAGACTGGTACCCTTTCACGTCCAAATCTCTCAAAATCCGGGAGAGATTCTCAAAGCCAAGGTTGACATGATTCGAGTTCCTCTAAACATTTTGGAAATCCCGCTGAAACTTTGGACATTCTGGCGAAGGGTTCCCAATCCCCGACAAGACTGGTACCCTTTCACGTCCAAATCTCTCAAACTCCGGGAGAGATTCTCAAAACCGAGGTTGACATGATTCGAGTTCCTCTCAACATTTTGGAAATCCCCCTGAAACTTTGGACATTCTCGCGAAGGGTTCCCAATCCCCGACAAGACTGGTACCCTTTCACGTCCAAATCTCTCAAACTCCGGGAGAGATTCTCAAAACCGAGGTTGACATGTTTCGAGTTCCTCTCAACATTTTGGAAATCCCGCTGAAACTTTGCACATTCTCGCGAAGGGTTCCCAATCCCCGACAAGACTGGTACCCTTTCACGTCCAAATCTCTCAAACTCCGGGAGAGATTCTCAAAACCAAGGTTGACATGTTTCGAGTTCCTCTCAACATTTTGGAAATCCCGCTGAAACTTTGGACATTCTGGCGAAGGGTTCCCAATCCCCGACAAGACTGGTACCCTTTCACGTCCAAATCTCTCAAACTCCGGGAGAGATTCTCAAAACCAAGGTTGACATGTTTCGAGTTCCTCTCAACATTTTGGAAATCCCGCTGAAACTTTGGACATTCTCGCGAAGGGTTCCCAATCCCCGACAAGACTGGTACCCTTTCACGTCCAAATCTCTCGCACTCCGGGAGAGATTCTCAAAACCAAGGTTGACATGTTTCGAGTTCGTCTCAAGATTTTGGAAATCCCGCTGAAACTTTGGACATTCTGGCGAAGGGTTCCCAATCCCCGACAAGACTGGTACCCTTTCACGTCCAAATCTCTCAAACTCCGGGAGAGATTCTCAAAACCAAGGTTGACATGTTTCGAGTTCCTCTCAACATTTTGGAAATCCCGCTGAAACTTTGGACATTCTGGCGAAGGGTTCCCAATCCCCGACAAGACTGGTACCCTTTCACGTCCAAATCTCTCAAACTCCGGGAGAGATTCTCAAAACCGAGGTTGACATGTTTCGAGTTCCTCTCAACATTTTGGAAATCCCGCTGAAACTTTGGACATTCTGGCGAAGGGTTCCCAATCCCCGACAAGACTGGTACCCTTTCACGTCCAAATCTCTCAAAATCCGGGAGAGATTCTCAAAGCCAAGGTTGACATGATTCGAGTTCCTCTAAACATTTTGGAAATCCCGCTGAAACTTTGGACATTCTGGCGAAGGGTTCCCAATCCCCGACAAGACTGGTACCCTTTCACGTCCAAATCTCTCAAACTCCGGGAGAGATTCTCAAAACCGAGGTTGACATGATTCGAGTTCCTCTCAACATTTTGGAAATCCCCCTGAAACTTTGGACATTCTCGCGAAGGGTTCCCAATCCCCGACAAGACTGGTACCCTTTCACGTCCAAATCTCTCAAACTCCGGGAGAGATTCTCAAAACCGAGGTTGACATGTTTCGAGTTCCTCTCAACATTTTGGAAATCCCGCTGAAACTTTGCACATTCTCGCGAAGGGTTCCCAATCCCCGACAAGACTGGTACCCTTTCACGTCCAAATCTCTCAAACTCCGGGAGAGATTCTCAAAACCAAGGTTGACATGTTTCGAGTTCCTCTCAACATTTTGGAAATCCCGCTGAAACTTTGGACATTCTGGCGAAGGGTTCCCAATCCCCGACAAGACTGGTACCCTTTCACGTCCAAATCTCTCAAACTCCGGGAGAGATTCTCAAAACCAAGGTTGACATGTTTCGAGTTCCTCTCAACATTTTGGAAATCCCGCTGAAACTTTGGACATTCTCGCGAAGGGTTCCCAATCCCCGACAAGACTGGTACCCTTTCACGTCCAAATCTCTCGCACTCCGGGAGAGATTCTCAAAACCAAGTTTGACATGTTTCGAGTTCGTCTCAAGATTTTGGAAATCCCGCTGAAACTTTGGACATTCTGGCGAAGGGTTCCCAATCCCCGACAAGACTGGTACCCTTTCACGTCCAAATCTCTCAAACTCCGGGAGAGATTCTCAAAACCAAGGTTGACATGTTTCGAGTTCCTCTCAACATTTTGGAAATCCCGCTGAAACTTTGGACATTCTGGCGAAGGGTTCCCAATCCCCGACAAGACTGGTACCCTTTCACGTCCAAATCTCTCAAACTCCGGGAGAGATTCTCAAAACCGAGGTTGACATGTTTCGAGTTCCTCTCAACATTTTGGAAATCCCGCTGAAACTTTGGACATTCTGGCGAAGGGTTCCCAATCCCCGACAAGACTGGTACCCTTTCACGTCCAAATCTCTCAAAATCCGGGAGAGATTCTCAAAGCCAAGGTTGACATGATTCGAGTTCCTCTAAACATTTTGGAAATCCCGCTGAAACTTTGGACATTCTGGCGAAGGGTTCCCAATCCCCGACAAGACTGGTACCCTTTCACGTCCAAATCTCTCAAACTCCGGGAGAGATTCTCAAAACCGAGGTTGACATGTTTCGAGTTCCTCTCAACATTTTGGAAATCCCGCTGAAACTTTGGACATTCTCGCGAAGGGTTCCCAATCCCTGACAAGACTGGTACCCTTTCACGTCCAAATCTCTCAAACTCCGGGAGAGATTCTCAAAACCAAGGTTGACATGTTTCGAGTTCCTCTCAACATTTTGGAAATCCCGCTGAAACTTTGGACATTCTCGCGAAGGGTTCCCAATCCCCGACAAGACTCGTACCCTTTCACGTCCAAATCTCTCAAACTCCGGGAGAGATTCTCAAAACCAAGGTTGACATGTTTCGAGTTCCTCTCAACATTTTGGAAATCCCGCTGAAACTTTGGACATTCTCGCGAAGGGTTCCCAATCCCCGACAAGACTGGTACACTTTCACGTCCAAATCTCTCAAACTCCGGGAGAGATTCTCAAAACCAAGGTTGACATGTTTCGAGTTCCTCTCAACATTTTCGAAATCCCGCTGAAACTTTGGACATTCTCGCGAAGGGTTCCCAATCCCCGACAAGACTGGTACCCTTTCACGTCCATTCTCTCAAACTCCGGGAGAGATTCTCAAAACCAAGTTTCACATGTTTCGAGTTCCTTTCAACATTTTGGAAATCCCGCTGAAACTTTGGACATTCTCGCGAAGGGTTCCCAATCCCCGACAAGACTGGTACCCTTTCACGTCCAAATCTCTCAAACTCCGGGAGAGATTCTCAAAACCAAGGTTGACATGTTTCGTGTTCCTCTCAACATTTTGGAAATCCCGCTGAAACTTTGGACATTCTCGCGAAGGGTTCCCAATCCCCGACAAGACTGGTACCCTTTCACGTCCAAATCTCTCAAACTCCGGGAGAGATTCTCAAAACCAAGGTTCACATGTTTCGAGTTCCTTTCAACATTTTGGAAATCCCGCTGAAACTTTGGACATTCTCGCGAAGGGTTCCCAATCCCCGACAAGACTGGTACCCTTTCACGTCCAAATCTCTCAAACTCCGGGAGAGATTCTCAAAACCAAGGTTGACATGTTTCGAGTTCCTCTCAAGATTTTGGAAATCCCGCTGAAACTTTGGACATTCTGGCGAAGGGTTCCCAATCCCCGACAAGACTGGTACCCTTTCACGTCCAAATCTCTCAAACTCCGGGAGAGATTCTCAAAACCAAGGTTGACATGATTCGAGTTCCTCTCAACATTTTGGAAATCCCGCTGAAACTTTGGACATTCTGGCGAAGGGTTCCCAATCCCCGACAAGACTGGTACCCTTTCACGTCCAAATCTCTCAAACTCCGGGAGAGATTCTCAAAACCAAGGTTGACATGTTTCGAGTTCCTCTCAACATTTTGGAAATCCCGCTGAAACTTTGGACATTCTGGCGAAGGGTTCCCAATCCCCGACAAGACTGGTACCCGTTCACGTCCAAATCTCTCAAACTCCGGGAGAGATTCTCAAAACCAAGGTTGACATGTTTCGAGTTCCTCTAGGCATTTTGGAAATCCCGCTGAAACTTTGGACATTCTGGCGAAGGGTTCCCAATCCCCGACAAGACTGGTACCCTTTCACGTCCAAATCTCTCAAACTCCGGGAGAGATTCTCAAAACCGAGGTTGACATGTTTCGAGTTCCTCTCAACATTTTGGAAATCCCGCTGAAACTTTGGACATTCTGGCGAAGGGTTCCCAATCCCCGACAAGACTGGTACCCTTTCACGTCCAAATCTCTCAAACTCCGGGAGAGATTCTCAAAACCAAGGTTGACATGTTTCGAGTTCCTCTCAACATTTTGGAAATCCCGCTGAAACTTTGGACATTCTGGCGAAGGGTTCCCAATCCCCGACAAGACTGGTACCCTTTCACGTCCAAATCTCTCAAACTCCGGGAGAGATTCTCAAAACCAAGGTTGACATGTTTCGAGTTCCTCTCAACATTTTGGAAATCCCGCTGAAACTTTGGACATTCTGGCGAAGGGTTCCCAATCCCCGACAAGACTGGTACCCTTTCACGTCCAAATCTCTCAAACTCCGGGAGAGATTCTCAAAACCAAGGTTGACATGATTCGAGTTCCTCTCAACATTTTGGAAATCCCGCTGAAACTTTGGACATTCTCGCGAAGGGTTCCCAATCCCCGACAAGACTGGTACCCTTTCACGTCCAAATCTCTCAAACTCCGGGAGAGATTCTCAAAACCAAGGTTGACATGTTTCGAGTTCCTCTCAACATTTTGGAAATCCCGCTGAAACTTTGGACATTCTGGCGAAGAGTTCCCAATCCTCGACAAGACTGGTACCCTTTCACGTCCAAATCTCTCAAACTCCAGGAGAGATTCTCAAAACCGAGGTTGACATGTTTCGAGTTCCTCTCAACATTTTGGAAATCCCGCTGAAACTTTGGACATTCTCGTGAAGGGTTCCCAATCCCCGACAAGACTGGTACCCTTTCACGTCCAAATCTCTCAAACTCCGGGAGAGATTCTCTAAAACCGAGGTTCACATGTTTTGAGTTCCTTTCAACATTTTGGAAATCCCGCTGAAACTTTGGACATTCTGGCGAAGGGTTCCCAATCCCCGACAAGACTGGTACCCTTTCACGTCCAAATCTCTCAAACTCCGGGAGAGATTCTCAAAACCGAGGTTGACATGTTTCGAGTTCCTCTCAACATTTTGGAAATCCCGCTGAAACTTTGGACATTCTCGCGAAGGGTTCCCAATCCCCGACAAGACTGGTACCCTTTCACGTCCAAATCTCTCAAACTCCGGGAGAGATTCTCAAAACCAAGGTTCACATGTTTCGAGTTCCTTTCAACATTTTGGAAATCCCGCTGAAACTTTGGACATTCTCGCGAAGGGTTCCCAATCCCCGACAAGACGGGTACCCTTTCACGTCCAAATCTCTCAAACTCCGGGAGAGATTCTCAAAACCAAGGTTGACATGTTTCGAGTTCCTCTCAAGATTTTGGAAATCCCGCTGAAACTTTGGACATTCTGGCGAAGGGTTCCCAATCCCCGACAAGACTGGTACCCTTTCACGTCCAAATCTCTCAAACTCCGGGAGAGATTCTCAAAACCAAGGTTGACATGATTCGAGTTCCTCTCAACATTTTGGAAATCCCGCTGAAACTTTGGACATTCTGGCGAAGGGTTCCCAATCCCCGACAAGACTGGTACCCTTTCACGTCCAAATCTCTCAAACTCCGGGAGAGATTCTCAAAACCAAGGTTGACATGTTTCGAGTTCCTCTCAACATTTTGGAAATCCCGCTGAAACTTTGGACATTCTGGCGAAGGGTTCCCAATCCCCGACAAGACTGGTACCCGTTCACGTCCAAATCTCTCAAACTCCGGGAGAGATTCTCAAAACCAAGGTTGACATGTTTCGAGTTCCTCTAGGCATTTTGGAAATCCCGCTGAAACTTTGGACATTCTGGCGAAGGGTTCCCAATCCCCGACAAGACTGGTACCCTTTCACGTCCAAATCTCTCAAACTCCGGGAGAGATTCTCAAAACCGAGGTTGACATGTTTCGAGTTCCTCTCAACATTTTGGAAATCCCGCTGAAACTTTGGACATTCTGGCGAAGGGTTCCCAATCCCCGACAAGACTGGTACCCTTTCACGTCCAAATCTCTCAAACTCCGGGAGAGATTCTCAAAACCAAGGTTGACATGTTTCGAGTTCCTCTCAACATTTTGGAAATCCCGCTGAAACTTTGGACATTCTGGCGAAGGGTTCCCAATCCCCGACAAGACTGGTACCCTTTCACGTCCAAATCTCTCAAACTCCGGGAGAGATTCTCAAAACCAAGGTTGACATGTTTCGAGTTCCTCTCAACATTTTGGAAATCCCGCTGAAACTTTGGACATTCTGGCGAAGGGTTCCCAATCCCCGACAAGACTGGTACCCTTTCACGTCCAAATCTCTCAAACTCCGGGAGAGATTCTCAAAACCAAGGTTGACATGATTCGAGTTCCTCTCAACATTTTGGAAATCCCGCTGAAACTTTGGACATTCTCGCGAAGGGTTCCCAATCCCCGACAAGACTGGTACCCTTTCACGTCCAAATCTCTCAAACTCCGGGAGAGATTCTCAAAACCAAGGTTGACATGTTTCGAGTTCCTCTCAACATTTTGGAAATCCCGCTGAAACTTTGGACATTCTGGCGAAGAGTTCCCAATCCTCGACAAGACTGGTACCCTTTCACGTCCAAATCTCTCAAACTCCAGGAGAGATTCTCAAAACCGAGGTTGACATGTTTCGAGTTCCTCTCAACATTTTGGAAATCCCGCTGAAACTTTGGACATTCTCGTGAAGGGTTCCCAATCCCCGACAAGACTGGTACCCTTTCACGTCCAAATCTCTCAAACTCCGGGAGAGATTCTCTAAAACCGAGGTTCACATGTTTTGAGTTCCTTTCAACATTTTGGAAATCCCGCTGAAACTTTGGACATTCTGGCGAAGGGTTCCCAATCCCCGACAAGACTGGTACCCTTTCACGTCCAAATCTCTCAAACTCCGGGAGAGATTCTCAAAACCGAGGTTGACATGTTTCGAGTTCCTCTCAACATTTTGGAAATCCCGCTGAAACTTTGGACATTCTCGCGAAGGGTTCCCAATCCCCGACAAGACTGCTACCCTTTCACGTCCAAATCTCTCAAACTCCGGGAGAGATTCTCAAAACCGAGGTTGACATGTTTCGAGTTCCTCTCAACATTTTGGAAATCCCGCTGAAACTTTGGACATTCTCGCGAAGGGTTCCCAATCCCCGACAAGACTGGTACCCTTTCACGTCCAAATCTCTCAAACTCCGGGAGAGATTCTCAAAACCGAGGTTGACATGTTTCGAGTTCCTCTCAACATTTTGGAAATCCCGCTGAAACTTTGGACATTCTCGCGAAGGGTTCCCAATCCCCGACAAGACTGGTACCCTTTCACGTCCAAATCTCTCAAACTCCGGGAGAGATTCTCAAAACCGAGGTTGACATGTTTCGAGTTCCTCTCAACATTTTGGAAATCCCGCTGAAACTTTGGACATTCTGGCGAAGGGTTCCCAATCCCCGACAAGACTGGTACCCTTTCACGTCCAAATCTCTCAAACTCCGGGAGAGATTCTCAAAACCAAGGTTGACATGTTTCGAGTTCCTCTCAACATTTTGGAAATCCCGCTGAAACTTTGGACATTCTGGCGAAGGGTTCCCAATCCCCGACAAGACTGGTACCCTTTCACGTCCAAATCTCTCAAACTCCGGGAGAGATTCTCAAAACCAAGGTTGACATGTTTCGAGTTCCTCTCAACATTTTGGAAATCCCGCTGAAACTTTGGACATTCTGGCGAAGGGTTCCCAATCCCCGACAAGACTGGTACCCTTTCACGTCCAAATCTCTCAAACTCCGGGAGAGATTCTCAAAACCGAGGTTGACATGTTTCGAGTTCCTCTCAACATTTTGGAAATCCCGCTGAAACTTTGGACATTCTGGCGAAGGGTTCCCAATCCCCGACAAGACTGGTACCCTTTCACGTCCAAATCTCTCAAAATCCGGGAGAGATTCTCAAAGCCAAGGTTGACATGATTCGAGTTCCTCTAAACATTTTGGAAATCCCGCTGAAACTTTGGACATTCTGGCGAAGGGTTCCCAATCCCCGACAAGACTGGTACCCTTTCACGTCCAAATCTCTCAAACTCCGGGAGAGATTCTCAAAACCGAGGTTGACATGTTTCGAGTTCCTCTCAACATTTTGGAAATCCCGCTGAAACTTTGGACATTCTCGCGAAGGGTTCCCAATCCCTGACAAGACTGGTACCCTTTCACGTCCAAATCTCTCAAACTCCGGGAGAGATTCTCAAAACCAAGGTTGACATGTTTCGAGTTCCTCTCAACATTTTGGAAATCCCGCTGAAACTTTGGACATTCTCGCGAAGGGTTCCCAATCCCCGACAAGACTCGTACCCTTTCACGTCCAAATCTCTCAAACTCCGGGAGAGATTCTCAAAACCAAGGTTGACATGTTTCGAGTTCCTCTCAACATTTTGGAAATCCCGCTGAAACTTTGGACATTCTGGCGAAGGGTTCCCAATCCCCGACAAGACTGGTACCCTTTCACGTCCAAATCTCTCAAACTCCGGGAGAGATTCTCAAAACCAAGGTTGACATGTTTCGAGTTCCTCTCAACATTTTGGAAATCCCGCTGAAACTTTGGACATTCTCGCGAAGGGTTCCCAATCCCCGACAAGACTGGTACCCTTTCACGTCCATTCTCTCAAACTCCGGGAGAGATTCTCAAAACCAAGTTTCACATGTTTCGAGTTCCTTTCAACATTTTGGAAATCCCGCTGAAACTTTGGACATTCTCGCGAAGGGTTCCCAATCCCCGACAAGACTGGTACCCTTTCACGTCCAAATCTCTCAAACTCCGGGAGAGATTCTCAAAACCAAGGTTGACATGTTTCGTGTTCCTCTCAACATTTTGGAAATCCCGCTGAAACTTTGGACATTCTCGCGAAGGGTTCCCAATCCCCGACAAGACTGGTACCCTTTCACGTCCAAATCTCTCAAACTCCGGGAGAGATTCTCAAAACCAAGGTTCACATGTTTCGAGTTCCTTTCAACATTTTGGAAATCCCGCTGAAACTTTGGACATTCTCGCGAAGGGTTCCCAATCCCCGACAAGACGGGTACCCTTTCACGTCCAAATCTCTCAAACTCCGGGAGAGATTCTCAAAACCAAGGTTGACATGTTTCGAGTTCCTCTCAACATTTTGGAAATCCCGCTGAAACTTTGGACATTCTGGCGAAGGGTTCCCAATCCCCGACAAGACTGGTAACCTTTCACGTCCAAATCTCTCAAACTCCGGGAGAGATTCTCAAAACCAAGGTTGACATGATTCGAGTTCCTCTCAACATTTTGGAAATCCCGCTGAAACTTTGGACATTCTGGCGAAGGGTTCCCAATCCCCGACAAGACTGGTACCCTTTCACGTCCAAATCTCTCAAACTCCGGGAGAGATTCTCAAAACCAAGGTTGACATGTTTCGAGTTCCTCTCAACATTTTGGAAATACCGCTGAAACTTTGGACATTCTGGCGAAGGGTTCCCAATCCCCGACAAGACTGGTACCCTTTCACGTCCAAATCTCTCAAACTCCGGGAGAGATTCTCAAAACCAAGGTTGACATGTTTCGAGTTCCTTTCAACATTTTGGAAATCCCGCTGAAACTTTGGACATTCTCGCGAAGGGTTCCCAATCCCCGACAAGACTGCTACCCTTTCACGTCCAAATCTCTCAAACTCCGGGAGAGATTCTCAAAACCGAGGTTGACATGTTTCGAGTTCCTCTCAACATTTTGGAAATCCCGCTGAAACTTTGGACATTCTGGCGAAGGGTTCCCAATCCCCGACAAGACTGGTACCCTTTCACGTCCAAATCTCTCAAACTCCGGGAGAGATTCTCAAAACCAACGTTG
The DNA here is from genome assembly GCF_964273445.1 of Streptopelia decaocto. Classification (NCBI taxonomy): domain Eukaryota; kingdom Metazoa; phylum Chordata; class Aves; order Columbiformes; family Columbidae; genus Streptopelia; species Streptopelia decaocto. The sequence continues at coordinate 317,427 of NW_028116776.1, forward strand.
ACATGATTCGAGTTCCTCTAAACATTTTGGAAATCCCGCTGAAACTTTGGACATTCTGGCGAAGGGTTCCCAATCCCCGACAAGACTGGTACCCTTTCACGTCCAAATCTCTCAAACTCCGGGAGAGATTCTCAAAACCGAGGTTGACATGTTTCGAGTTCCTCTCAACATTTTGGAAATCCCGCTGAAACTTTGGACATTCTCGCGAAGGGTTCCCAATCCCTGACAAGACTGGTACCCTTTCACGTCCAAATCTCTCAAACTCCTGGAGAGATTCTCAAAACCAAGGTTGACATGTTTCGAGTTCCTCTCAACATTTTGGAAATCCCGCTGAAACTTTGGACATTCTGGCGAAGGGTTCCCAATCCCCGACAAGACTGGTACCCTTTCACGTCCAAATCTCTCAAATTCCGGGAGAGATTCTCAAAGCCAAGGTTGACATGTTTCGAGTTCCTCTCAACATTTTGGAAATCCCGCTGAAACTTTGGACATTCTGGCGAAGGGTTCCCAATCCCCGACAAGACTGGTACCCTTTCACGTCCAAATCTCTCAAACTCCGGGAGAGATTCTCAAAACCAAGGTTGACATGTTTCGAGTTCCTTTCAACATTTTGGAAATCCCGCTGAAACTTTGGACATTCTGGCGAAGGGTTCCCAATCCCCGACAAGACTGGTACCCTTTCACGTCCAAATCTCTCAAACTCCGGGAGAGATTCTCAAAACCAAGGTTGACATGTTTCGAGTTCCTCTCAACATTTTGGAAATCCCGCTGAAACTTTGGACATTCTGGCGAAGGGTTCCCAATCCCCGACAAGACTGGTACCCTTTCACATCCAAATCTCTCAAACTCCGGGAGAGATTCTCAAAACCAAGGTTCACATGTTTCGAGTTCCTTTCAACATTTTGGAAATCCCGCTGAAACTTTGGACATTCTCGCGAAGGGTTCCCAATCCCCGACAAGACTGGTACCCTTTCACGTCCAAATCTCTCAAATTCCGGGAGAGATTCTCAAAGCCAAGGTTGACATGTTTCGAGTTCCTCTCAACATTTTGGAAATCCCGCTGAAACTTTGGACATTCTCGCGAAGGGTTCCCAATCCCCGACAAGACTGGTACCCTTTCACGTCCAAATCTCTCAAACTCCGGGAGAGATTCTCAAAACCAAGGTTGACATGTTTCGAGTTCCTCTCAACATTTTGGAAATCCCGCTGAAACTTTGGACATTCTCGCGAAGGGTTCCCAATCCCCGACAAGACTGGTACCCTTTCACGTCCAAATCTCTCAAACTCCGGGAGAGATTCTCAAAACCAAGGTTGACATGTTTCGAGTTCCTCTCAACATTTTGGAAATCCCGCTGAAACTTTGGACATTCTCGCGAAGGGTTCCCAATCCCCGACAAGACTGGTACCCTTTCACGTCCAAATCTCTCAAACTCCGGGAGAGATTCTCAAAACCAAGGTTCACATGTTTCGAGTTCCTTTCAACATTTTGGAAATCCCGCTGAAACTTTGGACATTCTCGCGAAGGGTTCCCAATCCCCGACAAGACTGGTACCCTTTCACGTCCAAATCTCTCAAACTCCGGGAGAGATTCTCAAAACCAAGGTTGACATGTTTCGTGTTCCTCTCAACATTTTGGAAATCCCGCTGAAACTTTGGACATTCTCGCGAAGGGTTCCCAATCCCCGACAAGACTGGTACCCTTTCACGTCCAAATCTCTCAAACTCCGGGAGAGATTCTCAAAACCAAGGTTCACATGTTTCGAGTTCCTTTCAACATTTTGGAAATCCCGCTGAAACTTTGGACATTCTGGCGAAGGGTTCCCAATCCCCGACAAGACTGGTACCCTTTCACGTCCAAATCTCTCAAACTCCGGGAGAGATTCTCAAAACCAAGGTTCACATGTTTCGAGTTCCTCTCAACATTTTGGAAATCCCGCTGAAACTTTGGACATTCTGGCGAAGGGTTCCCAATCCCCGACAAGACTGGTACCCTTTCACGTCCAAATCTCTCAAACTCCGGGAGAGATTCTCAAAGCCAAGGTTGACATGATTCGAGTTCCTCTAAACATTTTGGAAATCCCGCTGAAACTTTGGACATTCTGGCGAAGGGTTCCCAATCCCCGACAAGACTGGTACCCTTTCACGTCCAAATCTCTCAAACTCCGGGAGAGATTCTCAAAACCAAGGTTGACATGTTTCGAGTTCCTCTCAACATTTTGGAAATCCCGCTGAAACTTTGGACATTCTCGCGAAGGGTTCCCAATCCCCGACAAGACTGGTACCCTTTCACGTCCAAATCTCTCAAACTCCGGGAGAGATTCTCAAAACCGAGGTTGACATGTTTCGAGTTCCTCTCAACATTTTGGAAATCCCGCTGAAACTTTGGACATTCTCGCGAAGGGTTCCCAATCCCTGACAAGACTGGTACCCTTTCACGTCCAAATCTCTCAAACTCCGGGAGAGATTCTCAAAACCAAGGTTGACATGTTTCGAGTTCCTCTCAACATTTTGGAAATCCCGCTGAAACTTTGGACATTCTGGCGAAGGGTTCCCAATCCCCGACAAGACTGGTACCCTTTCACGTCCAAATCTCTCAAACTCCGGGAGAGATTCTCAAAACCAAGGTTGACATGTTTCGAGTTCCTCTCAACATTTTGGAAATCCCGCTGAAACTTTGGACATTCTCGCGAAGGGTTCCCAATCCCCGACAAGACTCGTACCCTTTCACGTCCAAATCTCTCAAACTCCGGGAGAGATTCTCAAAACCAAGGTTGACATGTTTCGAGTTCCTCTCAACATTTTGGAAATCCCGCTGAAACTTTGGACATTCTGGCGAAGGGTTCCCAATCCCCGACAAGACTGGTACCCTTTCACGTCCAAATCTCTCAAACTCCGGGAGAGATTCTCAAAACCAAGGTTCACATGTTTCGAGTTCCTTTCAACATTTTGGAAATCCCGCTGAAACTTTGGACATTCTCGCGAAGGGTTCCCAATCCCCGACAAGACTGGTACCCTTTCACGTCCAAATCTCTCAAATTCCGGGAGAGATTCTCAAAACCAAGGTTGACATGTTTCGAGTTCCACTCAACATTTTGGAAATCCCGCTGAAACTTTGGACATTCTCGCGAAGGGTTCCCAATCCCCGACAAGACTGGTACCCTTTCACGTCCAAATCTCTCAAACTCCGGGAGAGATTCTCAAAACCAAGGTTGACATGTTTCGAGTTCCTCTCAACATTTTGGAAATCCCGCTGAAACTTTGGACATTCTCGCGAAGGGTTCCCAATCCCCGACAAGACTGGTACACTTTCACGTCCAAATCTCTCAAACTCCGGGAGAGATTCTCAAAACCAAGGTTGACATGTTTCGAGTTCCTCTCAACATTTTGGAAATCCCGCTGAAACTTTGGACATTCTCGCGAAGGGTTCCCAATCCCCGACAAGACTGGTACCCTTTCACGTCCAAATCTCTCAAACTCCGGGCGAGATTCTCAAAACCAAGGTTCACAAGTTTCGAGTTCCTTTCAACATTTTGGAAATCCCGCTGAAACTTTGGACATTCTCGCGAAGGGTTCCCAATCCCCGACAAGACTGGTACCCTTTCACGTCCAAATCTCTCAAACTCCGGGAGAGATTCTCAAAACCAAGGTTGACATGTTTCGTGTTCCTCTCAACATTTTGGAAATCCCGCTGAAACTTTGGACATTCTCGCGAAGGGTTCCCAATCCCCGACAAGACTGGTACCCTTTCACGTCCAAATCTCTCAAACTCCGGGAGAGATTCTCAAAACCAAGGTTCACATGTTTCGAGTTCCTCTCAACATTTTGGAAATCCCGCTGAAACTTTGGACATTCTCGCGAAGGGTTCCCAATCCCCGACAAGACTGGTACCCTTTCACGTCCAAATCTCTCAAACTCCGGGAGAGATTCTCAAAACCAAGGTTGACATGTTTCGAGTTCCTCTCAACATTTTGGAAATCCCGCTGAAACTTTGGACATTCTCGCGAAGGGTTCCCAATCCCCGACAAGACTGGTACCCTTTCACGTCCAAATCTCTCAAACTCCGGGAGAGATTCTCAAAACCAAGGTTGACATGATTCGAGTTCCTCTCAACATTTTGGAAATCCCGCTGAAACTTTGGACATTCTGGCGAAGGGTTCCCAATCCCCGACAAGACTGGTACCCTTTCACGTCCAAATCTCTCAAACTCCGGGAGAGATTCTCAAAACCGAGGTTGACATGTTTCGAGTTCCTCTCAACATTTTGGAAATCCCGCTGAAACTTTGGACATTCTGGCGAAGGGTTCCCAATCCCCGACAAGACTGGTACCCTTTCACGTCCAAATCTCTCAAACTCCGGGAGAGATTCTCAAAACCAAGGTTGACATGTTTCGAGTTCCTCTCAACATTTTGGAAATCCCGCTGAAACTTTGGACATTCTGGCGAAGGGTTCCCAATCCCTGACAAGACAGGTACCCTTTCACGTACAAATCTCTCAAACTCCGGGAGAGATTCTCAAAACCAAGGTTGACATGTTTCGAGTTCCTCTCAACATTTTGGAAATCCCGCTGAAACTTTGGACATTCTCGCGAAGGATTCCCAATCCCAGACAAGACTGGTACCCTTTCACGTCCAAATCTCTCAAACTCCGGGAGAGATTCTCAAAACCAAGGTTGACATGTTTCGAGTTCCTCTCAACATTTTGGAAATCCCGCTGAAACTTTGGACATTCTCGCGAAGGGTTCCCAATCCCCGACAAGACTGGTACCCTTTCACGTCCAAATCTCTCAAACTCCGGGAGAGATTCTCAAAACCAAGGTTGACATGTTTCGAGTTCCTCTCAACATTTTGGAAATCCCGCTGAAACTTTGGACATTCTCGCGAAGGGTTCCCAATCCCTGACAAGACTGGAACCCTTTCACGTCCAAATCTCTCAAACTCCGGGAGAGATTCTCAAAACCAAGGTTGACATGATTCGAGTTCCTCTCAACATTTTGGAAATCCCGCTGAAACTTTGGACATTCTCGCGAAGGGTTCCCAATCCCCGACAAGACTGGTACCCTTTCACGTCCAAATCTCTCAAACTCCGGGAGAGATTCTCAAAACCGAGGTTGACATGTTTCAAGTTCCTCTCAACATTTTGGAAATCCCACTGAAACTTTGGACATTCTGGCGAAGGGTTCCCAATCCTCGACAAGACTGGTACCCTTTCACATCCAAATCTCTCAAACTCCGGGAGAGATTCTCAAAACCGAGGTTGACATGTTTCGAGTTCCTCTCAACATTTTGGAAATCCCGCTGAAACTTTGGACATTCTCGCGAAGGGTTCCCAATCCCCGACAAGACTGGTACCCTTTCACGTCCAAATCTCTCAAACTCCGGGAGAGATTCTCAAAACCGAGGTTGACATGTTTCGAGTTCCTCTCAACATTTTGGAAATCCCGCTGAAACTTTGGACATTCTGGCGAAGGGTTCCCAATCCCCGACAAGACTGGTACCCTTTCACGTCCAAATCTCTCAAACTCCGGGAGAGATTCTCAAAGCCAAGGTTGACATGATTCGAGTTCCTCTAAACATTTTGGAAATCCCGCTGAAACTTTGGACATTCTGGCGAAGGGTTCCCAATCCCCGACAAGACTGGTACCCTTTCACGTCCAAATCTCTCAAACTCCGGGAGAGATTCTCAAAACCAAGGTTGACATGTTTCGAGTTCCTCTCAACATTTTGGAAATCCCGCTGAAACTTTGGACATTCTCGCGAAGGGTTCCCAATCCCCGACAAGACTGGTACCCTTTCACGTCCAAATCTCTCAAACTCCGGGAGAGATTCTCAAAACCGAGGTTGACATGTTTCGAGTTCCTCTCAACATTTTGGAAATCCCGCTGAAACTTTGGACATTCTCGCGAAGGGTTCCCAATCCCTGACAAGACTGGTACCCTTTCACGTCCAAATCTCTCAAACTCCGGGAGAGATTCTCAAAACCAAGGTTGACATGTTTCAAGTTCCTCTCAACATTTTGGAAATCCCGCTGAAACTTTGGACATTCTGGCGAAGGGTTCCCAATCCCCGACAAGACTGGTACCCTTTCACGTCCAAATCTCTCAAACTCCGGGAGAGATTCTCAAAACCAAGGTTGACATGTTTCGAGTTCCTCTCAACATTTTGGAAATCCCGCTGAAACTTTGGACATTCTCGCGAAGGGTTCCCAATCCCCGACAAGACTCGTACCCTTTCACGTCCAAATCTCTCAAACTCCGGGAGAGATTCTCAAAACCAAGGTTGACATGTTTCGAGTTCCTCTCAACATTTTGGAAATCCCGCTGAAACTTTGGACATTCTGGCGAAGGGTTCCCAATCCCCGACAAGACTGGTACCCTTTCACGTCCAAATCTCTCAAACTCCGGGAGAGATTCTCAAAACCAAGGTTCACATGTTTCGAGTTCCTTTCAACATTTTGGAAATCCCGCTGAAACTTTGGACATTCTCGCGAAGGGTTCCCAATCCCCGACAAGACTGGTACCCTTTCACGTCCAAATCTCTCAAATTCCGGGAGAGATTCTCAAAACCAAGGTTGACATGTTTCGAGTTCCACTCAACATTTTGGAAATCCCGCTGAAACTTTGGACATTCTCGCGAAGGGTTCCCAATCCCCGACAAGACTGGTACCCTTTCACGTCCAAATCTCTCAAACTCCGGGAGAGATTCTCAAAACCAAGGTTGACATGTTTCGAGTTCCTCTCAACATTTTGGAAATCCCGCTGAAACTTTGGACATTCTCGCGAAGGGTTCCCAATCCCCGACAAGACTGGTACACTTTCACGTCCAAATCTCTCAAACTCCGGGAGAGATTCTCAAAACCAAGGTTGACATGTTTCGAGTTCCTCTCAACATTTTGGAAATCCCGCTGAAACTTTGGACATTCTCGCGAAGGGTTCCCAATCCCCGACAAGACTGGTACCCTTTCACGTCCAAATCTCTCAAACTCCGGGCGAGATTCTCAAAACCAAGGTTCACAAGTTTCGAGTTCCTTTCAACATTTTGGAAATCCCGCTGAAACTTTGGACATTCTCGCGAAGGGTTCCCAATCCCCGACAAGACTGGTACCCTTTCACGTCCAAATCTCTCAAACTCCGGGAGAGATTCTCAAAACCAAGGTTGACATGTTTCGTGTTCCTCTCAACATTTTGGAAATCCCGCTGAAACTTTGGACATTCTCGCGAAGGGTTCCCAATCCCCGACAAGACTGGTACCCTTTCACGTCCAAATCTCTCAAACTCCGGGAGAGATTCTCAAAACCAAGGTTCACATGTTTCGAGTTCCTCTCAACATTTTGGAAATCCCGCTGAAACTTTGGACATTCTCGCGAAGGGTTCCCAATCCCCGACAAGACTGGTACCCTTTCACGTCCAAATCTCTCAAACTCCGGGAGAGATTCTCAAAACCAAGGTTGACATGTTTCGAGTTCCTCTCAACATTTTGGAAATCCCGCTGAAACTTTGGACATTCTCGCGAAGGGTTCCCAATCCCCGACAAGACTGGTACCCTTTCACGTCCAAATCTCTCAAACTCCGGGAGAGATTCTCAAAACCAAGGTTGACATGATTCGAGTTCCTCTCAACATTTTGGAAATCCCGCTGAAACTTTGGACATTCTGGCGAAGGGTTCCCAATCCCCGACAAGACTGGTACCCTTTCACGTCCAAATCTCTCAAACTCCGGGAGAGATTCTCAAAACCGAGGTTGACATGTTTCGAGTTCCTCTCAACATTTTGGAAATCCCGCTGAAACTTTGGACATTCTGGCGAAGGGTTCCCAATCCCCGACAAGACTGGTACCCTTTCACGTCCAAATCTCTCAAACTCCGGGAGAGATTCTCAAAACCAAGGTTGACATGTTTCGAGTTCCTCTCAACATTTTGGAAATCCCGCTGAAACTTTGGACATTCTGGCGAAGGGTTCCCAATCCCTGACAAGACAGGTACCCTTTCACGTACAAATCTCTCAAACTCCGGGAGAGATTCTCAAAACCAAGGTTGACATGTTTCGAGTTCCTCTCAACATTTTGGAAATCCCGCTGAAACTTTGGACATTCTCGCGAAGGGTTCCCAATCCCCGACAAGACTGGTACCCTTTCACGTCCAAATCTCTCAAACTCCGGGAGAGATTCTCAAAACCAAGGTTGACATGTTTCGAGTTCCTCTCAACATTTTGGAAATCCCGCTGAAACTTTGGACATTCTCGCGAAGGGTTCCCAATCCCCGACAAGACTGGTACCCTTTCACGTCCAAATCTCTCAAACTCCGGGAGAGATTCTCAAAACCAAGGTTGACATGTTTCGAGTTCCTCTCAACATTTTGGAAATCCCGCTGAAACTTTGGACATTCTCGCGAAGGGTTCCCAATCCCTGACAAGACTGGAACCCTTTCACGTCCAAATCTCTCAAACTCCGGGAGAGATTCTCAAAACCAAGGTTGACATGATTCGAGTTCCTCTCAACATTTTGGAAATCCCGCTGAAACTTTGGACATTCTCGCGAAGGGTTCCCAATCCCCGACAAGACTGGTACCCTTTCACGTCCAAATCTCTCAAACTCCGGGAGAGATTCTCAAAACCGAGGTTGACATGTTTCAAGTTCCTCTCAACATTTTGGAAATCCCACTGAAACTTTGGACATTCTGGCGAAGGGTTCCCAATCCTCGACAAGACTGGTACCCTTTCACATCCAAATCTCTCAAACTCCGGGAGAGATTCTCAAAACCGAGGTTGACATGTTTCGAGTTCCTCTCAACATTTTGGAAATCCCGCTGAAACTTTGGACATTCTCGCGAAGGGTTCCCAATCCCCGACAAGACTGGTACCCTTTCACGTCCAAATCTCTCAAACTCCGGGAGAGATTCTCAAAACCGAGGTTGACATGTTTCGAGTTCCTCTCAACATTTTGGAAATCCCGCTGAAACTTTGGACATTCTGGCGAAGGGTTCCCAATCCCCGACAAGACTGGTACCCTTTCACGTCCAAATCTCTCAAACTCCGGGAGAGATTCTCAAAACCAAGGTTGACATGTTTCGAGTTCCTCTCAACATTTTGGAAATCCCGCTGAAACTTTGGACATTCTCGCGAAGGGTTCCCAATCCCCGACAAGACTGGTACCCTTTCACGTCCAAATCTCTCAAAATCCGGGAGAGATTCTCAAAACCAAGGTTGACATGTTTCGAGTTCCTCTCAACATTTTGGAAATCCCGCTGAAACTTTGGACATTCTCGCGAAGGGTTCCCAATCCCTGACAAGACTGGAACCCTTTCACGTCCAAATCTCTCAAACTCCGGGAGAGATTCTCAAAACCAAGGTTGACATGATTCGAGTTCCTCTCAACATTTTGGAAATCCCGCTGAAACTTTGGACATTCTCGCGAAGGGTTCCCAATCCCCGACAAGACTGGTACCCTTTCACGTCCAAATCTCTCAAACTCCGGGAGAGATTCTCAAAACCGAGGTTGACATGTTTCGAGTTCCTCTCAACATTTTGGAAATCCCGCTGAAACTTTGGACATTCTGGCGAAGGGTTCCCAATCCCCGACAAGACTGGTACCCTTTCACGTCCAAATCTCTCAAACTCCGGGAGAGATTCTCAAAACCGAGGTTCACATGTTTTGAGTTCCTTTCAACATTTTGGAAATCCCGCTGAAACTTTGGACATTCTGGCGAAGGGTTCCCAATCCCCGACAAGACTGGTACCCTTTCACGTCCAAATCTCTCAAACTCCGGGAGAGATTCTCAAAACCGAGGTTGACATGTTTCGAGTTCCTCTCAACATTTTGGAAATCCCGCTGAAACTTTGGACATTCTCGCGAAGGGTTCCCAATCCCCGACAAGACTGGTACCCTTTCACGTCCAAATCTCTCAAACTCTGGGAGAGATTCTCAAAACCGAGGTTGACATGTTTCGAGTTCCTCTCAACATTTTGGAAATCCCGCTGAAACTTTGGACATTCTCGCGAAGGGTTCCCAATCCCCGACAAGACTGGTATCCTTTCACGTCCAAATCTCTCAAACTCCGGGAGAGATTCTCAAAACCAAGGTTCACATGTTTCGAGTTCCTCTCAACATTTTGGAAATCCCGCTGAAACTTTGGACATTCTCGCGAAGGGTTCCCAATCCCCGACAAGACTGGTACCCTTTCACGTCCAAATCTCTCAAACTCCGGGAGAGATTCTCAAAACCAAGGTTGACATGTTTCGAGTTCCTCTCAACATTTTGGAAATCCCGCTGAAACTTTGGACATTCTCGCGAAGGGTTCCCAATCCCCGACAAGACTGGTACCCTTTCACGTCCAAATCTCTCAAACTCCGGGAGAGATTCTCAAAACCAAGGTTGACATGATTCGAGTTCCTCTCAACATTTTGGAAATCCCGCTGAAACTTTGGACATTCTGGCGAAGGGTTCCCAATCCCCGACAAGACTGGTACCCTTTCACGTCCAAATCTCTCAAACTCCGGGAGAGATTCTCAAAACCAAGGTTGACATGTTTCGAGTTCCTCTCAACATTTTGGAAATCCCGCTGAAACTTTGGACATTCTGGCGAAGGGTTCCCAATCCCCGACAAGACTGGTACCCTTTCACGTCCAAATCTCTCAAACTCCGGGAGCATTCTCAAAACCGAGGTTGACATGTTTCGAGTTCCTCTCAACATTTTGGAAATCCCGCTGAAACTTTGGACATTCTGGCGAAGGGTTCCCAATCCCCGACAAGACTGGTACCCTTTCACGTCCAAATCTCTCAAACTCCGGGAGAGATTCTCAAAACCAAGGTTGACATGTTTCGAGTTCCTCTCAACATTTTGGAAATCCCGCTGAAACTTTGGACATTCTGGCGAAGGGTTCCCAATCCCTGACAAGACAGGTACCCTTTCACGTCCAAATCTCTCAAACTCCGGGAGAGATTCTCAAAACCAAGGTTGACATGTTTCGAGTTCCTCTCAACATTTTGGAAATCCCGCTGAAACTTTGGACATTCTCGCGAAGGGTTCCCAATCCCCGACAAGACTGGTACCCTTTCACGTCCAAATCTCTCAAACTCCGGGAGAGATTCTCAAAACCAAGGTTGACATGTTTCGAGTTCCTCTCAACATTTTGGAAATCCCGCTGAAACTTTGGACATTCTCGCGAAGGGTTCCCAATCCCCGACAAGACTGGTACCCTTTCACGTCCAAATCTCTCAAACTCCGGGAGAGATTCTCAAAACCAAGGTTGACATGTTTCGAGTTCCTCTCAACATTTTGGAAATCCCGCTGAAACTTTGGACATTCTCGCGAAGGGTTCCCAATCCCTGACAAGACTGGAACCCTTTCACGTCCAAATCTCTCAAACTCCGGGAGAGATTCTCAAAACCAAGGTTGACATGTTTCAAGTTCCTCTCAACATTTTGGAAATCCCGCTGAAACTTTGGACATTCTCGCGAAGGGTTCCCAATCCCCGACAAGACTGGTACCCTTTCACGTCCAAATCTCTCAAACTCCGGGAGAGATTCTCAAAACCGAGGTTGACATGTTTCAAGTTCCTCTCAACATTTTGGAAATCCCGCTGAAACTTTGGACATTCTGGCGAAGGGTTCCCAATCCTCGACAAGACTGGTACCCTTTCACATCCAAATCTCTCAAACTCCGGGAGAGATTCTCAAAACCGAGGTTGACATGTTTCGAGTTCCTCTCAACATTTTGGAAATCCCGCTGAAACTTTGGACATTCTGGCGAAGGGTTCCCAATCCCCGACAAGACTGGTACCCTTTCACGTCCAAATCTCTCAAACTCCGGGAGAGATTCTCAAAACCGAGGTTGACATGTTTCGAGTTCCTCTCAACATTTTGGAAATCCCGCTGAAACATTGGACATTCTCGCGAAGGGTTCCCAATCCCCGACAAGACTGGTACCCTTTCACGTCCAAATCTCTCAAACTCCGGGAGAGATTCTCAAAACCGAGGTTGACATGTTTCGAGTTCCTCTCAACATTTTGGAAATCCCGCTGAAACTTTGGACATTCTGGCGAAGGGTTCCCAATCCCTGACAAGACAGGTACCCTTTCACGTCCAAATCTCTCAAACTCCGGGAGAGATTCTCAAAACCAAGGTTGACATGTTTCGAGTTCCTCTCAACATTTTGGAAATCCCGCTGAAACTTTGGACATTCTGGCGAAGGGTTCCCAATCCCCGACAAGACTGGTACCCTTTCACGTCCAAATCTCTCAAACTCCGGGAGAGATTCTCAAAACCAAGGTTGACATGTTTCGAGTTCCTCTCAACATTTTGGAAATCCCGCTGAAACTTTGGACATTCTCGCGAAGGGTTCCCAATCCCCGACAAGACTGGTACCCTTTCACGTCCAAATCTCTCAAAATCCGGGAGAGATTCTCAAAACCAAGGTTGACATGTTTCGAGTTCCTCTCAACATTTTGGAAATCCCGCTGAAACTTTGGACATTCTCGCGAAGGGTTCCCAATCCCTGACAAGACTGGAACCCTTTCACGTCCAAATCTCTCAAACTCCGGGAGAGATTCTCAAAACCAAGGTTGACATGATTCGAGTTCCTCTCAACATTTTGGAAATCCCGCTGAAACTTTGGACATTCTCGCGAAGGGTTCCCAATCCCCGACAAGACTGGTACCCTTTCACGTCCAAATCTCTCAAACTCCGGGAGAGATTCTCAAAACCGAGGTTGACATGTTTCGAGTTCCTCTCAACATTTTGGAAATCCCGCTGAAACTTTGGACATTCTGGCGAAGGGTTCCCAATCCCCGACAAGACTGGTACACTTTCACGTCCAAATCTCTCAAACTCCGGGAGAGATTCTCAAAACCGAGGTTCACATGTTTTGAGTTCCTTTCAACATTTTGGAAATCCCGCTGAAACTTTGGACATTCTGGCGAAGGGTTCCCAATCCCCGACAAGACTGGTACCCTTTCACGTCCAAATCTCTCAAACTCCGGGAGAGATTCTCAAAACCGAGGTTGACATGTTTCGAGTTCCTCTCAACATTTTGGAAATCCCGCTGAAACTTTGGACATTCTCGCGAAGGGTTCCCAATCCCCGACAAGACTGGTACCCTTTCACGTCCAAATCTCTCAAACTCTGGGAGAGATTCTCAAAACCGAGGTTGACATGTTTCGAGTTCCTCTCAACATTTTGGAAATCCCGCTGAAACTTTGGACATTCTCGCGAAGGGTTCCCAATCCCCGACAAGACTGGTATCCTTTCACGTCCAAATCTCTCAAACTCCGGGAGAGATTCTCAAAACCGAGGTTGACATGTTTCGAGTTCCTCTCAACATTTTGGAAATCCCGCTGAAACTTTGGACATTCTCGCGAAGGGTTCCCAATCCCCGACAAGACTGGTACCCTTTCACGTCCAAATCTCTCAAACTCCGGGAGAGATTCTCAAAACCAAGGTTGACATGTTTCAAGTTCCTCTCAACATTTTGGAAATCCCGCTGAAACTTTGGACATTCTCGCGAAGGGTTCCCAATCCCCGACAAGACTGGTACCCTTTCACGTCCAAATCTCTCAAACTCCGGGAGAGATTCTCAAAACCAAGGTTGACATGTTTCGAGTTCCTCTCAACATTTTGGAAATCCCGCTGAAACTTTGGACATTCTGGTGAAGGGTTCCCAATCCCCGACAAGACTGGTACCCTTTCACGTCCAAATCTCTCAAACTCCGGGAGAGATTCTCAAAACCAAGGTTGACATGTTTCGAGTTCCTCTCAACATTTTGGAAATCCCGCTGAAACTTTGGACATTCTGGCAAAGGGTTCCCAATCCCCGACAAGACTGGTACCCTTTCACGTCCAAATCTCTCAAACTCCGGGAGAGATTCTCAAAACCAAGGTTGACATGTTTCGAGTTCCTCTCAACATTTTGGAAATCCCGCTGAAACTTTGGACATTCTCGCGAAGGGTTCCCAATCCCCGACAAGACTGGTACCCTTTCACGTCCAAATCTCTCAAACTCCGGGAGAGATTCTCAAAACCGAGGTTGACATGTTTCGAGTTCCTCTCAACATTTTGGAAATCCCGCTGAAACTTTGGACATTCTGGCGAAGGGTTCCCAATCCTCGACAAGACTGGTACCCTTTCACGTCCAAATCTCTCAAACTCCGGGAGAGATTCTCAAAACCGAGGTTGACATGTTTCGAGTTCCTCTCAACATTTTGGAAATCCCGCTGAAACTTTGGACATTCTGGCGAAGGGTTCCCAATCCCCGACAAGACTGGTACCCTTTCACGTCCAAATCTCTCAAACTCTGGGAGAGATTCTCAAAACCGAGGTTCACATGTTTCGAGTTCCTTTCAACATTTTGGAAATCCCGCTGAAACTTTGGACATTCTGGCGAAGGGTTCCCAATCCCCGACAAGACTGGTACCCTTTCACGTCCAAATCTCTCAAACTCCGGGAGAGATTCTCAAAACCGAGGTTGACATGTTTCGAGTTCCTCTCAACATTTTGGAAATCCCGCTGAAACTTTGGACATTCTGGCGAAGGGTTCCCAATCCCCGACAAGACTGGTACCCTTTCACGTCCAAATCTCTCAAACTCTGGGAGAGATTCTCAAAACCGAGGTTGACATGTTTCGAGTTCCTCTCAACATTTTGGAAATCCCGCTGAAACTTTGGACATTCTGGCGAAGGGTTCCCAATCCCCGACAAGACTGGTACCCTTTCACGTCCAAATCTCTCAAACTCCGGGAGAGATTCTCAAAACCGAGGTTGACATGTTTCGAGTTCCTCTCAACATTTTGGAAATCCCGCTGAAACTTTGGACATTCTGGCGAATGGTTCCCAATCCCCGACAAGACTGGTACCCTTTCACGTCCAAATCTCTCAGACTCCGGGAGAGATTCTCAAAACCGAGGTTGACATGTTTCGAGTTCCTCTCAACATTTTGGAAATCCCGCTGAAACTTTGGACATTCTGGCGAAGGGTTCCCAATCCCCGACAAGACTGGTACCCTTTCACGTCCAAATCTCTCAAACTCCGGGAGAGATTCTCAAAACCGAGGTTGACATGTTTCGAGTTCCTCTCAACATTTTGGAAATCCCGCTGAAACTTTGGACATTAGCGAAGGGTTCCCAATCCCCGACAAGACTGGTACCCTTTCACGTCCAAATCTCTCAAACTCCGGGAGATATTCTCAAAACCGAGGTTGACATGTTTCGAGTTCCTTTCAACATTTTGGAAATCCCGCTGAAACTTTGGACATTCTCGCGAAGGGTTCCCAATCCCCGACAAGACTGGTACCCTTTCACGTCCAAATCTCTCAAACTCCGGGAGAGATTCTCAAAACCGAGGTTGACATGTTTCGAGTTCCTCTCAACATTTTGGAAATCCCGCTGAAACTTTGGACATTCTCGCGAAGGGTTCCCAATCCCCGACAAGACTGGTACCCTTTCACGTCCAAATCTCTCAAACTCCGGGAGAGATTCTCAAAACCGAGGTTGACATGTTTCGAGTTCCTCTCAACATTTTGGAAATCCCGCTGAAACTTTGGACATTCTCGCGAAGGGTTCCCAATCCCCGACAAGACTGGTACCCTTTCACGTCCAAATCTCTCAAACTCCGGGAGAGATTCTCAAAACCAAGGTTGACATGTTTCGAGTTCCTCTCAACATTTTGGAAATCCCGCTGAAACTTTGGACATTCTGGCGAAGGGTTCCCAATCCCCGACAAGACTGGTACCCTTTCACGTCCAAATCTCTCAAACTCCGGGAGAGATTCTCAAAACCAAGGTTGACATGTTTCGAGTTCCTCTCAACATTTTGGAAATCCCGCTGAAACTTTGGACATTCTCGCGAAGGGTTCCCAATCCCCGACAAGACTGGTACCCTTTCACGTCCAAATCTCTCAAACTCCGGGAGAGATTCTCAAAACCAAGGTTGACATGTTTCGAGTTCCTCTCAACATTTTGGAAATCCCGCTGAAACTTTGGACATTCTCGCGAAGGGTTCCCAATCCCCGACAAGACTGGTACCCTTTCACGTCCAAATCTCTCAAACTCCAGGAGAGATTCTCAAAACCAAGGTTGACATGTTTCGAGTTCCTCTCAACATTTTGGAAATCCCACTGAAACTTTGGACATTCTCGCGAAGGGTTCCCAATCCCCGACAAGACTGGTACCCTTTCACGTCCAAATCTCTCAAACTCCGGGAGAGATTCTCAAAACCGAGGTTGACATGTTTCGAGTTCCTCTCAACATTTTGGAAATCCCGCTGAAACTGTGGACATTCTGGCGAAGGGTTCCCAATCCCCGACAAGACTGGTACCCTTTCACGTCCAAATCTCTCAAACTCCGGGAGAGATTCTCAAAACCGAGGTTGACATGTTTCGAGTTCCTCTCAACATTTTGGAAATCCCGCTGAAACTTTGGACATTCTCGCGAAGGGTTCCCAATCCCCGACAAGACTGGTACCCTTTCACGTCCAAATCTCTCAAACTCCGGGAGAGATTCTCAAAACCAAGGTTGACATGTTTCGAGTTCCTCTCAACATTTTGGAAATCCCGCTGAAACTTTGGACATTCTGGCGAAGGGTTCCCAATCCCCGACAAGACTGGTACCCTTTCACGTCCAAATCTCTCAAACTCCGGGAGAGATTCTCAAAACCAAGGTTGACATGTTTCGTGTTCCTGTCAACATTTTGGAAATCCCGCTGAAACTTTGCACATTCTCGCGAAGGGTTCCCAATCCCCGACAAGACTGGTACCCTTTCACGTCCAAATCTCTCAAACTCCGGGAGAGATTCTCAAAACCAAGGTTGACATGTTTCGAGTTCCTCTCAACATTTTGGAAATCCCGCTGAAACTTTGGACATTCTGGCGAAGGGTTCCCAATCCCCGACAAGACTGGTACCCTTTCACGTCCAAATCTCTCAAACTCCGGGAGAGATTCTCAAAACCGAGGTTGACATGTTTCGTGTTCCTGTCAACATTTTGGAAATCCCGCTGAAACTTTGCACATTCTCGCGAAGGGTTCCCAATCCCCGACAAGACTGGTACCCTTTCACGTCCAAATCTCTCAAACTCCGGGAGAGATTCTCAAAACCAAGGTTGACATGTTTCGAGTTCCTCTCAACATTTTGGAAATCCCGCTGAAACTTTGGACATTCTCGCAAAGGGTTCCCAATCCCCGACAAGACTGGTACCCTTTCACGTCCAAATCTCTCAAACTCCGGGAGAGATTCTCAAAACCGAGGTTGACATGTTTCGAGTTCCTCTCAACATTTTGGAAATCCCGCTGAAACTTTGCACATTCTCGCGAAGGGTTCCCAATCCTCGACAAGACTGGTACCCTTTCACGTCCAAATCTCTCAAACTCCGGGAGAGATTCTCAAAACCGAGGTTGACATGTTTCGAGTTCCTCTCAACATTTTGGAAATCCCGCTGAAACTTTGGACATTCTGGCGAAGGGTTCCCAATCCCCGACAAGACTGGTACCCTTTCACGTCCAAATCTCTCAAACTCCGGGAGAGATTCTCAAAACCAAGGTTGACATGTTTCGAGTTCCTCTCAACATTTTGGAAATCCCGCTGAAACTTTGGACATTCTGGCGAAGGGTTCCCAATCCCCGACAAGACTGGTACCCTTTCACGTCCAAATCTCTCAAACTCCGGGAGAGATTCTCAAAACCAAGGTTGACATGTTTCGAGTTCCTCTCAACATTTTGGAAATCCCGCTGAAACTTTGGACATTCTCGCGAAGGGTTCCCAATCCCCGACAAGACTGGTACCCTTTCACGTCCAAATCTCTCAAACTCCGGGAGAGATTCTCAAAACCAAGGTTGACATGATTCGAGTTCCTCTCAACATTTTGGAAATCCCGCTGAAACTTTGGACATTCTCGCGAAGGGTTCCCAATCCCCGACAAGACTGGTACCCTTTCACGTCCAAATCTCTCAAACTCCAGGAGAGATTCTCAAAACCAAGGTTGACATGTTTCGAGTTCCTCTCAACATTTTGGAAATCCCGCTGAAACTTTGGACATTCTCGCGAAGGGTTCCCAATCCCCGACAAGACTGGTACCCTTTCACGTCCAAATCTCTCAAACTCCGGGAGAGATTCTCAAAACCAAGGTTGACATGTTTCGAGTTCCTCTCAACATTTTGGAAATCCCGCTGAAACTTTGGACATTCTCGCGAAGGGTTCCCAATCCCCGACAAGACTGGTACCCTTTCACGTCCAAATCTCTCAAACTCCGGGAGAGATTCTCAAAACCAAGGTTGACATGATTCGAGTTCCTCTCAACATTTTGGAAATCCCGCTGAAACTTTGGACATTCTCGCGAAGGGTTCCCAATCCCCGACAAGACTGGTACCCTTTCACGTCCAAATCTCTCAAACTCCAGGAGAGATTCTCAAAATCAAGGTTGACATGTTTCGAGTTCCTCTCAACATTTTGGAAATCCCGCTGAAACTTTGGACATTCTCGCGAAGGGTTCCCAATCCCCGACAAGACTGGTACCCTTTCACGTCCAAATCTCTCAAACTCCGGGAGAGATTCTCAAAACCAAGGTTGACATGTTTCGAGTTCCTCTCAACATTTTGGAAATCCCGCTGAAACTTTGGACATTCTGGCGAAGGGTTCCCAATCCCCGACAAGACTGGTACCCTTTCACGTCCAAATCTCTCAAACTCTGGGAGAGATTCTCAAAACCAAGGTTGACATGTTTCGAGTTCCTTTCAACATTTTGGAAATCCCGCTGAAACTTTGGACATTCTCGCAAAGGGTTCCCAATCCCCGACAAGACTGGTACCCTTTCACGTCCAAATCTCTCAAACTCCGGGAGAGATTCTCAAAACCAAGGTTGACATGTTTCGAGTTCCTCTCAACATTTTGGAAATCCCGCTGAAACTTTGGACATTCTGGCGAAGGGTTCCCAATCCCCGACAAGACTGGTACCCTTTCACGTCCAAATCTCTCAAACTCCGGGAGAGATTCTCAAAACCAAGGTTGACATGTTTCGAGTTCCTCTCAACATTTTGGAAATCCCGCTGAAACTTTGGACATTCTCGCGAAGGGTTCCCAATCCCCGACAAGACTGGTACCCTTTCACGTCCAAATCTCTCAAACTCCGGGAGAGATTCTCAAAACCAAGGTTGACATGTTTCGAGTTCCTCTCAACATTTTGGAAATCCCGCTGAAACTTTGGACATTCTCGCGAAGGGCTCCCAATCCCTGACAAGACTGGTACCCTTTCACGTCCAAATCTCTCAAACTCCGGGAGAGATTCTCAAAACCAAGGTTGACATGTTTCAAGTTCCTCTCAACATTTTGGAAATCCCGCTGAAACTTTGGACATTCTGGCGAAGGGTTCCCAATCCCCGACAAGACTGGTACCCTTTCACGTCCAAATCTCTCAAACTCCGGGAGAGATTCTCAAAACCAAGGTTGACATGTTTCGTGTTCCTGTCAACATTTTGGAAATCCCGCTGAAACTTTGCACATTCTCGCGAAGGGTTCCCAATCCCCGACAAGACTGGTACCCTTTCACGTCCAAATCTCTCAAACTCCGGGAGAGATTCTCAAAACCGAGGTTGACATGTTTCGAGTTCCTCTCAACATTTTGGAAATCCCGCTGAAACTTTGGACATTCTCGCAAAGGGTTCCCAATCCCCGACAAGACTGGTACCCTTTCACGTCCAAATCTCTCAAACTCCGGGAGAGATTCTCAAAACCGAGGTTGACATGTTTCGAGTTCCTCTCAACATTTTGGAAATCCCGCTGAAACTTTGCACATTCTCGCGAAGGGTTCCCAATCCTCGACAAGACTGGTACCCTTTCACGTCCAAATCTCTCAAACTCCGGGAGAGATTCTCAAAACCGAGGTTGACATGTTTCGAGTTCCTCTCAACATTTTGGAAATCCCGCTGAAACTTTGGACATTCTGGCGAAGGGTTCCCAATCCCCGACAAGACTGGTACCCTTTCACGTCCAAATCTCTCAAACTCCGGGAGAGATTCTCAAAACCAAGGTTGAAATGATTCGAGTTCCTCTCAACATTTTGGAAATCCCGCTGAAACTTTGGACATTCTCGCAAAGGGTTCCCAATCCCCGACAAGACTGGTACCCTTTCACGTCCAAATCTCTCAAACTCCGGGAGAGATTCTCAAAACCGAGGTTCACATGTTTTGAGTTCCTTTCAACATTTTGGAAATCCCGCTGAAACTTTGGACATTCTCGCGAAGGGTTCCCAATCCCCGACAAGACTGGTACCCTTTCACGTCCAAATCTCTCAAACTCTGGGAGAGATTCTCAAAACCAAGGTTGACATGTTTCGAGTTCCTCTCAACATTTTGGAAATCCCGCTGAAACTTTGGACATTCTCGCGAAGGGTTCCCAATCCCCGACAAGACTGGTACCCTTTCACGTCCAAATCTCTCAAACTCCGGGAGAGATTCTAAAAACCAAGGTTGAAATGATTCGAGTTCCTCTCAACATTTTGGAAATCCCGCTGAAACTTTGGACATTCTCGCGAAGGGTTCCCAATCCCCGACAAGACTGGTACCCTTTCACGTCCAAATCTCTCAAACTCCGGGAGAGATTCTCAAAACCAAGGTTGACATGTTTCGAGTTCCTCTCAACATTTTGGAAATCCCGCTGAAACTTTGGACATTCTGGCGAAGGGTTCCCAATCCCCGACAAGACTGGTACCCTTTCACGTCCAAATCTCTCAAACTCCGGGAGAGATTCTCAAAACCAAGGTTGACATGTTTCGAGTTCCTTTCAACATTTTGGAAATCCCGCTGAAACTTTGGACATTCTGGCGAAGGGTTCCCAATCCCCGACAAGACTGGTACCCTTTCACGTCCAAATCTCTCAAACTCCGGGAGAGATTCTCAAAACCAAGGTTGACATGTTTCGAGTTCCTTTCAACATTTTGGAAATCCCGCTGAAACTTTGGACATTCTGGCGAAGGGTTCCCAATCCCCGACAAGACTGGTACCCTTTCACGTCCAAATCTCTCAAACTCCGGGAGAGATTCTCAAAACCAAGGTTGACATGTTTCGAGTTCCTCTCAACATTTTGGAAATCCCGCTGAAACTTTGGACATTCTCGCGAAGGGTTCCCAATCCCCGACAAGACTGGTACCCTTTCACGTCCAAATCTCTCAAACTCCGGGAGAGATTCTCAAAGCCAAGGTTGACATGTTTCGAGTTCCTCTCAACATTTTGGAAATCCCGCTGAAACTTTGGACATTCTCACGAAGGGTTCCCAATCACCGACAAGACTGGTACCCTTTCACGTCCAAATCTCTCAAACTCCGGGAGAGATTCTCAAAACCAAGGTTGACATGTTTCGAGTTCCTCTCAACATTTTGGAAATCCCGCTGAAACTTTGGACATTCTCGCGAAGGGTTCCCAATCCCCGACAAGACTGGTACCCTTTCACGTCCAAATCTCTCAAACTCCGGGAGAGATTCTCAAAACCAAGGTTGACATGTTTCGAGTTCCTCTCAACATTTTGGAAATCCCGCTGAAACTTTGGACATTCTGGCGAAGGGTTCCCAATCCCCGACAAGACTGGTACCCTTTCACGTCCAAATCTCTCAAACTCCGGGAGAGATTCTCAAAACCAAGGTTGACATGTTTCGAGTTCCTCTCAACATTTTGGAAATCCCGCTGAAACTTTGGACATTCTGGCGAAGGGTTCCCAATCCCCGACAAGACTGGTACCCTTTCACGTCCAAATCTCTCAAACTCCGGGAGAGATTCTCAAAACCGAGGTTGACATGTTTCGAGTTCCTCTCAACATTTTGGAAATCCCGCTGAAACTTTGGACATTCTGGCGAAGGGTTCCCAATCCCCGACAAGACTGGTACCCTTTCACGTCCAAATCTCTCAAACTCCGGGAGAGATTCTCAAAACCAAGGTTGACATGATTCGAGTTCCTCTCAACATTTTGGAAATCCCGCTGAAACTTTGGACATTCTCGCGAAGGGTTCCCAATCCCCGACAAGACTGGTACCCTTTCACGTCCAAATCTCTCAAACTCCAGGAGAGATTCTCAAAACCAAGGTTGACATGTTTCGAGTTCCTCTCAACATTTTGGAAATCCCGCTGAAACTTTGGACATTCTCGCGAAGGGTTCCCAATCCCCGACAAGACTGGTACCCTTTCACGTCCAAATCTCTCAAACTCCGGGAGAGATTCTCAAAACCAAGGTTGACATGTTTCGAGTTCCTCTCAACATTTTGGAAATCCCGCTGAAACTTTGGACATTCTGGCGAAGGGTTCCCAATCCCCGACAAGACTGGTACCCTTTCACGTCCAAATCTCTCAAACTCCGGGAGAGATTCTCAAAACCGAGGTTGACATGTTTTGAGTTCCTCTCAACATTTTGGAAATCCCGCTGAAACTTTGGACATTCTCGCGAAGGGTTCCCAATCCCCGACAAGACTGGTACCCTTTCACGTCCAAATCTCTCAAACTCCGGGAGAGATTCTCAAAACCAAGGTTGACATGTTTCGAGTTCCTCTCAACATTTTGGAAATCCCGCTGAAACTTTGGACATTCTGGCGAAGGGTTCCCAATCCCCGACAAGACTGGTACCCTTTCACGTCCAAATCTCTCAAACTCCGGGAGAGATTCTCAAAACCAAGGTTGACATGTTTCGAGTTCCTCTCAACATTTTGGAAATCCCGCTGAAACTTTGGACATTCTCGCGAAGGGTTCCCAATCCCCGACAAGACTGGTACCCTTTCACGTCCAAATCTCTCAAACTCCGGGAGAGATTCTCAAAACCAAGGTTGACATGTTTCGAGTTCCTCTCAACATTTTGGAAATCCCGCTGAAACTTTGGACATTCTGGCGAAGGGTTCCCAATCCCCGACAAGACTGGTACCCTTTCACGTCCAAATCTCTCAAACTCCGGGAGAGATTCTCAAAACCAAGGTTGACATGTTTCAAGTTCCTCTCAACATTTTGGAAATCCCGCTGAAACTTTGGACATTCTGGCGAAGGGTTCCCAATCCCCGACAAGACTGGTACCCTTTCACGTCCAAATCTCTCAAACTCCGGGAGAGATTCTCAAAACCAAGGTTGACATGTTTCGTGTTCCTGTCAACATTTTGGAAATCCCGCTGAAACTTTGCACATTCTCGCGAAGGGTTCCCAATCCCCGACAAGACTGGTACCCTTTCACGTCCAAATCTCTCAAACTCCGGGAGAGATTCTCAAAACCAAGGTTGACATGTTTCGAGTTCCTCTCAACATTTTGGAAATCCCGCTGAAACTTTGGACATTCTCGCAAAGGGTTCCCAATCCCCGACAAGACTGGTACCCTTTCACGTCCAAATCTCTCAAACTCCGGGAGAGATTCTCAAAACCAAGGTTGACATGTTTCGAGTTCCTCTCAACATTTTGGAAATCCCGCTGAAACTTTGCACATTCTCGCGAAGGGTTCCCAATCCTCGACAAGACTGGTACCCTTTCACGTCCAAATCTCTCAAACTCCGGGAGAGATTCTCAAAACCGAGGTTGACATGTTTCGAGTTCCTCTCAACATTTTGGAAATCCCGCTGAAACTTTGGACATTCTGGCGAAGGGTTCCCAATCCCCGACAAGACTGGTACCCTTTCACGTCCAAATCTCTCAAACTCCGGGAGAGATTCTCAAAACCAAGGTTGAAATCATTCGAGTTCCTCTCAACATTTTGGAAATCCCGCTGAAACTTTGGACATTCTCGCGAAGGGTTCCCAATCCCCGACAAGACTGGTACCCTTTCACGTCCAAATCTCTCAAACTCCGGGAGAGATTCTCAAAACCGAGGTTCACATGTTTTGAGTTCCTTTCAACATTTTGGAAATCCCGCTGAAACTTTGGACATTCTGGCGAAGGGTTCCCAATCCCCGACAAGACTGGTACCCTTTCACGTCCAAATCTCTCAAACTCCGGGAGAGATTCTCAAAACCAAGGTTGAAATGATTCGAGTTCCTCTCAACATTTTGGAAATCCCGCTGAAACTTTGGACATTCTCGCGAAGGGTTCCCAATCCCCGACAAGACTGGTACCCTTTCACGTCCAAATCTCTCAAACTCCGGGAGAGATTCTCAAAACCGAGGTTCACATGTTTTGAGTTCCTTTCAACATTTTGGAAATCCCGCTGAAACTTTGGACATTCTCGCGAAGGGTTCCCAATCCCCGACAAGACTGGTACCCTTTCACGTCCAAATCTCTCAAACTCCGGGAGAGATTCTCAAAACCAAGGTTGACATGTTTCGAGTTCCTCTCAACATTTTGGAAATCCCGCTGAAACTTTGGACATTCTCGCGAAGGGTTCCCAATCCCCGACAAGACTGGTACCCTTTCACGTCCAAATCTCTCAAACTCCGGGAGAGATTCTCAAAACCAAGGTTGAAATGATTCGAGTTCCTCTCAACATTTTGGAAATCCCGCTGAAACTTTGGACATTCTCGCGAAGGGTTCCCAATCCCCGACAAGACTGGTACCCTTTCACGTCCAAATCTCTCAAACTCCGGGAGAGATTCTCAAAACCAAGGTTGACATGTTCCGAGTTCCTCTCAACATTTTGGAAATCCCGCTGAAACTTTGGACATTCTCGCGAAGGGTTCCCAATCCCCGACAAGACTGGTACCCTTTCACGTCCAAATCTCTCAAACTCCGGGAGAGATTCTCAAAACCAAGGTTGACATGTTTCGAGTTCCTTTCAACATTTTGGAAATCCCGCTGAAACTTTGGACATTCTGGCGAAGGGTTCCCAATCCCCGACAAGACTGGTACCCTTTCACGTCCAAATCTCTCAAACTCCGGGAGAGATTCTCAAAACCGAGGTTGACATGTTTCGAGTTCCTCTCAACATTTTGGAAATCCCGCTGAAACTTTGGACATTCTGGCGAAGGGTTCCCAATCCCCGACAAGACTGGTACCCTTTCACGTCCAAATCTCTCAAACTCCGGGAGAGATTCTCAAAACCAAGGTTGAAATGATTCGAGTTCCTCTCAACATTTTGGAAATCCCGCTGAAACTTTGGACATTCTCGCGAAGGGTTCCCAATCCCCGACAAGACTGGTACCCTTTCACGTCCAAATCTCTCAAACTCCGGGAGAGATTCTCAAAACCGAGGTTCACATGTTTTGAGTTCCTTTCAACATTTTGGAAATCCCGCTGAAACTTTGGACATTCTGGCGAAGGGTTCCCAATCCCCGACAAGACTGGTACCCTTTCACGTCCAAATCTCTCAAACTCCGGGAGAGATTCTCAAAACCAAGGTTGAAATGATTCGAGTTCCTCTCAACATTTTGGAAATCCCGCTGAAACTTTGGACATTCTCGCGAAGGGTTCCCAATCCCCGACAAGACTGGTACCCTTTCACGTCCAAATCTCTCAAACTCCGGGAGAGATTCTCAAAACCGAGGTTCACATGTTTTGAGTTCCTTTCAACATTTTGGAAATCCCGCTGAAACTTTGGACATTCTCGCGAAGGGTTCCCAATCCCCGACAAGACTGGTACCCTTTCACGTCCAAATCTCTCAAACTCCGGGAGAGATTCTCAAAACCAAGGTTGACATGTTTCGAGTTCCTCTCAACATTTTGGAAATCCCGCTGAAACTTTGGACATTCTCGCGAAGGGTTCCCAATCCCCGACAAGACTGGTACCCTTTCACGTCCAAATCTCTCAAACTCCGGGAGAGATTCTCAAAACCAAGGTTGAAATGATTCGAGTTCCTCTCAACATTTTGGAAATCCCGCTGAAACTTTGGACATTCTCGCGAAGGGTTCCCAATCTCCGACAAGACTGGTACCCTTTCACGTCCAAATCTCTCAAACTCCGGGAGAGATTCTCAAAACCAAGGTTGACATGTTCCGAGTTCCTCTCAACATTTTGGAAATCCCGCTGAAACTTTGGACATTCTGGCGAAGGGTTCCCAATCCCCGACAAGACTGGTACCCTTTCACGTCCAAATCTCTCAAACTCCGGGAGAGATTCTCAAAACCAAGGTTGACATGTTTCGAGTTCCTTTCAACATTTTGGAAATCCCGCTGAAACTTTGGACATTCTGGCGAAGGGTTCCCAATCCCCGACAAGACTGGTACCCTTTCACGTCCAAATCTCTCAAACTCCGGGAGAGATTCTCAAAACCAAGGTTGACATGTTTCGAGTTCCTTTCAACATTTTGGAAATCCCGCTGAAACTTTGGACATTCTGGCAAAGGGTTCCCAATCCCCGACAAGACTGGTACCCTTTCACGTCCAAATCTCTCAAACTCCGGGAGAGATTCTCAAAACCAAGGTTGACATGTTTCGAGTTCCTCTCAACATTTTGGAAATCCCGCTGAAACTTTGGACATTCTCGCGAAGGGTTCCCAATCCCCGACAAGACTGGTACCCTTTCACGTCCAAATCTCTCAAACTCCGGGAGAGATTCTCAAAGCCAAGGTTGACATGTTTCGAGTTCCTCTCAACATTTTGGAAATCCCGCTGAAACTTTGGACATTCTCACGAAGGGTTCCCAATCCCCGACAAGACTGGTACCCTTTCACGTCCAAATCTCTCAAACTCCGGGAGAGATTCTCAAAACCAAGGTTGACATGTTTCGAGTTCCTCTCAACATTTTGGAAATCCCGCTGAAACTTTGGACATTCTCGCGAAGGGTTCCCAATCCCCGACAAGACTGGTACCCTTTCACGTCCAAATCTCTCAAACTCCGGGAGAGATTCTCAAAACCAAGGTTGACATGTTTCGAGTTCCTCTCAACATTTTGGAAATCCCGCTGAAACTTTGGACATTCTGGCGAAGGGTTCCCAATCCCCGACAAGACTGGTACCCTTTCACGTCCAAATCTCTCAAACTCCGGGAGAGATTCTCAAAACCAAGGTTGACATGTTTCGAGTTCCTCTCAACATTTTGGAAATCCCGCTGAAACTTTGGACATTCTGGCGAAGGGTTCCCAATCCCCGACAAGACTGGTACCCTTTCACGTCCAAATCTCTCAAACTCCGGGAGAGATTCTCAAAACCAAGGTTGACATGTTTCGAGTTCCTCTCAACATTTTGGAAATCCCGCTGAAACTTTGGACATTCTGGCGAAGGGTTCCCAATCCCCGACAAGACTGGTACCCTTTCACGTCCAAATCTCTCAAACTCCAGGAGAGATTCTCAAAACCAAGGTTGACATGTTTCGAGTTCCTCTCAACATTTTGGAAATCCCGCTGAAACTTTGGACATTCTCGCGAAGGGTTCCCAATCCCCGACAAGACTGGTACCCTTTCACGTCCAAATCTCTCAGACTCCGGGAGAGATTCTCAAAACCAAGGTTGACATGTTTCGAGTTCCTCTCAACATTTTGGAAATCCCGCTGAAACTTTGGACATTCTGGCGAAGGGTTCCCAATCCCCGACAAGACTGGTACCCTTTCACGTCCAAATCTCTCAAACTCCGGGAGAGATTCTCAAAACCGAGGTTGACATGTTTCGAGTTCCTCTCAACATTTTGGAAATCCCGCTGAAACTTTGGACATTCTCGCGAAGGGTTCCCAATCCCCGACAAGACTGGTACCCTTTCACGTCCAAATCTCTCAAACTCCGGGAGAGATTCTCAAAACCAAGGTTGACATGTTTCGAGTTCCTCTCAACATTTTGGAAATCCCGCTGAAACTTTGGACATTCTGGCGAAGGGTTCCCAATCCCCGACAAGACTGGTACCCTTTCACGTCCAAATCTCTCAAACTCCGGGAGAGATTCTCAAAACCAAGGTTGACATGTTTCGAGTTCCTCTCAACATTTTGGAAATCCCGCTGAAACTTTGGACATTCTCGCGAAGGGTTCCCAATCCCCGACAAGACTGGTACCCTTTCACGTCCAAATCTCTCAAACTCCGGGAGAGATTCTCAAAACCAAGGTTGACATGTTTCGAGTTCCTCTCAACATTTTGGAAATCCCGCTGAAACTTTGGACATTCTGGCGAAGGGTTCCCAATCCCCGACAAGACTGGTACCCTTTCACGTCCAAATCTCTCAAACTCCGGGAGAGATTCTCAAAACCAAGGTTGACATGTTTCAAGTTCCTCTCAACATTTTGGAAATCCCGCTGAAACTTTGGACATTCTGGCGAAGGGTTCCCAATCCCCGACAAGACTGGTACCCTTTCACGTCCAAATCTCTCAAACTCCGGGAGAGATTCTCAAAACCAAGGTTGACATGTTTCGTGTTCCTGTCAACATTTTGGAAATCCCGCTGAAACTTTGGACATTCTCGCGAAGGGTTCCCAATCCCCGACAAGACTGGTACCCTTTCACGTCCAAATCTCTCAAACTCCGGGAGAGATTCTCAAAACCAAGGTTGACATGTTTCGAGTTCCTCTCAACATTTTGGAAATCCCGCTGAAACTTTGGACATTCTCGCAAAGGGTTCCCAATCCCCGACAAGACTGGTACCCTTTCACGTCCAAATCTCTCAAACTCCGGGAGAGATTCTCAAAACCGAGGTTGACATGTTTCGAGTTCCTCTCAACATTTTGGAAATCCCGCTGAAACTTTGCACATTCTCGTGAAGGGTTCCCAATCCTCGACAAGACTGGTACCCTTTCACGTCCAAATCTCTCAAACTCCGGGAGAGATTCTCAAAACCGAGGTTGACATGTTTCGAGTTCCTCTCAACATTTTGGAAATCCCGCTGAAACTTTGGACATTCTGGCGAAGGGTTCCCAATCCCCGACAAGACTGGTACCCTTTCACGTCCAAATCTCTCAAACTCCGGGAGAGATTCTCAAAACCAAGGTTGAAATGATTCGAGTTCCTCTCAACATTTTGGAAATCCCGCTGAAACTTTGGACATTCTCGCAAAGGGTTCCCAATCCCCGACAAGACTGGTACCCTTTCACGTCCAAATCTCTCAAACTCCGGGAGAGATTCTCAAAACCGAGGTTCACATGTTTTGAGTTCCTTTCAACATTTTGGAAATCCCGCTGAAACTTTGGACATTCTCGCGAAGGGTTCCCAATCCCCGACAAGACTGGTACCCTTTCACGTCCAAATCTCTCAAACTCCGGGAGAGATTCTCAAAACCGAGGTTGACATGTTTCGAGTTCCTCTCAACATTTTGGAAATCCCGCTGAAACTTTGGACATTCTGGCGAAGGGTTCCCAATCCCCGACAAGACTGGTACCCTTTCACGTCCAAATCTCTCAAACTCCGGGAGAGATTCTCAAAACCAAGGTTGACATGATTCGAGTTCCTCTCAACATTTTGGAAATCCCGCTGAAACTTTGGACATTCTTGCGAAGGGTTCCCAATCCCCGACAAGACTGGTACCCTTTCACGTCCAAATCTCTCAAACTCCAGGAGAGATTCTCAAAACCAAGGTTGACATGTTTCGAGTTCCTCTCAACATTTTGGAAATCCCGCTGAAACTTTGGACATTCTCGCGAAGGGTTCCCAATCCCCGACAAGACTGGTACCCTTTCACGTCCAAATCTCTCAAACTCCGGGAGAGATTCTCAAAACCAAGGTTGACATGTTTCGAGTTCCTCTCAACATTTTGGAAATCCCGCTGAAACTTTGGACATTCTGGCGAAGGGTTCCCAATCCCCGACAAGACTGGTACCCTTTCACGTCCAAATCTCTCAAACTCCGGGAGAGATTCTCAAAACCGAGGTTGACATGTTTCGAGTTCCTCTCAACATTTTGGAAATCCCGCTGAAACTTTGGACATTCTCGCGAAGGGTTCCCAATCCCCGACAAGACTGGTACCCTTTCACGTCCAAATCTCTCAAACTCCGGGAGAGATTCTCAAAACCAAGGTTGACATGTTTCGAGTTCCTCTCAACATTTTGGAAATCCCGCTGAAACTTTGGACATTCTGGCGAAGGGTTCCCAATCCCCGACAAGACTGGTACCCTTTCACGTCCAAATCTCTCAAACTCCGGGAGAGATTCTCAAAACCAAGGTTGACATGTTTCGTGTTCCTGTCAACATTTTGGAAATCCCGCTGAAACTTTGCACATTCTCGCGAAGGGTTCCCAATCCCCGACAAGACTGGTACCCTTTCACGTCCAAATCTCTCAAACTCCGGGAGAGATTCTCAAAACCAAGGTTGACATGTTTCGAGTTCCTCTCAACATTTTGGAAATCCCGCTGAAACTTTGGACATTCTCGCAAAGGGTTCCCAATCCCCGACAAGACTGGTACCCTTTCACGTCCAAATCTCTCAAACTCCGGGAGAGATTCTCAAAACCAAGGTTGACATGTTTCGAGTTCCTCTCAACATTTTGGAAATCCCGCTGAAACTTTGGACATTCTCGCGAAGGGTTCCCAATCCTCGACAAGACTGGTACCCTTTCACGTCCAAATCTCTCAAACTCCGGGAGAGATTCTCAAAACCAAGGTTGACATGTTTCGAGTTCCTCTCAACATTTTGGAAATCCCGCTGAAACTTTGGACATTCTGGCGAAGGGTTCCCAATCCCCGACAAGACTGGTACCCTTTCACGTCCAAATCTCTCAAACTCCGGGAGAGATTCTCAAAACCAAGGTTGACATGTTTTGAGTTCCTCTCAACATTTTGGAAATCCCGCTGAAACTTTGGACATTCTGGCGAAGGGTTCCCAATCCCCGACAAGACTGGTACCCTTTCACGTCCAAATCTCTCAAACTCCGGGAGAGATTCTCAAAACCAAGGTTGAAATGATTCGAGTTCCTCTCAACATTTTGGAAATCCCGCTGAAACTTTGGACATTCTCGCAAAGGGTTCCCAATCCCCGACAAGACTGGTACCCTTTCACGTCCAAATCTCTCAAACTCCGGGAGAGATTCTCAAAACCGAGGTTCACATGTTTTGAGTTCCTTTCAACATTTTGGAAATCCCGCTGAAACTTTGGACATTCTCGCGAAGGGTTCCCAATCCCCGACAAGACTGGTACCCTTTCACGTCCAAATCTCTCAAACTCCGGGAGAGATTCTCAAAACCGAGGTTGACATGTTTCGAGTTCCTCTCAACATTTTGGAAATCCCGCTGAAACTTTGCACATTCTCGCGAAGGGTTCCCAATCCCCGACAAGACTGGTACCCTTTCACGTCCAAATCTCTCAAACTCCGGGAGAGATTCTCAAAACCAAGGTTGACATGATTCGAGTTCCTCTCAACATTTTGGAAATCCCGCTGAAACTTTGGACATTCTTGCGAAGGGTTCCCAATCCCCGACAAGACTGGTACCCTTTCACGTCCAAATCTCTCAAACTCCAGGAGAGATTCTCAAAACCAAGGTTGACATGTTTCGAGTTCCTCTCAACATTTTGGAAATCCCGCTGAAACTTTGGACATTCTCGCGAAGGGTTCCCAATCCCCGACAAGACTGGTACCCTTTCACGTCCAAATCTCTCAAACTCCGGGAGAGATTCTCAAAACCAAGGTTGACATGTTTCGAGTTCCTCTCAACATTTTGGAAATCCCGCTGAAACTTTGGACATTCTCGCAAAGGGTTCCCAATCCCCGACAAGACTGGTACCCTTTCACGTCCAAATCTCTCAAACTCCGGGAGAGATTCTCAAAACCGAGGTTCACATGTTTTGAGTTCCTTTCAACATTTTGGAAATCCCGCTGAAACTTTGGACATTCTCGCGAAGGGTTCCCAATCCCCGACAAGACTGGTACCCTTTCACGTCCAAATCTCTCAAACTCCGGGAGAGATTCTCAAAACCGAGGTTGACATGTTTCGAGTTCCTCTCAACATTTTGGAAATCCCGCTGAAACTTTGCACATTCTCGCGAAGGGTTCCCAATCCCCGACAAGACTGGTACCCTTTCACGTCCAAATCTCTCAAACTCCGGGAGAGATTCTCAAAACCAAGGTTGACATGATTCGAGTTCCTCTCAACATTTTGGAAATCCCGCTGAAACTTTGGACATTCTTGCGAAGGGTTCCCAATCCCCGACAAGACTGGTACCCTTTCACGTCCAAATCTCTCAAACTCCAGGAGAGATTCTCAAAACCAAGGTTGACATGTTTCGAGTTCCTCTCAACATTTTGGAAATCCCGCTGAAACTTTGGACATTCTCGCGAAGGGTTCCCAATCCCCGACAAGACTGGTACCCTTTCACGTCCAAATCTCTCAAACTCCGGGAGAGATTCTCAAAACCAAGGTTGACATGTTTCGAGTTCCTCTCAACATTTTGGAAATCCCGCTGAAACTTTGGACATTCTCGCGAAGGGTTCCCAATCCCCGACAAGACTGGTACCCTTTCACGTCCAAATCTCTCAAACTCCGGGAGAGATTCTCAAAACCGAGGTTGACATGTTTTGAGTTCCTCTCAACATTTTGGAAATCCCGCTGAAACTTTGGACATTCTGGCGAAGGGTTCCCAATCCCCGACAAGACTGGTACCCTTTCACGTCCAAATCTCTCAAACTCCGGGAGAGATTCTCAAAACCAAGGTTGACATGTTTCGAGTTCCTCTCAACATTTTGGAAATCCCGCTGAAACTTTGGACATTCTGGCGAAGGGTTCCCAATCCCCGACAAGACTGGTACCCTTTCACGTCCAAATCTCTCAAACTCCGGGAGAGATTCTCAAAACCAAGGTTGACATGTTTCGAGTTCCTCTCAACATTTTGGAAATCCCGCTGAAACTTTGGACATTCTCGCGAAGGGTTCCCAATCCCCGACAAGACTGGTACCCTTTCACGTCCAAATCTCTCAAACTCCGGGAGAGATTCTCAAAACCAAGGTTGACATGTTTCGAGTTCCTCTCAACATTTTGGAAATCCCGCTGAAACTTTGGACATTCTGGCGAAGGGTTCCCAATCCCCGACAAGACTGGTACCCTTTCACGTCCAAATCTCTCAAACTCCGGGAGAGATTCTCAAAACCAAGGTTGACATGTTTCAAGTTCCTCTCAACATTTTGGAAATCCCGCTGAAACTTTGGACATTCTGGCGAAGGGTTCCCAATCCCCGACAAGACTGGTACCCTTTCACGTCCAAATCTCTCAAACTCCGGGAGAGATTCTCAAAACCAAGGTTGACATGTTTCGTGTTCCTGTCAACATTTTGGAAATCCCGCTGAAACTTTGCACATTCTCGCGAAGGGTTCCCAATCCCCGACAAGACTGGTACCCTTTCACGTCCAAATCTCTCAAACTCCGGGAGAGATTCTCAAAACCAAGGTTGACATGTTTCGAGTTCCTCTCAACATTTTGGAAATCCCGCTGAAACTTTGGACATTCTCGCAAAGGGTTCCCAATCCCCGACAAGACTGGTACCCTTTCACGTCCAAATCTCTCAAACTCCGGGAGAGATTCTCAAAACCGAGGTTGACATGTTTCGAGTTCCTCTCAACATTTTGGAAATCCCGCTGAAACTTTGCACATTCTCGTGAAGGGTTCCCAATCCTCGACAAGACTGGTACCCTTTCACGTCCAAATCTCTCAAACTCCGGGAGAGATTCTCAAAACCGAGGTTGACATGTTTCGAGTTCCTCTCAACATTTTGGAAATCCCGCTGAAACTTTGGACATTCTCGCAAAGGGTTCCCAATCCCCGACAAGACTGGTACCCTTTCACGTCCAAATCTCTCAAACTCCGGGAGAGATTCTCAAAACCGAGGTTGACATGTTTCGAGTTCCTCTCAACATTTTGGAAATCCCGCTGAAACTTTGCACATTCTCGCGAAGGGTTCCCAATCCTCGACAAGACTGGTACCCTTTCACGTCCAAATCTCTCAAACTCCGGGAGAGATTCTCAAAACCAAGGTTGACATGATTCGAGTTCCTCTCAACATTTTGGAAATCCCGCTGAAACTTTGGACATTCTGGCGAAGGGTTCCCAATCCCCGACAAGACTGGTACCCTTTCACGTCCAAATCTCTCAAACTCCGGGAGAGATTCTCAAAACCAAGGTTGACATGTTTCGAGTTCCTTTCAACATTTTGGAAATCCCGCTGAAACTTTGGACATTCTGGCGAAGGGTTCCCAATCCCCGACAAGACTGGTACCCTTTCACGTCCAAATCTCTCAAACTCCGGGAGAGATTCTCAAAACCAAGGTTGACATGTTTCGAGTTCCTTTCAACATTTTGGAAATCCCGCTGAAACTTTGGACATTCTGGCGAAGGGTTCCCAATCCCCGACAAGACTGGTACCCTTTCACGTCCAAATCTCTCAAACTCCGGGAGAGATTCTCAAAACCAAGGTTGACATGTTTCGAGTTCCTCTCAACATTTTGGAAATCCCGCTGAAACTTTGGACATTCTCGCGAAGGGTTCCCAATCCGCGACAAGACTGGTACCCTTTCACGTCCAAATCTCTCAAACTCCGGGAGAGATTCTCAAAACCAAGGTTGACATGTTTCGAGTTCCTCTCAACATTTTGGAAATCCCGCTGAAACTTTGGACATTCTCGCGAAGGGTTCCCAATCCCCGACAAGACTGGTACCCTTTCACGTCCAAATCTCTCAAACTCCGGGAGAGATTCTCAAAACCAAGGTTCACATGTTTCGAGTTCCTTTCAACATTTTGGAAATCCCGCTGAAACTTTGGACATTCTGGCGAAGGGTTCCCAATCCCCGACAAGACTGGTACCCTTTCACGTCCAAATCTCTCAAACTCCGGGAGAGATTCTCAAAACCAAGGTTGACATGTTTCGAGTTCCTCTCAACATTTTGGAAATCCCGCTGAAACTTTGGACATTCTCGCGAAGGGTTCCCAATCCCCGACAAGACTGGTACCCTTTCACGTCCAAATCTCTGAAACTCCGGGAGAGATTCTCAAAACCGAGGTTGACATGTTTCGAGTTCCTCTCAACATTTTGGAAATCCCGCTGAAACTTTGGACATTCTCGCGAAGGGTTCCCAATCCCCGACAAGACTGGTACCCTTTCACGTCCAAATCTCTCAAACTCCGGGACAGATTCTCAAAACCAAGGTTGACATGTTTCGAATTCCTCTCAACATTTTGGAAATCCCGCTGAAACTTTGGACATTCTCGCGAAGGGTTCCCAATCCCCGACAAGACTGGTACCCTTTCACGTCCAAATCTCTCAAACTCCGGGAGAGATTCTCAAAACCAAGGTTGACATGTTTCGAGTTCCTCTCAACATTTTGGAAATCCCGCTTAAACTTTGGACATTCTCGCGAATGGTTCCCAATCCCCGACAAGACTGGTACCCTTTCACGTCCAAATCTCTCAAACTCCGGGAGAGATTCTCAAAACCGAGGTTGACATGTTTCGAGTTCCTCTCAACATTTTGGAAATCCCGCTGAAACTTTGGACATTCTCGCGAAGAGTTCCCAATCCCCGACAAGACTGGTACCCTTTCACGTCCAAATCTCTCAAACTCCTGGAGAGATTCTCAAAACCAAGGTTCACATGTTTCGAATTCCTCTCAACATTTTGGAAATCCCGCCGAAACTTTGGACATTCTCGCGAAGGGTTCCCAATCCCCGACAAGACTGGTACCCTTTCACGTCCAAATCTCTCAAACTCCGGGAGAGATTCTCAAAACCAAGGTTGACATGTTTCGAGTTCCTCTCAACATTTTGGAAATCCCGCTGAAACTTTGCACATTCTCGCGAAGGGTTCCCAATCCCCGACAAGACTGGTACCCTTTCACGTCCAAATCTCTCGAACTCCGGGAGAGATTCTCAAAACCAAGGTTGACATGTTTCGAGTTCCTCTCAACATTTTGGAAATCCCGCTGAAACTTTGGACATTCTCGCGAAGGGTTCCCAATCCCCGACAAGACTGGTACCCTTTCACGTCCAAATCTCTCAAATTCCGGGAGAGATTCTCAAAACCGAGGTTGACATGATTCGAGTTCCTCTCAACATTTTGGAAATCCCGCTGAAACTTTGGACATTCTCACGAAGGGTTCCCAATCCCCGACAAGACTGGTACCCTTTCACGTCCAAATCTCTCAAACTCCGGGAGAGATTCTCAAAACCAAGGTTGACATGTTTTGTGTTCCTCTCAACATTTTGGAAATCCCGCTGAAACTTTGGACATTCTCGCGAAGGGTTCCCAATCCCTGACAAGACTGGTACCCTTTCACGTCCAAATCTCTCAAACTCCGGGAGAGATTCTCAAAACCGAGGTTGACATGTTTCGAGTTCCTCTCAACATTTTGGAAATCCCGCTGAAACTTTGGACATTCTGGCGAAGGGTTCCCAATCCCCAACAAGACTGGTACCCTTTCACGTCCAAATCTCTCAAACTCCGGGAGAGATTCTCAAAACCAAGGTTGACATGTTTCGAGTTCCTCTCAACATTTTGGAAATCCCGCTGAAACTTTGGACATTCTCGCGAAGGGTTCCCAATCCCCGACAAGACTGGTACCCTTTCACGTCCAAATCTCTCAAACTCCGGGAGAGATTCTCAAAACCAAGGTTGACATGTTTCGAGTTCCTCTCAACATTTTGGAAATCCCGCTGAAACTTTGGACATTCTCGCGAAGGGTTCCCAATCCCCGACAAGACTGGTACCCTTTCACGTCCAAATCTCTCGAACTCCGGGAGAGATTCTCAAAACCAAGGTTGACATGTTTCGAGTTCCTCTCAACATTTTGGAAATCCCGCTGAAACTTTGGACATTCTCGCGAAGGGTTCCCAATCCCCGACAAGACTGGTACCCTTTCACGTCCAAATCTCTCAAACTCCGGGAGAGATTCTCAAAACCAAGGTTGACATGATTCGAGTTCCTCTCAACATTTTGGAAATCCCGCTGAAACTTTGGACATTCTCGCGAAGGGTTCCCAATCCCCGACAAGACTGGTACCCTTTCACGTCCAAATCTCTCAAACTCCGGGAGAGATTCTCAAAACCAAGGTTGACATGTTTCGAGTTCCTCTCAACATTTTGGAAATCCCGCTGAAACTTTGGACATTCTCGCGAAGGGTTCCCAATCCCCGACAAGACTGGTACCCTTTCACGTCCAAATCTCTCAAACTCCGGGAGAGATTCTCAAAACCAAGGTTGACATGATTCGAGTTCCTCTCAAAATTTTGGAAATCCCGCTGAAACTTTGCACATTCTCGCGAAGGGTTCCCAATCCCCGACAAGATTGGTACCCTTTCACGTGCAAATCTCTCAAACTCCGGGAGAGATTCTCAAAACCAAGGTTGACATGATTCGAGTTCCTCTCAACATTTTGGAAATCCCGCTGAAACTTTGGACATTCTGGCGAAGGGTTCCCAATCCCCGACAAGACTGGTACTCTTTCACGTCCAAATCTCTCAAACTCCGGGAGAGATTCTCAAAACCGAGGTTGACATGTTTCGAGTTCCTCTCAACATTTTGGAAATCCCGCTGAAACTTTGGACATTCTCGCGAAGGGTTCCCAATCCCCGACAAGACTGGTACCCTTTCACATCCAAATCTCTCAAACTCCGGGAGAGATTCTCAAAACCGAGGTTGACATGTTTCGAGTTCCTCTCAACATTTTGGAAATCCCGCTGAAACTTTGCACATTCTTGCGAAGGGTTCCCAATCCCCGACAAGACTGGTACCCTTTCACGTCCAAATCTCTCAAACTCCGGGAGAGATTCTCAAAACAGAGGTTGACATGTTTCGTGTTCCTTTCAACATTTTGGAAATCCCGCTGAAACTTTGGACATTCTCGCGAAGGGTTCCCAATCCCCGACAAGACTGGTACCCTTTCACGTCCAAATCTCTCAAACTCCGGGAGAGATTCTCAAAACCGAGGTTGACATGTTTCGAGTTCCTCTCAACATTTTGGAAATCCTGCTGAAACTTTGGACATTCTCGCGAAGGGTTCCCAATCCCCGACAAGACTGGTACCCTTTCACGTCCAAATCTCTCAAACTCCGGGAGAGATTCTCAAAACCGAGGTTGACATGTTTCGAGTTCCTCTCAACATTTTGGAAATCCCGCTGAAACTTTGGACATTCTGGCGAAGGGTTCCCAATCCCCGACAAGACTGGTACCCTTTCACGTCCAAATCTCTCAAACTCCGGGAGAGATTCTCAAAACCAAGGTTGACATGTTTCGAGTTCCTGTCAACATTTTGGAAATCCTGCTGAAACTTTGGACATTCTCGCGAAGGGTTCCCAATCCCCGACAAGACTGGTACCCTTTCACGTCCAAATCTCTCAAACTCCAGGAGAGATTCTCAAAACCAAGGTTGACATGTTTCGTGTTCCTCTCAACATTTTGGAAATCCCGCTGAAACTTTGGACATTCTGGCGAAGGGTTCCCAATCCCCGACAAGACTGGTACTCTTTCACGTCCAAATCTCTCAAACTCCGGGAGAGATTCTCAAAACCGAGGTTGACATGTTTCGAGTTCCTCTCAACATTTTGGAAATCCCGCTGAAACTTTGCACATTCTCGCGAAGGGTTCCCAATCCCCGACAAGGCTGGTACCCTTTCACGTCCAAATCTCTCAAACTCCGGGAGAGATTCTCAAAACCAAGGTTGACATGTTTCGAGTTCCTCTCAACATTTTGGAAATCCCGCTGAAACTTTGGACATTCTCGCGAAGGGTTCCCAATCCCCGACAAGACTGGTACCCTTTCACGTCCAAATCTCTCAAACTCCGGGAGAGATTCTCAAAACCGAGGTTGACATGTTTCGAGTTCCTCTCAACATTTTGGAAATCCTGCTGAAACTTTGGACATTCTCGCGAAGGGTTTCCATTCCCCGACAAGACTGGTACCCTTTCACGTCCAAATCTCTCAAACTCCGGGAGAGATTCTCAAAACCGAGGTTGACATGTTTCGAGTTCCTGTCAACATTTTGGAAATCCCGCTGAAACTTTGGACATTCTCGCGAAGGGTTCCCAATCCCCGACAAGACTGGTACCCTTTCACGTCCAAATCTCTCAAACTCCGGGAGAGATTCTCAAAACCAAGGTTGACATGTTTCGAGTTCCTCTCAACATTTTGGAAATCCCGCTGAAACTTTGGACATTCTCGCGAAGGG
Organism: Streptopelia decaocto; assembly: GCF_964273445.1. Lineage (NCBI taxonomy): Eukaryota > Metazoa > Chordata > Aves > Columbiformes > Columbidae > Streptopelia > Streptopelia decaocto. The sequence continues at coordinate 356,326 of NW_028116776.1, forward strand.
TTCCCAATCCCCGACAAGACTGGTACCCTTTCACGTCCAAATCTCTGAAACTCCGGGAGAGATTCTCAAAACCGAGGTTGACATGTTTCGAGTTCCTCTCAACATTTTGGAAATCCCGCTGAAACTTTGGACATTCTCGCGAAGGGTTCCCAATCCCCGACAAGACTGGTACCCTTTCACGTCCAAATCTCTCAAACTCCGGGACAGATTCTCAAAACCAAGGTTGACATGTTTCGAATTCCTCTCAACATTTTGGAAATCCCGCTGAAACTTTGGACATTCTCGCGAAGGGTTCCCAATCCCCGACAAGACTGGTACCCTTTCACGTCCAAATCTCTCAAACTCCGGGAGAGATTCTCAAAACCAAGGTTGACATGTTTCGAGTTCCTCTCAACATTTTGGAAATCCCGCTTAAACTTTGGACATTCTCGCGAATGGTTCCCAATCCCCGACAAGACTGGTACCCTTTCACGTCCAAATCTCTCAAACTCCGGGAGAGATTCTCAAAACCGAGGTTGACATGTTTCGAGTTCCTCTCAACATTTTGGAAATCCCGCTGAAACTTTGGACATTCTCGCGAAGAGTTCCCAATCCCCGACAAGACTGGTACCCTTTCACGTCCAAATCTCTCAAACTCCTGGAGAGATTCTCAAAACCAAGGTTCACATGTTTCGAATTCCTCTCAACATTTTGGAAATCCCGCCGAAACTTTGGACATTCTCGCGAAGGGTTCCCAATCCCCGACAAGACTGGTACCCTTTCACGTCCAAATCTCTCAAACTCCGGGAGAGATTCTCAAAACCAAGGTTGACATGTTTCGAGTTCCTCTCAACATTTTGGAAATCCCGCTGAAACTTTGCACATTCTCGCGAAGGGTTCCCAATCCCCGACAAGACTGGTACCCTTTCACGTCCAAATCTCTCGAACTCCGGGAGAGATTCTCAAAACCAAGGTTGACATGTTTCGAGTTCCTCTCAACATTTTGGAAATCCCGCTGAAACTTTGGACATTCTCGCGAAGGGTTCCCAATCCCCGACAAGACTGGTACCCTTTCACGTCCAAATCTCTCAAATTCCGGGAGAGATTCTCAAAACCGAGGTTGACATGATTCGAGTTCCTCTCAACATTTTGGAAATCCCGCTGAAACTTTGGACATTCTCACGAAGGGTTCCCAATCCCCGACAAGACTGGTACCCTTTCACGTCCAAATCTCTCAAACTCCGGGAGAGATTCTCAAAACCAAGGTTGACATGTTTTGTGTTCCTCTCAACATTTTGGAAATCCCGCTGAAACTTTGGACATTCTCGCGAAGGGTTCCCAATCCCTGACAAGACTGGTACCCTTTCACGTCCAAATCTCTCAAACTCCGGGAGAGATTCTCAAAACCGAGGTTGACATGTTTCGAGTTCCTCTCAACATTTTGGAAATCCCGCTGAAACTTTGGACATTCTGGCGAAGGGTTCCCAATCCCCAACAAGACTGGTACCCTTTCACGTCCAAATCTCTCAAACTCCGGGAGAGATTCTCAAAACCAAGGTTGACATGTTTCGAGTTCCTCTCAACATTTTGGAAATCCCGCTGAAACTTTGGACATTCTCGCGAAGGGTTCCCAATCCCCGACAAGACTGGTACCCTTTCACGTCCAAATCTCTCAAACTCCGGGAGAGATTCTCAAAACCAAGGTTGACATGTTTCGAGTTCCTCTCAACATTTTGGAAATCCCGCTGAAACTTTGGACATTCTCGCGAAGGGTTCCCAATCCCCGACAAGACTGGTACCCTTTCACGTCCAAATCTCTCGAACTCCGGGAGAGATTCTCAAAACCAAGGTTGACATGTTTCGAGTTCCTCTCAACATTTTGGAAATCCCGCTGAAACTTTGGACATTCTCGCGAAGGGTTCCCAATCCCCGACAAGACTGGTACCCTTTCACGTCCAAATCTCTCAAACTCCGGGAGAGATTCTCAAAACCAAGGTTGACATGATTCGAGTTCCTCTCAACATTTTGGAAATCCCGCTGAAACTTTGGACATTCTCGCGAAGGGTTCCCAATCCCCGACAAGACTGGTACCCTTTCACGTCCAAATCTCTCAAACTCCGGGAGAGATTCTCAAAACCAAGGTTGACATGTTTCGAGTTCCTCTCAACATTTTGGAAATCCCGCTGAAACTTTGGACATTCTCGCGAAGGGTTCCCAATCCCCGACAAGACTGGTACCCTTTCACGTCCAAATCTCTCAAACTCCGGGAGAGATTCTCAAAACCAAGGTTGACATGATTCGAGTTCCTCTCAAAATTTTGGAAATCCCGCTGAAACTTTGCACAATCTCGCGAAGGGTTCCCAATCCCCGACAAGATTGGTACCCTTTCACGTGCAAATCTCTCAAACTCCGGGAGAGATTCTCAAAACCAAGGTTGACATGATTCGAGTTCCTCTCAACATTTTGGAAATCCCGCTGAAACTTTGGACATTCTGGCGAAGGGTTCCCAATCCCCGACAAGACTGGTACTCTTTCACGTCCAAATCTCTCAAACTCCGGGAGAGATTCTCAAAACCGAGGTTGACATGTTTCGAGTTCCTCTCAACATTTTGGAAATCCCGCTGAAACTTTGGACATTCTCGCGAAGGGTTCCCAATCCCCGACAAGACTGGTACCCTTTCACATCCAAATCTCTCAAACTCCGGGAGAGATTCTCAAAACCGAGGTTGACATGTTTCGAGTTCCTCTCAACATTTTGGAAATCCCGCTGAAACTTTGCACATTCTTGCGAAGGGTTCCCAATCCCCGACAAGACTGGTACCCTTTCACGTCCAAATCTCTCAAACTCCGGGAGAGATTCTCAAAACAGAGGTTGACATGTTTCGTGTTCCTTTCAACATTTTGGAAATCCCGCTGAAACTTTGGACATTCTCGCGAAGGGTTCCCAATCCCCGACAAGACTGGTACCCTTTCACGTCCAAATCTCTCAAACTCCGGGAGAGATTCTCAAAACCGAGGTTGACATGTTTCGAGTTCCTCTCAACATTTTGGAAATCCTGCTGAAACTTTGGACATTCTCGCGAAGGGTTCCCAATCCCCGACAAGACTGGTACCCTTTCACGTCCAAATCTCTCAAACTCCGGGAGAGATTCTCAAAACCGAGGTTGACATGTTTCGAGATCCTCTCAACATTTTGGAAATCCCGCTGAAACTTTGGACATTCTGGCGAAGGGTTCCCAATCCCCGACAAGACTGGTACCCTTTCACGTCCAAATCTCTCAAACTCCGGGAGAGATTCTCAAAACCAAGGTTGACATGTTTCGAGTTCCTGTCAACATTTTGGAAATCCTGCTGAAACTTTGGACATTCTCGCGAAGGGTTCCCAATCCCCGACAAGACTGGTACCCTTTCACGTCCAAATCTCTCAAACTCCGGGAGAGATTCTCAAAACCAAGGTTGACATGTTTCGTGTTCCTCTCAACATTTTGGAAATCCCGCTGAAACTTTGGACATTCTGGCGAAGGGTTCCCAATCCCCGACAAGACTGGTACTCTTTCACGTCCAAATCTCTCAAACTCCGGGAGAGATTCTCAAAACCGAGGTTGACATGTTTCGAGTTCCTCTCAACATTTTGGAAATCCCGCTGAAACTTTGCACATTCTCGCGAAGGGTTCCCAATCCCCGACAAGGCTGGTACCCTTTCACGTCCAAATCTCTCAAACTCCGGGAGAGATTCTCAAAACCAAGGTTGACATGTTTCGAGTTCCTCTCAACATTTTGGAAATCCCGCTGAAACTTTGGACATTCTCGCGAAGGGTTCCCAATCCCCGACAAGACTGGTACCCTTTCACGTCCAAATCTCTCAAACTCCGGGAGAGATTCTCAAAACCGAGGTTGACATGTTTCGAGTTCCTCTCAACATTTTGGAAATCCTGCTGAAACTTTGGACATTCTCGCGAAGGGTTTCCATTCCCCGACAAGACTGGTACCCTTTCACGTCCAAATCTCTCAAACTCCGGGAGAGATTCTCAAAACCGAGGTTGACATGTTTCGAGTTCCTGTCAACATTTTGGAAATCCCGCTGAAACTTTGGACATTCTCGCGAAGGGCTCCCAATCCCCGACAAGACTGGTACCCTTTCACGTCCAAATCTCTCAAACTTCGGGAGAGATTCTCAAAACCAAGGTTGACATGTTTCGAGTTCCTCTCAACATTTTGGAAATCCCGCTGAAACTTTGCACATTCTCGCGAAGGGTTCCCAATCCCCGACAAGACTGGTACCCTTTCACGTCCAAATCTCTCAAACTCCGGGAGAGATTCTCAAAACCGAGGTTGACATGTTTCGAGTTCCTCTCAACATTTTGGAAATCCCGCTGAAACTTTGGACATTCTCGCGAAGGGTTCCCAATCCCCGACAAGACTGGTACCCTTTCACGTCCAAATCTCTCAAACTCCGGGAGAGATTCTCAAAACCAAGGTTGACATGTTTCGAGTTCCTTTCAACATTTTGGAAATCCCGCTGAAACTTTGGACATTCTGGCGAAGGGTTCCCAATCCCCGACAAGACTGGTACCCTTTCACGTCCAAATCTCTCAAACTCCGGGAGAGATTCTCAAAACCGAGGTTGACATGTTTCGAGTTCCTCTCAACATTTTGGAAATCCCGCTGAAACTTTGGACATTCTCGCGAAGGGTTCCCAATCCCCGACAAGACTGGTACCCTTTCACGTCCAAATCTCTCAAACTCCGGGAGAGATTCTCAAAACCAAGGTTGACATGTTTCGAGTTCCTCTCAACATTTTGGAAATCCCGCTGAAACTTTGGACATTCTGGCGAAGGGTTCCCAATCCCCGACAAGACTGGTACCCTTTCACGTCCAAATCTCTCAAACTCCGGGAGAGATTCTCAAAACCAAGGTTGACATGTTTCGTGTTCCTCTCAACATTTTGTAAATCCCGCTGAAACTTTGGACATTCTCGCGAAGGGTTCCCAATCCCCGACAAGACTGGTACTCTTTCACGTCCAAATCTCTCAAACTCCGGGAGAGATTCTCAAAACCGAGGTTGACATGTTTCGAGTTCCTCTCAACATTTTGGAAATCCCGCTGAAACTTTGCACATTCTCGCGAAGGGTTCCCAATCCCCGACAAGACTGGTACCCTTTCACGTCCAAATCTCTCAAACTCCGGGAGAGATTCTCAAAACCGAGGTTGACATGTTTCGAGTTCCTCTCAACATTTTGGAAATCCTGCTGAAACTTTGGACATTCTCGCGAAGGGTTCCCAATCCCCGACAAGACTGGTACCCTTTCACGTCCAAATCTCTCAAACTCCGGGAGAGATTCTCAAAACCGAGGTTGACATGTTTCGAGTTCCTCTCAACATTTTGGAAATCCTGCTGAAACTTTGGACATTCTCGCGAAGGGTTCCCAATCCCCGACAAGACTGGTACCCTTTCACGTCCAAATCTCTCAAACTCCGGGAGAGATTCTCAAAACCAAGGTTGACATGTTTCGAGTTCCTCTCAACATTTTGGAAATCCCGCTGAAACTTTGGACATTCTGGCGAAGGGTTCCCAATCCCCGACAAGACTGGTACCCTTTCACGTCCAAATCTCTCAAACTCCGGGAGAGATTCTCAAAACCAAGGTTGACATGTTTCGTGTTCCTCTCAACATTTTGTAAATCCCGCTGAAACTTTGGACATTCTCGCGAAGGGTTCCCAATCCCCGACAAGACTGGTACTCTTTCACGTCCAAATCTCTCAAACTCCGGGAGAGATTCTCAAAACCGAGGTTGACATGTTTCGAGTTCCTCTCAACATTTTGGAAATCCCGCTGAAACTTTGCACATTCTCGCGAAGGGTTCCCAATCCCCGACAAGACTGGTACCCTTTCACGTCCAAATCTCTCAAACTCCGGGAGAGATTCTCAAAACCGAGGTTGACATGTTTCGAGTTCCTCTCAACATTTTGGAAATCCTGCTGAAACTTTGGACATTCTCGCGAAGGGTTCCCAATCCCCGACAAGACTGGTACCCTTTCACGTCCAAATCTCTCAAACTCCGGGAGAGATTCTCAAAACCGAGGTTGACATGTTTCGAGTTCCTCTCAACATTTTGGAAATCCTGCTGAAACTTTGGACATTCTCGCGAAGGGTTCCCAATCCCCGACAAGACTGGTACCCTTTCACGTCCAAATCTCTCAAACTTCGGGAGAGATTCTCAAAACCAAGGTTGACATGTTTCGAGTTCCTCTCAACATTTTGGAAATCCCGCTGAAACTTTGGACATTCTCGCGAAGGGTTCCCAATCCCCGACAAGACTGGTACCCTTTCACGTCCAAATCTCTCAAACTCCGGGAGAGATTCTCAAAACCGAGGTTGACATGTTTCGTGTTCCTCTCAACATTTTGGAAATCCCGCTGAAACTTTGCACATTCTCGCGAAGGGTTCCCAATCCCCTACAAGACTGGTACCCTTTCACGTCCAAATCTCTCAAACTCCGGGAGAGATTCTCAAAACCGAGGTTGACATGTTTCGAGTTCCTCTCAACATTTTGGAAATCCCGCTGAAACTTTGGACATTCTCGCGAAGGGTTCCCAATCCCCGACAAGACTGGTACCCTTTCACGTCCAAATCTCTCAAACTCCGGGAGAGATTCTCAAAACCAAGGTTGACATGTTTCGAGTTCCTTTCAACATTTTGGAAATCCCGCTGAAACTTTGGACATTCTCGCGAAGGGTTCCCAATCCCCGACAAGACTGGTACCCTTTCACGTCCAAATCTCTCAAACTCCGGGAGAGATTCTCAAAACCAAGGTTGACATGTTTCGTGTTCCTCTCAACATTTTGGAAATCCCGCTGAAACTTTGGACATTCTGGCGAAGGGTTCCCAATCCCCGACAAGACTGGTACTCTTTCACGTCCAAATCTCTCAAACTCCGGGAGAGATTCTCAAAACCGAGGTTGACATGTTTCGAGTTCCTCTCAACATTTTGGAAATCCCGCTGAAACTTTGGACATTCTCGCGAAGGGTTCCCAATCCCCGACAAGACTGGTACCCTTTCACGTCCAAATCTCTCAAACTCCGGGAGAGATTCTCAAAACCGAGGTTGACATGTTTCGAGTTCCTCTCAACATTTTGGAAATCCCGCTGAAACTTTGGACATTCTCGCGAAGGGTTCCCAATCCCCGACAAGACTGGTACCCTTTCACGTCCAAATCTCTCAAACTCCGGGAGAGATTCTCAAAACCGAGGTTGACATGTTTCGAGTTCCTCTCAACATTTGGAAATCCTGCTGAAACTTTGGACATTCTCGCGAAGGGTTCCCAATCCCCGACAAGACTGGTACCCTTTCACGTTCAAATCTCTCAAACTCCGGGAGAGATTCTCAAAACCGAGGTTGACATGTTTCGAGTTCCTGTCAACATTTTGGAAATCCCGCTGAAACTTTGGACATTCTCGCGAAGGGTTCCCAATCCCCGACAAGACTGGTACCCTTTCACGTCCAAATCTCTCAAACTCCGGGAGAGATTCTCAAAACCGAGGTTGACATGTTTCGAGTTCCTCTCAACATTTTGGAAATCCCGCTGAAACTTTGGACATTCTCGCGAAGGGTTCCCAATCCCCGAAAAGACTGGTACCCTTTCACGTCCAAATCTCTCAAACTCCGGGAGAGATTCTCAAAACCGAGGTTGACATGTTTCGAGTTCCTCTCAACATTTTGGAAATCCCGCTGAAACTTTGGACATTCTGGCGAAGGGTTCCCAATCCCCGACAAGACTGGTACCCTTTCACGTCCAAATCTCTCAAACTCCGGGAGAGATTCTCAAAACCAAGGTTGACATGTTTCGTGTTCCTCTCAACATTTTGGAAATCCCGCTGAAACTTTGGACATTCTCGCGAAGGGTTCCCAATCCCCGACAAGACTGGTACTCTTTCACGTCCAAATCTCTCAAACTCCGGGAGAGATTCTCAAAACCGAGGTTGACATGTTTCGAGTTCCTCTCAACATTTTGGAAATCCCGCTGAAACTTTGGACATTCTGGCGAAGGGTTCCCAATCCCCAACAAGACTGGTACCCTTTCACGTCCAAATCTCTCAAACTCCGGGAGAGATTCTCAAAACCAAGGTTGACATGTTTCGAGTTCCTCTCAACATTTTGGAAATCCCGCTGAAACTTTGGACATTCTCGCGAAGGGTTCCCAATCCCCGACAAGACTGGTACCCTTTCACGTCCAAATCTCTCAAACTCCGGGAGAGATTCTCAAAACCAAGGTTGACATGTTTCGAGTTCCTCTCAACATTTTGGAAATCCCGCTGAAACTTTGGACATTCTCGCGAAGGGTTCCCAATCCCCGACAAGACTGGTACCCTTTCACGTCCAAATCTCTCAAACTCCGGGAGAGATTCTCAAAACCAAGGTTGACATGTTTCGAGTTCCTCTCAACATTTTGGAAATCCCGCTGAAACTTTGGACATTCTCGCGAAGGGTTCCCAATCCCCGACAAGACTGGTACCCTTTCACGTCCAAATCTCTCAAACTCCGGGAGAGATTCTCAAAACCAAGGTTGACATGTTTCGAGTTCCTCTCAACATTTTGGAAATCCCGCTGAAACTTTGGACATTCTCGCGAAGGGTTCCCAATCCCCGACAAGACTGGTACCCTTTCACGTCCAAATCTCTCAAACTCCGGGAGAGATTCTCAAAACCGAGGTTGACATGTTTCGAGTTCCTCTCAACATTTTGGAAATCCCGCTGAAACTTTGGACATTCTCGCGAAGAGTTCCCAATCCCCGACAAGACTGGTACCCTTTCACGTCCAAATCTCTCAAACTCCGGGAGAGATTCTCAAAACCAAGGTTGACATGTTTCGTGTTCCTCTCAACATTTTGGAAATCCCGCTGAAACTTTGGACATTCTCGCGAAGGGTTCCCAATCCCCGACAAGACTGGTACCCTTTCACGTCCAAATCTCTCAAACTCCGGGAGAGATTCTCAAAACCAAGGTTGACATGTTTCGAGTTCCTCTCAACATTTTGGAAATCCCGCTGAAACTTTGGACATTCTCGCAAAGGGTTCCCAATCCCCGACAAGACTGGTACCCTTTCACGTCCAAATCTCTCAAACTCCGGGAGAGATTCTCAAAACCAAGGTTGACATGTTTCGAGTTCCTCTCAACATTTTGGAAATCCCGCTGAAACTTTGGACATTCTCGCGAAGGGTTCCCAATCCCCGACAAGACTGGTACCCTTTCACGTCCAAATCTCTCGAACTCCGGGAGAGATTCTCAAAACCGAGGTTGACATGTTTCTTGTTCCTCTCAACATTTTGGAAATCCCGCTGAAACTTTGGACATTCTTGCGAAGGGTTCCCAATCCCCGACAAGACTGGTACCCTTTCACGTCCAAATCTCTCAAACTCCGGGAGAGATTCTCAAAACCAAGGTTGACATGTTTCGTGTTCCTCTCAACATTTTGTAAATCCCGCTGAAACTTTGGACATTCTCGCGAAGGGTTCCCAATCCCCGACAAGACTGGTACTCTTTCACGTCCAAATCTCTCAAACTCCGGGAGAGATTCTCAAAACCGAGGTTGACATGTTTCGAGTTCCTCTCAACATTTTGGAAATCCCGCTGAAACTTTGCACATTCTCGCGAAGGGTTCCCAATCCCCGACAAGACTGGTACCCTTTCACGTCCAAATCTCTCAAACTCCGGGAGAGATTCTCAAAACCAAGGTTGACATGTTTCGAGTTCCTCTCAACATTTTGGAAATCCCGCTGAAACTTTGGACATTCTCGCGAAGGGTTCCCAATCCCCGACAAGACTGGTACCCTTTCACGTCCAAATCTCTCGAACTCCGGGAGAGATTCTCAAAACCGAGGTTGACATGTTTCGTGTTCCTCTCAACATTTTGGAAATCCCGCTGAAACTTTGCACATTCTCGTGAAGGGTTCCCAATCCCCGACAAGACTGGTACTCTTTCACGTCCAAATCTCTCAAACTCCGGGAGAGATTCTCAAAACCGAGGTTGACATGTTTCGAGTTCCTCTCAACATTTTGGAAATCCCGCTGAAACTTTGCACATTCTCGCGAAGGGTTCCCAATCCCCGACAAGACTGGTACCCTTTCACGTCCAAATCTCTCAAACTCCGGGAGAGATTCTCAAAACCGAGGTTGACATGTTTCGAGTTCCTCTCAACATTTTGGAAATCCCGCTGAAACTTTGGACATTCTCGCGAAGGGTTCCCAATCCCCGACAAGACTGGTACCCTTTCACGTCCAAATCTCTCAAACTCCGGGAGAGATTCTCAAAACCGAGGTTGACATGTTTCGAGTTCCTCTCAACATTTTGGAAATCCTGCTGAAACTTTGGACATTCTCGCGAAGGGTTTCCAATCCCCGACAAGACTGGTACCCTTTCACGTCCAAATCTCTCAAACTCCGGGAGAGATTCTCAAAACCGAGGTTGACATGTTTCGAGTTCCTCTCAACATTTTGGAAATCCCGCTGAAACTTTGGACATTCTCGCGAAGGGTTCCCAATCCCCGACAAGACTGGTACCCTTTCACGTCCAAATCTCTCAAACTTCGGGAGAGATTCTCAAAACCAAGGTTGACATGTTTCGAGTTCCTCTCAACATTTTGGAAATCCCGCTGAAACTTTGGACATTCTCGCGAAGGGTTCCCAATCCCCGACAAGACTGGTACCCTTTCACGTCCAAATCTCTCAAACTCCGGGAGAGATTCTCAAAACCGAGGTTGACATGTTTCGTGTTCCTCTCAACATTTTGGAAATCCCGCTGAAACTTTGGACATTCTCGCGAAGGGTTCCCAATCCCCGACAAGACTGGTACCCTTTCACGTCCAAATGTCTCAAACTCCGGGAGAGATTCTCAAAACCGAGGTTGACATGTTTCGAGTTCCTCTCAACATTTTGGAAATCCCGCTGAAACTTTGCACATTCTCGCGAAGGGTTCCCAATCCCCGACAAGACTGGTACCCTTTCACGTCCAAATCTCTCAAACTCCGGGAGAGATTCTCAAAACCGAGGTTGACATGTTTCGAGTTCCTCTCAACATTTTGGAAATCCTGCTGAAACTTTGGACATTCTCGCGAAGGGTTCCCAATCCCCGACAAGACTGGTACCCTTTCACGTCCAAATCTCTCAAACTCCGGGAGAGATTCTCAAAACCGAGGTTGACATGTTTCGAGTTCCTGTCAACATTTTGGAAATCCCGCTGAAACTTTGGACATTCTCGCGAAGGGTTCCCAATCCCCGACAAGACTGGTACCCTTTCACGTCCAAATCTCTCAAACTCCGGGAGAGATTCTCAAAACCAAGGTTCACATGTTTCGAGTTCCTTTCAACATTTTGGAAATCCCGCTGAAACTTTGGACATTGTGGTGAAGGGTTCCCAATCCCCGACAAGACTGGTACCCTTTCACGTCCAAATCTCTCAAACTCCGGGAGAGATTCTCAAAACCAAGGTTGACATGATTCGAGTTCCTCTCAACATTTTGGAAATCCCGCTGAAACTTTGGACATTCTCGCGAAGGGTTCCCAATCCCCGACAAGACTGGTACCCTTTCACGTCCAAATCTCTCAAACTCCGGGAGAGATTCTCAAAACCAAGGTTGACATGTTTCGAGTTCCTCTCAACATTTTGGAAATCCCGCTGAAACTTTGGACATTCTCGCGAAGGGTTCCCAATCCCCGACAAGACTGGTACCCTTTCACGTCCAAATCTCTCAAACTCCGGGAGAGATTCTCAAAACCAAGGTTGACATGATTCGAGTTCCTCTCAACATTTTGGAAATCCCGCTGAAACTTTGCACATTCTCGCGAAGGGTTCCCAATCCCCGACAAGACTGGTACCCTTTCACGTCCAAATCTCTCAAACTCCAGGAGAGATTCTCAAAACCAAGGTTGACATGATGCGAGTTCCTCTCAACATTTTGGAAATCCCGCTGAAACTTTGGACATTCTCGCGAAGGGTTCCCAATCCCCGACAAGACTGGTACTCTTTCACGTCCAAATCTCTCAAACTCCGGGAGAGATTCTCAAAACCGAGGTTGACATGTTTCGAGTTCCTCTCAACATTTTGAAAATCCCGCTGAAACTTTGGACATTCTCGCGAAGGGTTCCCAATCCCCGACAAGACTGGTACCCTTTCACATCCAAATCTCTCAAACTCCGGGAGAGATTCTCAAAACCGAGGTTGACATGTTTCGAGTTCCTCTCAACATTTTGGAAATCCCGCTGAAACTTTGGACATTCTTGCGAAGGGTTCCCAATCCCCGACAAGACTGGTACCCTTTCACGTCCAAATCTCTCAAACTCCGGGAGAGATTCTCAAAACAGAGGTTGACATGTTTCGTGTTCCTTTCAACATTTTGGAAATCCCGCTGAAACTTTGGACATTCTCGCGAAGGGTTCCCAATCCCCGACAAGACTGGTACCCTTTCACGTCCAAATCTCTCAAACTCCGGGAGAGATTCTCAAAACCAAGGTTGACATGTTTCGAGTTCCTCTCAACATTTTGGAAATCCCGCTGAAACTTTGGACATTCTCGCGAAGGGTTCCCAATCCCCGACAAGACTGGTACCCTTTCACGTCCAAATCTCTCAAACTCCGGGAGAGATTCTCAAAACCGAGGTTGACATGTTTCGAGTTCCTCTCAACATTTTGGAAATCCCGCTGAAACTTTGGACATTCTCGCGAAGGGTTCCCAATCCCCGACAAGACTGGTACCCTTTCACGTCCAAATCTCTCAAACTCCGGGAGAGATTCTCAAAACCAAGGTTGACATGTTTCGAGTTCCTCTCAACATTTTGGAAATCCCGCTGAAACTTTGGACATTCTCGCGAAGGGTTCCCAATCCCCGACAAGACTGGTACCCTTTCACGTCCAAATCTCTCAAACTCCGGGAGAGATTCTCAAAACCAAGGTTGACATGTTTCGTGTTCCTCTCAACATTTTGTAAATCCCGCTGAAACTTTGGACATTCTCGCGAAGGGTTCCCAATCCCCGACAAGACTGGTACCCTTTCACGTCCAAATCTCTCAAACTCCGGGAGAGATTCTCAAAACCAAGGTTGACATGTTTCGAGTTCCTCTCAACATTTTGGAAATCCCGCTGAAACTTTGGACATTCTCGCAAAGGGTTCCCAATCCCCGACAAGACTGGTACCCTTTCACGTCCAAATCTCTCAAACTCCGGGAGAGATTCTCAAAACCAAGGTTGACATGTTTCGAGTTCCTCTCAACATTTTGGAAATCCCGCTGAAACTTTGGACATTCTCGCGAAGGGTTCCCAATCCCCGACAAGACTGGTACCCTTTCACGTCCAAATCTCTCGAACTCCGGGAGAGATTCTCAAAACCGAGGTTGACATGTTTCTTGTTCCTCTCAACATTTTGGAAATCCCGCTGAAACTTTGGACATTCTTGCGAAGGGTTCCCAATCCCCGACAAGACTGGTACCCTTTCACGTCCAAATCTCTCAAACTCCGGGAGAGATTCTCAAAACAGAGGTTGACATGTTTCGTGTTCCTTTCAACATTTTGGAAATCCCGCTGAAACTTTGGACATTCTCGCGAAGGGTTCCCAATCCCCGACAAGACTGGTACCCTTTCACGTCCAAATCTCTCAAACTCCGGGAGAGATTCTCAAAACCGAGGTTGACATGTTTCGAGTTCCTCTCAACATTTTGGAAATCCCGCTGAAACTTTGGACATTCTCGCGAAGGGTTCCCAATCCCCGACAAGACTGGTACCCTTTCACGTCCAAATCTCTCAAACTCCGGGAGAGATTCTCAAAACCAAGGTTGACATGTTTCGAGTTCCTCTCAACATTTTGGAAATCCCGCTGAAACTTTGGACATTCTCGCGAAGGGTTCCCAATCCCCGACAAGACTGGTACCCTTTCACGTCCAAATCTCTCAAACTCCGGGAGAGATTCTCAAAACCAAGGTTGACATGTTTCGTGTTCCTCTCAACATTTTGTAAATCCCGCTGAAACTTTGGACATTCTCGCGAAGGGTTCCCAATCCCCGACAAGACTGGTACTCTTTCACGTCCAAATCTCTCAAACTCCGGGAGAGATTCTCAAAACCGAGGTTGACATGTTTCGAGTTCCTCTCAACATTTTGGAAATCCCGCTGAAACTTTGCACATTCTCGCGAAGGGTTCCCAATCCCCGACAAGACTGGTACCCTTTCACGTCCAAATCTCTCAAACTCCGGGAGAGATTCTCAAAACCAAGGTTGACATGTTTCGAGTTCCTCTCAACATTTTGGAAATCCCGCTGAAACTTTGGACATTCTCGCGAAGGGTTCCCAATCCCCGACAAGACTGGTACCCTTTCACGTCCAAATCTCTCGAACTCCGGGAGAGATTCTCAAAACCGAGGTTGACATGTTTCGTGTTCCTCTCAACATTTTGGAAATCCCGCTGAAACTTTGCACATTCTCGTGAAGGGTTCCCAATCCCCGACAAGACTGGTACTCTTTCACGTCCAAATCTCTCAAACTCCGGGAGAGATTCTCAAAACCGAGGTTGACATGTTTCGAGTTCCTCTCAACATTTTGGAAATCCCGCTGAAACTTTGCACATTCTCGCGAAGGGTTCCCAATCCCCGACAAGACTGGTACCCTTTCACGTCCAAATCTCTCAAACTCCGGGAGAGATTCTCAAAACCGAGGTTGACATGTTTCGAGTTCCTCTCAACATTTTGGAAATCCCGCTGAAACTTTGGACATTCTCGCGAAGGGTTCCCAATCCCCGACAAGACTGGTACCCTTTCACGTCCAAATCTCTCAAACTCCGGGAGAGATTCTCAAAACCGAGGTTGACATGTTTCGAGTTCCTCTCAACATTTTGGAAATCCTGCTGAAACTTTGGACATTCTCGCGAAGGGTTTCCAATCCCCGACAAGACTGGTACCCTTTCACGTCCAAATCTCTCAAACTCCGGGAGAGATTCTCAAAACCGAGGTTGACATGTTTCGAGTTCCTCTCAACATTTTGGAAATCCCGCTGAAACTTTGGACATTCTCGCGAAGGGTTCCCAATCCCCGACAAGACTGGTACCCTTTCACGTCCAAATCTCTCAAACTTCGGGAGAGATTCTCAAAACCAAGGTTGACATGTTTCGAGTTCCTCTCAACATTTTGGAAATCCCGCTGAAACTTTGGACATTCTCGCGAAGGGTTCCCAATCCCCGACAAGACTGGTACCCTTTCACGTCCAAATCTCTCAAACTCCGGGAGAGATTCTCAAAACCGAGGTTGACATGTTTCGTGTTCCTCTCAACATTTTGGAAATCCCGCTGAAACTTTGGACATTCTCGCGAAGGGTTCCCAATCCCCGACAAGACTGGTACCCTTTCACGTCCAAATGTCTCAAACTCCGGGAGAGATTCTCAAAACCGAGGTTGACATGTTTCGAGTTCCTCTCAACATTTTGGAAATCCCGCTGAAACTTTGCACATTCTCGCGAAGGGTTCCCAATCCCCGACAAGACTGGTACCCTTTCACGTCCAAATCTCTCAAACTCCGGGAGAGATTCTCAAAACCGAGGTTGACATGTTTCGAGTTCCTCTCAACATTTTGGAAATCCTGCTGAAACTTTGGACATTCTCGCGAAGGGTTCCCAATCCCCGACAAGACTGGTACCCTTTCACGTCCAAATCTCTCAAACTCCGGGAGAGATTCTCAAAACCGAGGTTGACATGTTTCGAGTTCCTGTCAACATTTTGGAAATCCCGCTGAAACTTTGGACATTCTCGCGAAGGGTTCCCAATCCCCGACAAGACTGGTACCCTTTCACGTCCAAATCTCTCAAACTCCGGGAGAGATTCTCAAAACCAAGGTTGACATGTTTCGAGTTCCTCTCAACATTTTGGAAATCCCGCTGAAACTTTGGACATTCTCGCGAAGGGTTCCCAATCCCCGACAAGACTGGTACCCTTTCACGTCCAAATCTCT
This sequence comes from Streptopelia decaocto, assembly GCF_964273445.1. NCBI lineage: Eukaryota > Metazoa > Chordata > Aves > Columbiformes > Columbidae > Streptopelia > Streptopelia decaocto. Next base: position 372,285 of record NW_028116776.1, read on the forward strand.
CAAACTCCGGGAGAGATTCTCAAAACCAAGGTTGACATGTTTCGTGTTCCTCTCAACATTTTGGAAATCCCGCTGAAACTTTGGACATTCTCGCGAAGGGTTCCCAATCCCCGACAAGACTGGTACCCTTTCACGTCCAAATCTCTCAAACTCCGGGAGAGATTCTCAAAACCAAGGTTGACATGTTTCGTGTTCATCTCAACATTTTGGAAATCCCGCTGAAACTTTGCACATTCTCGCGAAGGGTTCCCAATCCCCGACAAGACTGGTACTCTTTCACGTCCAAATCTCTCAAACTCCGGGAGAGATTCTCAAAACCGAGGTTGACATGTTTCGAGTTCCTCTCAACATTTTGGAAATCCCGCTGAAACTTTGGACATTCTCGCGAAGGGTTCCCAATCCCCGACAAGACTGGTACCCTTTCACGTCCAAATCTCTCAAACTCCGGGAGAGATTCTCAAAACCGAGGTTGACATGTTTCGAGTTCCTCTCAACATTTTGGAAATCCCGCTGAAACTTTGGACATTCTCGCGAAGGGTTCCCAATCCCCGACAAGACTGGTACCCTTTCACGTCCAAATCTCTCAAACTCCGGGAGAGATTCTCAAAACCGAGGTTGACATGTTTCGAGTTCCTCTCAACATTTTGGAAATCCTGCTGAAACTTTGGACATTCTCGCGAAGGGTTCCCAATCCCCGACAAGACTGGTACCCTTTCACGTCCAAATCTCTCAAACTCCGGGAGAGATTCTCAAAACCGAGGTTGACATGTTTCGAGTTCCTCTCAACATTTTGGAAATCCCGCTGAAACTTTGGACATTCTCGCGAAGGGTTCCCAATCCCCGACAAGACTGGTACCCTTTCACATCCAAATCTCTCAAACTCCGGGAGAGATTCTCAAAACCGAGGTTGACATGTTTCGAGTTCCTCTCAACATTTTGGAAATCCCGCTGAAACTTTGGACATTCTTGCGAAGGGTTCCCAATCCCCGACAAGACTGGTACCCTTTCACGTCCAAATCTCTCAAACTCCGGGAGAGATTCTCAAAACAGAGGTTGACATGTTTCGTGTTCCTTTCAACATTTTGGAAATCCCGCTGAAACTTTGGACATTCTCGCGAAGGGTTCCCAATCCCCGACAAGACTGGTACCCTTTCACGTCCAAATCTCTCAAACTCCGGGAGAGATTCTCAAAACCGAGGTTGACATGTTTCGAGTTCCTCTCAACATTTTGGAAATCCCGCTGAAACTTTGGACATTCTCGCGAAGGGTTCCCAATCCCCGACAAGACTGGTACCCTTTCACGTCCAAATCTCTCAAACTCCGGGAGAGATTCTCAAAACCGAGGTTGACATGTTTCGAGTTCCTCTCAACATTTTGGAAATCCCGCTGAAACTTTGGACATTCTCGCGAAGGGTTCCCAATCCCCGACAAGACTGGTACCCTTTCACGTCCAAATCTCTCAAACTCCGGGAGAGATTCTCAAAACCAAGGTTGACATGTTTCGAGTTCCTCTCAACATTTTGGAAATCCCGCTGAAACTTTGGACATTCTCGCGAAGGGTTCCCAATCCCCGACAAGACTGGTACCCTTTCACGTCCAAATCTCTCAAACTCCGGGAGAGATTCTCAAAACCAAGGTTGACATGTTTCGTGTTCCTCTCAACATTTTGTAAATCCCGCTGAAACTTTGGACATTCTCGCGAAGGGTTCCCAATCCCCGACAAGACTGGTACCCTTTCACGTCCAAATCTCTCAAACTCCGGGAGAGATTCTCAAAACCAAGGTTGACATGTTTCGAGTTCCTCTCAACATTTTGGAAATCCCGCTGAAACTTTGGACATTCTCGCAAAGGGTTCCCAATCCCCGACAAGACTGGTACCCTTTCACGTCCAAATCTCTCAAACTCCGGGAGAGATTCTCAAAACCAAGGTTGACATGTTTCGAGTTCCTCTCAACATTTTGGAAATCCCGCTGAAACTTTGGACATTCTCGCGAAGGGTTCCCAATCCCCGACAAGACTGGTACCCTTTCACGTCCAAATCTCTCGAACTCCGGGAGAGATTCTCAAAACCGAGGTTGACATGTTTCTTGTTCCTCTCAACATTTTGGAAATCCCGCTGAAACTTTGGACATTCTTGCGAAGGGTTCCCAATCCCCGACAAGACTGGTACCCTTTCACGTCCAAATCTCTCAAACTCCGGGAGAGATTCTCAAAACAGAGGTTGACATGTTTCGTGTTCCTTTCAACATTTTGGAAATCCCGCTGAAACTTTGGACATTCTCGCGAAGGGTTCCCAATCCCCGACAAGACTGGTACCCTTTCACGTCCAAATCTCTCAAACTCCGGGAGAGATTCTCAAAACCGAGGTTGACATGTTTCGAGTTCCTCTCAACATTTTGGAAATCCTGCTGAAACTTTGGACATTCTCGCGAAGGGTTCCCAATCCCCGACAAGACTGGTACCCTTTCACGTCCAAATCTCTCAAACTCCGGGAGAGATTCTCAAAACCGAGGTTGACATGTTTCGAGTTCCTCTCAACATTTTGGAAATCCCGCTGAAACTTTGGACATTCTCGCGAAGGGTTCCCAATCCCCGACAAGACTGGTACCCTTTCACGTCCAAATCTCTCAAACTCCGGGAGAGATTCTCAAAACCAAGGTTGACATGTTTCGAGTTCCTCTCAACATTTTGGAAATCCCGCTGAAACTTTGGACATTCTCGCGAAGGGTTCCCAATCCCCGACAAGACTGGTACCCTTTCACGTCCAAATCTCTCAAACTCCGGGAGAGATTCTCAAAACCAAGGTTGACATGTTTCGTGTTCCTCTCAACATTTTGTAAATCCCGCTGAAACTTTGGACATTCTCGCGAAGGGTTCCCAATCCCCGACAAGACTGGTACTCTTTCACGTCCAAATCTCTCAAACTCCGGGAGAGATTCTCAAAACCGAGGTTGACATGTTTCGAGTTCCTCTCAACATTTTGGAAATCCCGCTGAAACTTTGCACATTCTCGCGAAGGGTTCCCAATCCCCGACAAGACTGGTACCCTTTCACGTCCAAATCTCTCAAACTCCGGGAGAGATTCTCAAAACCAAGGTTGACATGTTTCGAGTTCCTCTCAACATTTTGGAAATCCCGCTGAAACTTTGGACATTCTCGCGAAGGGTTCCCAATCCCCGACAAGACTGGTACCCTTTCACGTCCAAATCTCTCGAACTCCGGGAGAGATTCTCAAAACCGAGGTTGACATGTTTCGTGTTCCTCTCAACATTTTGGAAATCCCGCTGAAACTTTGCACATTCTCGTGAAGGGTTCCCAATCCCCGACAAGACTGGTACTCTTTCACGTCCAAATCTCTCAAACTCCGGGAGAGATTCTCAAAACCGAGGTTGACATGTTTCGAGTTCCTCTCAACATTTTGGAAATCCCGCTGAAACTTTGCACATTCTCGCGAAGGGTTCCCAATCCCCGACAAGACTGGTACCCTTTCACGTCCAAATCTCTCAAACTCCGGGAGAGATTCTCAAAACCGAGGTTGACATGTTTCGAGTTCCTCTCAACATTTTGGAAATCCCGCTGAAACTTTGGACATTCTCGCGAAGGGTTCCCAATCCCCGACAAGACTGGTACCCTTTCACGTCCAAATCTCTCAAACTCCGGGAGAGATTCTCAAAACCGAGGTTGACATGTTTCGAGTTCCTCTCAACATTTTGGAAATCCTGCTGAAACTTTGGACATTCTCGCGAAGGGTTTCCAATCCCCGACAAGACTGGTACCCTTTCACGTCCAAATCTCTCAAACTCCGGGAGAGATTCTCAAAACCGAGGTTGACATGTTTCGAGTTCCTCTCAACATTTTGGAAATCCCGCTGAAACTTTGGACATTCTCGCGAAGGGTTCCCAATCCCCGACAAGACTGGTACCCTTTCACGTCCAAATCTCTCAAACTTCGGGAGAGATTCTCAAAACCAAGGTTGACATGTTTCGAGTTCCTCTCAACATTTTGGAAATCCCGCTGAAACTTTGGACATTCTCGCGAAGGGTTCCCAATCCCCGACAAGACTGGTACCCTTTCACGTCCAAATCTCTCAAACTCCGGGAGAGATTCTCAAAACCGAGGTTGACATGTTTCGTGTTCCTCTCAACATTTTGGAAATCCCGCTGAAACTTTGGACATTCTCGCGAAGGGTTCCCAATCCCCGACAAGACTGGTACCCTTTCACGTCCAAATGTCTCAAACTCCGGGAGAGATTCTCAAAACCGAGGTTGACATGTTTCGAGTTCCTCTCAACATTTTGGAAATCCCGCTGAAACTTTGCACATTCTCGCGAAGGGTTCCCAATCCCCGACAAGACTGGTACCCTTTCACGTCCAAATCTCTCAAACTCCGGGAGAGATTCTCAAAACCGAGGTTGACATGTTTCGAGTTCCTCTCAACATTTTGGAAATCCTGCTGAAACTTTGGACATTCTCGCGAAGGGTTCCCAATCCCCGACAAGACTGGTACCCTTTCACGTCCAAATCTCTCAAACTCCGGGAGAGATTCTCAAAACCAAGGTTGACATGTTTCGAGTTCCTGTCAACATTTTGGAAATCCCGCTGAAACTTTGGACATTCTCGCGAAGGGTTCCCAATCCCCGACAAGACTGGTACCCTTTCACGTCCAAATCTCTCAAACTCCGGGAGAGATTCTCAAAACCAAGGTTGACATGTTTCGAGTTCCTCTCAACATTTTGGAAATCCCGCTGAAACTTTGGACATTCTCGCGAAGGGTTCCCAATCCCCGACAAGACTGGTACCCTTTCACGTCCAAATCTCTCAAACTCCGGGAGAGATTCTCAAAACCAAGGTTGACATGTTTCGTGTTCATCTCAACATTTTGGAAATCCCGCTGAAACTTTGCACATTCTCGCGAAGGGTTCCCAATCCCCGACAAGACTGGTACTCTTTCACGTCCAAATCTCTCAAACTCCGGGAGAGATTCTCAAAACCGAGGTTGACATGTTTCGAGTTCCTCTCAACATTTTGGAAATCCCGCTGAAACTTTGGACATTCTCGCGAAGGGTTCCCAATCCCCGACAAGACTGGTACCCTTTCACGTCCAAATCTCTCAAACTCCGGGAGAGATTCTCAAAACCGAGGTTGACATGTTTCGAGTTCCTCTCAACATTTTGGAAATCCCGCTGAAACTTTGGACATTCTCGCGAAGGGTTCCCAATCCCCGACAAGACTGGTACCCTTTCACGTCCAAATCTCTCAAACTCCGGGAGAGATTCTCAAAACCGAGGTTGACATGTTTCGAGTTCCTCTCAACATTTTGGAAATCCTGCTGAAACTTTGGACATTCTCGCGAAGGGTTCCCAATCCCCGACAAGACTGGTACCCTTTCACGTCCAAATCTCTCAAACTCCGGGAGAGATTCTCAAAACCGAGGTTGACATGTTTCGAGTTCCTGTCAACATTTTGGAAATCCCGCTGAAACTTTGGACATTCTCGCAAAGGGTTCCCAATCCCCGACAAGACTGGTACCCTTTCACGTCCAAATCTCTCAAACTCCGGGAGAGATTCTCAAAACCAAGGTTGACATGTTTCGAGTTCCTCTCAACATTTTGGAAATCCCGCTGAAACTTTGCACATTCTCGCGAAGGGTTCCCAATCCCCGACAAGACTGGTACCCTTTCACGTCCAAATCTCTCAAACTCCGGGAGAGATTCTCAAAACCAAGGTTGACATGTTTCGTGTTCCTCTCAACATTTTGGAAATCCCGCTGAAACTTTGGACATTCTCGCGAAGGGTTCCCAATCCCCGACAAGACTGGTACTCTTTCACGTCCAAATCTCTCAAACTCCGGGAGAGATTCTCAAAACCAAGGTTGACATGTTTCGTGTTCATCTCAACATTTTGGAAATCCCGCTGAAACTTTGCACATTCTCGCGAAGGGTTCCCAATCCCCGACAAGACTGGTACTCTTTCACGTCCAAATCTCTCAAACTCCGGGAGAGATTCTCAAAACCGAGGTTGACATGTTTCGAGTTCCTCTCAACATTTTGGAAATCCCGCTGAAACTTTGGACATTCTTGCGAAGGGTTCCCAATCCCCGACAAGACTGGTACCCTTTCACGTCCAAATCTCTCAAACTCCGGGAGAGATTCTCAAAACCGAGGTTGACATGTTTCGAGTTCCTCTCAACATTTTGGAAATCCCGCTGAAACTTTGGACATTCTCGCGAAGGGTTCCCAATCCCCGACAAGACTGGTACCCTTTCACGTCCAAATCTCTCAAACTCCGGGAGAGATTCTCAAAACCGAGGTTGACATGTTTCGAGTTCCTCTCAACATTTTGGAAATCCCGCTGAAACTTTGGACATTCTCGCGAAGGGTTCCCAATCCCCGACAAGACTGGTACCCTTTCACGTCCAAATCTCTCAAACTCCGGGAGAGATTCTCAAAACCAAGGTTGACATGTTTCGAGTTCCTCTCAACATTTTGGAAATCCCGCTGAAACTTTGGACATTCTCGCGAAGGGTTCCCAATCCCCGACAAGACTGGTACCCTTTCACGTCCAAATCTCTCAAACTCCGGGAGAGATTCTCAAAACCAAGGTTGACATGTTTCGTGTTCCTCTCAACATTTTGGAAATCCCGCTGAAACTTTGGACATTCTGGCGAAGGGTTCCCAATCCCCGACAAGACTGGTACCCTTTCACGTCCAAATCTCTCAAACTCCGGGAGAGATTCTCAAAACCGAGGTTGACATGTTTCGAGTTCCTCTCAACATTTTGGAAATCCCGCTGAAACTTTGCACATTCTCGCGAAGGGTTCCCAATCCCCGACAAGACTGGTACCCTTTCACGTCCAAATCTCTCAAACTCCGGGAGAGATTCTCAAAACCAAGGTTGACATGTTTCGAGTTCCTCTCAACATTTTGGAAATCCCGCTGAAACTTTGGACATTCTCGCGAAGGGTTCCCAATCCCCGACAAGACTGGTACCCTTTCACGTCCAAATCTCTCAAACTCCGGGAGAGATTCTCAAAACCAAGGTTCACATGATTCGAGTTCCTCTCAACATTTTGGAAATCCCGCTGAAACTTTGGACATTCTGGCGAAGGGTTCCCAATCCCCGACAAGACTGGTACCCTTTCACGTCCAAATCTCTCCAACTCTGGGAGAGATTCTCAAAACCAAGGTTGACATGTTTCGAGTTCCTCTCAACATTTTGGAAATCCCGCTGAAACTTTGGACATTCTCGCGAAGGGTTCCCAATCCCCGACAAGACTGGTACCCTTTCACGTCCAAATCTCTCAAACTCCGGGAGAGATTCTCAAAACCAAGGTTGACATGTTTCGTGTTCCTCTCAACATTTTGGAAATCCCGCTGAAACTTTGGACATTCTGGCGAAGGGTTCCCAATCCCCGACAAGACTGGTACCCTTTCACGTCCAAATCTCTCAAACTCCGGGAGAGATTCTCAAAACCGAGGTTGACATGTTTCGAGTTCCTCTCAACATTTTGGAAATCCCGCTGAAACTTTGCACATTCTGGCGAAGGGTTCCCAATCCCCGACAAGACTGGTACCCTTTCACGTCCAAATCTCTCAAACTCCGGGAGAGATTCTCAAAACCAAGGTTGACATGTTTCGAGTTCCTCTCAACATTTTGGAAATCCCGCTGAAACTTTGGACATTCTGGCGAAGGGTTCCCAATCCCCGACAAGACTGGTACCCTTTCACGTCCAAATCTCTCAAACTCCGGGAGAGATTCTCAAAACCAAGGTTGACATGATTCGAGTTCCTCTCAACATTTTGGAAATCCCGCTGAAACTTTGGACATTGTGGTGAAGGGTTCCCAATCCCCGACAAGACTGGTACCCTTTCACGTCCAAATCTCTCAAACTCCGGGAGAGATTCTCAAAACCAAGGTTGACATGTTTCGAGTTCCTCTCAACATTTTGGAAATCCCGCTGAAACTTTGGACATTCTCGCGAAGGGTTCCCAATCCCCGACAAGACTGGTACCCTTTCACGTCCAAATCTCTCAAACTCCGGGAGAGATTCTCAAAACCAAGGTTGACATGTTTCGTGTTCCTCTCAACATTTTGGAAATCCCGCTGAAACTTTGGACATTCTCGCGAAGGGTTCCCAATCCCCGACAAGACTGGTACCCTTTCACGTCCAAATCTCTCAAACTCCGGGAGAGATTCTCAAAACCGAGGTTGACATGTTTCGAGTTCCTCTCAACATTTTGGAAATCCCGCTGAAACTTTGCACATTCTCGCGAAGGGTTCCCAATCCCCGACAAGACTGGTACCCTTTCACGTCCAAATCTCTCAAACTCCGGGAGAGATTCTCAAAACCAAGGTTGACATGTTTCGAGTTCCTCTCAACATTTTGGAAATCCCGCTGAAACTTTGGACATTCTCGCGAAGGGTTCCCAATCCCCGACAAGACTGGTACCCTTTCACGTCCAAATCTCTCAAACTCCGGGAGAGATTCTCAAAACCAAGGTTGACATGATTCGAGTTCCTCTCAACATTTTGGAAATCCCGCTGAAACTTTGGACATTCTGGCGAAGGGTTCCCAATCCCCGACAAGACTGGTACCCTTTCACGTCCAAATCTCTCCAACTCTGGGAGAGATTCTCAAAACCAAGGTTGACATGTTTCGAGTTCCTCTCAACATTTTGGAAATCCCGCTGAAACTTTGCACATTCTCGCGAAGGGTTCCCAATCCCCGACAAGACTGGTACCCTTTCACGTCCAAATCTCTCAAACTCCGGGAGAGATTCTCAAAACCAAGGTTGACATGTTTCGTGTTCCTCTCAACATTTTGGAAATCCCGCTGAAACTTTGGACATTCTGGCGAAGGGTTCCCAATCCCCGACAAGACTGGTACCCTTTCACGTCCAAATCTCTCAAACTCCGGGAGAGATTCTCAAAACCGAGGTTGACATGTTTCGAGTTCCTCTCAACATTTTGGAAATCCCGCTGAAACTTTGCACATTCTGGCGAAGGGTTCCCAATCCCCGACAAGACTGGTACCCTTTCACGTCCAAATCTCTCAAACTCCGGGAGAGATTCTCAAAACCAAGGTTGACATGTTTCGAGTTCCTCTCAACATTTTGGAAATCCCGCTGAAACTTTGGACATTCTGGCGAAGGGTTCCCAATCCCCGACAAGACTGGTACCCTTTCACGTCCAAATCTCTCAAACTCCGGGAGAGATTCTCAAAACCAAGGTTGACATGATTCGAGTTCCTCTCAACATTTTGGAAATCCCGCTGAAACTTTGGACATTGTGGTGAAGGGTTCCCAATCCCCGACAAGACTGGTACCCTTTCACGTCCAAATCTCTCAAACTCCGGGAGAGATTCTCAAAACCAAGGTTGACATGTTTCGAGTTCCTCTCAACATTTTGGAAATCCCGCTGAAACTTTGGACATTCTCGCGAAGGGTTCCCAATCCCCGACAAGACTGGTACCCTTTCACGTCCAAATATCTCAAACTCCGGGAGAGATTCTCAAAACCGAGGTTGACATGTTTCGAGTTACTCTCAACATTTTGGAAATCCCGCTGAAACTTTGGACATTCTCGCGAAGGGTTCCCAATCCCCGACAAGACTGGTACCCTTTCACGTCCAAATCTCTCAAACTCCGGGAGAGATTCTCAAAACCGAGGTTGACATGTTTCGAGTTCCTCTCAACATTTTGGAAATCCCGCTGAAACTTTGGACATTGTCGCGAAGGGTTCCCAATCCCCGACAAGACTGGTACCCTTTCACGTCCAAATCTCTCAAACTCCGGGAGAGATTCTCAAAACCGAGGTTGACATGTTTCGAGTTCCTCTCAACATTTTGGAAATCCTGCTGAAACTTTGGACATTCTCGCGAAGGGTTCCCAATCCCCGACAAGACTGGTACCCTTTCACGTCCAAATCTCTCAAACTCCGGGAGAGATTCTCAAAACCAAGGTTGACATGATTCGAGTTCCTCTCAACATTTTGGAAATCCCGCTGAAACTTTGGACATTCTGGCGAAGGGTTCCCAATCCCCGACAAGACTGGTACCCTTTCACGTCCAAATCTCTCAAACTCCGGGAGAGATTCTCAAAACCAAGGTTGACATGTTTCGAGTTCCTCTCAACATTTTGGAAATCCCGCTGAAACTTTGGACATTCTCGCGAAGGGTTCCCAATCCCCGACAAGACTGGTACCCTTTCACGTCCAAATCTCTCAAACTCCGGGAGAGATTCTCAAAACCAAGGTTGACATGTTTCGAGTTCCTCTCAACATTTTGGAAATCCCGCTGAAACTTTGGACATTCTCGCGAAGGGTTCCCAATCCCCGACAAGACTGCTACCCTTTCACGTCCAAATCTCTCAAACTCCGGGAGAGATTCTCAAAACCGAGGTTGACATGTTTCGAGTTCCTCTCAACATTTTGGAAATCCCGCTGAAACTTTGCACATTCTCGCGAAGGGTTCCCAATCCCCGACAAGACTGGTACCCTTTCACGTCCAAATCTCTCAAACTCCGGGAGAGATTCTCAAAACCGAGGTTGACATGTTTCGAGTTCCTCTCAACATTTTGGAAATCCCGCTGAAACTTTGGACATTCTCGCGAAGGGTTCCCAATCCCCGACAAGACTGGTACCCTTTCACGTCCAAATCTCTCAAACTCCGGGAGAGATTCTCAAAACCAAGGTTGACATGTTTCGAGTTCCTTTAAACATTTTGGAAATCCCGCTGAAACTTTGGACATTGTGGTGAAGGGTTCCCAATCCCCGACAAGACTGGTACCCTTTCACGTCCAAATCTCTCAAACTCCGGGAGAGATTCTCAAAACCAAGGTTGACATGATTCGAGTTCCTCTCAACATTTTGGAAATCCCGCTGAAACTTTGGACATTCTGGCGAAGGGTTCCCAATCCCCGACAAGACTGGTACCCTTTCACGTCCAAATCTCTCCAACTCCGGGAGAGATTCTCAAAACCAAGGTTGACATGTTTCGTGTTCCTCTCAACATTTTGGAAATCCCGCTGAAACTTTGGACATTCTCGCGAAGGGTTCCCAATCCCCGACAAGACTGGTACTCTTTCACGTCCAAATCTCTCAAACTCCGGGAGAGATTCTCAAAACCGAGGTTGACATGTTCCGAGTTCCTCTAAACATTTTGGAAATCCCGCTGAAACTTTGGACATTCTGGCGAAGGGTTCCCAATCCCCGACAAGACTGGTACCCTTTCACGTCCAAATCTCTCAAACTCCGGGAGAGATTCTCAAAACCAAGGTTGACATGTTTCGAGTTCCTCTCAACATTTTGGAAATCCCGCTGAAACTTTGGACATTCTGGCGAAGGGTTCCCAATCCCCGACAAGACTGGTACCCTTTCACGTCCAAATCTCTCAAACTCTGGGAGAGATTCTCAAAATCCAGGTTGACATGTTTCGAGTTCCTCTCAACAATTTGGAAATCCCGCTGAAACTTTGGACATTCTGGCGAAGGGTTCCCAATCCCCGACAAGACTGGTACCCTTTCACGTCCAAATCTCTCAAACTCCGGGAGAGATTCTCAAAACCAAGGTTGACATGTTTCGAGTTCCTCTCAACATTTTGGAAATCCCGCTGAAACTTTGGACATTCTCGCGAAGGGTTCCCAATCCCCGACAAGACTGGTACTCTTTCACGTCCAAATCTCTCAAACTCCGGGAGAGATTCTCAAAACCGAGGTTGACATGTTCCGAGTTCCTCTCAACATTTTGGAAATCCCGCTGAAACTTTGGACATTCTGGCGAAGGGTTCCCAATCCCCGACAAGACTGGTACCCTTTCACGTCCAAATCTCTCAAACTCCGGGAGAGATTCTCAAAACCAAGGTTGACATGATTCGAGTTCCTCTCAACATTTTGGAAATCCCGCTGAAACTTTGCACATTCTCGCGAAGGGTTCCCAATCCCCGACAAGACTGGTACCCTTTCACGTCCAAATCTCTCAAACTCTGGGAGAGATTCTCAAAACCAAGGTTGACATGTTTCGAGTTCCTCTCAACATTTTGGAAATCCCGCTGAAACTTTGGACATTCTCGCGAAGGGTTCCCAATCCCCGACAAGACTGGTACCCTTTCACGTCCAAATCTCTCAAACTCCGGGAGAGATTCTCAAAACCGAGGTTGACATGTTTCGAGTTCCTCTCAACATTTTGGAAATCCCGCTGAAACTTTGGACATTCTGGCGAAGGGTTCCCAATCCCCGACAAGACTGGTACCCTTTCACGTCCAAATCTCTCAAACTCCGGGAGAGATTCTCAAAACCAAGGTTGACATGATTCGGGTTCCTCTCAACATTTTGATAATCCCGCTGAAACTTTGGACATTCTCGCGAAGGGTTCCCAATCCCCTACAAGACTGGTACCCTTTCACGTCCAAATCTCTCAAACTCCGGGAGAGATTCTCAAAACCAAGGTTGACATGTTTCGAGTTCCTCTCAACATTTTGGAAATCCCGCTGAAACTTTGGACATTCTCGCGAAGGGTTCCCAATCCCCGACAAGACTGGTACCCTTTCACGTCCAAATCTCTCAAACTCCGGGAGAGATTCTCAAAACCGAGGTTGACATGTTTCGAGTTCCTCTCAACATTTTGGAAATCCCGCTGAAACTTTGGACATTCTCGCGAAGGGTTCCCAATCCCCGACAAGACTGGTACTCTTTCACGTCCAAATCTCTCAAACTCCGGGAGAGATTCTCAAAACCGAGGTTGACATGTTTCGAGTTCCTCTCAACATTTTGGAAATCCCGCTGAAACTTTGGACATTCTCGCGAAGGGTTCCCAATCCCCGACAAGACTGGTACCCTTTCACGTCCAAATCTCTCAAACTCCGGGAGAGATTCTCAAAACCGAGGTTGACATGTTTCGAGTTCCTCTCAACATTTTGGAAATCCCGCTGAAACTTTGGACATTCTGGCGAAGGGTTCCCAATCCCCGACAAGACTGGTACCCTTTCACGTCCAAATCTCTCAAACTCCGGGAGAGATTCTCAAAACCAAGGTTGACATGTTTCGTGTTCCTCTCAACATTTTGGAAATCCCGCTGAAACTTTGGACATTCTCGCGAAGGGTTCCCAATCCCCGACAAGACTGGTACCCTTTCACGTCCAAATCTCTCAAACTCCGGGAGAGATTCTCAAAACCGAGGTTGACATGTTTCGAGTTCCTCTCAACATTTTGGAAATCCTGCTGAAACTTTGGACATTCTCGCGAAGGGTTCCCAATCCCCGACAAGACTGGTACCCTTTCACGTCCAAATCTCTCAAACTCCGGGAGAGATTCTCAAAACCAAGGTTGACATGTTTCGTGTTCCTCTCAACATTTTGGAAATCCCGCTGAAACTTTGGACATTCTCGCGAAGGGTTGCCAATCCCCGACAAGACTGGTACTCTTTCACGTCCAAATCTCTCAAACTCCGGGAGAGATTCTCAAAACCGAGGTTGACATGTTTCGAGTTCCTCTCAACATTTTGGAAATCCCGCTGAAACTTTGGACATTCTCGCGAAGGGTTCCCAATCCCCGACAAGACTGGTACCCTTTCACGTCCAAATCTCTCAAACTCCGGGAGAGATTCTCAAAACCAAGGTTGACATGTTTCGAGTTCCTCTCAACATTTTGGAAATCCCGCTGAAACTTTGGACATTCTCGCGAAGGGTTCCCAATCCCCGACAAGACTGGTACCCTTTCACGTCCAAATCTCTCAAACTCCGGGAGAGATTCTCAAAACCAAGGTTGACATGTTTCGAGTTCCTCTCAACATTTTGGAAATCCCGCTGAAACTTTGGACATTCTCGCGAAGGGTTCCCAATCCCCGACAAGACTGGTACCCTTTCACGTCCAAATCTCTCAAACTCCGGGAGAGATTCTCAAAACCAAGGTTGACATGTTTCGTGTTCCTCTCAACATTTTGGAAATCCCGCTGAAACTTTGGACATTCTGGCGAAGGGTTCCCAATCCCCGACAAGACTGGTACTCTTTCACGTCCAAATCTCTCAAACTCCGGGAGAGATTCTCAAAACCGAGGTTGACATGTTTCGAGTTCCTCTCAACATTTTGGAAATCCCGCTGAAACTTTGGACATTCTCGCGAAGGGTTCCCAATCCCCGACAAGACTGGTACCCTTTCACGTCCAAATCTCTCAAACTCCGGGAGAGATTCTCAAAACCGAGGTTGACATGTTTCGAGTTCCTCTCAACATTTTGGAAATCCCGCTGAAACTTTGGACATTCTCGCGAAGGGTTCCCAATCCCCGACAAGACTGGTACCCTTTCACGTCCAAATCTCTCAAACTCCGGGAGAGATTCTCAAAACCAAGGTTGACATGTTTCGAGTTCCTCTCAACATTTTGGAAATCCCGCTGAAACTTTGGACATTGTGGTGAAGGGTTCCCAATCCCCGACAAGACTGGTACCCTTTCACGTCCAAATCTCTCAAACTCCGGGAGAGATTCTCAAAACCAAGGTTGACATGATTCGAGTTCCTCTCAACATTTTGGAAATCCCGCTGAAACTTTGGACATTCTGGCGAAGGGTTCCCAATCCCCGACAAGACTGGTACCCTTTCACGTCCAAATCTCTCAAACTCCGGGAGAGATTCTCAAAACCAAGGTTGACATGATTCGGGTTCCTCTCAACATTTTGATAATCCCGCTGAAACTTTGGACATTCTCGCGAAGGGTTCCCAATCCCCTACAAGACTGGTACCCTTTCACGTCCAAATCTCTCAAACTCCGGGAGAGATTCTCAAAACCAAGGTTGACATGTTTCGAGTTCCTCTCAACATTTTGGAAATCCCGCTGAAACTTTGGACATTCTCGCGAAGGGTTCCCAATCCCCGACAAGACTGGTACCCTTTCACGTCCAAATCTCTCAAACTCCGGGAGAGATTCTCAAAACCAAGGTTGACATGTTTCGAGTTCCTCTCAACATTTTGGAAATCCCGCTGAAACTTTGGACATTCTCGCGAAGGGTTCCTAATCCCCGACAATACTGGTACCCTTTCACGTCCAAATCTCTCAAACTCCGGGAGAGATTCTCAAAACCGAGGTTGACATGTTTCGAGTTACTGTCAACATTTTGGAAATCCCGCTGAAACTTTGGACATTCTCGCGAAGGGTTCCCAATCCCCGACAAGACTGGTACCCTTTCACGTCCAAATCTCTCAAACTCCGGGAGAGATTCTCAAAACCAAGGTTGACATGTTTCGAGTTCCTCTCAACATTTTGGAAATCCCGCTGAAACTTTGGACATTCTCGCGAAGGGTTCCCAATCCCCGACAAGACTGGTACCCTTTCACGTCCAAATCTCTCAAACTCCGGGAGAGATTCTCAAAACCAAGGTTGACATGTTTCGTGTTCCTCTCAACATTTTGGAAATCCCGCTGAAACTTTGGACATTCTCGCGAAGGGTTCCCAATCCCCGACAAGACTGGTACTCTTTCACGTCCAAATCTCTCAAACTCCGGGAGAGATTCTCAAAACCGAGGTTGACATGTTTCGAGTTCCTCTCAACATTTTGGAAATCCCGCTGAAACTTTGGACATTCTCGCGAAGGGTTCCCAATCCCCGACAAGACTGGTACCCTTTCACGTCCAAATCTCTCAAACTCCGGGAGAGATTCTCAAAACCGAGGTTGACATGTTTCGAGTTCCTCTCAACATTTTGGAAATCCCGCTGAAACTTTGGACATTCTCGCGAAGGGTTGCCAATCCCCGACAAGACTGGTACCCTTTCACGTCCAAATCTCTCAAACTCCGGGAGAGATTCTCAAAACCGAGGTTGACATGTTTCGAGTTCCTGTCAACATTTTGGAAATCCCGCTGAAACTTTGGACATTCTCGCGAAGGGTTCCCAATCCCCGACAAGACTGGTGCCCTTTCACGTCCAAATCTCTCAAACTCCGGGAGAGATTCTCAAAACCAAGGTTGACATGTTTCGAGTTCCTCTCAACATTTTGGAAATCCCGCTGAAACTTTGGACATTCTCGCGAAGGGTTCCCAATCCCCGACAAGACTGGTACCCTTTCACGTCCAAATCTCTCAAACTCCGGGAGAGATTCTCAAAACCAAGGTTGACATGTTTCGTGTTCCTCTCAACATTTTGGAAATCCCGCTGAAACTTTGGACATTCTCGCGAAGGGTTCCCAATCCCCGACAAGACTGGTACCCTTTCACGTCCAAATCTCTCAAACTCCGGGAGAGATTCTCAAAACCGAGGTTGACATGTTTCGAGTTCCTCTCAACATTTTGGAAATCCCGCTGAAACTTTGCACATTCTCGCGAAGGGTTCCCAATCCCCGACAAGACTGGTACCCTTTCACGTCCAAATCTCTCAAACTCCGGGAGAGATTCTCAAAACCGAGGTTGACATGTTTCGAGTTCCTCTCAACATTTTGGAAATCCCGCTGAAACTTTGGACATTCTTGCGAAGGGTTCCCAATCCCCGACAAGACTGGTACCCTTTCACGTCCAAATCTCTCAAACTCCGGGAGAGATTCTCAAAACCGAGGTTGACATGTTTCGAGTTCCTCTCAACATTTTGGAAATCCCGCTGAAACTTTGGACATTCTCGCGAAGGGTTCCCAATCCCCGACAAGACTGGTACCCTTTCACGTCCAAATCTCTCAAACTCTGGGATAGATTCTCAAAACCAAGGTTGACATGTTTCGAGTTCCTCTCAACATTTTGGAAATCCCGCTGAAACTTTGGACATTCTCGCGAAGGGTTCCCAATCCCCGACAAGACTGGTACCCATTCACGTCCAAATCTCTCAAACTCCGGGAGAGATTCTCAAAGCCAAGGTTGACATGATTCGAGTTCCTCTCAACATTTTGGAAATCCCGCTGAAACTTTGGACATTCTCGCGAAGGGTTCCCAATCCCCGACAAGACTGGTACCCTTTCACGTCCAAATCTCTCAAACTCCGGGAGAGATTCTCAAAACCAAGGTTCACATGTTTCGAGTTCCTCTCAACATTTTGGAAATCCCGCTGAAACTTTGGACATTCTCGCGAAGGGTTCCCAATCCCCGACAAGACTGGTACCCTTTCACGTCCAAATCTCTCAAACTCCGGGAGAGATTCTCAAAACCGAGGTTGACATGTTTCGAGTTCCTCTCAACATTTTGGAAATCCCGCTGAAACTTTGGACATTCTCGCGAAGGGTTCCCAATCCCCGACAAGACTGGTACCCTTTCACGTCCAAATCTCTCAAAGTCCGGGAGAGATTCTCAAAACCAAGGTTGACATGTTTCGAGTTCCTCTCAACATTTTGGAAATCCCGCTGAAACTTTGGACATTCTCGCGAAGGGTTCCCAATCCCCGACAAGACTGGTACCCTTTCACGTCCAAATCTCTCAAACTCCGGGAGAGATTCTCAAAACCAAGGTTCACATGTTTCGAGTTCCTTTCAACATTTTGGAAATCCCGCTGAAACTTTGGACATTGTGGTGAAGGGCTCCCAATCCCCGACAAGACTGGTACCCTTTCACGTCCAAATCTCTCAAACTCCGGGAGAGATTCTCAAAACCGAGGTTGACATGTTTCGAGTTCCTCTCAACATTTTGGAAATCCCGCTGAAACTTTGGACATTCTCGCGAAGGGTTCCCAATCCCCGACAAGACTGGTACCCTTTCACGTCCAAATCTCTCAAACTCCGGGAGAGATTCTCAAAACCGAGGTTGACATGTTTCGAGTTCCTCTCAACATTTTGGAAATCCCGCTGAAACTGTGGACATTCTCGCGAAGGGTTCCCAATCCCCGACAAGACTGGTACCCTTTCACGTCCAAATCTCTCAAACTCCGGGAGAGATTCTCAAAACCGAGGTTGACATGTTTCGAGTTCCTGTCAACATTTTGGAAATCCCGCTGAAACTTTGGACATTCTGGCGAAGGGTTCCCAATCCCCGACAAGACTGGTACCCTTTCACGTCCAAATCTCTGAAACTCCGGGAGAGATTCTCAAAACCAAGGTTGACATGTTTCGAGTTCCTCTCAACATTTTGGAAATCCCGCTGAAACTTTGGACATTCTCGCGAAGGGTTCCCAATCCCCGACAAGACTGGTACCCTTTCACGTCCAAATCTCTCAAACTCCGGGAGAGATTCTCAAAACCAAGGTTGACATGTTTCGAGTTCCTCTCAACATTTTGGAAATCCCGCTGAAACTTTGGACATTCTCGCGAAGGGTTCCCAATCCCCGACAAGACTGGTACCCTTTCACGTCCAAATCTCTCAAACTCCGGGAGAGATTCTCAAAACCGAGGTTGACATGTTTCGAGTTCCTTTCAACATTTTGGAAATCCCGCTGAAACTTTGGACATTCTCGTGAAGGGTTCCCAATCCCCGACAAGACTGGTACCCTTTCACGTCCAAATCTCTCAAACTCCGGGAGAGATTCTCAAAACCAAGGTTGACATGTTTCGAGTTCCTCTCAACATTTTGGAAATCCCGCTGAAACTTTGGACATTCTGGCGAAGGGTTCCCAATCCCCGACAAGACTGGTACCCTTTCACGTCCAAATCTCTCAAACTCCAGGAGAGATTCTCAAAACCAAGGTTGACATGTTTCGTGTTCCTCTCAACATTTTGGAAATCCCGCTGAAACTTTGGACATTCTCGCGAAGGGTTCCCAATCCCCGACAAGACTGGTACCCTTTCACGTCCAAATCTCTCAAACTCCGGGAGAGATTCTCAAAACCGAGGTTGACATGTTTCGAGTTCCTCTCAACATTTTGGAAATCCCGCTGAAACTTTGGACATTCTCGCGAAGGGTTCCCAATCCCCGACAAGACTGGTACCCTTTCACGTCCAAATCTCTCAAACTCCGGGAGAGATTCTCAAAACCGAGGTTGACATGTTTCGAGTTCCTCTCAACATTTTGGAAATCCCGCTGAAACTTTGGACATTCTCGCGAAGGGTTCCCAATCCCCGACAAGACTGGTACCCTTTCACGTCCAAATCTCTCAAACTCCGGGAGAGATTCTCAAAACCGAGGTTGACATGTTTCGAGTTCCTCTCAACATTTTGGAAATCCCGCTGAAACTTTGGACATTCTTGCGAAGGGTTCCCAATCCCCGACAAGACTGGTACCCTTTCACGTCCAAATCTCTCAAACTCCGGGAGAGATTCTCAAAACCGAGGTTGACATGTTTCGAGTTCCTCTCAACATTTTGGAAATCCCGCTGAAACTTTGGACATTCTCGCGAAGGGTTCCCAATCCCCGACAAGACTGGTACCCTTTCACGTCCAAATCTCTCAAACTCCGGGATAGATTCTCAAAACCAAGGTTGACATGTTTCGAGTTCCTCTCAACATTTTGGAAATCCCGCTGAAACTTTGGACATTCTCGCGAAGGGTTCCCAATCCCCGACAAGACTGGTACCCATTCACGTCCAAATCTCTCAAACTCCGGGAGAGATTCTCAAAGCCAAGGTTGACATGATTCGAGTTCCTCTCAACATTTTGGAAATCCCGCTGAAACTTTGGACATTCTCGCGAAGGGTTCCCAATCCCCGACAAGACTGGTACCCTTTCACGTCCAAATCTCTCAAACTCCGGGAGAGATTCTCAAAACCAAGGTTCACATGTTTCGAGTTCCTCTCAACATTTTGGAAATCCCGCTGAAACTTTGGACATTCTCGCGAAGGGTTCCCAATCCCCGACAAGACTGGTACCCTTTCACGTCCAAATCTCTCAAACTCCGGGAGAGATTCTCAAAACCGAGGTTGACATGTTTCGAGTTCCTCTCAACATTTTGGAAATCCCGCTGAAACTTTGGACATTCTCGCGAAGGGTTCCCAATCCCCGACAAGACTGGTACCCTTTCACGTCCAAATCTCTCAAAGTCCGGGAGAGATTCTCAAAACCAAGGTTGACATGTTTCGAGTTCCTCTCAACATTTTGGAAATCCCGCTGAAACTTTGGACATTCTCGCGAAGGGTTCCCAATCCCCGACAAGACTGGTACCCTTTCACGTCCAAATCTCTCAAACTCCGGGAGAGATTCTCAAAACCAAGGTTCACATGTTTCGAGTTCCTTTCAACATTTTGGAAATCCCGCTGAAACTTTGGACATTGTGGTGAAGGGCTCCCAATCCCCGACAAGACTGGTACCCTTTCACGTCCAAATCTCTCAAACTCCGGGAGAGATTCTCAAAACCGAGGTTGACATGTTTCGAGTTCCTGTCAACATTTTGGAAATCCCGCTGAAACTTTGGACATTCTGGCGAAGGGTTCCCAATCCCCGACAAGACTGGTACCCTTTCACGTCCAAATCTCTCAAACTCCGGGAGAGATTCTCAAAACCAAGGTTGACATGTTTCGAGTTCCTCTCAACATTTTGGAAATCCCGCTGAAACTTTGGACATTCTCGCGAAGGGTTCCCAATCCCCGACAAGACTGGTACCCTTTCACGTCCAAATCTCTCAAACTCCGGGAGAGATTCTCAAAACCAAGGTTGACATGTTTCGAGTTCCTCTCAACATTTTGGAAATCCCGCTGAAACTTTGGACATTCTCGCGAAGGGTTCCCAATCCCCGACAAGACTGGTACCCTTTCACGTCCAAATCTCTCAAACTCCGGGAGAGATTCTCAAAACCGAGGTTGACATGTTTCGAGTTCCTCTCAACATTTTGGAAATCCCGCTGAAACTTTGGACATTCTCGCGAAGGGTTCCCAATCCCCGACAAGACTGGTACCCTTTCACGTCCAAATCTCTCAAACTCCGGGAGAGATTCTCAAAACCAAGGTTGACATGTTTCGAGTTCCTCTCAACATTTTGGAAATCCCGCTGAAACTTTGGACATTCTGGCGAAGGGTTCCCAATCCCCGACAAGACTGGTACCCTTTCACGTCCAAATCTCTCAAACTCCAGGAGAGATTCTCAAAACCAAGGTTGACATGTTTCGTGTTCCTCTCAACATTTTGGAAATCCCGCTGAAACTTTGGACATTCTCGCGAAGGGTTCCCAATCCCCGACAAGACTGGTACCCTTTCACGTCCAAATCTCTCAAACTCCGGGAGAGATTCTCAAAACCGAGGTTGACATGTTTCGAGTTCCTGTCAACATTTTGGAAATCCCGCTGAAACTTTGGACATTCTGGCGAAGGGTTCCCAATCCCCGACAAGACTGGTACCCTTTCACGTCCAAATCTCTCAAACTCCGGGAGAGATTCTCAAAACCAAGGTTGACATGTTTCGAGTTCCTCTCAACATTTTGGAAATCCCGCTGAAACTTTGGACATTCTCGCGAAGGGTTCCCAATCCCCGACAAGACTGGTACCCTTTCACGTCCAAATCTCTCAAACTCCGGGAGAGATTCTCAAAACCAAGGTTGACATGTTTCGAGTTCCTCTCAACATTTTGGAAATCCCGCTGAAACTTTGGACATTCTCGCGAAGGGTTCCCAATCCCCGACAAGACTGGTACCCTTTCACGTCCAAATCTCTCAAACTCCGGGAGAGATTCTCAAAACCGAGGTTGACATGTTTCGAGTTCCTCTCAACATTTTGGAAATCCCGCTGAAACTTTGGACATTCTCGCGAAGGGTTCCCAATCCCCGACAAGACTGGTACCCTTTCACGTCCAAATCTCTCAAACTCCGGGAGAGATTCTCAAAACCAAGGTTGACATGTTTCGAGTTCCTCTCAACATTTTGGAAATCCCGCTGAAACTTTGGACATTCTGGCGAAGGGTTCCCAATCCCCGACAAGACTGGTACCCTTTCACGTCCAAATCTCTCAAACTCCAGGAGAGATTCTCAAAACCAAGGTTGACATGTTTCGTGTTCCTCTCAACATTTTGGAAATCCCGCTGAAACTTTGGACATTCTGGCGAAGGGTTCCCAATCCCCGACAAGACTGGTACCCATTCACGTCCAAATCTCTCAAACTCCGGGAGAGATTCTCAAAGCCAAGGTTGACATGATTCGAGTTCCTCTCAACATTTTGGAAATCCCGCTGAAACTTTGGACATTCTCGCGAAGGGTTCCCAATCCCCGACAAGACTGGTACCCTTTCACGTCCAAATCTCTCAAACTCCGGGAGAGATTCTCAAAACCAAGGTTCACATGTTTCGAGTTCCTCTCAACATTTTGGAAATCCCGCTGAAACTTTGGACATTCTCGCGAAGGGTTCCCAATCCCCGACAAGACTGGTACCCTTTCACGTCCAAATCTCTCAAACTCCGGGAGAGATTCTCAAAACCGAGGTTGACATGTTTCGAGTTCCTCTCAACATTTTGGAAATCCCGCTGAAACTTTGGACATTCTCGCGAAGGGTTCCCAATCCCCGACAAGACTGGTACCCTTTCACGTCCAAATCTCTCAAAGTCCGGGAGAGATTCTCAAAACCAAGGTTGACATGTTTCGAGTTCCTCTCAACATTTTGGAAATCCCGCTGAAACTTTGGACATTCTCGCGAAGGGTTCCCAATCCCCGACAAGACTGGTACCCTTTCACGTCCAAATCTCTCAAACTCCGGGAGAGATTCTCAAAACCAAGGTTCACATGTTTCGAGTTCCTTTCAACATTTTGGAAATCCCGCTGAAACTTTGGACATTGTGGTGAAGGGCTCCCAATCCCCGACAAGACTGGTACCCTTTCACGTCCAAATCTCTCAAACTCCGGGAGAGATTCTCAAAACCGAGGTTGACATGTTTCGAGTTCCTGTCAACATTTTGGAAATCCCGCTGAAACTTTGGACATTCTGGCGAAGGGTTCCCAATCCCCGACAAGACTGGTACCCTTTCACGTCCAAATCTCTCAAACTCCGGGAGAGATTCTCAAAACCAAGGTTGACATGTTTCGAGTTCCTCTCAACATTTTGGAAATCCCGCTGAAACTTTGGACATTCTCGCGAAGGGTTCCCAATCCCCGACAAGACTGGTACCCTTTCACGTCCAAATCTCTCAAACTCCGGGAGAGATTCTCAAAACCAAGGTTGACATGTTTCGAGTTCCTCTCAACATTTTGGAAATCCCGCTGAAACTTTGGACATTCTCGCGAAGGGTTCCCAATCCCCGACAAGACTGGTACCCTTTCACGTCCAAATCTCTCAAACTCCGGGAGAGATTCTCAAAACCGAGGTTGACATGTTTCGAGTTCCTCTCAACATTTTGGAAATCCCGCTGAAACTTTGGACATTCTCGCGAAGGGTTCCCAATCCCCGACAAGACTGGTACCCTTTCACGTCCAAATCTCTCAAACTCCGGGAGAGATTCTCAAAACCAAGGTTGACATGTTTCGAGTTCCTCTCAACATTTTGGAAATCCCGCTGAAACTTTGGACATTCTGGCGAAGGGTTCCCAATCCCCGACAAGACTGGTACCCTTTCACGTCCAAATCTCTCAAACTCCAGGAGAGATTCTCAAAACCAAGGTTGACATGTTTCGTGTTCCTCTCAACATTTTGGAAATCCCGCTGAAACTTTGGACATTCTCGCGAAGGGTTCCCAATCCCCGACAAGACTGGTACCCTTTCACGTCCAAATCTCTCAAACTCCGGGAGAGATTCTCAAAACCGAGGTTGACATGTTTCGAGTTCCTGTCAACATTTTGGAAATCCCGCTGAAACTTTGGACATTCTGGCGAAGGGTTCCCAATCCCCGACAAGACTGGTACCCTTTCACGTCCAAATCTCTCAAACTCCGGGAGAGATTCTCAAAACCAAGGTTGACATGTTTCGAGTTCCTCTCAACATTTTGGAAATCCCGCTGAAACTTTGGACATTCTCGCGAAGGGTTCCCAATCCCCGACAAGACTGGTACCCTTTCACGTCCAAATCTCTCAAACTCCGGGAGAGATTCTCAAAACCAAGGTTGACATGTTTCGAGTTCCTCTCAACATTTTGGAAATCCCGCTGAAACTTTGGACATTCTCGCGAAGGGTTCCCAATCCCCGACAAGACTGGTACCCTTTCACGTCCAAATCTCTCAAACTCCGGGAGAGATTCTCAAAACCGAGGTTGACATGTTTCGAGTTCCTCTCAACATTTTGGAAATCCCGCTGAAACTTTGGACATTCTCGCGAAGGGTTCCCAATCCCCGACAAGACTGGTACCCTTTCACGTCCAAATCTCTCAAACTCCGGGAGAGATTCTCAAAACCAAGGTTGACATGTTTCGAGTTCCTCTCAACATTTTGGAAATCCCGCTGAAACTTTGGACATTCTGGCGAAGGGTTCCCAATCCCCGACAAGACTGGTACCCTTTCACGTCCAAATCTCTCAAACTCCAGGAGAGATTCTCAAAACCAAGGTTGACATGTTTCGTGTTCCTCTCAACATTTTGGAAATCCCGCTGAAACTTTGGACATTCTGGCGAAGGGTTCCCAATCCCCGACAAGACTGGTACCCTTTCACGTCCAAATCTCTCAAACTCCGGGAGAGATTCTCAAAACCGAGGTTGACATGTTTCGAGTTCCTCTCAACATTTTGGAAATCCCGCTGAAACTTTGGACATTCTCGCGAAGGGTTCCCAATCCCCGACAAGACTGGTACCCTTTCACGTCCAAATCTCTCAAACTCCGGGAGAGATTCTCAAAACCGAGGTTCACATGTTTCGAGTTCCTCTCAACATTTTGGAAATCCCGCTGAAACTTTGGACATTCTCGCGAAGGGTTCCCAATCCCCGACAAGACTGGTACCCTTTCACGTCCAAATCTCTCAAACTCCGGGAGAGATTCTCAAAACCGAGGTTGACATGTTTCGAGTTCCTCTCAACATTTTGGAAATCCCGCTGAAACTTTGGACATTCTCACGAAGGGTTCCCAATCCCCGACAAGACTGGTACCCTTTCACGTCCAAATCTCTCAAACTCCAGGAGAGATTCTCAAAACCAAGGTTGACATGTTTCGTGTTCCTCTCAACATTTTGGAAATCCCGCTGAAACTTTGGACATTCTCGCGAAGGGTTCCCAATCCCCGACAAGACTGGTACCCTTTCACGTCCAAATCTCTCAAACTCCGGGAGAGATTCTCAAAACCGAGGTTGACATGTTTCGAGTTCCTCTCAACATTTTGGAAATCCCGCTGAAACTTTGGACATTCTCGCGAAGGGTTCCCAATCCCCGACAAGACTGGTACCCTTTCACGTCCAAATCTCTCAAACTCCGGGAGAGATTCTCAAAACCGAGGTTGACATGTTTCGAGTTCCTCTCAACATTTTGGAAATCCCGCTGAAACTTTGGACATTCTCGCGAAGGGTTCCCAATCCCCGACAAGACTGGTACCCTTTCACGTCCAAATCTCTCAAACTCCGGGAGAGATTCTCAAAACCGAGGTTGACATGTTTCGAGTTCCTCTCAACATTTTGGAAATCCCGCTGAAACTTTGGACATTCTCACGAAGGGTTCCCAATCCCCGACAAGACTGGTACCCTTTCACGTCCAAATCTCTCAAACTCCGGGAGAGATTCTCAAAACCGAGGTTGACATGTTTCGAGTTCCTGTCAACATTTTGGAAATCCCGCTGAAACTTTGGACATTCTCGCGAAGGGTTCCCAATCCCCGACAAGACTGGTACCCTTTCACGTCCAAATCTCTCAAACTCCGGGAGAGATTCTCAAAACCGAGGTTGACATGTTTCGAGTTCCTCTCAACATTTTGGAAATCCCGCTGAAACTTTGGACATTCTCACGAAGGGTTCCCAATCCCCGACAAGACTGGTACCCTTTCACGTCCAAATCTCTCAAACTCCGGGAGAGATTCTCAAAACCGAGGTTGACATGTTTTGAGTTCCTGTCAACATTTTGGAAATCCCGCTGAAACTTTGGACATTCTCGCGAAGGGTTCCCAATCCCCGACAAGACTGGTACCCTTTCACGTCCAAATCTCTCAAACTCCGGGAGAGATTCTCAAAACCGAGGTTGACATGTTTCGAGTTCCTCTCAACATTTTGGAAATCCCGCTGAAACTTTGGACATTCTCACGAAGGGTTCCCAATCCCCGACAAGACTGGTACCCTTTCACGTCCAAATCTCTCAAACTCCGGGAGAGATTCTCAAAACCGAGGTTGACATGTTTCGAGTTCCTGTCAACATTTTGGAAATCCCGCTGAAACTTTGGACATTGTCGCGAAGGGTTCCCAATCCCCGACAAGACTGGTACCCTTTCACGTCCAAATCTCTCAAACTCCGGGAGAGATTCTCAAAACCGAGGTTGACATGTTTCGAGTTCCTCTCAACATTTTGGAAATCCCGCTGAAACTTTGGACATTCTCACGAAGGGTTCCCAATCCCCGACAAGACTGGTACCCTTTCACGTCCAAATCTCTCAAACTCCGGGAGAGATTCTCAAAACCGAGGTTGACATGTTTCGAGTTCCTGTTAACATTTTGGAAATCCCGCTGAAACTTTGGACATTCTCACGAAGGGTTCCCAATCCCCGACAAGACTGGTACCCTTTCACGTCCAAATCTCTCAAACTCTGGGAGAGATTCTCAAAACCGAGGTTGACATGTTTCGTGTTCCTCTCAACATTTTGGAAATCCCGCTGAAACTTTGGACATTCTCGCGAAGGGTTCCCAATCCCCGACAAGACTGGTACTCTTTCACGTCCAAATCTCTCAAACTCCGGGAGAGATTCTCAAAACCGAGGTTGACATGTTTCGAGTTCCTCTCAACATTTTGGAAATCCCGCTGAAACTTTGGACATTCTCGCGAAGGGTTCCCAATCCCCGACAAGACTGGTACCCTTTCACGTCCAAATCTCTCAAACTCCGGGAGAGATTCTCAAAACCGAGGTTGACATGTTTCGAGTTCCTCTCAACATTTTGGAAATCCCGCTGAAACTTTGGACATTCTCGCGAAGGGTTCCCAATCCCCGACAAGACTGGTACCCTTTCACGTCCAAATCTCTCAAACTCCGGGAGAGATTCTCAAAACCGAGGTTGACATGTTTCGAGTTCCTCTCAACATTTTGGAAATCCCGCTGAAACTTTGGACATTCTCGCGAAGGGTTCCCAATCCCCGACAAGACTGGTACCCTTTCACGTCCAAATCTCTCGAACTCCGGGAGAGATTCTCAAAACCGAGGTTGACATGTTTTGAGTTCCTGTCAACATTTTGGAAATCCCGCTGAAACTTTGGACATTCTCACGAAGGGTTCCCAATCCCCGACAAGACTGGTACCCTTTCACGTCCAAATCTCTCAAACTCCGGGAGAGATTCTCAAAACCGAGGTTGACATGTTTCGAGTTCCTCTCAACATTTTGGAAATCCCGCTGAAACTTTGGACATTCTCACGAAGGGTTCCCAATCCCCGACAAGACTGGTACCCTTTCACGTCCAAATCTCTCAAACTCCGGGAGAGATTCTCAAAACCGAGGTTGACATGTTTCGAGTTCCTGTCAACATTTTGGAAATCCCGCTGAAACTTTGGACATTCTCGCGAAGGGTTCCCAATCCCCGACAAGACTGGTACCCTTTCACGTCCAAATCTCTCAAACTCTGGGAGAGATTCTCAAAACCGAGGTTGACATGTTTCGTGTTCCTCTCAACATTTTGGAAATCCCGCTGAAACTTTGGACATTCTCGCGAAGGGTTCCCAATCCCCGACAAGACTGGTACTCTTTCACGTCCAAATCTCTCAAACTCCGGGAGAGATTCTCAAAACCGAGGTTGACATGTTTCGAGTTCCTCTCAACATTTTGGAAATCCCGCTGAAACTTTGGACATTCTCGCGAAGGGTTCCCAATCCCCGACAAGACTGGTACCCTTTCACGTCCAAATCTCTCAAACTCCGGGAGAGATTCTCAAAACCAAGGTTGACATGTTTCGAGTTCCTCTCAACATTTTGGAAATCCCGCTGAAACTTTGGACATTCTCGCGAAGGGTTCCCAATCCCCGACAAGACTGGTACCCTTTCACGTCCAAATCTCTCAAACTCCGGGAGAGATTCTCAAAACCAAGGTTGACATGTTTCGTGTTCCTCTCAACATTTTGAAAATCCCGCTGAAACTTTGGACATTTTCGCGAAGGGTTCCCAATCCCCGACAAGACTGGTACCCTTTCACGTCCAAATCTCTCAAACTCCGGGAGAGATTCTCAAAACCGAGGTTGACATGTTTCGAGTTCCTCTCAACATTTTGGAAATCCCGCTGAAACTTTGGACATTCTCGCGAAGGGTTCCCAATCCCCGACAAGACTGGTACCCTTTCACGTCCAAATCTCTCAAACTCCGGGAGAGATTCTCAAAACCAAGGTTGACATGTTTCGTGTTCCTCTCAACATTTTGGAAATCCCGCTGAAACTTTGGACATTCTCGCGAAGGGTTCCCAATCCCCGACAAGACTGGTACCCTTTCACGTCCAAATCTCTCAAACTCCGGGAGAGATTCTCAAAACCGAGGTTGACATGTTTCGAGTTCCTCTCAACATTTTGGAAATCCCGCTGAAACTTTGGACATTCTCGCGAAGGGTTCCCAATCCCCGACAAGACTGGTACCCTTTCACGTCCAAATCTCTCAAACTCCGGGAGAGATTCTCAAAACCGAGGTTGACATGTTTCGAGTTCCTCTCAACATTTTGGAAATCCCGCTGAAACTTTGCACATTCTCGCGAAGGGTTCCCAATCCCCGACAAGACTGGTACCCTTTCACGTCCAAATCTCTCAAACTCCGGGAGAGATTCCCAAAACCGAGGTTGACATTTTTCGAGTTCCTCTCAACATTTTGGAAATCCCGCTGAAACTTTGGACATTCTTGCGAAGGGTTCCCTATCCCCGACAAGACTGGTACCCTTTCACGTCCAAATCTCTCAAACTCCGGGAGAGATTCTCAAAACCAAGGTTGACATGTTTCGAGTTCCTCTCAACATTTTGGAAATCCCGCTGAAACTTTGGACATTCTGGCGAAGGGTTCCCAATCCCCGACAAGACTGGTACCCTTTCACGTCCAAATCTCTCGAACTCCGGGAGAGATTCTCAAAACCAAGGTTGACATGTTTCGAGTTCCTCTCAACATTTTGGAAATCCCGCTGAAACTTTGGACATTCTCGCGAAGGGTTCCCAATCCCCGACAAGACTGGTACCCTTTCACGTCCAAATCTCTCAAACTCCGGGAGAGATTCTCAAAACCAAGGTTGACATGTTTCGTGTTCCTCTCAACATTTTGGAAATCCCGCTGAAACTTTGGACATTCTGGCGAAGGGTTCCCAATCCCCGACAAGACTGGAACCCTTTCACGTCCAAATCTCTCAAACTCCGGGAGAGATTCTCAAAACCGAGGTTGACATGTTCCGAGTTCCTCTCAACATTTTGGAAATCCCGCTGAAACTTTGGACATTCTGGCGAAGGGTTCCCAATCCCCGACAAGACTGGTACCCTTTCACGTCCAAATCTCTCAAACTCCGGGAGAGATTCTCAAAACCGAGGTTGACATGTTTCGAGTTCCTCTCAACATTTTGGAAATCCCGCTGAAACTTTGGACATTCTCGCGAAGGGTTCCCAATCCCCGACAAGACTGGTACCCTTTCACGTCCAAATCTCTCAAACTCCGGGAGAGATTCTCAAAACCAAGGTTGACATGTTTCGAGTTCCTCTCAACATTTTGGAAATCCCGCTGAAACTTTGGACATTCTCGCGAAGGGTTCCCAATCCCCGACAAGACTGGTACCCTTTCACGTCCAAATCTCTCAAACTCCGGGAGAGATTCTCAAAACCGAGGTTGACATGTTTCGAGTTCCTCTCAACATTTTGGAAATCCCGCTGAAACTTTGGACATTCTGGCGAAGGGTTCCCAATCCCCGACAAGACTGGTACCCTTTCACGTCCAAATCTCTCAAACTCCGGGAGAGATTCTCAAAACCGAGGTTGACATGTTTCGAGTTCCTCTCAACATTTTGGAAATCCCGCTGAAACTTTGGACATTCTCGCGAAGGGTTCCCAATCCCCGACAAGACTGGTACCCTTTCACGTCCAAATCTCTCAAACTCCGGGAGAGATTCTCAAAACCAAGGTTGACATGTTTCGTGTTCCTCTCAACATTTTGGAAATCCCGCTGAAACTTTGGACATTCTCGCGAAGGGTTCCCAATCTCCGACAAGACTGGTACCCTTTCACGTCCAAATCTCTCAAACTCCGGGAGAGATTCTCAAAACCGAGGTTGACATGTTTCGAGTTCCTCTCAACATTTTGGAAATCCCGCTGAAACTTTGGACATTCTCGCGAAGGGTTCCCAATCCCCGACAAGACTGGTACCCTTTCACGTCCAAATCTCTCAAACTCCGGGAGAGATTCTCAAAACCGAGGTTGACATGTTTCGAGTTCCTCTCAACATTTTGGAAATCCCGCTGAAACTTTGGACATTCTGGCGAAGGGTTCCCAATCCCCGACAAGACTGGAACCCTTTCACGTCCAAATCTCTCAAACTCCGGGAGAGATTCTCAAAACCGAGGTTGACATGTTCCGAGTTCCTCTCAACATTTTGGAAATCCCGCTGAAACTTTGGACATTCTGGCGAAGGGTTCCCAATCCCCGACAAGACTGGTACCCTTTCACGTCCAAATCTCTCAAACTCCGGGAGAGATTCTCAAAACCGAGGTTGACATGTTTCGAGTTCCTCTCAACATTTTGGAAATCCCGCTGAAACTTTGGACATTCTCGCGAAGGGTTCCCAATCCCCGACAAGACTGGTACCCTTTCACGTCCAAATCTCTCAAACTCCGGGAGAGATTCTCAAAACCAAGGTTGACATGTTTCGAGTTCCTCTCAACATTTTGGAAATCCCGCTGAAACTTTGGACATTCTCGCGAAGGGTTCCCAATCCCCGACAAGACTGGTACCCTTTCACGTCCAAATCTCTCAAACTCCGGGAGAGATTCTCAAAACCGAGGTTGACATGTTTCGAGTTCCTCTCAACATTTTGGAAATCCCGCTGAAACTTTGGACATTCTGGCGAAGGGTTCCCAATCCCCGACAAGACTGGTACCCTTTCACGTCCAAATCTCTCAAACTCCGGGAGAGATTCTCAAAACCGAGGTTGACATGTTTCGAGTTCCTCTCAACATTTTGGAAATCCCGCTGAAACTTTGGACATTCTCGCGAAGGGTTCCCAATCCCCGACAAGACTGGTACCCTTTCACGTCCAAATCTCTCAAACTCCGGGAGAGATTCTCAAAACCAAGGTTGACATGTTTCGTGTTCCTCTCAACATTTTGGAAATCCCGCTGAAACTTTGGACATTCTCGCGAAGGGTTCCCAATCTCCGACAAGACTGGTACCCTTTCACGTCCAAATCTCTCAAACTCCGGGAGAGATTCTCAAAACCGAGGTTGACATGTTTCGAGTTCCTCTCAACATTTTGGAAATCCCGCTGAAACTTTGGACATTCTCGCGAAGGGTTCCCAATCCCCGACAAGACTGGTACCCTTTCACGTCCAAATCTCTCAAACTCCGGGAGAGATTCTCAAAACCGAGGTTGACATGTTTCGAGTTCCTCTCAACATTTTGGAAATCCCGCTGAAACTTTGGACATTCTCGCGAAGGGTTCCCAATCCCCGACAAGACTGGTACCCTTTCACGTCCAAATCTCTCAAACTCCGGGAGAGATTCTCAAAACCGAGGTTGACATGTTTCGAGTTCCTGTCAACATTTTGGAAATCCCGCTGAAACTTTGGACATTCTCGCGAAGGGTTCCCAATTCCCGACAAGACTGGTACCCTTTCACGTCCAAATCTCTCAAACTCCGGGAGAGATTCTCAAAACCAAGGTTGACATGTTTCGAGTTCCTCTCAACATTTTGGAAATCCCGCTGAAACTTTGGACATTCTCGCGAAGGGTTCCCAATCCCCGACAAGACTGGTACCCTTTCACATCCAAATCTCTCAAACTCCGGGAGAGATTCTCAAAACCAAGGTTCACATGTTTCGTGTTCCTCTCAACATTTTGGAAATCCCGCTGAAACTTTGGACATTCTCGCGAAGGGTTGCCAATCCCCGACAAGACTGGTACTCTTTCACGTCCAAATCTCTCAAACTCCGGGAGAGATTCTCAAAACCGAGGTTGACATGTTTCGAGTTCCTCTCAACATTTTGGAAATCCCGCTGAAACTTTGGACATTCTGGCGAAGGGTTCCCAATCCCCGACAAGACTGGTACCCTTTCACGTCCAAATCTCTCAAACTCCGGGAGAGATTCCCAAAACCGAGGTTGACATGTTTCGAGTTCCTCTCAACATTTTGGAAATCCCGCTGAAACTTTGGACATTCTTGCGAAGGGTTCCCAATCCCCGACAAGACTGGTACCCTTTCACGTCCAAATCTCTCAAACTCCGGGAGAGATTCTCAAAACCAAGGTTGACATGTTTCGAGTTCCTCTCAACATTTTGGAAATCCCGCTGAAACTTTGGACATTCTGGCGAAGGGTTCCCAATCCCCGACAAGACTGGTACCCTTTCACGTCCAAATCTCTCGAACTCCGGGAGAGATTCTCAAAACCAAGGTTGACATGTTTTGAGTTCCTCTCAACATTTTGGAAATCCCACTGAAACTTTGGACATTCTCGCGAAGGGTTCCCAATCCCCGACAAGACTGGTACCCTTTCACGTCCAAATCTCTCAAACTCCGGGAGAGATTCTCAAAACCAAGGTTGACATGTTTCGTGTTCCTCTCAACATTTTGGAAATCCCGCTGAAACTTTGGACATTCTGGCGAAGGGTTCCCAATCCCCGACAAGACTGGTACCCTTTCACGTCCAAATCTCTCAAACTCCGGGAGAGATTCTCAAAACCGAGGTTGACATGTTCCGAGTTCCTCTCAACATTTTGGAAATCCCGCTGAAACTTTGGACATTCTTGCGAAGGGTTCCCAATCCCCGACAAGACTGGTACCCTTTCACGTCCAAATCTCTCAAACTCCGGGAGAGATTCTCAAAACCGAGGATGACATGTTTCGAGTTCCTCTCAACATTTTGGAAATCCCGCTGAAACTTTGGACATTCTGGCGAAGGGTTCCCAATCCCCGACAAGACTGGTACCCTTTCACGTCCAAATCTCTCAAACTCCGGGAGAGATTCTCAAAACCAAGGTTGACATGTTTCGAGTTCCTCTCAACATTTTGGAAATCCCGCTGAAACTTTGGACATTCTCGCGAAGGGTTCCCAATCCCCGACAAGACTGGTACCCTTTCACGTCCAAATCTCTCAAACTCCGGGAGAGATTCTCAAAACCGAGGTTGACATGTTTCGAGTTCCTCTCAACATTTTGGAAATCCCGCTGAAACTTTGGACATTCTCGCGAAGGGTTCCCAATTCCCGACAAGACTGGTACCCTTTCACGTCCAAATCTCTCAAACTCCGGGAGAGATTCTCAAAACCAAGGTTGACATGTTTCGAGTTCCTCTCAACATTATGGAAATCCCGCTGAAACTTTGGACATTCTCGCGAAGGGTTCCCAATCCCCGACAAGACTGGTACCCTTTCACGTCCAAATCTCTCAAACTCCGGGAGAGATTCTCAAAACCGAGGTTGACATGTTTTGAGTTCCTGTCAACATTTTGGAAATCCCGCTGAAACTTTGGACATTCTCGCGAAGGGTTCCCAATCCCCGACAAGACTGGTACCCTTTCACGTCCAAATCTCTCAAACTCCGGGAGAGATTCTCAAAACCAAGGTTGACATGTTTCGAGTTCCTCTCAACATTTTGGAAATCCCGCTGAAACTTTGGACATTCTGGCGAAGGGTTCCCAATCCCCGACAAGACTGGTACCCTTTCACGTCCAAATCTCTCAAACTCCGGGAGAGATTCTCAAAACCAAGGTTGACATGTTTCGAGTTCCTCTCAACATTTTGGAAATCCCACTGAAACTTTGGACATTCTCGCGAAGGGTTCCCAATCCCCGACAAGACTGGTACCCTTTCACGTCCAAATCTCTCAAACTCCGGGAGAGATTCTCAAAACCGAGGTTGACATGTTTCGAGTTCCTCTCAACATTTTGGAAATCCCGCTGAAACTTTGGACATTCTGGCGAAGGGTTCCCAATCCCCGACAAGACTGGTACCCTTTCACGTCCAAATCTCTCAAACTCCGGGAGAGATTCTCAAAACCGAGGTTGACATGTTTCGAGTTCCTCTCAACATTTTGGAAATCCCGCTGAAACTTTGGACATTCTGGCGAAGGGTTCCCAATCCCCGACAAGACTGGTACCCTTTCACGTCCAAATCTCTCAAACTCCGGGAGAGATTCTCAAAACCGAGGTTGACATGTTTCGAGTTCCTCTCAACATTTTGGAAATCCCGCTGAAACTTTGGACATTCTCGCGAAGGGTTCCCAATCCCCGACAAGACTGGTACCCTTTCACGTCCAAATCTCTCAAACTCTGGGAGAGATTCTCAAAACCGAGGTTGACATGTTTCGAGTTCCTCTCAACATTTTGGAAATCCCGCTGAAACTTTGGACATTCTCGCGAAGGGTTCCCAATCCCCGACAAGACTGGTACCCTTTCACGTCCAAATCTCTCAAACTCCGGGAGAGATTCTCAAAACCAAGGTTGACATGTTTCGTGTTCCTCTCAACATTTTGGAAATCCCGCTGAAACTTTGGACATTCTCGCGAAGGGTTCCCAATCCCCGACAAGACTGGTACCCTTTCACGTCCAAATCTCTCAAACTCCGGGAGAGATTCTCAAAACCAAGGTTGACATGTTTCGAGTTCCTCTCAACATTTTGGAAATCCCGCTGAAACTTTGCACATTCTCGCGAAGGGTTCCCAATCCTCGACAAGACTGGTACCCTTTCACATCCAAATCTCTCAAACTCCGGGAGAGATTCTCAAAACCGAGGTTGACATGTTTCGAGTTCCTCTCAACATTTTGGAAATCCCACTGAAACTTTGGACATTCTTGCGAAGGGTTCCCAATCCCCGACAAGACTGGTACCCTTTCACGTCCAAATCTCTCAAACTCCGGGAGAGATTCTCAAAACCAAGGTTGACATGTTTCGAGTTCCTGTCAACATTTTGGAAATCCCGCTGAAACTTTGGACATTCTGGCGAAGGGTTCCCACTCCCCGACAAGACTGGTACCCTTTCACGTCCAAATCTCTCGAACTCCGGGAGAGATTCTCAAAACCAAGGTTGACATGTTTCGAGTTCCTCTCAACATTTTGGAAATCCCGCTGAAACTTTGGACATTCTCGCGAAGGGTTCCCAATCCCCGACAAGACTGGTACCCTTTCACGTCCAAATCTCTCAAACTCCGGGAGAGATTCTCAAAACCAAGGTTGACATGTTTCGTGTTCCTCTCAACATTTTGGAAATCCCGCTGAAACTTTGGACATTCTGGCGAAGGGTTCCCAATCCCCGACAAGACTGGTACCCTTTCACGTCCAAATCTCTCAAACTCCGGGAGAGATTCTCAAAACCGAGGTTGACATGTTCCGAGTTCCTCTCAACATTTTGGAAATCCCGCTGAAACTTTGGACATTCTGGCGAAGGGTTCCCAATCCCCGACAAGACTGGTACCCTTTCACGTCCAAATCTCTCAAACTCCGGGAGAGATTCTCAAAACCGAGGTTGACATGTTTCGAGTTCCTGTCAACATTTTGGAAATCCCGCTGAAACTTTGGACATTCTCGCGAAGGGTTCCCAATCCCCGACAAGACTGGTACCCTTTCACGTCCAAATCTCTCAAACTCCGGGAGAGATTCTCAAAACCAAGGTTCACATGTTTCGAGTTCCTCTCAACATTTTGGAAATCCCGCTGAAACTTTGGACATTCTGG
The DNA here is from genome assembly GCF_964273445.1 of Streptopelia decaocto. NCBI lineage: Eukaryota > Metazoa > Chordata > Aves > Columbiformes > Columbidae > Streptopelia > Streptopelia decaocto. The sequence goes on from NW_028116776.1 coordinate 408,002, forward strand.
CGAAGGGTTCCCAATCCCCGACAAGACTGGTACGCTTTCAGGTCGAAATCTCTCAAACTCCGGGAGAGATTCTCAAAACCGAGGTTGACATGTTTCGAGTTCCTCTCAACATTTTGGAAATCCCGCTGAAACTTTGGACATTCTCGCGAAGGGTTCCCAATCCCCGACAAGACTGGTACCCTTTCACGTCCAAATCTCTCAAACTCCGGGAGAGATTCTAAAAAACCAAGGTTGACATGTTTCGAGTTCCTCTCAACATTTTGGAAATCCCGCTGAAACTTTGGACATTCTCGCGAAGGGTTCCCAATCCCCGACAAGACTGGTACCCTTTCACGTCCAAATCTCTCAAACTCCGGGAGAGATTCTCAAAACCGAGGTTGACATGTTTCGAGTTCCTCTCAACATTTTGGAAATCCCGCTGAAACTTTGGACATTCTCGCGAAGGGTTCCCAATCCCCGACAAGACTGGTACCCTTTCACGTCCAAATCTCTCAAACTCCGGGAGAGATTCTCAAAACCGAGGTTGACATGTTTCGAGTTCCTCTCAACATTTTGGAAATCCCGCTGAAACTTTGGACATTCTGGCGAAGGGTTCCCACTCCCCGACAAGACTGGTACCCTTTCACGTCCAAATCTCTCGAACTCCGGGAGAGATTCTCAAAACCAAGGTTGACATGTTTCGAGTTCCTCTCAACATTTTGGAAATCCCGCTGAAACTTTGGACATTCTCGCGAAGGGTTCCCAATCCCCGACAAGACTGGTACCCTTTCACGTCCAAATCTCTCAAACTCCGGGAGAGATTCTCAAAACCAAGGTTGACATGTTTCGTGTTCCTCTCAACATTTTGGAAATCCCGCTGAAACTTTGGACATTCTCGCGGAGGGTTCCCAATCCCCGACAAGACTGGTACCCTTTCACGTCCAAATCTCTCGAACTCTGGGAGAGATTCTCAAAACCAAGGTTGACATGTTTCGAGTTCCTCTCAACATTTTGGAAATCCCGCTGAAACTTTGGACATTCTGGCGAAGGGTTCCCAATCCCCGACAAGACTGGTACCCTTTCACGTCCAAATCTCTGAAACTCCGGGAGAGATTCTCAAAACCAAGGTTGACATGTTTCGTGTTCCTCTCATTTTGGAAATCCCGCTGAAACTTTGGACATTCTGGCGAAGGGTTCCCAATCCCCGACAAGACTGGTACCCTTTCACGTCCAAATCTCTCGAACTCCGGGAGACATTCTCAAAACCAAGGTTGACATGTTTCGAGTTCCTCTCAGCATTTTGGAAATCCCGCTGAAACTTTGGACATTCTCGCGAAGGGTTCCCAATCCCCGACAAGACTGGTACCCTTTCACGTCCAAATCTCTCAAACTCCGGGAGAGATTCTCAAAACCAAGGTTGACATGTTTCGTGTTCCTTTCAACATTTTGGAAATCCCGCTGAAACTTTGGACATTCTCGCGAAGGGTTCCCAATCCCCGACAAGACTGGTACCCTTTCACGTCCAAATCTCTCAAACTCCAGGAGAGATTCTCAAAACCAAGGTTCACATGTTTCGAGTTCCTTTCAACATTTTGGAAATCCCGCTGAAACTTTGGACATTGTGGCGAAGGGTTCCCAATCCCCGACAAGACTGGTACCCTTTCACGTCCAAATCTCTCAAACTCCGGGAGAGATTCTCAAAACCAAGGTTGACATGATTCGAGTTCCTCTCAACATTTTGGAAATCCCGCTGAAACTTTGGACATTCTTGCGAAGGGTTCCCAATCCCCGACAAGACTGGTACCCTTTCACGTCCAAATCTCTCAAACTCCGGGAGAGATTCTCAAAACCAAGGTTGACATGTTTCGAGTTCCTCTCAACATTTTGGAAATCCCGCTGAAACTTTGGACATTCTGGCGAAGGGTTCCCAATCCCCGACAAGACTGGTACCCTTTCACGTCCAAATCTCTCAAACTCCGGGAGAGATTCTCAAAACCGAGGTTGACATGTTTCGAGTTCCTCTCAACATTTTGGAAATCCCGCTGAAACTTTGGACATTCTTGCGAAGGGTTCCCAATCCCCGACAAGACTGGTACCCTTTCACGTCCAAATCTCTCAAACTCCGGGAGAGATTCTCAAAACCAAGGTTGACATGTTTCGAGTTCCTCTCAACATTTTGGAAATCCCGCTGAAACTTTGGACATTCTCGCGAAGGGTTCCCAATCCCCGACAAGACTGGTACCCTTTCACGTCCAAATCTCTCAAACTCCGGGAGAGATTCTCAAAACCGAGGTTGACATGTTCCGAGTTCCTCTCAACATTTTGGAAATCCCGCTGAAACTTTGGACATTCTCGCGAAGGGTTCCCAATCCCCGACAAGACTGGTACCCTTTCACGTCCAAATCTCTCAAACTCCGGGAGAGATTCTCAAAACCGAGGTTGACATGTTTCGAGTTCCTCTCAACATTTTGGAAATCCCGCTGAAACTTTGGACATTCTCGCGAAGGGTTCCCAATCCCCGACAAGACTGGTACCCTTTCACGTCCAAATCTCTCAAACTCCGGGAGAGATTCTCAAAACCAAGGTTGACATGTTTCGAGTTCCTCTCAACATTTTGGAAATCCCGCTGAAACTTTGGACATTCTGGCGAAGGGTTCCCAATCCCCGACAAGACTGGTACCCTTTCACGTCCAAATCTCTCAAACTCCGGGAGAGATTCTCAAAACCAAGGTTGACATGATTCGAGTTCCTCTCAACATTTTGGAAATCCCGCTGAAACTTTGGACATTCTCGCGAAGGGTTCCCAATCCCCGACAAGACTGGTACCCTTTCACGTCCAAATCTCTCAAACTCCGGGAGAGATTCTCAAAACCAAGGTTGACATGTTTCGTGTTCCTCTCAACATTTTGGAAATCCCGCTGAAACTTTGGACATTCTCGCGGAGGGTTCCCAATCCCCGACAAGACTGGTACCCTTTCACGTCCAAATCTCTCGAACTCCGGGAGAGATTCTCAAAACCAAGGTTGACATGTTTCGAGTTCCTCTCAACATTTTGGAAATCCCGCTGAAACTTTGGACATTCTGGCGAAGGGTTCCCAATCCCCGACAAGACTGGTACCCTTTCACGTCCAAATCTCTCAAACTCCGGGAGAGATTCTCAAAACCGAGGTTGACATGTTTCGAGTTCCTCTCAACATTTTGGAAATCCCGCTGAAACTTTGGACATTCTCGCGAAGGGTTCCCAATCCCCGACAAGACTGGTACCCTTTCACGTCCAAATCTCTCAAACTCCGGGAGAGATTCTCAAAACCAAGGTTGACATGTTTCGAGTTCCTCTCAACATTTTGGAAATCCCGCTGAAACTTTGCACATTCTCGCGAAGGGTTCCCAATCCCCGACAAGACTGGTACCCTTTCACGTCCAAATCTCTCAAACTCCGGGAGAGATTCTCAAAACCGAGGTTGACATGTTTCGAGTTCCTCTCAACATTTTGGAAATCCCGCTGAAACTTTGGACATTCTGGCGAAGGGTTCCCAATCCCCGACAAGACTGGTACCCTTTCACGTCCAAATCTCTCAAACTCCGGGAGAGATTCTCAAAACCAAGGTTGACATGTTTCGTGTTCCTCTCAACATTTTGGAAATCCCGCTGAAACTTTGGACATTCTGGCGAAGGGTTCCCAATCCCCGACAAGACTGGTACCCTTTCACGTCCAAATCTCTCAAACTCTGGGAGAGATTCTCAAAACCAAGGTTGACATGATTCGAGTTCCTCTCAACATTTTGGAAATCCCGCTGAAACTTTGGACATTCTCGCGAAGGGTTCCCAATCCCCGACAAGACTGGTACCCTTTCACGTCCAAATCTCTCAAACTCCGGGAGAGATTCTCAAAACCAAGGTTGACATGATTCGAGTTCCTCTCAACATTTTGGAAATCCCGCTGAAACTTTGGACATTCTTGCGAAGGGTTCCCAATCCCCGACAAGACTGGTACCCTTTCACGTCCAAATCTCTCAAACTCCGGGAGAGATTCTCAAAACCAAGGTTGACATGTTTCGAGTTCCTGTCAACATTTTGGAAATCCCGCTGAAACTTTGGACATTCTCGCGAAGGGTTCCCAATCCCCGACAAGACTGGTACCCTTTCACGTCCAAATCTCTCAAACTCTGGGAGAGATTCTCAAAACCAAGGTTGACATGATTCGAGTTCCTCTCAACATTTTGGAAATCCCGCTGAAACTTTGGACATTCTCGCGAAGGGTTCCCAATCCCCGACAAGACTGGTACCCTTTCACGTCCAAATCTCTCGAACTCCGGGAGAGATTCTCAAAACCAAGGTTGACATGTTTCGAGTTCCTCTCAACATTTTGGAAATCCCGCTGAAACTTTGGACATTCTGGCGAAGGGTTCCCAATCCCCGACAAGACTGGTACCCTTTCACGTCCAAATCTCTCAAACTCCGGGAGAGATTCTCAAAACCAAGGTTGACATGTTTCGAGTTACTCTCAACATTTTGGAAATCCCGCTGAAACTTTGGACATTCTGGCGAAGGGTTCCCAATCCCCGACAAGACTGGTACCCTTTCACGTCCAAATCTCTCAAACTCCGGGAGAGATTCTCAAAACCGAGGTTGACATGTTTCGAGTTACTCTCAACATTTTGGAAATCCCGCTGAAACTTTGGACATTCTCGCGAAGGGTTCCCAATCCCCGACAAGACTGGTACCCTTTCACGTCCAAATCTCTCAAACTCCGGGAGAGATTCTCAAAACCAAGGTTGACATGTTTCGTGTTCCTCTCAACATTTTGGAAATCTCGCTGAAACTTTGGACATTCTCGCGGAGGGTTCCCAATCCCCGACAAGACTGGTACCCTTTCACGTCCAAATCTCTCGAACTCCGGGAGAGATTCTCAAAACCAAGGTTGACATGTTTCGAGTTCCTCTCAACATTTTGGAAATCCCGCTGAAACTTTGGACATTCTGGCGAAGGGTTCCCAATCCCCGACAAGACTGGTACCCTTTCACGTCCAAATCTCTCAAACTCCGGGAGAGATTCTCAAAACCAAGGTTGACATGTTTCGTGTTCCTCTCAACATTTTGGAAATCCCGCTGAAACTTTGCACATTCTTGCGAAGGGTTCCCAATCCCCGACAAGACTGGTACCCTTTCACGTCCAAATCTCTCGAACTCCGGGAGACATTCTCAAAACCAAGGTTGACATGTTTCGAGTTCCTCTCAACATTTTGGAAATCCCGCTGAAACTTTGGACATTCTCACGAAGGGTTCCCAATCCCCGACAAGACTGGTACCCTTTCACGTCCAAATCTCTCAAACTCCGAGAGAGATTCTCAAAACCAAGGTTGACATGTTCCGTGTTCCTCTCAACATTTTGGAAATCCCGCTGAAACTTTGGACATTCTCGCGAAGGGTTCCCAATCCCCGACAAGACTGGTACCCTTTCACGTCCAAATCTCTCAAACTCTGGGAGAGATTCTCAAAACCAAGGTTCACATGTTTCGAGTTCCTTTCAACATTTTGGAAATCCCGCTGAAACTTTGGACATTGTGGCGAAGGGTTCCCAATCCCCGACAAGACTGGTACCCTTTCACGTCCAAATCTCTCAAACTCCGGGAGAGATTCTCAAAACCAAGGTTGACATGATTCGAGTTCCTCTCAACATTTTGGAAATCCCGCTGAAACTTTGGACATTGTGGCGAAGGGTTCCCAATCCCCGACAAGACTGGTACCCTTTCACGTCCAAATCTCTCAAACTCCGGGAGAGATTCTCAAAACCAAGGTTGACATGTTTCGAGTTCCTCTCAACATTTTGGAAATCCCGCTGAAACTTTGGACATTCTGGCGAAGGGTTCCCAATCCCCGACAAGACTGGTACCCTTTCACGTCCAAATCTCTCAAACTCCGGGAGAGATTCTCAAAACCAAGGTTGACATGATTCGAGTTCCTCTCAACATTTTGGAAATCCCGCTGAAACTTTGGACATTCTTGCGAAGGGTTCCCAATCCCCGACAAGACTGGTACCCTTTCACGTCCAAATCTCTCAAACTCCGGGAGAGATTCTCAAAACCAAGGTTGACATGTTTCGAGTTCCTCTCAACATTTTGGAAATCCCGCTGAAACTTTGGACATTCTGGCGAAGGGTTCCCAATCCCCGACAAGACTGGTACCCTTTCACGTCCAAATCTCTCAAACTCCGGGAGAGATTCTCAAAACCAAGGTTGACATGTTTCGTGTTCCTCTCAACATTTTGGAAATCCCGCTGAAACTTTGGACATTCTGGCGAAGGGTTCCCAATCCCCGACAAGACTGGTACCCTTTCACGTCCAAATCTCTCAAACTCCGGGAGAGATTCTCAAAACCAAGGTTGACATGATTCGAGTTCCTCTCAACATTTTGGAAATCCCGCTGAAACTTTGGACATTCTGGCGAAGGGTTCCCAATCCCCGACAAGACTGGTACCCTTTCACGTCCAAATCTCTCAAACTCCGGGAGAGATTCTCAAAACCAAGGTTGACATGATTCGAGTTCCTCTCAACATTTTGGAAATCCCGCTGAAACTTTGGACATTCTTGCGAAGGGTTCCCAATCCCCGACAAGACTGGTACCCTTTCACGTCCAAATCTCTCAAACTCCGGGAGAGATTCTCAAAACCAAGGTTGACATGTTTCGAGTTCCTCTCAACATTTTGGAAATCCCGCTGAAACTTTGGACATTCTCGCGAAGGGTTCCCAATCCCCGACAAGACTGGTACCCTTTCACGTCCAAATCTCTCAAACTCCGGGAGAGATTCTCAAAACCAAGGTTGACATGTTTCGAGTTCCTCTCAACATTTTGGAAATCCCGCTGAAACTTAGGACATTCTCGCGAAGGGTTCCCAATCCCCGACAAGACTGGTACCCTTTCACGTCCAAATCTCTCAAACTCCGGGAGAGATTCTCAAAACCAAGGTTGACATGTTTCGAGTTACTCTCAACATTTTGGAAATCCCGCTGAAACTTTGGACATTCTGGCGAAGGGTTCCCAATCCCCGACAAGACTGGTACCCTTTCACGTCCAAATCTCTCAAACTCCGGGAGAGATTCTCAAAACCGAGGTTGACATGATTCGAGTTCCTCTCAACATTTTGGAAATCCCGCTGAAACTTTGGACATTCTGGCGAAGGGTTCCCAATCCCCGACAAGACTGGTACCCTTTCACGTCCAAATCTCTCAAACTCCGGGAGAGATTCTCAAAACCAAGGTTGACATGATTCGAGTTCCTCTCAACATTTTGGAAATCCCGCTGAAACTTTGGACATTCTCGCGAAGGGTTCCCAATCCCCGACAAGACTGGTACCCTTTCACGTCCAAATCTCTCAAACTCCGGGAGAGATTCTCAAAACCAAGGTTGACATGATTCGAGTTCCTCTCAACATTTTGGAAATCCCGCTGAAACTTTGGACATTCTTGCGAAGGGTTCCCAATCCCCGACAAGACTGGTACCCTTTCACGTCCAAATCTCTCAAACTCCGGGAGAGATTCTCAAAACCAAGGTTGACATGTTTCGAGTTCCTCTCAACATTTTGGAAATCCCGCTGAAACTTTGGACATTCTCGCGAAGGGTTCCCAATCCCCGACAAGACTGGTACCCTTTCACGTCCAAATCTCTCGAACTCCGGGAGAGATTCTCAAAACCAAGGTTGACATGTTTCGAGTTCCTCTCAACATTTTGGAAATCCCGCTGAAACTTTGGACATTCTGGCGAAGGGTTCCCAATCCCCGACAAGACTGGTACCCTTTCACGTCCAAATCTCTCAAACTCCGGGAGAGATTCTCAAAACCAAGGTTGACATGTTTCGAGTTACTCTCAACATTTTGGAAATCCCGCTGAAACTTTGGACATTCTGGCGAAGGGTTCCCAATCCCCGACAAGACTGGTACCCTTTCACGTCCAAATCTCTCAAACTCCGGGAGAGATTCTCAAAACCGAGGTTGACATGTTTCGAGTTCCTCTCAACATTTTGGAAATCCCGCTGAAACTTTGGACATTCTCGCGAAGGGTTCCCAATCCCCGACAAGACTGGTACCCTTTCACGTCCAAATCTCTCAAACTCCGGGAGAGATTCTCAAAACCAAGGTTGACATGTTTCGTGTTCCTCTCAACATTTTGGAAATCTCGCTGAAACTTTAGACGTTCTCGCGGAGGGTTCCCAATCCCCGACAAGACTGGTACCCTTTCACGTCCAAATCTCTCGAACTCCGGGAGAGATTCTCAAAACCAAGGTTGACATGTTTCGAGTTCCTCTCAACATTTTGGAAATCCCGCTGAAACTTTGGACATTCTGGCGAAGGGTTCCCAATCCCCGACAAGACTGGTACCCTTTCACGTCCAAATCTCTCAAACTCCGGGAGAGATTCTCAAAACCAAGGTTGACATGTTTCGTGTTCCTCTCAACATTTTGGAAATCCCGCTGAAACTTTGGACATTCTCGCGAAGGGTTCCCAATCCCCGACAAGACTGGTACCCTTTCACGTCCAAATCTCTCGAACTCCGGGAGAGATTCTCAAAACCAAGGTTGACATGTTTCGAGTTCCTCTCAACATTTTGGAAATCCCGCTGAAACTTTGGACATTCTCGCGAAGGGTTCCCAATCCCCGACAAGACTGGTACCCTTTCACGTCCAAATCTCTCAAACTCCGGGAGAGATTCTCAAAACCAAGGTTGACATGTTTCGTGTTCCTCTCAACATTTTGGAAATCCCGCTGAAACTTTGGACATTCTCGCGAAGGGTTCCCAATCCCCGACAAGACTGGTACCCTTTCACGTCCAAATCTCTCAAACTCCGGGAGAGATTCTCAAAACCAAGGTTCACATGTTTCGAGTTCCTTTCAACATTTTGGAAATCCCGCTGAAACTTTGGACATTGTGGCGAAGGGTTCCCAATCCCCGACAAGACTGGTACCCTTTCACGTCCAAATCTCTCAAACTCCGGGAGAGATTCTCAAAACCAAGGTTGACATGATTCGAGTTCCTCTCAACATTTTGGAAATCCCGCTGAAACTTTGGACATTCTTGCGAAGGGTTCCCAATCCCCGACAAGACTGGTACCCTTTCACGTCCAAATCTCTCAAACTCCGGGAGAGATTCTCAAAACCAAGGTTGACATGTTTTGAGTTCCTCTCAACATTTTGGAAATCCCGCTGAAACTTTGGACATTCTGGCGAAGGGTTCCCAATCCCCGACAAGACTGGTACCCTTTCACGTCCAAATCTCTCAAACTCCGGGAGAGATTCTCAAAACCAAGGTTGACATGTTTCGAGTTCCTGTCAACATTTTGGAAATCCCGCTGAAACTTTGGACATTCTTGCGAAGGGTTCCCAATCCCCGACAAGACTGGTACCCTTTCACGTCCAAATCTCTCAAACTCCGGGAGAGATTCTCAAAACCAAGGTTGACATGTTTCGAGTTCCTCTCAACATTTTGGAAATCCCGCTGAAACTTTGGACATTCTCGCGAAGGGTTCCCAATCCCCGACAAGACTGGTACCCTTTCACGTCCAAATCTCTCAAACTCCGGGAGAGATTCTCAAAACCGAGGTTGACATGTTCCGAGTTCCTCTCAACATTTTGGAAATCCCGCTGAAACTTTGGAAATTCTGGTGAAGGGTTCCCAATCCCCGACAAGACTGGTACCCTTTCACGTCCAAATCTCTCAAACTCCGGGAGAGATTCTCAAAACCGAGGTTGACATGTTTCGAGTTCCTCTCAACATTTTGGAAATCCCGCTGAAACTTTGGACATTCTCGCGAAGGGTTCCCAATCCCCGACAAGACTGGTACCCTTTCACGTCCAAATCTCTCAAACTCCGGGAGAGATTCTCAAAACCAAGGTTGACATGTTTCGAGTTCCTCTCAACATTTTGGAAATCCCGCTGAAACTTTGGACATTCTGGCGAAGGGTTCCCAATCCCCGACAAGACTGGTACCCTTTCACGTCCAAATCTCTCAAACTCCGGGAGAGATTCTCAAAACCAAGGTTGACATGTTTCGTGTTCCTCTCAACATTTTGGAAATCCCGCTGAAACTTTGGACATTCTCGCGAAGGGTTCCCAATCCCCGACAAGACTGGTACCCTTTCACGTCCAAATCTCTCAAACTCCGGGAGAGATTCTCAAAACCAAGGTTGACATGATTCGAGTTCCTCTCAACATTTTGGAAATCCCGCTGAAACTTTGGACATTCTCGCGAAGGGTTCCCAATCCCCGACAAGACTGGTACCCTTTCACGTCCAAATCTCTCAAACTCCGGGAGAGATTCTCAAAACCAAGGTTGACATGATTCGAGTTCCTCTCAACATTTTGGAAATCCCGCTGAAACTTTGGACATTCTTGCGAAGGGTTCCCAATCCCCGACAAGACTGGTACCCTTTCACGTCCAAATCTCTCAAACTCCGGGAGAGATTCTCAAAACCAAGGTTGACATGTTTCGAGTTCCTCTCAACATTTTGGAAATCCCGCTGAAACTTTGGACATTCTCGCGAAGGGTTCCCAATCCCCGACAAGACTGGTACCCTTTCACGTCCAAATCTCTCGAACTCTGGGAGAGATTCTCAAAACCAAGGTTGACATGTTTCGAGTTCCTCTCAACATTTTGGAAATCCCGCTGAAACTTTGGACATTCTGGCGAAGGGTTCCCAATCCCCGACAAGACTGGTACCCTTTCACGTCCAAATCTCTCAATCTCCGGGAGAGATTTTCAAAACCGAGGTTGACATGATTCGAGTTCCTCTCAACATTTTGGAAATCCCGCTGAAACTTTGGACATTCTTGCGAAGGGTTCCCAATCCCCGACAAGACTGGTACCCTTTCACGTCCAAATCTCTCAAACTCCGGGAGAGATTCTCAAAACCAAGGTTGACATGTTTCGAGTTCCTGTCAACATTTTGGAAATCCCGCTGAAACTTTGGACATTCTCGCGAAGGGTTCCCAATCCCCGACAAGACTGGTACCCTTTCACGTCCAAATCTCTCGAACTCCGGGAGAGATTCTCAAAACCAAGGTTGACATGTTTCGAGTTCCTCTCAACATTTTGGAAATCCCGCTGAAACTTTGGACATTCTCGCGAAGGGTTCCCAATCCCCGACAAGACTGGTACCCTTTCACGTCCAAATCTCTCAAACTCCGGGAGAGATTCTCAAAACCAAGGTTGACATGTTTCGAGTTCCTCTCAACATTTTGGAAATCCCGCTGAAACTTTGGACATTCTCGCGAAGGGTTCCCAATCCCCGACAAGACTGGTACCCTTTCACGTCCAAATCTCTCAAACTCCGGGAGAGATTCTCAAAACCAAGGTTCACATGTTTCGAGTTCCTTTCAACATTTTGGAAATCCCGCTGAAACTTTGGACATTGTGGTGAAGGGTTCCCAATCCCCGACAAGACTGGTACCCTTTCATGTCCAAATCTCTCAAACTCCGGGAGAGATTCTCAAAACCAAGGTTGACATGATTCGAGTTCCTCTCAACATTTTGGAAATCCCGCTGAAACTTTGGACATTCTCGCGAAGGGTTCCCAATCCCCGACAAGACTGGTACCCTTTCACGTCCAAATCTCTCAAACTCCGGGAGAGATTCTCAAAACCGAGGTTGACATGTTTCGAGTTCCTCTCAACATTTTGGAAATCCCGCTGAAACTTTGGACATTCTCGCGAAGGGTTCCCAATCCCCGACAAGACTGGTACCCTTTCACGTCCAAATCTCTCAAACTCCGGGAGAGATTCTCAAAACCAAGGTTGACATGATTCGAGTTCCTCTCAACATTTTGGAAATCCCGCTGAAACTTTGGACATTGTGGCGAAGGGTTCCCAATCCCCGACAAGACTGGTACCCTTTCACGTCCAAATCTCTCAAACTCCGGGAGAGATTCTCAAAACCAAGGTTGACATGATTCGAGTTCCTCTCAACATTTTGGAAATCCCGCTGAAACTTTGGACATTCTTGCGAAGGGTTCCCAATCCCCGACAAGACTGGTACCCTTTCACGTCCAAATCTCTCAAACTCCGGGAGAGATTCTCAAAACCAAGGTTGACATGTTGCGAGTTCCTCTCAACATTTTGGAAATCCCGCTGAAACTTTGGACATTCTGGCGAAGGGTTCCCAATCCCCGACAAGACTGGTACCCTTTCACGTCCAAATCTCTCGAACTCCGGGAGAGATTCTCAAAACCAAGGTTGACATGTTTCGAGTTCCTCTCAACATTTTGGAAATCCCGCTGAAACTTTGGACATTCTGGCGAAGGGTTCCCAATCCCCGACAAGACTGGTACCCTTTCACGTCCAAATCTCTCAAACTCCGGGAGAGATTCTCAAAACCAAGGTTGACATGTTTCGAGTTCCTCTCAACATTTTGGAAATCCCGCTGAAACTTTGGACATTCTCGCGAAGGGTTCCCAATCCCCGACAAGACTGGTACCCTTTCACGTCCAAATCTCTCAAACTCCGGGAGAGATTCTCAAAACCAAGGTTGACATGATTCGAGTTCCTCTCAACATTTTGGAAATCCCGCTGAAACTTTGGACATTCTTGCGAAGGGTTCCCAATCCCCGACAAGACTGGTACCGTTTCACGTCCAAATCTCTCAAACTCCGGGAGAGATTCTCAAAACCAAGGTTGACATGTTGCGAGTTCCTCTCAACATTTTGGAAATCCCGCTGAAACTTTGGACATTCTCGCGAAGGGTTCCCAATCCCCGACAAGACTGGTACCCTTTCACGTCCAAATCTCTCGAACTCCGGGAGAGATTCTCAAAACCAAGGTTGACATGTTTCGAGTTTCTCTCAACATTTTGGAAATCCCGCTGAAACTTTGGACATTCTGGCGAAGGGTTCCCAATCCCCGACAAGACTGGTACCCTTTCACGTCCAAATCTCTCAAACTCCGGGAGAGATTCTCAAAACCAAGGTTGACATGTTTCGAGTTCCTGTCAACATTTTGGAAATCCTGCTGAAACTTTGGACATTCTCGCGAAGGGTTCCCAATCCCCGACAAGACTGGTACCCTTTCACGTCCAAATCTCTCAAACTCCGGGAGAGATTCTCAAAACCAAGGTTGACATGATTCGAGTTCCTCTCAACATTTTGGAAATCCCGCTGAAACTTTGGACATTCTCGCGAAGGGTTCCCAATCCCCGACAAGACTGGTACCCTTTCACGTCCAAATCTCTCAAACTCCGGGAGAGATTCTCAAAACCAAGGTTGACATGATTCGAGTTCCTCTCAACATTTTGGAAATCCCGCTGAAACTTTGGACATTCTTGCGAAGGGTTCCCAATCCCCGACAAGACTGGTACCCTTTCACGTCCAAATCTCTCAAACTCCGGGAGAGATTCTCAAAACCAAGGTTGACATGTTTCGAGTTCCTCTCAACATTTTGGAAATCCCGCTGAAACTTTGGACATTCTCGCGAAGGGTTCCCAATCCCCGACAAGACTGGTACCCTTTCACGTCCAAATCTCTCGAACTCTGGGAGAGATTCTCAAAACCAAGGTTGACATGTTTCGAGTTCCTCTCAACATTTTGGAAATCCCGCTGAAACTTTGGACATTCTGGCGAAGGGTTCCCAATCCCCGACAAGACTGGTACCCTTTCACGTCCAAATCTCTCAATCTCCGGGAGAGATTTTCAAAACCGAGGTTGACATGATTCGAGTTCCTCTCAACATTTTGGAAATCCCGCTGAAACTTTGGACATTCTTGCGAAGGGTTCCCAATCCCCGACAAGACTGGTACCCTTTCACGTCCAAATCTCTCAAACTCCGGGAGAGATTCTCAAAACCAAGGTTGACATGTTTCGAGTTCCTGTCAACATTTTGGAAATCCCGCTGAAACTTTGGACATTCTCGCGAAGGGTTCCCAATCCCCGACAAGACTGGTACCCTTTCACGTCCAAATCTCTCGAACTCCGGGAGAGATTCTCAAAACCAAGGTTGACATGTTTCGAGTTCCTCTCAACATTTTGGAAATCCCGCTGAAACTTTGGACATTCTCGCGAAGGGTTCCCAATCCCCGACAAGACTGGTACCCTTTCACGTCCAAATCTCTCAAACTCCGGGAGAGATTCTCAAAACCAAGGTTGACATGTTTCGAGTTCCTCTCAACATTTTGGAAATCCCGCTGAAACTTTGGACATTCTCGCGAAGGGTTCCCAATCCCCGACAAGACTGGTACCCTTTCACGTCCAAATCTCTCAAACTCCGGGAGAGATTCTCAAAACCAAGGTTCACATGTTTCGAGTTCCTTTCAACATTTTGGAAATCCCGCTGAAACTTTGGACATTGTGGTGAAGGGTTCCCAATCCCCGACAAGACTGGTACCCTTTCATGTCCAAATCTCTCAAACTCCGGGAGAGATTCTCAAAACCAAGGTTGACATGATTCGAGTTCCTCTCAACATTTTGGAAATCCCGCTGAAACTTTGGACATTCTCGCGAAGGGTTCCCAATCCCCGACAAGACTGGTACCCTTTCACGTCCAAATCTCTCAAACTCCGGGAGAGATTCTCAAAACCGAGGTTGACATGTTTCGAGTTCCTCTCAACATTTTGGAAATCCCGCTGAAACTTTGGACATTCTCGCGAAGGGTTCCCAATCCCCGACAAGACTGGTACCCTTTCACGTCCAAATCTCTCAAACTCCGGGAGAGATTCTCAAAACCAAGGTTGACATGTTTCGTGTTCCTCTCAACATTTTGGAAATCCCGCTGAAACTTTGGACATTCTCGCGAAGGGTTCCCAATCCCCAACAAGACTGGTACCCTTTCACGTCCAAATCTCTCAAACTCCGGGAGAGATTCTCAAAACCAAGGTTCACATGTTTCGAGTTCCTTTCAACATTTTGGAAATCCCGCTGAAACTTTGGACATTGTGGCGAAGGGTTCCCAATCCCCGACAAGACTGGTACCCTTTCACGTCCAAATCTCTCAAACTCCGGGAGAGATTCTCAAAACCAAGGTTGACATGATTCGAGTTCCTCTCAACATTTTGGAAATCCCGCTGAAACTTTGGACATTCTTGCGAAGGGTTCCCAATCCCCGACAAGACTGGTACCGTTTCACGTCCAAATCTCTCAAACTCCGGGAGAGATTCTCAAAACCAAGGTTGACATGTTGCGAGTTCCTCTCAACATTTTGGAAATCCCGCTGAAACTTTGGACATTCTGGCGAAGGGTTCCCAATCCCCGACAAGACTGGTACCCTTTCACGTCCAAATCTCTCGAACTCCGGGAGAGATTCTCAAAACCAAGGTTGACATGTTTCGAGTTCCTCTCAACATTTTGGAAATCCCGCTGAAACTTTGGACATTCTGGCGAAGGGTTCCCAATCCCCGACAAGACTGGTACCCTTTCACGTCCAAATCTCTGAAACTCCGGGAGAGATTCTCAAAACCAAGGTTGACATGTTTCGAGTTCCTCTCAACATTTTGGAAATCCCGCTGAAACTTTGGACATTCTGGCGAAGGGTTCCCAATCCCCGACAAGACTGGTACCCTTTCACGTCCAAATCTCTCAAACTCCGGGAGAGATTCTCAAAACCAAGGTTGACATGATTCGAGTTCCTCTCAACATTTTGGAAATCCCGCTGAAACTTTGGACATTCTTGCGAAGGGTTCCCAATCCCCGACAAGACTGGTACCCTTTCACGTCCAAATCTCTCAAACTCCGGGAGAGATTCTCAAAACCAAGGTTGACATGTTTCGAGTTCCTCTCAACATTTTGGAAATCCCGCTGAAACTTTGGACATTCTCGCGAAGGGTTCCCAATCCCCGACAAGACTGGTACCCTTTCACGTCCAAATCTCTCGAACTCTGGGAGAGATTCTCAAAACCAAGGTTGACATGTTTCGAGTTCCTCTCAACATTTTGGAAATCCCGCTGAAACTTTGGACATTCTGGCGAAGGGTTCCCAATCCCCGACAAGACTGGTACCCTTTCACATCCAAATCTCTCAATCTCCGGGAGAGATTTTCAAAACCGAGGTTGACATGATTCGAGTTCCTCTCAACATTTTGGAAATCCCGCTGAAACTTTGGACATTCTTGCGAAGGGTTCCCAATCCCCGACAAGACTGGTACCCTTTCACGTCCAAATCTCTCAAACTCCGGGAGAGATTCTCAAAACCAAGGTTGACATGTTTCGAGTTCCTGTCAACATTTTGGAAATCCCGCTGAAACTTTGGACATTCTCGCGAAGGGTTCCCAATCCCCGACAAGACTGGTACCCTTTCACGTCCAAATCTCTCGAACTCCGGGAGAGATTCTCAAAACCAAGGTTGACATGTTTCGAGTTCCTCTCAACATTTTGGAAATCCCGCTGAAACTTTGGACATTCTCGCGAAGGGTTCCCAATCCCCGACAAGACTGGTACCCTTTCACGTCCAAATCTCTCAAACTCCGGGAGAGATTCTCAAAACCAAGGTTGACATGTTTCGAGTTCCTCTCAACATTTTGGAAATCCCGCTGAAACTTTGGACATTCTCGCGAAGGGTTCCCAATCCCCGACAAGACTGGTACCCTTTCACGTCCAAATCTCTCAAACTCCGGGAGAGATTCTCAAAACCAAGGTTCACATGTTTCGAGTTCCTTTCAACATTTTGGAAATCCCGCTGAAACTTTGGACATTGTGGTGAAGGGTTCCCAATCCCCGACAAGACTGGTACCCTTTCATGTCCAAATCTCTCAAACTCCGGGAGAGATTCTCAAAACCAAGGTTGACATGATTCGAGTTCCTCTCAACATTTTGGAAATCCCGCTGAAACTTTGGACATTCTCGCGAAGGGTTCCCAATCCCCGACAAGACTGGTACCCTTTCACGTCCAAATCTCTCAAACTCCGGGAGAGATTCTCAAAACCGAGGTTGACATGTTTCGAGTTCCTCTCAACATTTTGGAAATCCCGCTGAAACTTTGGACATTCTCGCGAAGGGTTCCCAATCCCCGACAAGACTGGTACCCTTTCACGTCCAAATCTCTCAAACTCCGGGAGAGATTCTCAAAACCAAGGTTGACATGTTTCGTGTTCCTCTCAACATTTTGGAAATCCCGCTGAAACTTTGGACATTCTCGCGAAGGGTTCCCAATCCCCAACAAGACTGGTACCCTTTCACGTCCAAATCTCTCAAACTCCGGGAGAGATTCTCAAAACCAAGGTTCACATGTTTCGAGTTCCTTTCAACATTTTGGAAATCCCGCTGAAACTTTGGACATTGTGGCGAAGGGTTCCCAATCCCCGACAAGACTGGTACCCTTTCACGTCCAAATCTCTCAAACTCCGGGAGAGATTCTCAAAACCAAGGTTGACATGATTCGAGTTCCTCTCAACATTTTGGAAATCCCGCTGAAACTTTGGACATTCTGGCGAAGGGTTCCCAATCCCCGACAAGACTGGTACCGTTTCACGTCCAAATCTCTCAAACTCCGGGAGAGATTCTCAAAACCAAGGTTGACATGTTGCGAGTTCCTCTCAACATTTTGGAAATCCCGCTGAAACTTTGGACATTCTGGCGAAGGGTTCCCAATCCCCGACAAGACTGGTACCCTTTCACGTCCAAATCTCTCGAACTCCGGGAGAGATTCTCAAAACCAAGGTTGACATGTTTCGAGTTCCTCTCAACATTTTGGAAATCCCGCTGAAACTTTGGACATTCTGGCGAAGGGTTCCCAATCCCCGACAAGACTGGTACCCTTTCACGTCCAAATCTCTGAAACTCCGGGAGAGATTCTCAAAACCAAGGTTGACATGTTTCGAGTTCCTCTCAACATTTTGGAAATCCCGCTGAAACTTTGGACATTCTCGCGAAGGGTTCCCAATCCCCGACAAGACTGGTACCCTTTCACGTCCAAATCTCTCAAACTCCGGGAGAGATTCTCAAAACCAAGGTTGACATGATTCGAGTTCCTCTCAACATTTTGGAAATCCCGCTGAAACTTTGGACATTCTTGCGAAGGGTTCCCAATCCCCGACAAGACTGGTACCGTTTCACGTCCAAATCTCTCAAACTCCGGGAGAGATTCTCAAAACCAAGGTTGACATGTTGCGAGTTCCTCTCAACATTTTGGAAATCCCGCTGAAACTTTGGACATTCTCGCGAAGGGTTCCCAATCCCCGACAAGACTGGTACCCTTTCACGTCCAAATCTCTCGAACTCCGGGAGAGATTCTCAAAACCAAGGTTGACATGTTTCGAGTTCCTCTCAACATTTTGGAAATCCCGCTGAAACTTTGGACATTCTGGCGAAGGGTTCCCAATCCCCGACAAGACTGGTACCCTTTCACGTCCAAATCTCTCAAACTCCGGGAGAGATTCTCAAAACCAAGGTTGACATGTTTCGAGTTCCTGTCAACATTTTGGAAATCCTGCTGAAACTTTGGACATTCTCGCGAAGGGTTCCCAATCCCCGACAAGACTGGTACCCTTTCACGTCCAAATCTCTCAAACTCCGTGAGAGATTCTCAAAACCAAGGTTCACATGTTTCGAGTTCCTTTCAACATTTTGGAAATCCCGCTGAAACTTTGGACATTGTGGTGAAGGGTTCCCAATCCCCGACAAGACTGGTACCCTTTCACGTCCAAATCTCTCAAACTCCGGGAGAGATTCTCAAAACCAAGGTTGACATGTTTCGAGTTCCTCTCAACATTTTGGAAATCCCGCTGAAACTTTGGACATTCTCGCGAAGGGTTCCCAATCCCCGACAAGACTGGTACCCTTTCACGTCCAAATCTCTCAAACTCCGGGAGAGATTCTCAAAACCAAGGTTGACATGTTTCGTGTTCCTCTCAACATTTTGGAAATCCCGCTGAAACTTTGGACATTCTCGCGAAGGGTTCCCAATCCCCGACAAGACTGGTACCCTTTCACGTCCAAATCTCTCAAACTCCGGGAGAGATTCTCAAAACCAAGGTTCACATGTTTCGAGTTCCTTTCAACATTTTGGAAATCCCGCTGAAACTTTGGACATTGTGGCGAAGGGTTCCCAATCCCCGACAAGACTGGTACCCTTTCACGTCCAAATCTCTCAAACTCCGGGAGAGATTCTCAAAACCAAGGTTGACATGATTCGAGTTCCTCTCAACATTTTGGAAATCCCGCTGAAACTTTGGACATTCTTGCGAAGGGTTCCCAATCCCCGACAAGACTGGTACCCTTTCACGTCCAAATCTCTCAAACTCCGGGAGAGATTCTCAAAACCAAGGTTGACATGTTTCGAGTTCCTCTCAACATTTTGGAAATCCCGCTGAAACTTTGGACATTCTCGCGAAGGGTTCCCAATCCCCGACTGCCGCGACTAAGAGACGGGGACACGACTTGATGCAAGCAAGATATCCAATTTATTGATCAGAGGCGAGACATTTATATAGTCTAAGGCTTACGTGTTACATACTGATTAGTTACATTTTGCAAAGTTAGTTCGGCTGAGAAGATTTTACAAGCTACATTCCCATCGCTAATAGTTGCTATTTTCATGGTCATAAGATATACTTTGTTGCAAGGAGAAGACACCTGGTTTTCACTGTAAGTCCTTTGTTTCTTGTCCTTGGCTTCATCACGTCGGGTTTTTCCACTACAGGGCATTCCCACTGTTACCAAGGCCTACTCTTACAACAGACTAGCTAACTTATTATATGTATATAAGACTATGTTATAGATCAATTCACATCATATGAATTTAGACAACCCACATCTCCCCCTTTTTGTTTTCAATCATCTGACTCTTCCCAGGGTCGACGTCCGACTAATTCCAGGACATCTTGCTTCACCAACATTTCAGCACTGGGGGTTTTTGCGAAGCCCTGTTGCTGTACAAGGAAGATCTTATTCATTGAAGCAGTTATCGATTTCTGAAGGCACTGCAACACACACGGAATCATTATTAACAGCACACAAATTATTAAAAGAATAGAAACTCCCTGCTTGAGCAAATCTTTCATCCATCCTGTAATACCATTGTTTGTCACTATATGATCTGCTTGTTTCTTAGTAACTGGCCAAGCTTCTTGGGGTATTACTGACCCATTAACCGAGAGAACTTGGGGTCTAAGTACAGATAGCCTATTAAGCATGTTCTAAAGGGATCGCCTACTTGCGCTAAGGATAAACAAAAATCTGTAGTCCCAGTGCGATTTGCCCAGGTAAGCCATATGTTAGTGCGAGGGTCAACATGATGCAAATCAAAGCAAAAGCCTATACCTATAATAAATGACAAAGAGACTAACACTTTGCCCATGTTCTAAAATTCTTGAGCACACTCCTTTTTCTATTTCTTTTCTTTCTCTTCTGCACTTTCCTCAGAGGCACAAAATTTCAAATGATAAAGGGCAGTGGCCGCTATTTCAACATCTAATGTCTCATTAACTCCCAACAAGGTCACTGGGATAACCTTATTGGCACAGAGCGGTACAAGTTGTTGACACCTGATTGCTGCAATATTACTGTTTATGTGCCACTTATAATGTTTTATATCCACTTCCAGTCTCCATCGAATTAACCCTAGCACTAGCTGATCAATAGACTCAAAGTTATCTAAAGCTTCCCTAGTACTGCTTTGTATGGGTACTCCTAACCATCGTTTCAGGCGTCGGTTCCAAAGCAAATCATTCCCTCTTCTTCTATGGCACTGTCTACACCAAAAAACACTTCCAATCTTTTTCTGGGCTCTCCAGTTAGTTCTTCCACAACCCCCACAAGTTAGGGCAACCCATGCATAACAGCGGGACTTTTGACAGCTAAGACAAGATTTTGCCCACAATGGGTCAATATCCCAATAAAAGTAATAAAAGCAATGTTGTATAAGAGTCCATACACCCCAGAAGGAGATAGTATCTCCTCTTGCCCAGAATTTTTGTACGTATCGCAACTGTTCTTCAAATTGAGTCCATATTTTACATCTGATTCTCCTTTCTAATTCTCTTTGCTCTGGTGCCCTCCACCAAGAAATGTCAAGCGCCCGCTCATATATGGGTATATGCTCCAACGCTTCTGCCATATATTAGCGTCTCAAGTATGGTCAATAATACTCGCACGGTTTCCCACTTGTGAATCTCAGAGATCAAGTTCACAGGTGCCCGTCGAAATTCTCTGTATCTTCTATATTCCCTGAAGGACTGGGGTCGCTGGGGTCGCCATCAGAGGGTTGTTGTAGCGCTTCTCGGTAGGGTCTCACGTTTTTCGCCGGGATCCAGCGAGGGCCTCTTTCTGTGGAAACACAAGCATAGCCTCTTCCCCATGTGACAAGGGGATAGGGTCCCATTATCTTACCTGTTTCTGGGTCCCGGATCAAAACCGGCGGTTTCACTCTGGGTTCAAAAAGGTTATTTGTGCTGAAATGGCGAACTACCGGAGGATTGCTATCTAATAAGGAACAATTCAAAAAGTTAAAAACATACAAGGCTTTCTGTATTCGCTCCTCTGGCGTAGCAGTCCCTATTCCCCCTTTTTGTTTTAATAATAAGCGTTTTAAGGTTTGGTGAGAGCGTTCTATCAGAGCTTGACCCGTGGGGGAATGAGGGATACCTGTAACGTGACAAATTCCCCAAAAAGTAAAAAAGGTTGTTAAAACTTTAGACACATATGCAGGACCATTGTCTGTTTTAATTTGAGAGGGTACCCCTAAAGTGGCAAAAGCGCGCATTAGATGTTTTTGCACATCGCGTGCTTTTTCTCCTGTATGACAGGAGGCAAATAACATTCCCGAAAATGTATCAACAGAGCAATGAATAAACTTTAAACGACCAAATTCGGCAAAGTGAGTGACATCTGTTTGCCAGAGTTGAAGACTCTGTAAACCTCTGGGATTGACTCCTTCTGCTATGGAAGGAAAAGAGTGTCTTTGACAATCAGGACACACTGCAATAATATTATTGGCTTGTTGTGAGGTAAGGTTAAACTGTCGTTTTAGGCCTCCAGCATTTTGGTGGAAAAAAGAATGACTAAGTTTAGCTTGTGCGATACGGTCTGGTAATACCTGTACTGGCAACGTCAGCATATCAGCTTGCCGGTTTCCTTCCGCGATAAAACCTGGTAAGGAGACCTAACATGCATAATGAAATAAGGGTGAAGACGAGAGTCCAATAGAAAGATAAGTTCCTGTAACAAGTTAAACAGTGCCGTGTGAGAAACATCTCGTAATACAGAAGCTTCGGCTCGGCTAACAATTCCTGCAACATAAGCAGAATCAGTAATTATGTTAAGAGGAACAGACCATTTACGAAAAACTCTAACCACTGCAGATAACTCCACTATTTGAGGAGAACCCTGTACAGTTTCAATATCAGATTCCCATTGTTGGTATTGGCTATTCCACCAAAGGATAACCGACTTGTGAGATCTCCCAGAGCCATCTGTAAAAACAGTAAGAGCCTGTAAAGGTTGGTCACTCCGCTTTGGAATGGGTAAAAGGTGAAAGTCAATGCCTAACAGTTTATGAGAAGGCGGATGACAAGTGAGTTGGCCTGCATAGCCAGTTAGAGCTATGCCTAATGCATCTGATTGTTGATGTAACCATTGCAGGTAAACACTTGTTACTGGCATACATATAAGGCTAAAGTCTGTGCCTGCCAGGGTAAGTAATCGCTGTCGAGCTCTGATGATTAAAGATGCAAACATCTCATGCTGTGTTGAGATAGTCTTTGTGGCTTGGTTAGGCAAAAAGATCCATTCAATGATTAGTAAGGGGTCCGTTTTCTGGCAGTCCCACTGGAAAATAAGTGCATGAGGCTGTCGAGCAGGGTTAAGGATGATTAATTGAAAAGACAATTCTGGTTCCCATCGATGTGCTTGTCTGGAGGTAATCGCTGCTGCAGCTTTATGCAAGGAAGCTATGGCCTCAGGACTGAGACTTCGTGGAGCGTTTAAGTCTGAGCTTCCTTTAAGCATTTCGAATAAGGGACTGAGATCTGCATTAGTGATTCCTAGCAATGGTCTGACCCAATTGATTGTTCCCAGCAGTTTCTGCACATCATGTAAATTTTTTACATTCGCCTGTATTTGTAAAGGTTGCGGAGTAATAGTCTGAGCCCTTATACGCCATCCTAGGTATTTCCAAGGTGGCACTTTTTGGATTTTTTCTGGCGCAATACAGAGGTCTGCTGATTTTACAGCAGCCATGACAAGGGCTACAGCTTTCTCCATAACTTCATAGTATTGTGCTGCCACTAGAATGTCATCCATATAATGATATAACAATGCAGCAGGCATCACGGTTCTGACAGGACTAAGTATTTTGGCCACATACCATTGGCATATTGTGGGGCTATTTTTCATTCCCTGTGGTAGCACAACCCACTGGTATCTTTGCAAAGGAGCTTGCATGTTGACGCTAGGGACCGAAAAAGCAAATTTAGGAGCATCGTCTGGATGCAATGGAATATTGAAAAAGCAATCTTTGAGATCTATGATAGTTAAATGCCAATCTCGAGGGATCATAGTAGGTGACGGTAGCCCGGGCTGCAGGGCTCCCATGTTTTCCATAGCGTCATTAATTTTTCTCAGGTCATGGAGCAAGCGCCACTTGCCATTTGGTTTTTTAATAACAAAAACAGGTGAATTCCAGGGACTTGTAGAGGGTACAATGTGTCCCATAGATAATTGTTCAGTGACTATTTCTTGGAGGGCGTGAAGCTTTTCCAGTGGCAGGGGCCATTGATCAACCCAAATAGGGGAATCAGTTTTCCAGGTCAATTTTAGGGTTTCACGCCCCTCAATGGCCCCACTTAAAAATGTGTCTGTATAGACACCCCCCACTGAGATAGCACATCGCGCCCCCACAAGACCATAGGTACCGGTAAGATAAACGGTTTGACTGAGGCAACTTGTCCTTCTGAATTTTGAACTTGTATTATTTCTGCGCTTTGGCGGCTAGTTCCACACCCCCCGATTCCAGCTAATGTCTGAGAGACATCAGCTAAAGGCCACCTAGAAGGCCACTTTGCTTGAGAAATAACAGTAACATCTGCGCCTGTGTCAATAATTCCACTTAACACAACTTGCTGACCCCCCCGAATGAGGGTGCATTGGCATATAGGACGTTTTTGAGAAATGGTTTGGACCCATAAAATTTCTGGTTCCCCTGTAGATCCAAAATTTCCCTGTCTTTGTGGGAGTGATTGGTCAGGAATTGGCACAAAATTCTCCTTAGGGATCAGTATTAATTGTGCGATACGACTTCCCTCTGGCACTGTACAAGGAGAAAACGGAGTCCAAGCCATAATTTTGATTTCTGAATTACTGTCAGGATCGATTACTCCAGGCAATACAAAAAGGCCTGACAGAGTGGTGGACGACCTTCCTAATAATAATGCTTGCGTTCGTGGAGGTAAAGGGCCTGTGACTCTGGTGGGCAGTAAGTGAACAGAGGAATCGAGCAGCGTTACTGTGTGGGCGGTTGCCAGGTCCAAGCCTGCGCTCCCTGCTGTTGCTGGGCAGAGGCTGGAAACACTCCTGCTTCCCGTCCTCCCCCCTGCGTCTGCAGGGGCGCCGAGGCTGGCCGCGGCGCCGGTCGCGGGACTTGTGTCTGCGCGCGCCGCGGTTCCGCGCTCGACCACCGGTTTCCCGGGATAGGACGCCCGTTCACATTAGCCCTAGCCCCAAATCTACATTGGCTTGCATAATGACGACCTCTGTGACATTTAGGGCAAATGCCAGGTACTGAGGGTCGTTTCCCAGATCCAGTACTAAAACAATCTTTTTTAAGGTGCCCCGGCTTTCCACAGCCGAAACAATTTTGTTGTGAATCGGTATCCGTGGGTCCACGCATGGCCGCAAAAGCAGCAGCCATTGCCTCATATTTATGGTCCATAGTGCCAATTCTGTTACAGGCTTCTATCATTTCAATTAATGTGGGATTTTGATTTGGGAGCGATTTCAAAAGCTTCTTACAATCAGCGTTAGCATTCTCTATGGCTAATTTAAGAAGCAGAATTTCTCGGGCATCAGCATTATCTATTTGGCGCTCCAGAGCTTGTTTTAGTCTGTCTATAAACTGCATATATGGTTCGCGGGGTTCCTGAGTGATGCTAGTAAATGCCTTTTGGGGTTTGTTAGAGTCAGGAACTCTCAGCAGAGCCCTTTTTGCCTCCTCCCGAATTGCTTCTAAAGCTTCTCGGGGGATATCTCTAGCTTGACCAGCCAGATCAGAATGTTGCCCAGTCCCAGTAAGATGTTCTATAGTTAATGCAGCTAAAGCAGCATTGGCATTCCCCGCATATCTCTGCAAAATTGTCTGCAATCTCGCTCTCCATTGAGACTCCCACATTGTATATTGTGTTGGAGTTAACAACAACTGCATAAGGGATTTTAAATCATGTGGGGTCATAACATACGTATCAAATACAGAAGATAAAAGGCTTGCAAAATAAGGGGAAGACAACCCATGTTCAGTAACCGTACGGCGCAATTCCTTAACAACCGAGAAAGACAGTGCCTCCCATTGAGCCGCCCCCCCCCTTCCTTGGTATATTACGGGGGCTACTATGGTTCTCGCTATTTCCAGCTCCCCCTCCTTTAATGCTTGGCGTTTTATCTCTCCCCAAACTTTAGAAGGATCAGAGGGAGAAAGATCAGGTTCTTTTTCGAGGTCTATCGGACCTGGGTCCGAGAGAGGAGACCCCGCAGCAAAGGTTAACGGCGGCGGAGCGGCGGCAGCACAAGGTGGTGACAGCGCTGCGGATTCCCCCCCCCCCTCGATATTAGGAGGATAGGGAAGGGGTGACTGAGCTGTTTCCTCCCGTTGCGAGGAGGGAGCTCGTTGCTTTTGCTCTTGCGACTGAGCTCCATAGGAGCCGCGCTGATTTTGCTCTTGCGTTTTTATAGTCTCAAAAATTTTTCTCCAACTAGGGAGCATACGCTGCGCTTCCTCATTTCCTGAGGTAGCCGCATCCCATAACTTTACCCCCACATTGTCCCAAAGTTCACGCGTAAAAATTGAAGAAGCAGTCACCGTAGGGACCGTAACTTGCACCCATTTTAGGATTAATTTAAGATCTTGTCCTGAAAGAGCTCCTTTTCCCTGCTTATTAAGCAGAGTTTTCATGTGCTCATAAACGTCTCTTTCGGGGGAACTCTCCTGATTCCCCATCTTTCCCGCAGCGGCTCACCTCTCGTTCCAGACGGAGGGATTGATTTGCCGGCCGGCTTGTCCTGCTTCCTTTCAGCAGCTCGTTCCCAAGTTCTGCGGCTGCGGGATGTCGCGGCCGGCCACCTCGCCCTGGGCTGCCACCAGGCAGGCGGTTAATGGACCTGCGATCCTGTCACAGACGATCACGCATCACGTTATCACGTCGGGGTCACCATTTGCCGTGACTAAGAGACGGGGACACGACTTGATGCAAGCAAGATATCCAATTTATTGATCAGAGGCGAGACATTTATATAGTCTAAGGCTTACGTGTTACATACTGATTAGTTACATTTTGCAAAGTTAGTTCGGCTGAGAAGATTTTACAAGCTACATTCCCATCGCTAATAGTTGCTAATTTCATGGTCATAAGATATACTTTGTTGCAAGGAGAAGACACCTGGTTTTCACTGTAAGTCCTTTGTTTCTTGTCCTTGGCTTCATCACGTCGGGTTTTTCCACTACAGGGCATTCCCACTGTTACCAAGGCCTACTCTTACAACAGACTAGCTAACTTATTATATGTATATAAGACTATGTTATAGATCAATTCACATCATATGAATTTAGACAACCCACACCCGACAAGACTGGTACCCTTTCACGTCCAAATCTCTCAAACTCCGGGAGAGATTCTCAAAACCAAGGTTGACATGTTTCGAGTTCCTCTCAACATTTTGGAAATCCCGCTGAAACTTTGGACATTCTGGCGAAAGGTTCCCAATCCCCGACAAGACTGGTACCCTTTCACGTCCAAATCTCTCAAACTCCGGGAGAGATTCTCAAAACCAAGGTTGACATGTTTCGAGTTCCTCTCAACATTTTGGAAATCCCGCTGAAACTTTGCACATTCTCGCGAAGGGTTCCCAATCCCCGACAAGACTGGTACCCTTTCACGTCCAAATCTCTCAAACTCCGGGAGAGATTCTCAAAACCAAGGTTCACATGTTTCGAGTTCCTTTCAACATTTTGGAAATCCCGCTGAAACTTTGGACATTGTGGTGAAGGGTTCCCAATCCCCGACAAGACTGGTACCCTTTCATGTCCAAATCTCTCAAACTCCGGGAGAGATTCTCAAAACCAAGGTTGACATGATTCGAGTTCCTCTCAACATTTTGGAAATCCCGCTGAAACTTTGGACATTCTGGCGAAGGGTTCCCAATCCCCGACAAGACTGGTACCCTTTCACGTCCAAATCTCTCAAACTCCGGGAGAGATTCTCAAAACCGAGGTTGACATGTTTCGAGTTCCTCTCAACATTTTGGAAATCCCGCTGAAACTTTGGACATTCTCGCGAAGGGTTCCCAATTCCCGACAAGACTGGTACCCTTTCACGTCCAAATCTCTCGAACTCCGGGAGAGATTCTCAAAACCAAGGTTCACATGTTTCGAGTTCCTCTGAACATTTTGGAAATCCCGCTGAAACTTTGGACATTCTGGCGAAGGGTTCCCAATCCCCGACAAGACTGGTACCCTTTCACGTCCAAATCTCTCAAACTCCGGGAGAGATTCTCAAAACCAAGGTTGACATGTTTCGAGTTCCTCTCAACATTTTGGAAATCCCGCTGAAACTTTGGACATTCTGGCGAAGGGTTCCCAATCCCCGACAAGACTGGTACCCTTTCACGTCCAAATCTCTCGAACTCCGGGAGAGATTCTCAAAACCAAGGTTGACATGTTTCGAGTTCCTCTCAACATTTTGGAAATCCCGCTGAAACTTTGGACATTCTGGCGAAGGGTTCCCAATCCCCGACAAGACTGGTACCCTTTCACGTCCAAATCTCTCAAACTCCGGGAGAGATTCTCAAAACCAAGGTTGACATGTTTCGAGTTCCTCTCAACATTTTGGAAATCCCGCTGAAACTTTGGACATTCTCGCGAAGGGTTCCCAATCCCCGACAAGACTGGTACCCTTTCACGTCCAAATCTCTCAAACTCCGGGAGAGATTCTCAAAACCAAGGTTGACATGTTTCGAGTTCCTCTCAACATTTTGGAAATCCCGCTGAAACTTTGGACATTCTCGCGAAGGGTTCCCAATCCCCGACAAGACTGGTACCCTTTCACGTCCAAATCTCTCAAACTCCGGGAGAGATTCTCAAAACCAAGGTTGACATGTTTCGTGTTCCTCTCAACATTTTGGAAATCCCGCTGAAACTTTGGACATTCTCGCGAAGGGTTCCCAATCCCCGACAAGACTGGTACCCTTTCACGTCCAAATCTCTCAAACTCCGGGAGAGATTCTCAAAACCAAGGTTGACATGTTTCGAGTTCCTCTCAACATTTTGGAAATCCCGCTGAAACTTTGGACATTCTCGCGAAGGGTTCCCAATCCCCGACAAGACTGGTACCCTTTCACGTCCAAATCTCTCAAACTCCGGGAGAGATTCTCAAAACCGAGGTTGACATGTTTTGAGTTCCTCTCAACATTTTGGAAATCCCGCTGAAACTTTGGACATTCTTGCGAAGGGTTCCCAATCCCCGACAAGACTGGTACCCTTTCACGTCCAAATCTCTCAAACTCCGGGAGAGATTCTCAAAACCGAGGTTGACATGTTTTGAGTTCCTGTCAACATTTTGGAAATCCCGCTGAAACTTTGGACATTCTCGCGAAGGGTTCCCAATCCCCGACAAGACTGGTACCCTTTCACGTCCAAATCTCTCAAACTCCGGGAGAGATTCTCAAAACCAAGGTTGACATGTTTCGAGTTCCTCTCAACATTTTGGAAATCCCGCTGAAACTTTGGACATTCTCGCGAAGGGTTCCCAATCCCCGACAAGACTGGTACCCTTTCACGTCCAAATCTCTCAAACTCCGGGAGAGATTCTCAAAACCAAGGTTGACATGTTTCGAGTTCCTCTCAACATTTTGGAAATCCCGCTGAAACTTTGGACATTCTCGCGAAGGGTTCCCAATCCCCGACAAGACTGGTACCCTTTCACGTCCAAATCTCTCAAACTCCGGGAGAGATTCTCAAAACCAAGGTTGACATGTTTCGAGTTCCTCTCAACATTTTGGAAATCCCGCTGAAACTTTGGACATTCTCGCGAAGGGTTCCCAATCCCCGACAAGACTGGTACCCTTTCACGTCCAAATCTCTCAAACTCCGGGAGAGATTCTCAAAACCAAGGTTGACATGTTTCGAGTTCCTCTCAACATTTTGGAAATCCCGCTGAAACTTTGCACATTCTCGCGAAGGGCTCCCAATCCCCGACAAGACTGGTACCCTTTCACGTCCAAATCTCTCAAACTCCGGGAGAGATTCTCAAAACCGAGGTTGACATGTTTCGAGTTCCTCTCAACATTTTGGAAATCCCGCTGAAACTTTGGACATTCTGGCGAAGGGTTCCCAATCCCCGACAAGACTGGTACCCTTTCACGTCCAAATCTCTCAAACTCCGGGAGAGATTCTCAAAACCAAGGTTCACATGTTTCGAGTTCCTCTCAACATTTTGGAAATCCCGCTGAAACTTTGGACATTCTTGCGAAGGGTTCCCAATCCCCGACAAGACTGGTACCCTTTCACGTCCAAATCTCTCAAACTCCGGGAGAGATTCTCAAAACCAAGGTTGACATGTTTCGAGTTCTTCTCAACATTTTGGAAATCCCGCTGAAACTTTGGACATTCTCGCGAAGGGCTCCCAATCCCCGACAAGACTGGTACCCTTTCACGTCCAAATCTCTCAAACTCCGGGAGAGATTCTCAAAACCAAGGTTGACATGTTTCGAGTTCCTCTCAACATTTTGGAAATCCCGCTGAAACTTTGCACATTCTCGCGAAGGGTTCCCAATCCCCGACAAGACTGGTACCCTTTCACGTCCAAATCTCTCAAACTCCGGGAGAGATTCTCAAAACCAAGGTTGACATGTTTCGAGTTCCTGTCAACATTTTGGAAATCCCGCTGAAACTTTGGACATTCTCGCGAAGGGTTCCCAATCCCCGACAAGACTGGTACCCTTTCACGTCCAAATCTCTCAAACTCCGGGAGAGATTCTCAAAACCAAGGTTGACATGTTTCGAGTTCCTCTCAACATTTTGGAAATCCCGCTGAAACTTTGGACATTCTCGCGAAGGGTTCCCAATCCCCGACAAGACTGGTACTCTTTCACGTCCAAATCTCTCAAACTCTGGGAGAGATTCTCAAAACCAAGGTTGACATGTTTCGTGTTCCTCTCAACATTTTGGAAATCCCGCTGAAACTTTGGACATTCTCGCGAAGGGTTCCCAATCCCCGACAAGACTGGTACCCTTTCACGTCCAAATCTCTCAAACTCCGGGAGAGATTCTCAAAACCGAGGTTGACATGTTTCGAGTTCCTCTCAACATTTTGGAAATCCCGCTGAAAATTTGGACATTCTCGCGAAGGGTTCCCAATCCCCGACAAGACTGGTACCCTTTCACGTCCAAATCTCTCAAACTCCGGGAGAGATTCTCAAAACCAAGGTTGACATGTTTCGAGTTCCTTTCAACATTTTGGAAATCCCGCTGAAACTTTGGACATTCTGGCGAAGGGTTCCCAATCCCCGACAAGACTGGTACCCTTTCACGTCCAAATCTCTCAAACTCCGGGAGAGATTCTCAAAACCGAGGTTGACATGTTTCGAGTTCCTCTCAACATTTTGGAAATCCCGCTGAAACTTTGCACATTCTCGCGAAGGGTTCCCAATCCCCGACAAGACTGGTACCCTTTCACGTCCAAATCTCTCAAACTCCGGGAGAGATTCTCAAAACCAAGGTTGACATGTTTCGTGTTCCTCTCAACATTTTGGAAATCCCGCTGAAACTTTGGACATTCTCGTGAAGGGTTCCCAATCCCCGACAAGACTGGTACTCTTTCACGTCCAAATCTCTCAAACTCCGGGAGAGATTCTCAAAACCAAGGTTGACATGTTTCGAGTTCCTCTCAACATTTTGGAAATCCCGCTGAAACTTTGGACATTCTCGCGAAGGGTTCCCAATCCCCGACAAGACTGGTACCCTTTCACGTCCAAATCTCTCAAACTCCGGGAGAGATTCTCAAAACCAAGGTTCACATGTTTCGAGTTCATTTCAACATTTTGGAAATCCCGCTGAAACTTTGGACATTGTGGTGAAGGGTTCCCAATCCCCGACAAGACTGGTACCCTTTCACGTCCAAATCTCTCAAACTCCGGGAGAGATTCTCAAAACCAAGGTTGACATGTTTCGAGTTCCTCTCAACATTTTGGAAATCCCGCTGAAACTTTGGACATTCTGGCGAAGGGTTCCCAATCCCCGACAAGACTGGTACCCTTTCACGTCCAAATCTCTGAAACTCCGGGAGAGATTCTCAAAACCAAGGTTGACATGATTCGAGTTCCTCTCAACATTTTGGAAATCCCGCTGAAACTTTGGACATTCTCGCGAAGGGTTCCCAATCCCCGACAAGACTGGTACCCTTTCACGTCCAAATCTCTCAAACTCCGGGAGAGATTCTCAAAACCAAGGTTGACATGTTTTGTGTTCCTCTCAACATTTTGGAAATCCCGCTGAAACTTTGGACATTCTCGCGAAGGGTTCCCAATCCCCGACAAGACTGGTACCCTTTCACGTCCAAATCTCTCAAACTCCGGGAGAGATTCTCAAAACCGAGGTTGACATGTTTCGAGTTCCTCTCAACATTTTGGAAATCCCGCTGAAACTTTGGAAATTCTCGCGAAGGGTTCCCAATCCCCGACAAGACTGGTACCCTTTCACGTCCAAATCTCTCAAACTCCGGGAGAGATTCTCAAAACCGAGGTTGACATGTTTCGAGTTCCTCTCAACATTTTGGAAATCCTGCTGAAACTTTGGACATTCTTGCGAAGGGTTCCCAATCCCCGACAAGACTGGTACCCTTTCACGTCCAAATCTCTCAAACTCCGGGAGAGATTCTCAAAACCAAGGTTGACATGTTTCGTGTTCCTCTCAACATTTTGGAAATCCCGCTGAAACTTTGGACATTCTCGCGAAGGGTTCCCAATCCCCGACAAGACTGGTACCCTTTCACGTCCAAATCTCTCAAACTCCGGGAGAGATTCTCAAAACCGAGGTTGACATGTTTCGAGTTCCTCTCAACATTTTGGAAATCCCGCTGAAACTTTGGACATTCTGGCGAAGGGTTCCCAATCCCCGACAAGACTGGTACCCTTTCACGTCCAAATCTCTCAAACTCCGGGAGAGATTCTCAAAACCGAGGTTGACATGTTTCGAGTTCCTCTCAACATTTTGGAAATCCCGCTGAAACTTTGGACATTCTCGCGAAGGGTTCCCAATCCCCGACAAGACTGGTACCCTTTCACGTCCAAATCTCTCAAACTCCGGGAGAGATTCTCAAAACCGAGGTTGACATGTTTCGAGTTCCTCTCAACATTTTGGAAATCCCGCTGAAACTTTGGACATTCTCGCGAAGGGTTCCCAATCCCCGACAAGACTGGTACCCTTTCACGTCCAAATCTCTCAAACTCCGGGAGAGATTCTCAAAACCAAGGTTGACATGTTTCGTGTTCCTCTCAACATTTTGGAAATCCCGCTGAAACTTTGGACATTCTCGCGAAGGGTTCCCAATCCCCGACAAGACTGGCACTCTTTCACGTCCAAATCTCTCAAACTCCGGGAGAGATTCTCAAAACCGAGGTTGACATGTTTCGAGTTCCTCTCAACATTTTGGAAATCCCGCTGAAACTTTGCACATTCTCGCGAAGGGTTCCCAATCCCCGACAAGACTGGTACCCTTTCACGTCCAAATCTCTCAAACTCCGGGAGAGATTCTCAAAACCGAGGTTGACATGTTTCGAGTTCCTGTCAACATTTTGGAAATCCCGCTGAAACTTTGGACATTCTCGCGAAGGGTTCCCAATCCCCGACAAGACTGGTACCCTTTCACGTCCAAATCTCTCAAACTCCGGGAGAGATTCTCAAAACCGAGGTTGACATGTTTCGAGTTCCTCTCAACATTTTGGAAATCCCGCTGAAACTTTGCACATTCTCGCGAAGGGTTCCCAATCCCCGACAAGACTGGTACCCTTTCACGTCCAAATCTCTCAAACTCCGGGAGAGATTCTCAAAACCAAGGTTGACATGTTTCGAGTTCCTCTCAACATTTTGGAAATCCCGCTGAAACTTTGCACATTCTCGCGAAGGGTTCCCAATCCCCGACAAGACTGGTACCCTTTCACGTCCAAATCTCTCAAACTCCGGGAGAGATTCTCAAAACCAAGGTTGACATGTTTCGAGTTCCTCTCAACATTTTGGAAATCCCGCTGAAACTTTGGACATTCTGGCGAAGGGTTCCCAATCCCCGACAAGACTGGTACCCTTTCACGTCCAAATCTCTCAAACTCCGGGAGAGATTCTCAAAACCAAGGTTGACATGTTTCGAGTTCCTCTCAACATTTTGGAAATCCCGCTGAAACTTTGGACATTCTCGCGAAGGGTTCCCAATCCCCGACAAGACTGGTACCCTTTCACGTCCAAATCTCTCAAACTCCGGGAGAGATTCTCAAAACCAAGGTTGACATGTTTCGTGTTCCTCTCAACATTTTGGAAATCCCGCTGAAACTTTGGACATTCTGGCGAAGGGTTCCCAATCCCCGACAAGACTGGTACCCTTTCACGTCCAAATCTCTCAAACTCCGGGAGAGATTCTCAAAACCGAGGTTGACATGTTTCGAGTTCCTCTCAACATTTTGGAAATCCCGCTGAAACTTTGGACATTCTCGCGAAGGGTTCCCAATCCCCGACAAGACTGGTACCCTTTCACGTCCAAATCTCTCAGACTCCGCGAGAGATTCTCAAAACCAAGGTTGACATGTTTCGAGTTCCTCTCAACATTTTGGAAATCCCGCTGAAACTTTGCACATTCTCGCGAAGGGCTCCCAATCCCCGACAAGACTGGTACACTTTCACGTCCAAATCTCTCAAACTCCGGGAGAGATTCTCAAAACCGAGGTTGACATGTTTCGAGTTCCTCTCAACATTTTGGAAATCCCGCTGAAACTTTGGACATTCTGGCGAAGGGTTCCCAATCCCCGACAAGACTGGTACCCTTTCACGTCCAAATCTCTCAAACTCCGGGAGAGATTCTCAAAACCAAGGATGACATGTTTCGAGTTCCTCACAACATTTTGGAAATCCCGCTGAAACTTTGGACATTCTTGCGAAGGGTTCCCAATCCCCGACAAGACTGGTACCCTTTCACGTCCAAATCTCTGGAACTCCGGGAGAGATTCTCAAAATCAAGGTTGACATGTTTCGAGTTCTTCTCAACATTTTGGAAATCCCGCTGAAACTTTGGACATTCTCGCGAAGGGTTCCCAATCCCCGACAAGACTGGTACCCTTTCACGTCCAAATCTCTCAAACTCCGGGAGAGATTCTCAAAACCAAGGTTGACATGTTTCGAGTTCCTCTCAACATTTTGGAAATCCCGCTGAAACTTTGGACATTCTCGCGAAGGGTTCCCAATCCCCGACAAGACTGGTACCCTTTCACGTCCAAATCTCTCAAACTCCGGGAGAGATTCTCAAAACCAAGGTTGACATGTTTCGAGTTCCTCTCAACATTTTGGAAATCCCGCTGAAACTTTGGACATTCTGGTGAAGGGTTCCCAATCCCCGACAAGACTGGTACCCTTTCACGTCCAAATCTCTCAAACTCCGGGAGAGATTCTCAAAACCAAGGTTGACATGTTTCGAGTTCCTCTCAACATTTTGGAAATCCCGCTGAAACTTTGGACATTCTGGCGAAGGGTTCCCAATCCCCGACAAGACTGGTACCCTTTCACGTCCAAATCTCTCAAACTCCGGGAGAGATTCTCAAAACCAAGGTTGACATGTTTCGTGTTCCTCTAACATTTTGGAAATCCCGCAGAAACTTTGGACATTCTGGCGAAGGGTTCCCAATCCCCGACAAGACTGGTACCCTTTCACGTCCAAATCTCTCAAACTCCGGGAGAGATTCTCAAAACCGAGGTTGACATGTTTCGAGTTCATCTCAACATTTTGGAAATCCCGCTGAAACTTTGGACATTCTCGCGAAGGGTTCCCAATCCCCGACAAGACTGGTACCCTTTCACGTCCAAATCTCTCAAACTCCGAGAGAGATTCTCAAAACCAAGGTTGACATGTTTCGTGTTCCTCTCAACATTTTGGAAATCCCGCTGAAACTTTGGACATTCTCGCGAAGGGTTCCCAATCCCCGACAAGACTGGTACCCTTTCACGTCCAAATCTCTCAAACTCCGGGAGAGATTCTCAAAACCGAGGTTGACATGTTTCGAGTTCCTCTCAACATTTTGGAAATCCCGCTGAAACTTTGCACATTCTCGCGAAGGGCTCCCAATCCCCGACAAGACTGGTACACTTTCACGTCCAAATCTCTCAAACTCCGGGAGAGATTCTCAAAACCGAGGTTGACATGTTTCGAGTTCCTCTCAACATTTTGGAAATCCCGCTGAAACTTTGGACATTCTCGCGAAGGGTTCCCAATCCCGACAAGACTGGTACCCTTTCACGTCCAAATCTCTCAAACTCCGGGAGAGATTCTCAAAACCAAGGTTGACATGTTTCGAGTTCCTCTCAACATTTTGGAAATCCCGCTGAAACTTTGGACATTCTCGCGAAGGGTTCCCAATCCCCGACAAGACTGGTACCCTTTCACGTCCAAATCTCTCAAACTCCGGGAGAGATTCTCAAAACCAAGGTTGACATGTTTCGAGTTCCTCTCAACATTTTGGAAATCCCGCTGAAACTTTGGACATTCTGGCGAAGGGTTCCCAATCCCCGACAAGACTGGTACCCTTTCACGTCCAAATCTCTCAAACTCCGGGAGAGATTCTCAAAACCAAGGTTGACATGTTTCGAGTTCCTCTCAACATTTTGGAAATCCCGCTGAAACTTTGGACATTCTCGCGAAGGGTTCCCAATCCCCGACAAGACTGGTACCCTTTCACGTCCAAATCTCTCAAACTCCGGGAGAGATTCTCAAAACCAAGGTTGACATGTTTCGAGTTCCTCTCAACATTTTGGAAATCCCGCTGAAACTTTGCACATTCTCGCGAAGGGCTCCCAATCCCCGACAAGACTGGTACACTTTCACGTCCAAATCTCTCAAACTCCGGGAGAGATTCTCAAAACCGAGGTTGACATGTTTCGAGTTCCTCTCAACATTTTGGAAATCCCGCTGAAACTTTGGACATTCTGGTGAAGGGTTCCCAATCCCCGACAAGACTGGTACCCTTTCACGTCCAAATCTCTCAAACTCCGGGAGAGATTCTCAAAACCAAGGTTGACATGTTTCGAGTTCCTCTCAACATTTTGGAAATCCCGCTGAAACTTTGGACATTCTCGCGAAGGGTTCCCAATCCCCGACAAGACTGGTACCCTTTCACGTCCAAATCTCTCAAACTCCGGGAGAGATTCTCAAAACCAAGGTTGACATGTTTCGTGTTCCTCTCAACATTTTGGAAATCCCGCTGAAACTTTGGACATTCTT
The DNA here is from genome assembly GCF_964273445.1 of Streptopelia decaocto. Lineage (NCBI taxonomy): Eukaryota > Metazoa > Chordata > Aves > Columbiformes > Columbidae > Streptopelia > Streptopelia decaocto. The sequence continues at coordinate 444,616 of NW_028116776.1, forward strand.
GCGAAGGGTTCCCTATCCCCGACAAGACTGGTACCCTTTCACGTCCAAATCTCTCAAACTCCGGGAGAGATTCTCAAAACCAAGGTTGACATGTTTCGAGTTCCTCTCAACATTTTGGAAATCCCGCTGAAACTTTGGACATTCTCGCGAAGGGTTCCCAATCCCCGACAAGACTGGTACCCTTTCACGTCCAAATCTCTCAAACTCCGGGAGAGATTCTCAAAACCAAGGTTGACATGTTTCGAGTTCCTCTCAACATTTTGGAAATCCCGCTGAAACTTTGCACATTCTCGCGAAGGGCTCCCAATCCCCGACAAGACTGGTACACTTTCACGTCCAAATCTCTCACACTCCGGGAGAGATTCTCAAAACCGAGGTTGACATGTTTTGAGTTCCTCTCAACATTTTGGAAATCCCGCTGAAACTTTGGACATTCTGGCGAAGGGTTCCCAATCCCCGACAAGACTGGTATCCTTTCAGTCCAAATCTCTCAAACTCCGGGAGAGATTCTCAAAACCAAGGTTGACATGTTTCGAGTTCCTCTCAACATTTTGGAAATCCCGCTGAAACTTTGGACATTCTTGCGAAGGGTTCCCAATCCCCGACAAGACTGGTACCCTTTCACGTCCAAATCTCTCAAACTCCGGGAGAGATTCTCAAAACCAAGGTTGACATGTTTCGAGTTCTTCTCAACATTTTGGAAATCCCGCTGAAACTTTGGACATTCTCGCGAAGGGTTCCCAATCCCCGACAAGACTGGTACCCTTTCACGTCCAAATCTCTCAAACTCCGGGAGAGATTCTCAAAACCAAGGTTGACATGTTTCGAGTTCCTCTCAACATTTTGGAAATCCCGCTGAAACTTTGGACATTCTCGCGAAGGGTTCCCAATCCCCGACAAGACTGGTACCCTTTCACGTCCAAATCTCTCAAACTCCGGGAGAGATTCTCAAAACCAAGGTTGACATGTTTCGAGTTCCTCTCAACATTTTGGAAATCCCGCTGAAACTTTGGACATTCTCGCGAAGGGTTCCCAATCCCCGACAAGACTGGTACCCTTTCACGTCCAAATCTCTCAAACTCCGGGAGAGATTCTCAAAACCAAGGTTGACATGTTTCGTGTTCCTCTCAACATTTTGGAAATCCCGCTGAAACTTTGGACATTCTCGCGAAGGGTTCCCAATCCCCGACAAGACTGGTACCCTTTCACGTCCAAATCTCTCAAACTCCGGGAGAGATTCTCAAAACCGAGGTTGACATGTTTCGAGTTCCTCTCAACATTTTGGAAATCCCGCTGAAAATTTGGACATTCTCGCGAAGGGTTCCCAATCCCCGACAAGACTGGTACCCTTTCACGTCCAAATCTCTCAAACTCCGGGAGAGATTCTCAAAACCAAGGTTGACATGTTTCGAGTTCCTCTCAACATTTTGGAAATCCCGCTGAAACTTTGGACATTCTGGCGAAGGGTTCCCAATCCCCGACAAGACTGGTACCCTTTCACGTCCAAATCTCTCAAACTCCGGGAGAGATTCTCAAAACCAAGGTTGACATGTTTCGAGTTCCTCTCAACATTTTGGAAATCCCGCTGAAACTTTGGACATTCTGGCGAAGGGTTCCCAATCCCCGACAAGACTGGTACCCTTTCACGTCCAAATCTCTCAAACTCCGGGAGAGATTCTCAAAACCAAGGTTGACATGTTTCGTGTTCCTCTCAACATTTTGGAAATCCCGCTGAAACTTTGGACATTCTGGCGAAGGGTTCCCAATCCCCGACAAGACTGGTACCCTTTCACGTCCAAATCTCTCAAACTCCGGGAGAGATTCTCAAAACCGAGGTTGACATGTTTCGAGTTCCTCTCAACATTTTGGAAATCCCGCTGAAACTTTGGACATTCTGGCGAAGGGTTCCCAATCCCCGACAAGACTGGTACCCTTTCACGTCCAAATCTCTCAAACTCCGGGAGAGATTCTCAAAACCAAGGTTGACATGTTTCGAGTTCCTCTCAACATTTTGGAAATCCCGCTGAAACTTTGCACATTCTCGCGAAGGGCTCCCAATCCCCGACAAGACTGGTACCCTTTCACGTCCAAATCTCTCAAACTCCGGGAGAGATTCTCAAAACCGAGGTTGACATGTTTCGAGTTCCTCTCAACATTTTGGAAATCCCGCTGAAACTTTGGACATTCTGGCGAAGGGTTCCCAATCCCCGACAAGACTGGTACCCTTTCACGTCCAAATCTCTCAAACTCCGGGAGAGATTCTCAAAACCAAGGATGACATGTTTCGAGTTCCTCACAACATTTTGGAAATCCCGCTGAAACTTTGGACATTCTTGCGAAGGGTTCCCAATCCCCGACAAGACTGGTACCCTTTCACGTCCAAATCTCTTGAACTCCGGGAGAGATTCTCAAAACCAAGGTTGACATGTTTCGAGTTCTTCTCAACATTTTGGAAATCCCGCTGAAACTTTGGACATTCTCGCGAAGGGTTCCCAATCCCCGACAAGACTGGTACCCTTTCACGTCCAAATCTCTCAAACTCCGGGAGAGATTCTCAAAACCAAGGTTGACATGTTTCGAGTTCCTGTCAACATTTTGGAAATCCCGCTGAAACTTTGGACATTCTCGCGAAGGGTTCCCAATCCCCGACAAGACTGGTACCCTTTCACGTCCAAATCTCTCGAACTCCGGGAGAGATTCTCAAAACCAAGGTTGACATGTTTCGAGCTCCTCTCAACATTTTGGAAATCCCGCTGAAACTTTGGACATTCTGGTGAAGGGTTCCCAATCCCCGACAAGACTGGTACCCTTTCACGTCCAAATCTCTCAAACTCCGGGAGAGATTCTCAAAACCAAGGTTGACATGTTTCGAGTTCCTCTCAACATTTTGGAAATCCCGCTGAAACTTTGGACATTCTGGCGAAGGGTTCCCAATCCCCGACAAGACTGGTACCCTTTCACGTCCAAATCTCTCAAACTCCGGGAGAGATTCTCAAAACCAAGGTTGACATGTTTCGTGTTCCTCTCAACATTTTGGAAATCCCGCAGAAACTTTGGACATTCTGGCGAAGGGTTCCCAATCCCCGACAAGACTGGTACCCTTTCACGTCCAAATCTCTCAAACTCCGGGAGAGATTCTCAAAACCGAGGTTGACATGTTTCGAGTTCATCTCAACATTTTGGAAATCCCGCTGAAACTTTGGACATTCTCGCGAAGGGTTCCCAATCCCCGACAAGACTGGTACCCTTTCACGTCCAAATCTCTCAAACTCCGAGAGAGATTCTCAAAACCAAGGTTGACATGTTTCGAGTTCCTCTCAACATTTTGGAAATCCCGCTGAAACTTTGGACATTCTGGCGAAGGGTTCCCAATCCCCGACAAGACTGGTACCCTTTCACGTCCAAATCTCTCAAACTCCGGGAGAGATTCTCAAAACCGAGGTTGACATGTTTCGAGTTCCTCTCAACATTTTGGAAATCCCGCTGAAACTTTGGACATTCTGGCGAAGGGTTCCCAATCCCCGACAAGACTGGTATCCTTTCACGTACAAATCTCTCAAACTCCGGGAGAGATTCTCAAAACCGAGGTTGACATGTTTCGAGTTCCTCTCAACATTTTGGAAATCCCGCTGAAACTTTGGACATTCTCGCGAAGGGTTCCCAATCCCCGACAAGACTGGTACCCTTTCACGTCCAAATCTGTCAAACTCCGGGAGAGATTCTCAAAACCAAGGTTGACATGTTTCGAGTTCCTCTCAACATTTTGGAAATCCCGCTGAAACTTTGGACATTCTCGCGAAGGGTTCCCAATCCCCGACAAGACTGGTACCCTTTCACGTCCAAATCTCTCAAACTCCGGGAGAGATTCTCAAAACCAAGGTTGACATGATTCGAGTTCCTCTCAACATTTTGGAAATCCCGCTGAAACTTTGGACATTCTCGCGAAGGGTTCCCAATCCCCGACAAGACTGGTACCCTTTCACGTCCAAATCTCTCAAACTCCGGGAGAGATTCTCAAAACCAAGGTTGACATGTTTCGTGTTCCTCTCAACATTTTGGAAATCCCGCTGAAACTTTGGACATTCTCGCGAAGGGTTCCCAATCCCCGACAAGACTGGTACCCTTTCACGTCCAAATCTCTCAAACTCTGGGAGAGATTCTCAAAACCGAGGTTGACATGTTTCGAGTTCCTCTCAACATTTTGGAAATCCCGCTGAAACTTTGCACATTCTCGCGAAGGGTTCCCAATCCCCGACAAGACTGGTACCCTTTCACGTCCAAATCTCTCAAACTCCGTGAGAGATTCTCAAAACCGAGGTTGACATGTTTCGAGTTCCTCTCAACATTTTGGAAATCCCGCTGAAACTTTGGACATTCTTGCGAAGGGTTCCCAATCCCCGACAAGACTGGTACCCTTTCACGTCCAAATCTCTCAAACTCGGGGAGAGATTCTCAAAACCGAGGTTGACATGTTTCGAGTTCCTCTCAACATTTTGGAAATCCCGCTGAAACTTTGGACATTCTCGCGAAGGGTTCCCAATCCCCGACAAGACTGGTACCCTTTCACGTCCAAATCTCTCAAACTCCGGGAGAGATTCTCAAAACCAAGGTTGACATGTTTCGAGTTCCTCTCAACATTTTGGAAATCCCGCTGAAACTTTGGACATTCTCGCGAAGGGTTCCCAATCCCCGACAAGACTGGTACCCTTTCACGTCCAAATCTCTCAAACTCCGGGAGAGATTCTCAAAACCAAGGTTGACATGTTTCGAGTTCCTCTCAACATTTTGGAAATCCCGCTGAAACTTTGGACATTCTGGCAAAGGGTTCCCAATCCCCGACAAGACTGGTACCCTTTCACGTCCAAATCTCTCAAACTCCGGGAGAGATTCTCAAAACCAAGGTTGACATGTTTCGAGTTCCTCTCAACATTTTGGAAATCCCGCTGAAACTTTGGACATTCTCGCGAAGGGTTCCCAATCCCCGACAAGACTGGTACCCTTTCACGTCCAAATCTCTCAAACTCCGGGAGAGATTCTCAAAACCAAGGTTGACATGTTTCGAGTTCCTCTCAACATTTTGGAAATCCCGCTGAAACTTTGCACATTCTCGCGAAGGGCTCCCAATCCCCGACAAGACTGGTACCCTTTCACGTCCAAATCTCTCAAACTCCGGGAGAGATTCTCAAAACCGAGGTTGACATGTTTCGAGTTCCTCTCAACATTTTGGAAATCCCGCTGAAACTTTGGACATTCTCGCGAAGGGTTCCCAATCCCGACAAGACTGGTACCCTTTCACGTCCAAATCTCTCAAACTCCGGGAGAGATTCTCAAAACCAAGGTTGACATGTTTCGAGTTCCTCTCAACATTTTGGAAATCCCGCTGAAACTTTGGACATTCTCGCGAAGGGTTCCCAATCCCCGACAAGACTGGTACCCTTTCACGTCCAAATCTCTCAAACTCCGGGAGAGATTCTCAAAACCAAGGTTGACATGTTTCGAGTTCCTCTCAACATTTTGGAAATCCCGCTGAAACTTTGGACATTCTGGCGAAGGGTTCCCAATCCCCGACAAGACTGGTACCCTTTCACGTCCAAATCTCTCAAACTCCGGGAGAGATTCTCAAAACCAAGGTTGACATGTTTCGAGTTCCTCTCAACATTTTGGAAATCCCGCTGAAACTTTGGACATTCTCGCGAAGGGTTCCCAATCCCCGACAAGACTGGTACCCTTTCACGTCCAAATCTCTCAAACTCCGGGAGAGATTCTCAAAACCAAGGTTGACATGTTTCGTGTTCCTCTCAACATTTTGGAAATCCCGCTGAAACTTTGGACATTCTGGCGAAGGGTTCCCAATCCCCGACAAGACTGGTACCCTTTCACGTCCAAATCTCTCAAACTCCGGGAGAGATTCTCAAAACCGAGGTTGACATGTTTCGAGTTCCTCTCAACATTTTGGAAATCCCGCTGAAACTTTGGACATTCTCGCGAAGGGTTCCCAATCCCCGACAAGACTGGTACCCTTTCACGTCCAAATCTCTCAGACTCCGGGAGAGATTCTCAAAACCAAGGTTGACATGTTTCGAGTTCCTCTCAACATTTTGGAAATCCCGCTGAAACTTTGCACATTCTCGCGAAGGGCTCCCAATCCCCGACAAGACTGGTACACTTTCACGTCCAAATCTCTCAAACTCCGGGAGAGATTCTCAAAACCAAGGTTGACATGTTTCGAGTTCCTCTCAACATTTTGGAAATCCCGCTGAAACTTTGGACATTCTGGCGAAGGGTTCCCAATCCCCGACAAGACTGGTACCCTTTCACGTCCAAATCTCTCAAACTCCGGGAGAGATTCTCAAAACCAAGGATGACATGTTTCGAGTTCCTCACAACATTTTGGAAATCCCGCTGAAACTTTGGACATTCTTGCGAAGGGTTCCCAATCCCCGACAAGACTGGTACCCTTTCACGTCCAAATCTCTTGAACTCGGGGAGAGATTCTCAAAACCAAGGTTGACATGTTTCGAGTTCTTCTCAACATTTTGGAAATCCCGCTGAAACTTTGGACATTCTCGCGAAGGGTTCCCAATCCCCGACAAGACTGGTACCCTTTCACGTCCAAATCTCTCAAACTCCGGGAGAGATTCTCAAAACCAAGGTTGACATGTTTCGAGTTCCTGTCAACATTTTGGAAATCCCGCTGAAACTTTGGACATTCTCGCGAAGGGTTCCCAATCCCCGACAAGACTGGTACCCTTTCACGTCCACATCTCTCAAACTCCGGGAGAGATTCTCAAAACCAAGGTTGACATGTTTCGAGTTCCTCTCAACATTTTGGAAATCCCGCTGAAACTTTGGACATTCTGGCGAAGGGTTCCCAATCCCCGACAAGACTGGTACCCTTTCACGTCCAAATCTCTCAAACTCCGGGAGAGATTCTCAAAACCAAGGTTGACATGTTTCGTGTTCCTCTCAACATTTTGGAAATCCCGCAGAAACTTTGGACATTCTGGCGAAGGGTTCCCAATCCCCGACAAGACTGGTACCCTTTCACGTCCAAATCTCTCAAACTCCGGGAGAGATTCTCAAAACCGAGGTTGACATGTTTCGAGTTCATCTCAACATTTTGGAAATCCCGCTGAAACTTTGGACATTCTCGCGAAGGGTTCCCAATCCCCAACAAGACTGGTACCCTTTCACGTCCAAATCTCTCAAACTCCGAGAGAGATTCTCAAAACCAAGGTTGACATGTTTCGAGTTCCTCTCAACATTTTGGAAATCCCGCTGAAACTTTGGACATTCTGGCGAAGGGTTCCCAATCCCCGACAAGACTGGTACCCTTTCACGTCCAAATCTCTCAAACTCCGGGAGAGATTCTCAAAACCAAGGTTGACATGTTTCGAGTTCCTCTCAACATTTTGGAAATCCCGCTGAAACTTTGGACATTCTCGCGAAGGGTTCCCAATCCCCGACAAGACTGGTATCCTTTCACGTACAAATCTCTCAAACTCCGGGAGAGATTCTCAAAACCGAGGTTCACATGTTTCGAGTTCCTCTCAACATTTTGGAAATCCCGCTGAAACTTTGGACATTCTCGCGAAGGGTTCCCAATCCCCGACAAGACTGGTACCCTTTCACGTCCAAATCTGTCAAACTCCGGGAGAGATTCTCAAAACCAAGGTTGACATGTTTCGAGTTCCTCTCAACATTTTGGAAATCCCGCTGAAACTTTGGACATTCTCGCGAAGGGTTCCCAATCCCCGACAAGACTGGTACCCTTTCACGTCCAAATCTCTCAAACTCCGGGAGAGATTCTCAAAACCAAGGTTGACATGATTCGAGTTCCTCTCAACATTTTGGAAATCCCGCTGAAACTTTGGACATTCTGGCGAAGGGTTCCCAATCCCCGACAAGACTGGTACCCTTTCACGTCCAAATCTCTCAAACTCCGGGAGAGATTCTCAAAACCAAGGTTGACATGTTTCGAGTTCCTCTCAACATTTTGGAAATCCCGCTGAAACTTTGGACATTCTCGCGAAGGGTTCCCAATCCCCGACAAGACTGGTACCCTTTCACGTCCAAATCTCTCAAACTCCGGGAGAGATTCTCATAACCAAGGTTGACATGATTCGAGTTCCTCTCAACATTTTGGAAATCCCGCTGAAACTTTGGACATTCTGGAAAAGGGTTCCCAATCCCCGACAAGACTGGTACCCTTTCACGTCCAAATCTCTCAAACTCCGGGAGAGATTCTCAAAACCAAGGTTGACATGTTTCGAGTTCCTCTCAACATTTTGGAAATCCCGCTGAAACTTTGGACATTCTGGCGAAGGGTTCCCAATCCCCGACAAGACTGGTACCCTTTCACGTCCAAATCTCTGAAACTCCGGGAGAGATTCTCAAAACCAAGGTTGACATGATTCGAGTTCCTCTCAACATTTTGGAAATCCCGCTGAAACTTTGGACATTCTGGCGAAGGGTTCCCAATCCCCGACAAGACTGGTACCCTTTCACGTCCAAATCTCTCAAACTCCGGGAGAGATTCTCAAAACCAAGGTTGACATGTTTCGAGTTCCTCTCAACATTTTGGAAATCCCGCTGAAACTTTGGACATTCTCGCGAAGGGTTCCCAATCCCCGACAAGACTGGTACCCTTTCACGTCCAAATCTCTCAAACTCCGGGAGAGATTCTCAAAACCAAGGTTGACATGTTTCGAGTTCCTCTCAACATTTTGGAAATCCCGCTGAAACTTTGGACATTCTCGCGAAGGGTTCCCAATCCCCGACAAGACTGGTACCCTTTCACGTCCAAATCTCTCAAACTCCGGGAGAGATTCTCAAAACCAAGGTTGACATGTTTCGAGTTCCTCTCAACATTTTGGAAATCCCGCTGAAACTTTGGACATTCTCGCGAAGGGTTCCCAATCCCCGACAAGACTGGTACCCTTTCACGTCCAAATCTCTCAAACTCCGGGAGAGATTCTCAAAACCAAGGTTGACATGTTTCGAGTTCCTCTCAACATTTTGGAAATCCCGCTGAAACTTTGCACATTCTCGCGAAGGGCTCCCAATCCCCGACAAGACTGGTACACTTTCACGTCCAAATCTCTCAAACTCCGGGAGAGATTCTCAAAACCGAGGTTGACATGTTTCGAGTTCCTCTCAACATTTTGGAAATCCCGCTGAAACTTTGGACATTCTCGCGAAGGGTTCCCAATCCCGACAAGACTGGTACCCTTTCACGTCCAAATCTCTCAAACTCCGGGAGAGATTCTCAAAACCAAGGTTGACATGTTTCGAGTTCCTGTCAACATTTTGGAAATCCCGCTGAAACTTTGCACATTCTCGCGAAGGGTTCCCAATCCCCGACAAGACTGGTACCCTTTCACGTCCAAATCTCTCAAACTCCGGGAGAGATTCTCAAAACCAAGGTTGACATGTTTCGAGTTCCTCTCAACATTTTGGAAATCCCGCTGAAACTTTGGACATTCTGGCGAAGGGTTCCCAATCCCCGACAAGACTGGTACCCTTTCACGTCCAAATCTCTCAAACTCCGGGAGAGATTCTCAAAACCAAGGTTGACATGTTTCGAGTTCCTCTCAACATTTTGGAAATCCCGCTGAAACTTTGGACATTCTCGCGAAGGGTTCCCAATCCCCGACAAGACTGGTACCCTTTCACGTCCAAATCTCTCAAACTCCGGGAGAGATTCTCAAAACCAAGGTTGACATGTTTCGAGTTCCTCTCAACATTTTGGAAATCCCGCTGAAACTTTGCACATTCTCGCGAAGGGCTCCCAATCCCCGACAAGACTGGTACACTTTCACGTCCAAATCTCTCAAACTCCGGGAGAGATTCTCAAAACCGAGGTTGACATGTTTCGAGTTCCTCTCAACATTTTGGAAATCCCGCTGAAACTTTGGACATTCTGGCGAAGGGTTCCCAATCCCCGACAAGACTGGTACCCTTTCACGTCCAAATCTCTCAAACTCCGGGAGAGATTCTCAAAACCAAGGTTGACATGTTTCGAGTTCCTCTCAACATTTTGGAAATCCCGCTGAAACTTTGGACATTCTTGCGAAGGGTTCCCAATCCCCGACAAGACTGGTACCCTTTCACGTCCAAATCTCTCAAACTCCGGGAGAGATTCTCAAAACCAAGGTTGACATGTTTCGAGTTCTTCTCAACATTTTGGAAATCCCGCTGAAACTTTGGACATTCTCGCGAAGGGTTCCCAATCCCCGACAAGACTGGTACCCTTTCACGTCCAAATCTCTCAAACTCCGGGAGAGATTCTCAAAACCAAGGTTGACATGTTTCGAGTTCCTCTCAACAATTTGGAAATCCCGCTGAAACTTTGGACATTCTGGCGAAGGGTTCCCAATCCCCGACAAGACTGGTACCCTTTCACGTCCAAATCTCTCAAACTCCGGGAGAGATTCTCAAAACCAAGGTTGACATGTTTCGAGTTCCTCTCAACATTTTGGAAATCCCGCTGAAACTTTGGACATTCTTGCGAAGGGTTCCCAATCCCCGACAAGACTGGTACCCTTTCACGTCCAAATCTCTCAAACTCCGGGAGAGATTCTCAAAACCAAGGTTGACATGTTTCGAGTTCTTCTCAACATTTTGGAAATCCCGCTGAAACTTTGGACATTCTCGCGAAGGGTTCCCAATCCCCGACAAGACTGGTACCCTTTCACGTCCAAATCTCTCAAACTCCGGGAGAGATTCTCAAAACCAAGGTTGACATGTTTCGAGTTCCTCTCAACAATTTGGAAATCCCGCTGAAACTTTGGACATTCTCGCGAAGGGTTCCCAATCCCCGACAAGACTGGTACCCTTTCACGTCCAAATCTCTCAAACTCCGGGAGAGATTCTCAAAACCAAGGTTGACATGTTTCGAGTTCCTCTCAACATTTTGGAAATCCCGCTGAAACTTTGGACATTCTGGCGAAGGGTTCCCAATCCCCGACAAGACTGGTACCCTTTCACGTCCAAATCTCTCAAACTCCGGGAGAGATTCTCAAAACCAAGGTTGACATGTTTCGAGTTCCTCTCAACATTTTGGAAATCCCGCTGAAACTTTGGACATTCTCGCGAAGGGTTCCCAATCCCCGACAAGACTGGTACCCTTTCACGTCCAAATCTCTCAAACTCCGGGAGAGATTCTCAAAACCAAGGTTGACATGTTTCGAGTTCCTCTCAACATTTTGGAAATCCCGCTGAAACTTTGCACATTCTCGCGAAGGGCTCCCAATCCCCGACAAGACTGGTACACTTTCACGTCCAAATCTCTCAAACTCCGGGAGAGATTCTCAAAACCGAGGTTGACATGTTTCGAGTTCCTCTCAACATTTTGGAAATCCCGCTGAAACTTTGGACATTCTGGCGAAGGGTTCCCAATCCCCGACAAGACTGGTACCCTTTCACGTCCAAATCTCTCAAACTCCGGGAGAGATTCTCAAAACCAAGGTTGACATGTTTCGAGTTCCTCTCAACATTTTGGAAATCCCGCTGAAACTTTGGACATTCTTGCGAAGGGTTCCCAATCCCCGACAAGACTGGTACCCTTTCACGTCCAAATCTCTCAAACTCCGGGAGAGATTCTCAAAACCAAGGTTGACATGTTTCGAGTTCTTCTCAACATTTTGGAAATCCCGCTGAAACTTTGGACATTCTCGCGAAGGGTTCCCAATCCCCGACAAGACTGGTACCCTTTCACGTCCAAATCTCTCAAACTCCGGGAGAGATTCTCAAAACCAAGGTTGACATGTTTCGAGTTCCTCTCAACAATTTGGAAATCCCGCTGAAACTTTGGACATTCTCGCGAAGGGTTCCCAATCCCCGACAAGACTGGTACCCTTTCACGTCCAAATCTCTCAAACTCCGGGAGAGATTCTCAAAACCAAGGTTGACATGTTTCGAGTTCCTCTCAACATTTTGGAAATCCCGCTGAAACTTTGGACATTCTGGCGAAGGGTTCCCAATCCCCGACAAGACTGGTACCCTTTCACGTCCAAATCTCTCAAACTCCGGGAGAGATTCTCAAAACCAAGGTTGACATGTTTCGAGTTCCTCTCAACATTTTGGAAATCCCGCTGAAACTTTGGACATTCTGGCAAAGGGTTCCCAATCCCCGACAAGACTGGTACCCTTTCACGTCCAAATCTCTCAAACTCCGGGAGAGATTCTCAAAACCAAGGTTGACATGTTTCGAGTTCCTCTCAACATTTTGGAAATCCCGCTGAAACTTTGGACATTCTGGCGAAGGGTTCCCAATCCCCGACAAGACTGGTACCCTTTCACGTCCAAATCTCTCAAACTCCGGGAGAGATTCTCAAAACCAAGGTTGACATGTTTCGAGTTCCTCTCAACATTTTGGAAATCCCGCTGAAACTTTGCACATTCTCGCGAAGGGCTCCCAATCCCCGACAAGACTGGTACCCTTTCACGTCCAAATCTCTCAAACTCCGGGAGAGATTCTCAAAACCAAGGTTGACATGTTTCGAGTTCCTCTCAACATTTTGGAAATCCCGCTGAAACTTTGGACATTCTCGCGAAGGGTTCCCAATCCCGACAAGACTGGTACCCTTTCACGTCCAAATCTCTCAAACTCCGGGAGAGATTCTCAAAACCAAGGTTGACATGTTTCGAGTTCCTCTCAACATTTTGGAAATCCCGCTGAAACTTTGGACATTCTCGCGAAGGGTTCCCAATCCCCGACAAGACTGGTACCCTTTCACGTCCAAATCTCTCAAACTCCGGGAGAGATTCTCAAAACCAAGGTTGACATGTTTCGAGTTCCTCTCAACATTTTGGAAATCCCGCTGAAACTTTGGACATTCTGGCGAAGGGTTCCCAATCCCCGACAAGACTGGTACCCTTTCACGTCCAAATCTCTCAAACTCCGGGAGAGATTCTCAAAACCAAGGTTGACATGTTTCGAGTTCCTCTCAACATTTTGGAAATCCCGCTGAAACTTTGGACATTCTCGCGAAGGGTTCCCAATCCCCGACAAGACTGGTACCCTTTCACGTCCAAATCTCTCAAACTCCGGGAGAGATTCTCAAAACCAAGGTTGACATGTTTCGTGTTCCTCTCAACATTTTGGAAATCCCGCTGAAACTTTGGACATTCTGGCGAAGGGTTCCCAATCCCCGACAAGACTGGTACCCTTTCACGTCCAAATCTCTCAAACTCCGGGAGAGATTCTCAAAACCGAGGTTGACATGTTTCGAGTTCCTCTCAACATTTTGGAAATCCCGCTGAAACTTTGGACATTCTGGCGAAGGGTTCCCAATCCCCGACAAGACTGGTACCCTTTCACGTCCAAATCTCTCAAACTCCGGGAGAGATTCTCAAAACCAAGGATGACATGTTTCGAGTTCCTCACAACATTTTGGAAATCCCGCTGAAACTTTGGACATTCTTGCGAAGGGTTCCCAATCCCCGACAAGACTGGTACCCTTTCACGTCCAAATCTCTTGAACTCGGGGAGAGATTCTCAAAACCAAGGTTGACATGTTTCGAGTTCTTCTCAACATTTTGGAAATCCCGCTGAAACTTTGGACATTCTCGCGAAGGGTTCCCAATCCCCGACAAGACTGGTACCCTTTCACGTCCAAATCTCTCAAACTCCGGGAGAGATTCTCAAAACCAAGGTTGACATGTTTCGAGTTCCTGTCAACATTTTGGAAATCCCGCTGAAACTTTGGACATTCTCGCGAAGGGTTCCCAATCCCCGACAAGACTGGTACCCTTTCACGTCCACATCTCTCAAACTCCGGGAGAGATTCTCAAAACCAAGGTTGACATGTTTCGAGTTCCTCTCAACATTTTGGAAATCCCGCTGAAACTTTGGACATTCTGGCGAAGGGTTCCCAATCCCCGACAAGACTGGTACCCTTTCACGTCCAAATCTCTCAAACTCCGGGAGAGATTCTCAAAACCAAGGTTGACATGTTTCGTGTTCCTCTCAACATTTTGGAAATCCCGCAGAAACTTTGGACATTCTGGCGAAGGGTTCCCAATCCCCGACAAGACTGGTACACTTTCACGTCCAAATCTCTCAAACTCCGGGAGAGATTCTCAAAACCGAGGTTGACATGTTTCGAGTTCATCTCAACATTTTGGAAATCCCGCTGAAACTTTGGACATTCTCGCGAAGGGTTCCCAATCCCCAACAAGACTGGTACCCTTTCACGTCCAAATCTCTCAAACTCCGAGAGAGATTCTCAAAACCAAGGTTGACATGTTTCGAGTTCCTCTCAACATTTTGGAAATCCCGCTGAAACTTTGGACATTCTGGCGAAGGGTTCCCAATCCCCGACAAGACTGGTACCCTTTCACGTCCAAATCTCTCAAACTCCGGGAGAGATTCTCAAAACCAAGGTTGACATGTTTCGAGTTCCTCTCAACATTTTGGAAATCCCGCTGAAACTTTGCACATTCTCGCGAAGGGTTCCCAATCCCCGACAAGACTGGTATCCTTTCACGTACAAATCTCTCAAACTCCGGGAGAGATTCTCAAAACCGAGGTTCACATGTTTCGAGTTCCTCTCAACATTTTGGAAATCCCGCTGAAACTTTGGACATTCTCGCGAAGGGTTCCCAATCCCCGACAAGACTGGTACCCTTTCACGTCCAAATCTCTCAAACTCCGGGAGAGATTCTCAAAACCAAGGTTGACATGTTTCGAGTTCCTCTCAACATTTTGGAAATCCCGCTGAAACTTTGGACATTCTGGCGAAGGGTTCCCAATCCCCGACAAGACTGGTACCCTTTCACGTCCAAATCTCTGAAACTCCGGGAGAGATTCTCAAAACCAAGGTTGACATGATTCGAGTTCCTCTCAACATTTTGGAAATCCCGCTGAAACTTTGGACATTCTGGCGAAGGGTTCCCAATCCCCGACAAGACTGGTACCCTTTCACGTCCAAATCTCTCAAACTCCGGGAGAGATTCTCAAAACCAAGGTTGACATGTTTCGAGTTCCTCTCAACATTTTGGAAATCCCGCTGAAACTTTGGACATTCTCGCGAAGGGTTCCCAATCCCCGACAAGACTGGTACCCTTTCACGTCCAAATCTCTCAAACTCCGGGAGAGATTCTCAAAACCAAGGTTGACATGTTTCGTGTTCCTCTCAACATTTTGGAAATCCCGCTGAAACTTTGGACATTCTCGCGAAGGGTTCCCAATCCCCGACAAGACTGGTACCCTTTCACGTCCAAATCTCTCAAACTCCGGGAGAGATTCTCAAAACCGAGGTTGACATGTTTCGAGTTCCTCTCAACATTTTGGAAATCCCGCTGAAACTTTGCACATTCTCGCGAAGGGTTCCCAATCCCCGACAAGACTGGTACCCTTTCACGTCCAAATCTCTCAAACTCCGGGAGAGATTCTCAAAACCGAGGTTGACATGTTTCGAGTTCCTCTCAACATTTTGGAAATCCCGCTGAAACTTTGGACATTCTTGCGAAGGGTTCCCAATCCCCGACAAGACTGGTACCCTTTCACGTCCAAATCTCTCAAACTCGGGGAGAGATTCTCAAAACCGAGGTTGACATGTTTCGAGTTCCTCTCAACATTTTGGAAATCCCGCTGAAACTTTGGACATTCTCGCGAAGGGTTCCCAATCCCCGACAAGACTGGTACCCTTTCACGTCCAAATCTCTCAAACTCCGGGAGAGATTCTCAAAACCAAGGTTGACATGTTTCGAGTTCCTCTCAACATTTTGGAAATCCCGCTGAAACTTTGGACATTCTCGCGAAGGGTTCCCAATCCCCGACAAGACTGGTACCCTTTCACGTCCAAATCTCTCAAACTCCGGGAGAGATTCTCAAAACCAAGGTTGACATGTTTCGAGTTCCTCTCAACATTTTGGAAATCCCGCTGAAACTTTGGACATTCTCGCGAAGGGTTCCCAATCCCCGACAAGACTGGTACCCTTTCACGTCCAAATCTCTCAAACTCCGGGAGAGATTCTCAAAACCAAGGTTGACATGTTTCGAGTTCCTCTCAACATTTTGGAAATCCCGCTGAAACTTTGGACATTCTCGCGAAGGGTTCCCAATCCCCGACAAGACTGGTACCCTTTCACGTCCAAATCTCTCAAACTCCGGGAGAGATTCTCAAAACCAAGGTTGACATGTTTCGAGTTCCTCTCAACATTTTGGAAATCCCGCTGAAACTTTGCACATTCTCGCGAAGGGCTCCCAATCCCCGACAAGACTGGTACACTTTCAAGTCCAAATCTCTCAAACTCCGGGAGAGATTCTCAAAACCGAGGTTGACATGTTTCGAGTTCCTCTCAACATTTTGGAAATCCCGCTGAAACTTTGGACATTCTCGCGAAGGGTTCCCAATCCCGACAAGACTGGTACCCTTTCACGTCCAAATCTCTCAAACTCCGGGAGAGATTCTCAAAACCAAGGTTGACATGTTTCGAGTTCCTGTCAACATTTTGGAAATCCCGCTGAAACTTTGCACATTCTCGCGAAGGGTTCCCAATCCCCGACAAGACTGGTACCCTTTCACGTCCAAATCTCTCAAACTCCGGGAGAGATTCTCAAAACCAAGGTTGACATGTTTCGAGTTCCTCTCAACATTTTGGAAATCCCGCTGAAACTTTGGACATTCTGGCGAAGGGTTCCCAATCCCCGACAAGACTGGTACCCTTTCACGTCCAAATCTCTCAAACTCCGGGAGAGATTCTCAAAACCAAGGTTGACATGTTTCGAGTTCCTCTCAACATTTTGGAAATCCCGCTGAAACTTTGGACATTCTCGCGAAGGGTTCCCAATCCCCGACAAGACTGGTACCCTTTCACGTCCAAATCTCTCAAACTCCGGGAGAGATTCTCAAAACCAAGGTTGACATGTTTCGAGTTCCTCTCAACATTTTGGAAATCCCGCTGAAACTTTGCACATTCTCGCGAAGGGCTCCCAATCCCCGACAAGACTGGTACACTTTCACGTCCAAATCTCTCAAACTCCGGGAGAGATTCTCAAAACCGAGGTTGACATGTTTCGAGTTCCTCTCAACATTTTGGAAATCCCGCTGAAACTTTGGACATTCTGGCGAAGGGTTCCCAATCCCCGACAAGACTGGTACCCTTTCACGTCCAAATCTCTCAAACTCCGGGAGAGATTCTCAAAACCAAGGTTGACATGTTTCGAGTTCCTCTCAACATTTTGGAAATCCCGCTGAAACTTTGGACATTCTTGCGAAGGGTTCCCAATCCCCGACAAGACTGGTACCCTTTCACGTCCAAATCTCTCAAACTCCGGGAGAGATTCTCAAAACCAAGGTTGACATGTTTCGAGTTCTTCTCAACATTTTGGAAATCCCGCTGAAACTTTGGACATTCTCGCGAAGGGTTCCCAATCCCCGACAAGACTGGTACCCTTTCACGTCCAAATCTCTCAAACTCCGGGAGAGATTCTCAAAACCAAGGTTGACATGTTTCGAGTTCCTCTCAACAATTTGGAAATCCCGCTGAAACTTTGGACATTCTCGCGAAGGGTTCCCAATCCCCGACAAGACTGGTACCCTTTCACGTCCAAATCTCTCAAACTCCGGGAGAGATTCTCAAAACCAAGGTTGACATGTTTCGAGTTCCTCTCAACATTTTGGAAATCCCGCTGAAACTTTGGACATTCTTGCGAAGGGTTCCCAATCCCCGACAAGACTGGTACCCTTTCACGTCCAAATCTCTCAAACTCCGGGAGAGATTCTCAAAACCAAGGTTGACATGTTTCGAGTTCTTCTCAACATTTTGGAAATCCCGCTGAAACTTTGGACATTCTCGCGAAGGGTTCCCAATCCCCGACAAGACTGGTACCCTTTCACGTCCAAATCTCTCAAACTCCGGGAGAGATTCTCAAAACCAAGGTTGACATGTTTCGAGTTCCTCTCAACATTTTGGAAATCCCGCTGAAACTTTGGACATTCTCGCGAAGGGTTCCCAATCCCCGACAAGACTGGTACCCTTTCACGTCCAAATCTCTCAAACTCCGGGAGAGATTCTCAAAACCAAGGTTGACATGTTTCGTGTTCCTCTCAACATTTTGGAAATCCCGCTGAAACTTTGGACATTCTCGCGAAGGGTTCCCAATCCCCGACAAGACTGGTACCCTTTCACGTCCAAATCTCTCAAACTCCGGGAGAGATTCTCAAAACCGAGGTTGACATGTTTCGAGTTCCTCTCAACATTTTGGAAATCCCGCTGAAAATTTGGACATTCTCGCGAAGGGTTCCCAATCCCCGACAAGACTGGTACCCTTTCACGTCCACATCTCTCAAACTCCGGGAGAGATTCTCAAAACCAAGGTTGACATGTTTCGAGTTCCTCTCAACATTTTGGAAATCCCGCTGAAACTTTGGACATTCTGGCGAAGGGTTCCCAATCCCCGACAAGACTGGTACCCTTTCACGTCCAAATCTCTCAAACTCCGGGAGAGATTCTCAAAACCGAGGTTGACATGTTTCGTGTTCCTCTCAACATTTTGGAAATCCCGCTGAAACTTTGGACATTCTGGCGAAGGGTTCCCAATCCCCGACAAGACCGGTATCCTTTCAGTCCAAATCTCTGAAACTCCGGGAGAGATTCTCAAAACCGAGGTTGACATGTTTCGAGTTCCTCTCAACATTTTGGAAATCCCGCTGAAACTTTGCACATTCTCGCGAAGGGTTCCCAATCCCCGACAAGACTGGTACCCTTTCACGTCCAAATCTCTCAAACTCCGGGAGAGATTCTCAAAACCAAGGTTGACATGTTTCGAGTTCCTCTCAACATTTTGGAAATCCCGCTGAAACTTTGGACATTCTGGCGAAGGGTTCCCAATCCCCGACAAGACCGGTATCCTTTCAGTCCAAATCTCTCAAACTCCGGGAGAGATTCTCAAAACCGAGGTTGACATGTTTCGAGTTCCTCTCAACATTTTGGAAATCCCGCTGAAAATTTGGACATTCTCGCGAAGGGTTCCCAATCCCCGACAAGACTGGTACCCTTTCACGTCCAAATCTCTCAAACTCCGGGAGAGATTCTCAAAACCAAGGTTGACATGTTTCGAGTTCCTCTCAACATTTTGGAAATCCCGCTGAAACTTTGGACATTCTGGCGAAGGGTTCCCAATCCCCGACAAGACTGGTACCCTTTCACGTCCAAATCTCTCAAACTCCGGGAGAGATTCTCAAAACCGAGGTTGACATGTTTCGTGTTCCTCTCAACATTTTGGAAATCCCGCTGAAACTTTGGACATTCTGGCGAAGGGTTCCCAATCCCCGACAAGACCGGTATCCTTTCAGTCCAAATCTCTCAAACTCCGGGAGAGATTCTCAAAACCGAGGTTGACATGTTTCGAGTTCCTCTCAACATTTTGGAAATCCCGCTGAAACTTTGCACATTCTCGCGAAGGGTTCCCAATCCCCGACAAGACTGGTACCCTTTCACGTCCAAATCTCTCAAACTCCGGGAGAGATTCTCAAAACCAAGGTTGACATGTTTCGAGTTCCTCTCAACATTTTGGAAATCCCGCTGAAACTTTGGACATTCTGGCGAAGGGTTCCCTATCCCCGACAAGACTGGTACCCTTTCACGTCCAAATCTCTCAAACTCCGGGAGAGATTCTCAAAACCAAGGTTGACATGTTTCGAGTTCCTCTCAACATTTTGGAAATCCCGCTGAAACTTTGGACATTCTCGCGAAGGGTTCCCAATCCCCGACAAGACTGGTACCCTTTCACGTCCAAATCTCTCAAACTCCGGGAGAGATTCTCAAAACCAAGGTTGACATGTTTCGTGTTCCTCTCAACATTTTGGAAATCCCGCTGAAACTTTGGACATTCTCGCGAAGGGTTCCCAATCCCCGACAAGACTGGTACCCTTTCACGTCCAAATCTCTCAAACTCCGGGAGAGATTCTCAAAACCGAGGTTGACATGTTTCGAGTTCCTCTCAACATTTTGGAAATCCCGCTGAAACTTTGGACATTCTCGCGAAGGGTTCCCAATCCCCGACAAGACTGGTACCCTTTCACGTCCAAATCTCTCAAACTCCGGGAGAGATTCTCAAAACCAAGGTTGACATGTTTCGAGTTCCTCTCAACAATTTGGAAATCCCGCTGAAACTTTGGACATTCTCGCGAAGGGTTCCCAATCCCCGACAAGACTGGTACCCTTTCACGTCCAAATCTCTCAAACTCCGGGAGAGATTCTCAAAACCAAGGTTGACATGTTTCGAGTTCCTCTCAACATTTTGGAAATCCCGCTGAAACTTTGCACATTCTGGCGAAGGGTTCCCAATCCCCGACAAGACTGGTACCCTTTCACGTCCAAATCTCTCAAACTCCGGGAGAGATTCTCAAAACCAAGGTTGACATGTTTCGAGTTCCTCTCAACATTTTGGAAATCCCGCTGAAACTTTGGACATTCTGGCGAAGGGTTCCCAATCCCCGACAAGACTGGTACCCTTTCACGTCCAAATCTCTCAAACTCCGGGAGAGATTCTCAAAACCAAGGTTGACATGTTTCGAGTTCTTCTCAACATTTTGGAAATCCCGCTGAAACTTTGGACATTCTCGCGAAGGGTTCCCAATCCCCGACAAGACTGGTACCCTTTCACGTCCAAATCTCTCAAACTCCGGGAGAGATTCTCAAAACCAAGGTTGACATGTTTCGAGTTCCTCTCAACATTTTGGAAATCCCGCTGAAACTTTGGACATTCTCGCGAAGGGTTCCCAATCCCCGACAAGACTGGTACCCTTTCACGTCCAAATCTCTCAAACTCCGGGAGAGATTCTCAAAACCAAGGTTGACATGTTTCGAGTTCTTCTCAACATTTTGGAAATCCCGCTGAAACTTTGGACATTCTTGCGAAGGGTTCCCAATCCCCGACAAGACTGGTACCCTTTCACGTCCAAATCTCTCAAACTCCGGGAGAGATTCTCATAACCAAGGTTGACATGATTCGAGTTCCTCTCAACATTTTGGAAATCCCGCTGAAACTTTGGACATTCTGGCAAAGGGTTCCCAATCCCCGACAAGACTGGTACCCTTTCACGTCCAAATCTCTCAAACTCCGGGAGAGATTCTCAAAACCAAGGTTGACATGTTTCGAGTTCCTCTCAACATTTTGGAAATCCCGCTGAAACTTTGGACATTCTGGCGAAGGGTTCCCAATCCCCGACAAGACTGGTACCCTTTCACGTCCAAATCTCTGAAACTCCGGGAGAGATTCTCAAAACCAAGGTTGACATGATTCGAGTTCCTCTCAACATTTTGGAAATCCCGCTGAAACTTTGGACATTCTCGCGAAGGGTTCCCAATCCCCGACAAGACTGGTACCCTTTCACGTCCAAATCTCTCAAACTCCGGGAGAGATTCTCAAAACCAAGGTTGACATGTTTCGAGTTCCTCTCAACATTTTGGAAATCCCGCTGAAACTTTGGACATTCTCGCGAAGGGTTCCCAATCCCCGACAAGACTGGTACCCTTTCACGTCCAAATCTCTCAAACTCCGGGAGAGATTCTCAAAACCAAGGTTGACATGTTTCGTGTTCCTCTCAACATTTTGGAAATCCTGCTGAAACTTTGGACATTCTCGCGAAGGGTTCCCAATCCCCGACAAGACTGGTACCCTTTCACGTCCAAATCTCTCAAACTCCGGGAGAGATTCTCAAAACCGAGGTTGACATGTTTCGAGTTCCTCTCAACATTTTGGAAATCCCGCTGAAACTTTGCACATTCTCGTGAAGGGTTCCCAATCCCCGACAAGACTGGTACCCTTTCACGTCCAAATCTCTCAAACTCCGGGAGAGATTCTCAAAACCGAGGTTGACATGTTTCGAGTTCCTCTCAACATTTTGGAAATCCCGCTGAAACTTTGGACATTCTTGCGAAGGGTTCCCAATCCCCGACAAGACTGGTACCCTTTCACGTCCAAATCTCTCAAACTCGGGGAGAGATTCTCAAAACCGAGGTTGACATGTTTCGAGTTCCTCTCAACATTTTGGAAATCCCGCTGAAACTTTGGACATTCTCGCGAAGGGTTCCCAATCCCCGACAAGACTGGTACCCTTTCACGTCCAAATCTCTCAAACTCCGGGAGAGATTCTCAAAACCAAGGTTGACATGTTTCGAGTTCCTCTCAACATTTTGGAAATCCCGCTGAAACTTTGGACATTCTCGCGAAGGGTTCCCAATCCCCGACAAGACTGGTACCCTTTCACGTCCAAATCTCTCAAACTCCGGGAGAGATTCTCAAAACCAAGGTTGACATGTTTCGAGTTCCTCTCAACATTTTGGAAATCCCGCTGAAACTTTGGACATTCTGGCAAAGGGTTCCCAATCCCCGACAAGACTGGTACCCTTTCACGTCCAAATCTCTCAAACTCCGGGAGAGATTCTCAAAACCAAGGTTGACATGTTTCGAGTTCCTCTCAACATTTTGGAAATCCCGCTGAAACTTTGGACATTCTCGCGAAGGGTTCCCAATCCCCGACAAGACTGGTACCCTTTCACGTCCAAATCTCTCAAACTCCGGGAGAGATTCTCAAAACCAAGGTTGACATGTTTCGAGTTCCTCTCAACATTTTGGAAATCCCGCTGAAACTTTGCACATTCTCGCGAAGGGCTCCCAATCCCCGACAAGACTGGTACCCTTTCACGTCCAAATCTCTCAAACTCCGGGAGAGATTCTCAAAACCGAGGTTGACATGTTTCGAGTTCCTCTCAACATTTTGGAAATCCCGCTGAAACTTTGGACATTCTCGCGAAGGGTTCCCAATCCCGACAAGACTGGTACCCTTTCACGTCCAAATCTCTCAAACTCCGGGAGAGATTCTCAAAACCAAGGTTGACATGTTTCGAGTTCCTCTCAACATTTTGGAAATCCCGCTGAAACTTTGGACATTCTCGCGAAGGGTTCCCAATCCCCGACAAGACTGGTACCCTTTCACGTCCAAATCTCTCAAACTCCGGGAGAGATTCTCAAAACCAAGGTTGACATGTTTCGAGTTCCTCTCAACATTTTGGAAATCCCGCTGAAACTTTGGACATTCTGGCGAAGGGTTCCCAATCCCCGACAAGACTGGTACCCTTTCACGTCCAAATCTCTCAAACTCCGGGAGAGATTCTCAAAACCAAGGTTGACATGTTTCGAGTTCCTCTCAACATTTTGGAAATCCCGCTGAAACTTTGGACATTCTCGCGAAGGGTTCCCAATCCCCGACAAGACTGGTACCCTTTCACGTCCAAATCTCTCAAACTCCGGGAGAGATTCTCAAAACCAAGGTTGACATGTTTCGTGTTCCTCTCAACATTTTGGAAATCCCGCTGAAACTTTGGACATTCTGGCGAAGGGTTCCCAATCCCCGACAAGACTGGTACCCTTTCACGTCCAAATCTCTCAAACTCCGGGAGAGATTCTCAAAACCGAGGTTGACATGTTTCGAGTTCCTCTCAACATTTTGGAAATCCCGCTGAAACTTTGGACATTCTCGCGAAGGGTTCCCAATCCCCGACAAGACTGGTACCCTTTCACGTCCAAATCTCTCAGACTCCGGGAGAGATTCTCAAAACCAAGGTTGACATGTTTCGAGTTCCTCTCAACATTTTGGAAATCCCGCTGAAACTTTGCACATTCTCGCGAAGGGCTCCCAATCCCCGACAAGACTGGTACACTTTCACGTCCAAATCTCTCAAACTCCGGGAGAGATTCTCAAAACCGAGGTTGACATGTTTCGAGTTCCTCTCAACATTTTGGAAATCCCGCTGAAACTTTGGACATTCTGGCGAAGGGTTCCCAATCCCCGACAAGACTGGTACCCTTTCACGTCCAAATCTCTCAAACTCCGGGAGAGATTCTCAAAACCAAGGATGACATGTTTCGAGTTCCTCACAACATTTTGGAAATCCCGCTGAAACTTTGGACATTCTTGCGAAGGGTTCCCAATCCCCGACAAGACTGGTACCCTTTCACGTCCAAATCTCTTGAACTCGGGGAGAGATTCTCAAAACCAAGGTTGACATGTTTCGAGTTCTTCTCAACATTTTGGAAATCCCGCTGAAACTTTGGACATTCTCGCGAAGGGTTCCCAATCCCCGACAAGACTGGTACCCTTTCACGTCCAAATCTCTCAAACTCCGGGAGAGATTCTCAAAACCAAGGTTGACATGTTTCGAGTTCCTGTCAACATTTTGGAAATCCCGCTGAAACTTTGGACATTCTCGCGAAGGGTTCCCAATCCCCGACAAGACTGGTACCCTTTCACGTCCACATCTCTCAAACTCCGGGAGAGATTCTCAAAACCAAGGTTGACATGTTTCGAGTTCCTCTCAACATTTTGGAAATCCCGCTGAAACTTTGGACATTCTCGCGAAGGGTTCCCAATCCCCGACAAGACTGGTACCCTTTCACGTCCAAATCTCTCAAACTCCGGGAGAGATTCTCAAAACCAAGGTTGACATGTTTCGTGTTCCTCTCAACATTTTGGAAATCCCGCTGAAACTTTGGACATTCTGGCGAAGGGTTCCCAATCCCCGACAAGACTGGTACCCTTTCACGTCCAAATCTCTCAAACTCCGGGAGAGATTCTCAAAACCGAGGTTGACATGTTTCGAGTTCATCTCAACATTTTGGAAATCCCGCTGAAACTTTGGACATTCTCGCGAAGGGTTCCCAATCCCCAACAAGACTGGTACCCTTTCACGTCCAAATCTCTCAAACTCCGAGAGAGATTCTCAAAACCAAGGTTGACATGTTTCGAGTTCCTCTCAACATTTTGGAAATCCCGCTGAAACTTTGGACATTCTGGCGAAGGGTTCCCAATCCCCGACAAGACTGGCACCCTTTCACGTCCAAATCTCTCAAACTCCGGGAGAGATTCTCAAAACCAAGGTTGACATGTTTCGAGTTCCTCTCAACATTTTGGAAATCCCGCTGAAACTTTGGACATTCTCGCGAAGGGTTCCCAATCCCCGACAAGACTGGTATCCTTTCACGTACAAATCTCTCAAACTCCGGGAGAGATTCTCAAAACCGAGGTTCACATGTTTCGAGTTCCTCTCAACATTTTGGAAATCCCGCTGAAACTTTGGACATTCTCGCGAAGGGTTCCCAATCCCCGACAAGACTGGTACCCTTTCACGTCCAAATCTGTCAAACTCCGGGAGAGATTCTCAAAACCAAGGTTGACATGTTTCGAGTTCCTCTCAACATTTTGGAAATCCCGCTGAAACTTTGGACATTCTCGCGAAGGGTTCCCAATCCCCGACAAGACTGGTACCCTTTCACGTCCAAATCTCTCAAACTCCGGGAGAGATTCTCAAAACCAAGGTTGACATGATTCGAGTTCCTCTCAACATTTTGGAAATCCCGCTGAAACTTTGGACATTCTGGCGAAGGGTTCCCAATCCCCGACAAGACTGGTACCCTTTCACGTCCAAATCTCTCAAACTCCGGGAGAGATTCTCAAAACCAAGGTTGACATGTTTCGAGTTCCTCTCAACATTTTGGAAATCCCGCTGAAACTTTGGACATTCTCGCGAAGGGTTCCCAATCCCCGACAAGACTGGTACCCTTTCACGTCCAAATCTCTCAAACTCCGGGAGAGATTCTCAAAACCAAGGTTGACATGTTTCGAGTTCCTGTCAACATTTTGGAAATCCCGCTGAAACTTTGGACATTCTCGCGAAGGGTTCCCAATCCCCGACAAGACTGGTACCCTTTCACGTCCAAATCTCTCAAACTCCGGGAGAGATTCTCAAAACCAAGGTTGACATGTTTCGAGTTCTTCTCAACATTTTGGAAATCCCGCTGAAACTTTGGACATTCTGGCGAAGGGTTCCCAATCCCCGACAAGACTGGTACCCTTTCACGTCCAAATCTCTCAAACTCCGGGAGAGATTCTCAAAACCAAGGTTGACATGTTTCGAGTTCCTCTCAACATTTTGGAAATCCCGCTGAAACTTTGGACATTCTCGCGAAGGGTTCCCAATCCCCGACAAGACTGGTACCCTTTCACGTCCAAATCTCTCAAACTCCGGGAGAGATTCTCAAAACCAAGGTTGACATGTTTCGAGTTCCTTTCAACATTTTGGAAATCCCGCTGAAACTTTGGACATTCTCGCGAAGGGTTCCCAATCCCCGACAAGACTGGTACCCTTTCACGTCCACATCTCTCAAACTCCGGGAGAGATTCTCAAAACCAAGGTTGACATGTTTCGAGTTCCTCTCAACATTTTGGAAATCCCGCTGAAACTTTGGACATTCTGGCGAAGGGTTCCCAATCCCCGACAAGACTGGTACCCTTTCACGTCCAAATCTCTCAAACTCCGGGAGAGATTCTCAAAACCAAGGTTGACATGTTTCGTGTTCCTCTCAACATTTTGGAAATCCCGCAGAAACTTTGGACATTCTGGCGAAGGGTTCCCAATCCCCGACAAGACTGGTACCCTTTCACGTCCAAATCTCTCAAACTCCGGGAGAGATTCTCAAAACCGAGGTTGACATGTTTCGAGTTCATCTCAACATTTTGGAAATCCCGCTGAAACTTTGGACATTCTCGCGAAGGGTTCCCAATCCCCAACAAGACTGGTACCCTTTCACGTCCAAATCTCTCAAACTCCGAGAGAGATTCTCAAAACCAAGGTTGACATGTTTCGAGTTCCTCTCAACATTTTGGAAATCCCGCTGAAACTTTGGACATTCTGGCGAAGGGTTCCCAATCCCCGACAAGACTGGTACCCTTTCACGTCCAAATCTCTCAAACTCCGGGAGAGATTCTCAAAACCAAGGTTGACATGTTTCGAGTTCCTCTCAACATTTTGGAAATCCCGCTGAAACTTTGGACATTCTCGCGAAGGGTTCCCAATCCCCGACAAGACTGGTATCCTTTCACGTACAAATCTCTCAAACTCCGGGAGAGATTCTCAAAACCGAGGTTCACATGTTTCGAGTTCCTCTCAACATTTTGGAAATCCCGCTGAAACTTTGCACATTCTCGCGAAGGGTTCCCAATCCCCGACAAGACTGGTACCCTTTCACGTCCAAATCTGTCAAACTCCGGGAGAGATTCTCAAAACCAAGGTTGACATGTTTCGAGTTCCTCTCAACATTTTGGAAATCCCGCTGAAACTTTGGACATTCTCGCGAAGGGTTCCCAATCCCCGACAAGACTGGTACCCTTTCACGTCCAAATCTCTCAAACTCCGGGAGAGATTCTCAAAACCAAGGTTGACATGATTCGAGTTCCTCTCAACATTTTGGAAATCCCGCTGAAACTTTGGACATTCTGGCGAAGGGTTCCCAATCCCCGACAAGACTGGTACCCTTTCACGTCCAAATCTCTCAAACTCCGGGAGAGATTCTCAAAACCAAGGTTGACATGTTTCGAGTTCCTCTCAACATTTTGGAAATCCCGCTGAAACTTTGGACATTCTCGCGAAGGGTTCCCAATCCCCGACAAGACTGGTACCCTTTCACGTCCAAATCTCTCAAACTCCGGGAGAGATTCTCATAACCAAGGTTGACATGATTCGAGTTCCTCTCAACATTTTGGAAATCCCGCTGAAACTTTGGACATTCTGGAAAAGGGTTCCCAATCCCCGACAAGACTGGTACCCTTTCACGTCCAAATCTCTCAAACTCCGGGAGAGATTCTCAAAACCAAGGTTGACATGTTTCGAGTTCCTCTCAACATTTTGGAAATCCCGCTGAAACTTTGGACATTCTGGCGAAGGGTTCCCAATCCCCGACAAGACTGGTACCCTTTCACGTCCAAATCTCTGAAACTCCGGGAGAGATTCTCAAAACCAAGGTTGACATGATTCGAGTTCCTCTCAACATTTTGGAAATCCCGCTGAAACTTTGGACATTCTGGCGAAGGGTTCCCAATCCCCGACAAGACTGGTACACTTTCACGTCCAAATCTCTAAAACTCCGGGAGAGATTCTCAAAACCAAGGTTGACATGTTTCGAGTTCCTCTCAACATTTTGGAAATCCCGCTGAAACTTTGGACATTCTCGCGAAGGGTTCCCAATCCCCGACAAGACTGGTACCCTTTCACGTCCAAATCTCTCAAACTCCGGGAGAGATTCTCAAAACCAAGGTTGACATGTTTCGAGTTCTTCTCAACATTTTGGAAATCCCGCTGAAACTTTGGACATTCTGGCGAAGGGTTCCCAATCCCCGACAAGACTGGTACCCTTTCACGTCCAAATCTCTCAAACTCCGGGAGAGATTCTCAAAACCAAGGTTGACATGTTTCGAGTTCCTCTCAACATTTTGGAAATCCCGCTGAAACTTTGGACATTCTCGCGAAGGGTTCCCAATCCCCGACAAGACTGGTACCCTTTCACGTCCAAATCTCTCAAACTCCGGGAGAGATTCTCAAAACCAAGGTTGACATGTTTCGAGTTCCTTTCAACATTTTGGAAATCCCGCTGAAACTTTGGACATTCTCGCGAAGGGTTCCCAATCCCCGACAAGACTGGTACCCTTTCACGTCCACATCTCTCAAACTCCGGGAGAGATTCTCAAAACCAAGGTTGACATGTTTCGAGTTCCTCTCAACATTTTGGAAATCCCGCTGAAACTTTGGACATTCTGGCGAAGGGTTCCCAATCCCCGACAAGACTGGTACCCTTTCACGTCCAAATCTCTCAAACTCCGGGAGAGATTCTCAAAACCAAGGTTGACATGTTTCGTGTTCCTCTCAACATTTTGGAAATCCCGCAGAAACTTTGGACATTCTGGCGAAGGGTTCCCAATCCCCGACAAGACTGGTACCCTTTCACGTCCAAATCTCTCAAACTCCGGGAGAGATTCTCAAAACCGAGGTTGACATGTTTCGAGTTCATCTCAACATTTTGGAAATCCCGCTGAAACTTTGGACATTCTCGCGAAGGGTTCCCAATCCCCAACAAGACTGGTACCCTTTCACGTCCAAATCTCTCAAACTCCGAGAGAGATTCTCAAAACCAAGGTTGACATGTTTCGAGTTCCTCTCAACATTTTGGAAATCCCGCTGAAACTTTGGACATTCTGGCGAAGGGTTCCCAATCCCCGACAAGACTGGTACCCTTTCACGTCCAAATCTCTCAAACTCCGGGAGAGATTCTCAAAACCAAGGTTGACATGTTTCGAGTTCCTCTCAACATTTTGGAAATCCCGCTGAAACTTTGGACATTCTCGCGAAGGGTTCCCAATCCCCGACAAGACTGGTATCCTTTCACGTACAAATCTCTCAAACTCCGGGAGAGATTCTCAAAACCGAGGTTCACATGTTTCGAGTTCCTCTCAACATTTTGGAAATCCCGCTGAAACTTTGCACATTCTCGCGAAGGGTTCCCAATCCCCGACAAGACTGGTACCCTTTCACGTCCAAATCTGTCAAACTCCGGGAGAGATTCTCAAAACCAAGGTTGACATGTTTCGAGTTCCTCTCAACATTTTGGAAATCCCGCTGAAACTTTGGACATTCTCGCGAAGGGTTCCCAATCCCCGACAAGACTGGTACCCTTTCACGTCCAAATCTCTCAAACTCCGGGAGAGATTCTCAAAACCAAGGTTGACATGTTTCGAGTTCCTTTCAACATTTTGGAAATCCCGCTGAAACTTTGGACATTCTCGCGAAGGGTTCCCAATCCCCGACAAGACTGGTACCCTTTCACGTCCACATCTCTCAAACTCCGGGAGAGATTCTCAAAACCAAGGTTGACATGTTTCGAGTTCCTCTCAACATTTTGGAAATCCCGCTGAAACTTTGGACATTCTGGCGAAGGGTTCCCAATCCCCGACAAGACTGGTACCCTTTCACGTCCAAATCTCTCAAACTCCGGGAGAGATTCTCAAAACCAAGGTTGACATGTTTCGTGTTCCTCTCAACATTTTGGAAATCCCGCAGAAACTTTGGACATTCTGGCGAAGGGTTCCCAATCCCCGACAAGACTGGTACCCTTTCACGTCCAAATCTCTCAAACTCCGGGAGAGATTCTCAAAACCGAGGTTGACATGTTTCGAGTTCATCTCAACATTTTGGAAATCCCGCTGAAACTTTGGACATTCTCGCGAAGGGTTCCCAATCCCCAACAAGACTGGTACCCTTTCACGTCCAAATCTCTCAAACTCCGAGAGAGATTCTCAAAACCAAGGTTGACATGTTTCGAGTTCCTCTCAACATTTTGGAAATCCCGCTGAAACTTTGGACATTCTGGCGAAGGGTTCCCAATCCCCGACAAGACTGGTACCCTTTCACGTCCAAATCTCTCAAACTCCGGGAGAGATTCTCAAAACCAAGGTTGACATGTTTCGAGTTCCTCTCAACATTTTGGAAATCCCGCTGAAACTTTGGACATTCTCGCGAAGGGTTCCCAATCCCCGACAAGACTGGTATCCTTTCACGTACAAATCTCTCAAACTCCGGGAGAGATTCTCAAAACCGAGGTTCACATGTTTCGAGTTCCTCTCAACATTTTGGAAATCCCGCTGAAACTTTGCACATTCTCGCGAAGGGTTCCCAATCCCCGACAAGACTGGTACCCTTTCACGTCCAAATCTGTCAAACTCCGGGAGAGATTCTCAAAACCAAGGTTGACATGTTTCGAGTTCCTCTCAACATTTTGGAAATCCCGCTGAAACTTTGGACATTCTCGCGAAGGGTTCCCAATCCCCGACAAGACTGGTACCCTTTCACGTCCAAATCTCTCAAACTCCGGGAGAGATTCTCAAAACCAAGGTTGACATGATTCGAGTTCCTCTCAACATTTTGGAAATCCCGCTGAAACTTTGGACATTCTGGCGAAGGGTTCCCAATCCCCGACAAGACTGGTACCCTTTCACGTCCAAATCTCTCAAACTCCGGGAGAGATTCTCAAAACCAAGGTTGACATGTTTCGAGTTCCTCTCAACATTTTGGAAATCCCGCTGAAACTTTGGACATTCTCGCGAAGGGTTCCCAATCCCCGACAAGACTGGTACCCTTTCACGTCCAAATCTCTCAAACTCCGGGAGAGATTCTCATAACCAAGGTTGACATGATTCGAGTTCCTCTCAACATTTTGGAAATCCCGCTGAAACTTTGGACATTCTGGAAAAGGGTTCCCAATCCCCGACAAGACTGGTACCCTTTCACGTCCAAATCTCTCAAACTCCGGGAGAGATTCTCAAAACCAAGGTTGACATGTTTCGAGTTCCTCTCAACATTTTGGAAATCCCGCTGAAACTTTGGACATTCTGGCGAAGGGTTCCCAATCCCCGACAAGACTGGTACCCTTTCACGTCCAAATCTCTGAAACTCCGGGAGAGATTCTCAAAACCAAGGTTGACATGATTCGAGTTCCTCTCAACATTTTGGAAATCCCGCTGAAACTTTGGACATTCTGGCGAAGGGTTCCCAATCCCCGACAAGACTGGTACACTTTCACGTCCAAATCTCTAAAACTCCGGGAGAGATTCTCAAAACCAAGGTTGACATGTTTCGAGTTCCTCTCAACATTTTGGAAATCCCGCTGAAACTTTGGACATTCTCGCGAAGGGTTCCCAATCCCCGACAAGACTGGTACCCTTTCACGTCCAAATCTCTCAAACTCCGGGAGAGATTCTCAAAACCAAGGTTGACATGTTTCGAGTTCTTCTCAACATTTTGGAAATCCCGCTGAAACTTTGGACATTCTGGCGAAGGGTTCCCAATCCCCGACAAGACTGGTACCCTTTCACGTCCAAATCTCTCAAACTCCGGGAGAGATTCTCAAAACCAAGGTTGACATGTTTCGAGTTCCTCTCAACATTTTGGAAATCCCGCTGAAACTTTGGACATTCTCGCGAAGGGTTCCCAATCCCCGACAAGACTGGTACCCTTTCACGTCCAAATCTCTCAAACTCCGGGAGAGATTCTCAAAACCAAGGTTGACATGTTTCGTGTTCCTCTCAACATTTTGGAAATCCCGCTGAAACTTTGGACATTCTCGCGAAGGGTTCCCAATCCCCGACAAGACTGGTACCCTTTCACGTCCAAATCTCTCAAACTCCGGGAGAGATTCTCAAAACCGAGGTTGACATGTTTCGAGTTCCTCTCAACATTTTGGAAATCCCGCTGAAAATTTGGACATTCTCGCGAAGGGTTCCCAATCCCCGACAAGACTGGTACCCTTTCACGTCCAAATCTCTCAAACTCCGGGAGAGATTCTCAAAACCAAGGTTGACATGTTTCGAGTTCCTCTCAACATTTTGGAAATCCCGCTGAAACTTTGGACATTCTGGCGAAGGGTTCCCAATCCCCGACAAGACTGGTACCCTTTCACGTCCAAATCTCTCAAACTCCGAGAGAGATTCTCAAAACCGAGGTTGACATGTTTCGTGTTCCTCTCAACATTTTGGAAATCCCGCTGAAACTTTGGACATTCTGGCGAAGGGTTCCCAATCCCCGACAAGACCGGTATCCTTTCAGTCCAAATCTCTCAAACTCCGGGAGAGATTCTCAAAACCGAGGTTGACATGTTTCGAGTTCCTCTCAACATTTTGGAAATCCCGCTGAAACTTTGCACATTCTCGCGAAGGGTTCCCAATCCCCGACAAGACTGGTACCCTTTCACGTCCAAATCTCTCAAACTCCGGGAGAGATTCTCAAAACCAAGGTTGACATGTTTCGAGTTCCTCTCAACATTTTGGAAATCCCGCTGAAACTTTGGACATTCTCGCGAAGGGTTCCCAATCCCCGACAAGACTGGTACCCTTTCACGTCCAAATCTCTCAAACTCCGGGAGAGATTCTCAAAACCAAGGTTGACATGTTTCGTGTTCCTCTCAACATTTTGGAAATCCCGCTGAAACTTTGGACATTCTCGCGAAGGGTTCCCAATCCCCGACAAGACTGGTACCCTTTCACGTCCAAATCTCTCAAACTCCGGGAGAGATTCTCAAAACCGAGGTTGACATGTTTCGAGTTCCTCTCAACATTTTGGAAATCCCGCTGAAACTTTGGACATTCTCGCGAAGGGTTCCCAATCCCCGACAAGACTGGTACCCTTTCACGTCCAAATCTCTCAAACTCCGGGAGAGATTCTCAAAACCAAGGTTGACATGTTTCGAGTTCCTCTCAACAATTTGGAAATCCCGCTGAAACTTTGGACATTCTCGCGAAGGGTTCCCAATCCCCGACAAGACTGGTACCCTTTCACGTCCAAATCTCTCAAACTCCGGGAGAGATTCTCAAAACCAAGGTTGACATGTTTCGAGTTCCTCTCAACATTTTGGAAATCCCGCTGAAACTTTGCACATTCTGGCGAAGGGTTCCCAATCCCCGACAAGACTGGTACCCTTTCACGTCCAAATCTCTCAAACTCCGGGAGAGATTCTCAAAACCAAGGTTGACATGTTTCGAGTTCCTCTCAACATTTTGGAAATCCCGCTGAAACTTTGGACATTCTGGCGAAGGGTTCCCAATCCCCGACAAGACTGGTACCCTTTCACGTCCAAATCTCTCAAACTCCGGGAGAGATTCTCAAAACCAAGGTTGACATGTTTCGAGTTCCTCTCAACATTTTGGAAATCCCGCTGAAACTTTGCACATTCTCGCGAAGGGCTCCCAATCCCCGACAAGACTGGTACACTTTCACGTCCAAATCTCTCAAACTCCGGGAGAGATTCTCAAAACCGAGGTTGACATGTTTCGAGTTCCTCTCAACATTTTGGAAATCCCGCTGAAACTTTGGACATTCTGGCGAAGGGTTCCCAATCCCCGACAAGACTGGTACCCTTTCACGTCCAAATCTCTCAAACTCCGGGAGAGATTCTCAAAACCAAGGTTGACATGTTTCGAGTTCCTCTCAACATTTTGGAAATCCCGCTGAAACTTTGGACATTCTTGCGAAGGGTTCCCAATCCCCGACAAGACTGGTACCCTTTCACGTCCAAATCTCTCAAACTCCGGGAGAGATTCTCAAAACCAAGGTTGACATGTTTCGAGTTCTTCTCAACATTTTGGAAATCCCGCTGAAACTTTGGACATTCTCGCGAAGGGTTCCCAATCCCCGACAAGACTGGTACCCTTTCACGTCCAAATCTCTCAAACTCCGGGAGAGATTCTCAAAACCAAGGTTGACATGTTTCGAGTTCCTCTCAACATTTTGGAAATCCCGCTGAAACTTTGGACATTCTCGCGAAGGGTTCCCAATCCCCGACAAGACTGGTACCCTTTCACGTCCAAATCTCTCAAACTCCGGGAGAGATTCTCAAAACCAAGGTTGACATGTTTCGTGTTCCTCTCAACATTTTGGAAATCCCGCTGAAACTTTGGACATTCTCGCGAAGGGTTCCCAATCCCCGACAAGACTGGTACCCTTTCACGTCCAAATCTCTCAAACTCCGGGAGAGATTCTCAAAACCGAGGTTGACATGTTTCGAGTTCCTCTCAACATTTTGGAAATCCCGCTGAAAATTTGGACATTCTCGCGAAGGGTTCCCAATCCCCGACAAGACTGGTACCCTTTCACGTCCAAATCTCTCAAACTCCGGGAGAGATTCTCAAAACCAAGGTTGACATGTTTCGAGTTCCTCTCAACATTTTGGAAATCCCGCTGAAACTTTGGACATTCTGGCGAAGGGTTCCCAATCCCCGACAAGACTGGTACCCTTTCACGTCCAAATCTCTCAAACTCCGGGAGAGATTCTCAAAACCAAGGTTGACATGTTTCGAGTTCCTCTCAACATTTTGGAAATCCCGCTGAAACTTTGGACATTCTCGCGAAGGGTTCCCAATCCCGACAAGACTGGTACCCTTTCACGTCCAAATCTCTCAAACTCCGGGAGAGATTCTCAAAACCAAGGTTGACATGTTTCGAGTTCCTGTCAACATTTTGGAAATCCCGCTGAAACTTTGCACATTCTCGCGAAGGGTTCCCAATCCCCGACAAGACTGGTACCCTTTCACGTCCAAATCTCTCAAACTCCGGGAGAGATTCTCAAAACCAAGGTTGACATGTTTCGAGTTCCTCTCAACATTTTGGAAATCCCGCTGAAACTTTGGACATTCTGGCGAAGGGTTCCCAATCCCCGACAAGACTGGTACCCTTTCACGTCCAAATCTCTCAAACTCCGGGAGAGATTCTCAAAACCAAGGTTGACATGTTTCGAGTTCCTCTCAACATTTTGGAAATCCCGCTGAAACTTTGGACATTCTCGCGAAGGGTTCCCAATCCCCGACAAGACTGGTACCCTTTCACGTCCAAATCTCTCAAACTCCGGGAGAGATTCTCAAAACCAAGGTTGACATGTTTCGAGTTCCTCTCAACATTTTGGAAATCCCGCTGAAACTTTGCACATTCTCGCGAAGGGCTCCCAATCCCCGACAAGACTGGTACACTTTCACGTCCAAATCTCTCAAACTCCGGGAGAGATTCTCAAAACCGAGGTTGACATGTTTCGAGTTCCTCTCAACATTTTGGAAATCCCGCTGAAACTTTGGACATTCTGGCGAAGGGTTCCCAATCCCCGACAAGACTGGTACCCTTTCACGTCCAAATCTCTCAAACTCCGGGAGAGATTCTCAAAACCAAGGTTGACATGTTTCGAGTTCCTCTCAACATTTTGGAAATCCCGCTGAAACTTTGGACATTCTTGCGAAGGGTTCCCAATCCCCGACAAGACTGGTACCCTTTCACGTCCAAATCTCTCAAACTCCGGGAGAGATTCTCAAAACCAAGGTTGACATGTTTCGAGTTCTTCTCAACATTTTGGAAATCCCGCTGAAACTTTGGACATTCTCGCGAAGGGTTCCCAATCCCCGACAAGACTGGTACCCTTTCACGTCCAAATCTCTCAAACTCCGGGAGAGATTCTCAAAACCAAGGTTGACATGTTTCGAGTTCCTCTCAACAATTTGGAAATCCCGCTGAAACTTTGGACATTCTCGCGAAGGGTTCCCAATCCCCGACAAGACTGGTACCCTTTCACGTCCAAATCTCTCAAACTCCGGGAGAGATTCTCAAAACCAAGGTTGACATGTTTCGAGTTCCTCTCAACATTTTGGAAATCCCGCTGAAACTTTGGACATTCTGGCGAAGGGTTCCCAATCCCCGACAAGACTGGTACCCTTTCACGTCCAAATCTCTCAAACTCCGGGAGAGATTCTCAAAACCAAGGTTGACATGTTTCGAGTTCCTCTCAACATTTTGGAAATCCCGCTGAAACTTTGGACATTCTCGCGAAGGGTTCCCAATCCCCGACAAGACTGGTACCCTTTCACGTCCAAATCTCTCAAACTCCGGGAGAGATTCTCAAAACCAAGGTTGACATGTTTCGAGTTCCTCTCAACATTTTGGAAATCCCGCTGAAACTTTGCACATTCTCGCGAAGGGCTCCCAATCCCCGACAAGACTGGTACACTTTCACGTCCAAATCTCTCAAACTCCGGGAGAGATTCTCAAAACCGAGGTTGACATGTTTCGAGTTCCTCTCAACATTTTGGAAATCCCGCTGAAACTTTGGACATTCTGGCGAAGGGTTCCCAATCCCCGACAAGACTGGTACCCTTTCACGTCCAAATCTCTCAAACTCCGGGAGAGATTCTCAAAACCAAGGTTGACATGTTTCGAGTTCCTCTCAACATTTTGGAAATCCCGCTGAAACTTTGGACATTCTTGCGAAGGGTTCCCAATCCCCGACAAGACTGGTACCCTTTCACGTCCAAATCTCTCAAACTCCGGGAGAGATTCTCAAAACCAAGGTTGACATGTTTCGAGTTCTTCTCAACATTTTGGAAATCCCGCTGAAACTTTGGACATTCTCGCGAAGGGTTCCCAATCCCCGACAAGACTGGTACCCTTTCACGTCCAAATCTCTCAAACTCCGGGAGAGATTCTCAAAACCAAGGTTGACATGTTTCGAGTTCCTCTCAACATTTTGGAAATCCCGCTGAAACTTTGGACATTCTCGCGAAGGGTTCCCAATCCCCGACAAGACTGGTACCCTTTCACGTCCAAATCTCTCAAACTCCGGGAGAGATTCTCAAAACCAAGGTTGACATGTTTCGTGTTCCTCTCAACATTTTGGAAATCCCGCTGAAACTTTGGACATTCTCGCGAAGGGTTCCCAATCCCCGACAAGACTGGTACCCTTTCACGTCCAAATCTCTCAAACTCCGGGAGAGATTCTCAAAACCGAGGTTGACATGTTTCGAGTTCCTCTCAACATTTTGGAAATCCCGCTGAAAATTTGGACATTCTCGCGAAGGGTTCCCAATCCCCGACAAGACTGGTACCCTTTCACGTCCAAATCTCTCAAACTCCGGGAGAGATTCTCAAAACCAAGGTTGACATGTTTCGAGTTCCTCTCAACATTTTGGAAATCCCGCTGAAACTTTGGACATTCTGGCGAAGGGTTCCCAATCCCCGACAAGACTGGTACCCTTTCACGTCCAAATCTCTCAAACTCCGGGAGAGATTCTCAAAACCAAGGTTGACATGTTTCGAGTTCCTCTCAACATTTTGGAAATCCCGCTGAAACTTTGCACATTCTCGCGAAGGGCTCCCAATCCCCAACAAGACTGGTACACTTTCACGTCCAAATCTCTCAAACTCCGGGAGAGATTCTCAAAACCGAGGTTGACATGTTTCGAGTTCCTCTCAACATTTTGGAAATCCCGCTGAAACTTTGGACATTCTGGCGAAGGGTTCCCAATCCCCGACAAGACTGGTACCCTTTCACGTCCAAATCTCTCAAACTCCGGGAGAGATTCTCAAAACCAAGGTTGACATGTTTCGAGTTCCTCTCAACATTTTGGAAATCCCGCTGAAACTTTGGACATTCTTGCGAAGGGTTCCCAATCCCCGACAAGACTGGTACCCTTTCACGTCCAAATCTCTCAAACTCCGGGAGAGATTCTCAAAACCAAGGTTGACATGTTTCGAGTTCTTCTCAACATTTTGGAAATCCCGCTGAAACTTTGGACATTCTGGCGAAGGGTTCCCAATCCCCGACAAGACTGGTACCCTTTCACGTCCAAATCTCTCAAACTCCGGGAGAGATTCTCAAAACCAAGGTTGACATGTTTCGAGTTCCTCTCAACATTTTGGAAATCCCGCTGAAACTTTGGACATTCTCGCGAAGGGTTCCCAATCCCCGACAAGACTGGTACCCTTTCACGTCCAAATCTCTCAAACTCCGGGAGAGATTCTCAAAACCAAGGTTGACATGTTTCGTGTTCCTCTCAACATTTTGGAAATCCCGCTGAAACTTTGGACATTCTCGCGAAGGGTTCCCAATCCCCGACAAGACTGGTACCCTTTCACGTCCAAATCTCTCAAACTCCGGGAGAGATTCTCAAAACCGAGGTTGACATGTTTCGAGTTCCTCTCAACATTTTGGAAATCCCGCTGAAAATTTGGACATTCTCGCGAAGGGTTCCCAATCCCCGACAAGACTGGTACCCTTTCACGTCCAAATCTCTCAAACTCCGGGAGAGATTCTCAAAACCAAGGTTGACATGTTTCGAGTTCCTCTCAACATTTTGGAAATCCCGCTGAAACTTTGGACATTCTGGCGAAGGGTTCCCAATCCCCGACAAGACTGGTACCCTTTCACGTCCAAATCTCTCAAACTCCGGGAGAGATTCTCAAAACCGAGGTTGACATGTTTCGTGTTCCTCTCAACATTTTGGAAATCCCGCTGAAACTTTGGACATTCTGGCGAAGGGTTCCCAATCCCCGACAAGACCGGTATCCTTTCAGTCCAAATCTCTCAAACTCCGGGAGAGATTCTCAAAACCGAGGTTGACATGTTTCGAGTTCCTCTCAACATTTTGGAAATCCCGCTGAAACTTTGCACATTCTCGCGAAGGGTTCCCAATCCCCGACAAGACTGGTACCCTTTCACGTCCAAATCTCTCAAACTCCGGGAGAGATTCTCAAAACCAAGGTTGACATGTTTCGAGTTCCTCTCAACATTTTGGAAATCCCGCTGAAACTTTGGACATTCTGGCGAAGGGTTCCCTATCCCCGACAAGACTGGTACCCTTTCACGTCCAAATCTCTCAAACTCCGGGAGAGATTCTCAAAACCAAGGTTGACATGTTTCGAGTTCCTCTCAACATTTTGGAAATCCCGCTGAAACTTTGGACATTCTCGCGAAGGGTTCCCAATCCCCGACAAGACTGGTACCCTTTCACGTCCAAATCTCTCAAACTCCGGGAGAGATTCTCAAAACCAAGGTTGACATGTTTCGTGTTCCTCTCAACATTTTGGAAATCCCGCTGAAACTTTGGACATTCTCGCGAAGGGTTCCCAATCCCCGACAAGACTGGTACCCTTTCACGTCCAAATCTCTCAAACTCCGGGAGAGATTCTCAAAACCGAGGTTGACATGTTTCGAGTTCCTCTCAACATTTTGGAAATCCCGCTGAAACTTTGGACATTCTCGCGAAGGGTTCCCAATCCCCGACAAGACTGGTACCCTTTCACGTCCAAATCTCTCAAACTCCGGGAGAGATTCTCAAAACCAAGGTTGACATGTTTCGAGTTCCTCTCAACAATTTGGAAATCCCGCTGAAACTTTGGACATTCTCGCGAAGGGTTCCCAATCCCCGACAAGACTGGTACCCTTTCACGTCCAAATCTCTCAAACTCCGGGAGAGATTCTCAAAACCAAGGTTGACATGTTTCGAGTTCCTCTCAACATTTTGGAAATCCCGCTGAAACTTTGCACATTCTGGCGAAGGGTTCCCAATCCCCGACAAGACTGGTACCCTTTCACGTCCAAATCTCTCAAACTCCGGGAGAGATTCTCAAAACCAAGGTTGACATGTTTCGAGTTCCTCTCAACATTTTGGAAATCCCGCTGAAACTTTGGACATTCTGGCGAAGGGTTCCCAATCCCCGACAAGACTGGTACCCTTTCACGTCCAAATCTCTCAAACTCCGGGAGAGATTCTCAAAACCAAGGTTGACATGTTTCGAGTTCCTCTCAACATTTTGGAAATCCCGCTGAAACTTTGCACATTCTCGCGAAGGGCTCCCAATCCCCGACAAGACTGGTACACTTTCACGTCCAAATCTCTCAAACTCCGGGAGAGATTCTCAAAACCGAGGTTGACATGTTTCGAGTTCCTCTCAACATTTTGGAAATCCCGCTGAAACTTTGGACATTCTGGCGAAGGGTTCCCAATCCCCGACAAGACTGGTACCCTTTCACGTCCAAATCTCTCAAACTCCGGGAGAGATTCTCAAAACCAAGGTTGACATGTTTCGAGTTCCTCTCAACATTTTGGAAATCCCGCTGAAACTTTGGACATTCTTGCGAAGGGTTCCCAATCCCCGACAAGACTGGTACCCTTTCACGTCCAAATCTCTCAAACTCCGGGAGAGATTCTCAAAACCAAGGTTGACATGTTTCGAGTTCTTCTCAACATTTTGGAAATCCCGCTGAAACTTTGGACATTCTCGCGAAGGGTTCCCAATCCCCGACAAGACTGGTACCCTTTCACGTCCAAATCTCTCAAACTCCGGGAGAGATTCTCAAAACCAAGGTTGACATGTTTCGAGTTCCTCTCAACATTTTGGAAATCCCGCTGAAACTTTGGACATTCTCGCGAAGGGTTCCCAATCCCCGACAAGACTGGTACCCTTTCACGTCCAAATCTCTCAAACTCCGGGAGAGATTCTCAAAACCAAGGTTGACATGTTTCGTGTTCCTCTCAACATTTTGGAAATCCCGCTGAAACTTTGGACATTCTCGCGAAGGGTTCCCAATCCCCGACAAGACTGGTACCCTTTCACGTCCAAATCTCTCAAACTCCGGGAGAGATTCTCAAAACCGAGGTTGACATGTTTCGAGTTCCTCTCAACATTTTGGAAATCCCGCTGAAAATTTGGACATTCTCGCGAAGGGTTCCCAATCCCCGACAAGACTGGTACCCTTTCACGTCCAAATCTCTCAAACTCCGGGAGAGATTCTCAAAACCAAGGTTGACATGTTTCGAGTTCCTCTCAACATTTTGGAAATCCCGCTGAAACTTTGGACATTCTGGCGAAGGGTTCCCAATCCCCGACAAGACTGGTACCCTTTCACGTCCAAATCTCTCAAACTCCGGGAGAGATTCTCAAAACCAAGGTTGACATGTTTCGAGTTCCTCTCAACATTTTGGAAATCCCGCTGAAACTTTGCACATTCTCGCGAAGGGCTCCCAATCCCCGACAAGACTGGTACACTTTCACGTCCAAATCTCTCAAACTCCGGGAGAGATTCTCAAAACCAAGGTTGACATGTTTCGAGTTCCTCTCAACATTTTGGAAATCCCGCTGAAACTTTGGACATTCTGGCGAAGGGTTCCCAATCCCCGACAAGACTGGTACCCTTTCACGTCCAAATCTCTCAAACTCCGGGAGAGATTCTCAAAACCGAGGTTGACATGTTTCGAGTTCCTCTCAACATTTTGGAAATCCCGCTGAAACTTTTTACATTCTTGCGAAGGGTTCCCAATCCCCGACAAGACTGGTACCCTTTCACGTCCAAATCTCTCAAACTCCGGGAGAGATTCTCAAAACCAAGGTTGACATGTTTCGTGTTCCTCTCAACATTTTGGAAATCCCGCTGAAACTTTGGACATTCTGGCGAAGGGTTCCCAATCCCCGACAAGACTGGTACCCTTTCACGTCCAAATCTCTCAAACTCCGGGAGAGATTCTCAAAACCAAGGTTGACATGTTTCGAGTTCCTCTCAACATTTTGGAAATCCCGCTGAAACTTTGGACATTCTCGCGAAGGGTTCCCAATCCCCGACAAGACTGGTACCCTTTCACGTCCAAATCTCTCAAACTCCGGGAGAGATTCTCAAAACCAAGGTTGACATGTTTCGTGTTCCTCTCAACATTTTGGAAATCCCGCTGAAACTTTGGACATTCTGGCGAAGGGTTCCCAATCCCCGACAAGACTGGTACCCTTTCACGTCCAAATCTCTCAAACTCCGGGAGAGATTCTCAAAACCGAGGTTGACATGTTTCGAGTTCCTCTCAACATTTTGGAAATCCCGCTGAAAATTTGGACATTCTCGCGAAGGGTTCCCAATCCCCGACAAGACTGGTACCCTTTCACGTCCAAATCTCTCAAACTCCGGGAGAGATTCTCAAAACCAAGGTTGACATGTTTCGAGTTCCTCTCAACATTTTGGAAATCCCGCTGAAACTTTGGACATTCTGGCGAAGGGTTCCCAATCCCCGACAAGACTGGTACCCTTTCACGTCCAAATCTCTCAAACTCCGGGAGAGATTCTCAAAACCGAGGTTGACATGTTTCGTGTTCCTCTCAACATTTTGGAAATCCCGCTGAAACTTTGGACATTCTGGCGAAGGGTTCCCAATCCCCGACAAGACCGGTATCCTTTCAGTCCAAATCTCTCAAACTCCGGGAGAGATTCTCAAAACCGAGGTTGACATGTTTCGAGTTCCTCTCAACATTTTGGAAATCCCGCTGAAACTTTGCACATTCTCGCGAAGGGTTCCCAATCCCCGACAAGACTGGTACCCTTTCACGTCCAAATCTCTCAAACTCCGGGAGAGATTCTCAAAACCAAGGTTGACATGTTTCGAGTTCCTCTCAACATTTTGGAAATCCCGCTGAAACTTTGGACATTCTGGCGAAGGGTTCCCTATCCCCGACAAGACTGGTACCCTTTCACGTCCAAATCTCTCAAACTCCGGGAGAGATTCTCAAAACCAAGGTTGACATGTTTCGAGTTCCTCTCAACATTTTGGAAATCCCGCTGAAACTTTGGACATTCTCGCGAAGGGTTCCCAATCCCCGACAAGACTGGTACCCTTTCACGTCCAAATCTCTCAAACTCCGGGAGAGATTCTCAAAACCAAGGTTGACATGTTTCGTGTTCCTCTCAACATTTTGGAAATCCCGCTGAAACTTTGGACATTCTCGCGAAGGGTTCCCAACCCCCGACAAGACTGGTACCCTTTCACGTCCAAATCTCTCAAACTCCGGGAGAGATTCTCAAAACCGAGGTTGACATGTTTCGAGTTCCTCTCAACATTTTGGAAATCCCGCTGAAACTTTGGACATTCTCGCGAAGGGTTCCCAATCCCCGACAAGACTGGTACCCTTTCACGTGCAAATCCCTCAAACTCCGGGAGAGATTCTCAAAACCAAGGTTCACATGTTTCGAGTTCCTTTCAACATTTTGGAAATCCCGCTGAAACTTTGGACATTGTGGTGAA
Organism: Streptopelia decaocto; assembly: GCF_964273445.1. NCBI lineage: Eukaryota > Metazoa > Chordata > Aves > Columbiformes > Columbidae > Streptopelia > Streptopelia decaocto. Next base: position 487,824 of record NW_028116776.1, read on the forward strand.
GGGTTCCCAATCCCCGACAAGACTGGTACCCTTTCACGTCCAAATCTCTCAAACTCCGGGAGAGATTCTCAAAACCAAGGTTGACATGTTTCGAGTTCCTCTCAACATTTTGGAAATCCCGCTGAAACTTTGGACATTCTCGCGAAGGGTTCCCAATCCCCGACAAGACTGGTACCCTTTCACGTCCAAATCTCTCAAACTCCGGGAGAGATTCTCAAAACCGAGGTTGACATGATTCGAGTTCCTCTCAACATTTTGGAAATCCCGCTGAAACTTTGGACATTCTCGCGAAGGGTTCCCAATCCCCGACAAGACTGGTACCCTTTCACGTCCAAATCTCTCAAACTCCGGGAGAGATTCTCAAAACCAAGGTTGACATGTTTTGTGTTCCTCTCAACATTTTGGAAATCCCGCTGAAACTTTGGACATTCTCGCGAAGGGTTCCCAATCCCCGACAAGACTGGTACCCTTTCACGTCCAAATCTCTCAAACTCCGGGAGAGATTCTCAAAACCGAGGTTGACATGTTTCGAGTTCCTCTCAACATTTTGGAAATCCCGCTGAAACTTTGGAAATTCTCGCGAAGGGTTCCCAATCCCCGACAAGACTGGTACCCTTTCACGTCCAAATCTCTCAAACTCCGGGAGAGATTCTCAAAACCGAGGTTGACATGTTTCGAGTTCCTCTCAACATTTTGGAAGTCCCGCTGAAACTTTGGACATTCTTGCGAAGGGTTCCCAATCCCCGACAAGACTGGTACCCTTTCACGTCCAAATCTCTCAAACTCCGGGAGAGATTCTCAAAACCAAGGTTGACATGATTCGAGTTCCTCTCAACATTTTGGAAATCCCGCTGAAACTTTGGACATTCTCGCGAAGGGTTCCCAATCCCCGACAAGACTGGTACCCTTTCACGTCCAAATCTCTCAAACTCCGGGAGAGATTCTCAAAACCGAGGTTGACATGTTTCGAGTTCCTCTCAACATTTTGGAAATCCCGCTGAAACTTTGGACATTCTGGCGAAGGGTTCCCAATCCCCGACAAGACTGGTACCCTTTCACGTCCAAATCTCTCAAACTCCGGGAGAGATTCTCAAAACCGAGGTTGACATGTTTCGAGTTCCTGTCAACATTTTGGAAATCCCGCTGAAACTTTGGACATTCTCGCGAAGGGTTCCCAATCCCCGACAAGACTGGTACCCTTTCACGTCCAAATCTCTCAAACTCCGGGAGAGATTCTCAAAACCAAGGTTGACATGTTTCGAGTTCCTCTCAACATTTTGGAAATCCCGCTGAAACTTTGGACATTCTGGCGAAGGGTTCCCAATCCCCGACAAGACTGGTACCCTTTCACGTCCAAATCTCTCAAACTCCGGGAGAGATTCTCAAAACCAAGGTTGACATGTTTCGTGTTCCTCTCAACATTTTGGAAATCCCGCTGAAACTTTGGACATTCTGGCGAAGGGTTCCCAATCCCCGACAAGACTGGTACTCTTTCAGGTCCAAATCTCTCAAACTCCGGGAGAGATTCTCAAAACCGAGGTTGACATGTTTCGAGTTCCTCTCAACATTTTGGAAATCCCGCTGAAACTTTGGACATTCTCGCGAAGGGTTCCCAATCCCCGACAAGACTGGTACCCTTTCACGTCCAAATCTCTCAAACTCCGGGAGAGATTCTCAAAACCAAGGTTCACATGTTTCGTGTTCCTCTCAACATTTTGGAAATCCCGCTGAAACTTTGGACATTCTCGCGAAGGGTTCCCAATCCCCGACAAGACTGGTACCCTTTCACGTCCAAATCTCTCAAACTCCGGGAGAGATTCTCAAAACCGAGGTTGACATGTTTCGAGTTCCTCTCAACATTTTGGAAATCCCGCTGAAAATTTGGACATTCTCGCGAAGGGTTCCCAATCCCCGACAAGACTGGTACCCTTTCACGTGCAAATCCCTCAAACTCCGGGAGAGATTCTCAAAACCAAGGTTGACATGTTTCGAGTTCCTCTCAACATTTTGGAAATCCCGCTGAAACTTTGGACATTCTCGCGAAGGGTTCCCAATCCCCGACAAGACTGGTACTCTTTCACGTCCAAATCTCTCAAACTCCGGGAGAGATTCTCAAAACCGAGGTGGACATGTTTCGAGTTCCTCTCAACATTTTGGAAATCCCGCTGAAACTTTGCACATTCTCGCGAAGGGTTCCCAATCCCCGACAAGACTGGTACCCTTTCACGTCCAAATCTCTCAAACTCCGGGAGAGATTCTCAAAACCAAGGTTGACATGTTTCGTGTTCCTCTCAACATTTTGGAAATCCCGCTGAAACTTTGGACATTCTCGTGAAGGGATCCCAATCCCCGACAAGACTGGTACTCTTTCACGTCCAAATCTCTCAAACTCCGGGAGAGATTCTCAAAACCAAGGTTGACATGTTTCGAGTTCCTGTCAACATTTTGGAAATCCCGCTGAAACTTTGCACATTCTCGCGAAGGGTTCCCAATCCCCGACAAGACTGGTACCCTTTCACGTCCAAATCTCTCAAACTCCGGGAGAGATTCTCAAAACCAAGGTTCACATGTTTCGAGTTCCTTTCAACATTTTGGAAATCCCGCTGAAACTTTGGACATTGTGGTGAAGGGTTCCCAATCCCCGACAAGACTGGTACCCTTTCACGTCCAAATCTCTCAAACTCCGGGAGAGATTCTCAAAACCAAGGTTGACATGTTTCGAGTTCCTCTCAACATTTTGGAAATCCCGCTGAAACTTTGCACATTCTCGCGAAGGGTTCCCAATCCCCGACAAGACTGGTACCCTTTCACGTCCAAATCTCTCAAACTCCGGGAGAGATTCTCAAAACCAAGGTTGACATGATTCGAGTTCCTCTCAACATTTTGGAAATCCCGCTGAAACTTTGGACATTCTCGCGAAGGGTTCCCAATCCCCGACAAGACTGGTACCCTTTCACGTCCAAATCTCTCAAACTCCGGGAGAGATTCTCAAAACCAAGGTTGACATGTTTTGTGTTCCTCTCAACATTTTGGAAATCCCGCTGAAACTTTGGACATTCTCGCGAAGGGTTCCCAATCCCCGACAAGACTGGTACCCTTTCACGTCCAAATCTCTCAAACTCCGGGAGAGATTCTCAAAACCGAGGTTGACATGTTTCGAGTTCCTCTCAACATTTTGGAAATCCCGCTGAAACTTTGGAAATTCTCGCGAAGGGTTCCCAATCCCCGACAAGACTGGTACCCTTTCACGTCCAAATCTCTCAAACTCCGGGAGAGATTCTCAAAACCGAGGTTGACATGTTTCGAGTTCCTCTCAACATTTTGGAAGTCCCGCTGAAACTTTGGACATTCTTGCGAAGGGTTCCCAATCCCCGACAAGACTGGTACCCTTTCACGTCCAAATCTCTCAAACTCCGGGAGAGATTCTCAAAACCAAGGTTGACATGATTCGAGTTCCTCTCAACATTTTGGAAATCCCGCTGAAACTTTGGACATTCTGGCGAAGGGTTCCCAATCCCCGACAAGACTGGTACCCTTTCACGTCCAAATCTCTCAAACTCCGGGAGAGATTCTCAAAACCGAGGTTGACATGTTTCGAGTTCCTCTCAACATTTTGGAAATCCCGCTGAAACTTTGGACATTCTGGCGAAGGGTTCCCAATCCCCGACAAGACTGGTACCCTTTCACGTCCAAATCTCTCAAACTCCAGGAGAGATTCTCAAAACCGAGGTTGACATGTTTCGAGTTCCTGTCAACATTTTGGAAATCCCGCTGAAACTTTGGACATTCTCGCGAAGGGTTCCCAATCCCCGACAAGACTGGTACCCTTTCACGTCCAAATCTCTCAAACTCCGGGAGAGATTCTCAAAACCAAGGTTGACATGTTTCGAGTTCCTCTCAACATTTTGGAAATCCCGCTGAAACTTTGGACATTCTCGCGAAGGGTTCCCAATCCCCGACAAGACTGGTACCCTTTCACGTCCAAATCTCTCAAACTCCGGGAGAGATTCTCAAAACCAAGGTTGACATGTTTCGTGTTCCTCTCAACATTTTGGAAATCCCGCTGAAACTTTGGACATTCTCGCGAAGGGTTCCCAATCCCCGACAAGACTGGTACTCTTTCAGGTCCAAATCTCTCAAACTCCGGGAGAGATTCTCAAAACCGAGGTTGACATGTTTCGAGTTCCTCTCAACATTTTGGAAATCCCGCTGAAACTTTGCACATTCTCGCGAAGGGTTCACAATCCCCGACAAGACTGGTACCCTTTCACATCCAAATCTCTCAAACTCCGGGAGAGATTCTCAAAACCAAGGTTGACATGTTTCGAGTTCCTGTCAACATTTTGGAAATCCCGCTGAAACTTTGCACATTCTCGCGAAGGGTTCCCAATCCCCGACAAGACTGGTACCCTTTCACGTCCAAACCTCTCAAACTCCGGGAGAGATTCTCAAAACCGAGGTTGACATGTTTCGAGTTCCTCTCAACATTTTGGAAATACCGCTGAAACTTTGCACATTCTCGCGAAGGGTTCCCAATCCCCGACAAGACTGGTACCCTTTCACGTCCAAATCTCTCAAACTCCGGGAGAGATTCTCAAAACCAAGGTTGACATGTTTCGAGTTCCTCTCAACAGTTTGGAAATCCCGCTGAAACTTTGGACATTCTGGCGAAGGGTTCCCAATCCCCGACAAGACTGGTACCCTTTCACGTCCAAATCTCTCAAACTCCGGGAGAGATTCTCAAAACCAAGGTTGACATGTTTCGTGTTCCTCTCAACATTTTGGAAATCCCGCTGAAACTTTGGACATTCTCGCGAAGGGTTCCCAATCCCCGACAAGACTGGTACTCTTTCACGTCCAAATCTCTCAAACTCCGGGAGAGATTCTCAAAACCGAGGTTGACATGTTTCGAGTTCCTCTCAACATTTTGGAAATCCCGCTGAAACTTTGCACATTCTCGCGAAGGGTTCCCAATCCCCGACAAGACTGGTACCCTTTCACGTCCAAATCTCTCAAACTCCGGGAGAGATTCTCAAAACCAAGGTTGACATGTTTCGAGTTCCTCTCAACATTTTGGAAATCCCGCTGAAACTTTGGACATTCTTGCGAAGGGTACCCAATCCCCGACAAGACTGGTACCCTTTCACGTCCAAATCTCTCAAACTCCGGGAGAGATTCTCAAAACCAAGGTTGACATGTTTCGAGTTCCTCTCAACATTTTGGAAATCCCGCTGAAACTTTGGACATTCTGGCGAAGGGTTCCCAATCCCCGACAAGACTGGTACCCTTTCACGTCCAAATCTCTCAAACTCCGGGAGAGATTCTCAAAACCAAGGTTGACATGTTTCGAGTTCCTCTCAACATTTTGGAAATCCCGCTGAAACTTTGGACATTCTCGCGAAGGGTTCCCAATCCCCGACAAGACTGGTACCCTTTCACGTCCAAATCTCTCAAACTCCGGGAGAGATTCTCAAAACCAAGGTTGACATGTTTCGTGTTCCTCTCAACATTTTGGAAATCCCGCTGAAACTTTGGACATTCTGGCGAAGGGTTCCCAATCCCCGACAAGACTGGTACCCTTTCACGTCCAAATCTCTCAGACTCCGGGAGAGATTCTCAAAACCGAGGTTGACATGTTTCGAGTTCCTCTCAACATTTTGGAAATCCCGCTGAAACTTTGGACATTCTCGCGAAGGGTTCCCAATCCCCGACAAGACTGGTACCCTTTCACGTCCAAATCTCTCAAACTCCGGGAGAGATTCTCAAAACCGAGGTTGACATGTTTCGAGTTCCTCTCAACATTTTGGAAATCCCGCTGAAACTTTGGACATTCTCGCAAAGGGTTCCCAATCCCCGACAAGACTGGTACCCTTTCACGTCCAAATCTCTCAAACTCCGGGAGAGATTCTCAAAACCAAGGTTGACATGTTTCGAGTTCCTCTCAACATTTTGGAAATCCCGCTGAAACTTTGCACATTCTGGCGAAGGGTTCCCAATCCCCGACAAGACTGGTACCCTTTCACGTCCAAATCTCTCAAACTCCGGGAGAGATTCTCAAAACCGAGGTTGACATGTTTCGAGTTCCTCTCAACATTTTGGAAATCCCGCTGAAACTTTGGACATTCTGGCGAAGGGTTCCCAATCCCCGACAAGACTGGTACCCTTTCACGTCCAAATCTCTCAAACTCCGGGAGAGATTCTCAAAACCGAGGTTGACATGATTCGAGTTCCTCTCAACATTTTGGAAATCCCGCTGAAACTTTGGACATTCTCGCGAAGGGTTCCCAATCCCCGACAAGACTGGTACCCTTTCACGTCCAAATCTCTCAAACTCCGGGAGAGATTCTCAAAACCAAGGTTGACATGTTTCGAGTTCCTCTCAACATTTTGGAAATCCCGCTGAAACTTTGGACATTCTCGCGAAGGGTTCCCAATCCCCGACAAGACTGGTACCCTTTCACGTCCAAATCTCTCAAACTCCGGGAGAGATTCTCAAAACCAAGGTTGACATGTTTCGAGTTCCTCTCAACATTTTGGAAATCCCGCTGAAACTTTGGACATTCTCGCGAAGGGTTCCCAATCCCCGACAAGACTGGTACACTTTCACGTCCAAATCTCTCAAACTCCGGGAGAGATTCTCAAAACCGAGGTTGACATGTTTCGAGTTCCTCTCAACATTTTGGAAATCCCGCTGAAACTTTGGACATTCTGGCGAAGGGTTCCCAATCCCCGACAAGACTCGTACCCTTTCACGTCCAAATCTCTCAAACTCCGGGAGAGATTCTCAAAACCAAGGTTGACATGTTTCGAGTTCCTCTCAACATTTTGGAAATCCCGCTGAAACTTTGGACATTCTTGCGAAGGGTTCCCAATCCCCGACAAGACTGGTACCCTTTCACGTCCAAATCTCTCAAACTCCGGGAGAGATTCTCAAAACCAAGGTTGACATGTTTCGAGTTCTTCTCAACATTTTGGAAATCCCGCTGAAACTTTGGACATTCTCGCGAAGGGTTCCCAATCCCCGACAAGACTGGTACCCTTTCACGTCCAAATCTCTCAAACTCCGGGAGAGATTCTCAAAACCGAGGTTGACATGTTTCGAGTTCCTGTCAACATTTTGGAAATCCCGCTGAAACTTTGGACATTCTCGCGAAGGGTTCCCAATCCCCGACAAGACTGGTACCCTTTCACGTCCAAATCTCTCAAACTCCGGGAGAGATTCTCAAAACCGAGGTTGACATGATTCGAGTTCCTCTCAACATTTTGGAAATCCCGCTGAAACTTTGGACATTCTCGCGAAGGGTTCCCAATCCCCGACAAGACTGGTACCCTTTCACGTCCAAATCTCTCAAACTCCGGGAGAGATTCTCAAAACCAAGGTTGACATGTTTCGAGTTCCTCTCAACATTTTGGAAATCCCGCTGAAACTTTGGACATTCTCGCGAAGGGTTCCCAATCCCCGACAAGACTGGTACCCTTTCACGTCCAAATCTCTCAAACTCCGGGAGAGATTCTCAAAACCAAGGTTGACATGTTTCGAGTTCCTCTCAACATTTTGGAAATCCCGCTGAAACTTTGGACATTCTCGCGAAGGGTTCCCAATCCCCGACAAGACTGGTACACTTTCACGTCCAAATCTCTCAAACTCCGGGAGAGATTCTCAAAACCAAGGTTGACATGTTTCGAGTTCCTCTCAACATTTTGGAAATCCCGCTGAAACTTTGGACATTCTGGCGAAGGGTTCCCAATCCCCGACAAGACTCGTACCCTTTCACGTCCAAATCTCTCAAACTCCAGGAGAGATTCTCAAAACCAAGGTTGACATGTTTCGAGTTCTTCTCAACATTTTGGAAATCCCGCTGAAACTTTGGACATTCTCGCGAAGGGTTCCCAATCCCCGACAAGACTGGTACCCTTTCACGTCCAAATCTCTCAAACTCCGGGAGAGATTCTCAAAACCAAGGTTGACATGTTTCGTGTTCCTCTCAACATTTTGGAAATCCCGCTGAAACTTTGCACATTCTCGCGAAGGGTTCCCAATCCCCGACAAGACTGGTACCCTTTCACGTCCAAATCTCTCAAACTCCGGGAGAGATTCTCAAAACCGAGGTTGACATGTTTCGAGTTCCTCTCAACATTTTGGAAATCCCGCTGAAAATTTGGACATTCTCGCGAAGGGTTCCCAATCCCCGACAAGACTGGTACCCTTTCACGTCCAAATCTCTCAAACTCCGGGAGAGATTCTCAAAACCAAGGTTGACATGTTTCGAGTTCCTGTCAACATTTTGGAAATCCCGCTGAAACTTTGGACATTCTGGCGAAGGGTTCCCAATCCCCGACAAGACTGGTACCCTTTCACGTCCAAATCTCTCAAACTCCGGGAGAGATTCTCAAAACCAAGGTTGACATGTTTCGAGTTCTTCTCAACATTTTGGAAATCCCGCTGAAACTTTGGACATTCTCGCGAAGGGTTCCCAATCCCCGACAAGACTGGTACCCTTTCACGTCCAAATCTCTCAAACTCCGGGAGAGATTCTCAAAACCGAGGTTGACATGTTTCGAGTTCCTCTCAACATTTTGGAAATCCCGCTGAAACTTTGGACATTCTGGCGAAGGGTTCCCAATCCCCGACAAGACTGGTACCCTTTCACGTCCAAATCTCTCAAACTCCGGGAGAGATTCTCAAAACCGAGGTTGACATGTTTCGAGTTCCTCTCAACATTTTGGAAATCCCGCTGAAACTTTGGACATTCTTGCGAAGGGTTCCCAATCCCCGACAAGACTGGTACCCTTTCACGTCCAAATCTCTCAAACTCCGGGAGAGATTCTCAAAACCGAGGTTGACATGTTTCGAGTTCCTCTCAACATTTTGGAAATCCCGCTGAAAATTTGGACATTCTCGCGAAGGGTTCCCAATCCCCGACAAGACTGGTACCCTTTCACGTCCAAATCTCTCAAACTCCGGGAGAGATTCTCAAAACCAAGGTTGACATGTTTCGAGTTCCTCTCAACATTTTGGAAATCCCGCTGAAACTTTGGACATTCTGGCGAAGGGTTCCCAATCCCCGACAAGACTGGTACCCTTTCACGTCCAAATCTCTCAAACTCCGGGAGAGATTCTCAAAACCGAGGTTGACATGTTTCGAGTTCCTCTCAACAGTTTGGAAATCCCGCTGAAACTTTGGACATTCTCGCGAAGGGTTCCCAATCCCCGACAAGACTGGTATCCTTTCAGTCCAAATCTCTCAATCTCCGGAAGAGATTCTCAAAACCGAGGGTGACATGTTTCGAGTTCCTCTCAACATTTTGGAAATCCCGCTGAAACTTTGGACATTCTGGCGAAGGGTTCCCAATCCCCGACAAGACTGGTACCCTTTCACGTCCAAATCTCTCAAACTCCGGGAGAGATTCTCAAAACCAAGGTTGACATGTTTCGAGTTCCTCTCAACATTTTGGAAATCCCGCTGAAACTTTGGACATTCTTGCGAAGGGTTCCCTATCCCCGACAAGACTGGTACCCTTTCACGTCCAAATCTCTCAAACTCCGGGAGGGATTCTCAAAACCAAGGTTGACATGTTTCGAGTTCCTCTCAACATTTTGGAAATCCCGCTGAAACTTTGGACATTCTGGCGAAGGGTTCCCAATCCCCGACAAGACTGGTACCCTTTCACGTCCAAATCTCTCAAACTCCGGGAGAGATTCTCAAAACCAAGGTTGACATGTTTCATGTTCCTCTCAACATTTTGGAAATCCCGCTGAAACTTTGGACATTCTGGCGAAGGGTTCCCAATCCCCGACAAGACTGGTACCCTTTCACGTCCAAATCTCTCAAACTCCGGGAGAGATTCTCAAAACCGAGGTTGACATGTTTCGAGTTCCTCTCAACATTTTGGAAATCCCGCTGAAACTTTGGACATTCTTGCGAAGGGTTCCCAATCCCCGACAAGACTGGTACCCTTTCACGTCCAAATCTCTCGAACTCCGGGAGAGATTCTCAAAACCAAGGTTGACATGTTTCGTGTTCCTCTCAACATTTTGGAAATCCCGCTGAAACTTTGGACATTCTCGCGAAGGGTTCCCAATCCCCGACAAGACTGGTACCCTTTCACGTCCAAATCTCTCAAACTCCGGGAGAGATTCTCAAAACCGAGGTTGACATGTTTCGAGTTCCTCTCAACATTTTGGAAATCCCGCTGAAACTTTGGACATTCTCGCGAAGGGTTCCCAATCCCCGACAAGACTGGTACCCTTTGACGTCGAAATCTCTCAAACTCCGGGAGAGATTCTCAAAACCGAGGTTGACATGTTTCGAGTTCCTCTCAACATTTTGGAAATCCCGCTGAAACTTTGGACGTTCTCGCGAAGGGTTCCCAAATCCCGACAAGACTGGTACCCTTTCACGTCCAAATCTCTCAAACTCCGGGAGAGATTCTCAAAACCAAGGTTGACATGTTTCGAGTTCCTCTCAACATTTTGGAAATCCCGCTGAAACTTTGGACATTCTCGCGAAGGGTTCCCAATCCCCGACAAGACTGGTACCCTTTCACGTCCAAATCTCTCAAACTCCGGGAGAGATTCTCAAAACCAAGGTTGACATGTTTCGAGTTCCTCTCAACATTTTGGAAATCCCGCTGAAACTTTGGACATTCTCGCGAAGGGTTCCCAATCCCCGACAAGACTGGTACTCTTTCACGTCCAAATCTCTCAAACTCCGGGAGAGATTCTCAAAACCGAGGTTGACATGTTTCGAGTTCCTCTCATCATTTTGGAAATCCCGCTGAAACTTTGCACATTCTCGCGAAGGGTTCCCAATCCCCGACAAGACTGGTACCCTTTCACGTCCAAATCTCTCAAACTCCGGGAGAGATTCTCAAAACCAAGGTTGACATGTTTCGAGTTCCTCTCAACATTTTGGAAATCCCGCTGAAACTTTGGACATTCTGGCGAAGGGTTCCCAATCCCCGACAAGACTGGTACCCTTTCACGTCCAAATCTCTCAAACTCCGGGAGAGATTCTCAAAACCAAGGTTGACATGTTTCGAGTTCCTGTCAACATTTTGGAAATCCCGCTGAAACTTTGGACATTCTCGCGAAGGGTTCCCAATCCCCGACAAGACTGGTACCCTTTCACGTCCAAATCTCTCAAACTCCGGGAGAGATTCTCAAAACCAAGGTTGACATGTTTCGAGTTCTTCTCAACATTTTGGAAATCCCGCTGAAACTTTGGACATTCTCGCGAAGGGTTCCCAATCCCCGACAAGACTGGTACCCTTTCACGTCCAAATCTCTCAAACTCCGGGAGAGATTCTCAAAACCGAGGTTGACATGTTTCGAGTTCCTCTCAACATTTTGGAAATCCCGCTGAAACTTTGGACATTCTGGCGAAGGGTTCCCAATCCCCGACAAGACTGGTACCCATTCACGTCCAAATCTCTCGAACTCCGGGAGAGATTCTCAAAACCAAGGTTGACATGTTTCGAGTTCCTCTCAACATTTTGGAAATCCCGCTGAAACTTTGGACATTCTTGCGAAGGGTTCCCAATCCCCGACAAGACTGGTACCCTTTCACGTCCAAATCTCTCAAACTCCGGGAGAGATTCTCAAAACCGAGGTTGACATGTTTCGAGTTCCTCTCAACATTTTGGAAATCCCGCTGAAACTTTGGACATTCTCGCGAAGGGTTCCCAATCCCCGACAAGACTGGTACCCTTTCACGTCCAAATCTCTCAAACTCCGGGAGAGATTCTCAAAACCGAGGTTGACATGTTTCGAGTTCCTCTCAACAGTTTGGAAATCCCGCTGAAACTTTGGACATTCTCGCGAAGGGTTCCCAATCCCCGACAAGACTGGTATCCTTTCAGTCCAAATCTCTCAATCTCCGGAAGAGATTCTCAAAACCGAGGGTGACATGTTTCGAGTTCCTCTCAACATTTTGGAAATCCCGCTGAAACTTTGGACATTCTGGCGAAGGGTTCCCAATCCCCGACAAGACTGGTACCCTTTCACGTCCAAATCTCTCAAACTCCGGGAGAGATTCTCAAAACCAAGGTTGACATGTTTCGAGTTCCTCTCAACATTTTGGAAATCCCGCTGAAACTTTGGACATTCTTGCGAAGGGTTCCCTATCCCCGACAAGACTGGTACCCTTTCACGTCCAAATCTCTCAAACTCCGGGAGGGATTCTCAAAACCAAGGTTGACATGTTTCGAGTTCCTCTCAACATTTTGGAAATCCCGCTGAAACTTTGGACATTCTCGCGAAGGGTTCCCAATCCCCGACAAGACTGGTACCCTTTCACGTCCAAATCTCTCAAACTCCGGGAGAGATTCTCAAAACCAAGGTTGACATGTTTCGTGTTCCTCTCAACATTTTGGAAATCCCGCTGAAACTTTGGACATTCTGGCGAAGGGTTCCCAATCCCCGACAAGACTGGTACCCTTTCACGTCCAAATCTCTCAAACTCCGGGAGAGATTCTCAAAACCGAGGTTGACATGTTTCGAGTTCCTCTCAACATTTTGGAAATCCCGCTGAAACTTTGGACATTCTTGCGAAGGGTTCCCAATCCCCGACAAGACTGGTACCCTTTCACGTCCAAATCTCTCAAACTCCGGGAGAGATTCTCAAAACCAAGGTTGACATGTTTCGTGTTCCTCTCAACATTTTGGAAATCCCGCAGAAACTTTGGACATTCTCGCGAAGGGTTCCCAATCCCCGACAAGACTGGTACCCTTTCACGTCCAAATCTCTCAAACTCCGGGAGAGATTCTCAAAACCGAGGTTGACATGTTTCGAGTTCCTCTCAACATTTTGGAAATCCTGCTGAAACTTTGGACATTCTCGCGAAGGGTTCCCAATCCCCGACAAGACTGGTACCCTTTCACGTCCAAATCTCTCAAACTCCGGGAGAGATTCTCAAAACCAAGGTTGACATGTTTCGTGTTCCTCTCAACATTTTGGAAATCCCGCTGAAACTTTGGACATTCTCGCGAAGGGTTCCCAATCCCCGACAAGACTGGTACTCTTTCACGTCCAAATCTCTCAAACTCCGGGAGAGATTCTCAAAACCGAGGTTGACATGTTTCGAGTTCCTCTCAACATTTTGGAAATCCCGCTGAAACTTTGGACATTCTCGCGAAGGGTTCCCAATCCCCGACAAGACTGGTACCCTTTCACGTCCAAATCTCTCAAACTCTGGGAGAGATTCTCAAAACCAAGGTTGACATGTTTCGAGTTCCTCTCAACATTTTGGAAATCCCGCTGAAACTTTGCACATTCTCGCGAAGGGTTCCCAATCCCCGACAAGACTGGTACCCTTTCACGTCCAAATCTCTCAAACTCCGGGAGAGATTCTCAAAACCGAGGTTGACATGTTTCGAGTTCCTCTCAACATTTTGGAAATCCCGCTGAAACTTTGCACATTCTCGCGAAGGGTTCCCAATCCCCGACAAGACTGGTACCCTTTCACGTCCAAATCTCTCAAACTCCGGGAGAGATTCTCAAAACCAAGGTTGACATGTTTCGAGTTCCTCTCAACATTTTGGAAATCCCGCTGAAACTTTGCACATTCTCGCGAAGGGTTCCCAATCCCCGACAAGACTGGTACCCTTTCACGTCCAAATCTCTCAAACTCCGGGAGAGATTCTCAAAACCGAGGTTGACATGTTTCGAGTTCCTCTCAACATTTTGGAAATCCCGCTGAAACTTTGGACATTCTCGCGAAGGGTTCCCAATCCCCGACAAGACTGGTACCCTTTGACGTCGAAATCTCTCAAACTCCGGGAGAGATTCTCAAAACCGAGGTTGACATGTTTCGAGTTCCTCTCAACATTTTGGAAATCCCGCTGAAACTTTGGACATTCTCGCGAAGGGTTCCCAAATCCCGACAAGACTGGTACCCTTTCACGTCCAAATCTCTCAAACTCCGGGAGAGATTCTCAAAACCAAGGTTGACATGTTTCGAGTTCCTCTCAACATTTTGGAAATCCCGCTGAAACTTTGGACATTCTCGCGAAGGGTTCCCAATCCCCGACAAGACTGGTACCCTTTCACGTCCAAATCTCTCAAACTCCGGGAGAGATTCTCAAAACCAAGGTTGACATGTTTCGAGTTCCTCTCAACATTTTGGAAATCCCGCTGAAACTTTGGACATTCTCGCGAAGGGTTCCCAATCCCCGACAAGACTGGTACTCTTTCACGTCCAAATCTCTCAAACTCCGGGAGAGATTCTCAAAACCGAGGTTGACATGTTTCGAGTTCCTCTCAACATTTTGGAAATCCCGCTGAAACTTTGGACATTCTCGCGAAGGGGTCCCAATCCCCGACAAGACTGGTACCCTTTCACGTCCAAATCTCTCAAACTGCGGGAGAGATTCTCAAAACCAAGGTTGACATGTTTCGAGTTCCTCTCAACATTTTGGAAATCCCGCTGAAACTTTGCACATTCTCGCGAAGGGTTCCCAATCCCCGACAAGACTGGTACCCTTTCACGTCCAAATCTCTCAAACTCCGGGAGAGATTCTCAAAACCAAGGTTGACATGTTTCGAGTTCCTGTCAACATTTTGGAAATCCCGCTGAAACTTTGCACATTCTGGCGAAGGGTTCCCAATCCCCGACAAGACTGGTACCCTTTCACGTCCAAATCTCTCAAACTCCGGGAGAGATTCTCAAAACCAAGGTTGACATGTTTCGTGTTCCTCTCAACATTTTGGAAATCCCGCTGAAACTTTGGACATTCTGGCGAAGGGTTCCCAATCCCCGACAAGACTGGTACCCTTTCACGTCCAAATCTCTCAAACTCCGGGAGAGATTCTCAAAACCAAGGTTGACATGTTTCGAGTTCCTCTCAACATTTTGGAAATCCCGCTGAAACTTTGGACATTCTGGCGAAGGGTTCCCAATCCCCGACAAGACTGGTACCCTTTCACGTCCAAATCTCTCAAACTCCGGGAGAGATTCTCAAAACCGAGGTTGACATGTTTCGAGTTCCTCTCAACATTTTGGAAATCCCGCTGAAACTTTGGACATTCTCGCGAAGGGTTCCCAATCCCCGACAAGACTGGTACCCTTTCACGTCCAAATCTCTCAAACTCCGGGAGAGATTCTCAAAACCGAGGTTGACATGTTTCGAGTTCCTCTCAACATTTTGGAAATCCCGCTGAAACTTTGGACATTCTCGCGAAGGGTTCCCAATCCCCGACAAGACTGGTACCCTTTCATGTCCAAATCTCTCAAACTCCGGGAGAGATTCTCAAAACCAAGGTTGACATGTTTCGAGTTCCTCTCAACATTTTGGAAATCCCGCTGAAACTTTGGACATTCTCGCGAAGGGTTCCCAAATCCCGACAAGACTGGTACCCTTTCACGTCCAAATCTCTCAAACTCCGGGAGAGATTCTCAAAACCAAGGTTGACATGTTTCGAGTTCCTCTCAACATTTTGGAAATCCCGCTGAAACTTTGGACATTCTCGCGAAGGGTTCCCAATCCCCGACAAGACTGGTACCCTTTCACGTCCAAATCTCTCAAACTCCGGGAGAGATTCTCAAAACCAAGGTTGACATGTTTCGAGTTCCTCTCAACATTTTGGAAATCCCGCTGAAACTTTGGACATTCTCGCGAAGGGTTCCCAATCCCCGACAAGACTGGTACTCTTTCACGTCCAAATCTCTCAAACTCCGGGAGAGATTCTCAAAACCGAGGTTGACATGTTTCGAGTTCCTCTCAACATTTTGGAAATCCCGCTGAAACTTTGGACATTCTCGCGAAGGGTTCCCAATCCCCGACAAGACTGGTACCCTTTCACGTCCAAATCTCTCAAACTCCGGGAGAGATTCTCAAAACCAAGGTTGACATGTTTCGAGTTCCTCTCAACATTTTGGAAATCCCGCTGAAACTTTGGACATTCTGGCGAAGGGTTCCCAATCCCCGACAAGACTGGTACCCTTTCACGTCCAAATCTCTCAAACTCCGGGAGAGATTCTCAAAACCAAGGTTGACATGTTTCGAGTTCCTGTCAACATTTTGGAAATCCCGCTGAAACTTTGGACATTCTCGCGAAGGGTTCCCAATCCCCGACAAGACTGGTACCCTTTCACGTCCAAATCTCTCAAACTCCGGGAGAGATTCTCAAAACCAAGGTTGACATGTTTCGTGTTCCTCTCAACATTTTGGAAATCCCGCTGAAACTTTGGACATTCTGGCGAAGGGTTCCCAATCCCCGACAAGACTGGTACCCTTTCACGTCCAAATCTCTCAAACTCCGGGAGAGATTCTCAAAACCAAGGTTGACATGTTTCGAGTTCCTCTCAACATTTTGGAAATCCCGCTGAAACTTTGGACATTCTGGCGAAGGGTTCCCAATCCCCGACAAGACTGGTACCCTTTCACGTCCAAATCTCTCAAACTCCGGGAGAGATTCTCAAAACCGAGGTTGACATGTTTCGAGTTCCTCTCAACATTTTGGAAATCCCGCTGAAACTTTGGACATTCTCGCGAAGGGTTCCCAATCCCCGACAAGACTGGTACCCTTTCACGTCCAAATCTCTCAAACTCCGGGAGAGATTCTCAAAACCGAGGTTGACATGTTTCGAGTTCCTCTCAACATTTTGGAAATCCCGCTGAAACTTTGGACATTCTCGCGAAGGGTTCCCAATCCCCGACAAGACTGGTACCCTTTCATGTCCAAATCTCTCAAACTCCGGGAGAGATTCTCAAAACCAAGGTTGACATGATTCGAGTTCCTCTCAACATTTTGGAAATCCCGCTGAAACTTTGGACATTCTCGCGAAGGGTTCCCAATCCCCGACAAGACTGGTACCCTTTCACGTCCAAATCTCTCAAACTCCGGGAGAGATTCTCAAAACCAAGGTTGACATGTTTCGAGTTCCTCTCAACAGTTTGGAAATCCCGCTGAAACTTTGGACATTCTCGCGAATGGTTCCCAATCCCCGACAAGACTGGTACCCTTTCACGTCCAAATCTCTCAAACTCCGGGAGAGATTCTCAAAACCGAGGTTGACATGTTTCGAGTTCCTCTCAACATTTTGGAAATCCCGCTGAAACTTTGGACATTCTCGCGAAGGGTTCCCAATTCCCGACAAGACTGGTACCCTTTCACGTCCAAATCTCTCAAACTCCGGGAGAGATTCTCAAAACCGAGGTTGACATGTTTCGAGTTCCTCTCAACATTTTGGAAATCCCGCTGAAACTTTGGACATTCTCGCGAAGGGTTCCCAATTCCCGACAAGACTGGTACCCTTTCACGTCCAAATCTCTCAAACTCCGGGAGAGATTCTCAAAACCAAGGTTGACATGTTTCGTGTTCCTCTCAACATTTTGGAAATCCCGCTGAAACTTTGGACATTCTGGCGAAGGGTTCCCAATCCCCGACAAGACTGGTACCCTTTCACGTCCAAATATCTCAAACTCCGGGAGAGATTCTCAAAACCAAGGTTGACATGTTTCGTGTTCCTCTCAACATTTTGGAAATCCCGCTGAAACTTTGGACATTCTGGCGAAGGGTTCCCAATCCCCGACAAGACTGGTACCCTTTCACGTCCAAATCTCTCAAACTCCGGGAGAGATTCTCAAAACCGAGGTTGACATGTTTCGAGTTCCTCTCAACATTTTGGAAATCCCGCTGAAACTTTGGACATTCTCGCGAAGGGTTCCCAATCCCCGACAAGACTGGTACCCTTTGATGTCGAAATCTCTCAAACTCCGGGAGAGATTCTCAAAACCGAGGTTGACATGTTTCGAGTTCCTCTCAACATTTTGGAAATCCCGCTGAAACTTTGGACATTCTCGCGAAGGGTTCCCAAATCCCGACAAGACTGGTACCCTTTCACGTCCAAATCTCTCAAACTCCGGGAGAGATTCTCAAAACCGAGGTTGACATGTTTCGAGTTCCTCTCAACATTTTGGAAATCCCGCTGAAACTTTGGACATTCTCGCGAAGGGTTCCCAATCCCCGACAAGACTGGTACCCTTTCACGTCCAAATCTCTCAAACTCCGGGAGAGATTCTCAAAACCAAGGTTGACATGTTTCGAGTTCCTCTCAACATTTTGGAAATCCCGCTGAAACTTTGGACATTCTCGCGAAGGGTTCCCAATCCCCGACAAGACTGGTACTCTTTCACGTCCAAATCTCTCAAACTCCGGGAGAGATTCTCAAAACCGAGGTTGACATGTTTCGAGTTCCTCTCAACATTTTGGAAATCCCGCTGAAACTTTGGACATTCTCGCGAAGGGTTCCCAATCCCCGACAAGACTGGTACCCTTTCACGTCCAAATCTCTCAAACTCCGGGAGAGATTCTCAAAACCAAGGTTGACATGTTTCGAGTTCCTCTCAACATTTTGGAAATCCCGCTGAAACTTTGGACATTCTGGCGAAGGGTTCCCAATCCCCGACAAGACTGGTACCCTTTCACGTCCAAATCTCTCAAACTCCGGGAGAGATTCTCAAAACCAAGGTTGACATGTTTCGAGTTCCTGTCAACATTTTGGAAATCCCGCTGAAACTTTGGACATTCTCGCGAAGGGTTCCCAATCCCCGACAAGACTGGTACCCTTTCACGTCCAAATCTCTCAAACTCCGGGAGAGATTCTCAAAACCAAGGTTGACATGTTTCGTGTTCCTCTCAACATTTTGGAAATCCCGCTGAAACTTTGGACATTCTGGCGAAGGGTTCCCAATCCCCGACAAGACTGGTACCCTTTCACGTCCAAATCTCTCAAACTCCGGGAGAGATTCTCAAAACCAAGGTTGACATGTTTCGAGTTCCTCTCAACATTTTGGAAATCCCGCTGAAACTTTGGACATTCTGGCGAAGGGTTCCCAATCCCCGACAAGACTGGTACCCTTTCACGTCCAAATCTCTCAAACTCCGGGAGAGATTCTCAAAACCGAGGTTGACATGTTTCGAGTTCCTCTCAACATTTTGGAAATCCCGCTGAAACTTTGGACATTCTCGCGAAGGGTTCCCAATCCCCGACAAGACTGGTACCCTTTCACGTCCAAATCTCTCAAACTCCGGGAGAGATTCTCAAAACCGAGGTTGACATGTTTCGAGTTCCTCTCAACATTTTGGAAATCCCGCTGAAACTTTGGACATTCTCGCGAAGGGTTCCCAATCCCCGACAAGACTGGTACCCTTTCATGTCCAAATCTCTCAAACTCCGGGAGAGATTCTCAAAACCAAGGTTGACATGATTCGAGTTCCTCTCAACATTTTGGAAATCCCGCTGAAACTTTGGACATTCTCGCGAAGGGTTCCCAATCCCCGACAAGACTGGTACCCTTTCACGTCCAAATCTCTCAAACTCCGGGAGAGATTCTCAAAACCAAGGTTGACATGTTTCGAGTTCCTCTCAACAGTTTGGAAATCCCGCTGAAACTTTGGACATTCTCGCGAATGGTTCCCAATCCCCGACAAGACTGGTACCCTTTCACGTCCAAATCTCTCAAACTCCGGGAGAGATTCTCAAAACCGAGGTTGACATGTTTCGAGTTCCTCTCAACATTTTGGAAATCCCGCTGAAACTTTGGACATTCTGGCGAAGGGTTCCCAATTCCCGACAAGACTGGTACCCTTTCACGTCCAAATCTCTCAAACTCCGGGAGAGATTCTCAAAACCAAGGTTGACATGTTTCGTGTTCCTCTCAACATTTTGGAAATCCCGCTGAAACTTTGGACATTCTGGCGAAGGGTTCCCAATCCCCGACAAGACTGGTACCCTTTCACGTCCAAATCTCTCAAACTCCGGGAGAGATTCTCAAAACCAAGGTTCACATGTTTCGAGTTCCTCTCAACATTTTGGAAATCCCGCTGAAACTTTGGACATTCTCGCGAAGGGTTCCCAATCCCCGACAAGACTGGTACCCTTTCACGTCCAAATCTCTCAAACTCCGGGAGAGATTCTCAAAACCGAGGTTGACATGTTTCGAGTTCCTGTCAACATTTTGGAAATCCCGCTGAAACTTTGGACATTCTCGCGAAGGGTTCCCAATCCCCAACAAGACTGGTACCCTTTCACGTCCAAATCTCTCAAACTCCGGGAGAGATTCTCAAAACCAAGGTTGACATGATTCGAGTTCCTCTCAACATTTTGGAAATCCTGCTGAAACTTTGGACATTCTCGCGAAGAGTTCCCAATCCCCGACAAGACTGGTACCCTTTCACGTCCAAATCTCTCAAACTCCGGGAGAGATTCTCAAAACCAAGGTTGACATGTTTCGAGTTCCTCTCAACATTTTGGAAATCCCGCTGAAACTTTGGACATTCTCGCGAAGGGTTCCCAATCCCCGACAAGACTGGTACCCTTTCACGTCCAAATCTCTCAAACTCCGGGAGAGATTCTCAAAACCGAGGTTGACATGTTTCGAGTTCCTCTCAACATTTTGGAAATCCCGCTGAAACTTTGGACATTCTGGCGAAGGGTTCCCAATCCCCGACAAGACTGGTACCCTTTCATGTCCAAATCTCTCAAACTCCGGGAGAGATTCTCAAAACCAAGGTTGACATGTTTCGAGTTCCTTTCAACATTTTGGAAATCCCGCTGAAACTTTGGACATTGTGGTGAAGGGTTCCCAATCCCCGACAAGACTGGTACCCTTTCACGTCCAAATCTCTCAAACTCCGGGAGAGATTCTCAAAACCAAGGTTGACATGTTTCGTGTTCCTCTCAACATTTTGGAAATCCCGCTGAAACTTTGCACATTCTCGCGAAGGGTTCCCAATCCCCGACAAGACTGGTACCCTTTCACGTCCAAATCTCTCAAACTCCGGGAGAGATTCTCAAAACCGAGGTTGACATGTTTCGAGTTCCTCTCAACATTTTGGAAATCCCGCTGAAACTTTGGACATTCTTGCGAAGGGTTCCCAATCCCCGACAAGACTGGTACCCTTTCACGTCCAAATCTCTCGAACTCCGGGAGAGATTCTCAAAACCAAGGTTGACATGTTTCGAGTTCCTCTCAACATTTTGGAAATCCCGCTGAAACTTTGGACATTCTCGCGAAGGGTTCCCAATCCCCGACAAGACTGGTACCCTTTCACGTCCAAATCTCTCAAACTCCGGGAGAGATTCTCAAAACCAAGGTTGACATGTTTCAAGTTCCTCTCAACATTTTGGAAATCCCGCTGAAACTTTGGACATTCTCGCGAAGGGTTCCCAATCCCCGACAAGACTGGTACCCTTTCACGTCCAAATCTCTCAAACTCCGGGAGAGATTCTCAAAACCGAGGTTGACATGTTTCGAGTTCCTGTCAACATTTTGGAAATCCCGCTGAAACTTTGGACATTCTCGCGAAGGGTTCCCAATCCCCGACAAGACTGGTACCCTTTCACGTCCAAATCTCTCAAACTCCGGGAGAGATTCTCAAAACCAAGGTTGACATGATTCGAGTTCCTCTCAACATTTTGGAAATCCTGCTGAAACTTTGGACATTCTCGCGAAGAGTTCCCAATCCCCGACAAGACTGGTACCCTTTCACGTCCAAATCTCTCAAACTCCGGGAGAGATTCTCAAAACCAAGGTTGACATGTTTCGAGTTCCTCTCAACATTTTGGAAATCCCGCTGAAACTTTGGACATTCTCGCGAAGGGTTCCCAATCCCCGACAAGACTGGTACCCTTTCACGTCCAAATCTCTCAAACTCCGGGAGAGATTCTCAAAACCGAGGTTGACATGTTTCGAGTTCCTCTCAACATTTTGGAAATCCCGCTGAAACTTTGGACATTCTGGCGAAGGGTTCCCAATCCCCGACAAGACTGGTACCCTTTCATGTCCAAATCTCTCAAACTCCGGGAGAGATTCTCAAAACCAAGGTTGACATGTTCCGAGTTCCTTTCAACATTTTGGAAATCCCGCTGAAACTTTGGACATTGTGGTGAAGGGTTCCCAATCCCCGACAAGACTGGTACCCTTTCACGTCCAAATCTCTCAAACTCCGGGAGAGATTCTCAAAACCAAGGTTGACATGTTTCGTGTTCCTCTCAACATTTTGGAAATCCCGCTGAAACTTTGCACATTCTCGCGAAGGGTTCCCAATCCCCGACAAGACTGGTACCCTTTCACGTCCAAATCTCTCAAACTCCGGGAGAGATTCTCAAAACCGAGGTTGACATGTTTCGAGTTCCTCTCAACATTTTGGAAATCCCGCTGAAACTTTGGACATTCTTGCGAAGGGTTCCCAATCCCCGACAAGACTGGTACCCTTTCACGTCCAAATCTCTCGAACTCCGGGAGAGATTCTCAAAACCAAGGTTGACATGTTTCGAGTTCCTCTCAACATTTTGGAAATCCCGCTGAAACTTTGGACATTCTCGCGAAGGGTTCCCAATCCCCGACAAGACTGGTACCCTTTCACGTCCAAATCTCTCAAACTCCGGGAGAGATTCTCAAAACCAAGGTTGACATGTTTCGTGTTCCTCTCAACATTTTGGAAATCCCGCTGAAACTTTGGACATTCTGGCGAAGGGTTCCCAATCCCCGACAAGACTGGTACCCTTTCACGTCCAAATATCTCAAACTCCGGGAGAGATTCTCAAAACCAAGGTTCACATGTTTCGAGTTCCTGTCAACATTTTGGAAATCCCGCTGAAACTTTGGACATTCTCGCGAAGGGTTCCCAATCCCCGACAAGACTGGTACCCTTTCACGTCCAAATCTCTCAAACTCCGGGAGAGATTCTCAAAACCGAGGTTGACATGTTTCGAGTTCCTGTCAACATTTTGGAAATCCCGCTGAAACTTTGGACATTCTCGCGAAGGGTTCCCAATCCCCGACAAGACTGGTACCCTTTCACGTCCAAATCTCTCAAACTCCGGGAGAGATTCTCAAAACCAAGGTTGACATGTTTCGAGTTCCTGTCAACATTTTGGAAATCCCGCTGAAACTTTGGACATTCTTGCGAAGGGTTCCCAATCCCCGACAAGACTGGTACCCTTTCACGTCCAAATCTCTCAAACTCCGGGAGAGATTCTCAAAACCAAGGTTGACATGTTTCGAGTTCCTCTCAACATTTTGGAAATCCCGCTGAAACTTTGGACATTCTCGCGAAGGGTTCCCAATCCCCGACAAGACTGGTACCCTTTCACGTCCAAATCTCTCAAACTCCGGGAGAGATTCTCAAAACCGAGGTTGACATGTTTCGAGTTCCTCTCAACATTTTGGAAATCCCGCTGAAACTTTGGACATTCTCGCGAAGGGTTCCCAATCCCCGACAAGACTGGTACCCTTTCACGTCCAAATCTCTCAAACTCCGGGAGAGATTCTCAAAACCAAGGTTGACATGATTCGAGTTCCTCTCAACATTTTGGAAATCCTGCTGAAACTTTGGACATTCTCGCGAAGAGTTCCCAATCCCCGACAAGACTGGTACCCTTTCACGTCCAAATCTCTCAAACTCCGGGAGAGATTCTCAAAACCAAGGTTGACATGTTTCGAGTTCCTCTCAACATTTTGGAAATCCCGCTGAAACTTTGGACATTCTCGCGAAGGGTTCCCAATCCCCGACAAGACTGGTACCCTTTCACGTCCAAATCTCTCAAACTCCGGGAGAGATTCTCAAAACCGAGGTTGACATGTTTCGAGTTCCTCTCAACATTTTGGAAATCCCGCTGAAACTTTGGACATTCTGGCGAAGGGTTCCCAATCCCCGACAAGACTGGTACCCTTTCATGTCCAAATCTCTCAAACTCTGGGAGAGATTCTCAAAACCAAGGTTGACATGTTTCGAGTTCCTTTCAACATTTTGGAAATCCCGCTGAAACTTTGGACATTGTGGTGAAGGGTTCCCAATCCCCGACAAGACTGGTACCCTTTCACGTCCAAATCTCTCAAACTCCGGGAGAGATTCTCAAAACCAAGGTTGACATGTTTCGTGTTCCTCTCAACATTTTGGAAATCCCGCTGAAACTTTGCACATTCTCGCGAAGGGTTCCCAATCCCCGACAAGACTGGTACCCTTTCACGTCCAAATCTCTCAAACTCCGGGAGAGATTCTCAAAACCGAGGTTGACATGTTTCGAGTTCCTCTCAACATTTTGGAAATCCCGCTGAAACTTTGGACATTCTTGCGAAGGGTTCCCAATCCCCGACAAGACTGGTACCCTTTCACGTCCAAATCTCTCGAACTCCGGGAGAGATTCTCAAAACCAAGGTTGACATGTTTCGAGTTCCTCTCAACATTTTGGAAATCCCGCTGAAACTTTGGACATTCTCGCGAAGGGTTCCCAATCCCCGACAAGACTGGTACCCTTTCACGTCCAAATCTCTCAAACTCCGGGAGAGATTCTCAAAACCAAGGTTGACATGTTTCGTGTTCCTCTCAACATTTTGGAAATCCCGCTGAAACTTTGGACATTCTGGCGAAGGGTTCCCAATCCCCGACAAGACTGGTACCCTTTCACGTCCAAATATCTCAAACTCCGGGAGAGATTCTCAAAACCAAGGTTCACATGTTTCGAGTTCCTCTCAACATTTTGGAAATCCCGCTGAAACTTTGGACATTCTCGCGAAGGGTTCCCAATCCCCGACAAGACTGGTACCCTTTCACGTCCAAATCTCTCAAACTCCGGGAGAGATTCTCAAAACCGAGGTTGACATGTTTCGAGTTCCTGTCAACATTTTGGAAATCCCGCTGAAACTTTGGACATTCTCGCGAAGGGTTCCCAATCCCCGACAAGACTGGTACCCTTTCACGTCCAAATCTCTCAAACTCCGGGAGAGATTCTCAAAACCAAGGTTGACATGTTTCGAGTTCCTGTCAACATTTTGGAAATCCCGCTGAAACTTTGGACATTCTTGCGAAGGGTTCCCAATCCCCGACAAGACTGGTACCCTTTCACGTCCAAATCTCTCAAACTCCGGGAGAGATTCTCAAAACCAAGGTTGACATGTTTCGAGTTCCTCTCAACATTTTGGAAATCCCGCTGAAACTTTGGACATTCTCGCGAAGGGTTCCCAATCCCCGACAAGACTGGTACCCTTTCACGTCCAAATCTCTCAAACTCCGGGAGAGATTCTCAAAACCGAGGTTGACATGTTTCGAGTTCCTCTCAACATTTTGGAAATCCCGCTGAAACTTTGGACATTCTCGCGAAGGGTTCCCAATCCCCGACAAGACTGGTACCCTTTCACGTCCAAATCTCTCAAACTCCGGGAGAGATTCTCAAAACCAAGGTTGACATGATTCGAGTTCCTCTCAACATTTTGGAAATCCTGCTGAAACTTTGGACATTCTCGCGAAGAGTTCCCAATCCCCGACAAGACTGGTACCCTTTCACGTCCAAATCTCTCAAACTCCGGGAGAGATTCTCAAAACCAAGGTTGACATGTTTCGAGTTCCTCTCAACATTTTGGAAATCCCGCTGAAACTTTGGACATTCTCGCGAAGGGTTCCCAATCCCCGACAAGACTGGTACCCTTTCACGTCCAAATCTCTCAAACTCCGGGAGAGATTCTCAAAACCGAGGTTGACATGTTTCGAGTTCCTCTCAACATTTTGGAAATCCCGCTGAAACTTTGGACATTCTGGCGAAGGGTTCCCAATCCCCGACAAGACTGGTACCCTTTCATGTCCAAATCTCTCAAACTCCGGGAGAGATTCTCAAAACCAAGGTTGACATGTTTCGAGTTCCTTTCAACATTTTGGAAATCCCGCTGAAACTTTGGACATTGTGGTGAAGGGTTCCCAATCCCCGACAAGACTGGTACCCTTTCACGTCCAAATCTCTCAAACTCCGGGAGAGATTCTCAAAACCAAGGTTGACATGTTTCGTGTTCCTCTCAACATTTTGGAAATCCCGCTGAAACTTTGCACATTCTCGCGAAGGGTTCCCAATCCCCGACAAGACTGGTACCCTTTCACGTCCAAATCTCTCAAACTCCGGGAGAGATTCTCAAAACCGAGGTTGACATGTTTCGAGTTCCTCTCAACATTTTGGAAATCCCGCTGAAACTTTGGACATTCTTGCGAAGGGTTCCCAATCCCCGACAAGACTGGTACCCTTTCACGTCCAAATCTCTCAAACTCCGGGAGAGATTCTCAAAACCAAGGTTGACATGTTTCGAGTTCCTCTCAACATTTTGGAAATCCCGCTGAAACTTTGGACATTCTCGCGAAGGGTTCCCAATCCCCGACAAGACTGGTACCCTTTCACGTCCACATCTCTCGAACTCCGGGAGAGATTCTCAAAACCAAGGTTGACATGTTTCGAGTTCCTCTCAACATTTTGGAAATCCCGCTGAAACTTTGCACATTCTCGCGAAGGGTTCCCAATCCCCGACAAGACTGGTACCCTTTCACGTCCAAATCTCTCAAACTCCGGGAGAGATTTTCAAAACCAAGGTTGACATGTTTCGAGTTCCTCTCAACATTTTGGAAATCCCGCTGAAACTTTGGACATTCTCGCGAAGGGTTCCCAATCCCCGACAAGACTGGTACCCTTTCACGTCCAAATCTCTCAAACTCCGGGAGAGATTCTCAAAACCAAGGTTGACATGTTTCGTGTTCCTCTCAACATTTTGGAAATCCCGCTGAAACTTTGGACATTCTCGCGAAGGGTTCCCAATCCCCGACAAGACTGGTACCCTTTCACGTCCAAATCTCTCAAACTCCGGGAGAGATTCTCAAAACCGAGGTTGACATGTTTCGAGTTCCTCTCAACATTTTGGAAATCCCGCTGAAACTTTGGACATTCTTGCGAAGGGTTCCCAATCCCCGACAAGACTGGTACCCTTTCACGTCCAAATCTCTCAAACTCCGGGAGAGATTCTCAAAACCAAGGTTGACATGTTTCGAGTTCCTCTCAACATTTTGGAAATCCCGCTGAAAATTTGGACATTCTCGCGAAGGGTTCCCAATCCCCGACAAGACTGGTACCCTTTCACGTCCAAATCTCTCAAACTCCGGGAGAGATTCTCAAAACCAAGGTTGACATGTTTCGAGTTCCTCTCAACATTTTGGAAATCCCGCTGAAACTTTGGACATTCTCGCGAAGGGTTCCCAATCCCCGACAAGACTGGTACCCTTTCACGTCCAAATCTCTCAAACTCCGGGAGAGATTCTCAAAACCAAGGTTGACATGTTTCGAGTTCCTCTCAACATTTTGGAAATCCCGCTGAAACTTTGGACATTCTCGCGAAGGGTTCCCAATCCCCGACAAGACTGGTACCCTTTCACATCCAAATCTCTCAAACTCCGGGAGAGATTCTCAAAACCAAGGTTGACATGTTTCGTGTTCCTCTCAACATTTTGGAAATCCCGCTGAAACTTTGGACATTCTCGCGAAGGGTTCCCAATCCCCGACAAGACTGGTACCCTTTCACGTCCAAATCTCTCAAACTCCGGGAGAGATTCTCAAAACCGAGGTTGACATGTTTCGAGTTCCTCTCAACATTTTGGAAATCCCGCTGAAACTTTGGACATTCTTGCGAAGGGTTCCCAATCCCCGACAAGACTGGTACCCTTTCACGTCCAAATCTCTCAAACTCCGGGAGAGATTCTCAAAACCGAGGTTGACATGTTTCGAGTTCCTCTCAACATTTTGGAAATCCCGCTGAAAATTTGGACATTCTCGCGAAGGGTTCCCAATCCCCGACAAGACTGGTACCCTTTCACGTCCAAATCTCTCAAACTCCGGGAGAGATTCTCAAAACCAAGGTTGACATGTTTCGAGTTCCTCTCAACATTTTGGAAATCCCGCTGAAACTTTGGACATTCTGGCGAAGGGTTCCCAATCCCCGACAAGACTGGTACCCTTTCACGTCCAAATCTCTCAAACTCCGGGAGAGATTCTCAAAACCGAGGTTGACATGTTTCGAGTTCCTCTCAACAGTTTGGAAATCCCGCTGAAACTTTGGACATTCTCGCGAAGGGTTCCCAATCCCCGACAAGACTGGTACCCTTTCACGTCCAAATCTCTCAATCTCCGGAAGAGATTCTCAAAACCGAGGGTGACATGTTTCGAGTTCCTCTCAACATTTTGGAAATCCCGCTGAAACTTTGGACATTCTGGCGAAGGGTTCCCAATCCCCGACAAGACTGGTACCCTTTCACGTCCAAATCTCTCAAACTCCGGGAGAGATTCTCAAAACCAAGGTTGACATGTTTCGAGTTCCTCTCAACATTTTGGAAATCCCGCTGAAACTTTGGACATTCTTGCGAAGGGTTCCCTATCCCCGACAAGACTGGTACCCTTTCACGTCCAAATCTCTCAAACTCCGGGAGGGATTCTCAAAACCAAGGTTGACATGTTTCGAGTTCCTCTCAACATTTTGGAAATCCCGCTGAAACTTTGGACATTCTCGCGAAGGGTTCCCAATCCCCGACAAGACTGGTACCCTTTCACGTCCAAATCTCTCAAACTCCGGGAGAGATTCTCAAAACCAAGGTTGACATGTTTCGTGTTCCTCTCAACATTTTGGAAATCCCGCTGAAACTTTGGACATTCTGGCGAAGGGTTCCCAATCCCCGACAAGACTGGTACCCTTTCACGTCCAAATCTCTCAAACTCCGGGAGAGATTCTCAAAACCGAGGTTGACATGTTTCGAGTTCCTCTCAACATTTTGGAAATCCCGCTGAAACTTTGGACATTCTTGCGAAGGGTTCCCAATCCCCGACAAGACTGGTACCCTTTCACGTCCAAATCTCTCAAACTCCGGGAGAGATTCTCAAAACCAAGGTTGACATGTTTCGTGTTCCTCTCAACATTTTGGAAATCCCGCTGAAACTTTGGACATTCTCGCGAAGGGTTCCCAATCCCCGACAAGACTGGTACTCTTTCACGTCCAAATCTCTCAAACTCCGGGAGAGATTCTCAAAACCGAGGTTGACATGTTTCGAGTTCCTCTCAACATTTTGGAAATCCCGCAGAAACTTTGGACATTCTCGCGAAGGGTTCCCAATCCCCGACAAGACTGGTACCCTTTCACGTCCAAATCTCTCAAACTCTGGGAGAGATTCTCAAAACCAAGGTTGACATGTTTCGAGTTCCTCTCAACATTTTGGAAATCCCGCTGAAACTTTGCACATTCTCGCGAAGGGTTCCCAATCCCCGACAAGACTGGTACCCTTTCACGTCCAAATCTCTCAAACTCCGGGAGAGATTCTCAAAACCGAGGTTGACATGTTTCGAGTTCCTCTCAACATTTTGGAAATCCCGCTGAAACTTTGCACATTCTCGCGAAGGGTTCCCAATCCCCGACAAGACTGGTACCCTTTCACGTCCAAATCTCTCAAACTCCGGGAGAGATTCTCAAAACCAAGGTTGACATGTTTCGAGTTCCTCTCAACATTTTGGAAATCCCGCTGAAACTTTGCACATTCTCGCGAAGGGTTCCCAATCCCCGACAAGACTGGTACCCTTTCACGTCCAAATCTCTCAAACTCCGGGAGAGATTCTCAAAACCGAGGTTGACATGTTTCGAGTTCCTCTCAACATTTTGGAAATCCCGCTGAAACTTTGGACATTCTCGCGAAGGGTTCCCAATCCCCGACAAGACTGGTACCCTTTGACGTCGAAATCTCTCAAACTCCGGGAGAGATTCTCAAAACCGAGGTTGACATGTTTCGAGTTCCTCTCAACATTTTGGAAATCCCGCTGAAACTTTGGACATTCTCGCGAAGGGTTCCCAAATCCCGACAAGACTGGTACCCTTTCACGTCCAAATCTCTCAAACTCCGGGAGAGATTCTCAAAACCGAGGTTGACATGTTTCGAGTTCCTCTCAACATTTTGGAAATCCCGCTGAAACTTTGGACATTCTCGCGAAGGGTTCCCAATCCCCGACAAGACTGGTACCCTTTCACGTCCAAATCTCTCAAACTCCGGGAGAGATTCTCAAAACCAAGGTTGACATGTTTCGAGTTCCTCTCAACATTTTGGAAATCCCGCTGAAACTTTGGACATTCTCGCGAAGGGTTCCCAATCCCCGACAAGACTGGTACCCTTTGACGTCGAAATCTCTCAAACTCCGGGAGAGATTCTCAAAACCGAGGTTGACATGTTTCGAGTTCCTCTCAACATTTTGGAAATCCCGCTGAAACTTTGGACATTCTCGCGAAGGGTTCCCAAATCCCGACAAGACTGGTACCCTTTCACGTCCAAATCTCTCAAACTCCGGGAGAGATTCTCAAAACCGAGGTTGACATGTTTCGAGTTCCTCTCAACATTTTGGAAATCCCGCTGAAACTTTGGACATTCTCGCGAAGGGTTCCCAATCCCCGACAAGACTGGTACCCTTTCACGTCCAAATCTCTCAAACTCCGGGAGAGATTCTCAAAACCAAGGTTGACATGTTTCGAGTTCCTCTCAACATTTTGGAAATCCCGCTGAAACTTTGGACATTCTCGCGAAGGGTTCCCAATCCCCGACAAGACTGGTACTCTTTCACGTCCAAATCTCTCAAACTCCGGGAGAGATTCTCAAAACCGAGGTTGACATGTTTTGAGTTCCTCTCAACATTTTGGAAATCCCGCTGAAACTTTGGACATTCTCGCGAAGGGTTCCCAATCCCCGACAAGACTGGTACCCTTTCACGTCCAAATCTCTCAAACTCCGGGAGAGATTCTCAAAACCAAGGTTGACATGTTTCGAGTTCCTCTCAACATTTTGGAAATCCCGCTGAAACTTTGGACATTCTGGCGAAGGGTTCCCAATCCCCGACAAGACTGGTACCCTTTCACGTCCAAATCTCTCAAACTCCGGGAGAGATTCTCAAAACCAAGGTTGACATGTTTCGAGTTCCTGTCAACATTTTGGAAATCCCGCTGAAACTTTGGACATTCTCGCGAAGGGTTCCCAATCCCCGACAAGACTGGTACCCTTTCACGTCCAAATCTCTCAAACTCCGGGAGAGATTCTCAAAGCCAAGGTTGACATGTTTCGTGTTCCTCTCAACATTTTGGAAATCCCGCTGAAACTTTGGACATTCTGGCGAAGGGTTCCCAATCCCCGACAAGACTGGTACCCTTTCACGTCCAAATCTCTCAAACTCCGGGAGAGATTCTCAAAACCAAGGTTGACATGTTTCGAGTTCCTCTCAACATTTTGGAAATCCCGCTGAAACTTTGGACATTCTGGCGAAGGGTTCCCAATCCCCGACAAGACTGGTACCCTTTCACGTCCAAATCTCTCAAACTCCGGGAGAGATTCTCAAAACCGAGGTTGACATGTTTCGAGTTCCTCTCAACATTTTGGAAATCCCGCTGAAACTTTGGACATTCTCGCGAAGGGTTCCCAATCCCCGACAAGACTGGTACCCTTTCACGTCCAAATCTCTCAAACTCCGGGAGAGATTCTCAAAACCAAGGTTGACATGATTCGAGTTCCTCTCAACATTTTGGAAATCCCGCTGAAACTTTGGACATTCTCGCGAAGGGTTCCCAATCCCCGACAAGACTGGTACCCTTTCACGTCCAAATCTCTCAAACTCCGGGAGAGATTCTCAAAACCAAGGTTGACATGTTTCGAGTTCCTCTCAACAGTTTGGAAATCCCGCTGAAACTTTGGACATTCTCGCGAATGGTTCCCAATCCCCGACAAGACTGGTACCCTTTCACGTCCAAATCTCTCAAACTCCGGGAGAGATTCTCAAAACCGAGGTTGACATGTTTCGAGTTCCTCTCAACATTTTGGAAATCCCGCTGAAACTTTGGACATTCTCGCGAAGGGTTCCCAATTCCCGACAAGACTGGTACCCTTTCACGTCCAAATCTCTCAAACTCCGGGAGAGATTCTCAAAACCAAGGTTGACATGTTTCGTGTTCCTCTCAACATTTTGGAAATCCCGCTGAAACTTTGGACATTCTGGCGAAGGGTTCCCAATCCCCGACAAGACTGGTACCCTTTCACGTCCAAATATCTCAAACTCCGGGAGAGATTCTCAAAACCAAGGTTCACATGTTTCGAGTTCCTCTCAACATTTTGGAAATCCCGCTGAAACTTTGGACATTCTCGCGAAGGGTTCCCAATCCCCGACAAGACTGGTACCCTTTCACGTCCAAATCTCTCAAACTCCGGGAGAGATTCTCAAAACCAAGGTTGACATGTTTCGAGTTCCTGTCAACATTTTGGAAATCCCGCTGAAACTTTGGACATTCTCGCGAAGGGTTCCCAATCCCCGACAAGACTGGTACCCTTTCACGTCCAAATCTCTCAAACTCCGGGAGAGATTCTCAAAGCCAAGGTTGACATGTTTCGTGTTCCTCTCAACATTTTGGAAATCCCGCTGAAACTTTGGACATTCTGGCGAAGGGTTCCCAATCCCCGACAAGACTGGTACCCTTTCACGTCCAAATCTCTCAAACTCCGGGAGAGATTCTCAAAACCAAGGTTGACATGTTTCGAGTTCCTCTCAACATTTTGGAAATCCCGCTGAAACTTTGGACATTCTGGCGAAGGGTTCCCAATCCCCGACAAGACTGGTACCCTTTCACGTCCAAATCTCTCAAACTCCGGGAGAGATTCTCAAAACCGAGGTTGACATGTTTCGAGTTCCTCTCAACATTTTGGAAATCCCGCTGAAACTTTGGACATTCTCGCGAAGGGTTCCCAATCCCCGACAAGACTGGTACCCTTTCACGTCCAAATCTCTCAAACTCCGGGAGAGATTCTCAAAACCAAGGTTGACATGATTCGAGTTCCTCTCAACATTTTGGAAATCCCGCTGAAACTTTGGACATTCTCGCGAAGGGTTCCCAATCCCCGACAAGACTGGTACCCTTTCACGTCCAAATCTCTCAAACTCCGGGAGAGATTCTCAAAACCAAGGTTGACATGTTTCGAGTTCCTCTCAACAGTTTGGAAATCCCGCTGAAACTTTGGACATTCTCGCGAATGGTTCCCAATCCCCGACAAGACTGGTACCCTTTCACGTCCAAATCTCTCAAACTCCGGGAGAGATTCTCAAAACCGAGGTTGACATGTTTCGAGTTCCTCTCAACATTTTGGAAATCCCGCTGAAACTTTGGACATTCTCGCGAAGGGTTCCCAATTCCCGACAAGACTGGTACCCTTTCACGTCCAAATCTCTCAAACTCCGGGAGAGATTCTCAAAACCAAGGTTGACATGTTTCGTGTTCCTCTCAACATTTTGGAAATCCCGCTGAAACTTTGGACATTCTGGCGAAGGGTTCCCAATCCCCGACAAGACTGGTACCCTTTCACGTCCAAATATCTCAAACTCCGGGAGAGATTCTCAAAACCAAGGTTCACATGTTTCGAGTTCCTCTCAACATTTTGGAAATCCCGCTGAAACTTTGGACATTCTCGCGAAGGGTTCCCAATCCCCGACAAGACTGGTACCCTTTCACGTCCAAATCTCTCAAACTCCGGGAGAGATTCTCAAAACCGAGGTTGACATGTTTCGAGTTCCTGTCAACATTTTGGAAATCCCGCTGAAACTTTGGACATTCTGGCGAAGGGTTCCCAATCCCCGACAAGACTGGTACCCTTTCACGTCCAAATCTCTCAAACTCCGGGAGAGATTCTCAAAACCAAGGTTGACATGTTTCGAGTTCCTGTCAACATTTTGGAAATCCCGCTGAAACTTTGGACATTCTTGCGAAGGGTTCCCAATCCCAGACAAGACTGGTACCCTTTCACGTCCAAATCTCTCAAACTCCGGGAGAGATTCTCAAAACCAAGGTTGACATGTTTCGAGTTCCTCTCAACATTTTGGAAATCCCGCTGAAACTTTGGACATTCTCGCGAAGGGTTCCCAATCCCCGACAAGACTGGTACCCTTTCACGTCCAAATCTCTCAAACTCCGGGAGAGATTCTCAAAACCGAGGTTGACATGTTTCGAGTTCCTCTCAACATTTTGGAAATCCCGCTGAAACTTTGGACATTCTCGCGAAGGGTTCCCAATCCCCGACAAGACTGGTACCCTTTCACGTCCAAATCTCTCAAACTCCGGGAGAGATTCTCAAAACCAAGGTTGACATGATTCGAGTTCCTCTCAACATTTTGGAAATCCTGCTGAAACTTTGGACATTCTCGCGAAGAGTTCCCAATCCCCGACAAGACTGGTACCCTTTCACGTCCAAATCTCTCAAACTCCGGGAGAGATTCTCAAAACCAAGGTTGACATGTTTCGAGTTCCTCTCAACATTTTGGAAATCCCGCTGAAACTTTGGACA
Source organism: Streptopelia decaocto (assembly GCF_964273445.1). Taxonomy (NCBI): domain Eukaryota; kingdom Metazoa; phylum Chordata; class Aves; order Columbiformes; family Columbidae; genus Streptopelia; species Streptopelia decaocto. The sequence continues at coordinate 521,976 of NW_028116776.1, forward strand.
TTCTCGCGAAGGGTTCCCAATCCCCGACAAGACTGGTACCCTTTCACGTCCAAATCTCTCAAACTCCGGGAGAGATTCTCAAAACCGAGGTTGACATGTTTCGAGTTCCTCTCAACATTTTGGAAATCCCGCTGAAACTTTGGACATTCTCGCGAAGGGTTCCCAATCCCCGACAAGACTGGTACCCTTTCATGTCCAAATCTCTCAAACTCCGGGAGAGATTCTCAAAACCAAGGTTGACATGATTCGAGTTCCTCTCAACATTTTGGAAATCCCGCTGAAACTTTGGACATTCTCGCGAAGGGTTCCCAATCCCCGACAAGACTGGTACCCTTTCACGTCCAAATCTCTCAAACTCCGGGAGAGATTCTCAAAACCAAGGTTGACATGTTTCGAGTTCCTCTCAACAGTTTGGAAATCCCGCTGAAACTTTGGACATTCTCGCGAATGGTTCCCAATCCCCGACAAGACTGGTACCCTTTCACGTCCAAATCTCTCAAACTCCGGGAGAGATTCTCAAAACCGAGGTTGACATGTTTCGAGTTCCTCTCAACATTTTGGAAATCCCGCTGAAACTTTGGACATTCTCGCGAAGGGTTCCCAATTCCCGACAAGACTGGTACCCTTTCACGTCCAAATCTCTCAAACTCCGGGAGAGATTCTCAAAACCAAGGTTGACATGTTTCGTGTTCCTCTCAACATTTTGGAAATCCCGCTGAAACTTTGCACATTCTGGCGAAGGGTTCCCAATCCCCGACAAGACTGGTACCCTTTCACGTCCAAATATCTCAAACTCCGGGAGAGATTCTCAAAACCAAGGTTCACATGTTTCGAGTTCCTCTCAACATTTTGGAAATCCCGCTGAAACTTTGGACATTCTCGCGAAGGGTTCCCAATCCCCGACAAGACTGGTACCCTTTCACGTCCAAATCTCTCAAACTCCGGGAGAGATTCTCAAAACCGAGGTTGACATGTTTCGAGTTCCTGTCAACATTTTGGAAATCCCGCTGAAACTTTGGACATTCTCGCGAAGGGTTCCCAATCCCCGACAAGACTGGTACCCTTTCACGTCCAAATCTCTCAAACTCCGGGAGAGATTCTCAAAACCAAGGTTGACATGTTTCGAGTTCCTGTCAACATTTTGGAAATCCCGCTGAAACTTTGGACATTCTTGCGAAGGGTTCCCAATCCCCGACAAGACTGGTACCCTTTCACGTCCAAATCTCTCAAACTCCGGGAGAGATTCTCAAAACCAAGGTTGACATGTTTCGAGTTCCTCTCAACATTTTGGAAATCCCGCTGAAACTTTGGACATTCTCGCGAAGGGTTCCCAATCCCCGACAAGACTGGTACCCTTTCACGTCCAAATCTCTCAAACTCCGGGAGAGATTCTCAAAACCGAGGTTGACATGTTTCGAGTTCCTCTCAACATTTTGGAAATCCCGCTGAAACTTTGGACATTCTCGCGAAGGGTTCCCAATCCCCGACAAGACTGGTACCCTTTCACGTCCAAATCTCTCAAACTCCGGGAGAGATTCTCAAAACCAAGGTTGACATGATTCGAGTTCCTCTCAACATTTTGGAAATCCTGCTGAAACTTTGGACATTCTCGCGAAGAGTTCCCAATCCCCGACAAGACTGGTACCCTTTCACGTCCAAATCTCTCAAACTCCGGGAGAGATTCTCAAAACCAAGGTTGACATGTTTCGAGTTCCTCTCAACATTTTGGAAATCCCGCTGAAACTTTGGACATTCTCGCGAAGGGTTCCCAATCCCCGACAAGACTGGTACCCTTTCACGTCCAAATCTCTCAAACTCCGGGAGAGATTCTCAAAACCGAGGTTGACATGTTTCGAGTTCCTCTCAACATTTTGGAAATCCCGCTGAAACTTTGGACATTCTGGCGAAGGGTTCCCAATCCCCGACAAGACTGGTACCCTTTCATGTCCAAATCTCTCAAACTCCGGGAGAGATTCTCAAAACCAAGGTTGACATGTTTCGAGTTCCTTTCAACATTTTGGAAATCCCGCTGAAACTTTGGACATTGTGGTGAAGGGTTCCCAATCCCCGACAAGACTGGTACCCTTTCACGTCCAAATCTCTCAAACTCCGGGAGAGATTCTCAAAACCAAGGTTGACATGTTTCGTGTTCCTCTCAACATTTTGGAAATCCCGCTGAAACTTTGCACATTCTCGCGAAGGGTTCCCAATCCCCGACAAGACTGGTACCCTTTCACGTCCAAATCTCTCAAACTCCGGGAGAGATTCTCAAAACCGAGGTTGACATGTTTCGAGTTCCTCTCAACATTTTGGAAATCCCGCTGAAACTTTGGACATTCTTGCGAAGGGTTCCCAATCCCCGACAAGACTGGTACCCTTTCACGTCCAAATCTCTCAAACTCCGGGAGAGATTCTCAAAACCAAGGTTGACATGTTTCGAGTTCCTCTCAACATTTTGGAAATCCCGCTGAAACTTTGGACATTCTCGCGAAGGGTTCCCAATCCCCGACAAGACTGGTACCCTTTCACGTCCAAATCTCTCGAACTCCGGGAGAGATTCTCAAAACCAAGGTTGACATGTTTCGAGTTCCTCTCAACATTTTGGAAATCCCGCTGAAACTTTGCACATTCTCGCGAAGGGTTCCCAATCCCCGACAAGACTGGTACCCTTTCACGTCCAAATCTCTCAAACTCCGGGAGAGATTTTCAAAACCAAGGTTGACATGTTTCGAGTTCCTCTCAACATTTTGGAAATCCCGCTGAAACTTTGGACATTCTCGCGAAGGGTTCCCAATCCCCGACAAGACTGGTACCCTTTCACGTCCAAATCTCTCAAACTCCGGGAGAGATTCTCAAAACCAAGGTTGACATGTTTCGTGTTCCTCTCAACATTTTGGAAATCCCGCTGAAACTTTGGACATTCTCGCGAAGGGTTCCCAATCCCCGACAAGACTGGTACCCTTTCACGTCCAAATCTCTCAAACTCCGGGAGAGATTCTCAAAACCGAGGTTGACATGTTTCGAGTTCCTCTCAACATTTTGGAAATCCCGCTGAAACTTTGGACATTCTTGCGAAGGGTTCCCAATCCCCGACAAGACTGGTACCCTTTCACGTCCAAATCTCTCAAACTCCGGGAGAGATTCTCAAAACCAAGGTTGACATGTTTCGAGTTCCTCTCAACATTTTGGAAATCCCGCTGAAACTTTGGACATTCTGGCGAAGGGTTCCCAATCCCCGACAAGACTGGTACCCTTTCACGTCCAAATCTCTCAAACTCCGGGAGAGATTCTCAAAACCGAGGTTGACATGTTTCGAGTTCCTGTCAACATTTTGGAAATCCCGCTGAAACTTTGGACATTCTCGCGAAGGGTTCCCAATCCCCGACAAGACTGGTACCCTTTCACGTCCAAATCTCTCAAACTCCGGGAGAGATTCTCAAAACCGAGGTTGACATGTTTCGAGTTCCTCTCAACATTTTGGAAATCCCGCTGAAACTTTGGACATTCTTGCGAAGGGTTCCCAATCCCCGACAAGACTGGTACCCTTTCACGTCCAAATCTCTCAAACTCCGGGAGAGATTCTCAAAACCAAGGTTGACATGATTCGAGTTCCTCTCAACATTTTGGAAATCCCGCTGAAACTTTGGACATTCTCGCGAAGAGTTCCCAATCCCCGACAAGACTGGTACCCTTTCACGTCCAAATCTCTCAAACTCCGGGAGAGATTCTCAAAACCAAGGTTGACATGTTTCGAGTTCCTCTCAACATTTTGGAAATCCCGCTGAAACTTTGGACATTCTCGCGAAGGGTTCCCAATCCCCGACAAGACTGGTACCCTTTCACGTCCAAATCTCTCAAACTCCGGGAGAGATTCTCAAAACCAAGGTTGACATGTTTCGAGTTCCTCTCAACATTTTGGAAATCCCGCTGAAACTTTGGACATTCTGGCGAAGGGTTCCCAATCCCCGACAAGACTGGTACCCTTTCACGTCGAAATCTCTCAAACTCCGGGAGAGATTCTCAAAACCGAGGTTGACATGTTTCGAGTTCCTCTCAACATTTTGGAAATCCCGCTGAAACTTTGGACATTCTCGCGAAGGGTTCCCAATCCCCGACAAGACTGGTACCCTTTCACGTCCAAATCTCTCAAACTCCGGGAGAGATTCTCAAAACCGAGGTTGACATGTTTCGAGTTCCTCTCAACATTTTGGAAATCCCGCTGAAACTTTGGACATTCTCGCGAAGGGTTCCCAATCCCCGACAAGACTGGTACCCTTTCATGTCCAAATCTCTCGAACTCCGGGAGAGATTCTCAAAACCAAGGTTGACATGTTTCGAGTTCCTCTCAACATTTTGGAAATCCCGCTGAAACTTTGGACATTCTGGCGAAGGGTTCCCAATCCCCGACAAGACTGGTACCCTTTCACGTCCAAATCTCTCAAACTCCGGGAGAGATTCTCAAAACCAAGGTTGACATGTTTCGAGTTCCTCTCAACATTTTGGAAATCCCGCTGAAACTTTGGACATTCTCGCGAAGGGTTCCCAATCCCCGACAAGACTGGTACCCTTTCACGTCCAAATCTCTCAAACTCCGGGAGAGATTCTCAAAACCAAGGTTGACATGTTTCGAGTTCCTCTCAACATTTTGGAAATCCCGCTGAAACTTTGGACATTGTGGTGAAGGGTTCCCAATCCCCGACAAGACTGGTACCCTTTCACGTCCAAATCTCTCAAACTCCGGGAGAGATTCTCAAAACCAAGGTTCACATGTTTCGAGTTCCTTTCAACATTTTGGAAATCCCGCTGAAACTTTGGACATTGTGGTGAAGGGTTCCCAATCCCCGACAAGACTGGTACCCTTTCACGTCCAAATCTCTCAAACTCCGGGAGAGATTCTCAAAACCAAGGTTGACATGATTCGAGTTCCTCTCAACATTTTGGAAATCCCGCTGAAACTTTGGACATTCTTGCGAAGGGTTCCCAATCCCCGACAAGACTGGTACCCTTTCACGTCCAAATCTCTCAAACTCCGGGAGAGATTCTCAAAACCAAGGTTGACATGTTTCGAGTTCCTCTCAACATTTTGGAAATCCCGCTGAAACTTTGGACATTCTCGCGAAGGGTTCCCAATCCCCGACAAGACTGGTACCCTTTCACGTCCATATCTCTCGAACTCCGGGAGAGATTCTCAAAACCAAGGTTGACATGTTTCGAGTTCCTCTCAACATTTTGGAAATCCCGCTGAAACTTTGGACATTCTCGCGAAGGGTTCCCAATCCCCGACAAGACTGGTACCCTTTCACGTCCAAATCTCTCAAACTCCGGGAGAGATTCTCAAAACCGAGGTTGACATGTTTCGAGTTCCTCTCAACATTTTGGAAATCCCGCTGAAACTTTGGACATTCTCGCGAAGGGTTCCCAATCCCCGACAAGACTGGTACCCTTTCACGTCCAAATCTCTCAAACTCCGGGAGAGATTCTCAAAACCAAGGTTGACATGATTCGAGTTCCTCTCAACATTTTGGAAATCCCGCTGAAACTTTGCACATTCTCGCGAAGGGTTCCCAATCCCCGACAAGACTGGTACCCTTTCACGTCCAAATCTCTCAAACTCCGGGAGAGATTCTCAAAACCGAGGTTGACATGTTTCGAGTTCCTCTCAACATTTTGGAAATCCCGCTGAAACTTTGGACATTCTGGCGAAGGGTTCCCAATCCCCGACAAGACTGGTACCCATTCACGTCCAAATCTCTCAAACTCCGGGAGAGATTCTCAAAACCAAGGTTGACATGTTTCGAGTTCCTGTCAACATTTTGGAAATCCCGCTGAAACTTTGGACATTCTCGCGAAGGGTTCCCAATCCCCGACAAGACTGGTACCCATTCACGTCCAAATCTCTCAAACTCCGGGAGAGATTCTCAAAACCAAGGTTGACATGTTTCGAGTTCCTGTCAACATTTTGGAAATCCCGCTGAAACTTTGGACATTCTGGCGAAGGGTTCCCAATCCCCGACAAGACTGGTACCCTTTCACGTCCAAATCTCTCAAACTCCGGGAGAGATTCTCAAAACCAAGGTTCACATGTTTCGAGTTCCTTTCAACATTTTGGAAATCCCGCTGAAACTTTGGACATTGTGGTGAAGGGTTCCCAATCCCCGACAAGACTGGTACCATTTCACGTCCAAATCTCTCAAACTCCGGGAGAGATTCTCAAAACCAAGGTTGACATGTTTCGAGTTCCTCTCAACATTTTGGAAATCCCGCTGAAACTTTGGACATTCTCGCGAAGGGTTCCCAATTCCCGACAAGACTGGTACCCTTTCACGTCCAAATCTCTCAAACTCCGGGAGAGATTCTCAAAACCAAGGTTGACATGTTTCGAGTTCCTCTCAACATTTTGGAAATCCCGCTGAAACTTTGGACATTCTCACGAAGGGTTCCCAATCCCCGACATGACTGGTACCCTTTCACGTCCAAATCTCTCAAACTCCGGGAGAGATTCTCAAAACCAAGGTTGACATGTTTCGAGTTCCTCTCAACATTTTGGAAATCCCGCTGAAACTTTGGACATTCTCGCGAAGGGTTCCCAATCCCCGACAAGACTGGTACCCTTTCACGTCCAAATCTCTCAAACTCCGGGAGAGATTCTCAAAACCGAGGTTGACATGTTTCGAGTTCCTCTCAACATTTTGGAAATCCCGCTGAAACTTTGGACATTCTCGCGAAGGGTTCCCAATCCCCGACAAGACTGGTACCCTTTCACGTCCAAATCTCTCAAACTCCGGGAGAGATTCTCAAAACCAAGGTTGACATGATTCGAGTTCCTCTCAACATTTTGGAAATCCCGCTGAAACTTTGGACATTCTCGCGAAGGGTTCCCAATCCCCGACAAGACTGGTACCCTTTCACGTCCAAATCTCTCAAACTCCGGGAGAGATTCTCAAAACCGAGGTTGACATGTTTCGAGTTCCTCTCAACATTTTGGAAATCCCGCTGAAACTTTGGACATTCTGGCGAAGGGTTCCCAATCCCCGACAAGACTGGTACCCATTCACGTCCAAATCTCTCAAACTCCGGGAGAGATTCTCAAAACCAAGGTTGACATGTTTCGAGTTCCTGTCAACATTTTGGAAATCCCGCTGAAACTTTGGACATTCTCGCGAAGGGTTCCCAATCCCCGACAAGACTGGTACCCTTTCACGTCCAAATCTCTCAAACTCCGGGAGAGATTCTCAAAACCAAGGTTCACATGTTTCGAGTTCCTTTCAACATTTTGGAAATCCCGCTGAAACTTTGGACATTGTGGTGAAGGGTTCCCAATCCCCGACAAGAGTGGTACCCTTTCACGTCCAAATCTCTCAAACTCCGGGAGAGATTCTCAAAACCAAGGTTGACATGTTTCGAGTTCCTCTCAACATTTTGGAAATCCCGCTGAAACTTTGGACATTCTCGCGAAGGGTTCCCAATTCCCGACAAGACTGGTACCCTTTCACGTCCAAATCTCTCAAACTCCGGGAGAGATTCTCAAAACCAAGGTTGACATGTTTCGAGTTCCTCTCAACATTTTGGAAATCCCGCTGAAACTTTGGACATTCTCACGAAGGGTTCCCAATCCCCGACATGACTGGTACCCTTTCACGTCCAAATCTCTCAAACTCCGGGAGAGATTCTCAAAACCAAGGTTGACATGTTTCGAGTTCCTCTCAACATTTTGGAAATCCCGCTGAAACTTTGCACATTCTCGCGAAGGGTTCCCAATCCCCGACAAGACTGGTACCCTTTCACGTCCAAATCTCTCAAACTCCGGGAGAGATTCTCAAAACCAAGGTTGACATGTTTCGAGTTCCTCTCAACATTTTGGAAATCCCGCTGAAACTTTGGACATTCTCGCGAAGGGTTCCCAATCCCCGACAAGACTGGTACCCTTTCACGTCCAAATCTCTCAAACTCCGGGAGAGATTCTCAAAACCGAGGTTGACATGTTTCGAATTCCTCTCAACATTTTGGAAATCCCGCTGAAACTTTGGACATTCTCGCGAAGGGTTCCCAATCCCCGACAAGACTGGTACCCTTTCACGTCCAAATCTCTCAAACTCCAGGAGAGATTCTCAAAACCAAGGTTGACATGTTTCGAGTTCCTCTCAACATTTTGGAAATCCCGCTGAAACTTTGGACATTCTCGCGAAGGGTTCCCAATCCCCGACAAGACTGGTACCCTTTCACGTCCAAATCTCTCAAACTCCGGGAGAGATTCTCAAAACCAAGGTTGACATGTTTCGAGTTCCTCTCAACATTTTGGAAATCCCGCTGAAACTTTGGACATTCTCGCGAAGGGTTCCCAATCCCCGACAAGACTGGTACCCTTTCACGTCCAAATCTCTCAAACTCCGGGAGAGATTCTCAAAACCGAGGTTGACATGTTTCGAGTTCCTCTCAACATTTTGGAAATCCCGCTGAAACTTTGGACATTCTCGCGAAGGGTTCCCAATCCCCGACAAGACTGGTACCCTTTCACGTCCAAATCTCTCAAACTCCGGGAGAGATTCTCAAAACCGAGGTTGACATGTTTCGAGTTCCTCTCAACATTTTGGAAATCCCGCTGAAACTTTGGACATTCTCGCGAAGGGTTCCCAATCCCCGACAAGACTGGTACCCTTTCATGTCCAAATCTCTCGAACTCCGGGAGAGATTCTCAAAACCAAGGTTGACATGTTTCGAGTTCCTCTCAACATTTTGGAAATCCCGCTGAAACTTTGGACATTCTGGCGAAGGGTTCCCAATCCCCGACAAGACTGGTACCCTTTCACGTCCAAATCTCTCAAACTCCGGGAGAGATTCTCAAAACCAAGGTTGACATGTTTCGAGTTCCTCTCAACATTTTGGAAATCCCGCTGAAACTTTGGACATTCTGGCGAAGGGTTCCCAATCCCCGACAAGACTGGTACCCTTTCACGTCCAAATCTCTCAAACTCCGGGAGAGATTCTCAAAACCAAGGTTGACATGTTTCGTGTTCCTCTCAACATTTTGGAAATCCCGCTGAAACTTTGGACATTCTGGCGAAGGGTTCCCAATCCCCGACAAGACTGGTACACTTTCACGTCGAAATCTCTCAAACTCCGGGAGAGATTCTCAAAACCGAGGTTGACATGTTTCGAGTTCCTCTCAACATTTTGGAAATCCCGCTGAAACTTTGGACATTCTCGCGAAGGGTTCCCAATCCCCGACAAGACTGGTACCCTTTCACGTCCAAATCTCTCAAACTCCGGGAGAGATTCTCAAAACCGAGGTTGACATGTTTCGAGTTCCTCTCAACATTTTGGAAATCCCGCTGAAACTTTGGACATTCTCGCGAAGGGTTCCCCATCCCCGACAAGACTGGTACCCTTTCACGTCCAAATCTCTCAAACTCCGGGAGAGATTCTCAAAACCAAGGTTGACATGTTTCGAGTTCCTCTCAACATTTTGGAAATCCCGCTGAAACTTTGGACATTCTCGCGAAGGGTTCCCAATCCCCGACAAGACTGGTACCCTTTCACGTCCAAATCTCTCAAACTCCGGGAGAGATTCTCAAAACCGAGGTTGACATGTTTCGAGTTCCTCTCAACATTTTGGAAATCCCGCTGAAACTTTGGACATTCTCGCGAAGGGTTCCCAATCCCCGACAAGACTGGTACCCTTTCACGTCCAAATCTCTCAAACTCCGGGAGAGATTCTCAAAACCGAGGTTGACATGTTTCGAGTTCCTCTCAACATTTTGGAAATCCCGCTGAAACTTTGGACATTCTCGCGAAGGGTTCCCAATCCCCGACAAGACTGGTACCCTTTCATGTCCAAATCTCTCGAACTCCGGGAGAGATTCTCAAAACCAAGGTTGACATGTTTCGAGTTCCTCTCAACATTTTGGAAATCCCGCTGAAACTTTGGACATTCTGGCGAAGGGTTCCCAATCCCCGACAAGACTGGTACCCTTTCACGTCCAAATCTCTAAAACTCCGGGAGAGATTCTCAAAACCAAGGTTGACATGTTTCGAGTTCCTCTCAACATTTTGGAAATCCCGCTGAAACTTTGGACATTCTGGCGAAGGGTTCCCAATCCCCGACAAGACTGGTACCCTTTCACGTCCAAATCTCTCAAACTCCGGGAGAGATTCTCAAAACCAAGGTTGACATGTTTCGTGTTCCTCTCAACATTTTGGAAATCCCGCTGAAACTTTGGACATTCTGGCGAAGGGTTCCCAATCCCCGACAAGACTGGTACCCTTTCACGTCGAAATCTCTCAAACTCCGGGAGAGATTCTCAAAACCGAGGTTGACATGTTTCGAGTTCCTCTCAACATTTTGGAAATCCCGCTGAAACTTTGGACATTCTCGCGAAGGGTTCCCAATCCCCGACAAGACTGGTACCCTTTCACGTCCAAATCTCTCAAACTCCGGGAGAGATTCTCAAAACCGAGGTTGACATGTTTCGAGTTCCTCTCAACATTTTGGAAATCCCGCTGAAACTTTGGACATTCTCGCGAAGGGTTCCCAATCCCCGACAAGACTGGTACCCTTTCACGTCCAAATCTCTCAAACTCCGGGAGAGATTCTCAAAACCAAGGTTGACATGTTTCGAGTTCCTCTCAACATTTTGGAAATCCCGCTGAAACTTTGGACATTCTGGCGAAGGGTTCCCAATCCCCGACAAGACTGGTACCCTTTCACGTCCAAATCTCTCAAACTCCGGGAGAGATTCTCAAAACCAAGGTTGACAAGTTTCGAGTTCCTCTCAACATTTTGGAAATCCCGCTGAAACTTTGGACATTCTGGCGAAGGGTTCCCAATCCCCGACAAGACTGGTACCCTTTCACGTCCAAATCTCTCAAACTCCGGGAGAGATTCTCAAAACCGAGGTTGACATGTTTCGAGTTCCTCTCAACATTTTGGAAATCCCACTGAAACTTTGGACATTCTCGCGAAGGGTTCCCAATCCCCGACAAGACTGGTACCCTTTCACATCCAAATCTCTCAGACTCCGGGAGAGATTCTCAAAACCAAGGTTGACATGTTTCGAGTTCCTCTCAACATTTTGGAAATCCCGCTGAAACTTTGCACATTCTCGCGAAGGGCTCCCAATCCCCGACAAGACTGGTACACTTTCACGTCCAAATCTCTCAAACTCCGGGAGAGATTCTCAAAACCGAGGTTGACATGTTTCGAGTTCCTCTCAACATTTTGGAAATCCCGCTGAAACTTTGGACATTCTGGCGAAGGGTTCCCAATCCCCGACAAGACTGCTACCCTTTCACGTCCAAATCTCTTGAACTCCGGGGGAGATTCTCAAAACCGAGGTTGACATGTTTCGAGTTCCTCTCAACATTTTGGAAATCCCGCTGAAAATTTGGAAATTCTCGCGAAGGGTTCCCAATCCCCGACAAGACTGGTACCCTTTCACGTCCAAATCTCTCAAACTCCGGGAGAGATTCTCAAAACCAAGGTTGACATGTTTCGAGTTCCTCTCAACATTTTGGAAATCCCGCTGAAACTTTGGACATTCTGGCGAAGGGTTCCCAATCCCCGACAAGACTGGTACCCTTTCACGTCCAAATCTCTCAAACTCCGGGAGAGATTCTCAAAACCGAGGTTGACATGTTTCGAGTTCCTCTCAACATTTTGGAAATCCCGCTGAAACTTTGGACATTCTGGCGAAGGGTTCCCAAACCCCGACAAGACTGGTACCCTTTCACGTCCAAATCTCTCAAACTCCGGGAGAGATTCTCAAAACCGAGGTTGACATGTTTCGAGTTCCTCTCAACATTTTGGAAATCCCGCTGAAACTTTTTACATTCTTGCGAAGGGTTCCCAATCCCCGACAAGACTGGTACCCTTTCACGTCCAAATCTCTCAAACTCCGGGAGAGATTCTCAAAACCAAGGTTGACATGTTTCGTGTTCCTCTCAACATTTTGGAAATCCCGCTGAAAATTTGGAAATTCTCGCGAAGGGTTCCCAATCCCCGACAAGACTGGTACCCTTTCACGTCCAAATCTCTCAAACTCCGGGAGAGATTCTCAAAACCAAGGTTGACATGTTTCGAGTTCCTCTCAACATTTTGGAAATCCCGCTGAAACTTTGGACATTCTCGCGAAGGGTTCCCAATCCCCGACAAGACTGGTACCCTTTCACGTCCAAATCTCTCAAACTCCGGGAGAGATTCTCAAAACCGAGGTTGACATGTTTCGAGTTCCTCTCAACATTTTGGAAATCCCGCTGAAACTTTGGACATTCTCGCGAAGGGTTCCCAATCCCCGACAAGACTGGTACCCTTTCACGTCCAAATCTCTCAAACTCCGGGAGAGATTCTCAAAACCAAGGTTGACATGTTTCGAGTTCCTCTCAACATTTTGGAAATCTCGCTGAAACTTTGGACATTCTGGCGAAGGGTTCCCAATCCCCGACAAGACTGGTACCCTTTCACGTCCAAATCTCTCAAACTCCGGGAGAGATTCTCAAAACCAAGGTTGACAAGTTTCGAGTTCCTCTCAACATTTTGGAAATCCCGCTGAAACTTTGGACATTCTGGCGAAGGGTTCCCAATCCCCGACAAGACTGGTACCCTTTCACGTCCAAATCTCTCAAACTCCGGGAGAGATTCTCAAAACCGAGGTTGACATGTTTCGAGTTCCTCTCAACATTTTGGAAATCCCACTGAAACTTTGGACATTCTCGCGAAGGGTTCCCAATCCCCGACAAGACTGGTACCCTTTCACATCCAAATCTCTCAGACTCCGGGAGAGATTCTCAAAACCAAGGTTGACATGTTTCGAGTTCCTCTCAACATTTTGGAAATCCCGCTGAAACTTTGCACATTCTCGCGAAGGGCTCCCAATCCCCGACAAGACTGGTACACTTTCACGTCCAAATCTCTCAAACTCTGGGAGAGATTCTCAAAACCGAGGTTGACATGTTTCGAGTTCCTCTCAACATTTTGGAAATCCCGCTGAAACTTTGGACATTCTGGCGAAGGGTTCCCAATCCCCGACAAGACTGCTACCCTTTCACGTCCAAATCTCTTGAACTCCGGGGGAGATTCTCAAAACCGAGGTTGACATGTTTCGAGTTCCTCTCAACATTTTGGAAATCCCGCTGAAAATTTGGAAATTCTCGCGAAGGGTTCCCAATCCCCGACAAGACTGGTACCCTTTCACGTCCAAATCTCTCAAACTCCGGGAGAGATTCTCAAAACCAAGGTTGACATGTTTCGAGTTCCTCTCAACATTTTGGAAATCCCGCTGAAACTTTGGACATTCTGGCGAAGGGTTCCCAATCCCCGACAAGACTGGTACCCTTTCACGTCCAAATCTCTCAAACTCCGGGAGAGATTCTCAAAACCGAGGTTGACATGTTTCGAGTTCCTCTCAACATTTTGGAAATCCCGCTGAAACTTTGGACATTCTGGCGAAGGGTTCCCAATCCCCGACAAGACTGGTACCCTTTCACGTCCAAATCTCTCAAACTCCGGGAGAGATTCTCAAAACCGAGGTTGACATGTTTCGAGTTCCTCTCAACATTTTGGAAATCCCGCTGAAACTTTGGACATTCTGGCGAAGGGTTCCCAATCCCCGACAAGACTGGTACCCTTTCACGTCCAAATCTCTCAAACTCCAGGAGAGATTCTCAAAACCGAGGTTGACATGTTTCGAGTTCCTCTCAACATTTTGGAAATCCCGCTGAAACTTTTTACATTCTTGCGAAGGGTTCCCAGTCCCCGACAAGACTGGTACCCTTTCACGTCCAAATCTCTCAAACTCCGGGAGAGATTCTCAAAACCAAGGTTGACATGTTTCGAGTTCCTCTCAACATTTTGGAAATCCCGCTGAAAATTTGGAAATTCTCGCGAAGGGTTCCCAATCCCCGACAAGACTGGTACCCTTTCACGTCCAAATCTCTCAAACTCCGGGAGAGATTCTCAAAACCAAGGTTGACATGTTTCGAGTTCCTCTCAACATTTTGGAAATCCCGCTGAAACTTTGGACATTCTGGCGAAGGGTTCCCAATCCCCGACAAGACTGGTACCCTTTCACGTCCAAATCTCTCAAACTCCGGGAGAGATTCTCAAAACCGAGGTTGACATGTTTCGAGTTCCTCTCAACATTTTGGAAATCCCGCTGAAACTTTGGACATTCTGGCGAAGGGTTCCCAATCCCCGACAAGACTGGTACCCTTTCACGTCCAAATCTCTCAAACTCCGGGAGAGATTCTCAAAACCAAGGTTGACATGATTCGAGTTCCTCTCAACATTTTGGAAATCCCGCTGAAACTTTGGACATTCTCGCGAAGAGTTCCCAATCCCCGACAAGACTGGTACCCTTTCACGTCCAAATCTCTCAAACTCCGGGAGAGATTCTCAAAACCAAGGTTCACATGTTTCGAGTTCCTCTCAACATTTTGGAAATCCCGCTGAAACTTTGGACATTCTGGCGAAGGGTTCCCAATCCCCGACAAGACTGGTACCCTTTCACGTCCAAATCTCTCAAACTCCGGGAGAGATTCTCAAAACCAAGGTTCACATGTTTCGAGTTCCTTTCAACATTTTGGAAATCCCGCTGAAACTTTGGACATTGTGGTGAAGGGTTCCCAATCCCCGACAAGACTGGTACCCTTTCACGTCCAAATCTCTCAAACTCCGGGAGAGATTCTCAAAACCAAGGTTGACATGATTCGAGTTCCTCTCAACATTTTGGAAATCCCGCTGAAACTTTGGACATTCTCGCGAAGGGTTCCCAATCCCCGACAAGACTGGTACCCTTTCACGTCCAAATCTCTCAAACTCCGGGAGAGATTCTCAAAACCAAGGTTGACATGTTTCGAGTTCCTCTCAACATTTTGGAAATCCCGCTGAAACTTTGGACATTCTCGCGAAGGGTTCCCAATCCCCGACAAGACTGGTACCCTTTCACGTCCAAATCTCTCAAACTCCGGGAGAGATTCTCAAAACCAAGGTTGACATGATTCGAGTTCCTCTCAACATTTTGGAAATCCCGCTGAAACTTTGGACATTCTGGCAAAGGGTTCCCAATCCCCGACAAGACTGGTACCCTTTCACGTCCAAATCTCTCAAACTCCGGGAGAGATTCTCAAAACCAAGGTTGACATGTTTTGAGTTCCTCTCAACATTTTGGAAATCCCGCTGAAACTTTGGACATTCTCGCGAAGGGTTCCCAATCCCCGACAAGACTGGTACCCTTTCACGTCCAAATCTCTCAAACTCCGGGAGAGATTCTCAAAACCGAGGTTGACATGTTTAGAGTTCCTCTCAACATTTTGGAAATCCCGCTGAAACTTTGGACATTCTCGCGAAGGGTTCCCAATCCCCGACAAGACTGGTACCCTTTCACGTCCAAATCTCTCAAACTCCGGGAGAGATTCTCAAAACCAAGGTTGACATGTTTCGAGTTCCTCTCAACATTTTGGAAATCCCGCTGAAACTTTGGACATTCTGGCGAAGGGTTCCCAATCCCCAACAAGACTGGTACCCTTTCACGTCCAAATCTCTCAAACTCCGGGAGAGATTCTCAAAACCGAGGTTGACATGTTTCGAGTTCCTTTCAACATTTTGGAAATCCCGCTGAAACTTTGCACATTCTGGCGAAGGGTTCCCAATCCCCGACAAGACTGGTACCCTTTCACGTCCAAATCTCTCAAACTCCGGGAGAGATTCTCAAAACCAAGGTTCACATGTTTCGAGTTCCTTTCAACATTTTGGAAATCCCGCTGAAACTTTGGACATTGTGGTGAAGGGTTCCCAATCCCCGACAAGACTGGTACCCTTTCACGTCCAAATCTCTCAAACTCCGGGAGAGATTCTCAAAACCAAGGTTGACATGTTTCGAGTTCCTCTCAACATTTTGGAAATCCCGCTGAAACTTTGGACATTCTGGTGAAGGGTTCCCAATCCCCAACAAGACTGGTACCCTTTCACGTCCAAATCTCTCAAACTCCGGGAGAGATTCTCAAAACCAAGGTTGACATGTTTCGAGTTCCTCTCAACATTTTGGAAATCCCGCTGAAACTTTGGACATTCTGGCGAAGGGTTCCCAATCCCCGACAAGACTGGTACCCTTTCACGTCCAAATCTCTCAAACTGCTGGAGAGATTCTCAAAACCAAGGTTGACATGTTTCGTGTTCCTCTCAACATTTTGGAAATCCCGCTGAAACTTTGGACATTCTGGCGAAGGGTTCCCAATCCCCGACAAGACTGGTACCCTTTCACGTCCAAATCTCTCAAACTCCGGGAGAGATTCTCAAAACCAAGGTTGACAAGTTTCGAGTTCCTCTCAACATTTTGGAAATCCCGCTGAAACTTTGGACATTCTCGCGAAGGGTTCCCAATCCCCGACAAGACTGGTACCCTTTCACGTCCAAATCTCTCAAACTCCGGGAGAGATTCTCAAAACCGAGGTTGACATGTTTCGAGTTCCTCTCAACATTTTGGAAATCCCGCTGAAACTTTGGACATTCTCGCGAAGGGTTCCCAATCCCCGACAAGACTGGTACCCTTTCACGTCCAAATCTCTCAAACTCCGGGAGAGATTCTCAAAACCGAGGTTGACATGTTTAGAGTTCCTCTCAACATTTTGGAAATCCCGCTGAAACTTTGGACATTCTCGCGAAGGGTTCCCAATCCCCGACAAGACTGGTACCCTTTCACGTCCAAATCTCTCAAACTCCGGGAGAGATTCTCAAAACCAAGGTTGACATGTTTCGAGTTCCTCTCAACATTTTGGAAATCCCGCTGAAACTTTGGACATTCTGGCGAAGGGTTCCCAATCCCCAACAAGACTGGTACCCTTTCACGTCCAAATCTCTCAAACTCCGGGAGAGATTCTCAAAACCGAGGTTGACATGTTTCGAGTTCCTTTCAACATTTTGGAAATCCCGCTGAAACTTTGCACATTCTGGCGAAGGGTTCCCAATCCCCGACAAGACTGGTACCCTTTCACGTCCAAATCTCTCAAACTCCGGGAGAGATTCTCAAAACCAAGGTTCACATGTTTCGAGTTCCTTTCAACATTTTGGAAATCCCGCTGAAACTTTGGACATTGTGGTGAAGGGTTCCCAATCCCCGACAAGACTGGTACCCTTTCACGTCCAAATCTCTCAAACTCCGGGAGAGATTCTCAAAACCAAGGTTGACATGTTTCGAGTTCCTCTCAACATTTTGGAAATCCCGCTGAAACTTTGGACATTCTGGTGAAGGGTTCCCAATCCCCAACAAGACTGGTACCCTTTCACGTCCAAATCTCTCAAACTCCGGGAGAGATTCTCAAAACCAAGGTTGACATGTTTCGAGTTCCTCTCAACATTTTGGAAATCCCGCTGAAACTTTGGACATTCTGGCGAAGGGTTCCCAATCCCCGACAAGACTGGTACCCTTTCACGTCCAAATCTCTCAAACTGCTGGAGAGATTCTCAAAACCAAGGTTGACATGTTTCGTGTTCCTCTCAACATTTTGGAAATCCCGCTGAAACTTTGGACATTCTGGCGAAGGGTTCCCAATCCCCGACAAGACTGGTACCCTTTCACGTCCAAATCTCTCAAACTCCGGGAGAGATTCTCAAAACCAAGGTTGACAAGTTTCGAGTTCCTCTCAACATTTTGGAAATCCCGCTGAAACTTTGGACATTCTCGCGAAGGGTTCCCAATCCCCGACAAGACTGGTACCCTTTCACGTCCAAATCTCTCAAACTCCGGGAGAGATTCTCAAAACCGAGGTTGACATGTTTCGAGTTCCTCTCAACATTTTGGAAATCCCGCTGAAACTTTGGACATTCTCGCGAAGGGTTCCCAATCCCCGACAAGACTGGTACCCTTTCACGTCCAAATCTCTCAAACTCCGGGAGAGATTCTCAAAACCGAGGTTGACATGTTTCGAGTTCCTCTCAACATTTTGGAAATCCCACTGAAACTTTGGACATTCTCGCGAAGGGTTCCCAATCCCCGACAAGACTGGTACCCTTTCACATCCAAATCTCTCAGACTCCGGGAGAGATTCTCAAAACCAAGGTTGACATGTTTCGAGTTCCTCTCAACATTTTGGAAATCCCGCTGAAACTTTGCACATTCTCGCGAAGGGCTCCCAATCCCCGACAAGACTGGTACACTTTCACGTCCAAATCTCTCAAACTCCGGGAGAGATTCTCAAAACCGAGGTTGACATGTTTCGAGTTCCTCTCAACATTTTGGAAATCCCGCTGAAACTTTGGACATTCTGGCGAAGGGTTCCCAATCCCCGACAAGACTGCTACCCTTTCACGTCCAAATCTCTTGAACTCCGGGGGAGATTCTCAAAACCGAGGTTGACATGTTTCGAGTTCCTCTCAACATTTTGGAAATCCCGCTGAAAATTTGGAAATTCTCGCGAAGGGTTCCCAATCCCCGACAAGACTGGTACCCTTTCACGTCCAAATCTCTCAAACTCCGGGAGAGATTCTCAAAACCAAGGTTGACATGTTTCGAGTTCCTCTCAACATTTTGGAAATCCCGCTGAAACTTTGGACATTCTGGCGAAGGGTTCCCAATCCCCGACAAGACTGGTACCCTTTCACGTCCAAATCTCTCAAACTCCGGGAGAGATTCTCAAAACCGAGGTTGACATGTTTCGAGTTCCTCTCAACATTTTGGAAATCCCGCTGAAACTTTGGACATTCTGGCGAAGGGTTCCCAATCCCCGACAAGACTGGTACCCTTTCACGTCCAAATCTCTCAAACTCCGGGAGAGATTCTCAAAACCGAGGTTGACATGTTTCGAGTTCCTCTCAACATTTTGGAAATCCTACTGAAACTTTGGACATTCTGGCGAAGGGTTCCCAATCCCCGACAAGACTGGTACCCTTTCACGTCCAAATCTCTCAAACTCCGGGAGAGATTCTCAAAACCAAGGTTGACATGTTTCAAGTTCCTCTCAACATTTTGGAAATCCCGCTGAAACTTTTTACATTCTTGCGAAGGGTTCCCAATCCCCGACAAGACTGGTACCCTTTCACGTCCAAATCTCTCAAACTCCGGGAGAGATTCTCAAAACCAAGGTTGACATGTTTCGAGTTCCTCTCAACATTTTGGAAATCCCGCTGAAAATTTGGAAATTCTCGCGAAGGGTTCCCAATCCCCGACAAGACTGGTACCCTTTCACGTCCAAATCTCTCAAACTCCGGGAGAGATTCTCAAAACCAAGGTTGACATGTTTCGAGTTCCTCTCAACATTTTGGAAATCCCGCTGAAACTTTGGACATTCTGGCGAAGGGTTCCCAATCCCCGACAAGACTGGTACCCTTTCACGTCCAAATCTCTCAAACTCCGGGAGAGATTCTCAAAACCGAGGTTGACATGTTTCGAGTTCCTCTCAACATTTTGGAAATCCCGCTGAAACTTTGGACATTCTGGCGAAGGGTTCCCAATCCCCGACAAGACTGGTACCCTTTCACGTCCAAATCTCTCAAACTCCGGGAGAGATTCTCAAAACCGAGGTTGACATGTTTCGAGTTCCTCTCAACATTTTGGAAATCCCGCTGAAACTTTGGACATTCTGGCGAAGGGTTCCCAATCCCCGACAAGACTGGTACCCTTTCACGTCCAAATCTCTCAAACTCCGGGAGAGATTCTCAAAACCGAGGTTGACATGTTTCGAGTTCCTCTCAACATTTTGGAAATCCCGCTGAAACTTTTTACATTCTTGCGAAGGGTTCCCAATCCCCGACAAGACTGGTACCCTTTCACGTCCAAATCTCTCAAACTCCGGGAGAGATTCTCAAAACCAAGGTTGACATGTTTCGAGTTCCTCTCAACATTTTGGAAATCCCGCTGAAACTTTGGACATTCTCGCGAAGGGTTCCCAATCCCCGACAAGACTGGTACCCTTTCACGTCCAAATCTCTCAAACTCCGGGAGAGATTCTCAAAACCAAGGTTGACATGATTCGAGTTCCTCTCAACATTTTGGAAATCCCGCTGAAACTTTGGACATTCTCGCGAAGAGTTCCCAATCCCCGACAAGACTGGTACCCTTTCACGTCCAAATCTCTCAAACTCCGACAGAGATTCTCAAAACCAAGGTTGACATGTTTCGAGTTCCTCTCAACATTTTGGAAATCCCGCTGAAACTTTGGACATTCTGGCGAAGGGTTCCCAATCCCCGACAAGACTGGTACCCTTTCACGTCCAAATCTCTCAAACTCCGGGAGAGATTCTCAAAACCAAGGTTCACATGTTTCGAGTTCCTTTCAACATTTTGGAAATCCCGCTGAAACTTTGGACATTGTGGTGAAGGGTTCCCAATCCCCGACAAGACTGGTACCCTTTCACGTCCAAATCTCTCAAACTCCGGGAGAGATTCTCAAAACCAAGGTTGACATGATTCGAGTTCCTCTCAACATTTTGGAAATCCCGCTGAAACTTTGGACATTCTCGCGAAGGGTTCCCAATCCCCAACAAGACTGGTACCCTTTCACGTCCAAATCTCTCAAACTCCGGGAGAGATTCTCAAAACCAAGGTTGACATGTTTCGAGTTCCTCTCAACATTTTGGAAATCCCGCTGAAACTTTGGACATTCTCGCGAAGGGTTCCCAATCCCCGACAAGACTGGTACCCTTTCACGTCCAAATCTCTCAAACTCCGGGAGAGATTCTCAAAACCAAGTTTGACATGATTCGAGTTCCTCTCAACATTTTGGAAATCCCGCTGAAACTTTGGACATTCTGGCAAAGGGTTCCCAATCCCCGACAAGACTGGTACCCTTTCACGTCCAAATCTCTCAAACTCCGGGAGAGATTCTCAAAACCAAGGTTGACATGTTTTGAGTTCCTCTCAACATTTTGGAAATCCCGCTGAAACTTTGGACATTCTCGCGAAGGGTTCCCAATCCCCGACAAGACTGGTACCCTTTCACGTCCAAATCTCTCAAACTCCGGGAGAGATTCTCAAAACCGAGGTTGACATGTTTAGAGTTCCTCTCAACATTTTGGAAATCCCGCTGAAACTTTGGACATTCTCGCGAAGGGTTCCCAATCCCCGACAAGACTGGTACCCTTTCACGTCCAAATCTCTCAAACTCCGGGAGAGATTCTCAAAACCAAGGTTGACATGTTTCGAGTTCCTCTCAACATTTTGGAAATCCCGCTGAAACTTTGGACATTCTGGCGAAGGGTTCCCAAGCCCCAACAAGACTGGTACCCTTTCACGTCCAAATCTCTCAAACTCCGGGAGAGATTCTCAAAACCGAGGTTGACATGTTTCGAGTTCCTTTCAACATTTTGGAAATCCCGCTGAAACTTTGCACATTCTGGCGAAGGGTTCCCAATCCCCGACAAGACTGGTACCCTTTCACGTCCAAATCTCTCAAACTCCGGGAGAGATTCTCAAAACCAAGGTTCACATGTTTCGAGTTCCTTTCAACATTTTGGAAATCCCGCTGAAACTTTGGACATTCTCGCGAAGGGTTCCCAATCCCCGACAAGACTGGTACCCTTTCACGTCCAAATCTCTCAAACTCCGGGAGAGATTCTCAAAACCAAGGTTGACATATTTCGAGTTCCTCTCAACATTTTGGAAATCCCGCTGAAACTTTGGACATTCTGGTGAAGGGTTCCCAATCCCCAACAAGACTGGTACCCTTTCACGTCCAAATCTCTCAAACTCCGGGAGAGATTCTCAAAACCAAGGTTGACATGTTTCGAGTTCCTCTCAACATTTTGGAAATCCCGCTGAAACTTTGGACATTCTGGCGAAGGGTTCCCAATCCCCGACAAGACTGGTACCCTTTCACGTCCAAATCTCTCAAACTGCTGGAGAGATTCTCAAAACCAAGGTTGACATGTTTCGTGTTCCTCTCAACATTTTGGAAATCCCGCTGAAACTTTGGACATTCTGGCGAAGGGTTCCCAATCCCCGACAAGACTGGTACCCTTTCACGTCCAAATCTCTCAAACTCCGGGAGAGATTCTCAAAACCAAGGTTGACATGTTTCGAGTTCCTCTCAACATTTTGGAAATCCCGCTGAAACTTTGGACATTCTCGCGAAGGGTTCCCAATCCCCGACAAGACTGGTACCCTTTCACGTCCAAATCTCTCAAACTCCGGGAGAGATTCTCAAAACCGAGGTTGACATGTTTCGAGTTCCTCTCAACATTTTGGAAATCCCGCTGAAACTTTGGACATTCTCGCGAAGGGTTCCCAATCCCCGACAAGACTGGTACCCTTTCACGTCCAAATCTCTCAAACTCCGGGAGAGATTCTCAAAACCAAGGTTGACATGTTTCGAGTTCCTCTCAACATTTTGGAAATCCCGCTGAAACTTTGGACATTCTCGCGAAGGGTTCCCAATCCCCGACAAGACTGGTACCCTTTCACGTCCAAATCTCTCAAACTCCGGGAGAGATTCTCAAAACCAAGGTTCACATGTTTCGAGTTCCACTCAACATTTTGGAAATCCCGCTGAAACTTTGCACATTCTCGCGAAGGGCTCCCAATCCCCGACAAGACTGGTACACTTTCACGTCCAAATCTCTCAAACTCCGGGAGAGATTCTCAAAACCGAGGTTGACATGTTTCGAGTTCCTCTCAACATTTTGGAAATCCCGCTGAAACTTTGGACATTCTGGCGAAGGGTTCCCAATCCCCGACAAGACTGGTACCCTTTCACGTCCAAATCTCTCAAACTCCGGGAGAGATTCTCAAAACCGAGGTTGACATGTTTCGAGTTCCTCTCAACATTTTGGAAATCCCGCTGAAAATTTGGACATTCTCGCGAAGGGTTCCCAATCCCCGACAAGACTGGTACCCTTTCACGTCCAAATCTCTCAAACTCCGGGAGAGATTCTCAAAACCAAGGTTGACATGTTTCGAGTTCCTCTCAACATTTTGGAAATCCCGCTGAAACTTTGGACATTCTGGTGAAGGGTTCCCAATCCCCGACAAGACTGTACCCTTTCACGTCCAAATCTCTCAAACTCCGGGAGAGATTCTCAAAACCAAGGTTGACATGTTTCGAGTTCCTCTCAACATTTTGGAAATCCCGCTGAAACTTTGGACATTCTGGCGAAGGGTTCCCAATCCCCGACAAGACTGGTACCCTTTCACGTCCAAATCTCTCAAACTCTGGGAGAGATTCTCAAAACCAAGGTTGACATGTTTCGTGTTCCTCTCAACATTTTGGAAATCCCGCTGAAACTTTGGACATTCTGGCGAAGGGTTCCCAATCCCCGACAAGACTGGTACCCTTTCACGTCCAAATCTCTCAAACTCCGGGAGAGATTCTCAAAACCGAGGTTGACATGTTTCGAGTTCCTCTCAACATTTTGGAAATCCCGCTGAAACTTTGGACATTCTCGCGAAGGGTTCCCAATCCCCGACAAGACTGGTACCCTTTCACGTCCAAATCTCTCAAACTCCGGGAGAGATTCTCAAAACCGAGGTTGACATGTTTCGAGTTCCTCTCAACATTTTGGAAATCCCGCTGAAACTTTGGACATTCTGGCGAAGGGTTCCCCATCCCCGACAAGACTGGTACCCTTTCACGTCCAAATCTCTCAAACTGCGGGAGAGATTCTCAAAACCAAGGTTGACATGTTTCGTGTTCCTCTCAACATTTTGGAAATCCCGCTGAAACTTTGGACATTCTGGCGAAGGGTTCCCAATCCCCGACAAGACTGGTACCCTTTCACGTCCAAATCTCTCAAACTCCGGGAGAGATTCTCAAAACCAAGGTTGACATGTTTCGAGTTCCTCTCAACATTTTGGAAATCCCGCTGAAACTTTGGACATTCTCGCGAAGGGTTCCCAATCCCCGACAAGACTGGTACCCTTTCACGTCCAAATCTCTCAAACTCCGGGAGAGATTCTCAAAACCAAGGTTGACATGTTTCGAGTTCCTCTCAACATTTTGGAAATCCCGCTGAAACTTTGGACATTCTGGCGAAGGGTTCCCAATCCCCGACAAGACTGGTACCCTTTCACGTCCAAATGTCTCAAACTCCGGGAGAGATTCTCAAAACCGAGGTTGACATGTTTCGAGTTCCTCTCAACATTTTGGTAATCCCGCTGAAACTTTGGACATTCTCGCGAAGGGTTCCAATCCCCGACAAGACTGGTACCCTTTCACGTCCAAATCTCTCAAACTCCGGGAGAGATTCTCAAAACCAAGGTTGACATGTTTTGAGTTCCTCTCAACATTTTGGAAATCCCGCTGAAACTTTGGACATTCTCGCGAAGGGTTCCCAATCCCCGACAAGACTGGTACCCTTTCACGTCCAAATCTCTCAAACTCCGGGAGAGATTCTCAAAACCGAGGTTGACATGTTTCGAGTTCCTCTCAACATTTTGGAAATCCCGCTGAAACTTTGGACATTCTCGCGAAGGGTTCCCAATCCCCGACAAGACTGGTACCCTTTCACGTCCAAATCTCTCAAACTCCGGGAGAGATTCTCAAAACCAAGGTTGACATGTTTCGAGTTCCTCTCAACATTTTGGAAATCCCGCTGAAACTTTGGACATTCTCGCGAAGGGTTCCCAATCCCCGACAAGACTGGTACCCTTTCACGTCCAAATCTCTCAAACTCCGGGAGAGATTCTCAAAACCAAGGTTCACATGTTTCGAGTTCCACTCAACATTTTGGAAATCCCGCTGAAACTTTGCACATTCTCGCGAAGGGCTCCCAATCCCCGACAAGACAGGTACACTTTCACGTCCAAATCTCTCAAACTCCGGGAGAGATTCTCAAAACCGAGGTTGACATGTTTCGAGTTCCTCTCAACATTTTGGAAATCCCGCTGAAACTTTGGACATTCTGGCGAAGGGTTCCCAATCCCCGACAAGACTGGTACCCTTTCACGTCCAAATCTCTCAAACTCCGGGAGAGATTCTCAAAACCGAGGTTGACATGTTTCGAGTTCCTCTCAACATTTTGGAAATCCCGCTGAAAATTTGGACATTCTCGCGAAGGGTTCCCAATCCCCGACAAGACTGGTACCCTTTCACGTCCAAATCTCTCAAACTCCGGGAGAGATTCTCAAAACCAAGGTTGACATGTTTCGAGTTCCTCTCAACATTTTGGAAATCCCGCTGAAACTTTGGACATTCTCGCGAAGGGTTCCCAATCCCCGACAAGACTGGTACCCTTTCACGTCCAAATCTCTCAAACTCCGGGAGAGATTCTAAAAACCGAGGTTGACATGTTTCGAGTTCCTCTCAACATTTTGGAAATCCCGCTGAAACTTTGGACATTCTGGTGAAGGGTTCCCAATCCCCGACAAGACTGGTATCCTTTCACGTCCAAATCTCTCAAACTCCGGGAGAGATTCTCAAAACCGAGGTTGACATGTTTCGAGTTCCTCTCAACATTTTGGAAATCCCGCGGAAACTTTGGACATTCTCGCGAAGGGTTCCCAATCCCCGACAAGACTGGTACCCTTTCACGTCCAAATCTCTCAAACTCCGGGAGAGATTCTAAAAACCGAGGTTGACATCTTTCGAGTTCCTGTCAACATTTTGGAAATCCCGCTGAAACTTTGGACATTCTGGCGAAGGGTTCCCAATCCCCGACAAGACTGGTACCCTTTCACGTCCAAATCTCTCAAACTCCGGGAGAGATTCTCAAAACCAAGGTTGACATGATTCGAGTTCCTCTCAACATTTTGGAAATCCCGCTGAAACTTTGGACATTCTCGCGAAGGGTTCCCAATCCCCGACAAGACTGGTACCCTTTCACGTCCAAATCTCTCAAACTCCGGGAGAGATTCTCAAAACCAAGGTTGACATGTTTCGAGTTCCTCTCAACATTTTGGAAATCCCGCTGAAACTTTGGACATTCTCGCGAAGGGTTCCCAATCCCCGACAAGACTGGTACCCTTTCACGTCCAAATCTCTCAAACTCCGGGAGAGATTCTCAAAACCGAGGTTGACATGTTTCGTGTTCCTCTCAACATTTTGGAAATCCCGCTGAAACTTTGGACATTCTCGCGAAGGGTTCCCAATCCCCGACAAGACTGGTACCCTTTCACGTCCAAATCTCTCAAACTCCGGGAGAGATTCTCAAAACCGAGGTTGACATGTTTCGAGTTCCTCTCAACATTTTGGAAATCCCGCTGAAACTTTGCACATTCTCGCGAAGGGCTCCCAATCCCCGACAACACTGGTACCCTTTCACGTCCAAATCTCTCAAACTCCGGGAGAGATTCTCAAAACCAAGGTTGACATGTTTCGAGTTCCTCTCAACATTTTGGAAATCCCGCTGAAACTTTGGACATTCTGGTGAAGGGTTCCCAATCCCCGACAAGACTGGTATCCTTTCACGTCCAAATCTCTCAAACTCCGGGAGAGATTCTCAAAACCGAGGTTGACATGTTTCGAGTTCCTCTCAACATTTTGGAAATCCCGCGGAAACTTTGGACATTCTCGCGAAGGGTTCCCAATCCCCGACAAGACTGGTACCCTTTCACGTCCAAATCTCTCAAACTCCGGGAGAGATTCTAAAAACCGAGGTTGACATCTTTCGAGTTCCTCTCAACATTTTGGAAATCCCGCTGAAACTTTGGACATTCTGGCGAAGGGTTCCCAATCCCCGACAAGACTGGTACCCTTTCACGTCCAAATCTCTCAAACTCCGGGAGAGATTCTCAAAACCAAGGTTGACATGATTCGAGTTCCTCTCAACATTTTGGAAATCCCGCTGAAACTTTGGACATTCTCGCGAAGGGTTCCCAATCCCCGACAAGACTGGTACCCTTTCACGTCCAAATCTCTCAAACTCCGGGAGAGATTCTCAAAACCAAGGTTGACATGTTTCGAGTTCCTCTCAACATTTTGGAAATCCCGCTGAAACTTTGGACATTCTCGCGAAGGGTTCCCAATCCCCGACAAGACTGGTACCCTTTCACGTCCAAATCTCTCAAACTCCGGGAGAGATTCTCAAAACCGAGGTTGACATGTTTCGTGTTCCTCTCAACATTTTGGAAATCCCGCTGAAACTTTGGACATTCTCGCGAAGGGTTCCCAATCCCCGACAAGACTGGTACCCTTTCACGTCCAAATCTCTCAAACTCCGGGAGAGATTCTCAAAACCGAGGTTGACATGTTTCGAGTTCCTCTCAACATTTTGGAAATCCCGCTGAAACTTTGCACATTCTCGCGAAGGGCTCCCAATCCCCGACAACACTGGTACCCTTTCACGTCCAAATCTCTCAAACTCCGGGAGAGATTCTCAAAACCAAGGTTGACATGTTTCGAGTTCCTCTCAACATTTTGGAAATCCCGCTGAAACTTTGGACATTCTCGCGAAGGGTTCCCAATCCCCGACAAGACTGGTACCCTTTCACGTCCAAATCTCTCAAACTCCGGGAGAGATTCTCAAAACCAAGGTTGACATGTTTCGAGTTCCTCTCAACATTTTGGAAATCCCGCTGAAACTTTGGACATTCTCGCGAAGGGTTCCCAATCCCCGACAAGACTGGTACCCTTTCACGTCCAAATCTCTCAAACTCCGGGAGAGATTCTCAAAACCAAGGTTGACATGTTTCGAGTTCCTCTCAACATTTTGGAAATCCCGCTGAAACTTTGGACATTCTGGCGAAGGGTTCCCAATCCCCGACAAGACTGGTACCCTTTCACGTCCAAATCTCTCAAACTCCGGGAGAGATTCTCAAAACCAAGGTTGACATGTTTCGAGTTCCTCTCAACATTTTGGAAATCCCGCTGAAACTTTGGACATTCTGGCGAAGGGTTCCCAATCCCCGACAAGACTGGTACCCTTTCACGTCCAAATCTCTCAAACTCCGGGAGAGATTCTCAAAACCGAGGTTGACATGTTTCGAGTTCCTCTCAACATTTTGGAAATCCCGCTGAAACTTTGGACATTCTCGCGAAGGGTTCCCAATCCCCGACAAGACTGGTACCCTTTCACGTCCAAATCTCTCAAACTCCGGGAGAGATTCTCAAAACCAAGGTTGACATGTTTCGAGTTCCTCTCAACATTTTGGAAATCCCGCTGAAACTTTGGACATTCTCGCGAAGGGTTCCCAATCCCCGACAAGACTGGTACCCTTTCACGTCCAAATCTCTCAAACTCCGGGAGAGATTCTCAAAACCAAGGTTGACATGTTTCGAGTTCCTCTCAACATTTTGGAAATCCCGCTGAAACTTTGGACATTCTCGCGAAGGGTTCCCAATCCCCGACAAGACTGGTACCCTTTCACGTCCAAATCTCTCAAACTCCGGGAGAGATTCTCAAAACCGAGGTTGACATGTTTCGAGTTCCTCTCAACATTTTGGAAATCCCGCTGAAAATTTGGACATTCTGGCGAAGGGTTCCCAATCCCCGACAAGACTGGTACCCTTTCACGTCCAAATCTCTCAAACTCCGGGAGAGATTCTCAAAACCAAGGTTGACATGTTTCGAGTTCCTCTCAACATTTTGGAAATCCCGCTGAAACTTTGGACATTCTCGCGAAGGGTTCCCAATCCCCGACAAGACTGGTACCCTTTCACGTCCAAATCTCTCAAACTCCGGGAGAGATTCTCAAAACCAAGGTTGACATGTTTCGAGTTCCTCTCAACATTTTGGAAATCCCGCTGAAACTTTGGACATTCTCGCGAAGGGTTCCCAATCCCCGACAAGACTGGTACCCTTTCACGTCCAAATCTCTCAAACTCCGGGAGAGATTCTCAAAACCAAGGTTGACATGTTTCGAGTTCCTCTCAACATTTTGGAAATCCCGCTGAAACTTTGGACATTCTCGCGAAGGGTTCCCAATCCCCGACAAGACTGGTACCCTTTCACGTCCAAATCTCTCGAACTCCGGGAGAGATTCTCAAAACCAAGGTTGACATGTTTCGAGTTCCTCTCAACATTTTGGAAATCCCGCTGAAACTTTGGACATTCTGGCGAAGGGTTCCCAATCCCCGACAAGACTGGTACCCTTTCACGTCCAAATCTCTCAAACTCCGGGAGAGATTCTCAAAACCAAGGTTGACATGTTTCGAGTTCCTCTCAACATTTTGGAAATCCCGCTGAAACTTTGGACATTCTCGCGAAGGGTTCCCAATCCCCGACAAGACTGGTACCCTTTCACGTCCAAATCTCTCAAACTCCGGGAGAGATTCTCAAAACCGAGGTTGACATGTTTCGAGTTCCTCTCAACATTTTGGAAATCCCGCTGAAACTTTGGACATTCTCGCGAAGGGTTCCCAATCCCCGACAAGACTGGTACCCTTTCACGTCCAAATCTCTCAAACTCCGGGAGAGATTCTCAAAACCAAGGTTGACATGTTTCGAGTTCCTCTCAACATTTTGGAAATCCCGCTGAAACTTTGGACATTCTCGCGAAGGGTTCCCAATCCCCGACAAGACTGGTACCCTTTCACGTCCAAATCTCTCAAACTCCGGGAGAGATTCTCAAAACCAAGGTTGACATGTTTCGAGTTCCTCTCAACATTTTGGAAATCCCGCTGAAACTTTGGACATTCTCGCGAAGGGTTCCCAATCCCCGACAAGACTGGTACCCTTTCACGTCCAAATCTCTCAAACTCCGGGAGAGATTCTCAAAACCAAGGTTGACATGTTTCGAGTTCCTCTCAACATTTTGGAAATCCCGCTGAAACTTTGGACATTCTCGCGAAGGGTTCCCAATCCCCGACAAGACTGGTACCCTTTCACGTCCAAATCTCTCAAACTCCGGGAGAGATTCTCAAAACCAAGGTTGACATGTTTCGAGTTCCTCTCAACATTTTGGAAATCCCGCTGAAACTTTGGACATTCTCGCGAAGGGTTCCCAATCCCCGACAAGACTGGTACCCTTTCACGTCCAAATCTCTCAAACTCCGGGAGAGATTCTCAAAACCAAGGTTCACATGTTTCGAGTTCCTCTCAACATTTTGGAAATCCCGCTGAAACTTTGGACATTCTCGCGAAGGGTTCCCAATCCCCGACAAGACTGGTACCCTTTCACGTCCAAATCTCTCAAACTCCGGGAGAGATTCTCAAAACCAAGGTTGACATGATTCGAGTTCCTCTCAACATTTTGGAAATCCCGCTGAAACTTTGGACATTCTCGCGAAGGGTTCCCAATCCCCGACAAGACTGGTACCCTTTCACGTCCAAATCTCTCAAACTCCGGGAGAGATTCTCAAAACCGAGGTTGACATGTTTCGAGTTCCTCTCAACATTTTGGAAATCCCGCTGAAACTTTGGACATTCTCGCGAAGGGTTCCCAATCCCCGACAAGACTGGTACCCTTTCACGTCCAAATCTCTCAAACTCCGGGAGAGATTCTCAAAACCAAGGTTGACATGTTTCGAGTTCCTCTCAACATTTTGGAAATCCCGCTGAAACTTTGGACATTCTGG
Source organism: Streptopelia decaocto (assembly GCF_964273445.1). NCBI lineage: Eukaryota > Metazoa > Chordata > Aves > Columbiformes > Columbidae > Streptopelia > Streptopelia decaocto. The sequence goes on from NW_028116776.1 coordinate 552,348, forward strand.
CGAAGGGTTCCCAATCCCCGACAAGACTGGTACCCTTTCACGTCCAAATCTCTCAAACTCCGGGAGAGATTCTCAAAACCGAGGTTGACATGTTTCGAGTTCCTCTCAACATTTTGGAAATCCCGCTGAAACTTTGGACATTCTGGCGAAGGGTTCCCAATCCCCGACAAGACTGGTACCCTTTCACGTCCAAATCTCTCAAACTCCGGGAGAGATTCTCAAAACCAAGGTTGACATGTTTCGAGTTCCTCTCAACATTTTGGAAATCCCGCTGAAACTTTGGACATTCTGGCGAAGGGTTCCCAATCCCCGACAAGACTGGTACCCTTTCACGTCCAAATCTCTCAAACTCCGGGAGAGATTCTCAAAACCAAGGTTGACATGATTCGAGTTCCTCTCAACATTTTGGAAATCCCGCTGAAACTTTGGACATTCTCGCGAAGGGTTCCCAATCCCCGACAAGACTGGTACCCTTTCACGTCCAAATCTCTCAAACTCCGGGAGAGATTCTCAAAACCGAGGTTGACATGTTTCGAGTTCCTCTCAACATTTTGGAAATCCCGCTGAAACTTTGGACATTCTCGCGAAGGGTTCCCAATCCCCGACAAGACTGGTACCCTTTCACGTCCAAATCTCTCAAACTCCGGGAGAGATTCTCAAAACCAAGGTTGACATGTTTCGAGTTCCTCTCAACATTTTGGAAATCCCGCTGAAACTTTGGACATTCTCGCGAAGGGTTCCCAATCCCCGACAAGACTGGTACCCTTTCACGTCCAAATCTCTCAAACTCCGGGAGAGATTCTCAAAACCGAGGTTGACATGTTTCGAGTTCCTCTCAACATTTTGGAAATCCCGCTGAAACTTTGGACATTCTCGCGAAGGGTTCCCAATCCCCGACAAGACTGGTACCCTTTCACGTCCAAATCTCTCAATCTCCGGGAGAGATTCTCAAAACCAAGGTTGACATGTTTCGAGTTCCTCTCAACATTTTGGAAATCCCGCTGAAACTTTGGACATTCTGGCGAAGGGTTCCCAATCCCCGACAAGACTGGTACCCTTTCACGTCCAAATCTCTCAAACTCCGGGAGAGATTCTCAAAACCAAGGTTGACATGATTCGAGTTCCTCTCAACATTTTGGAAATCCCGCTGAAAATTTGGACATTCTCGCGAAGGGTTCCCAATCCCCGACAAGACTGGTACCCTTTCACGTCCAAATCTCTCAAACTCCGGGAGAGATTCTCAAAACCAAGGTTGACATGTTTCGAGTTCCTCTCAACATTTTGGAAATCCCGCTGAAGCTTTGGACATTCTCGCGAAGGGTTCCCAATCCCCGACAAGACTGGTACCCTTTCACGTCCAAATCTCTCAAACTCCGGGAGAGATTCTCAAAACCAAGGTTGACATGTTTCGAGTTCCTCTCAACATTTTGGAAATCCCGCTGAAACTTTGGACATTCTCGCGAAGGGTTCCCAATCCCCGACAAGACTGGTACCCTTTCACGTCCAAATCTCTCAAACTCCGGGAGAGATTCTCAAAACCAAGGTTGACATGTTTCGAGTTCCTCTCAACATTTTGGAAATCCCGCTGAAACTTTGGACATTCTCGCGAAGGGTTCCCAATCCCCGACAAGACTGGTACCCTTTCACGTCCAAATCTCTCAATCTCCGGGAGAGATTCTCAAAACCAAGGTTGACATGTTTCGAGTTCCTCTCAACATTTTGGAAATCCCGCTGAAACTTTGGACATTCTGGCGAAGGGTTCCCAATCCCCGACAAGACTGGTACCCTTTCACGTCCAAATCTCTCAAACTCCGGGAGAGATTCTCAAAACCAAGGTTGACATGATTCGAGTTCCTCTCAACATTTTGGAAATCCCGCTGAAACTTTGGACATTCTCGCGAAGGGTTCCCAATCCCCGACAAGACTGGTACCCTTTCACGTCCAAATCTCTCAAACTCCGGGAGAGATTCTCAAAACCAAGGTTGACATGTTTCGAGTTCCTCTCAACATTTTGGAAATCCCGCTGAAACTTTGGACATTCTGGCGAAGGGTTCCCAATCCCCGACAAGACTGGTACCCTTTCACGTCCAAATCTCTCAAACTCCGGGAGAGATTCTCAAAACCAAGGTTGACATGTTTCGAGTTCCTCTCAACATTTTGGAAATCCCGCTGAAACTTTGGACATTCTGGCGAAGGGTTCCCAATCCCCGACAAGACTGGTACCCTTTCACGTCCAAATCTCTCAAACTCCGGGAGAGATTCTCAAAACCAAGGTTGACATGTTTCGAGTTCCTCTCAACATTTTGGAAATCCCGCTGAAGCTTTGGACATTCTCGCGAAGGGTTCCCAATCCCCGACAAGACTGGTACCCTTTCACGTCCAAATCTCTCAAACTCCGGGAGAGATTCTCAAAACCAAGGTTGACATGATTCGAGTTCCTTTCAACATTTTGGAAATCCCGCTGAAACTTTGGACATTCTCGCGAAGGGTTCCCAATCCCCGACAAGACTGGTACCCTTTCACGTCCAAATCTCTCAAACTCCGGGAGAGATTCTCAAAACCAAGGTTGACATGATTCGAGTTCCTCTCAACATTTTGGAAATCCCGCTGAAACTTTGGACATTCTCGCGAAGGGTTCCCAATCCCCGACAAGACTGGTACCCTTTCACGTCCAAATCTCTCAAACTCCGGGAGAGATTCTCAAAACCAAGGTTGACATGATTCGAGTTCCTCTCAACATTTTGGAAATCCCGCTGAAACTTTGGACATTCTCGCGAAGGGTTCCCAATCCCCGACAAGACTGGTACCCTTTCACGTCCAAATCTCTCAAACTCCGGGAGAGATTCTCAAAACCAAGGTTGACATGTTTCGAGTTCCTCTCAACATTTTGGAAATCCCGCTGAAACTTTGGACATTCTGGCGAAGGGTTCCCAATCCCCGACAAGACTGGTACCCTTTCACGTCCAAATCTCTCAAACTCCGGGAGAGATTCTCAAAACCAAGGTTGACATGTTTCGAGTTCCTCTCAACATTTTGGAAATCCCGCTGAAACTTTGGACATTCTCGCGAAGGGTTCCCAATCCCCGACAAGACTGGTACCCTTTCACGTCCAAATCTCTCAAACTCCGGGAGAGATTCTCAAAACCAAGGTTGACATGTTTCGAGTTCCTCTCAACATTTTGGAAATCCCGCTGAAACTTTGGACATTCTCGCGAAGGGTTCCCAATCCCCGACAAGACTGGTACCCTTTCACGTCCAAATCTCTCGAACTCCGGGAGAGATTCTCAAAACCAAGGTTGACATGTTTCGAGTTCCTCTCAACATTTTGGAAATCCCGCTGAAACTTTGGACATTCTCGCAAAGGGTTCCCAATCCCCGACAAGACTGCTACCCTTTCACGTCCAAATCTCTCAAACTCCGGGAGAGATTCTCAAAACCAAGGTTGACATGTTTCGAGTTCCTCTCAACATTTTGGAAATCCCGCTGAAAATTTGGACATTCTCGCGAAGGGTTCCCAATCCCCGACAAGACTGCTACCCTTTCACGTCCAAATCTCTCAAACTCCGGGAGAGATTCTCAAAACCAAGGTTGACATGTTTCGAGTTCCTCTCAACATTTTGGAAATCCCGCTGAAACTTTGGACATTCTCGCGAAGGGTTCCCAATCCCCGACAAGACTGGTACCCTTTCACGTCCAAATCTCTCAAACTCCGGGAGAGATTCTCAAAACCAAGGTTGACATGTTTCGAGTTCCTCTCAACATTTTGGAAATCCCGCTGAAACTTTGGACATTCTCGCGAAGGGTTCCCAATCCCCTACAAGACTGGTACCCTTTCACGTCCAAATCTCTGAAACTCCGGGAGAGATTCTCAAAACCAAGGTTGACATGATTCGAGTTCCTGTCAACATTTTGGAAATCCCGCTGAAACTTTGGACATTCTGGCGAAGGGTTCCCAATCCCCGACAAGACTGGTACCCTTTCACGTCCAAATCTCTCAAACTCCGGGAGAGATTCTCAAAACCAAGGTTGACATGATTCGAGTTCCTCTCAACATTTTGAAATCCCGCTGAAACTTTGGACATTCTCGCGAAGGGTTCCCAATCCCCGACAAGACTGGTACCCTTTCACGTCCAAATCTCTCAAACTTCGGGAGAGATTCTCAAAACCAAGGTTGACATGTTTCGAGTTCCTCTCAACATTTTGGAAATCCCGCTGAAACTTTGGACATTCTCGCGAAGGGTTCCCAATCCCCGACAAGACTGGTACCCTTTCACGTCCAAATCTCTCAAACTCTGGGAGAGATTCTCAAAACCAAGGTTGACATGATTCGAGTTCCTCTAAACATTTTGGAAATCCCGCTGAAACTTTGGACATTCTCGTGAAGGGTTCCCAATCCCCGACAAGACTGGTACCCTTTCACGTCCAAATCTCTCAAACTCCGGGAGAGATTCTCAAAACCAAGGTTGACATGTTTCGAGTTCCTCTCAACATTTTGGAAATCCCGCTGAAACTTTGGACATTCTGGCGAAGGGTTCCCAATCCCCGACAAGACTGGTACCCTTTCACGTCCAAATCTCTCAAACTCCGGGAGAGATTCTCAAAACCGAGGTTGACATGTTTCGAGTTCCTCTCAACATTTTGGAAATCCCGCTGAAACTTTGGACATTCTGGCGAAGGGTTCCCAATCCCCGACAAGACTGGTACCCTTTCACGTCCAAATCTCTCAAACTCCGGGAGAGATTCTCAAAACCAAGGTTGACATGTTTCGAGTTCCTCTCAACATTTTGGAAATCCCGCTGAAACTTTGGACATTCTCGCGAAGGGTTCCAAATCCCCGACAAGACTGGTATCCTTTCACGTCCAAATCTCTCAAACTCCGTGAGAGATTCTCAAAACCGACGTTGACATGTTTCGAGTTCCTCTCAACATTTTGGAAATCCCGCTGAAACTTTGGACATTCTCGCGAAGGGTTCCCAATCCCCGACAAGACTGGTACCCTTTCACGTCCAAATCTCTCAAACTCCGGGAGAGATTCTCAAAACCGAGGTTGACATGTTTCGAGTTCCTCTCAACATTTTGGAAATCCCGCTGAAACTTTGGACATTCTCGCGAAGGGTTCCCAATCCCCGACAAGACTGGTACCCTTTCACGTCCAAATCTCTCAAACTACGGGAGAGATTCTCAAAACCAAGGTTGACATGTTTCGAGTTCCTCTCAACATTTTGGAAATCCCGCTGAAACTTTGGACATTCTGGCGAAGGGTTCCCAATCCCCGACAAGACTGGTACCCTTTCACGTCCAAATCTCTCAAACTCCGGGAGAGATTCTCAAAACCAAGGTTGACATGTTTCGAGTTCCTCTCAACATTTTGGAAATCCCGCTGAAGCTTTAAACATTCTCGCGAAGGGTTCCCAATCCCCGACAAGACTGGTACCCTTTCACGTCCAAATCTCTCAAACTCCGGGAGAGATTCTCAAAACCAAGGTTGACATGTTTCGAGTTCCTCTCAACATTTTGGAAATCCCGCTGAAACTTTGGACATTCTCGCGAAGGGTTCCCAATCCCCGACAAGACTGGTACCCTTTCACGTCCAAATCTCTCAAACTCCGGGAGAGATTCTCAAAACCAAGGTTGACATGATTCGAGTTCCTCTCAACATTTTGGAAATCCCGCTGAAACTTTGGACATTCTCGCGAAGGGTTCCCAATCCCCGACAAGACTGGTACCCTTTCACGTCCAAATCTCTCAAACTCCGGGAGAGATTCTCAAAACCAAGGTTGACATGTTTCGAGTTCCTCTCAACATTTTGGAAATCCCGCTGAAACTTTGGACATTCTCGCGAAGGGTTCCCAATCCCCGACAAGACTGGTACCCTTTCACGTCCAAATCTCTCAAACTCCGGGAGAGATTCTCAAAACCAAGGTTGACATGTTTCGAGTTCCTCTCAACATTTTGGAAATCCTGCTGAAACTTTGGACATTCTCGCGAAGGGTTCCCAATCCCCGACAAGACTGCTACACTTTCACGTCCAAATCTCTCAAACTCCGGGAGAGATTCTCAAAACCAAGGTTGACATGTTTCGAGTTCCTCTCAACATTTTGGAAATCCCGCTGAAAATTTGGACATTCTCGCGAAGGGTTCTCAATCCCCGACAAGACTGGTAACCTTTCACGTCCAAATCTCTCAAACTCCGGGAGAGATTCTCAAAACCAAGGTTGACATGTTTCGAGTTCCTCTCAACATTTTGGAAATCCCGCTGAAACTTTGGACATTATCGCGAAGGGTTCCCAATCCCCGACAAGACTGGTACCCTTTCACGTCCAAATCTCTCAAACTCCGGGAGAGATTCTCAAAACCAAGGTTGACATGTTTCGAGTTCCTCTCAACATTTTGGAAATCCCGCTGAAACTTTGGACATTCTCGTGAAGGGTTCCCAATCCCCGACAAGACTGGTACCCTTTCACGTCCAAATCTCTCAAACTCTGGGAGAGATTCTCAAAACCAAAGTTGACATGATTCGAGTTCCTCTCAACATTTTGGAAATCCCGCTGAAACTTTGCACATTCTCGCGAAGGGTTCCCAATCCCCGACAAGACTGGTACCCTTTCACGTCCAAATCTCTCAAACTCCGGGAGAGATTCTCAAAACCAAGGTTGACATGTTTCGAGTTCCTCTCAACATTTTGGAAATCCCGCTGAAACTTTGGACATTCTCGCGAAGGGTTCCAAATCCCCGACAAGACTGGTACCCTTTCACGTCCAAATCTCTCAAACTCCGGGAGAGATTCTCAAAACCAAGGTTGACATGTTTCGAGTTCCTCTCAACATTTTGGAAATCCCGCTGAAACTTTGGACATTCTCGCGAAGGGTTCCCAATCCCCGACAAGACTGGTACCCTTTCACGTCCAAATCTCTCAAACTCCGGGAGAGATTCTCAAAACCAAGGTTGACATGTTTCGAGTTCCTCTCAACATTTTGGAAATCCCGTTGAAACTTTGGACATTCTGGCGAAGGGTTCCCAATCCCCGACAAGACTGGTAACCTTTCACGTCCAAATCTCTCAAACTCCGGGAGAGATTCTCAAAACCAAGGTTGACATGTTTCGAGTTCCTCTCAACATTTTGGAAATCCCGCTGAAACTTTGGACATTATTGCGAAGGGTTCCCAATCCCCGACAAGACTGGTACCCTTTCACGTCCAAATCTCTCAAACTCCGGGAGAGATTCTCAAAACCAAGGTTGACATGTTTCGAGTTCCTCTCAACATTTTGGAAATCCCGCTGAAACTTTGGACATTCTCGTGAAGGGTTCCCAATCCCCGACAAGACTGGTACCCTTTCACGTCCAAATCTCTCAAACTCTGGGAGAGATTCTCAAAACCAAAGTTGACATGATTCGAGTTCCTCTCAACATTTTGGAAATCCCGCTGAAACTTTGCACATTCTCGCGAAGGGTTCCCAATCCCCGACAAGACTGGTACCCTTTCACGTCCAAATCTCTCAAACTCCGGGAGAGATTCTCAAAACCAAGGTTGACATGTTTCGAGTTCCTCTCAACATTTTGGAAATCCCGCTGAAACTTTGGACATTCTCGCGAAGGGTTCCCAATCCCCGACAAGACTGGTACCCTTTCACGTCCAAATCTCTCAAACTCCGGGAGAGATTCTCAAAACCAAGGTTGACATGTTTCGAGTTCCTCTCAACATTTTGGAAATCCCGCTGAAACTTTGGACATTCTCGCGAAGGGTTCCCAATCCCCGACAAGACTGGTACCCTTTCACGTCCAAATCTCTCAAACTCCGGGAGAGATTCTCAAAACCAAGGTTGACATGTTTCGAGTTCCTCTCAACATTTTGGAAATCCCGTTGAAACTTTGGACATTCTGGCGAAGGGTTCCCAATCCCCGACAAGACTGGTACCCTTTCACGTCCAAATCTCTCAAACTCCGGGAGAGATTCTCAAAACCGAGGTTGACATGTTTCGAGTTCCTCTCAACATTTTGGAAATCCCGCTGAAACTTTGGACATTCTGGCGAAGGGTTCCCAATCCCCGACAAGACTGGTACCCTTTCACGTCCAAATCTCTCAAACTCCGGGAGAGATTCTCAAAACCAAGGTTGACATGTTTCGAGTTCCTCTCAACATTTTGGAAATCCCGCTGAAACTTTGGACATTCTGGCGAAGGGTTCCCAATCCCCGACAAGACTGGTACCCTTTCACGTCCAAATCTCTCAAGCTCCGGGAGAGATTCTCAAAACCAAGGTTGACATGTTTCGAGTTCCTCTCAACATTTTGGAAATCCCGCTGAAACTTTGGACATTCTCGCGAAGGGTTCCCAATCCCCGACAAGACTGGTACCCTTTCACGTCCAAATCTCTCAAACTCCGGGAGAGATTCTCAAAACCCAGGTTGACATGTTTCGAGTTCCTCTCAACATTTTGGAAATCCCGCTGAAACTTTGGACATTCTCGCGAAGGGTTCCCAATCCCCGACAAGACTGGTACCCTTTCACGTCCAAATCTCTCAAACTCCGGGAGAGATTCTCAAAACCGAGGTTGACATGTTTCGAGTTCCTCTCAACATTTTGGAAATCCCGCTGAAACTTTGGACATTCTCGCGAAGGGTTCCCAATCCCCGACAAGACTGGTACCCTTTCACGTCCAAATCTCTCAAACTCCGGGAGAGATTCTCAAAACCGAGGTTGACATGTTTCGAGTTCCTCTCAACATTTTGGAAATCCCGCTGAAACTTTGGACATTCTCGCGAAGGGTTCCCAATCCCCGACAAGACTGGTACCCTTTCACGTCCAAATCTCTCAAACTCCGGGAGAGATTCTCAAAACCAAGGTTGACATGTTTCGAGTTCCTCTCAACATTTTGGAAATCCTGCTGAAACTTTGCACATTCTCGCGAAGGGTTCCCAATCCCTGACAAGACTGGTACCCTTTCACGTCCAAATCTCTCAAACTCCGGGAGAGATTCTCAAAACCAAGGTTGACATGATTCGAGTTCCTCTCAACATTTTGGAAATCCCGCTGAAACTTTGGACATTCTCGCGAAGGGTTCCCAATCCCCGACAAGACTGGTACCCTTTCACGTCCAAATCTCTCAAACTCCGGGAGAGATTCTCAAAACCAAGGTTGACATGTTTCGAGTTCCTCTCAACATTTTGGAAATCCCGCTGAAACTTTGGACATTCTGGCGAAGGGTTCCCAATCCCCGACAAGACTGGTACCCTTTCACGTCCAAATCTCTCAAACTCCGGGAGAGATTCTCAAAACCAAGGTTGACATGTTTCGAGTTCCTCTCAACATTTTGGAAATCCCGCTGAAACTTTGGACATTCTCGCGAAGGGTTCCCAATCCCCGACAAGACTGGTACCCTTTCACGTCCAAATCTCTCAAACTCCGGGAGAGATTCTCAAAACCGAGGTTGACATGTTTCGAGTTCCTCTCAACATTTTGGAAATCCCGCTGAAACTTTGGACATTCTCGCGAAGGGTTCCCAATCCCCGACAAGACTGGTACCCTTTCACGTCCAAATCTCTCAAACTCCGGGAGAGATTCTCAAAACCAAGGTTGACATGATTCGAGTTCCTCTCAACATTTTGGAAATCCCGCTGAAACTTTGGACATTCTCGCGAAGGGTTCCCAATCCCCGACAAGACTGGTACCCTTTCACGTCCAAATCTCTCAAACTCCGGGAGAGATTCTCAAAACCGAGGTTGACATGTTTCGAGTTCCTCTCAACATTTTGGAAATCCCGCTGAAACTTTGCACATTCTCGCGAAGGGTTCTCAATCCCCGACAAGACTGGTACCCTTTCACGTCCAAATCTCTCAAACTCCGGGAGAGATTCTCAAAACCAAGGTTGACATGTTTCGAGTTCCTCTCAACATTTTGGAAATCCCGCTGAAACTTTGGACATTATCGCGAAGGGTTCCCAATCCCCGACAAGACTGGTACCCTTTCACGTCCAAATCTCTCAAACTCCGGGAGAGATTCTCAAAACCAAGGTTGACATGTTTCGAGTTCCTCTCAACATTTTGGAAATCCCGCTGAAACTTTGGACATTCTCGTGAAGGGTTCCCAATCCCCGACAAGACTGGTACCCTTTCACGTCCAAATCTCTCAAACTCTGGGAGAGATTCTCAAAACCAAAGTTGACATGATTCGAGTTCCTCTCAACATTTTGGAAATCCCGCTGAAACTTTGCACATTCTCGCGAAGGGTTCCCAATCCCCGACAAGACTGGTACCCTTTCACGTCCAAATCTCTCAAACTCTGGGAGAGATTCTCAAAACCAAGGTTGACATGTTTCGAGTTCCTCTCAACATTTTGGAAATCCCGCTGAAACTTTGGACATTCTCGCGAAGGGTTCCCAATCCCCGACAAGACTGGTACCCTTTCACGTCCAAATCTCTCAAACTCCGGGAGAGATTCTCAAAACCAAGGTTGACATGTTTCGAGTTCCTCTCAACATTTTGGAAATCCCGCTGAAACTTTGGACATTCTCGCGAAGGGTTCCCAATCCCCGACAAGACTGGTACCCTTTCACGTCCAAATCTCTCAAGCTCCGGGAGAGATTCTCAAAACCAAGGTTGACATGTTTCGAGTTCCTCTCAACATTTTGGAAATCCCGTTGAAACTTTGGACATTCTGGCGAAGGGTTCCCAATCCCCGACAAGACTGGTACCCTTTCACGTCCAAATCTCTCAAACTCCGGGAGAGATTCTCAAAACCGAGGTTGACATGTTTCGAGTTCCTCTCAACATTTTGGAAATCCCGCTGAAACTTTGGACATTCTCGCGAAGGGTTCCCAATCCCCGACAAGACTGGTACCCTTTCACGTCCAAATCTCTCAAACTCCGGGAGAGATTCTCAAAACCAAGGTTGACATGTTTCGAGTTCCTCTCAACATTTTGGAAATCCCGCTGAAACTTTGGACATTCTGGCGAAGGGTTCCCAATCCCCGACAAGACTGGTACCCTTTCACGTCCAAATCTCTCAAACTCCGGGAGAGATTCTCAAAACCAAGGTTGACATGTTTCGAGTTCCTCTCAACATTTTGGAAATCCCGCTGAAACTTTGGACATTCTCGCGAAGGGTTCCCAATCCCCGACAAGACTGGTACCCTTTCACGTCCAAATCTCTCAAACTCCGGGAGAGATTCTCAAAACCAAGGTTGACATGTTTCGAGTTCCTCTCAACATTTTGGAAATCCCGCTGAAACTTTGCACATTCTCGCGAAGGGTTCCCAATCCCCGACAAGACTGGTACCCTTTCACGTCCAAATCTCTCAAACTCCGGGAGAGATTCTCAAAACCAAGGTTGACATGATTCGAGTTCCTCTCAACATTTTGGAAATCCCGCTGAAACTTTGGACATTCTCGCGAAGGGTTCCCAATCCCCGACAAGACTGGTACCCTTTCACGTCCAAATCTCTCAAACTCCGGGAGAGATTCTCAAAACCAAGGTTGACATGTTTCGAGTTCCTCTCAACATTTTGGAAATCCCGCTGAAACTTTGGACATTCTGGCGAAGGGTTCCCAATCCCCGACAAGACTGGTACCCTTTCACGTCCAAATCTCTCAAACTCCGGGAGAGATTCTCAAAACCAAGGTTGACATGTTTCGAGTTCCTCTCAACATTTTGGAAATCCCGCTGAAACTTTGGACATTCTCGCGAAGGGTTCCCAATCCCCGACAAGACTGGTACCCTTTCACGTCCAAATCTCTCAAACTCCGGGAGAGATTCTCAAAACCGAGGTTGACATGTTTCGAGTTCCTCTCAACATTTTGGAAATCCCGCTGAAACTTTGGACATTCTCGCGAAGGGTTCCCAATCCCCGACAAGACTGGTACCCTTTCACGTCCAAATCTCTCAAACTCCGGGAGAGATTCTCAAAACCAAGGTTGACATGATTCGAGTTCCTGTCAACATTTTGGAAATCCCGCTGAAACTTTGGACATTCTCGCGAAGGGTTCCCAATCCCCGACAAGACTGGTACCCTTTCACGTCCAAATCTCTCAAACTCCGGGAGAGATTCTCAAAACCGAGGTTGACATGTTTCGAGTTCCTCTCAACATTTTGGAAATCCCGCTGAAACTTTGCACGTTCTCGCGAAGGGTTCTCAATCCCCGACAAGACTGGTACCCTTTCACGTCCAAATCTCTCAAACTCCGGGAGAGATTCTCAAAACCAAGGTTGACATGTTTCGAGTTCCTCTCAACATTTTGGAAATCCCGCTGAAACTTTGGACATTCTCGCGAAGGGTTCCCAATCCCCGACAAGACTGGTACCCTTTCACGTCCAAATCTCTCAAACTCCGGGAGAGATTCTCAAAACCAAGGTTGACATGTTTCGAGTTCCTCTCAACATTTTGGAAATCCCGCTGAAACTTTGGACATTCTGGCGAAGGGTTCCCAATCCCCGACAAGACTGGTACCCTTTCACGTCCAAATCTCTCAAACTCCGGGAGAGATTCTCAAAACCAAGGTTGACATGTTTCGAGTTCCTCTCAACATTTTGGAAATCCCGCTGAAACTTTGGACATTCTCGCGAAGGGTTCCCAATCCCCGACAAGACTGGTACCCTTTCACGTCCAAATCTCTCAAACTCCGGGAGAGATTCTCAAAACCAAGGTTGACATGTTTCGAGTTCCTCTCAACATTTTGGAAATCCCGCTGAAACTTTGCACATTCTCGCGAAGGGTTCCCAATCCCCGACAAGACTGGTACCCTTTCACGTCCAAATCTCTCAAACTCCGGGAGAGATTCTCAAAACCAAGGTTGACATGTTTCGAGTTCCTCTCAACATTTTGGAAATCCCGCTGAAACTTTGGACATTCTGGCGAAGGGTTCCCAATCCCCGACAAGACTGGTACCCTTTCACGTCCAAATCTCTCAAACTCCGGGAGAGATTCTCAAAACCAAGGTTGACATGTTTCGAGTTCCTCTCAACATTTTGGAAATCCCGCTGAAACTTTGGACATTCTCGCGAAGGGTTCCCAATCCCCGACAAGACTGGTACCCTTTCACATCCAAATCTCTCAAACTCCGGGAGAGATTCTCAAAACCGAGGTTGACATGTTTCGAGTTCCTCTCAACATTTTGGAAATCCCGCTGAAACTTTGGACATTCTCGCGAAGGGTTCCCAATCCCCGACAAGACTGGTACCCTTTCACGTCCAAATCTCTCAAACTCCGGGAGAGATTCTCAAAACCAAGGTTGACATGATTCGAGTTCCTCTCAACATTTTGGAAATCCCGCTGAAACTTTGGACATTCTCGCGAAGGGTTCCCAATCCCCGACAAGACTGGTACCCTTTCACGTCCAAATCTCTCAAACTCCGGGAGAGATTCTCAAAACCGAGGTTGACATGTTTCGAGTTCCTCTCAACATTTTGGAAATCCCGCTGAAACTTTGCACATTCTCGCGAAGGGTTCTCAATCCCCGACAAGACTGGTACCCTTTCACGTCCAAATCTCTCAAACTCCGGGAGAGATTCTCAAAACCAAGGTTGACATGTTTCGAGTTCCTCTCAACATTTTGGAAATCCCGCTGAAACTTTGGACATTACCGCGAAGGGTTCCCAATCCCCGACAAGACTGGTACCCTTTCACGTCCAAATCTCTCAAACTCCGGGAGAGATTCTCAAAACCAAGGTTGACATGTTTCGAGTTCCTCTCAACATTTTGGAAATCCCGCTGAAACTTTGGACATTCTCGTGAAGGGTTCCCAATCCCCGACAAGACTGGTACCCTTTCACGTCCAAATCTCTCAAACTCTGGGAGAGATTCTCAAAACCAAAGTTGACATGATTCGAGTTCCTCTCAACATTTTGGAAATCCCGCTGAAACTTTGCACATTCTCGCGAAGGGTTCCCAATCCCCGACAAGACTGGTACCCTTTCACGTCCAAATCTCTCAAAGTCCGGGAGAGATTCTCAAAACCGAGGTTGACATGTTTCGAGTTCCTCTCAACATTTTGGAAATCCCGCTGAAACTTTGGACATTCTCGCGAAGGGTTCCCAATCCCCGACAAGACTGGTACCCTTTCACGTCCAAATCTCTCAAACTCCGGGAGAGATTCTCAAAACCAAGGTTGACATGTTTCGAGTTCCTCTCAACATTTTGGAAATCCCGCTGAAACTTTGCACATTCTCGCGAAGGGTTCCCAATCCCCGACAAGACTGGTACCCTTTCACGTCCAAATCTCTCAAACTCCGGGAGAGATTCTCAAAACCAAGGTTGACATGTTTCGAGTTCCTCTCAACATTTTGGAAATCCCGTTGAAACTTTGGACATTCTGGCGAAGGGTTCCCAATCCCCGACAAGACTGGTACCCTTTCACGTCCAAATCTCTCAAACTCCGGGAGAGATTCTCAAAACCGAGGTTGACATGTTTCGAGTTCCTGTCAACATTTTGGAAATCCCGCTGAAACTTTGGACATTCTCGCGAAGGGTTCCCAATCCCCGACAAGACTGGTACCCTTTCACGTCCAAATCTCTCAAACTCCGGGAGAGATTCTCAAAACCAAGGTTGACATGTTTCGAGTTCCTCTCAACATTTTGGAAATCCCGCTGAAACTTTGGACATTCTGGCGAAGGGTTCCCAATCCCCGACAAGACTGGTACCCTTTCACGTCCAAATCTCTCAAACTCCGGGAGAGATTCTCAAAACCAAGGTTGACATGTTTCGAGTTCCTCTCAACATTTTGGAAATCCCGCTGAAACTTTGGACATTCTCGCGAAGGGTTCCCAATCCCCGACAAGACTGGTACCCTTTCACGTCCAAATCTCTCAAACTCCGGGAGAGATTCTCAAAACCAAGGTTGACATGTTTCGAGTTCCTCTCAACATTTTGGAAATCCCGCTGAAACTTTGGACATTCTCGCGAAGGGTTCCCAATCCCCGACAAGACTGGTACCCTTTCACGTCCAAATCTCTCAAACTCCAGGAGAGATTCTCAAAACCAAGGTTGACATGTTTCGAGTTCCTCTCAACATTTTGGAAATCCCGCTGAAACTTTGGACATTCTCGCGAAGGGTTCCCAATCCCCGACAAGACTGGTACCCTTTCACGTCCAAATCTCTCAAACTCCGGGAGAGATTCTCAAAACCAAGGTTGACATGTTTCGAGTTCCTCTCAACATTTTGGAAATCCCGCTGAAACTTTGGACATTCTCGCGAAGGGTTCCCAATCCCCGACAAGACTGGTACCCTTTCACGTCCAAATCTCTCAAACTCCGGGAGAGATTCTCAAAACCAAGGTTGACATGTTTCGAGTTCCTCTCAACATTTTGGAAATCCCGCTGAAACTTTGGACATTCTCGCGAAGGGTTCCCAATCCCCGACAAGACTGGTACCCTTTCACGTCCAAATCTCTCAAACTCCGGGAGAGATTCTCAAAACCAAGGTTGACATGTTTCGAGTTCCTCTCAACATTTTGGAAATCCCGCTGAAACTTTGGACATTCTCGCGAAGGGTTCCCAATCCCCAACAAGACTGGTACCCTTTCACGTCCAAATCTCTCAAACTCCGGGAGAGATTCTCAAAACCAAGGTTGACATGTTTCGAGTTCCTCTCAACATTTTGGAAATCCCGCTGAAAATTTGGACATTCTCGCGAAGGGTTCCCAATCCCCGACAAGACTGGTACCCTTTCACGTCCAAATCTCTCAAACTCCGGGAGAGATTCTCAAAACCAAGGTTGACATGTTTCGAGTTCCTCTCAACATTTTGGAAATCCCGCTGAAACTTTGGACATTCTGGCGAAGGGTTCCCAATCCCCGACAAGACTGGTACCCTTTCACGTCCAAATCTCTCAAACTCCGGGAGAGATTCTCAAAACCGAGGTTGACATGATTCGAGTTCCTCTCAACATTTTGGAAATCCCGCTGAAACTTTGGACATTCTGGCGAAGGGTTCCCAATCCCCGACAAGACTGGTACCCTTTCACGTCCAAATCTCTCAAACTCCGGGAGAGATTCTCAAAACCGAGGTTGACATGTTTCGAGTTCCTCTCAACATTTTGGAAATCCTGCTGAAACTTTGGACATTCTGGCGAAGGGTTCCCAATCCCCGACAAGACTGGTACCCTTTCACGTCCAAATCTCTCAAACTCCGGGAGAGATTCTCAAAACCAAGGTTGACATGTTTCGAGTTCCTCTCAACATTTTGGAAATCCCGCTGAAACTTTGGACATTCTCGCGAAGGGTTCCCAATCCCCGACAAGACTGGTACCCTTTCACGTCCAAATCTCTCAAACTCCGGGAGAGATTCTCAAAACCAAGGTTCACATGTTTCGAGTTCCTCTCAACATTTTGGAAATCCCGCTGAAACTTTGGACATTCTCGCGAAGGGTTCCCAATCCCCGACAAGACTGGTACCCTTTCACGTCCAAATCTCTCAAACTCCGGGAGAGATTCTCAAAACCAAGGTTGACATGTTTCGAGTTCCTCTCAACATTTTGGAAATCCCGCTGAAACTTTGGACATTCTCGCGAAGGGTTCCCAATCCCCGACAAGACTGGTACCCTTTCACGTCCAAATCTCTCAAACTCCGGGAGAGATTCTCAAAACCGAGGTTGACATGTTTCGAGTTCCTCTCAACATTTTGGAAATCCCGCTGAAACTTTGGACATTCTCGCGAAGGGTTCCCAATCCCCGACAAGACTGGTACCCTTTCACGTCCAAATCTCTCAAACTCCGGGAGAGATTCTCAAAACCGAGGTTGACATGTTTCGAGTTCCTCTCAACATTTTGGAAATCCCGCTGAAACTTTGGACATTCTCGCGAAGGGTTCCCAATCCCCGACAAGACTGGTACCCTTTCACGTCCAAATCTCTCAAACTCCGGGAGAGATTCTCAAAACCAAGGTTGACATGATTCGAGTTCCTCTCAACATTTTGGAAATCCCGCTGAAACTTTGGACATTCTGGCGAAGGGTTCCCAATCCCCGACAAGACTGGTACCCTTTCACGTCCAAATCTCTCAAACTCCGGGAGAGATTCTCAAAACCGAGGTTGACATGTTTCGAGTTCCTCTCAACATTTTGGAAATCCTGCTGAAACTTTGGACATTCTGGCGAAGGGTTCCCAATCCCCGACAAGACTGGTACCCTTTCACGTCCAAATCTCTCAAACTCCGGGAGAGATTCTCAAAACCAAGGTTGACATGTTTCGAGTTCCTCTCAACATTTTGGAAATCCCGCTGAAACTTTGGACATTCTCGCGAAGGGTTCCCAATCCCCGACAAGACTGGTACCCTTTCACGTCCAAATCTCTCAAACTCCGGGAGAGATTCTCAAAACCAAGGTTCACATGTTTCGAGTTCCTCTCAACATTTTGGAAATCCCGCTGAAACTTTGGACATTCTCGCGAAGGGTTCCCAATCCCCGACAAGACTGGTACCCTTTCACGTCCAAATCTCTCAAACTCCGGGAGAGATTCTCAAAACCAAGGTTGACATGTTTCGAGTTCCTCTCAACATTTTGGAAATCCCGCTGAAACTTTGGACATTCTCGCGAAGGGTTCCCAATCCCCGACAAGACTGGTACCCTTTCACGTCCAAATCTCTCAAACTCCGGGAGAGATTCTCAAAACCGAGGTTGACATGTTTCGAGTTCCTCTCAACATTTTGGAAATCCCGCTGAAACTTTGGACATTCTCGCGAAGGGTTCCCAATCCCCGACAAGACTGGTACCCTTTCACGTCCAAATCTCTCAAACTCCGGGAGAGATTCTCAAAACCGAGGTTGACATGTTTCGAGTTCCTCTCAACGTTTTGGAAATCCCGCTGAAACTTTGGACATTCTCGCGAAGGGTTCCCAATCCCCGACAAGACTGGTACCCTTTCACGTCCAAATCTCTCAAACTCCGGGAGAGATTCTCAAAACCAAGGTTGACATGATTCGAGTTCCTCTCAACATTTTGGAAATCCCGCTGAAACTTTGGACATTCTGGCGAAGGGTTCCCAATCCCCGACAAGACTGGTACCCTTTCACGTCCAAATCTCTCAAACTCCGGGAGAGATTCTCAAAACCGAGGTTGACATGTTTCGAGTTCCTCTCAACATTTTGGAAATCCCGCTGAAACTTTGGACATTCTGGCGAAGGGTTCCCAATCCCCGACAAGACTGGTACCCTTTCACGTCCAAATCTCTCAAACTCCGGGAGAGATTCTCAAAACCAAGGTTGACATGTTTCGAGTTCCTCTCAACATTTTGGAAATCCCGCTGAAACTTTGGACATTCTCGCGAAGGGTTCCCAATCCCCGACAAGACTGGTACCCTTTCACGTCCAAATCTCTCAAACTCCGGGAGAGATTCTCAAAACCAAGGTTGATATGATTCGAGTTCCTCTCAACATTTTGGAAATCCCGCTGAAACTTTGGACATTCTCGCGAAGGGTTCCCAATCCCCGACAAGACTGGTACCCTTTCACGTCCAAATCTCTCAAACTCCGGGAGAGATTCTCAAAACCAAGGTTGACATGTTTCGAGTTCCTCTCAACATTTTGGAAATCCCGCTGAAACTTTGGACATTCTCACGAAGGGTTCCCAATCCCCGACAAGACTGGTACCGTTTCACGTCCAAATCTCTCAAACTCCGGGAGAGATTCTCAAAACCAAGGTTGACATGTTTCGAGTTCCTCTCAACATTTTGGAAATCCCGCTGAAACTTTGGACATTCTCGCGAAGGGTTCCCAATCCCCGACAAGACTGGTACCCTTTCACGTCCAAATCTCTCAAACTCCGGGAGAGATTCTCAAAACCAAGGTTGACATGATTCGAGTTCCTCTCAACATTTTGGAAATCCCGCTGAAACTTTGGACATTCTGGCGAAGGGTTCCCAATCCCCGACAAGACTGGTACCCTTTCACGTCCAAATCTCTCAAACTCCGGGAGAGATTCTCAAAACCGAGGTTGACATGTTTCGAGTTCCTCTCAACATTTTGGAAATCCCGCTGAAACTTTGGACATTCTGGCGAAGGGTTCCCAATCCCCGACAAGACTGGTACCCTTTCACGTCCAAATCTCTCAAACTGCGGGAGAGATTCTCAAAACCAAGGTTGACATGTTTCGAGTTCCTCTCAACATTTTGGAAATCCCGCTGAAACTTTGGACATTCTCGCGAAGGGTTCCCAATCCCCGACAAGACTGGTACCCTTTCACGTCCAAATCTCTCAAACTGCGGGAGAGATTCTCAAAACCAAGGTTGACATGTTTCGAGTTCCTCTCAACATTTTGGAAATCCCGCTGAAACTTTGGACATTCTGGCGAAGGGTTCCCAATCCCCGACAAGACTGGTACCCTTTCACGTCCAAATCTCTCAAACTCCGGGAGAGATTCTCAAAACCAAGGTTGACATGTTTCGAGTTCCTCTCAACATTTTGGAAATCCCGCTGAAACTTTGGACATTCTCGCGAAGGGTTCCCAATCCCCGACAAGACTGGTACCCTTTCACGTCCAAATCTCTCAAACTCCGGGAGAGATTCTCAAAACCAAGGTTGATATGATTCGAGTTCCTCTCAACATTTTGGAAATCCCGCTGAAACTTTGGACATTCTCGCGAAGGGTTCCCAATCCCCGACAAGACTGGTACCCTTTCACGTCCAAATCTCTCAAACTCCGGGAGAGATTCTCAAAACCAAGGTTGACATGTTTCGAGTTCCTCTCAACATTTTGGAAATCCCGCTGAAACTTTGGACATTCTCGCGAAGGGTTCCCAATCCCCGACAAGACTGGTACCCTTTCACGTCCAAATCTCTCAAACTCCGGGAGAGATTCTCAAAACCAAGGTTGACATGATTCGAATTCCTCTCAACATTTTGGAAATCCCGCTGAAACTTTGGACATTCTGGCGAAGGGTTCCCAATCCCCGACAAGACTGGTACCCTTTCACGTCCAAATCTCTCAAACTCCGGGAGAGATTCTCAAAACCGAGGTTGACATGTTTCGAGTTCCTCTCAACATTTTGGAAATCCCGCTGAAACTTTGGACATTCTGGCGAAGGGTTCCCAATCCCCGACAAGACTGGTACCCTTTCACGTCCAAATCTCTCAAACTCCGGGAGAGATTCTCAAAACCAAGGTTGACATGTTTCGAGTTCCTCTCAACATTTTGGAAATCCCGCTGAAACTTTGGACATTCTGGCGAAGGGTTCCCAATCCCCGACAAGACTGGTACCCTTTCACGTCCAAATCTCTCAAACTCCGGGAGAGATTCTCAAAACCGAGGTTGACATGTTTCGAGTTCCTCTCAACATTTTGGAAATCCCGCTGAAACTTTGGACATTCTCGCGAAGGGTTCCCAATCCCCGACAAGACTGGTAACCTTTCACGTCCAAATCTCTCAAACTCCGGGAGAGATTCTCAAAACCAAGGTTGACATGTTTCGAGTTCCTCTCAACATTTTGGAAATCCCGCTGAAACTTTGGACATTCTCGCGAAGGGTTCCCAATCCCCGACAAGACTGGTACCCTTTCACGTCCAAATCTCTCAAACTCCGGGAGAGATTCTCAAAACCAAGGTTGACATGTTTCGAGTTCCTCTCAACATTTTGGAAATCCCGCTGAAACTTTGGACATTCTCGCGAAGGGTTCCCAATCCCCGACAAGACTGGTACCCTTTCACGTCCAAATCTCTCAAACTCCGGGAGAGATTCTCAAAACCAAGGTTGACATGTTTCGAGTTCCTCTCAACATTTTGGAAATCCCGCTGAAACTTTGGACATTCTGGCGAAGGGTTCCCAATCCCCGACAAGACTGGTACCCTTTCACGTCCACATCTCTCAAACTCCGGGAGAGATTCTCAAAACCAAGGTTGACATGTTTCGAGTTCCTCTCAACATTTTGGAAATCCCGCTGAAACTTTGGACATTCTGGCGAAGGGTTCCCAATCCCCGACAAGACTGGTACCCTTTCACGTCCAAATCTCTCAAACTCCGGGAGAGATTCTCAAAACCGAGGTTGACATGTTTCGAGTTCCTCTCAACATTTTGGAAATCCCGCTGAAACTTTGGACATTCTCGCGAAGGGTTCCCAATCCCCGACAAGACTGGTACCCTTTCCGTCCAAATCTCTCAAACTCCGGGAGAGATTCTCAAAACCAAGGTTGACATGTTTCGAGTTCCTCTCAACATTTTGGAAATCCCGCTGAAACTTTAGACATTCTCGCGAAGGGTTCCCAATCCCCGACAAGACTGGTACCCTTTCACGTCCAAATCTCTCAAACTCCGGGAGAGATTCTCAAAACCAAGGTTGACATGATTCGAGTTCCTCTCAACATTTTGGAAATCCCGCTGAAACTTTGGACATCCTCGCGAAGGGTTCCCAATCCCCGACAAGACTGGTACCCTTTCACGTCCAAATCTCTCAAACTCCGGGAGAGATTCTCAAAACCAAGGTTGACATGTTTCGAGTTCCTCTCAACATTTTGGAAATCCCGCTGAAACTTTGGACATTCTCGCGAAGGGTTCCCAATCCCCGACAAGACTGGTACCCTTTCACGTCGAAATCTCTCAAACTCCGGGAGAGATTCTCAAAACCGAGGTTGACATGTTTCGAGTTCCTCTCAACATTTTGGAAATCCCGCTGAAACTTTGGACATTCTGGCGAAGGGTTCCCAATCCCCGACAAGACTGGTACCCTTTCACGTCCAAATCTCTCAAACTCCGGGAGAGATTCTCAAAACCAAGGTTGACATGTTTCGAGTTCCTCTCAACATTTTGGAAATCCCGCTGAAACTTTGGACATTCTCGCGAAGGGTTCCCAATCCCCGACAAGACTGGTACCCTTTCACGTCCAAATCTCTCAAACTCCGGGAGAGATTCTCAAAACCAAGGTTGACATGATTCGAGTTCCTCTCAACATTTTGGAAATCCCGCTGAAACTTTGGACATTCTCGCGAAGGGTTCCCAATCCCCGACAAGACTGGTACCCTTTCACGTCCAAATCTCTCAAACTCCGGGAGAGATTCTCAAAACCAAGGTTGACATGTTTCGAGTTCCTCTCAACATTTTGGAAATCCCGCTGAAACTTTGGACATTCTCGCGAAGGGTTCCCAATCCCCGACAAGACTGGTACCCTTTCACGTCCAAATCTCTCAAACTCCGGGAGAGATTCTCAAAATCAAGGTTGACATGATTCGAGTTCCTCTCAACATTTTGGAAATCCCGCTGAAACTTTGCACATTCTCGCGAAGGGTTCCCAATCCCCGACAAGACTGGTACCCTTTCACGTCCAAATCTCTCAAACTCCGGGAGAGATTCTCAAAACCAAGGTTGACATGTTTCGAGTTCCTCTCAACATTTTGGAAATCCCGCTGAAACTTTGGACATTCTCGCGAAGGGTTCCCAATCCCCGACAAGACTGGTACCCTTTCACGTCCAAATCTCTCAAACTCCGGGAGAGATTCTCAAAACCAAGGTTGACATGATTAGAGTTCCTCTCAACATTTTGGAAATCCCGCTGAAACTTTGGACATTCTCGCGAAGGGTTCCCAATCCCCGACAAGACTGGTACCCTTTCACATCCAAATCTCTCAAACTCCGGGAGAGATTCTCAAAACCGAGGTTGACATGTTTCGAGTTCCTCTCAACATTTTGGAAATCCCGCTGAAACTTTGGACATTCTCGCGAAGGGTTCCCAATCCCCGACAAGACTGGTACCCTTTCACGTCCAAATCTCTCAAACTCCGGGAGAGATTCTCAAAACCGAGGTTGACATGTTTCGAGTTCCTCTCAACATTTTGGAAATCCCGCTGAAACTTTGGAAATTCTCGCGAAGGGTTCCCAATCCCCGACAAGACTGGTACCCTTTCACGTCCAAATCTCTCAAACTCCGGGAGAGATTCTCAAAACCAAGGTTGACATGTTTCGAGTTCCTCTCAACATTTTGGAAATCCCGCTGAAACTTTGGACATTCTCGCGAAGGGTTCCCAATCCCCGACAAGACTGGTACCCTTTCACGTCCAAATCTCTCAAACTCCGGGAGAGATTCTCAAAACCAAGGTTGACATGATTAGAGTTCCTCTCAACATTTTGGAAATCCCGCTGAAACTTTGGACATTCTCGCGAAGGGTTCCCAATCCCCGACAAGACTGGTACCCTTTCACGTCCAAATCTCTCAAACTCCGGGAGAGATTCTCAAAACCAAGGTTGACATGATTCGAGTTCCTCTCAACATTTTGGAAATCCCGCTGAAACTTTGGACATTCTCGCGAAGGGTTCCCAATCCCCGACAAGACTGGTACCCTTTCACGTCCAAATCTCTCAAACTCCGGGAGAGATTCTCAAAACCGAGGTTGACATGTTTCGAGTTCCTCTCAACATTTTGGAAATCCCGCTGAAACTTTGGACATTCTCGCGAAGGGTTCCCAATCCCCGACAAGACTGGTACCCTTTCACGTCCAAATCTCTCAAACTCCGGGAGAGATTCTCAAAACCAAGGTTGACATGATTCGAGTTCCTCTCAACATTTTGGAAATCCCGCTGAAACTTTGGACATTCTCGCGAAGGGTTCCCAATCCCCGACAAGACTGGTACCCTTTCACGTCCAAATCTCTCAAACTCCGGGAGAGATTCTCAAAACCGAGGTTGACATGTTTCGAGTTCCTCTCAACATTTTGGAAATCCCGCTGAAACTTTGGACATTCTGGCGAAGGGTTCCCAATCCCCGACAAGACTGGTACCCTTTCACGTCCAAATCTCTCAAACTCCGGGAGAGATTCTCAAAACCAAGGTTGACATGTTTCGAGTTCCTCTCAACATTTTGGAAATCCCGCTGAAACTTTGCACATTCTCGCGAAGGGTTCCCAATCCCCGACAAGACTGGTACCCTTTCACGTCCAAATCTCTCAAACTCCGGGAGAGATTCTCAAAACCAAGGTTCACATGTTTCGAGTTCCTCTCAACATTTTGGAAATCCCGCTGAAACTTTGGACATTCTCGCGAAGGGTTCCCAATCCCCGACAAGACTGGTACACTTTCATGTCCAAATCTCTCAAACTCCGGGAGAGATTCTCAAAACCAAGGTTGACATGTTTCGAGTTCCTCTCAACATTTTGGAAATCCCGCTGAAACTTTGGACATTCTCGCGAAGGGTTCCCAATCCCCGACAAGACTGGTACCCTTTCACGTCCAAATCTCTCAAACTCCGGGAGAGATTCTCAAAACCAAGGTTGACATGATTCGAGTTCCTCTCAACATTTTGGAAATCCCGCTGAAACTTTGGACATTCTGGCGAAGGGTTCCCAATCCCCGACAAGACTGGTACCCTTTCACGTCCAAATCTCTCAAACTCCGGGAGAGATTCTCAAAACCAAGGTTGACATGTTTCGAGTTCCTCTCAACATTTTGGAAATCCCGCTGAAACTTTGGACATTCTCGCGAAGGGTTCCCAATCCCCGACAAGACTGGTACCCTTTCACGTCCAAATCTCTCAAACTCCGGGAGAGATTCTCAAAACCAAGGTTGACATGATTCGAGTTCCTCTCAACATTTTGGAAATCCCGCTGAAACTTTGGACATTCTCGCGAAGGGTTCCCAATCCCCGACAAGACTGGTACCCTTTCACGTCCAAATCTCTCAAACTCCGGGAGAGATTCTCAAAACCGAGGTTGACATGTTTCGAGTTCCTCTCAACATTTTGGAAATCCCGCTGAAACTTTGGACATTCTGGCGAAGGGTTCCCAATCCCCGACAAGACTGGTACCCTTTCACGTCCAAATCTCTCAAACTCCGGGAGAGATTCTCAAAACTGAGGTTGACATGTTTCGAGTTCCTCTCAACATTTTGGAAATCCCGCTGAAACTTTGGACATTCTCGCGAAGGGTTCCCAATCCCCGACAAGACTGGTACCCTTTCACGTCCAAATCTCTCAAACTCCGGGAGAGATTCTCAAAACCAAGGTTGATATGATTCGAGTTCCTCTCAACATTTTGGAAATCCCGCTGAAACTTTGGACATTCTCGCGAAGGGTTCTCAATCCCCGACAAGACTGGTACCCTTTCACGTCCAAATCTCTCAAACTCCGGGAGAGATTCTCAAAACCAAGGTTGACATGTTTCGAGTTCCTCTCAACATTTTGGAAATCCCGCTGAAACTTTGGACATTCTCACGAAGGGTTCCCAATCCCCGACAAGACTGGTACCCTTTCACGTCCAAATCTCTCAAACTCCGGGAGAGATTCTCAAAACCAAGGTTGACATGTTTCGAGTTCCTCTCAACATTTTGGAAATCCCGCTGAAACTTTGGACATTCTCGCGAAGGGTTCCCAATCCCCGACAAGACTGGTACCCTTTCACGTCCAAATCTCTCAAACTCCGGGAGAGATTCTCAAAACCAAGGTTGACATGATTCGAGTTCCTCTCAACATTTTGGAAATCCCGCTGAAACTTTGGACATTCTCGCGAAGGGTTCCCAATCCCCGACAAGACTGGTACCCTTTCACATCCAAATCTCTCAAACTCCGGGAGAGATTCTCAAAACCGAGGTTGACATGTTTCGAGTTCCTCTCAACATTTTGGAAATCCCGCTGAAACTTTGGACATTCTCGCGAAGGGTTCCCAATCCCCGACAAGACTGGTACCCTTTCACGTCCAAATCTCTCAAACTCCGGGAGAGATTCTCAAAACCGAGGTTGACATGTTTCGAGTTCCTCTCAACATTTTGGAAATCCCGCTGAAACTTTGGAAATTCTCGCGAAGGGTTCCCAATCCCCGACAAGACTGGTACCCTTTCACGTCCAAATCTCTCAAACTCCGGGAGAGATTCTCAAAACCAAGGTTGACATGTTTCGAGTTCCTCTCAACATTTTGGAAATCCCGCTGAAACTTTGGACATTCTCGCGAAGGGTTCCCAATCCCCGACAAGACTGGTACCCTTTCACGTCCAAATCTCTCAAACTCCGGGAGAGATTCTCAAAACCAAGGTTGACATGATTAGAGTTCCTCTCAACATTTTGGAAATCCCGCTGAAACTTTGGACATTCTCGCGAAGGGTTCCCAATCCCCGACAAGACTGGTACCCTTTCACGTCCAAATCTCTCAAACTCCGGGAGAGATTCTCAAAACCAAGGTTGACATGATTCGAGTTCCTCTCAACATTTTGGAAATCCCGCTGAAACTTTGGACATTCTCGCGAAGGGTTCCCAATCCCCGACAAGACTGGTACCCTTTCACGTCCAAATCTCTCAAACTCCGGGAGAGATTCTCAAAACCGAGGTTGACATGTTTCGAGTTCCTCTCAACATTTTGGAAATCCCGCTGAAACTTTGGACATTCTCGCGAAGGGTTCCCAATCCCCGACAAGACTGGTACCCTTTCACGTCCAAATCTCTCAAACTCCGGGAGAGATTCTCAAAACCAAGGTTGACATGATTCGAGTTCCTCTCAACATTTTGGAAATCCCGCTGAAACTTTGGACATTCTCGCGAAGGGTTCCCAATCCCCGACAAGACTGGTACCCTTTCACGTCCAAATCTCTCAAACTCCGGGAGAGATTCTCAAAACCGAGGTTGACATGTTTCGAGTTCCTCTCAACATTTTGGAAATCCCGCTGAAACTTTGGACATTCTGGCGAAGGGTTCCCAATCCCCGACAAGACTGGTACCCTTTCACGTCCAAATCTCTCAAACTCCGGGAGAGATTCTCAAAACCAAGGTTGACATGTTTCGAGTTCCTCTCAACATTTTGGAAATCCCGCTGAAACTTTGCACATTCTCGCGAAGGGTTCCCAATCCCCGACAAGACTGGTACCCTTTCACGTCCAAATCTCTCAAACTCCGGGAGAGATTCTCAAAACCAAGGTTCACATGTTTCGAGTTCCTCTCAACATTTTGGAAATCCCGCTGAAACTTTGGACATTCTCGCGAAGGGTTCCCAATCCCCGACAAGACTGGTACACTTTCATGTCCAAATCTCTCAAACTCCGGGAGAGATTCTCAAAACCAAGGTTGACATGTTTCGAGTTCCTCTCAACATTTTGGAAATCCCGCTGAAACTTTGGACATTCTCGCGAAGGGTTCCCAATCCCCGACAAGACTGGTACCCTTTCACGTCCAAATCTCTCAAACTCCGGGAGAGATTCTCAAAACCAAGGTTGACATGATTCGAGTTCCTCTCAACATTTTGGAAATCCCGCTGAAACTTTGGACATTCTGGCGAAGGGTTCCCAATCCCCGACAAGACTGGTACCCTTTCACGTCCAAATCTCTCAAACTCCGGGAGAGATTCTCAAAACCAAGGTTGACATGTTTCGAGTTCCTCTCAACATTTTGGAAATCCCGCTGAAACTTTGGACATTCTCGCGAAGGGTTCCCAATCCCCGACAAGACTGGTACCCTTTCACGTCCAAATCTCTCAAACTCCGGGAGAGATTCTCAAAACCAAGGTTGACATGATTCGAGTTCCTCTCAACATTTTGGAAATCCCGCTGAAACTTTGGACATTCTCGCGAAGGGTTCCCAATCCCCGACAAGACTGGTACCCTTTCACGTCCAAATCTCTCAAACTCCGGGAGAGATTCTCAAAACCGAGGTTGACATGTTTCGAGTTCCTCTCAACATTTTGGAAATCCCGCTGAAACTTTGGACATTCTGGCGAAGGGTTCCCAATCCCCGACAAGACTGGTACCCTTTCACGTCCAAATCTCTCAAACTCCGGGAGAGATTCTCAAAACCAAGGTTGACATGTTTCGAGTTCCTCTCAACATTTTGGAAATCCCGCTGAAACTTTGGACATTCTCGCGAAGGGTTCCCAATCCCCGACAAGACTGGTACCCTTTCACGTCCAAATCTCTCAAACTCCGGGAGAGATTCTCAAAACCAAGGTTGATATGATTCGAGTTCCTCTCAACATTTTGGAAATCCCGCTGAAACTTTGGACATTCTCGCGAAGGGTTCTCAATCCCCGACAAGACTGGTACCCTTTCACGTCCAAATCTCTCAAACTCCGGGAGAGATTCTCAAAACCAAGGTTGACATGTTTCGAGTTCCTCTCAACATTTTGGAAATCCCGCTGAAACTTTGGACATTCTCACGAAGGGTTCCCAATCCCCGACAAGACTGGTACCCTTTCACGTCCAAATCTCTCAAACTCCGGGAGAGATTCTCAAAACCAAGGTTGACATGTTTCGAGTTCCTCTCAACATTTTGGAAATCCCGCTGAAACTTTGGACATTCTCGCGAAGGGTTCCCAATCCCCGACAAGACTGGTACCCTTTCACGTCCAAATCTCTCAAACTCCGGGAGAGATTCTCAAAACCAAGGTTGACATGATTCGAGTTCCTCTCAACATTTTGGAAATCCCGCTGAAACTTTGGACATTCTCGCGAAGGGTTCCCAATCCCCGACAAGACTGGTACCCTTTCACGTCCAAATCTCTCAAACTCCGGGAGAGATTCTCAAAACCGAGGTTGACATGTTTCGAGTTCCTCTCAACATTTTGGAAATCCCGCTGAAACTTTGGACATTCTGGCGAAGGGTTCCCTATCCCCGACAAGACTGGTACCCTTTCACGTCCAAATCTCTCAAACTCCGGGAGAGATTCTCAAAACCAAGGTTGACATGTTTCGAGTTCCTCTCAACATTTTGGAAATCCCGCTGAAACTTTGGACATTCTCGCGAAGGGTTCCCAATCCCCGACAAGACTGGTACCCTTTCACGTCCAAATCTCTCAAACTGCGGGAGAGATTCTCAAAACCAAGGTTGACATGTTTCGAGTTCCTCTCAACATTTTGGAAATCCCGCTGAAACTTTGGACATTCTCGCGAAGGGTTCCCAATCCCCGACAAGACTGGTACCCTTTCACGTCCAAATCTCTCAAACTCCGGGAGAGATTCTCAAAACCAAGGTTGACATGTTTCGAGTTCCTCTCAACATTTTGGAAATCCCGCTGAAACTTTGGACATTCTCGCGAAGGGTTCCCAATCCCCGACAAGACTGGTACCCTTTCACGTCCAAATCTCTCAAACTCCGGGAGAGATTCTCAAAACCAAGGTTGACATGATTAGAGTTCCTCTCAACATTTTGGAAATCCCGCTGAAACTTTGGACATTCTCGCGAAGGGTTCCCAATCCCCGACAAGACTGGTACCCTTTCACGTCCAAATCTCTCAAACTCCGTGAGAGATTCTCAAAACCAAGGTTGACATGTTTCGAGTTCCTCTCAACATTTTGGAAATCCCGCTGAAACTTTGGACATTCTCGCGAAGGGTTCCCAATCCCCGACAAGACTGGTACCCTTTCACGTCCAAATCTCTCAAACTCCGGGAGAGATTCTCAAAACCAAGGTTGACATGATTCGAATTCCTCTCAACATTTTGGAAATCCCGCTGAAACTTTGGACATTCTGGCGAAGGGTTCCCAATCCCCGACAAGACTGGTACCCTTTCACGTCCAAATCTCTCAAACTCCGGGAGAGATTCTCAAAACCGAGGTTGACATGTTTCGAGTTCCTCTCAACATTTTGGAAATCCCGCTGAAACTTTGGACATTCTCGCGAAGGGTTCCCAATCCCCGACAAGACTGGTAACCTTTCACGTCCAAATCTCTCAAACTCCGGGAGAGATTCTCAAAACCAAGGTTGACATGATTCGAGTTCCTCTCAACATTTTGGAAATCCCGCTGAAACTTTGGACATTCTCGCGAAGGGTTCCCAATCCCCGACAAGACTGGTACCCTTTCACGTCCAAATCTCTCAAACTCCGGGAGAGATTCTCAAAACCGAGGTTGACATGTTTCGAGTTCCTCTCAACATTTTGGAAATCCCGCTGAAACTTTGGACATTCTCGCGAAGGGTTCCCAATCCCCGACAAGACTGGTACCCTTTCACGTCCAAATCTCTCAAACTCCGGGAGAGATTCTCAAAACCAAGGTTGACATGATTCGAGTTCCTCTCAACATTTTGGAAATCCCGCTGAAACTTTGGACATTCTCGCGAAGGGTTCCCAATCCCCGACAAGACTGGTACCCTTTCACGTCCAAATCTCTCAAACTCCGGGAGAGATTCTCAAAACCGAGGTTGACATGTTTCGAGTTCCTCTCAACATTTTGGAAATCCCGCTGAAACTTTGGACATTCTGGCGAAGGGTTCCCAATCCCCGACAAGACTGGTACCCTTTCACGTCCAAATCTCTCAAACTCCGGGAGAGATTCTCAAAACCAAGGTTGACATGTTTCGAGTTCCTCTCAACATTTTGGAAATCCCGCTGAAACTTTGCACATTCTCGCGAAGGGTTCCCAATCCCCGACAAGACTGGTACCCTTTCACGTCCAAATCTCTCAAACTCCGGGAGAGATTCTCAAAACCAAGGTTCACATGTTTCGAGTTCCTCTCAACATTTTGGAAATCCCGCTGAAACTTTGGACATTCTCGCGAAGGGTTCCCAATCCCCGACAAGACTGGTACACTTTCATGTCCAAATCTCTCAAACTCCGG
The DNA here is from genome assembly GCF_964273445.1 of Streptopelia decaocto. Taxonomy (NCBI): domain Eukaryota; kingdom Metazoa; phylum Chordata; class Aves; order Columbiformes; family Columbidae; genus Streptopelia; species Streptopelia decaocto. The sequence continues at coordinate 582,777 of NW_028116776.1, forward strand.
GAGAGATTCTCAAAACCAAGGTTGACATGTTTCGAGTTCCTCTCAACATTTTGGAAATCCCGCTGAAACTTTGGACATTCTCGCGAAGGGTTCCCAATCCCCGACAAGACTGGTACCCTTTCACGTCCAAATCTCTCAAACTCCGGGAGAGATTCTCAAAACCAAGGTTGACATGATTCGAGTTCCTCTCAACATTTTGGAAATCCCGCTGAAACTTTGGACATTCTGGCGAAGGGTTCCCAATCCCCGACAAGACTGGTACCCTTTCACGTCCAAATCTCTCAAACTCCGGGAGAGATTCTCAAAACCAAGGTTGACATGTTTCGAGTTCCTCTCAACATTTTGGAAATCCCGCTGAAACTTTGGACATTCTCGCGAAGGGTTCCCAATCCCCGACAAGACTGGTACCCTTTCACGTCCAAATCTCTCAAACTCCGGGAGAGATTCTCAAAACCAAGGTTGACATGATTCGAGTTCCTCTCAACATTTTGGAAATCCCGCTGAAACTTTGGACATTCTCGCGAAGGGTTCCCAATCCCCGACAAGACTGGTACCCTTTCACGTCCAAATCTCTCAAACTCCGGGAGAGATTCTCAAAACCGAGGTTGACATGTTTCGAGTTCCTCTCAACATTTTGGAAATCCCGCTGAAACTTTGGACATTCTGGCGAAGGGTTCCCAATCCCCGACAAGACTGGTACCCTTTCACGTCCAAATCTCTCAAACTCCGGGAGAGATTCTCAAAACCAAGGTTGACATGTTTCGAGTTCCTCTCAACATTTTGGAAATCCCGCTGAAACTTTGGACATTCTCGCGAAGGGTTCCCAATCCCCGACAAGACTGGTACCCTTTCACGTCCAAATCTCTCAAACTCCGGGAGAGATTCTCAAAACCAAGGTTGATATGATTCGAGTTCCTCTCAACATTTTGGAAATCCCGCTGAAACTTTGGACATTCTCGCGAAGGGTTCTCAATCCCCGACAAGACTGGTACCCTTTCACGTCCAAATCTCTCAAACTCCGGGAGAGATTCTCAAAACCAAGGTTGACATGTTTCGAGTTCCTCTCAACATTTTGGAAATCCCGCTGAAACTTTGGACATTCTCACGAAGGGTTCCCAATCCCCGACAAGACTGGTACCCTTTCACGTCCAAATCTCTCAAACTCCGGGAGAGATTCTCAAAACCAAGGTTGACATGTTTCGAGTTCCTCTCAACATTTTGGAAATCCCGCTGAAACTTTGGACATTCTCGCGAAGGGTTCCCAATCCCCGACAAGACTGGTACCCTTTCACGTCCAAATCTCTCAAACTCCGGGAGAGATTCTCAAAACCAAGGTTGACATGATTCGAGTTCCTCTCAACATTTTGGAAATCCCGCTGAAACTTTGGACATTCTCGCGAAGGGTTCCCAATCCCCGACAAGACTGGTACCCTTTCACGTCCAAATCTCTCAAACTCCGGGAGAGATTCTGAAAACCGAGGTTGACATGTTTCGAGTTCCTCTCAACATTTTGGAAATCCCGCTGAAACTTTGGACATTCTGGCGAAGGGTTCCCTATCCCCGACAAGACTGGTACCCTTTCACGTCCAAATCTCTCAAACTCCGGGAGAGATTCTCAAAACCAAGGTTGACATGTTTCGAGTTCCTCTCAACATTTTGGAAATCCCGCTGAAACTTTGGACATTCTCGCGAAGGGTTCCCAATCCCCGACAAGACTGGTACCCTTTCACGTCCAAATCTCTCAAACTGCGGGAGAGATTCTCAAAACCAAGGTTGACATGTTTCGAGTTCCTCTCAACATTTTGGAAATCCCGCTGAAACTTTGGACATTCTCGCGAAGGGTTCCCAATCCCCGACAAGACTGGTACCCTTTCACGTCCAAATCTCTCAAACTCCGGGAGAGATTCTCAAAACCAAGGTTGACATGTTTCGAGTTCCTCTCAACATTTTGGAAATCCCGCTGAAACTTTGGACATTCTCGCGAAGGGTTCCCAATCCCCGACAAGACTGGTACCCTTTCACGTCCAAATCTCTCAAACTCCGGGAGAGATTCTCAAAACCAAGGTTGACATGATTAGAGTTCCTCTCAACATTTTGGAAATCCCGCTGAAACTTTGGACATTCTCGCGAAGGGTTCCCAATCCCCGACAAGACTGGTACCCTTTCACGTCCAAATCTCTCAAACTCCGTGAGAGATTCTCAAAACCAAGGTTGACATGTTTCGAGTTCCTCTCAACATTTTGGAAATCCCGCTGAAACTTTGGACATTCTCGCGAAGGGTTCCCAATCCCCGACAAGACTGGTACCCTTTCACGTCCAAATCTCTCAAACTCCGGGAGAGATTCTCAAAACCAAGGTTGACATGATTCGAATTCCTCTCAACATTTTGGAAATCCCGCTGAAACTTTGGACATTCTGGCGAAGGGTTCCCAATCCCCGACAAGACTGGTACCCTTTCACGTCCAAATCTCTCAAACTCCGGGAGAGATTCTCAAAACCGAGGTTGACATGTTTCGAGTTCCTCTCAACATTTTGGAAATCCCGCTGAAACTTTGGACATTCTCGCGAAGGGTTCCCAATCCCCGACAAGACTGGTAACCTTTCACGTCCAAATCTCTCAAACTCCGGGAGAGATTCTCAAAACCAAGGTTGACATGTTTCGAGTTCCTCTCAACATTTTGGAAATCCCGCTGAAACTTTGGACATTCTCGCGAAGGGTTCCCAATCCCCGACAAGACTGGTACCCTTTCACGTCCAAATCTCTCAAACTCCGGGAGAGATTCTCAAAACCAAGGTTGACATGTTTCGAGTTCCTCTCAACATTTTGGAAATCCCGCTGAAACTTTGCACATTCTGGCGAAGGGTTCCCAATCCCCGACAAGACTGGTACCCTTTCACGTCCAAATCTCTCAAACTCCGGGAGAGATTCTCAAAACCGAGGTTGACATGTTTCGAGTTCCTCTCAACATTTTGGAAATCCCGCTGAAACTTTGGACATTCTCGCGAAGGGTTCCCAATCCCCGACAAGACTGGTAACCTTTCACGTCCAAATCTCTCAAACTCCGGGAGAGATTCTCAAAACCAAGGTTGACATGTTTCGAGTTCCTCTCAACATTTTGGAAATCCCGCTGAAACTTTGGACATTCTCGCGAAGGGTTCCCAATCCCCGACAAGACTGGTACCCTTTCACGTCCAAATCTCTCAAACTCCGGGAGAGATTCTCAAAACCAAGGTTGACATGTTTCGAGTTCCTCTCAACATTTTGGAAATCCCGCTGAAACTTTGGACATTCTCGCGAAGGGTTCCCAATCCCCGACAAGACTGGTACCCTTTCACGTCCAAATCTCTCAAACTCCGGGAGAGATTCTCAAAACCAAGGTTGACATGTTTCGAGTTCCTCTCAACATTTTGGAAATCCCGCTGAAACTTTGGACATTCTGGCGAAGGGTTCCCAATCCCCGACAAGACTGGTACCCTTTCACGTCCACATCTCTCAAACTCCGGGAGAGATTCTCAAAACCAAGGTTGACATGTTTCGAGTTCCTCTCAACATTTTGGAAATCCCGCTGAAACTTTGGACATTCTCGCGAAGGGTTCCCAATCCCCGACAAGACTGGTACCCTTTCACGTCCAAATCTCTCAAACTCCGGGAGAGATTCTCAAAACCGAGGTTGACATGTTTCGAGTTCCTCTCAACATTTTGGAAATCCCGCTGAAACTTTGGACATTCTGGCGAAGGGTTCCCAATCCCCGACAAGACTGGTACCCTTTCACGTCCAAATCTCTCAAACTCCGGGAGAGATTCTCAAAACCAAGGTTGACATGTTTCGAGTTCCTCTCAACATTTTGGAAATCCCGCTGAAACTTTAGACATTCTCGCGAAGGGTTCCCAATCCCCGACAAGACTGGTACCCTTTCACGTCCAATTCTCTCAAACTCCGGGAGAGATTCTCAAAACCAAGGTTGACATGATTCGAGTTCCTCTCAACATTTTGGAAATCCCGCTGAAACTTTGGACATCCTCGCGAAGGGTTCCCAATCCCCGACAAGACTGGTACCCTTTCACGTCCAAATCTCTCAAACTCCGGGAGAGATTCTCAAAACCAAGGTTGACATGTTTCGAGTTCCTCTCAACAGTTTGGAAATCCCGCTGAAACTTTGGACATTCTCGCGAAGGGTTCCCAATCCCCGACAAGACTGGTACCCTTTCACGTCGAAATCTCTCAAACTCCGGGAGAGATTCTCAAAACCGAGGTTGACATGTTTCGAGTTCCTCTCAACATTTTGGAAATCCCGCTGAAACTTTGGACATTCTCGCGAAGGGTTCCCAATCCCCGACAAGACTGGTACCCTTTCACGTCCAAATCTCTCAAACTCCGGGAGAGATTCTCAAAACCAAGGTTGACATGTTTCGAGTTCCTCTCAACATTTTGGAAATCCCGCTGAAACTTTGGACATTCTCGCGAAGGGTTCCCAATCCCCGACAAGACTGGTACCCTTTCACGTCCAAATCTCTCAAACTCCGGGAGAGATTCTCAAAACCAAGGTTGACATGATTCGAGTTCCTCTCAACATTTTGGAAATCCCGCTGAAACTTTGGACATTCTGGCGAAGGGTTCCCAATCCCCGACAAGACTGGTACCCTTTCACGTCCAAATCTCTCAAACTCCGGGAGAGATTCTCAAAACCAAGGTTGACATGTTTCGAGTTCCTCTCAACATTTTGGAAATCCCGCTGAAACTTTGGACATTCTCGCGAAGGGTTCCCAATCCCCGACAAGACTGGTACCCTTTCACGTCCAAATCTCTCAAACTCCGGGAGAGATTCTCAAAATCAAGGTTGACATGATTCGAGTTCCTCTCAACATTTTGGAAATCCCGCTGAAACTTTGCACATTCTCGCGAAGGGTTCCCAATCCCCGACAAGACTGGTACCCTTTCACGTCCAAATCTCTCAAACTCCGGGAGAGATTCTCAAAACCAAGGTTGACATGTTTCGAGTTCCTCTCAACATTTTGGAAATCCCGCTGAAACTTTGGACATTCTCGCGAAGGGTTCCCAATCCCCGACAAGACTGGTACCCTTTCACGTCCAAATCTCTCAAACTCCGGGAGAGATTCTCAAAACCAAGGTTGACATGATTAGAGTTCCTCTCAAAATTTTGGAAATCCCGCTGAAACTTTGGACATTCTCGCGAAGGGTTCCCAATCCCCGACAAGACTGGTACCCTTTCACGTCCAAATCTCTCAAACTCCGGGAGAGATTCTCAAAACCGAGGTTGACATGTTTCGAGTTCCTCTCAACATTTTGGAAATCCCGCTGAAACTTTGGACATTCTCGCGAAGGGTTCCCAATCCCCGACAAGACTGGTACCCTTTCACGTCCAAATCTCTCAAACTCCGGGAGAGATTCTCAAAACCGAGGTTGACATGTTTCGAGTTCCTCTCAACATTTTGGAAATCCCGCTGAAACTTTGGAAATTCTCGCGAAGGGTTCCCAATCCCCGACAAGACTGGTACCCTTTCACGTCCAAATCTCTCAAACTCCGGGAGAGATTCTCAAAACCAAGGTTGACATGTTTCGAGTTCCTCTCAACATTTTGGAAATCCCGCTGAAACTTTGGATATTCTCGCGAAGGGTTCCCAATCCCCGACAAGACTGGTACCCTTTCACGTCCAAATCTCTCAAACTCCGGGAGAGATTCTCAAAACCAAGGTTGACATGATTAGAGTTCCTCTCAACATTTTGGAAATCCCGCTGAAACTTTGGACATTCTGGCGAAGGGTTCCCAATCCCCGACAAGACTGGTACCCTTTCACGTCCAAATCTCTCAAACTCCGGGAGAGATTCTCAAAACCGAGGTTGACATGTTTCGAGTTCCTCTCAACATTTTGGAAATCCCGCTGAAACTTTGGACATTCTCGAGAAGGGTTCCCAATCCCCGACAAGACTGGTACCCTTTCACGTCCAAATCTCTCAAACTCCGGGAGAGATTCTCAAAACCGAGGTTGACATGATTCGAGTTCCTCTCAACATTTTGGAAATCCCGCTGAAACTTTGGAAATTCTCGCGAAGGGTTCCCAATCCCCGACAGGACTGGTACCCTTTCACGTCCAAATCTCTCAAACTCCGGGAGAGATTCTCAAAACCAAGGTTGACATGTTTCGAGTTCCTCTCAACATTTTGGAAATCCCGCTGAAACTTTGGACATTCTCGCGAAGGGTTCCCAATCCCCGACAAGACTGGTACCCTTTCACGTCTAAATCTCTCAAACTCCGGGAGAGATTCTCAAAACCAAGGTTGACATGATTCGAGTTCCTCTCAACATTTTGGAAATCCCGCTGAAACTTTGGACATTCTCGCGAAGGGTTCCCAATCCCCGACAAGACTGGTACCCTTTCACGTCCAAATCTCTCAAACTCCGGGAGAGATTCTCAAAACCAAGGTTGACATGTTTCGAGTTCCTCTCAACATTTTGGAAATCCCGCTGAAATTTTGGACATTCTGGCGAAGGGTTCCCAATCCCCGACAAGACTGGTACCCTTTCACGTCCAAATCTCTCAAACTCCGGGAGAGATTCTTAAAACCAAGGTTGACATGTTTCGAGTTCCTCTCAACATTTTGGAAATCCCGCTGAAACTTTGGACATTCTCGCGAAGGGTTCCCAATCCCCGACAAGACTGGTACCCTTTCACGTCCAAATCTCTCAAACTCCGGGAGAGATTCTCAAAACCAAGGTTGACATGTTTCGAGTTCCTCTCAACATTTTGGAAATCCCGCTGAAACTTTGGACATTCTCGCGAAGGGTTCCCAATCCCCGACAAGACTGGTACCCTTTCACGTCCAAATCTCTCAAACTCCGGGAGAGATTCTCAAAACCAAGGTTGACATGTTTCGAGTTCCTCTCAACATTTTGGAAATCCCGCTGAAACTTTGGACATTCTGGCGAAGGGTTCCCAATCCCCGACAAGACTGGTACCCTTTCACGTCCAAATCTCTCAAACTCCGGGAGAGATTCTCAAAACCAAGGTTGACATGTTTCGAGTTCCTCTCAACATTTTGGAAATCCCGCTGAAACTTTGGACATTCTGGCGAAGGGTTCCCAATCCCCGACAAGACTGGTACCCTTTCACGTCCAAATCTCTCAAACTCCGGGAGAGATTCTCAAAACCAAGGTTGACATGATTCGAGTTCCTCTCAACATTTTGGAAATCCCGCTGAAACTTTGCACATTCTGGCGAAGGGTTCCCAATCCCCGACAAGACTGGTACCCTTTCACGTCCAAATCTCTCAAACTCCGGGAGAGATTCTCAAAACCAAGGTTGACATGTTTCGAGTTCCTCTCAACATTTTGGAAATCCCGCTGAAACTTTGGACATTCTCGCGAAGGGTTCCCAATCCCCGACAAAACTGGTACCCTTTCACGTCCAAATCTCTCAAACTCCGGGAGAGATTCTCAAAACCAAGGTTGACATGATTAGAGTTCCTCTCAACATTTTGGAAATCCCGCTGAAACTTTGGACATTCTCGCGAAGGGTTCCCAATCCCCGACAAGACTGGTACCCTTTCACGTCCAAATCTCTCAAACTCCGGGAGAGATTCTCAAAACCGAGGTTGACATGTTTCGAGTTCCTCTCAACATTTTGGAAATCCCGCTGAAACTTTGGACATTCTGGCGAAGGGTTCCCAATCCCCGACAAGACTGGTACCCTTTCACGTCCAAATCTCTCAAACTCCGGGAGAGATTCTCAAAACCAAGGTTGACAAGTTTCGAGTTCCTCTCAACATTTTGGAAATCCCGCTGAAACTTTGGAAATTCTCGCGAAGGGTTCCCAATCCCCGACAAGACTGGTACCCTTTCACGTCCAAATCTCTCAAACTCCGGGAGAGATTCTCAAAACCAAGGTTGACATGTTTCGAGTTCCTCTCAACATTTTGGAAATCCCGCTGAAACTTTGGACATTCTCGCGAAGGGTTCCCAATCCCCGACAAGACTGGTACCCTTTCACGTCCAAATCTCTCAAACTCCGGGAGAGATTCTCAAAACCAAGGTTGACATGTTTCGAGTTCCTCTCAACATTTTGGAAATCCCGCTGAAACTTTGGACATTCTCGCGAAGGGTTCCCAATCCCCGACAAGACTGGTACCCTTTCACGTCCAAATCTCTCAAACTCCGGGAGAGATTCTCAAAACCAAGGTTGACATGTTTCGAGTTCCTCTCAACATTTTGGAAATCCCGCTGAAACTTTGGACATTCTCGAGAAGGGTTCCCAATCCCCGACAAGACTGGTACCCTTTCACGTCCAAATCTCTCAAACTCCGGGAGAGATTCTCAAAACCGAGGTTGACATGATTCGAGTTCCTCTCAACATTTTGGAAATCCCGCTGAAACTTTGGAAATTCTCGCGAAGGGTTCCCAATCCCCGACAGGACTGGTACCCTTTCACGTCCAAATCTCTCAAACTCCGGGAGAGATTCTCAAAACCAAGGTTGACATGTTTCGAGTTCCTCTCAACATTTTGGAAATCCCGCTGAAACTTTGGACATTCTCGCGAAGGGTTCCCAATCCCCGACAAGACTGGTACCCTTTCACGTCTAAATCTCTCAAACTCCGGGAGAGATTCTCAAAACCAAGGTTGACATGTTTCGAGTTCCTCTCAACATTTTGGAAATCCCGCTGAAACTTTGGACATTCTGGCGAAGGGTTCCCAATCCCCGACAAGACTGGTACCCTTTCACGTCCAAATCTCTCAAACTCCGGGAGAGATTCTCAAAACCAAGGTTGACATGATTCGAGTTCCTCTCAACATTTTGGAAATCCCGCTGAAACTTTGCACATTCTGGCGAAGGGTTCCCAATCCCCGACAAGACTGGTACCCTTTCACGTCCAAATCTCTCAAACTCCGGGAGAGATTCTCAAAACCAAGGTTGACATGTTTCGAGTTCCTCTCAACATTTTGGAAATCCCGCTGAAACTTTGGACATTCTCGCGAAGGGTTCCCAATCCCCGACAAAACTGGTACCCTTTCACGTCCAAATCTCTCAAACTCCGGGAGAGATTCTCAAAACCAAGGTTGACATGATTAGAGTTCCTCTCAACATTTTGGAAATCCCGCTGAAACTTTGGACATTCTCGCGAAGGGTTCCCAATCCCCGACAAGACTGGTACCCTTTCACGTCCAAATCTCTCAAACTCCGGGAGAGATTCTCAAAACCGAGGTTGACATGTTTCGAGTTCCTCTCAACATTTTGGAAATCCCGCTGAAACTTTGGACATTCTGGCGAAGGGTTCCCAATCCCCGACAAGACTGGTACCCTTTCACGTCCAAATCTCTCAAACTCCGGGAGAGATTCTCAAAACCAAGGTTGACAAGTTTCGAGTTCCTCTCAACATTTTGGAAATCCCGCTGAAACTTTGGAAATTCTCGCGAAGGGTTCCCAATCCCCGACAAGACTGGTACCCTTTCACGTCCAAATCTCTCAAACTCCGGGAGAGATTCTCAAAACCAAGGTTGACATGTTTCGAGTTCCTCTCAACATTTTGGAAATCCCGCTGAAACTTTGGACATTCTCGCGAAGGGTTCCCAATCCCCGACAAGACTGGTACCCTTTCACGTCCAAATCTCTCAAACTCCGGGAGAGATTCTCAAAACCAAGGTTGACATGTTTCGAGTTCCTCTCAACATTTTGGAAATCCCGCTGAAACTTTGGACATTCTCGCGAAGGGTTCCCAATCCCCGACAAGACTGGTACCCTTTCACGTCCAAATCTCTCAAACTCCGGGAGAGATTCTCAAAACCAAGGTTGACATGTTTCGAGTTCCTCTCAACATTTTGGAAATCCCGCTGAAACTTTGGACATTCTCGAGAAGGGTTCCCAATCCCCGACAAGACTGGTACCCTTTCACGTCCAAATCTCTCAAACTCCGGGAGAGATTCTCAAAACCGAGGTTGACATGATTCGAGTTCCTCTCAACATTTTGGAAATCCCGCTGAAACTTTGGAAATTCTCGCGAAGGGTTCCCAATCCCCGACAGGACTGGTACCCTTTCACGTCCAAATCTCTCAAACTCCGGGAGAGATTCTCAAAACCAAGGTTGACATGTTTCGAGTTCCTCTCAACATTTTGGAAATCCCGCTGAAACTTTGGACATTCTCGCGAAGGGTTCCCAATCCCCGACAAGACTGGTACCCTTTCACGTCTAAATCTCTCAAACTCCGGGAGAGATTCTCAAAACCAAGGTTGACATGATTCGAGTTCCTCTCAACATTTTGGAAATCCCGCTGAAACTTTGGACATTCTCGCGAAGGGTTTCCAATCCCCGACAAGACTGGTACCCTTTCACGTCCAAATCTCTCAAACTCCGGGAGAGATTCTCAAAACCAAGGTTGACATGTTTCGAGTTCCTCTCAACATTTTGGAAATCCCGCTGAAACTTTGGACATTCTGGCGAAGGGTTCCCAATCCCCGACAAGACTGGTACCCTTTCACGTCCAAATCTCTCAAACTCCGGGAGAGATTCTTAAAACCAAGGTTGACATGTTTCGAGTTCCTCTCAACATTTTGGAAATCCCGCTGAAACTTTGGACATTCTCGCGAAGGGTTCCCAATCCCCGACAAGACTGGTACCCTTTCACGTCCAAATCTCTCAAACTCCGGGAGAGATTCTCAAAACCATGGTTGACATGATTCGAGTTCCTCTCAACATTTTGGAAATCCCGCTGAAACTTTGCACATTCTCGCGAAGGGTTCCCAATCCCCGTCAAGACTGGTACCCTTTCACGTCCAAATCTGTCAAACTCCGGGAGAGATTCTCAAAACCAAGGTTGACATGTTTCGTGTTCCTCTCAACATTTTGGAAATCCCGCTGAAACTTTGGACATTCTCGTGAAGGGTTCCCAATCCCCGACAAGACTGGTACCCTTTCACGTCCAAATCTCTCAAACTCCGGGAGAGATTCTCAAAACCAAGGTTGACATGTTTCGAGTTCCTCTCAACATTTTGGAAATCCCGCTGAAACTTTGGACATTCTGGCGAAGGGTTCCCAATCCCCGACAAGACTGGTACCCTTTCACGTCCAAATCTCTCAAACTCCGGGAGAGATTCTCAAAACCGAGGTTGACATGTTTCGAGTTCCTCTCAACATTTTGGAAATCCCGCTGAAACTTTGGAAATTCTCGCGAAGGGTTCCCAATCCCCGACAAGACTGGTACCCTTTCACGTCCAAATCTCTCAAACTCCGGGAGAGATTCTCAAAACCGAGGTTGACATGTTTCGAGTTCCTCTCAACATTTTGGAAATCCCGCTGAAACTTTGGACATTCTCGCGAAGGGTTCCCAATCCCCGACAAGACTGGTACCCTTTCACGTCCAAATCTCTCAAACTCCAGGAGAGATTCTCAAAACCAAGGTTGACATGATTCGAGTTCCTCTCAACATTTTGGAAATCCCGCTGAAACTTTGGACATTCTCGCGAAGGGTTCCCAATCCCCGACAAGACTGGTACCCTTTCACGTCCAAATCTCTCAAACTCCGGGAGAGATTCTCAAAACCGAGGTTCACATGTTTCGAGTTCCTCTCAACATTTTGGAAATCCCGCTGAAACTTTGGACATTCTGGCGAAGGGTTCCCAATCCCCGACAAGACTGGTACCCTTTCACGTCCAAATCTCTCAAACTCCGGGAGAGATTCTCAAAACCAAGGTTGACATGTTTCGAGTTCCTCTCAACATTTTGGAAATCCCGCTGAAACTTTGGACATTCTCGCGAAGGGTTCCCAATCCCCGACAAGACTGGTACCCTTTCACGTCCAAATCTCTCAAACTCCGGGAGAGATTCTCAAAACCAAGGTTGACATGATTCGAGTTCCTCTCAACATTTTGGAAATCCCGCTGAAACTTTGGACATTCTGGCGAAGGGTTCCCAATCCCCGACAAGACTGGTACCCTTTCACGTCCAAATCTCTCAAACTCCGGGAGAGATTCTCAAAACCAAGGTTGACATGTTTCGAGTTCCTCTCAACATTTTGGAAATCCCGCTGAAACTTTGGACATTCTCGCGAAGGGTTCCCAATCCCCGACAAGACTGGTACCCTTTCACGTCCAAATCTCTCAAACTCCGGGAGAGATTCTCAAAACCAAGGTTGACATGTTTCGAGTTCCTCTCAACATTTTGGAAATCCCGCTGAAACTTTGGACATTCTGGCGAAGGGTTCCCAATCCCCGACAAGACTGGTACCCTTTCACGTCCAAATCTCTCAAACTCCGGGAGAGATTCTCAAAACCAAGGTTGACATGTTTCGAGTTCCTCTCAACATTTTGGAAATCCCGCTGAAACTTTGGACATTCTGGCGAAGGGTTCCCAATCCCCGACAAGACTGGTACCCTTTCACGTCCAAATCTCTCAAACTCCGGGAGAGATTCTCAAAACCAAGGTTGACATGTTTCGAGTTCCTCTCAACATTTTGGAAATCCCGCTGAAACTTTGGACATTCTCGCAAAGGGTTCCCAATCCCCGACAAGACTGGTACCCTTTCACGTCCAAATCTCTCAAACTCCGGGAGAGATTCTCAAAACCAAGGTTGACATGATTCGAGTTCCTCTCAACATTTTGGAAATCCCGCTGAAACTTTGGACATTCTCGCGAAGGGTTCCCAATCCCCGACAAGACTGGTACCCTTTCACGTCCAAATCTCTCAAACTCCGGGAGAGATTCTCAAAACCAAGGTTGACATGTTTCGAGTTCCTCTCAACATTTTGGAAATCCCGCTGAAACTTTGGACATTCTGGCGAAGGGTTCCCAATCCCCGACAAGACTGGTACCCTTTCACGTCCAAATCTCTCAAACTCCAGGAGAGATTCTCAAAACCAAGGTTGACATGATTCGAGTTCCTCTCAACATTTTGGAAATCCCGCTGAAACTTTGGACATTCTCGCGAAGGGTTCCCAATCCCCGACAAGACTGGCACCCTTTCTCTCAAACTCCGGGAGAGATTCTCAAAACCGAGGTTGACATGTTTCGAGTTCCTCTCAACATTTTGGAAATCCCGCTGAAACTTTGGACATTCTCGCGAAGGGTTCCCAATCCCCGACAAGACTGGTACCCTTTCACGTCCAAATCTCTCAAACTCCGGGAGAGATTCTCAAAACCAAGGTTGACATGTTTCGAGTTCCTCTCAACATTTTGGAAATCCCGCTAACTTTGGACATTCTGGCGAAGGGTTCCCAATCCCCGACAAGACTGGTACCCTTTCACGTCCAAATCTCTCAAACTCCGGGAGAGATTCTCAAAACCAAGGTTGACATGTTTCGAGTTCCTCTCAACATTTTGGAAATCCCGCTGAAACTTTGGACATTCTCGCGAAGGGTTCCCAATCCCCGACAAGACTGGTACCCTTTCACGTCCAAATCTCTCAAACTCCGGGAGAGATTCTCAAAACCAGGTTGACATGTTTCGAGTTCCTCTCAACATTTTGGAAATCCCGCTGAAACTTTGGACATTCTGGCAAAGGGTTCCCAATCCCCGACAAGACTGGTACCCTTTCACGTCCAAATCTCTCAAACTCCGGGAGAGATTCTCAAAACTGAGGTTGACATGTTTCGAGTTCCTCTCAACATTTTGGAAATCCCGCTGAAACTTTGGACATTCTCGCGAAGGGTTCCCAATCCCCGACAAGACTGGTACCCTTTCACGTCCAAATCTCTCAAACTCCGGGAGAGATTCTCAAAACCAAGGTTGACATGTTTCGAGTTCCTCTCAACATTTTGGAAATCCCGCTGAAACTTTGGACATTCTCGCGAAGGGTTCCCAATCCCCGACAAGACTGGTACCCTTTCACGTCCAAATCTCTCAAACTCCGGGAGAGATTCTCAAAACCAAGGTTGACATGATTCGAGTTCCTCTCAACATTTTGGAAATCCCGCTGAAACTTTGGACATTCTCGCGAAGGGTTCCCAATCCCCGACAAGACTGGTACCCTTTCACGTCCAAATCTCTCAAACTCCGGGAGAGATTCTCAAAACCGAGGTTGACATGTTTCGAGTTCCTCTCAACATTTTGGAAATCCCGCTGAAACTTTGGACATTCTGGCGAAGGGTTCCCAATCCCCGACAAGACTGGTACCCTTTCACGTCCAAATCTCTCAAACTCCGGGAGAGATTCTCAAAACCGAGGTTGACATGTTTCGAGTTCCTCTCAACATTTTGGAAATCCCGCTGAAACTTTGGACATTCTCGCGAAGGGTTCCCAATCCCCGACAAGACTGGTACCCTTTCACGTCCAAATCTCTCAAACTCCGGGAGAGATTCTCAAAACCGAGGTTGACATGTTTCGAGTTCCTCTCAACATTTTGGAAATCCCGCTGAAACTTTGGACATTCTCGCGAAGGGTTCCCAATCCCCGACAAGACTGGTACCCTTTCACGTCCAAATCTCTCAAACTCCGGGAGAGATTCTCAAAACCGAGGTTGACATGTTTCGAGTTCCTCTCAACATTTTGGAAATCCCGCTGAAACTTTGGACATTCTCGCGAAGGGTTCCCAATCCCCGACAAGACTGGTACCCTTTCACGTCCAAATCTCTCAAACTCCGGGAGAGATTCTCAAAACCGAGGTTGACATGTTTCGAGTTCCTCTCAACATTTTGGAAATCCCGCTGAAACTTTGGACATTCTGGCGAAGGGTTCCCAATCCCCGACAAGACTGGTACCCTTTCACGTCCAAATCTCTCAAACTCCGGGAGAGATTCTCAAAACCAAGGTTGACATGTTTCGAGTTCCTCTCAACATTTTGGAAATCCCGCTGAAACTTTGCACATTCTCGCGAAGGGTTCCCAATCCCCGACAAGACTGGTACCCTTTCACGTCCAAATCTCTCAAACTCCGGGAGAGATTCTCAAAACCGAGGTTGACATGTTTCGAGTTCCTCTCAACATTTTGGAAATCCCGCTGAAACTTTGGACATTCTCGCGAAGGGTTCCCAATCCCCGACAAGACTGGTACCCTTTCACGTCCAAATCTCTCAAACTCCGGGAGAGATTCTCAAAACCAGGTTGACATGTTTCGAGTTCCTCTCAACATTTTGGAAATCCCGCTGAAACTTTGGACATTCTGGCGAAGGGTTCCCAATCCCCGACAAGACTGGTACCCTTTCACGTCCAAATCTCTCAAACTCCGGGAGAGATTCTTAAAACCAAGGTTGACATGATTAGAGTTCCTCTCAACATTTTGGAAATCCCGCTGAAACTTTGGACATTCTGGCGAAGGGTTCCCAATCCCCGACAAGACTGGTACCCTTTCACGTCCAAATCTCTCAAACTCCGGGAGAGATTCTCAAAACCGAGGTTGACATGTTTCGAGTTCCTCTCAACATTTTGGAAATCCCGCTGAAACTTTGGACATTCTGGCGAAGGGTTCCCAATCCCCGACAAGACTGGTACCCTTTCACGTCCAAATCTCTCAAACTCCGGGAGAGATTCTCAAAACCAAGGTTGACATGATTCGAGTTCCTCTCAGCATTTTGGAAATCCTGCTGAAACTTTGGACATTCTCGCGAAGGGTTCCCAATCCCCGACAAGACTGGTACCCTTTCACGTCCAAATCTCTCAAACTCCGGGAGAGATTCTCAAAACCGAGGTTGACATGTTTCGAGTTCCTCTCAACATTTTGGAAATCCCGCTGAAACTTTTTACATTCTTGCGAAGGGTTCCCAATCCCCGACAAGACTGGTACCCTTTCACGTCCAAATCTCTCAAACTCCGGGAGAGATTCTCAAAACCCAGGTTGACATGTTTCGAGTTCCTCTCAACATTTTGGAAATCCCGCTGAAACTTTGGACATTCTGGCGAAGGGTTCCCAATCCCCGACAAGACTGGTACCCTTTCACGTCCAAATCTCTCAAACTCCGGGAGAGATTCTCAAAACCGAGGTTGACATGTTTCGAGTTCCTCTCAACATTTTGGAAATCCCGCTGAAACTTTGCACATTCTGGCGAAGGGTTCCCAATCCCCGACAAGACTGGTACCCTTTCACGTCCAAATCTCTCAAACTCCAGGAGAGATTCTCAAAACCGAGGTTGACATGTTTCGAGTTCCTCTCAACATTTTGGAAATCCCGCTGAAACTTTGGACATTCTCGCGAAGGGTTCCCAATCCCCGACAAGACTGGTACCCTTTCACGTCCAAATCTCTCAAACTCCGGGAGAGATTCTCAAAACCGAGGTTGACATGATTCGAGTTCCTCTCAACATTTTGGAAATCCCGCTGAAACTTTGGAAATTCTCGCGAAGGGTTCCCAATCCCCGACAGGACTGGTACCCTTTCACGTCCAAATCTCTCAAACTCCGGGAGAGATTCTCAAAACCAAGGTTGACATGTTTCGAGTTCCTCTCAACATTTTGGAAATCCCGCTGAAACTTTGGACATTCTCGCGAAGGGTTCCCAATCCCCGACAAGACTGGTACCCTTTCACGTCTAAATCTCTCAAACTCCGGGAGAGATTCTCAAAACCAAGGTTGACATGATCCGAGTTCCTCTCAACATTTTGGAAATCCCGCTGAAACTTTGGACATTCTCGCGAAGGGTTCCCAATCCCCGACAAGACTGGTACCCTTTCACGTCCAAATCTCTCAAACTCCGGGAGAGATTCTCAAAACCAAGGTTGACATGTTTCGAGTTCCTCTCAACATTTTGGAAATCCCGCTGAAATTTTGGACATTCTGGCGAAGGGTTCCCAATCCCCGACAAGACTGGTACCCTTTCACGTCCAAATCTCTCAAACTCC
This sequence comes from Streptopelia decaocto, assembly GCF_964273445.1. Taxonomy (NCBI): domain Eukaryota; kingdom Metazoa; phylum Chordata; class Aves; order Columbiformes; family Columbidae; genus Streptopelia; species Streptopelia decaocto. The sequence continues at coordinate 599,550 of NW_028116776.1, forward strand.
GGGAGAGATTCTTAAAACCAAGGTTGACATGTTTCGAGTTCCTCTCAACATTTTGGAAATCCCGCTGAAACTTTGGACATTCTCGCGAAGGGTTCCCAATCCCCGACAAGACTGGTACCCTTTCACGTCCAAATCTCTCAAACTCCGGGAGAGATTCTCAAAACCAAGGTTGACATGTTTCGAGTTCCTCTCAACATTTTGGAAATCCCGCTGAAACTTTGGACATTCTCGCGAAGGGTTCCCAATCCCCGACAAGACTGGTACCCTTTCACGTCCAAATCTCTCAAACTCCGGGAGAGATTCTCAAAACCAAGGTTGACATGATTCGAGTTCCTCTCAACATTTTGGAAATCCCGCTGAAACTTTGCACATTCTGGCGAAGGGTTCCCAATCCCCGACAAGACTGGTACCCTTTCACGTCCAAATCTCTCAAACTCCGGGAGAGATTCTCAAAACCAAGGTTGACATGTTTCGAGTTCCTCTCAACATTTTGGAAATCCTGCTGAAACTTTGGACATTCTCGCGAAGGGTTCCCAATCCCCGACAAAACTGGTACCCTTTCACGTCCAAATCTCTCAAACTCCGGGAGAGATTCTCAAAACCAAGGTTGACATGATTAGAGTTCCTCTCAACATTTTGGAAATCCCGCTGAAACTTTGGACATTCTCGCGAAGGGTTCCCAATCCCCGACAAGACTGGTACCCTTTCACGTCCAAATCTCTCAAACTCCGGGAGAGATTCTCAAAACCGAGGTTGACATGTTTCGAGTTCCTCTCAACATTTTGGAAATCCCGCTGAAACTTTGGACATTCTGGCGAAGGGTTCCCAATCCCCGACAAGACTGGTACCCTTTCACGTCCAAATCTCTCAAACTCCGGGAGAGATTCTCAAAACCAAGGTTGACAAGTTTCGAGTTCCTCTCAACATTTTGGAAATCCCGCTGAAACTTTGGAAATTCTCGCGAAGGGTTCCCAATCCCCGACAAGACTGGTACCCTTTCACGTCCAAATCTCTCAAACTCCGGGAGAGATTCTCAAAACCAAGGTTGACATGTTTCGAGTTCCTCTCAACATTTTGGAAATCCCGCTGAAACTTTGGACATTCTCGCGAAGGGTTCCCAATCCCCGACAAGACTGGTACCCTTTCACGTCCAAATCTCTCAAACTCCGGGAGAGATTCTCAAAACCAAGGTTGACATGTTTCGAGTTCCTCTCAACATTTTGGAAATCCCGCTGAAACTTTGGACATTCTCGCGAAGGGTTCCCAATCCCCGACAAGACTGGTACCCTTTCACGTCCAAATCTCTCAAACTCCGGGAGAGATTCTCAAAACCAAGGTTGACATGTTTCGAGTTCCTCTCAACATTTTGGAAATCCCGCTGAAACTTTGGACATTCTCGAGAAGGGTTCCCAATCCCCGACAAGACTGGTACCCTTTCACGTCCAAATCTCTCAAACTCCGGGAGAGATTCTCAAAACCGAGGTTGACATGATTCGAGTTCCTCTCAACATTTTGGAAATCCCGCTGAAACTTTGGAAATTCTCGCGAAGGGTTCCCAATCCCCGACAGGACTGGTACCCTTTCACGTCCAAATCTCTCAAACTCCGGGAGAGATTCTCAAAACCAAGGTTGACATGATCCGAGTTCCTCTCAACATTTTGGAAATCCCGCTGAAACTTTGGACATTCTCGCGAAGGGTTCCCAATCCCCGACAAGACTGGTACCCTTTCACGTCTAAATCTCTCAAACTCCGGGAGAGATTCTCAAAACCAAGGTTGACATGATTCGAGTTCCTCTCAACATTTTGGAAATCCCGCTGAAACTTTGGACATTCTCGCGAAGGGTTCCCAATCCCCGACAAGACTGGTACCCTTTCACGTCCAAATCTCTCAAACTCCGGGAGAGATTCTCAAAACCAAGGTTGACATGTTTCGAGTTCCTCTCAACATTTTGGAAATCCCGCTGAAACTTTGGACATTCTGGCGAAGGGTTCCCAATCCCCGACAAGACTGGTACCCTTTCACGTCCAAATCTCTCAAACTCCGGGAGAGATTCTTAAAACCAAGGTTGACATGTTTCGAGTTCCTCTCAACATTTTGGAAATCCCGCTGAAACTTTGGACATTCTCGCGAAGGGTTCCCAATCCCCGACAAGACTGGTACCCTTTCACGTCCAAATCTCTCAAACTCCGGGAGAGATTCTCAAAACCATGGTTGACATGATTCGAGTTCCTCTCAACATTTTGGAAATCCCGCTGAAACTTTGCACATTCTCGCGAAGGGTTCCCAATCCCCGTCAAGACTGGTACCCTTTCACGTCCAAATCTGTCAAACTCCGGGAGAGATTCTCAAAACCAAGGTTGACATGTTTCGTGTTCCTCTCAACATTTTGGAAATCCCGCTGAAACTTTGGACATTCTCGTGAAGGGTTCCCAATCCCCGACAAGACTGGTACCCTTTCACGTCCAAATCTCTCAAACTCCGGGAGAGATTCTCAAAACCAAGGTTGACATGTTTCGAGTTCCTCTCAACATTTTGGAAATCCCGCTGAAACTTTGGACATTCTGGCGAAGGGTTCCCAATCCCCGACAAGACTGGTACCCTTTCACGTCCAAATCTCTCAAACTCCGGGAGAGATTCTCAAAACCAAGGTTGACATGATTCGAGTTCCTCTCAACATTTTGGAAATCCCGCTGAAACTTTGGAAATTCTCGCGAAGGGTTCCCAATCCCCGACAAGACTGGTACCCTTTCACGTCCAAATCTCTCAAACTCCGGGAGAGATTCTCAAAACCGAGGTTGACATGTTTCGAGTTCCTCTCAACATTTTGGAAATCCCGCTGAAACTTTGGACATTCTCGCGAAGGGTTCCCAATCCCCGACAAGACTGGTACCCTTTCACGTCCAAATCTCTCAAACTCCAGGAGAGATTCTCAAAACCAAGGTTGACATGATTCGAGTTCCTCTCAACATTTTGGAAATCCCGCTGAAACTTTGGACATTCTCGCGAAGGGTTCCCAATCCCCGACAAGACTGGTACCCTTTCACGTCCAAATCTCTCAAACTCCGGGAGAGATTCTCAAAACCGAGGTTCACATGTTTCGAGTTCCTCTCAACATTTTGGAAATCCCGCTGAAACTTTGGACATTCTGGCGAAGGGTTCCCAATCCCCGACAAGACTGGTACCCTTTCACGTCCAAATCTCTCAAACTCCGGGAGAGATTCTCAAAACCAAGGTTGACATGTTTCGAGTTCCTCTCAACATTTTGGAAATCCCGCTGAAACTTTGGACATTCTCGCGAAGGGTTCCCAATCCCCGACAAGACTGGTACCCTTTCACGTCCAAATCTCTCAAACTCCGGGAGAGATTCTCAAAACCAAGGTTGACATGATTCGAGTTCCTCTCAACATTTTGGAAATCCCGCTGAAACTTTGGACATTCTCGCGAAGGGTTCCCAATCCCCGACAAGACTGGTACCCTTTCACGTCCAAATCTCTCAAACTCCGGGAGAGATTCTCAAAACCAAGGTTGACATGTTTCGAGTTCCTCTCAACATTTTGGAAATCCTGCTGAAACTTTGGACATTCTCGCGAAGGGTTCCCAATCCCCGACAAGACTGGTACCCTTTCACGTCCAAATCTCTCAAACTCCGGGAGAGATTCTCAAAACCAAGGTTGACATGTTTCGAGTTCCTCTCAACATTTTGGAAATCCCGCTGAAACTTTGGACATTCTGGCGAAGGGTTCCCAATCCCCGACAAGACTGGTACCCTTTCACGTCCAAATCTCTCAAACTCAGGGAGAGATTTTCAAAACCGAGGTTGACATGTTTCGAGTTCCTCTCAACATTTTGGAAATCCCGCTGAAACTTTGGACATTCTGGCGAAGGGTTCCCAATCCCCGACAAGACTGGTACCCTTTCACGTCCAAATCTCTCAAACTCCGGGAGAGATTCTCAAAACCAAGGTTGACATGTTTCGAGTTCCTCTCAACATTTTGGAAATCCCGCTGAAACTTTGGACATTCTCGCAAAGGGTTCCCAATCCCCGACAAGACTGGTACCCTTTCACGTCCAAATCTCTCAAACTCCGGGAGAGATTCTCAAAACCAAGGTTGACATGATTCGAGTTCCTCTCAACATTTTGGAAATCCCGCTGAAACTTTGGACATTCTCGCGAAGGGTTCCCAATCCCCGACAAGACTGGTACCCTTTCACGTCCAAATCTCTCAAACTCCGGGAGAGATTCTCAAAACCAAGGTTGACATGTTTCGAGTTCCTCTCAACATTTTGGAAATCCCGCTGAAACTTTGGACATTCTGGCGAAGGGTTCCCAATCCCCGACAAGACTGGTACCCTTTCACGTCCAAATCTCTCAAACTCCAGGAGAGATTCTCAAAACCAAGGTTGACATGATTCGAGTTCCTCTCAACATTTTGGAAATCCCGCTGAAACTTTGGACATTCTCGCGAAGGGTTCCCAATCCCCGACAAGACTGGCACCCTTTCTCTCAAACTCCGGGAGAGATTCTCAAAACCGAGGTTGACATGTTTCGAGTTCCTCTCAACATTTTGGAAATCCCGCTGAAACTTTGGACATTCTCGCGAAGGGTTCCCAATCCCCGACAAGACTGGTACCCTTTCACGTCCAAATCTCTCAAACTCCGGGAGAGATTCTCAAAACCAAGGTTGACATGTTTCGAGTTCCTCTCAACATTTTGGAAATCCCGCTAACTTTGGACATTCTGGCGAAGGGTTCCCAATCCCCGACAAGACTGGTACCCTTTCACGTCCAAATCTCTCAAACTCCGGGAGAGATTCTCAAAACCAAGGTTGACATGTTTCGAGTTCCTCTCAACATTTTGGAAATCCCGCTGAAACTTTGGACATTCTCGCGAAGGGTTCCCAATCCCCGACAAGACTGGTACCCTTTCACGTCCAAATCTCTCAAACTCCGGGAGAGATTCTCAAAACCAAGGTTGACATGTTTCGAGTTCCTCTCAACATTTTGGAAATCCCGCTGAAACTTTGGACATTCTGGCGAAGGGTTCCCAATCCCCGACAAGACTGGTACCCTTTCACGTCCAAATCTCTCAAACTCCGGGAGAGATTCTCAAAACCGAGGTTGACATGTTTCGAGTTCCTCTCAACAGTTTGGAAATGCCGCTGAAACTTTGGACATTCTCGCGAAGGGTTCCCAATCCCCGACAAGACTGGTACCCTTTCACGTCCAAATCTCTCAAACTCCGGGAGAGATTCTCAAAACCAGGTTGACATGTTTCGAGTTCCTCTCAACATTTTGGAAATCCCGCTGAAACTTTGGACATTCTGGCAAAGGGTTCCCAATCCCCGACAAGACTGGTACCCTTTCACGTCCAAATCTCTCAAACTCCGGGAGAGATTCTCAAAACTGAGGTTGACATGTTTCGAGTTCCTCTCAACATTTTGGAAATCCCGCTGAAACTTTGGACATTCTCGCGAAGGGTTCCCAATCCCCGACAAGACTGGTACCCTTTCACGTCCAAATCTCTCAAACTCCGGGAGAGATTCTCAAAACCAAGGTTGACATGTTTCGAGTTCCTCTCAACATTTTGGAAATCCCGCTGAAACTTTGGACATTCTCGCGAAGGGTTCCCAATCCCCGACAAGACTGGTACCCTTTCACGTCCAAATCTCTCAAACTCCGGGAGAGATTCTCAAAACCAAGGTTGACATGATTCGAGTTCCTCTCAACATTTTGGAAATCCCGCTGAAACTTTGGACATTCTCGCGAAGGGTTCCCAATCCCCGACAAGACTGGTACCCTTTCACGTCCAAATCTCTCAAACTCCGGGAGAGATTCTCAAAACCGAGGTTGACATGTTTCGAGTTCCTCTCAACATTTTGGAAATCCCGCTGAAACTTTGGACATTCTGGCGAAGGGTTCCCAATCCCCGACAAGACTGGTACCCTTTCACGTCCAAATCTCTCAAACTCCGGGAGAGATTCTCAAAACCGAGGTTGACATGTTTCGAGTTCCTCTCAACATTTTGGAAATCCCGCTGAAACTTTGGACATTCTCGCGAAGGGTTCCCAATCCCCGACAAGACTGGTACCCTTTCACGTCCAAATCTCTCAAACTCCGGGAGAGATTCTCAAAACCGAGGTTGACATGTTTCGAGTTCCTCTCAACATTTTGGAAATCCCGCTGAAACTTTGGACATTCTCGCGAAGGGTTCCCAATCCCCGACAAGACTGGTACCCTTTCACGTCCAAATCTCTCAAACTCCGGGAGAGATTCTCAAAACCGAGGTTGACATGTTTCGAGTTCCTCTCAACATTTTGGAAATCCCGCTGAAACTTTGGACATTCTCGCGAAGGGTTCCCAATCCCCGACAAGACTGGTACCCTTTCACGTCCAAATCTCTCAAACTCCGGGAGAGATTCTCAAAACCGAGGTTGACATGTTTCGAGTTCCTCTCAACATTTTGGAAATCCCGCTGAAACTTTGGACATTCTGGCGAAGGGTTCCCAATCCCCGACAAGACTGGTACCCTTTCACGTCCAAATCTCTCAAACTCCGGGAGAGATTCTCAAAACCAAGGTTGACATGTTTCGAGTTCCTCTCAACATTTTGGAAATCCCGCTGAAACTTTGGACATTCTCGCGAAGGGTTCCCAATCCCCGACAAGACTGGTACCCTTTCACGTCCAAATCTCTCAAACTCCGGGAGAGATTCTCAAAACCGAGGTTGACATGTTTCGAGTTCCTCTCAACATTTTGGAAATCCCGCTGAAACTTTGGACATTCTCGCGAAGGGTTCCCAATCCCCGACAAGACTGGTACCCTTTCACGTCCAAATCTCTCAAACTCCGGGAGAGATTCTCAAAACCAGGTTGACATGTTTCGAGTTCCTCTCAACATTTTGGAAATCCCGCTGAAACTTTGGACATTCTGGCGAAGGGTTCCCAATCCCCGACAAGACTGGTACCCTTTCACGTCCAAATCTCTCAAACTCCGGGAGAGATTCTTAAAACCAAGGTTGACATGATTAGAGTTCCTCTCAACATTTTGGAAATCCCGCTGAAACTTTGGACATTCTGGCGAAGGGTTCCCAATCCCCGACAAGACTGGTACCCTTTCACGTCCAAATCTCTCAAACTCCGGGAGAGATTCTCAAAACCGAGGTTGACATGTTTCGAGTTCCTCTCAACATTTTGGAAATCCCGCTGAAACTTTGGACATTCTGGCGAAGGGTTCCCAATCCCCGACAAGACTGGTACCCTTTCACGTCCAAATCTCTCAAACTCCGGGAGAGATTCTCAAAACCAAGGTTGACATGATTCGAGTTCCTCTCAGCATTTTGGAAATCCTGCTGAAACTTTGGACATTCTCGCGAAGGGTTCCCAATCCCCGACAAGACTGGTACCCTTTCACGTCCAAATCTCTCAAACTCCGGGAGAGATTCTCAAAACCGAGGTTGACATGTTTCGAGTTCCTCTCAACATTTTGGAAATCCCGCTGAAACTTTTTACATTCTTGCGAAGGGTTCCCAATCCCCGACAAGACTGGTACCCTTTCACGTCCAAATCTCTCAAACTCCGGGAGAGATTCTCAAAACCCAGGTTGACATGTTTCGAGTTCCTCTCAACATTTTGGAAATCCCGCTGAAACTTTGGACATTCTGGCGAAGGGTTCCCAATCCCCGACAAGACTGGTACCCTTTCACGTCCAAATCTCTCAAACTCCGGGAGAGATTCTCAAAACCGAGGTTGACATGTTTCGAGTTCCTCTCAACATTTTGGAAATCCCGCTGAAACTTTGCACATTCTGGCGAAGGGTTCCCAATCCCCGACAAGACTGGTACCCTTTCACGTCCAAATCTCTCAAACTCCAGGAGAGATTCTCAAAACCGAGATTGACATGTTTCGAGTTCCTCTCAACATTTTGGAAATCCCGCTGAAACTTTGGACATTCTGGCGAAGGGTTCCCAATCCCCGACAAGACTGGTACCCTTTCACGTCCAAATCTCTCAAACTCCGGGAGAGATTCTCAAAACCAAGGTTGACATGTTTCGAGTTCCTCTCAGCATTTTGGAAATCCTGCTGAAACTTTGGACATTCTCGCGAAGGGTTCCCAATCCCCGACAAGACTGGTACCCTTTCACGTCCAAATCTCTCAAACTCCGGGAGAGATTCTCAAAACCAAGGTTGACATGTTTCGAGTTCCTCTCAACATTTTGGAAATCCCGCTGATACTTTGGACATTCTCGCGAAGGGTTCCCAATCCCCGACAAGACTGGTACCCTTTCACGTCCAAATCTCTCAAACTCCGGGAGAGATTCTCAAAACCAAGGTTGACATGTTTCGAGTTCCTCTCAACATTTTGGAAATCCCGCTGAAACTTTGGACATTCTGGCGAAGGGTTCCCAATCCCCGACAAGACTGGTAAACTTTCACGTCCAAATCTCTCAAACTCCGGGAGAGATTCTCAAAACCAAGGTTGACATGATTAGAGTTCCTCTCAACATTTTGGAAATCCCGCTGAAACTTTGGACATTCTGGCGAAGGGTTCCCAATCCCCGACAAGACTGGTACCCTTTCACGTCCAAATCTCTCAAACTCCGGGAGAGATTCTCAAAACCAAGGTTGACATGTTTCGAGTTCCTCTCAACATTTTGGAAATCCCGCTGAAACTTTGGACATTCTGGCGAAGGGTTCCCAATCCCCGACAAGACTGGGACCCTTTCACGTCCAAATCTCTCAAACTCCGGGAGAGATTCTCAAAACCAAGGTTGACATGTTTCGAGTTCCTCTCAACATTTTGGAAATCCCGCTGAAACTTTGGACATTCTCGCGAAGGGTTCCCAATCCCCGACAAGACTGGTACCCTTTCACGTCCAAATCTCTCAAACTCCGGGAGAGATTCTCAAAACCAAGGTTGACATGTTTCGAGTTCCTCTCAACATTTTGGAAATCCCGCTGAAACTTTGGACATTCTGGCGAAGGGTTCCCAATCCCCGACAAGACTGGTAAACTTTCACGTCCAAATCTCTCAAACTCCGGGAGAGATTCTCAAAACCGAGGTTGACATGTTTCGAGTTCCTCTCAACATTTTGGAAATCCTACTGAAACTTTGGACATTCTGGCGAAGGGTTCCCAATCCCCGACAAGACTGGTACCCTTTCACGTCCAAATCTCTCAAACTCCGGGAGAGATTCTCAAAACCAAGGTTGACATGATTCGAGTTCCTCTCAGCATTTTGGAAATCCTGCTGAAACTTTGGACATTCTCGCGAAGGGTTCCCAATCCCCGACAAGACTGGTACCCTTTCACGTCCAAATCTCTCAAACTCCGGGAGAGATTCTCAAAACCAAGGTTGACATGTTTCGAGTTCCTCTCAACATTTTAGAAATCCCGCTGAAACTTTGGACATTCTGGCAAAGGGTTCCCAATCCCCGACAAGACTGGTACCCTTTCACGTCCAAATCTCTCAAACTCCGGGAGAGATTCTCAAAACCGAGGCTGACATGTTTCGAGTTCCTCTCAACATTTTGGAAATCCCGCTGAAGCTTTGGACATTCTGGCGAAGGGTTCCCAATCCCCGACAAGACTGGTACCCTTTCACGTCCAAATCTCTCAAACTCCGGGAGAGATTCTCAAAACCAAGGTTGACATGTTTCGAGTTCCTCTCAACATTTTGGAAATCCCGCTGAAACTTTGGACATTCTGGCGAAGGGTTCCCAATCCCCGACAAGACTGGTACCCTTTCACGTCCAAATCTCTCAAACTCCGGGAGAGATTCTCAAAACCGAGGTTGACATGTTTCGAGTTCCTCTCAACATTTTGGAAATCCCGCTGAAACTTTGGACATTCTGGCGAAGGGTTCCCAATCCCCGACAAGACTGGTACCCTTTCACGTCCAAATCTCTCAAACTCCGGGAGAGATTCTCAAAACCAAGGTTGACATGATTCGAGTTCCTCTCAGCATTTTGGAAATCCTGCTGAAACTTTGGACATTCTCGCGAAGGGTTCCCAATCCCCGACAAGACTGGTACCCTTTCACGTCCAAATCTCTCAAACTCCGGGAGAGATTCTCAAAACCAAGGTTGACATGTTTCGAGTTCCTCTCAACATTTTGGAAATCCCGCTGAAACTTTGGACATTCTCGCGAAGGGTTCCCAATCCCCGACAAGACTGGTACCCTTTCACGTCCAAATCTCTCAAACTCCGGGAGAGATTCTCAAAACCAAGGTTGACATGTTTCGAGTTCCTCTCAGCATTTTGGAAATCCTGCTGAAACTTTGGACATTCTCGCGAAGGGTTCCCAATCCCCGACAAGACTGGTACCCTTTCACGTCCAAATCTCTCAAACTCCGGGAGAGATTCTCAAAACCAAGGTTGACATGTTTCGAGTTCCTCTCAACATTTTGGAAATCCCGCTGATACTTTGGACATTCTCGCGAAGGGTTCCCAATCCCCGACAAGACTGGTACCCTTTCACGTCCAAATCTCTCAAACTCCGGGAGAGATTCTCAAAACCAAGGTTGACATGTTTCGAGTTCCTCTCAACATTTTGGAAATCCCGCTGAAACTTTGGACATTCTGGCGAAGGGTTCCCAATCCCCGACAAGACTGGTAAACTTTCACGTCCAAATCTCTCAAACTCCGGGAGAGATTCTCAAAACCAAGGTTGACATGATTAGAGTTCCTCTCAACATTTTGGAAATCCCGCTGAAACTTTGGACATTCTGGCGAAGGGTTCCCAATCCCCGACAAGACTGGTACCCTTTCACGTCCAAATCTCTCAAACTCCGGGAGAGATTCTCAAAACCAAGGTTGACATGTTTCGAGTTCCTCTCAACATTTTGGAAATCCCGCTGAAACTTTGGACATTCTGGCGAAGGGTTCCCAATCCCCGACAAGACTGGGACCCTTTCACGTCCAAATCTCTCAAACTCCGGGAGAGATTCTCAAAACCAAGGTTGACATGTTTCGAGTTCCTCTCAACATTTTGGAAATCCCGCTGAAACTTTGGACATTCTCGCGAAGGGTTCCCAATCCCCGACAAGACTGGTACCCTTTCACGTCCAAATCTCTCAAACTCCGGGAGAGATTCTCAAAACCAAGGTTGACATGTTTCGAGTTCCTCTCAACATTTTGGAAATCCCGCTGAAACTTTGGACATTCTGGCGAAGGGTTCCCAATCCCCGACAAGACTGGTACCCTTTCACGTCCAAATCTCTCAAACTCCGGGAGAGATTCTCAAAACCGAGGTTGACATGTTTCGAGTTCCTCTCAACATTTTGGAAATCCTACTGAAACTTTGGACATTCTGGCGAAGGGTTCCCAATCCCCGACAAGACTGGTACCCTTTCACGTCCAAATCTCTCAAACTCCGGGAGAGATTCTCAAAACCAAGGTTGACATGATTCGAGTTCCTCTCAGCATTTTGGAAATCCTGCTGAAACTTTGGACATTCTCGCGAAGGGTTCCCAATCCCCGACAAGACTGGTACCCTTTCACGTCCAAATCTCTCAAACTCCGGGAGAGATTCTCAAAACCAAGGTTGACATGTTTCGAGTTCCTCTCAACATTTTAGAAATCCCGCTGAAACTTTGGACATTCTGGCAAAGGGTTCCCAATCCCCGACAAGACTGGTACCCTTTCACGTCCAAATCTCTCAAACTCCGGGAGAGATTCTCAAAACCGAGGCTGACATGTTTCGAGTTCCTCTCAACATTTTGGAAATCCCGCTGAAGCTTTGGACATTCTGGCGAAGGGTTCCCAATCCCCGACAAGACTGGTACCCTTTCACGTCCAAATCTCTCAAACTCCGGGAGAGATTCTCAAAACCAAGGTTGACATGTTTCGAGTTCCTCTCAACATTTTGGAAATCCCGCTGAAACTTTGGACATTCTTGCGAAGGGTTCCCAATCCCCGACAAGACTGGTACCCTTTCACGTCCAAATCTCTCAAACTCCGGGAGAGATTCTCAAAACCGAGGTTGACATGTTTCGAGTTCCTCTCAACATTTTGGAAATCCCGCTGAAACTTTGGACATTCTGGCGAAGGGTTCCCAATCCCCGACAAGACTGGTACCCTTTCACGTCCAAATCTCTCAAACTCCGGGAGAGATTCTCAAAACCAAGGTTGACATGATTCGAGTTCCTCTCAGCATTTTGGAAATCCTGCTGAAACTTTGGACATTCTCGCGAAGGGTTCCCAATCCCCGACAAGACTGGTACCCTTTCACGTCCAAATCTCTCAAACTCCGGGAGAGATTCTCAAAACCAAGGTTGACATGTTTCGAGTTCCTCTCAACATTTTGGAAATCCCGCTGAAACTTTGGACATTCTCGCGAAGGGTTCCCAATCCCCGACAAGACTGGTACCCTTTCACGTCCAAATCTCTCAAACTCCGGGAGAGATTCTCAAAACCAAGGTTGACATGTTTCGAGTTCCTCTCAACATTTTGGAAATCCCGCTGAAACTTTGGACATTCTCGCGAAGGGTTCCCAATCCCCGACAAGACTGGTACCCTTTCACGTCCAAATCTCTCAAACTCCGGGAGAGATTCTCAAAACCAAGGTTGACATGATTCGAGTTCCTCTCAACATTTTGGAAATCCCGCTGAAACTTTGGACATTCTCGCGAAGGGTTCCCAATCCCCGACAAGACTGGTACCCTTTCACGTCCAAATCTCTCAAACTCCGGGAGAGATTCTCAAAACCAAGGTTGACTTGATTCGAGTTCCTCTCAACATTTTGGAAATCCCGCTGAAACTTTGCACATTCTGGCGAAGGGTTCCCAATCCCCGACAAGACTGGTACCCTTTCACGTCCAAATCTCTCAAACTCCGGAAGAGATTCTCAAAACCAAGGCTGACATGTTTCGAGTTCCTCTCAACATTTTGGAAATCCCGCTGAAACTTTGGACATTCTGGCGAAGGGTTCCCAATCCCCGACAAGACTGGTACCCTTTCACGTCCAAATCTCTCAAACTCCGGGAGAGATTCTCAAAACCGAGGCTGACATGTTTCGAGTTCCCCTCAACATTTTGGAAATCCCGCTGAAACTTTGGACATTCTCGCGAAGGGTTCCCAATCCCCGACAAGACTGGTACCCTTTCACGTCCAAATCTCTCAAACTCCGGGAGAGATTCTCAAAACCGAGGCTGACATGTTTCGAGTTCCTCTCAACATTTTGGAAATCCCGCTGAAACTTTGGACATTCTCGCGAAGGGTTCCCAATCCCCGACAAGACTGGTACCCTTTCACGTCCAAATCTCTCAAACTCCGGGAGATATTCTCAAAACCGAGGCTGACATGTTTCGAGTTCCTCTCAACATTTTGGAAATCCCGCTGAAACTTTGGACATTCTCGCGAAGGGTTCCCAATCCCCGACAAGACTGGTACCCTTTCACGTCCAAATCTCTCAAACTCCGGGAGAGATTCTCAAAACCGAGGTTGACATGTTTCGAGTTCCTCTCAACATTTTGGAAATCCCGCTGTAACTTTGGACATTCTGGCAAAGGGTTCCCAATCCCCGACAAGACTGGTACCCTTTCACGTCCAAATCTCTCAAACTCCGGGAGAGATTCTCAAAACCAAGGTTGACATGATTCGAGTTCCTCTCAACATTTTGGAAATCCCGCTGAAACTTTGCACATTCTCGCGAAGGGTTCCCAATCCCCGACAAGACTGGTACCCTTTCACGTCCAAATCTCTCAAACTCCGGGAGAGATTCTCAAAACCAAGGTTGACATGATTCGAGTTCCTCTCAACATTTTGGAAATCCCGCTGAAACTTTGCACATTCTCGCGAAGGGTTCCCAATCCCCGACAAGACTGGTACCCTTTCACGTCCAAATCTCTCAAACTCCGGGAGAGATTCTCAAAACCAAGGTTGACATGTTTCGAGTTCCTCTCAACATTTTGGAAATCCCGCTGAAACTTTGGACATTCTCGCGAAGGGTTCCCAATCCCCGACAAGACTGGTACCCTTTCACGTCCAAATCTCTCAAACTCCAGGAGAGATTCTCAAAACCAAGGTTGACATGTTTCGAGTTCCTCTCAACATTTTGGAAATCCCGCTGAAACTTTGGACATTCTCGCGAAGGGTTCCCAATCCCCGACAAGACTGGTACCCTTTCACGTCCAAATCTCTCAAACTCCGGGAGAGATTCTCAAAACCAAGGTTGACATGATTCGAGTTCCTCTCAACATTTTGGAAATCCCGCTGAAACTTTGGACATTCTCGCGAAGGGTTCCCAATCCCCGACAAGACTGGTACCCTTTCACGTCCAAATCTCTCAAACTCCGGGAGAGATTCTCAAAACCAGGTTGACATGTTTCGAGTTCCTCTCAACATTTTGGAAATCACGCTGAAACTTTGGACATTCTGGCGAAGGGTTCCCAATCCCCGACAAGACTGGTAAACTTTCACGTCCAAATCTCTCAAACTCCGGGAGAGATTCTCAAAACCACGGTTGACATGATTAGAGTTCCTCTCAACATTTTGGAAATCCCGCTGAAACTTTGGACATTCTGGCGAAGGGTTCCCAATCCCCGACAAGACTGGTACCCTTTCACGTCCAAATCTCTCAAACTCCGGGAGAGATTCTCAAAACCAAGGTTGACATGTTTCGAGTTCCTCTCAACATTTTGGAAATCCCGCTGAAACTTTGGACATTCTCGCGAAGGGTTCCCAATCCCCGACAAGACTGGTACCCTTTCACGTCCAAATCTCTCAAACTCCGGGAGAGATTCTCAAAACCGAGGCTGACATGTTTCGAGTTCCTCTCAACATTTTGGAAATCCCGCTGAAACTTTGGACATTCTCGCGAAGGGTTCCCAATCCCCGACAAGACTGGTACCCTTTCACGTCCAAATCTCTCAAACTCCGGGAGAGATTCTCAAAACCAAGGTTGACATGTTTCGAGTTCCTCTCAACATTTTGGAAATCCCGCTGAAACTTTGGACATTCTGGCGAAGGGTTCCCAATCCCCGACAAGACTGGTACCCTTTCACGTCCAAATCTCTCAAACTCCGGGAGAGATTCTCAAAACCGAGGTTGACATGTTTCGAGTTCCTCTCAACATTTTGGAAATCCTGCTGAAACTTTGGACATTCTCGCGAAGGGTTCCCAATCCCCGACAAGACTGGTACCCTTTCACGTCCAAATCTCTCAAACTCCGGGAGAGATTCTCAAAACCAAGGTTGACATGATTCGAGTTCCTCTCAGCATTTTGGATATCCTGCTGAAACTTTGGACATTCTCGCGAAGGGTTCCCAATCCCCGACAAGACTGGTACCCTTTCACGTCCAAATCTCTCAAACTCCGGGAGAGATTCTCAAAACCAAGGTTGACATGTTTCGAGTTCCTCTCAACATTTTGGAAATCCCGCTGAAACTTTGGACATTCTCGCGAAGGGTTCCCAATCCCCGACAAGACTGGTACCCTTTCACGTCCAAATCTCTCAAACTCCGGGAGAGATTCTCAAAACCGAGGCTGACATGTTTCGAGTTCCTCTCAACATTTTGGAAATCCCGCTGAAACTTTGGACATTCTCGCGAAGGGTTCCCAATCCCCGACAAGACTGGTACCCTTTCACGTCCAAATCTCTCAAACTCCGGGAGAGATTCTCAAAACCAAGGTTGACATGTTTCGAGTTCCTCTCAACATTTTGGAAATCCCGCTGAAACTTTGGACATTCTGGCGAAGGGTTCCCAATCCCCGACAAGACTGGTACCCTTTCACGTCCAAATCTCTCAAACTCCGGGAGAGATTCTCAAAACCGAGGTTGACATGTTTCGAGTTCCTCTCAACATTTTGGAAATCCTACTGAAACTTAGGACATTCTGGCGAAGGGTTCCCAATCCCCGACAAGACTGGTACCCTTTCACGTCCAAATCTCTCAAACTCCGGGAGAGATTCTCAAAACCAAGGTTGACATGATTCGAGTTCCTCTCAGCATTTTGGAAATCCTGCTGAAACTTTGGACATTCTCGCGAAGGGTTCCCAATCCCCGACAAGACTGGTACCCTTTCACGTCCAAATCTCTCAAACTCCGGGAGAGATTCTCAAAACCAAGGTTGACATGTTTCGAGTTCCTCTCAACATTTTAGAAATCCCGCTGAAACTTTGGACATTCTGGCGAAGGGTTCCCAATCCCCGACAAGACTGGTACCCTTTCACGTCCAAATCTCTCAAACTCCGGGAGAGATTCTCAAAACCGAGGCTGACATGTTTCGAGTTCCTCTCAACATTTTGGAAATCCCGCTGAAGCTTTGGACATTCTCGCGAAGGGTTCCCAATCCCCGACAAGACTGGTACCCTTTCACGTCCAAATCTCTCAAACTCCGGGAGAGATTCTCAAAACCAAGGTTGACATGTTTCGAGTTCCTCTCAACATTTTGGAAATCCCGCTGAAACTTTGGACATTCTGGCGAAGGGTTCCCAATCCCCGACAAGACTGGTACCCTTTCACGTCCAAATCTCTCAAACTCCGGGAGAGATTCTCAAAACCGAGGTTGACATGTTTCGAGTTCCTCTCAACATTTTGGAAATCCCGCTGAAACTTTGGACATTCTGGCGAAGGGTTCCCAATCCCCGACAAGACTGGTACCCTTTCACGTCCAAATCTCTGAAACTCCGGGAGAGATTCTCAAAACCAAGGTTGACATGATTCGAGTTCCTCTCAGCATTTTGGAAATCCTGCTGAAACTTTGGACATTCTCGCGAAGGGTTCCCAATCCCCGACAAGACTGGTACCCTTTCACGTCCAAATCTCTCAAACTCCGGGAGAGATTCTCAAAACCAAGGTTGACATGTTTCGAGTTCCTCTCAACATTTTGGAAATCCCGCTGAAACTTTGGACATTCTCGCGAAGGGTTCCCAATCCCCGACAAGACTGGTACCCTTTCACGTCCAAATCTCTCAAACTCCGGGAGAGATTCTCAAAACCAAGGTTGACATGTTTCGAGTTCCTCTCAACATTTTGGAAATCCCGCTGAAACTTTGGACATTCTCGCGAAGGGTTCCCAATCCCCGACAAGACTGGTACCCTTTCACGTCCAAATCTCTCAAACTCCGGGAGAGATTCTCAAAACCAAGGTTGACATGATTCGAGTTCCTCTCAACATTTTGGAAATCCCGCTGAAACTTTGGACATTCTCGCGAAGGGTTCCCAATCCCCGACAAGACTGGTACCCTTTCACGTCCAAATCTCTCAAACTCCGGGAGAGATTCTCAAAACTAAGGTTGACTTGATTCGAGTTCCTCTCAACATTTTGGAAATCCCGCTGAAACTTTGCACATTCTGGCGAAGGGTTCCCAATCCCCGACAAGACTGGTACCCTTTCACGTCCAAATCTCTCAAACTCCGGAAGAGATTCTCAAAACCAAGGCTGACATGTTTCGAGTTCCTCTCAACATTTTGGAAATCCCGCTGAAACTTTGGACATTCTGGCGAAGGGTTCCCAATCCCCGACAAGACTGGTACCCTTTCACGTCCAAATCTCTCAAACTCCGGGAGAGATTCTCAAAACCGAGGCTGACATGTTTCGAGTTCCCCTCAACATTTTGGAAATCCCGCTGAAACTTTGGACATTCTCGCGAAGGGTTCCCAATCCCCGACAAGACTGGTACCCTTTCACGTCCAAATCTCTCAAACTCCGGGAGAGATTCTCAAAACCGAGGCTGACATGTTTCGAGTTCCTCTCAACATTTTGGAAATCCCGCTGAAACTTTGGACATTCTCGCGAAGGGTTCCCAATCCCCGACAAGACTGGTACCCTTTCACGTCCAAATCTCTCAAACTCCGGGAGATATTCTCAAAACCGAGGCTGACATGTTTCGAGTTCCTCACAACATTTTGGAAATCCCGCTGAAACTTTGGACATTCTCGCGAAGGGTTCCCAATCCCCGACAAGACTGGTACCCTTTCACGTCCAAATCTCTCAAACTCCGGGAGAGATTCTCAAAACCGAGGTTGACATGTTTCGAGTTCCTCTCAACATTTTGGAAATCCCGCTGTAACTTTGGACATTCTGGCAAAGGGTTCCCAATCCCCGACAAGACTGGTACCCTTTCACGTCCAAATCTCTCAAACTCCGGGAGAGATTCTCAAAACCAAGGTTGACATGATTCGAGTTCCTCTCAACATTTTGGAAATCCCGCTGAAACTTTGCACATTCTCGCGAAGGGTTCCCAATCCCCGACAAGACTGGTACCCTTTCACGTCCAAATCTCTCAAACTCCGGGAGAGATTCTCAAAACCAAGGTTGACATGATTCGAGTTCCTCTCAACATTTTGGAAATCCCGCTGAAACTTTGCACATTCTCGCGAAGGGTTCCCAATCCCCGACAAGACTGGTACCCTTTCACGTCCAAATCTCTCAAACTCCGGGAGAGATTCTCAAAACCAAGGTTGACATGTTTCGAGTTCGTCTCAACATTTTGGAAATCCCGCTGAAACTTTTTACATTCTTGCGAAGGGTTCCCAATCCCCGACAAGACTGGTACCCTTTCACGTCCAAATCTCTCAAACTCCAGGAGAGATTCTCAAAACCAAGGTTGACATGTTTCGAGTTCCTCTCAACATTTTGGAAATCCCGCTGAAACTTTGGACATTCTCGCGAAGGGTTCCCAATCCCCGACAAGACTGGTACCCTTTCACGTCCAAATCTCTCAAACTCCGGGAGAGATTCTCAAAACCAAGGTTGACATGATTCGAGTTCCTCTCAACATTTTGGAAATCCCGCTGAAACTTTGGACATTCTCGCGAAGGGTTCCCAATCCCCGACAAGACTGGTACCCTTTCACGTCCAAATCTCTCAAACTCCGGGAGAGATTCTCAAAACCGAGGCTGACATGTTTCGAGTTCCTCTCAACATTTTGGAAATCCCGCTGAAACTTTGGACATTCTCGCGAAGGGTTCCCAATCCCCGACAAGACTGGTACCCTTTCACGTCCAAATCTCTCAAACTCCGGGAGAGATTCTCAAAACCAAGGTTGACATGTTTCGAGTTCCTCTCAACATTTTGGAAATCCCGCTGAAACTTTGGACATTCTGGCGAAGGGTTCCCAATCCCCGACAAGACTGGTACCCTTTCACGTCCAAATCTCTCAAACTCCGGGAGAGATTCTCAAAACCGAGGTTGACATGTTTCGAGTTCCTCTCAACATTTTGGAAATCCTGCTGAAACTTTGGACATTCTGGCAAAGGGTTCCCAATCCCCGACAAGACTGGTACCCTTTCACGTCCAAATCTCTCAAACTCCGGGAGAGATTCTCAAAACCAAGGTTGACATGATTCGAGTTCCTCTCAGCATTTTGGATATCCTGCTGAAACTTTGGACATTCTCGCGAAGGGTTCCCAATCCCCGACAAGACTGGTACCCTTTCACGTCCAAATCTCTCAAACTCCGGGAGAGATTCTCAAAACCAAGGTTGACATGTTTCGAGTTCCTCTCAACATTTTGGAAATCCCGCTGAAACTTTGGACATTCTGGCGAAGGGTTCCCAATCCCCGACAAGACTGGTACCCTTTCACGTCCAAATCTCTCAAACTCCGGGAGAGATTCTCAAAACCGAGGCTGACATGTTTCGAGTTCCTCTCAACATTTTGGAAATCCCGCTGAAACTTTGGACATTCTCGCGAAGGGTTCCCAATCCCCGACAAGACTGGTACCCTTTCACGTCCAAATCTCTCAAACTCCGGGAGAGATTCTCAAAACCAAGGTTGACATGTTTCGAGTTCCTCTCAACATTTTGGAAATCCCGCTGAAACTTTGGACATTCTGGCGAAGGGTTCCCAATCCCCGACAAGACTGGTACCCTTTCACGTCCAAATCTCTCAAACTCCGGGAGAGATTCTCAAAACCGAGGTTGACATGTTTCGAGTTCCTCTCAACATTTTGGAAATCCTGCTGAAACTTTGGACATTCTGGCGAAGGGTTCCCAATCCCCGACAAGACTGGTACCCTTTCACGTCCAAATCTCTCAAACTCCGGGAGAGATTCTCAAAACCAAGTTTGACATGATTCGAGTTCCTCTCAGCATTTTGGAAATCCTGCTGAAACTTTGGACATTCTCGCGAAGGGTTCCCAATCCCCAACAAGACTGGTACCCTTTCACGTCCAAATCTCTCAAACTCCGGGAGAGATTCTCAAAACCAAGGTTGACATGTTTCGAGTTCCTCTCAACATTTTGGAAATCCCGCTGAAACTTTGCACATTCTCGCGAAGGGTTCCCAATCCCCGACAAGACTGGTACCCTTTCACGTCCAAATCTCTCAAACTCCGGGAGAGATTCTCAAAACCAAGGTTGACATGATTCGAGTTCCTCTCAACATTTTGGAAATCCCGCTGAAACTTTGCACATTCTCGCGAAGGGTTCCCAATCCCCGACAAGACTGGTACCCTTTCACGTCCAAATCTCTCAAACTCCGGGAGAGATTCTCAAAACCAAGGTTGACATGTTTCGAGTTCCTCTCAACATTTTGGAAATCCCGCTGAAACTTTGGACATTCTCGCGAAGGGTTCCCAATCCCCGACAAGACTGGTACCCTTTCACGTCCAAATCTCTCAAACTCCAGGAGAGATTCTCAAAACCAAGGTTGACATGTTTCGAGTTCCTCTCAACATTTTGGAAATCCCGCTGAAACTTTGGACATTCTCGCGAAGGGTTCCCAATCCCCGACAAGACTGGTACCCTTTCACGTCCAAATCTCTCAAACTCCGGGAGAGATTCTCAAAACCAAGGTTGACATGATTCGAGTTCCTCTCAACATTTTGGAAATCCCGCTGAAACTTTGGACATTCTCGCGAAGGGTTCCCAATCCCCGACAAGACTGGTACCCTTTCACGTCCAAATCTCTCAAACTCCGGGAGAGATTCTCAAAACCAGGTTGACATGTTTCGAGTTCCTCTCAACATTTTGGAAATCACGCTGAAACTTTGGACATTCTCGCGAAGGGTTCCCAATCCCCGACAAGACTGGTAAACTTTCACGTCCAAATCTCTCAAACTCCGGGAGAGATTCTCAAAACCACGGTTGACATGATTAGAGTTCCTCTCAACATTTTGGAAATCCCGCTGAAACTTTGGACATTCTGGCGAAGGGTTCCCAATCCCCGACAAGACTGGTACCCTTTCACGTCCAAATCTCTCAAACTCCGGGAGAGATTCTCAAAACCAAGGTTGACATGTTTCGAGTTCCTCTCAACATTTTGGAAATCCCGCTGAAACTTTGGACATTCTCGCGAAGGGTTCCCAATCCCCGACAAGACTGGTACCCTTTCACGTCCAAATCTCTCAAACTCCGGGAGAGATTCTCAAAACCGAGGCTGACATGTTTCGAGTTCCTCTCAACATTTTGGAAATCCCGCTGAAACTTTGGACATTCTCGCGAAGGGTTCCCAATCCCCGACAAGACTGGTACCCTTTCACGTCCAAATCTCTCAAACTCCGGGAGAGATTCTCAAAACCAAGGTTGACATGTTTCGAGTTCCTCTCAACATTTTGGAAATCCCGCTGAAACTTTGGACATTCTGGCGAAGGGTTCCCAATCCCCGACAAGACTGGTACCCTTTCACGTCCAAATCTCTCAAACTCCGGGAGAGATTCTCAAAACCGAGGTTGACATGTTTCGAGTTCCTCTCAACATTTTGGAAATCCTGCTGAAACTTTGGACATTCTCGCGAAGGGTTCCCAATCCCCGACAAGACTGGTACCCTTTCACGTCCAAATCTCTCAAACTCCGGGAGAGATTCTCAAAACCAAGGTTGACATGATTCGAGTTCCTCTCAGCATTTTGGATATCCTGCTGAAACTTTGGACATTCTCGCGAAGGGTTCCCAATCCCCGACAAGACTGGTACCCTTTCACGTCCAAATCTCTCAAACTCCGGGAGAGATTCTCAAAACCAAGGTTGACATGTTTCGAGTTCCTCTCAACATTTTGGAAATCCCGCTGAAACTTTGGACATTCTGGCGAAGGGTTCCCAATCCCCGACAAGACTGGTACCCTTTCACGTCCAAATCTCTCAAACTCCGGGAGAGATTCTCAAAACCGAGGTTGACATGTTTCGAGTTCCTCTCAACATTTTGGAAATCCCGCTGAAACTTTGGACATTCTGGCGAAGGGTTCCCAATCCCCGACAAGACTGGTACCCTTTCACGTCCAAATCTCTGAAACTCCGGGAGAGATTCTCAAAACCAAGGTTGACATGATTCGAGTTCCTCTCAGCATTTTGGAAATCCTGCTGAAACTTTGGACATTCTCGCGAAGGGTTCCCAATCCCCGACAAGACTGGTACCCTTTCACGTCCAAATCTCTCAAACTCCGGGAGAGATTCTCAAAACCAAGGTTGACATGTTTCGAGTTCCTCTCAACATTTTGGAAATCCCGCTGAAACTTTGGACATTCTCGCGAAGGGTTCCAAATCCCCGACAAGACTGGTACCCTTTCACGTCCAAATCTCTCAAACTCCGGGAGAGATTCTCAAAACCAAGGTTGACATGTTTCGAGTTCCTCTCAACATTTTGGAAATCCCGCTGAAACTTTGGACATTCTCGCGAAGGGTTCCCAATCCCCGACAAGACTGGTACCCTTTCACGTCCAAATCTCTCAAACTCCGGGAGAGATTCTCAAAACCAAGGTTGACATGATTCGAGTTCCTCTCAACATTTTGGAAATCCCGCTGAAACTTTGGACATTCTCGCGAAGGGTTCCCAATCCCCGACAAGACTGGTACCCTTTCACGTCCAAATCTCTCAAACTCCGGGAGAGATTCTCAAAACTAAGGTTGACTTGATTCGAGTTCCTCTCAACATTTTGGAAATCCCGCTGAAACTTTGCACATTCTGGCGAAGGGTTCCCAATCCCCGACAAGACTGGTACCCTTTCACGTCCAAATCTCTCAAACTCCGGAAGAGATTCTCAAAACCAAGGCTGACATGTTTCGAGTTCCTCTCAACATTTTGGAAATCCCGCTGAAACTTTGGACATTCTGGCGAAGGGTTCCCAATCCCCGACAAGACTGGTACCCTTTCACGTCCAAATCTCTCAAACTCCGGAAGAGATTCTCAAAACCGAGGCTGACATGTTTCGAGTTCCTCTCAACATTTTGGAAATCCCGCTGAAACTTTGGACATTCTGGCGAAGGGTTCCCAATCCCCGACAAGACTGGTACCCTTTCACGTCCAAATCTCTCAAACTCCGGGAGAGATTCTCAAAACCGAGGCTGACATGTTTCGAGTTCCCCTCAACATTTTGGAAATCCCGCTGAAACTTTGGACATTCTCGCGAAGGGTTCCCAATCCCCGACAAGACTGGTACCCTTTCACGTCCAAATCTCTCAAACTCCGGGAGAGATTCTCAAAACCGAGGCTGACATGTTTCGAGTTCCTCTCAACATTTTGGAAATCCCGCTGAAACTTTGGACATTCTCGCGAAGGGTTCCCAATCCCCGACAAGACTGGTACCCTTTCACGTCCAAATCTCTCAAACTCCGGGAGATATTCTCAAAACCGAGGCTGACATGTTTCGAGTTCCTCACAACATTTTGGAAATCCCGCTGAAACTTTGGACATTCTCGCGAAGGGTTCCCAATCCCCGACAAGACTGGTACCCTTTCACGTCCAAATCTCTCAAACTCCGGGAGAGATTCTCAAAACCGAGGTTGACATGTTTCGAGTTCCTCTCAACATTTTGGAAATCCCGCTGTAACTTTGGACATTCTGGCAAAGGGTTCCCAATCCCCGACAAGACTGGTACCCTTTCACGTCCAAATCTCTCAAACTCCGGGAGAGATTCTCAAAACCAAGGTTGACATGATTCGAGTTCCTCTCAACATTTTGGAAATCCCGCTGAAACTTTGCACATTCTCGCGAAGGGTTCCCAATCCCCGACAAGACTGGTACCCTTTCACGTCCAAATCTCTCAAACTCCGGGAGAGATTCTCAAAACCAAGGTTGACATGATTCGAGTTCCTCTCAACATTTTGGAAATCCCGCTGAAACTTTGCACATTCTCGCGAAGGGTTCCCAATCCCCGACAAGACTGGTACCCTTTCACGTCCAAATCTCTCAAACTCCGGGAGAGATTCTCAAAACCAAGGTTGACATGTTTCGAGTTCCTCTCAACATTTTGGAAATCCCGCTGAAACTTTGGACATTCTGGCGAAGGGTTCCCAATCCCCGACAAGACTGGTACCCTTTCACGTCCAAATCTCTGAAACTCCGGGAGAGATTCTCAAAACCAAGGTTGACATGATTCGAGTTCCTCTCAGCATTTTGGAAATCCTGCTGAAACTTTGGACATTCTCGCGAAGGGTTCCCAATCCCCGACAAGACTGGTACCCTTTCACGTCCAAATCTCTCAAACTCCGGGAGAGATTCTCAAAACCAAGGTTGACATGTTTCGAGTTCCTCTCAACATTTTGGAAATCCCGCTGAAACTTTGGACATTCTCGCGAAGGGTTCCAAATCCCCGACAAGACTGGTACCCTTTCACGTCCAAATCTCTCAAACTCCGGGAGAGATTCTCAAAACCAAGGTTGACATGTTTCGAGTTCCTCTCAACATTTTGGAAATCCCGCTGAAACTTTGGACATTCTCGCGAAGGGTTCCCAATCCCCGACAAGACTGGTACCCTTTCACGTCCAAATCTCTCAAACTCCGGGAGAGATTCTCAAAACCAAGGTTGACATGATTCGAGTTCCTCTCAACATTTTGGAAATCCCGCTGAAACTTTGGACATTCTCGCGAAGGGTTCCCAATCCCCGACAAGACTGGTACCCTTTCACGTCCAAATCTCTCAAACTCCGGGAGAGATTCTCAAAACTAAGGTTGACTTGATTCGAGTTCCTCTCAACATTTTGGAAATCCCGCTGAAACTTTGCACATTCTGGCGAAGGGTTCCCAATCCCCGACAAGACTGGTACCCTTTCACGTCCAAATCTCTCAAACTCCGGAAGAGATTCTCAAAACCAAGGCTGACATGTTTCGAGTTCCTCTCAACATTTTGGAAATCCCGCTGAAACTTTGGACATTCTGGCGAAGGGTTCCCAATCCCCGACAAGACTGGTACCCTTTCACGTCCAAATCTCTCAAACTCCGGAAGAGATTCTCAAAACCGAGGCTGACATGTTTCGAGTTCCTCTCAACATTTTGGAAATCCCGCTGAAACTTTGGACATTCTGGCGAAGGGTTCCCAATCCCCGACAAGACTGGTACCCTTTCACGTCCAAATCTCTCAAACTCCGGGAGAGATTCTCAAAACCGAGGCTGACATGTTTCGAGTTCCCCTCAACATTTTGGAAATCCCGCTGAAACTTTGGACATTCTCGCGAAGGGTTCCCAATCCCCGACAAGACTGGTACCCTTTCACGTCCAAATCTCTCAAACTCCGGGAGAGATTCTCAAAACCGAGGCTGACATGTTTCGAGTTCCTCTCAACATTTTGGAAATCCCGCTGAAACTTTGGACATTCTCGCGAAGGGTTCCCAATCCCCGACAAGACTGGTACCCTTTCACGTCCAAATCTCTCAAACTCCGGGAGATATTCTCAAAACCGAGGCTGACATGTTTCGAGTTCCTCACAACATTTTGGAAATCCCGCTGAAACTTTGGACATTCTCGCGAAGGGTTCCCAATCCCCGACAAGACTGGTACCCTTTCACGTCCAAATCTCTCAAACTCCGGGAGAGATTCTCAAAACCGAGGTTGACATGTTTCGAGTTCCTCTCAACATTTTGGAAATCCCGCTGTAACTTTGGACATTCTGGCAAAGGGTTCCCAATCCCCGACAAGACTGGTACCCTTTCACGTCCAAATCTCTCAAACTCCGGGAGAGATTCTCAAAACCAAGGTTGACATGATTCGAGTTCCTCTCAACATTTTGGAAATCCCGCTGAAACTTTGCACATTCTCGCGAAGGGTTCCCAATCCCCGACAAGACTGGTACCCTTTCACGTCCAAATCTCTCAAACTCCGGGAGAGATTCTCAAAACCAAGGTTGACATGATTCGAGTTCCTCTCAACATTTTGGAAATCCCGCTGAAACTTTGCACATTCTCGCGAAGGGTTCCCAATCCCCGACAAGACTGGTACCCTTTCACGTCCAAATCTCTCAAACTCCGGGAGAGATTCTCAAAACCAAGGTTGACATGTTTCGAGTTCGTCTCAACATTTTGGAAATCCCGCTGAAACTTTTTACATTCTTGCGAAGGGTTCCCAATCCCCGACAAGACTGGTACCCTTTCACGTCCAAATCTCTCAAACTCCAGGAGAGATTCTCAAAACCAAGGTTGACATGTTTCGAGTTCCTCTCAACATTTTGGAAATCCCGCTGAAACTTTGGACATTCTCGCGAAGGGTTCCCAATCCCCGACAAGACTGGTACCCTTTCACGTCCAAATCTCTCAAACTCCGGGAGAGATTCTCAAAACCAAGGTTGACATGATTCGAGTTCCTCTCAACATTTTGGAAATCCCGCTGAAACTTTGGACATTCTCGCGAAGGGTTCCCAATCCCCGACAAGACTGGTACCCTTTCACGTCCAAATCTCTCAAACTCCGGGAGAGATTCTCAAAACCGAGGCTGACATGTTTCGAGTTCCTCTCAACATTTTGGAAATCCCGCTGAAACTTTGGACATTCTCGCGAAGGGTTCCCAATCCCCGACAAGACTGGTACCCTTTCACGTCCAAATCTCTCAAACTCCGGGAGAGATTCTCAAAACCAAGGTTGACATGTTTCGAGTTCCTCTCAACATTTTGGAAATCCCGCTGAAACTTTGGACATTCTGGCGAAGGGTTCCCAATCCCCGACAAGACTGGTACCCTTTCACGTCCAAATCTCTCAAACTCCGGGAGAGATTCTCAAAACCGAGGTTGACATGTTTCGAGTTCCTCTCAACATTTTGGAAATCCTGCTGAAACTTTGGACATTCTGGCGAAGGGTTCCCAATCCCCGACAAGACTGGTACCCTTTCACGTCCAAATCTCTCAAACTCCGGGAGAGATTCTCAAAACCAAGGTTGACATGATTCGAGTTCCTCTCAGCATTTTGGATATCCTGCTGAAACTTTGGACATTCTCGCGAAGGGTTCCCAATCCCCGACAAGACTGGTACCCTTTCACGTCCAAATCTCTCAAACTCCGGGAGAGATTCTCAAAACCAAGGTTGACATGTTTCGAGTTCCTCTCAACATTTTGGAAATCCCGCTGAAACTTTGGACATTCTGGCGAAGGGTTCCCAATCCCCGACAAGACTGGTACCCTTTCACGTCCAAATCTCTCAAACTCCGGGAGAGATTCTCAAAACCGAGGCTGACATGTTTCGAGTTCCTCTCAACATTTTGGAAATCCCGCTGAAACTTTGGACATTCTCGCGAAGGGTTCCCAATCCCCGACAAGACTGGTACCCTTTCACGTCCAAATCTCTCAAACTCCGGGAGAGATTCTCAAAACCAAGGTTGACATGTTTCGAGTTCCTCTCAACATTTTGGAAATCCCGCTGAAACTTTGGACATTCTGGCGAAGGGTTCCCAATCCCCGACAAGACTGGTACCCTTTCACGTCCAAATCTCTCAAACTCCGGGAGAGATTCTCAAAACCGAGGTTGACATGTTTCGAGTTCCTCTCAACATTTTGGAAATCCTGCTGAAACTTTGGACATTCTGGCGAAGGGTTCCCAATCCCCGACAAGACTGGTACCCTTTCACGTCCAAATCTCTCAAACTCCGGGAGAGATTCTCAAAACCAAGTTTGACATGATTCGAGTTCCTCTCAGCATTTTGGAAATCCTGCTGAAACTTTGGACATTCTCGCGAAGGGTTCCCAATCCCCAACAAGACTGGTACCCTTTCACGTCCAAATCTCTCAAACTCCGGGAGAGATTCTCAAAACCAAGGTTGACATGTTTCGAGTTCCTCTCAACATTTTGGAAATCCCGCTGAAACTTTGCACATTCTGGCGAAGGGTTCCCAATCCCCGACAAGACTGGTACCCTTTCACGTCCAAATCTCTCAAACTCCGGGAGAGATTCTCAAAACCGAGGCTGACATGTTTCGAGTTCCTCTCAACATTTTGGAAATCCCGCTGAAGCTTTGGACATTCTCGCGAAGGGTTCCCAATCCCCGACAAGACTGGTACCCTTTCACGTCCAAATCTCTCAAACTCCGGGAGAGATTCTCAAAACCAAGGTTGACATGTTTCGAGTTCCTCTCAACATTTTGGAAATCCCGCTGAAACTTTGGACATTCTGGCGAAGGGTTCCCAATCCCCGACAAGACTGGTACCCTTTCACGTCCAAATCTCTCAAACTCCGGGAGAGATTCTCAAAACCGAGGTTGACATGTTTCGAGTTCCTCTCAACATTTTGGAAATCCCGCTGTAACTTTGGACATTCTGGCAAAGGGTTCCCAATCCCCGACAAGACTGGTACCCTTTCACGTCCAAATCTCTCAAACTCCGGGAGAGATTCTCAAAACCAAGGTTGACATGATTCGAGTTCCTCTCAACATTTTGGAAATCCCGCTGAAACTTTGGACATTCTCGCGAAGGGTTCCCAATCCCCGACAAGACTGGTACCCTTTCACGTCCAAATCTCTCAAACTCCGGGAGAGATTCTCAAAACCAAGGTTGACATGTTTCGAGTTCCTCTCAACATTTTGGAAATCCCGCTGAAACTTTGGACATTCTCGCGAAGGGTTCCCAATCCCCGACAAGACTGGTACCCTTTCACGTCCAAATCTCTCAAACTCCGGGAGAGATTCTCAAAACCAAGGTTGACATGATTCGAGTTCCTCTCAACATTTTGGAAATCCCGCTGAAACTTTGCACATTCTCGCGAAGGGTTCCCAATCCCCGACAAGACTGGTACCCTTTCACGTCCAAATCTCTCAAACTCCGGGAGAGATTCTCAAAACCAAGGTTGACTTGATTCGAGTTCCTCTCAACATTTTGGAAATCCCGCTGAAACTTTGCACATTCTGGCGAAGGGTTCCCAATCCCCGACAAGACTGGTACCCTTTCACGTCCAAATCTCTCAAACTCCGGAAGAGATTCTCAAAACCGAGGCTGACATGTTTCGAGTTCCTCTCAACATTTTGGAAATCCCGCTGAAACTTTGGACATTCTCGCGAAGGGTTCCCAATCCCCGACAAGACTGGTACCCTTTCACGTCCAAATCTCTCAAACTCCGGGAGAGATTCTCAAAACCGAGGCTGACATGTTTCGAGTTCCCCTCAACATTTTGGAAATCCCGCTGAAACTTTGGACATTCTCGCGAAGGGTTCCCAATCCCCGACAAGACTGGTACCCTTTCACGTCCAAATCTCTCAAACTCCGGGAGAGATTCTCAAAACCAAGGTTGACATGACTCGAGTTCCTCTCAACATTTTGGAAATCCCGCTGAAACTTTGCACATTCTCGCGAAGGGTTCCCAATCCCCGACAAGACTGGTACCCTTTCACGTCCAAATCTCTCAAACTCCGGGAGAGATTCTCAAAACCAAGGCTGACATGATTCGAGTTCCTCTCAACATTTTGGAAATCCCGCTGAAACTTTGCACATTCTCGCGAAGGGTTCCCAATCCCCGACAAGACTGGTACCCTTTCACGTCCAAATCTCTCAAACTCCGGAAGAGATTCTCAAAACCAAGGTTGACATGATTCGAGTTCCTCTCAACATTTTGTAAATCCCGCTGAAACTTTGGACATTCTGGCGAAGGGTTCCCAATCCCCGACAAGACTGGTACCCTTTCACGTCCAAATCTCTCAAACTGCGGGAGAGATTCTCAAAACCGAGGCTGACATGTTTCGAGTTCCTCTCAACATTTTGGAAATCCCGCTGAAACTTTGGACATTCTGGCGAAGGGTTCCCAATCCCCGACAAGACTGGTACCCTTTCACGTCCAAATCTCTCAAACTCCGGGAGAGATTCTCAAAACCGAGGCTGACATGTTTCGAGTTCCTCTCAACATTTTGTAAATCCCGCTGAAACTTTGGACATTCTGGCGAAGGGTTCCCAATCCCCGACAAGACTGGTACCCTTTCACGTCCAAATCTCTCAAACTCCGGGAGAGATTCTCAAAACCGAGGTTGACATGTTTCGAGTTCCTCTCAACATTTTGGAAATCCCGCTGTAACTTTGGACATTCTGGCAAAGGGTTCCCAATCCCCAACAAGACTGGTACCCTTTCACGTCCAAATCTCTCAAACTCCGGGAGAGATTCTCAAAACCAAGGTTGACATGATTCGAGTTCCTCTCAACATTTTGGAAATCCCGCTGAAACTTTGGACATTCTCGCGAAGGGTTCCCAATCCCCGACAAGACTGGTACCCTTTCACGTCCAAATCTCTCAAACTCCGGGAGAGATTCTCAAAACCAAGGTTGACATGATTCGAGTTCCTCTCAACATTTTGGAAATCCCGCTGAAACTTTGCACATTCTCGCGAAGGGTTCCCAATCCCCGACAAGACTGGTACCCTTTCACGTCCAAATCTCTCAAACTCCGGGAGAGATTCTCAAAACCAAGGTTGACATGTTTCGAGTTCGTCTCAACATTTTGGAAATCCCGCTGAAACTTTGGACATTCTCGCGAAGGGTTCCCAATCCCCGACAAGACTGGTACCCTTTCACGTCCAAATCTCTCAAACTCCGGGAGAGATTCTCAAAACCAAGGTTGACATGTTTCGAGTTCCTCTCAACATTTTGGAAATCCCGCTGAAACTTTGCACATTCTCGCGAAGGGTTCCCAATCCCCGACAAGACTGGTACCCTTTCACGTCCAAATCTCTCAAACTCCGGGAGAGATTCTCAACACCGAGGTTGACATGATTCGAGTTCGTCTCAACATTTTGGAAATCCCGCTGAAACTTTGGACATTCTCGCGAAGGGTTCCCAATCCCCGACAAGACTGGTACCCTTTCACGTCCAAATCTCTCAAACTCCGGGAGAGATTCTCAAAACCAAGGTTGACATGATTCGAGTTCCTCTCAACATTTTGGAAATCCCGCTGAAACTTTGCACATTCTGGCGAAGGGTTCCCAATCCCCGACAAGACTGGTACCCTTTCACGTCCAAATCTCTCAAACTCCGGGAGAGATTCTCAAAACCAAGGTTGACATGTTTCGAGTTCCTCTCAACATTTTGGAAATCCCGCTGAAACTTTGGACATTCTCGCGAAGGGTTCCCAATCCCCGACAAGACTGGTACCCTTTCACGTCCAAATCTCTCAAACTCCGGGAGAGATTCTCAAAACCGAGGTTGACATGTTTCGAGTTCCTCTCAACATTTTGGAAATCCCGCTGTAACTTTGGACATTCTGGCAAAGGGTTCCCAATCCCCGACAAGACTGGTACCCTTTCACGTCCAAATCTCTCAAACTCCGGGAGAGATTCTCAAAACCAAGGTTGACATGATTCGAGTTCCTCTCAACATTTTGGAAATCCCGCTGAAACTTTGCACATTCTGGCGAAGGGTTCCCAATCCCCGACAAGACTGGTACCCTTTCACGTCCAAATCTCTCAAACTCCGGGAGAGATTCTCAAAAACAAGGTTGACATGATTCGAGTTCCTCTCAACATTTTGGAAATCCCGCTGAAACTTTGCACATTCTCGCGAAGGGTTCCCAATCCCCGACAAGACTGGTACCCTTTCACGTCCAAATCTCTCAAACTCTGGGAGAGATTCTCAACACCGAGGTTGACATGATTCGAGTTCGTCTCAACATTTTGGAAATCCCGCTGAAACTTTGGACATTCTCGCGAAGGGTTCCCAATCCCCGACAAGACTGGTACCCTTTCACGTCCAAATCTCTCAAACTCCGGGAGAGATTCTCAAAACCAAGGTTGACATGATTCGAGTTCCTCTCAACATTTTGGAAATCCCGCTGAAACTTTGCACATTCTGGCGAAGGGTTCCCAATCCCCGACAAGACTGGTACCCTTTCACGTCCAAATCTCTCAAACTCCGGGAGAGATTCTCAAAACCAAGGTTGACATGATTCAAGTTCCTCTCAACATTTTGGAAATCCCGCTGAAACTTTGGACATTCTCGCGAAGGGTTCCCAATCCCCGACAAGACTGGTACCCTTTCACGTCCAAATCTCTCAAACTCTGGGAGAGATTCTCAACACCGAGGTTGACATGATTCGAGTTCGTCTCAACATTTTGGAAATCCCGCTGAAACTTTGGACATTCTCGCGAAGGGTTCCCAATCCCCGACAAGACTGGTACCCTTTCACGTCCAAATCTCTCAAACTCCGGGAGAGATTCTCAAAACCAAGGTTGACATGATTCGAGTTCCTCTCAACATTTTGGAAATCCCGCTGAAACTTTGCACATTCTGGCGAAGGGTTCCCAATCCCCGACAAGACTGGTACCCTTTCACGTCCAAATCTCTCAAACTCCGGGAGAGATTCTCAAAACCAAGGTTGACATGATTCGAGTTCCTCTCAACATTTTGGAAATCCCGCTGAAACTTTGCACATTCTCGCGAAGGGTTCCCAATCCCCGACAAGACTGGTACCCTTTCACGTCCAAATCTCTCAAACTCCGGGAGAGATTCTCAAAACCAAGGTTGACATGATTCGAGTTCCTCTCAACATTTTGGAAATCCCGCTGAAACTTTGCACATTCTCGCGAAGGGTTCCCAATCCCCGACAAGACTGGTACCCTTTCACGTCCAAATCTCTCAAACTCTGGGAGAGATTCTCAACACCGAGGTTGACATGATTCGAGTTCGTCTCAACATTTTGGAAATCCCGCTGAAACTTTGGACATTCTCGCGAAGGGTTCCCAATCCCCGACAAGACTGGTACCCTTTCACGTCCAAATCTCTCAAACTCCGGGAGAGATTCTCAAAACCAAGGTTGACATGATTCGAGTTCCTCTCAACATTTTGGAAATCCCGCTGAAACTTTGCACATTCTCGCGAAGGGTTCCCAATCCCCGACAAGACTGGTACCCTTTCACGTCCAAATCTCTCAAACTCCGGGAGAGATTCTCAAAACCAAGGTTGACATGATTCGAGTTCCTCTCAACATTTTGGAAATCCCGCTGAAACTTTGCACATTCTCGCGAAGGGTTCCCAATCCCCGACAAGACTGGTACCCTTTCACGTCCAAATCTCTCAAACTCTAGGAGAGATTCTCAACACCGAGGTTGACATGATTCGAGTTCGTCTCAACATTTTGGAAATCCCGCTGAAACTTTGGACATTCTCGCGAAGGGTTCCCAATCCCCGACAAGACTGGTACCCTTTCACGTCCAAATCTCTCAAACTCCGGGAGAGATTCTCAAAACCAAGGTTGACATGATTCGAGTTCCTCTCAACATTTTGGAAATCCCGCTGAAACTTTGCACATTCTGGCGAAGGGTTCCCAATCCCCGACAAGACTGGTAACCTTTCACGTCCAAATCTCTCAAACTCCGGGAGAGATTCTCAAAACCAAGGTTGACATGTTTCGAGTTCCTCTCAACATTTTGGAAATCCCGCTGAAACTTTGCACATTCTCGCGAAGGGTTCCCAATCCCCGACAAGACTGGTACCCTTTCACGTCCAAATCTCTCAAACTCCGGAAGAGATTCTCAAAACCGAGGCTGACATGTTTCGAGTTCCTCTCAACATTTTGGAAATCCCGCTGAAACTTTGGACATTCTCGCGAAGGGTTCCCAATCCCCGACAAGACTGGTACCCTTTCACGTCCAAATCTCTCAAACTCCGGAAGAGATTCTCAAAACCGAGGCTGACATGTTTCGAGTTCGTCTCAACATTTTGGAAATCCCGCTGAAACTTTGGACATTCTCGCGAAGGGTTCCCAATCCCCGACAAGACTGGTACCCTTTCACGTCCAAATCTCTCAAACTCCGGGAGAGATTCTCAAAACCAAGGTTGACATGTTTCGAGTTCCTCTCAACATTTTGGAAATCCCGCTGAAACTTTGCACATTCTCGCGAAGGGTTCCCAATCCCCGACAAGACTGGTACCCTTTCACGTCCAAATCTCTCAAACTCCGGGAGAGATTCTCAACACCGAGGTTGACATGATTCGAGTTCGTCTCAACATTTTGGAAATCCCGCTGAAACTTTGGACATTCTCGCGAAGGGTTCCCAATCCCCGACAAGACTGGTACCCTTTCACGTCCAAATCTCTCAAACTCCGGGAGAGATTCTCAAAACCAAGGTTGACATGATTCGAGTTCCTCTCAACATTTTGGAAATCCCGCTGAAACTTTGCACATTCTGGCGAAGGGTTCCCAATCCCCGACAAGACTGGTACCCTTTCACGTCCAAATCTCTCAAACTCCGGGAGAGATTCTCAAAACCAAGGTTGACATGTTTCGAGTTCCTCTCAACATTTTGGAAATCCCGCTGAAACTTTGGACATTCTCGCGAAGGGTTCCCAATCCCCGACAAGACTGGTACCCTTTCACGTCCAAATCTCTCAAACTCCGGGAGAGATTCTCAAAACCGAGGTTGACATGTTTCGAGTTCCTCTCAACATTTTGGAAATCCCGCTGTAACTTTGGACATTCTGGCAAAGGGTTCCCAATCCCCGACAAGACTGGTACCCTTTCACGTCCAAATCTCTCAAACTCCGGGAGAGATTCTCAAAACCAAGGTTGACATGATTCGAGTTCCTCTCAACATTTTGGAAATCCCGCTGAAACTTTGCACATTCTGGCGAAGGGTTCCCAATCCCCGACAAGACTGGTACCCTTTCACGTCCAAATCTCTCAAACTCCGGGAGAGATTCTCAAAAACAAGGTTGACATGATTCGAGTTCCTCTCAACATTTTGGAAATCCCGCTGAAACTTTGCACATTCTCGCGAAGGGTTCCCAATCCCCGACAAGACTGGTACCCTTTCACGTCCAAATCTCTCAAACTCTGGGAGAGATT
This sequence comes from Streptopelia decaocto, assembly GCF_964273445.1. Lineage (NCBI taxonomy): Eukaryota > Metazoa > Chordata > Aves > Columbiformes > Columbidae > Streptopelia > Streptopelia decaocto. The sequence continues at coordinate 634,437 of NW_028116776.1, forward strand.
CTCAACACCGAGGTTGACATGATTCGAGTTCGTCTCAACATTTTGGAAATCCCGCTGAAACTTTGGACATTCTCGCGAAGGGTTCCCAATCCCCGACAAGACTGGTACCCTTTCACGTCCAAATCTCTCAAACTCCGGGAGAGATTCTCAAAACCAAGGTTGACATGATTCGAGTTCCTCTCAACATTTTGGAAATCCCGCTGAAACTTTGCACATTCTGGCGAAGGGTTCCCAATCCCCGACAAGACTGGTACCCTTTCACGTCCAAATCTCTCAAACTCCGGGAGAGATTCTCAAAACCAAGGTTGACATGATTCAAGTTCCTCTCAACATTTTGGAAATCCCGCTGAAACTTTGGACATTCTCGCGAAGGGTTCCCAATCCCCGACAAGACTGGTACCCTTTCACGTCCAAATCTCTCAAACTCTGGGAGAGATTCTCAACACCGAGGTTGACATGATTCGAGTTCGTCTCAACATTTTGGAAATCCCGCTGAAACTTTGGACATTCTCGCGAAGGGTTCCCAATCCCCGACAAGACTGGTACCCTTTCACGTCCAAATCTCTCAAACTCCGGGAGAGATTCTCAAAACCAAGGTTGACATGATTCGAGTTCCTCTCAACATTTTGGAAATCCCGCTGAAACTTTGCACATTCTGGCGAAGGGTTCCCAATCCCCGACAAGACTGGTACCCTTTCACGTCCAAATCTCTCAAACTCCGGGAGAGATTCTCAAAACCAAGGTTGACATGATTCGAGTTCCTCTCAACATTTTGGAAATCCCGCTGAAACTTTGCACATTCTCGCGAAGGGTTCCCAATCCCCGACAAGACTGGTACCCTTTCACGTCCAAATCTCTCAAACTCCGGGAGAGATTCTCAAAACCAAGGTTGACATGATTCGAGTTCCTCTCAACATTTTGGAAATCCCGCTGAAACTTTGCACATTCTCGCGAAGGGTTCCCAATCCCCGACAAGACTGGTACCCTTTCACGTCCAAATCTCTCAAACTCTGGGAGAGATTCTCAACACCGAGGTTGACATGATTCGAGTTCGTCTCAACATTTTGGAAATCCCGCTGAAACTTTGGACATTCTCGCGAAGGGTTCCCAATCCCCGACAAGACTGGTACCCTTTCACGTCCAAATCTCTCAAACTCCGGGAGAGATTCTCAAAACCAAGGTTGACATGATTCGAGTTCCTCTCAACATTTTGGAAATCCCGCTGAAACTTTGCACATTCTCGCGAAGGGTTCCCAATCCCCGACAAGACTGGTACCCTTTCACGTCCAAATCTCTCAAACTCCGGGAGAGATTCTCAAAACCAAGGTTGACATGATTCGAGTTCCTCTCAACATTTTGGAAATCCCGCTGAAACTTTGCACATTCTCGCGAAGGGTTCCCAATCCCCGACAAGACTGGTACCCTTTCACGTCCAAATCTCTCAAACTCTAGGAGAGATTCTCAACACCGAGGTTGACATGATTCGAGTTCGTCTCAACATTTTGGAAATCCCGCTGAAACTTTGGACATTCTCGCGAAGGGTTCCCAATCCCCGACAAGACTGGTACCCTTTCACGTCCAAATCTCTCAAACTCCGGGAGAGATTCTCAAAACCAAGGTTGACATGATTCGAGTTCCTCTCAACATTTTGGAAATCCCGCTGAAACTTTGCACATTCTGGCGAAGGGTTCCCAATCCCCGACAAGACTGGTAACCTTTCACGTCCAAATCTCTCAAACTCCGGGAGAGATTCTCAAAACCAAGGTTGACATGTTTCGAGTTCCTCTCAACATTTTGGAAATCCCGCTGAAACTTTGCACATTCTCGCGAAGGGTTCCCAATCCCCGACAAGACTGGTACCCTTTCACGTCCAAATCTCTCAAACTCCGGAAGAGATTCTCAAAACCGAGGCTGACATGTTTCGAGTTCCTCTCAACATTTTGGAAATCCCGCTGAAACTTTGGACATTCTCGCGAAGGGTTCCCAATCCCCGACAAGACTGGTACCCTTTCACGTCCAAATCTCTCAAACTCCGGAAGAGATTCTCAAAACCGAGGCTGACATGTTTCGAGTTCCCCTCAACATTTTGGAAATCCCGCTGAAACTTTGGACATTCTCGCGAAGGGTTCCCAATCCCCGACAAGACTGGTACCCTTTCACGTCCAAATCTCTAAAACTCCGGGAGAGATTCTCAAAACCAAGGTTGACATGATTCGAGTTCCTCTCAACATTTTGGAAATCCCGCTGAAACTTTGCACATTCTCGCGAAGGGTTCCCAATCCCCGACAAGACTGGTACCCTTTCACGTCCAAATCTCTCAAACTCCGGGAGAGATTCTCAAAACCAAGGCTGACATGATTCGAGTTCCTCTCAACATTTTGGAAATCCCGCTGAAACTTTGCACATTCTCGCGAAGGGTTCCCAATCCCCGACAAGACTGGTACCCTTTCACGTCCAAATCTCTCAAACTCCGGGAGAGATTCTCAAAACCAAGGTTGACATGATTCGAGTTCCTCTCAACATTTTGTAAATCCCGCTGAAACTTTGGACATTCTGGCGAAGGGTTCCCAATCCCCGACAAGACTGGTACCCTTTCAAGTCCAAATCTCTCAAACTCCGGGAGAGATTCTCAAAACCGAGGCTGACATGTTTCGAGTTCCTCTCAACATTTTGGAAATCCCGCTGAAACTTTGGACATTCTCGCGAAGGGTTCCCAATCCCCGACAAGACTGGTACCCTTTCACGTCCAAATCTCTCAAACTCCGGGAGAGATTCTCAAAACCGAGGCTGACATGTTTCGAGTTCCTCTCAACATTTTAGAAATCCCGCTGAAACTTTGGACATTCTCGCGAAGGGTTCCCAATCCCCGACAAGACTGGTACCCTTTCACGTCCAAATCTCTCAAACTCCGGGAGAGATTCTCAAAACCGAGGTTGACATGTTTCGAGTTCCTCTCAACATTTTGGAAATCCCGCTGTAACTTTGGACATTCTGGCAAAGGGTTCCCAATCCCCGACAAGACTGGTACCCTTTCACGTCCAAATCTCTCAAACTCCGGGAGAGATTCTCAAAACCAAGGTTGACATGATTCGAGTTCCTCTCAACATTTTGGAAATCCCGCTGAAACTTTGGACATTCTCGCGAAGGGTTCCCAATCCCCGACAAGACTGGTACCCTTTCACGTCCAAATCTCTCAAACTCCGGGAGAGATTCTCAAAACCAAGGTTGACATGATTCGAGTTCCTCTCAACATTTTGGAAATCCCGCTGAAACTTTGCACATTCTCGCGAAGGGTTCCCAATCCCCGACAAGACTGGTACCCTTTCACGTCCAAATCTCTCAAACTCTGGGAGAGATTCTCAACACCGAGGTTGACATGATTCGAGTTCGTCTCAACATTTTGGAAATCCCGCTGAAACTTTGGACATTCTCGCGAAGGGTTCCCAATCCCCGACAAGACTGGTACCCTTTCACGTCCAAATCTCTCAAACTCCGGGAGAGATTCTCAAAACCAAGGTTGACATGATTCGAGTTCCTCTCAACATTTTGGAAATCCCGCTGAAACTTTGCACATTCTGGCGAAGGGTTCCCAATCCCCGACAAGACTGGTACCCTTTCACGTCCAAATCTCTCAAACTCCGGGAGAGATTCTCAAAACCAAGGTTGACATGATTCGAGTTCCTCTCAACATTTTGGAAATCCCGCTGAAACTTTGCACATTCTGGCGAAGGGTTCCCAATCCCCGACAAGACTGGTACCCTTTCACGTCCAAATCTCTCAAACTCCGGGAGAGATTCTCAAAACCAAGGTTGACATGATTCGAGTTCCTCTCAACATTTTGGAAATCCCGCTGAAACTTTGGACATTCTCGCGAAGGGTTCCCAATCCCCGACAAGACTGGTACCCTTTCACGTCCAAATCTCTCAAACTCTGGGAGAGATTCTCAACACCGAGGTTGACATGATTCGAGTTCGTCTCAACATTTTGGAAATCCCGCTGAAACTTTGGACATTCTCGCGAAGGGTTCCCAATCCCCGACAAGACTGGTACCCTTTCACGTCCAAATCTCTCAAACTCCGGGAGAGATTCTCAAAACCAAGGTTGACATGATTCGAGTTCCTCTCAACATTTTGGAAATCCCGCTGAAACTTTGCACATTCTCGCGAAGGGTTCCCAATCCCCGACAAGACTGGTACCCTTTCACGTCCAAATCTCTCAAACTCCGGGAGAGATTCTCAAAACCAAGGTTGACATGATTCGAGTTCCTCTCAACATTTTGGAAATCCCGCTGAAACTTTGCACATTCTCGCGAAGGGTTCCCAATCCCCGACAAGACTGGTACCCTTTCACGTCCAAATCTCTCAAACTCTGGGAGAGATTCTCAACACCGAGGTTGACATGATTCGAGTTCGTCTCAACATTTTGGAAATCCCGCTGAAACTTTGGACATTCTCGCGAAGGGTTCCCAATCCCCGACAAGACTGGTACCCTTTCACGTCCAAATCTCTCAAACTCCGGGAGAGATTCTCAAAACCAAGGTTGACATGATTCGAGTTCCTCTCAACATTTTGGAAATCCCGCTGAAACTTTGCACATTCTGGCGAAGGGTTCCCAATCCCCGACAAGACTGGTACCCTTTCACGTCCAAATCTCTCAAACTCCGGGAGAGATTCTCAAAACCAAGGTTGACATGTTTCGAGTTCCTCTCAACATTTTGGAAATCCCGCTGAAACTTTGCACATTCTCGCGAAGGGTTTCCAATCCCCGACAAGACTGGTACCCTTTCACGTCCAAATCTCTCAAACTCCGGAAGAGATTCTCAAAACCGAGGCTGACATGTTTCGAGTTCCTCTCAACATTTTGGAAATCCCGCTGAAACTTTGGACATTCTCGCGAAGGGTTCCCAATCCCCGACAAGACTGGTACCCTTTCACGTCCAAATCTCTCAAACTCCGGGAGAGATTCTCAAAACCGAGGCTGACATGTTTCGAGTTCCCCTCAACATTTTGGAAATCCCGCTGAAACTTTGGACATTCTCGCGAAGGGTTCCCAATCCCCGACAAGACTGGTACCCTTTCACGTCCAAATCTCTAAAACTCCGGGAGAGATTCTCAAAACCAAGGTTGACATGATTCGAGTTCCTCTCAACATTTTGGAAATCCCGCTGAAACTTTGCACATTCTCGCGAAGGGTTCCCAATCCCCGACAAGACTGGTACCCTTTCACGTCCAAATCTCTCAAACTCCGGGAGAGATTCTCAAAACCAAGGCTGACATGATTCGAGTTCCTTTCAACATTTTGGAAATCCCGCTGAAACTTTGCACATTCTCGCGAAGGGTTCCCAATCCCCGACAAGACTGGTACCCTTTCACGTCCAAATCTCTCAAACTCCGGAAGAGATTCTCAAAACCAAGGTTGACATGATTCGAGTTCCTCTCAACATTTTGTAAATCCCGCTGAAACTTTGGACATTCTGGCGAAGGGTTCCCAATCCCCGACAAGACTGGTACCCTTTCACGTCCAAATCTCTCAAACTCCGGGAGAGATTCTCAAAACCGAGGCTGACATGTTTCGAGTTCCTCTCAACATTTTGGAAATCCCGCTGAAACTTTGGACATTCTCGCGAAGGGTTCCCAATCCCCGACAAGACTGGTACCCTTTCACGTCCAAATCTCTCAAACTCCGGGAGAGATTCTCAAAACCGAGGTTGACATGTTTCGAGTTCCTCTCAACATTTTGGAAATCCCGCTGTAACTTTGGACATTCTGGCAAAGGGTTCCCAATCCCCGACAAGACTGGTACCCTTTCACGTCCAAATCTCTCAAACTCCGGGAGAGATTCTCAAAACCGAGGTTGACATGATTCGAGTTCCTCTCAACATTTTGGAAATCCCGCTGAAACTTTGGACATTCTCGCGAAGGGTTCCCAATCCCCGACAAGACTGGTACCCTTTCACGTCCAAATCTCTCAAACTCCGGGAGAGATTCTCAAAACCAAGGTTGACATGATTCGAGTTCCTCTCAACATTTTGGAAATCCCGCTGAAACTTTGCACATTCTCGCGAAGGGTTCCCAATCCCCGACAAGACTGGTACCCTTTCACGTCCAAATCTCTCAAACTCCGGGAGAGATTCTCAAAACCAAGGTTGACATGTTTCGAGTTCGTCTCAACATTTTGGAAATCCCGCTGAAACTTTGGACATTCTCGCGAAGGGTTCCCAATCCCCGACAAGACTGGTACCCTTTCACGTCCAAATCTCTCAAACTCCGGGAGAGATTCTCAAAACCAAGGTTGACATGTTTCGAGTTCCTCTCAACATTTTGGAAATCCCGCTGAAACTTTGCACATTCTCGCGAAGGGTTCCCAATCCCCGACAAGACTGGTACCCTTTCACGTCCAAATCTCTCAAACTCCGGGAGAGATTCTCAACACCGAGGTTGACATGATTCGAGTTCGTCTCAACATTTTGGAAATCCCGCTGAAACTTTGGACATTCTCGCGAAGGGTTCCCAATCCCCGACAAGACTGGTACCCTTTCACGTCCAAATCTCTCAAACTCCGGGAGAGATTCTCAAAACCAAGGTTGACATGATTCGAGTTCCTCTCAACATTTTGGAAATCCCGCTGAAACTTTGCACATTCTCGCGAAGGGTTCCCAATCCCCGACAAGACTGGTACCCTTTCACGTCCAAATCTCTCAAACTCCGGGAGAGATTCTCAAAACCAAGGTTGACATGTTTCGAGTTCCTCTCAACATTTTGGAAATCCCGCTGAAACTTTGGACATTCTCGCGAAGGGTTCCCAATCCCCGACAAGACTGGTACCCTTTCACGTCCAAATCTCTCAAACTCCGGGAGAGATTCTCAAAACCGAGGTTGACATGTTTCGAGTTCCTCTCAACATTTTGGAAATCCCGCTGTAACTTTGGACATTCTGGCAAAGGGTTCCCAATCCCCGACAAGACTGGTACCCTTTCACGTCCAAATCTCTCAAACTCCGGGAGAGATTCTCAAAACCAAGGTTGACATGATTCGAGTTCCTCTCAACATTTTGGAAATCCCGCTGAAACTTTGCACATTCTGGCGAAGGGTTCCCAATCCCCGACAAGACTGGTACCCTTTCACGTCCAAATCTCTCAAACTCCGGGAGAGATTCTCAAAACCAAGGTTGACATGATTCGAGTTCCTCTCAACATTTTGGAAATCCCGCTGAAACTTTGCACATTCTCGCGAAGGGTTCCCAATCCCCGACAAGACTGGTACCCTTTCACGTCCAAATCTCTCAAACTCTGGGAGAGATTCTCAACACCGAGGTTGACATGATTCGAGTTCGTCTCAACATTTTGGAAATCCCGCTGAAACTTTGGACATTCTCGCGAAGGGTTCCCAATCCCCGACAAGACTGGTACCCTTTCACGTCCAAATCTCTCAAACTCCGGGAGAGATTCTCAAAACCAAGGTTGACATGATTCGAGTTCCTCTCAACATTTTGGAAATCCCGCTGAAACTTTGCACATTCTGGCGAAGGGTTCCCAATCCCCGACAAGACTGGTACCCTTTCACGTCCAAATCTCTCAAACTCCGGGAGAGATTCTCAAAACCAAGGTTGACATGATTCAAGTTCCTCTCAACATTTTGGAAATCCCGCTGAAACTTTGCACATTCTCGCGAAGGGTTCCCAATCCCCGACAAGACTGGTACCCTTTCACGTCCAAATCTCTCAAACTCTGGGAGAGATTCTCAACACCGAGGTTGACATGATTCGAGTTCGTCTCAACATTTTGGAAATCCCGCTGAAACTTTGGACATTCTCGCGAAGGGTTCCCAATCCCCGACAAGACTGGTACCCTTTCACGTCCAAATCTCTCAAACTCCGGGAGAGATTCTCAAAACCAAGGTTGACATGATTCGAGTTCCTCTCAACATTTTGGAAATCCCGCTGAAACTTTGCACATTCTGGCGAAGGGTTCCCAATCCCCGACAAGACTGGTACCCTTTCACGTCCAAATCTCTCAAACTCCGGGAGAGATTCTCAAAACCAAGGTTGACATGATTCGAGTTCCTCTCAACATTTTGGAAATCCCGCTGAAACTTTGCACATTCTCGCGAAGGGTTCCCAATCCCCGACAAGACTGGTACCCTTTCACGTCCAAATCTCTCAAACTCTGGGAGAGATTCTCAAAACCAAGGTTGACATGATTCGAGTTCCTCTCAACATTTTGGAAATCCCGCTGAAACTTTGCACATTCTCGCGAAGGGTTCCCAATCCCCGACAAGACTGGTACCCTTTCACGTCCAAATCTCTCAAACTCTGGGAGAGATTCTCAACACCGAGGTTGACATGATTCGAGTTCGTCTCAACATTTTGGAAATCCCGCTGAAACTTTGGACATTCTCGCGAAGGGTTCCCAATCCCCGACAAGACTGGTACCCTTTCACGTCCAAATCTCTCAAACTCCGGGAGAGATTCTCAAAACCAAGGTTGACATGATTCGAGTTCCTCTCAACATTTTGGAAATCCCGCTGAAACTTTGCACATTCTGGCGAAGGGTTCCCAATCCCCGACAAGACTGGTAACCTTTCACGTCCAAATCTCTCAAACTCCGGGAGAGATTCTCAAAACCAAGGTTGACATGTTTCGAGTTCCTCTCAACATTTTGGAAATCCCGCTGAAACTTTGCACATTCTGGCGAAGGGTTCCCAATCCCCGACAAGACTGGTACCCTTTCACGTCCAAATCTCTCAAACTCCGGGAGAGATTCTCAAAACCAAGCTTGACATGGTTCGAGTTCCTTTCAACATTTTGGAAATCCCGCTGAAACTTTGGACATTCTCGCGAAGGGTTCCCAATCCCCGACAAGACTGGTACCCTTTCACGTCCAAATCTCTCAAACTCCGGGAGAGATTCTCAAAACCAAGGTTGACATGTTTCGAGTTCCTCTCAACATTTTGGAAATCCCGCTGAAACTTTGGACATTCTGGCGAAGGGTTCCCAATCCCCGACAAGACTGGTACCCTTTCACGTCCAAATCTCTCAAACTCCGGGAGAGATTCTCAAAACCAAGGTTGACATGTTTCGAGTTCCTCTCAACATTTTGGAAATCCCGCTGAAACTTTGGACATTCTCGCGAAGGGTTCCCAATCCCAGACAAGACTGGTACCCTTTCACGTCCAAATCTCTCAAACTCCGGGAGAGATTCTCAAAACCGAGGTTGACATGTTTCGAGTTCCTCTCAACACTTTGGAAATCCCGCTGAAACTTTGGACATTCTCGCGAAGGGTTCCCAATCCCCGACAAGACTGGTACCCTTTCACGTCCAAATCTCTCAAACTCCGGGAGAGATTCTCAAAACCAAGGTTGACATGTTTCGAGTTCCTCTCAACATTTTGGAAATCCCGCTGAAACTTTGGACATTCTCGCGAAGGGTTCCCAATCCCCGACAAGACTGGTACCCTTTCACATCCAAATCTCTCAAACTCCGGGAGAGATTCTCAAAACCGAGGTTGACATGTTTCGAGTTCCTCTCAACATTTTGGAAATCCCGCTGAAACTTTGCACATTCTGGCGAAGGGTTCCCAATCCCCGACAAGACTGGTACCCTTTCACGTCCAAATCTCTCAAACTCCAGGAGAGATTCTCAAAACCAAGGTTGACATGTTTCGAGTTCCTCTCAACATTTTGGAAATCCCGCTGAAACTTTGGACATTCTCGCGAAGGGTTCCCAATCCCCGACAAGACTGGTACCCTTTCACGTCCAAATCTCTCAAATTCCGGGAGAGATTCTCAAAACCAAGGTTGACATGTTTCGAGTTCCTTTCAACATTTTGGAAATCCCACTGAAACTTTAGACATTCTCGCGAAGGGTTCCCAATCCCCGACAAGACTGGTACCCTTTCACGTCCAAATCTCTCAAACTCCGGGAGAGATTCTCAAAACCAAGGTTGACATGTTTCGAGTTCCTCTCAACATTTTGGAAATCCCGCTGAAACTTTGGACATTCTCGCGAAGGGTTCCCAATCCCCGACAAGACTGGTACCCTTTCACGTCCAAATCTCTCAAATTCCGGGAGAGATTCTCAAAACCAAGGTTGACATGTTTCGAGTTCCTTTCAACATTTTGGAAATCCCACTGAAACTTTAGACATTCTCGCGAAGGGTTCCCAATCCCCGACAAGAATGGTACCCTTTCACGTCCAAATCTCTCAAACTCCGGGAGAGATTCTCAAAACCAAGGTTGACATGTTTCGAGTTCCTCTCAACATTTTGGAAATCCTGCTGAAACTTTGGACATTCTTGCGAAGGGTTCCCAATCCCCGACAAGACTGGTACCCTTTCACGTCCAAATCTCTCAAACTCCGGGAGAGATTCTCAAAACCGAGGTTGACATGTTTCGAGTTCCTCTCAACATTTTGGAAATCCCGCTGAAACTTTGCACATTCTCGCGAAGGGTTCCCAATCCCCGACAAGACTGGTACCCTTTCACGTCCAAATCTCTCAAACTCCAGGAGAGATTCTCAAAACCGAGGTTGACATGATTCGAGTTCCTCTCAACATTTTGGAAATCCCGCTGAAACTTTGGACATTCTCGTGAAGGGTTCCCAATCCCCGACAAGACTGGTACCCTTTCACGTCCAAATCTCTCAAACTCCGGGAGAGATTCTCAAAACCAAGGTTGACATGATTCAAGTTCCTCTCAACATTTTGGAAATCCCGCTGAAACTTTGCACATTCTCGCGAAGGGTTCCCAATCCCCGACAAGACTGGTACCCTTTCACGTCCAAATCTCTCAAACTCCGGGAGAGATTCTCAAAACCAAGGTTGACATGTTTCGAGTTCCTCTCAACATTTTGGAAATCCCGCTGAAACTTTGGACATTCTCGCGAAGGGTTCCCAATCCCCGACAAGACTGGTACCCTTTCACGTCCAAATCTCTCAAACTCCAGGAGAGATTCTCAAAACCGAGGTTGACATGTTTCGAGTTCCTCTCAACATTTTGGAAATCCCGCTGAAACTTTTTACATTCTTGCGAAGGGTTCCCAATCCCCGACAAGACTGGTACCCTTTCACGTCCAAATCTCTCAAACTCCGGGAGAGATTCTCAAAACCAAGGTTGACATGTTTCGAGTTCCTCTCAACATTTTGGAAATCCCGCTGAAACTTTGCACATTCTGGCGAAGGGTTCCCAATCCCCGACAAGACTGGTACCCTTTCACGTCCAAATCTCTCAAACTCCGGGAGAGATTCTCAAAACCAAGGTTCACATGTTTCGAGTTCCTCTCAACATTTTGGAAATCCCGCTGAAACTTTGGACATTCTCGCGAAGGGTTCCCAATCCCCGACAAGACTGGTACCCTTTCACGTCCAAATCTCTCAAACTCCGGGAGAGATTCTCAAAACCAAGGTTGACATGTTTCGAGTTCCTCTCAACATTTTGGAAATCCCGCTGAAACTTTGGACATTCTGGCGAAGGGTTCCCAATCCCCGACAAGACTGGTACCCTTTCACGTCCAAATCTCTCAAACTCCGGGAGAGATTCTCAAAACCAAGGTTGACATGTTTCGAGTTCCTCTCAACATTTTGGAAATCCCGCTGAAACTTTGGACATTCTCGCGAAGGGTTCCCAATCCCCGACAAGACTGGTACCCTTTCACGTCCAAATCTCTCAAACTCCGGGAGAGATTCTCAAAACCGAGGTTGACATGTTTCGAGTTCCTCTCAACATTTTGGAAATCCAGCTGAAACTTTGGACATTCTCGCGAAGGGTTCCCAATCCCCGACAAGACTGGTACCCTTTCACGTCCAAATCTCTCAAACTCCGGGAGAGATTCTCAAAACCAAGGTTGACATGTTTCGAGTTCCTCTCAACATTTTGGAAATCCCGCTGAAACTTTGGACATTCTCGCGAAGGGTTCCCAATCCCCGACAAGACTGGTACCCTTTCACGTCCAAATCTCTCAAACTCCGGGAGAGATTCTCAAAACCGAGGCTGACATGTTTCGAGTTCCTCTCAACATTTTGGAAATCCCGCTGAAGCTTTGGACATTCTCGCGAAGGGTTCCCAATCCCCGACAAGACTGGTACCCTTTCACGTCCAAATCTCTCAAACTCCGGGAGAGATTCTCAAAACCAAGGTTGACATGTTTCGAGTTCCTCTCAACATTTTGGAAATCCCGCTGAAACTTTGGACATTCTGGCGAAGGGTTCCCAATCCCCGACAAGACTGGTACCCTTTCACGTCCAAATCTCTCAAACTCCGGGAGAGATTCTCAAAACCGAGGTTGACATGTTTCGAGTTCCTCTCAACATTTTGGAAATCCCGCTGAAACTTTGGACATTCTGGCGAAGGGTTCCCAATCCCCGACAAGACTGGTACCCTTTCACGTCCAAATCTCTCAAACTCCGGGAGAGATTCTTAAAACCAAGGTTGACATGATTCGAGTTCCTCTCAGCATTTTGGAAATCCTGCTGAAACTTTGGACATTCTCGCGAAGGGTTCCCAATCCCCGACAAGACTGGTACCCTTTCACGTCCAAATCTCTCAAACTCCGGGAGAGATTCTCAAAACCAAGGTTGACATGATTCGAGTTCCTCTCAACATTTTGGAAATCCCGCTGAAACTTTGCACATTCTCGCGAAGGGTTCCCAATCCCCGACAAGACTGGTACCCTTTCACGTCCAAATCTCTCAAACTCCGGGAGAGATTCTCAAAACCAAGGTTGACATGTTTCGAGTTCCTCTCAACATTTTGGAAATCCCGCTGAAACTTTGCACATTCTCGCGAAGGGTTCCCAATCCCCGACAAGACTGGTACCCTTTCACGTCCAAATCTCTCAAACTCCGGGAGAGATTCTCAAAACCAAGGTTGACATGATTCGAGTTCCTCTCAACATTTTGGAAATCCCGCTGAAACTTTGCACATTCTGGCGAAGGGTTCCCAATCCCCGACAAGACTGGTACCCTTTCACGTCCAAATCTCTCAAACTCCGGGAGAGATTCTCAAAACCAAGGTTGACTTGATTCGAGTTCCTCTCAACATTTTGGAAATCCCGCTGAAACTTTGCACATTCTGGCGAAGGGTTCCCAATCCCCGACAAGACTGGTACCCTTTCACGTCCAAATCTCTCAAACTCCGGAAGAGATTCTCAAAACCGAGGCTGACATGTTTCGAGTTCCTCTCAACATTTTGGAAATCCCGCTGAAACTTTGGACATTCTCGCGAAGGGTTCCCAATCCCCGACAAGACTGGTACCCTTTCACGTCCAAATCTCTCAAACTCCGGGAGAGATTCTCAAAACCGAGGCTGACATGTTTCGAGTTCCCCTCAACATTTTGGAAATCCCGCTGAAACTTTGGACATTCTCGCGAAGGGTTCCCAATCCCCGACAAGACTGGTACCCTTTCACGTCCAAATCTCTCAAACTCCGGGAGAGATTCTCAAAACCAAGGTTGACATGATTCGAGTTCCTCTCAACATTTTGGAAATCCCGCTGAAACTTTGCACATTCTCGCGAAGGGTTCCCAATCCCCGACAAGACTGGTACCCTTTCACGTCCAAATCTCTCAAACTCCGGGAGAGATTCTCAAAACCAAGGCTGACATGATTCGAGTTCCTCTCAACATTTTGGAAATCCCGCTGAAACTTTGCACATTCTCGCGAAGGGTTCCCAATCCCCGACAAGACTGGTACCCTTTCACGTCCAAATCTCTCAAACTCCGGAAGAGATTCTCAAAACCAAGGTTGACATGATTCGAGTTCCTCTCAACATTTTGTAAATCCCGCTGAAACTTTGGACATTCTGGCGAAGGGTTCCCAATCCCCGACAAGACTGGTACCCTTTCACGTCCAAATCTCTCAAACTCCGGGAGAGATTCTCAAAACCGAGGCTGACATGTTTCGAGTTCCTCTCAACATTTTGGAAATCCCGCTGAAACTTTGGACATTCTGGCGAAGGGTTCCCAATCCCCGACAAGACTGGTACCCTTTCACGTCCAAATCTCTCAAACTCCGGGAGAGATTCTCAAAACCGAGGCTGACATGTTTCGAGTTCCTCTCAACATTTTGGAAATCCCGCTGAAACTTTGGACATTCTGGCAAAGGGTTCCCAATCCCCGACAAGACTGGTACCCTTTCACGTCCAAATCTCTCAAACTCCGGGAGAGATTCTCAAAACCAAGGTTGACATGATTCGAGTTCCTCTCAACATTTTGGAAATCCCGCTGAAACTTTGGACATTCTCGCGAAGGGTTCCCAATCCCCGACAAGACTGGTACCCTTTCACGTCCAAATCTCTCAAACTCCGGGAGAGATTCTCAAAACCAAGGTTGACATGTTTCGAGTTCCTCTCAACATTTTGGAAATCCCGCTGAAACTTTGGACATTCTCGCGAAGGGTTCCCAATCCCCGACAAGACTGGTACCCTTTCACGTCCAAATCTCTCAAACTCCGGGAGAGATTCTCAAAACCAAGGTTGACATGTTTCGAGTTCGTCTCAACATTTTGGAAATCCCGCTGAAACTTTGGACATTCTCGCGAAGGGTTCCCAATCCCCGACAAGACTGGTACCCTTTCACGTCCAAATCTCTCAAACTCCGGGAGAGATTCTCAAAACCAAGGTTGACATGTTTCGAGTTCCTCTCAACATTTTGGAAATCCCGCTGAAACTTTGCACATTCTCGCGAAGGGTTCCCAATCCCCGACAAGACTGGTACCCTTTCACGTCCAAATCTCTCAAACTCCGGGAGAGATTCTCAACACCGAGGTTGACATGATTCGAGTTCGTCTCAACATTTTGGAAATCCCGCTGAAACTTTGGACATTCTCGCGAAGGGTTCCCAATCCCCGACAAGACTGGTACCCTTTCACGTCCAAATCTCTCAAACTCCGGGAGAGATTCTCAAAACCAAGGTTGACATGATTCGAGTTCCTCTCAACATTTTGGAAATCCCGCTGAAACTTTGCACATTCTGGCGAAGGGTTCCCAATCCCCGACAAGACTGGTACCCTTTCACGTCCAAATCTCTCAAACTCCGGGAGAGATTCTCAAAACCAAGGTTGACATGTTTCGAGTTCCTCTCAACATTTTGGAAATCCCGCTGAAACTTTGGACATTCTCGCGAAGGGTTCCCAATCCCCGACAAGACTGGTACCCTTTCACGTCCAAATCTCTCAAACTCCGGGAGAGATTCTCAAAACCGAGGTTGACATGTTTCGAGTTCCTCTCAACATTTTGGAAATCCCGCTGTAACTTTGGACATTCTGGCAAAGGGTTCCCAATCCCCGACAAGACTGGTACCCTTTCACGTCCAAATCTCTCAAACTCCGGGAGAGATTCTCAAAACCAAGGTTGACATGATTCGAGTTCCTCTCAACATTTTGGAAATCCCGCTGAAACTTTGCACATTCTGGCGAAGGGTTCCCAATCCCCGACAAGACTGGTACCCTTTCACGTCCAAATCTCTCAAACTCCGGGAGAGATTCTCAAAACCAAGGTTGACATGATTCGAGTTCCTCTCAACATTTTGGAAATCCCGCTGAAACTTTGCACATTCTCGCGAAGGGTTCCCAATCCCCGACAAGACTGGTACCCTTTCACGTCCAAATCTCTCAAACTCTGGGAGAGATTCTCAACACCGAGGTTGACATGATTCGAGTTCGTCTCAACATTTTGGAAATCCCGCTGAAACTTTGGACATTCTCGCGAAGGGTTCCCAATCCCCGACAAGACTGGTACCCTTTCACGTCCAAATCTCTCAAACTCCGGGAGAGATTCTCAAAACCAAGGTTGACATGATTCGAGTTCCTCTCAACATTTTGGAAATCCCGCTGAAACTTTGCACATTCTGGCGAAGGGTTCCCAATCCCCGACAAGACTGGTACCCTTTCACGTCCAAATCTCTCAAACTCCGGGAGAGATTCTCAAAACCAAGGTTGACATGATTCAAGTTCCTCTCAACATTTTGGAAATCCCGCTGAAACTTTGCACATTCTCGCGAAGGGTTCCCAATCCCCGACAAGACTGGTACCCTTTCACGTCCAAATCTCTCAAACTCTGGGAGAGATTCTCAACACCGAGGTTGACATGATTCGAGTTCGTCTCAACATTTTGGAAATCCCGCTGAAACTTTGGACATTCTCGCGAAGGGTTCCCAATCCCCGACAAGACTGGTACCCTTTCACGTCCAAATCTCTCAAACTCCGGGAGAGATTCTCAAAACCAAGGTTGACATGATTCGAGTTCCTCTCAACATTTTGGAAATCCCGCTGAAACTTTGCACATTCTGGCGAAGGGTTCCCAATCCCCGACAAGACTGGTACCCTTTCACGTCCAAATCTCTCAAACTCCGGGAGAGATTCTCAAAACCAAGGTTGACATGATTCGAGTTCCTCTCAACATTTTGGAAATCCCGCTGAAACTTTGCACATTCTCGCGAAGGGTTCCCAATCCCCGACAAGACTGGTACCCTTTCACGTCCAAATCTCTCAAACTCCGGGAGAGATTCTCAAAACCAAGGTTGACATGATTCGAGTTCCTCTCAACATTTTGGAAATCCCGCTGAAACTTTGCACATTCTCGCGAAGGGTTCCCAATCCCCGACAAGACTGGTACCCTTTCACGTCCAAATCTCTCAAACTCTGGGAGAGATTCTCAACACCGAGGTTGACATGATTCGAGTTCGTCTCAACATTTTGGAAATCCCGCTGAAACTTTGGACATTCTCGCGAAGGGTTCCCAATCCCCGACAAGACTGGTACCCTTTCACGTCCAAATCTCTCAAACTCCGGGAGAGATTCTCAAAACCAAGGTTGACATGATTCGAGTTCCTCTCAACATTTTGGAAATCCCGCTGAAACTTTGCACATTCTCGCGAAGGGTTCCCAATCCCCGACAAGACTGGTACCCTTTCACGTCCAAATCTCTCAAACTCCGGGAGAGATTCTCAAAACCAAGGTTGACATGATTCGAGTTCCTCTCAACATTTTGGAAATCCTGCTGAAACTTTGCACATTCTCGCGAAGGGTTCCCAATCCCCGACAAGACTGGTACCCTTTCACGTCCAAATCTCTCAAACTCCGGGAGAGATTCTCAAAGCCAAGGTTGACATGATTCGAGTTCCTCTCAACATTTTGGAAATCCCGCTGAAACTTTGCACATTCTGGCGAAGGGTTCCCAATCCCCGACAAGACTGGTAACCTTTCACGTCCAAATCTCTCAAACTCCGGGAGAGATTCTCAAAACCAAGGTTGACATGTTTCGAGTTCCTCTCAACATTTTGGAAATCCCGCTGAAACTTTGCACATTCTCGCGAAGGGTTCCCAATCCCCGACAAGACTGGTACCCTTTCACGTCCAAATCTCTCAAACTCCGGAAGAGATTCTCAAAACCGAGGCTGACATGTTTCGAGTTCCTCTCAACATTTTGGAAATCCCGCTGAAACTTTGGACATTCTCGCGAAGGGTTCCCAATCCCCGACAAGACTGGTACCCTTTCACGTCCAAATCTCTCAAACTCCGGGAGAGATTCTCAAAACCGAGGCTGACATGTTTCGAGTTCCCCTCAACATTTTGGAAATCCCGCTGAAACTTTGGACATTCTCGCGAAGGGTTCCCAATCCCCGACAAGACTGGTACCCTTTCACGTCCAAATCTCTAAAACTCCGGGAGAGATTCTCAAAACCAAGGTTGACATGATTCGAGTTCCTCTCAACATTTTGGAAATCCCGCTGAAACTTTGCACATTCTCGCGAAGGGTTCCCAATCCCCGACAAGACTGGTACCCTTTCACGTCCAAATCTCTCAAACTCCGGGAGAGATTCTCAAAACCAAGGCTGACATGATTCGAGTTCCTCTCAACATTTTGGAAATCCCGCTGAAACTTTGCACATTCTCGCGAAGGGTTCCCAATCCCCGACAAGACTGGTACCCTTTCACGTCCAAATCTCTCAAACTCCGGAAGAGATTCTCAAAACCAAGGTTGACATGATTCGAGTTCCTCTCAACATTTTGTAAATCCCGCTGAAACTTTGGACATTCTGGCGAAGGGTTCCCAATCCCCGACAAGACTGGTACCCTTTCACGTCCAAATCTCTCAAACTCCGTGAGAGATTCTAAAAACCGAGGCTGACATGTTTCGAGTTCCTCTCAACATTTTGGAAATCCCGCTGAAACTTTGGACATTCTCGCGAAGGGTTCCCAATCCCCGACAAGACTGGTACCCTTTCACGTCCAAATCTCTCAAACTCCGGGAGAGATTCTCAAAACCGAGGCTGACATGTTTCGAGTTCCTCTCAACATTTTGGAAATCCCGCTGAAACTTTGGACATTCTGGCGAAGGGTTCCCAATCCCCGACAAGACTGGTACCCTTTCACGTCCAAATCTCTCAAACTCCGGGAGAGATTCTCAAAACCGAGGTTGACATGTTTCGAGTTCCTCTCAACATTTTGGAAATCCCGCTGTAACTTTGGACATTCTGGCAAAGGGTTCCCAATCCCCGACAAGACTGGTACCCTTTCACGTCCAAATCTCTCAAACTCCGGGAGAGATTCTCAAAACCAAGGTTGACATGATTCGAGTTCCTCTCAACATTTTGGAAATCCCGCTGAAACTTTGGACATTCTCGCGAAGGGTTCCCAATCCCCGACAAGACTGGTACCCTTTCACGTCCAAATCTCTCAAACTCCGGGAGAGATTCTCAAAACCAAGGTTGACATGATTCGAGTTCCTCTCAACATTTTGGAAATCCCGCTGAAACTTTGCACATTCTCGCGAAGGGTTCCCAATCCCCGACAAGACTGGTACCCTTTCACGTCCAAATCTCTCAAACTCCGGGAGAGATTCTCAAAACCAAGGTTGACATGTTTCGAGTTCGTCTCAACATTTTGGAAATCCCGCTGAAACTTTGGACATTCTCGCGAAGGGTTCCCAATCCCCGACAAGACTGGTACCCTTTCACGTCCAAATCTCTCAAACTCCGGGAGAGATTCTCAAAACCAAGGTTGACATGTTTCGAGTTCCTCTCAACATTTTGGAAATCCCGCTGAAACTTTGCACATTCTCGCGAAGGGTTCCCAATCCCCGACAAGACTGGTACCCTTTCACGTCCAAATCTCTCAAACTCCGGGAGAGATTCTCAACACCGAGGTTGACATGATTCGAGTTCGTCTCAACATTTTGGAAATCCCGCTGAAACTTTGGACATTCTCGCGAAGGGTTCCCAATCCCCGACAAGACTGGTACCCTTTCACGTCCAAATCTCTCAAACTCCGGGAGAGATTCTCAAAACCAAGGTTGACATGATTCGAGTTCCTCTCAACATTTTGGAAATCCCGCTGAAACTTTGCACATTCTGGCGAAGGGTTCCCAATCCCCGACAAGACTGGTACCCTTTCACGTCCAAATCTCTCAAACTCCGGGAGAGATTCTCAAAACCAAGGTTGACATGTTTCGAGTTCCTCTCAACATTTTGGAAATCCCGCTGAAACTTTGGACATTCTCGCGAAGGGTTCCCAATCCCCGACAAGACTGGTACCCTTTCACGTCCAAATCTCTCAAACTCCGGGAGAGATTCTCAAAACCGAGGTTGACATGTTTTGAGTTCCTCTCAACATTTTGGAAATCCCGCTGTAACTTTGGACATTCTGGCAAAGGGTTCCCAATCTCCGACAAGACTGGTACCCTTTCACGTCCAAATCTCTCAAACTCCGGGAGAGATTCTCAAAACCAAGGTTGACATGATTCGAGTTCCTCTCAACATTTTGGAAATCCCGCTGAAACTTTGCACATTCTGGCGAAGGGTTCCCAATCCCCGACAAGACTGGTACCCTTTCACGTCCAAATCTCTCAAACTCCGGGAGAGATTCTCAAAACCAAGGTTGACATGATTCGAGTTCCTCTCAACATTTTGGAAATCCCGCTGAAACTTTGCACATTCTCGCGAAGGGTTCCCAATCCCCGACAAGACTGGTACCCTTTCACGTCCAAATCTCTCAAACTCTGGGAGAGATTCTCAACACCGAGGTTGACATGATTCGAGTTCGTCTCAACATTTTGGAAATCCCGCTGAAACTTTGGACATTCTCGCGAAGGGTTCCCAATCCCCGACAAGACTGGTACCCTTTCACGTCCAAATCTCTCAAACTCCGGGAGAGATTCTCAAAACCAAGGTTGACATGATTCGAGTTCCTCTCAACATTTTGGAAATCCCGCTGAAACTTTGCACATTCTGGCGAAGGGTTCCCAATCCCCGACAAGACTGGTACCCTTTCACGTCCAAATCTCTCAAACTCCGGGAGAGATTCTCAAAACCAAGGTTGACATGATTCAAGTTCCTCTCAACATTTTGGAAATCCCGCTGAAACTTTGCACATTCTCGCGAAGGGTTCCCAATCCCCGACAAGACTGGTACCCTTTCACGTCCAAATCTCTCAAACTCTGGGAGAGATTCTCAACACCGAGGTTGACATGATTCGAGTTCGTCTCAACATTTTGGAAATCCCGCTGAAACTTTGGACATTCTGGCGAAGGGTTCCCAATCCCCGACAAGACTGGTACCCTTTCACGTCCAAATCTCTCAAACTCCGGGAGAGATTCTCAAAACCAAGGTTGACATGATTCGAGTTCCTCTCAACATTTTGGAAATCCCGCTGAAACTTTGCACATTCTGGCGAAGGGTTCCCAATCCCCGACAAGACTGGTACCCTTTCACGTCCAAATCTCTCAAACTCCGGGAGAGATTCTCAAAACCAAGGTTGACATGATTCGAGTTCCTCTCAACATTTTGGAAATCCCGCTGAAACTTTGCACATTCTCGCGAAGGGTTCCCAATCCCCGACAAGACTGGTACCCTTTCACGTCCAAATCTCTCAAACTCCGGGAGAGATTCTCAAAACCAAGGTTGACATGATTCGAGTTCCTCTCAACATTTTGGAAATCCCGCTGAAACTTTGCACATTCTCGCGAAGGGTTCCCAATCCCCGACAAGACTGGTACCCTTTCACGTCCAAATCTCTCAAACTCTGGGAGAGATTCTCAACACCGAGGTTGACATGATTCGAGTTCGTCTCAACATTTTGGAAATCCCGCTGAAACTTTGGACATTCTCGCGAAGGGTTCCCAATCCCCGACAAGACTGGTACCCTTTCACGTCCAAATCTCTCAAACTCCGGGAGAGATTCTCAAAACCAAGGTTGACATGATTCGAGTTCCTCTCAACATTTTGGAAATCCCGCTGAAACTTTGCACATTCTGGCGAAGGGTTCCCAATCCCCGACAAGACTGGTAACCTTTCACGTCCAAATCTCTCAAACTCCGGGAGAGATTCTCAAAACCAAGGTTGACATGTTTCGAGTTCCTCTCAACATTTTGGAAATCCCGCTGAAACTTTGCACATTCTCGCGAAGGGTTCCCAATCCCCGACAAGACTGGTACCCTTTCACGTCCAAATCTCTCAAACTCCGGGAGAGATTCTCAAAACCAAGCTTGACATGGTTCGAGTTCCTCTCAACATTTTGGAAATCCCGCTGAAACTTTGGACATTCTCGCGAAGGGTTCCCAATCCCCGACAAGACTGGTACCCTTTCACGTCCAAATCTCTCAAACTCCGGGAGAGATTCTCAAAACCAAGGTTGACATGTTTCGAGTTCCTCTCAACATTTTGGAAATCCCGCTGAAACTTTGGACATTCTCGCGAAGGGTTCCCAATCCCCGACAAGACTGGTACCCTTTCACATCCAAATCTCTCAAACTCCGGGAGAGATTCTCAAAACCGAGGTTGACATGTTTCGAGTTCCTCTCAACATTTTGGAAATCCCGCTGAAACTTTGGACATTCTGGCGAAGGGTTCCCAATCCCCGACAAGACTGGTACCCTTTCACGTCCAAATCTCTCAAACTCCAGGAGAGATTCTCAAAACCAAGGTTGACATGTTTCGAGTTCCTCTCAACATTTTGGAAATCCCGCTGAAACTTTGGACATTCTCGCGAAGGGTTCCCAATCCCCGACAAGACTGGTACCCTTTCACGTCCAAATCTCTCAAATTCCGGGAGAGATTCTCAAAACCAAGGTTGACATGTTTCGAGTTCCTTTCAACATTTTGGAAATCCCACTGAAACTTTAGACATTCTCGCGAAGGGTTCCCAATCCCCGACAAGACTGGTACCCTTTCACGTCCAAATCTCTCAAACTCCGGGAGAGATTCTCAAAACCAAGGTTGACATGTTTCGAGTTCCTCTCAACATTTTGGAAATCCCGCTGAAACTTTGGACATTCTCGCGAAGGGTTCCCAATCCCCGACAAGACTGGTACCCTTTCACGTCCAAATCTCTCAAACTCCGGGAGAGATTCTCAAAACCGAGGTTGACATGTTTCGAGTTCCTCTCAACATTTTGGAAATCCCGCTGAAACTTTGGACATTCTGGCGAAGGGTTCCCAATCCCCGACAAGACTGGTACCCTTTCACGTCCAAATCTCTCAAACTCCAGGAGAGATTCTCAAAACCAAGGTTGACATGTTTCGAGTTCCTCTCAACATTTTGGAAATCCCGCTGAAACTTTGGACATTCTCGCGAAGGGTTCCCAATCCCCGACAAGACTGGTACCCTTTCACGTCCAAATCTCTCAAATTCCGGGAGAGATTCTCAAAACCAAGGTTGACATGTTTCGAGTTCCTTTCAACATTTTGGAAATCCCACTGAAACTTTAGACATTCTCGCGAAGGGTTCCCAATCCCCGACAAGAATGGTACCCTTTCACGTCCAAATCTCTCAAACTCCGGGAGAGATTCTCAAAACCAAGGTTGACATGTTTCGAGTTCCTCTCAACATTTTGGAAATCCTGCTGAAACTTTGGACATTCTTGCGAAGGGTTCCCAATCCCCGACAAGACTGGTACCCTTTCACGTCCAAATCTCTCAAACTCCGGGAGAGATTCTCAAAACCGAGGTTGACATGTTTCGAGTTCCTCTCAACATTTTGGAAATCCCGCTGAAACTTTGCACATTCTCGCGAAGGGTTCCCAATCCCCGACAAGACTGGTACCCTTTCACGTCCAAATCTCTCAAACTCCAGGAGAGATTCTCAAAACCGAGGTTGACATGATTCGAGTTCCTCTCAACATTTTGGAAATCCCGCTGAAACTTTGGACATTCTCGTGAAGGGTTCCCAATCCCCGACAAGACTGGTACCCTTTCACGTCCAAATCTCTCAAACTCCGGGAGAGATTCTCAAAACCAAGGTTGACATGATTCAAGTTCCTCTCAACATTTTGGAAATCCCGCTGAAACTTTGCACATTCTGGCGAAGGGTTCCCAATCCCCGACAAGACTGGTACCCTTTCACGTCCAAATCTCTCAAACTCCGGGAGAGATTCTCAAAACCAAGCTTGACATGTTTCGAGTTCCTCTCAACATTTTGGAAATCCCGCTGAAACTTTGGACATTCTCGCGAAGGGTTCCCAATCCCCGACAAGACTGGTACCCTTTCACGTCCAAATCTCTCAAACTCCAGGAGAGATTCTCAAAACCGAGGTTGACATGTTTCGAGTTCCTCTCAACATTTTGGAAATCCCGCTGAAACTTTTTACATTCTTGCGAAGGGTTCCCAATCCCCGACAAGACTGGTACCCTTTCACGTCCAAATCTCTCAAACTCCGGGAGAGATTCTCAAAACCAAGGTTGACATGTTTCGAGTTCCTCTCAACATTTTGGAAATCCCGCTGAAACTTTGCACATTCTGGCGAAGGGTTCCCAATCCCCGACAAGACTGGTACCCTTTCACGTCCAAATCTCTCAAACTCCGGGAGAGATTCTCAAAACCAAGGTTCACATGTTTCGAGTTCCTCTCAACAGTTTGGAAATCCCGCTGAAACTTTGGACATTCTCGCGAAGGGTTCCCAATCCCCGACAAGACTGGTACCCTTTCACGTCCAAATCTCTCAAACTCCGGGAGAGATTCTCAAAACCAAGGTTGACATGTTTCGAGTTCCTCTCAACATTTTGGAAATCCCGCTGAAACTTTGGACATTCTCGCGAAGGGTTCCCAATCCCCGACAAGACTGGTACCCTTTCACGTCCAAATCTCTCAAACTCCGGGAGAGATTCTCAAAACCAAGGTTGACATGTTTCGAGTTCCTCTCAACATTTTGGAAATCCCGCTGAAACTTTGGACATTCTCGCGAAGGGTTCCCAATCCCCGACAAGACTGGTACCCTTTCACGTCCAAATCTCTCAAACTCCGGGAGAGATTCTCAAAACCGAGGTTGACATGTTTCGAGTTCCTCTCAACATTTTGGAAATCCAGCTGAAACTTTGGACATTCTCGCGAAGGGTTCCCAATCCCCGACAAGACTGGTACCCTTTCACGTCCAAATCTCTCAAACTCCGGGAGAGATTCTCAAAACCAAGGTTGACATGTTTCCAGTTCCTCTCAACATTTTGGAAATCCCGCTGAAACTTTGGACATTCTCGCGAAGGGTTCCCAATCCCCGACAAGACTGGTACCCTTTCACGTCCAAATCTCTAAAACTCCGGGAGAGATTCTCAAAACCAAGGTTGACATGTTTCGAGTTCCTCTCAACATTTTGGAAATCCCCCTGAAACTTTGGACATTCTCGCGAAGGGTTCCCAATCCCCGACAAGACTGGTACCCTTTCACGTCCAAATCTCTCAAACTCCGGGAGAGATTCTCAAAACCAAGGTTGACATGTTTCGAGTTCCTCTCAACATTTTGGAAATCCCGCTGAAACTTTGGACATTCTCGCGAAGGGTTCCCAATCCCCGACAAGACTGGTACCCTTTCACGTCCAAATCTCTCAAACTCCGGGAGAGATTCTCAAAACCGAGGTTGACATGTTTCGAGTTCCTCTCAACATTTTGGAAATCCCGCTGAAACTTTGGACATTCTGGCGAAGGGTTCCCAATCCCCGACAAGACTGGTACCCTTTCACGTCCAAATCTCTCAAACTCCAGGAGAGATTCTCAAAACCAAGGTTGACATGTTTCGAGTTCCTCTCAACATTTTGGAAATCCCGCTGAAACTTTGGACATTCTCGCGAAGGGTTCCCAATCCCCGACAAGACTGGTACCCTTTCACGTCCAAATCTCTCAAATTCCGGGAGAGATTCTCAAAACCAAGGTTGACATGTTTCGAGTTCCTTTCAACATTTTGGAAATCCCACTGAAACTTTAGACATTCTCGCGAAGGGTTCCCAATCCCCGACAAGAATGGTACCCTTTCACGTCCAAATCTCTCAAACTCCGGGAGAGATTCTCAAAACCAAGGTTGACATGTTTCGAGTTCCTCTCAACATTTTGGAAATCCTGCTGAAACTTTGGACATTCTTGCGAAGGGTTCCCAATCCCCGACAAGACTGGTACCCTTTCACGTCCAAATCTCTCAAACTCCGGGAGAGATTCTCAAAACCAAGGTTGACATGTTTCGAGTTCCTCTCAACATTTTGGAAATCCCGCTGAAACTTTGCACATTCTCGCGAAGGGTTCCCAATCCCCGACAAGACTGGTACCCTTTCACGTCCAAATCTCTCAAACTCCGGGAGAGATTCTCAAAACCGAGGTTGACATGATTCGAGTTCCTCTCAACATTTTGGAAATCCCGCTGAAACTTTGGACATTCTCGTGAAGGGTTCCCAATCCCCGACAAGACTGGTACCCTTTCACGTCCAAATCTCTCAAACTCCGGGAGAGATTCTCAAAACCAAGGTTGACATGATTCAAGTTCCTCTCAACATTTTGGAAATCCCGCTGAAACTTTGCACATTCTCGCGAAGGGTTCCCAATCCCCGACAAGACTGGTACCCTTTCACGTCCAAATCTCTCAAACTCCGGGAGAGATTCTCAAAACCAAGGTTGACATGTTTCGAGTTCCTCTCAACATTTTGGAAATCCCGCTGAAACTTTGGACATTCTCGCGAAGGGTTCCCAATCCCCGACAAGACTGGTACCCTTTCACGTCCAAATCTCTCAAACTCCGGGAGAGATTCTCAAAACCGAGGTTGACATGTTTCGAGTTCCTCTCAACATTTTGGAAATCCCGCTGAAACTTTTTACATTCTTGAGAAGGGTTCCCAATCCCCGACAAGACTGGTACCCTTTCACGTCCAAATCTCTCAAACTCCGGGAGAGATTCTCAAAACCAAGGTTGACATGTTTCGAGTTCCTCTCAACATTTTGGAAATCCCGCTGAAACTTTGCACATTCTGGCGAAGGGTTCCCAATCCCCGACAAGACTGGTACCCTTTCACGTCCAAATCTCTCAAACTCCGGGAGAGATTCTCAAAACCAAGGTTCACATGTTTCGAGTTCCTCTCAACAGTTTGGAAATCCCGCTGAAACTTTGGACATTCTCGCGAAGGGTTCCCAATCCCCGACAAGACTGGTACCCTTTCACGTCCAAATCTCTCAAACTCCGGGAGAGATTCTCAAAACCAAGGTTGACATGTTTCGAGTTCCTCTCAACATTTTGGAAATCCCGCTGAAACTTTGGACATTCTGGCGAAGGGTTCCCAATCCCCGACAAGACTGGTACCCTTTCACGTCCAAATCTCTCAAACTCCGGGAGAGATTCTCAAAACCAAGGTTGACATGTTTCGAGTTCCTCTCAACATTTTGGAAATCCCGCTGAAACTTTGGACATTCTCGCGAAGGGTTCCCAATCCCCGACAAGACTGGTACCCTTTCACGTCCAAATCTCTCAAACTCCGGGAGAGATTCTCAAAACCGAGGTTGACATGTTTCGAGTTCCTCTCAACATTTTGGAAATCCAGCTGAAACTTTGGACATTCTCGCGAAGGGTTCCCAATCCCCGACAAGACTGGTACCCTTTCACGTCCAAATCTCTCAAACTCCGGGAGAGATTCTCAAAACCAAGGTTGACATGTTTCGAGTTCCTCTCAACATTTTGGAAATCCCGCTGAAACTTTGGACATTCTCGCGAAGGGTTCCCAATCCCCGACAAGACTGGTACCCTTTCACGTCCAAATCTCTAAAACTCCGGGAGAGATTCTCAAAACCAAGGTTGACATGTTTCGAGTTCCTCTCAACATTTTGGAAATCCCCCTGAAACTTTGGACATTCTCGCGAAGGGTTCCCAATCCCCGACAAGACTGGTACCCTTTCACGTCCAAATCTCTCAAACTCCGGGAGAGATTCTCAAAACCAAGGTTGACATGTTTCGAGTTCCTCTCAACATTTTGGAAATCCCGCTGAAACTTTGGACATTCTCGCGAAGGGTTCCCAATCCCCGACAAGACTGGTACCCTTTCACGTCCAAATCTCTCAAACTCCGGGAGAGATTCTCAAAACCGAGGTTGACATGTTTCGAGTTCCTCTCAACATTTTGGAAATCCAGCTGAAACTTTGGACATTCTCGCGAAGGGTTCCCAATCCCCGACAAGACTGGTACCCTTTCACGTCCAAATCTCTCAAACTCCGGGAGAGATTCTCAAAACCAAGGTTGACATGTTTCCAGTTCCTCTCAACATTTTGGAAATCCCGCTGAAACTTTGGACATTCTCGCGAAGGGTTCCCAATCCCCGACAAGACTGGTACCCTTTCACGTCCAAATCTCTCAAACTCCGGGAGAGATTCTCAAAACCGAGGTTGACATGTTTCGAGTTCCTCTCAACACTTTGGAAATCCCGCTGAAACTTTGGACATTCTCGCGAAGGGTTCCCAATCCCCGACAAGACTGGTACCCTTTCACGTCCAAATCTCTCAAACTCCGGGAGACATTCTCAAAACCGAGGTTGACATGTTTCGAGTTCCTCTCAACATTTTGGAAATCCCGCTGAAACTTTGGACATTCTCGCGAAGGGTTCCCAATCCCCGACAAGACTGGTACCCTTTCACGTCCAAATCTCTCAAACTCCGGGAGAGATTCTCAAAACCGAGGTTGACATGTTTCGAGTTCCTCTCAACATTTTGGAAATCCCGCTGAAACTTTGGACATTCTGGCGAAGGGTTCCCAATCCCCGACAAGACTGGTACCCTTTCACGTCCAAATCTCTCAAACTCCGGGAGAGATTCTCAAAACCAAGGTTGACATGTTTCGAGTTCCTCTCAACATTTTGGAAATCCCGCTGAAACTTTGGACATTCTCGCGAAGGGTTCCCAATCCCCGACAAGACTGGTACCCTTTCACGTCCAAATCTCTCAAATTCCGGGAGAGATTCTCAAAACCAAGGTTGACATGTTTCGAGTTCCTTTCAACATTTTGGAAATCCCACTGAAACTTTAGACATTCTCGCGAAGGGTTCCCAATCCCCGACAAGACTGGTACCCTTTCACGTCCAAATCTCTCAAACTCCGGGAGAGATTCTCAAAACCAAGGTTGACATGTTTCGAGTTCCTCTCAACATTTTGGAAATCCTGCTGAAACTTTGGACATTCTCGCGAAGGGTTCCCAATCCCCGACAAGACTGGTACCCTTTCACGTCCAAATCTCTCAAACTCCGGGAGAGATTCTCAAAACCGAGGTTGACATGTTTCGAGTTCCTCTCAACATTTTGGAAATCCCGCTGAAACTTTGGACATTCTCGCGAAGGGTTCCCAATCCCCGACAAGACTGGTACCCTTTCACGTCCAAATCTCTCAAACTCCGGGAGAGATTCCCAAAACCGAGGTTGACATGATTCGAGTTCCTCTCAACATTTTGGAAATCCCGCTGAAACTTTGGACATTCTCGCGAAGGGTTCCCAATCCCCGACAAGACTGGTACCCTTTCACGTCCAAATCTCTCAAACTCCGGGAGAGATTCTCAAAACCAAGGTTGACATGATTCGAGTTCCTCTCAACATTTTGGAAATCCCGCTGAAACTTTGGACATTCTCGCGAAGGGTTCCCAATCCCCGACAAGACTGGTACCCTTTCACGTCCAAATCTCTCAAACTCCGGAAGAGATTCTCAAAACCGAGGTTGACATGTTTCGAGTTCCTCTCAACATTTTGGAAATCCCGCTGAAACTTTGGACATTCTCGCGAAGGGTTCCCAATCCCCGACAAGACTGGTACCCTTTCACGTCCAAATCTCTCAAACTCCGGGAGAGATTCTCAAAACCGAGGTTGACATGTTTCGAGTTCCTCTCAACACTTTGGAAATCCCGCTGAAACTTTGGACATTCTCGCGAAGGGTTCCCAATCCCCGACAAGACTGGTACCCTTTCACGTCCAAATCTCTCAAACTCCGGGAGAGATTCCCAAAACCGAGGTTGACATGTTTCGAGTTCCTCTCAACATTTTGGAAATCCCGCTGAAACTTTGGACATTCTCGCGAAGGGTTCCCAATCCCCGACAAGACTGGTACCCTTTCACGTCCAAATCTCTCAAACTCCGGGAGAGATTCTCAAAACCGAGGTTGACATGTTTCGAGTTCCTCTCAACATTTTGGAAATCCCGCTGAAACTTTGGACATTCTGGCGAAGGGTTCCCAATCCCCGACAAGACTGGTACCCTTTCACGTCCAAATCTCTCAAACTCCGGGAGAGATTCTCAAAACCAAGGTTGACATGTTTCGAGTTCCTCTCAACATTTTGGAAATCCCGCTGAAACTTTGGACATTCTCGCGAAGGGTTCCCAATCCCCGACAAGACTGGTACCCTTTCACGTCCAAATCTCTCAAATTCCGGGAGAGATTCTCAAAACCAAGGTTGACATGTTTCGAGTTCCTTTCAACATTTTGGAAATCCCACTGAAACTTTAGACATTCTCGCGAAGGGTTCCCAATCCCCGACAAGACTGGTACCCTTTCACGTCCAAATCTCTCAAACTCCGGGAGAGATTCTCAAAACCAAGGTTGACATGTTTCGAGTTCCTCTCAACATTTTGGAAATCCTGCTGAAACTTTGGACATTCTCGCGAAGGGTTCCCAATCCCCGACAAGACTGGTACCCTTTCACGTCCAAATCTCTCAAACTCCGGGAGAGATTCTCAAAACCGAGGTTGACATGTTTCGAGTTCCTCTCAACATTTTGGAAATCCCGCTGAAACTTTGGACATTCTCGCGAAGGGTTCCCAATCCCCGACAAGACTGGTACCCTTTCACGTCCAAATCTCTCAAACTCCGGGAGAGATTCTCAAAACCAAGGTTGACATGATTCGAGTTCCTCTCAACATTTTGGAAATCCCGCTGAAACTTTGCACATTCTCGCGAAGGGTTCCCAATCCCCGACAAGACTGGTACCCTTTCACGTCCAAATCTCTCAAACTCCGGGAGAGATTCTCAAAACCAAGGTTGACATGTTTCGAGTTCCTCTCAACATTTTGGAAATCCCGCTGAAACTTTGGACATTCTCGCGAAGGGTTCCCAATCCCCGACAAGACTGTTACCCTTTCACGTCCAAATCTCTCAAACTCCGGGAGAGATTCTCAAAACCAAGGTTGACATGTTTCGAGTTCCTCTCAACATTTTGGAAATCCCGCTGAAACTTTGGACATTCTCGCGAAGGGTTCCCAATCCCCGACAAGACTGGTACCCTTTCACGTCCAAATCTCTCAAACTCCGGGAGAGATTCTCAAAACCGAGGTTGACATGTTTCGAGTTCCTCTCAACATTTTGGAAATCCCGCTGAAACTTTGGACATTCTCGCGAAGGGTTCCCAATCCCCGACAAGACTGGTACCCTTTCACGTCCAAATCTCTCAAACTCCGGGAGAGATTCTCAAAACCAAGGTTGACATGTTTCGAGTTCCTCTCAACATTTTGGAAATCCCGCTGAAACTTTGGACATTCTCGCGAAGGGTTCCCAATCCCCGACAAGACTGGTACCCTTTCACGTCCAAATCTCTCAAACTCTGGTAGAGATTCTCAAAACCGAGGTTGACATGTTTCGAGTTCCTCTCAACACTTTGGAAATCCCGCTGAAACTTTGGACATTCTCGCGAAGGGTTCCCAATCCCCGACAAGACTGGTACCCTTTCACGTCCAAATCTCTCAAACTCCGGGAGAGATTCTCAAAACCAAGGTTCACATGTTTCGAGTTCCTCTCAACATTTTGGAAATCCCGCTGAAACTTTGGACATTCTCGCGAAGGGTTCCCAATCCCCGACAAGACTGGTACCCTTTCACGTCCAAATCTCTCAAACTCCGGGAGAGATTCTCAAAACCGAGGTTGACATGTTTCGAGTTCCTCTCAACATTTTGGAAATCCCGCTGAAACTTTGGACATTCTGGCGAAGGGTTCCCAATCCCCGACAAGACTGGTACCCTTTCACGTCCAAATCTCTCAAACTCCGGGAGAGATTCTCAAAACCAAGGTTGACATGTTTCGAGTTCCTCTCAACATTTTGGAAATCCCGCTGAAACTTTGGACATTCTCGCGAAGGGTTCCCAATCCCCGACAAGACTGGTACCCTTTCACGTCCAAATCTCTCAAATTCCGGGAGAGATTCTCAAAACCAAGGTTGACATGTTTCGAGTTCCTTTCAACATTTTGGAAATCCCACTGAAACTTTAGACATTCTCGCGAAGGGTTCCCAATCCCCGACAAGACTGGTACCCTTTCACGTCCAAATCTCTCAAACTCCGGGAGAGATTCTCAAAACCAAGGTTGACATGTTTCGAGTTCCTCTCAACATTTTGGAAATCCTGCTGAAACTTTGGACATTCTCGCGAAGGGTTCCCAATCCCCGACAAGACTGGTACCCTTTCACGTCCAAATCTCTCAAACTCCGGGAGAGATTCTCAAAACCGAGGTTGACATGTTTCGAGTTCCTCTCAACATTTTGGAAATCCCGCTGAAACTTTGGACATTCTCGCGAAGGGTTCCCAATCCCCGACAAGACTGGTACCCTTTCACGTCCAAATCTCTCAAACTCCGGGAGAGATTCCCAAAACCGAGGTTGACATGATTCGAGTTCCTCTCAACATTTTGGAAATCCCGCTGAAACTTTGGACATTCTCGCGAAGGGTTCCCAATCCCCGACAAGACTGGTACCCTTTCACGTCCAAATCTCTCAAACTCCGGGAGAGATTCTCAAAACCAAGGTTGACATGATTCGAGTTCCTCTCAACATTTTGGAAATCCCGCTGAAACTTTGCACATTCTCGCGAAGGGTTCCCAATCCCCGACAAGACTGGTACCCTTTCACGTCCAAATCTCTCAAACTCCGGGAGAGATTCTCAAAACCGAGGTTGACATGTTTCGAGTTCCTCTCAACATTTTGGAAATCCCGCTGAAACTTTGGACATTCTCGCGAAGGGTTCCCAATCCCCGACAAGACTGTTACCCTTTCACGTCCAAATCTCTCAAACTCCGGGAGAGATTCTCAAAACCAAGGTTGACATGTTTCGAGTTCCTCTCAACATTTTGGAAATCCCGCTGAAACTTTGGACATTCTCGCGAAGGGTTCCCAATCCCCGACAAGACTGGTACCCTTTCACGTCCAAATCTCTCAAACTCCGGGAGAGATTCTCAAAACCGAGGTTGACATGTTTCGAGTTCCTCTCAACATTTTGGAAATCCCGCTGAAACTTTGGACATTCTGGCGAAGGGTTCCCAATCCCCGACAAGACTGGTACCCTTTCACGTCCAAATCTCTCAAACTCCGGGAGAGATTCTCAAAATCAAGGTTGACATGTTTCGAGTTCCTCTCAACATTTTGGAAATCCCGCTGAAAATTTGGACATTCTCGCGAAGGGTTCCCAATCCCCGACAAGACTGGTACCCTTTCACGTCCAAATCTCTCAAACTCCGGGAGAGATTCTCAAAACCAAGGTTCACATGTTTCGAGTTCCTCTCAACATTTTGGAAATCCTGCTGAAACTTTGGACATTCTCGCGAAGGGTTCCCAATCCCCGACAAGACTGGTACCCTTTCACGTCCAAATCTCTCAAACTCCGGGAGAGATTCTCAAAACCAAAGTTGACATGTTTCGAGTTCCTCTCAACATTTTGGAAATCCCGCCGAAACTTTGGACACTCTGGCAAAGGGTTCCCAATCCCCAACAAGACTGGTACCCTTTCACGTCCAAATCTCTCAAACTCCGGGAGAGATTCTCAAAACCAAGGTTGACATGTTTCGAGTTCCTCTCAACATTTTGGAAATCCCGCTGAAACTTTGGACATTCTCGCGAAGGGTTCCCAATCCCCGACAAGACTGGTACCCTTTCACGTCCAAATCTCTCAAACTCCGGGAGAGATTCTCAAAACCGAGGTTGACATGTTTTGAGTTCCTTTCAACATTTTGGAAATCCTGCTGAAACTTTGAACATTCTCCCGAAGGGTTCCCAATCCCCGACAAGACTGGTACCCTTTCACGTCCAAATCTCTCAAACTCCGGGAGAGATTCTCAAAACCAAGGTTGACATGTTTCGAGTTCCTCTCAACATTTTGGAAATCCCGCTGAAACTTTGGACATTCTGGCGAAGGGTTCCCAATCCCCGACAAGACTGGTACCCTTTCACGTCCAAATCTCTCAAACTCCGGGAGAGATTCTCAAAACCGAGGTTGACATGTTTCGAGTTCCTCTCAACATTTTGGAAATCCCGCTGAAACTTTGGACATTCTCGCGAAGGGTTCCCAATCCCCGACAAGACTGGTACCCTTTCACATCCAAATCTCTCAAACTCCGGGAGAGATTCTCAAAACCGAGGTTGACATGTTTCGAGTTCCTCTCAACATTTTGGAAATCCCGCTGAAACTTTGGACATTCTCGTGAAGGGTTCCCAATCCCCGACAAGACTGGTACCCTTTCACGTCCAAATCTCTCAAAGTCCGGGAGAGATTCTCAAAACCGAGGTTGACATGTTTCGAGTTCCTCTCAACATTTTGGAAATCCCGCTGAAACTTTGGACATTCTCGCGAAGGGTTCCCAATCCCCGACAAGACTGGTACCCTTTCACGTCCAAATCTCTCAAACTCCGGGAGAGATTCTCAAAACCAAGGTTGACATGATTCGAGTTCCTCTCAACATTTTGGAAATCCCGCTGAAACTTTGGACATTCTCGCGAAGGGTTCCCAATCCCCGACAAGACTGGTACCCTTTCACGTCCAAATCTCTCAAACTCCGGGAGAGATTCTCAAAACCAAGGTTCACATGATTCGAGTTCCTCTCAACATTTTGGAAATCCCGCTGAAACTTTGCACATTCTGGCGAAGGGTTCCCAATCCCAGACAAGACTGGTACCCTTTCACGTCCAAATCTCTCAAACTCCGGGATAGATTCTCAAAACCAAGGTTGACATGTTTCGAGTTCCTCTCAACATTTTGGAAATCCCGCTGAAACTTTGGACATTCTCGCGAAGGGTTCCCAATCCCCGACAAGACTGGTACCCTTTCACGTCCAAATCTCTCAAACTCCGGGAGAGATTCTCAAAACCGAGGTTGACATGTTTCGAGTTCCTCTCAACATTTTGGAAATCCCGCTGAAACTTTGGACATTCTGGCGAAGGGTTCCCAATCCCCGACAAGACTGGTACCCTTTCACGTCCAAATCTCTCAAACTCCGGGAGAGATTCTCAAAACCGAGGTTGACATGTTTCGAGTTCCTCTCAACATTTTGGAAATCCCGCTGAAACTTTGGACATTCTGGCGAAGGGTTCCCAATCCCCGACAAGACTGGTACCCTTTCACGTCCAAATCTCTCAAACTCCGGGAGAGATTCTCAAAACCAAGGTTGACATGATTCGAGTTCCTCTCAACATTTTGGAAATCCCGCTGAAACTTTGGACATTCTCGCGAAGGGTTCCCAATCCCCGACAAGACTGGTACCCTTTCACGTCCAAATCTCTCAAACTCCGGGAGAGATTCTCAAAACCAAGGTTGACATGTTTCGAGTTCCTCTCAACATTTTGGAAATCCCGCTGAAACTTTGGACATTCTGGCGAAGGGTTCCCAATCCCCGACAAGACTGGTACCCTTTCACGTCCAACTCTCTCAAACTCCGGGAGAGATTCTCAAAACCAAGGTTGACATGTTTCGAGTTCCTCTCAACATTTTGGAAATCCCACTGAAACTTTGGACATTCTCGCGAAGGGTTCCCAATCCCCGACAAGACTGGTACCCTTTCACGTCCAAATCTCTCAAACTCCGGGAGAGATTCTCAAAACCAAGGTTGACATGATTCGAGTTCCTCTCAACATTTTGGAAATCCCGCTGAAACTTTGGACATTCTCGCGAAGGGTTCCCAATCCCCGACAAGACTGGTACCCTTTCACGTCCAAATCTCTCAAACTCCGGGAGAGATTCTCAAAACCAAGGTTGACATGTTTCGAGTTCCTCTCAACATTTTGGAAATCCCGCTGAAACTTTGGACATTCTGGCGAAGGGTTCCCAATCCCCGACAAGACTGGTACCCTTTCACGTCCAAATCTCTCAAACTCCGGGAGAGATTCTCAAAACCAAGGTTGACATGTTTCGAGTTCCTCTCAACATTTTGGAAATCCCGCTGAAAATTTGGACATTCTCGCGAAGGGTTCCCAATCCCCGACAAGACTGGTACCCTTTCACGTCCAAATCTCTCAAATTCCGGGAGAGATTCTCAAAACCAAGGTTCACATGTTTCGAGTTCCTCTCAACATTTTGGAAATCCCACTGAAACTTTGGACATTCTCGCGAAGGGTTCCCAATCCCCGACAAGACTGGTACCCTTTCACGTCCAAATCTCTCAAACTCCGGGAGAGATTCTCAAAACCAAGGTTGACATGTTTCGAGTTCCTCTCAACATTTTGGAAATCCCGCTGAAACTTTGGACATTCTCGCGAAGGGTTCCCAATCCCCGACAAGACTGGTACCCTTTCACGTCCAAATCTCTCAAACTCCGGGAGAGATTCTCAAAACCAAGGTTGACATGATTCGAGTTCCTCTCAACATTTTGGAAATCCCGCTGAAACTTTGCACATTCTGGCGAAGGGTTCCCAATCCCCGACAAGACTGGTACCCTTTCACGTCAAAATCTCTCAAACTCCGGGAGAGATTCTCAAAACCAAGGTTGACATGTTTCGAGTTCCTCTCAACAGTTTGGAAATCCCGCTGAAACTTTGGACATTCTCGCGAAGGGTTCCCAATCCCCGACAAGACTGGTACCCTTTCACGTCCAAATCTCTCAAACTCCGGGAGAGATTCTCAAAACCAAGGTTGACATGTTTCGAGTTCCTCTCAACATTTTGGAAATCCCGCTGAAACTTTGGACATTCTCGCGAAGGGTTCCCAATCCCCGACAAGACTGGTACCCTTTCACGTCCAAATCTCTCAAACTCCGGGAGAGATTCTCAAAACCAAGGTTGACATGTTTCGAGTTCCTCTCAACATTTTGGAAATCCCGCTGAAACTTTGGACATTCTCGCGAAGGGTTCCCAATCCCCGACAAGACTGGTACCCTTTCACGTCCAAATCTCTCAAACTCCGGGAGAGATTCTCAAAACCAAGGTTGACATGTTTCGAGTTCCTCTCAACATTTTGGAAATCCCGCTGAAACGTTGGACATTCTGGCGAAGGGTTCCCAATCCCCGACAAGACTGGTACCCTTTCACGTCCAAATCTCTCAAACTCCGGGAGAGATTCTCAAAACCGAGGTTGACATGTTTCGAGTTCCTCTCAACATTTTGGAAATCCCGCTGAAACTTTGGACATTCTCGCGAAGGGTTCCCAATCCCCGACAAGACTGGTACCCTTTCACGTCCAAATCTCTCAAACTCCGGGAGAGATTCTCAAAACCGAGGTTGACATGTTTCGAGTTCCTCTCAACATTTTGGAAATCCCGCTGAAACTTTGGACATTCTGGCGAAGGGTTCCCAATCCCCGACAAGACTGGTACCCTTTCACGTCCAAATCTCTCAAACTCCGGGAGAGATTCTCAAAACCGAGGTTGACATGTTTCGAGTTCCTCTCAACATTTTGGAAATCCCGCTGAAACTTTGGACATTCTCGCGAAGGATTCCCAATCCCCGACAAGACTGGTACCCTTTCACGTCCAAATCTCTCAAACTCCGGGAGAGATTCTCAAAACCGAGGTTGACATGTTCGAGTTCCTCTCAACATTTTGGAAATCCCGCTGAAACTTTGGACATTCTGGCGAAGGGTTCCCAATCCCCGACAAGACTGGTACCCTTTCACGTCCAAATCTCTCAAACTCCGGGAGAGATTCTCAAAACCGAGGTTGACATGTTTCGAGTTCCTCTCAACATTTTGGAAATCCCGCTGAAACTTTGGACATTCTCGCGAAGGGTTCCCAATCCCCGACAAGACTGGTACCCTTTCACGTCCAAATCTCTCAAACTCCGGGAGAGATTCTCAAAACCAAGGTTGACATGATTCGAGTTCCTCTCAACATTTTGGAAATCCCGCTGAAACTTTGGACATTCTCGCGAAGGGTTCCCAATCCCCGACAAGACTGGTACCCTTTCACGTCCAAATCTCTCAAACTCCGGGAGAGATTCTCAAAACCAAGGTTGACATGTTTCGAGTTCCTCTCAACATTTTGGAAATCCCGCTGAAACTTTGGACATTCTGGCGAAGGGTTCCCAATCCCCGACAAGACTGGTACCCTTTCACGTCCAACTCTCTCAAACTCCGGGAGAGATTCTCAAAACCAAGGTTGACATGTTTCGAGTTCCTCTCAACATTTTGGAAATCCCGCTGAAACTTTGGACATTCTCGCGAAGGGTTCCCAATCCCCGACAAGACTGGTACCCTTTCACGTCCAAATCTCTCAAACTCCGGGAGAGATTCTCAAAACCGAGGTTGACATGTTTCGAGTTCCTCTCAACATTTTGGAAATCCCGCTGAAACTTTGGACATTCTCGCGAAGGGTTCCCAATCCCCGACAAGACTGGTACCCTTTCACGTCCAAATCTCTCAAACTCCGGGAGAGATTCTCAAAACCAAGGTTGACATGTTTCGAGTTCCTCTCAACATTTTGGAAATCCCGCTGAAACTTTGGACATTCTCGCGAAGGGTTCCCAATCCCCGACAAGACTGGTACCCTTTCACGTCCAAATCTCTCAAACTCCGGGAGAGATTCTCAAAACCAAGGTTGACATGTTTCGAGTTCCTCTCAACATTTTGGAAATCCCGCTGAAACGTTGGACATTCTGGCGAAGGGTTCCCAATCCCCGACAAGACTGGTACCCTTTCACGTCCAAATCTCTCAAACTCCGGGAGAGATTCTCAAAACCGAGGTTGACATGTTTCGAGTTCCTCTCAACATTTTGGAAATCCCGCTGAAACTTTGGACATTCTCGCGAAGGGTTCCCAATCCCCGACAAGACTGGTACCCTTTCACGTCCAAATCTCTCAAACTCCGGGAGAGATTCTCAAAACCGAGGTTGACATGTTTCGAGTTCCTCTCAACATTTTGGAAATCCCGCTGAAACTTTGGACATTCTGGCGAAGGGTTCCCAATCCCCGACAAGACTGGTACCCTTTCACGTCCAAATCTCTCAAACTCCGGGAGAGATTCTCAAAACCGAGGTTGACATGTTTCGAGTTCCTCTCAACATTTTGGAAATCCCGCTGAAACTTTGGACATTCTCGCGAAGGATTCCCAATCCCCGACAAGACTGGTACCCTTTCACGTCCAAATCTCTCAAACTCCGGGAGAGATTCTCAAAACCGAGGTTGACATGTTCGAGTTCCTCTCAACATTTTGGAAATCCCGCTGAAACTTTGGACATTCTGGCGAAGGGTTCCCAATCCCCGACAAGACTGGTACCCTTTCACGTCCAAATCTCTCAAACTCCGGGAGAGATTCTCAAAACCAAGGTTGACATGTTTCGAGTTCCTCTCAACATTTTGGAAATCCCGCTGAAACTTTGGACATTCTCGCGAAGGGTTCCCAATCCCCGACAAGACTGGTACCCTTTCACGTCCAAATCTCTCAAACTCCGGGAGAGATTCTCAAAACCAAGGTTGACATGATTCGAGTTCCTCTCAACATTTTGGAAATCCCGCTGAAACTTTGCACATTCTCGCGAAGGGTTCCCAATCCCCGACAAGACTGGTACCCTTTCACGTCCAAATCTCTCAAACTCCGGGAGAGATTCTCAAAACCAAGGTTGACATGTTTCGAGTTCCTCTCAACATTTTGGAAATCCCGCTGAAACTTTGGACATTCTCGCGAAGGGTTCCCAATCCCCGACAAGACTGTTACCCTTTCACGTCCAAATCTCTCAAACTCCGGGAGAGATTCTCAAAACCAAGGTTGACATGTTTCGAGTTCCTCTCAACATTTTGGAAATCCCGCTGAAACTTTGGACATTCTCGCGAAGGGTTCCCAATCCCCGACAAGACTGGTACCCTTTCACGTCCAAATCTCTCAAACTCCGGGAGAGATTCTCAAAACCAAGGTTGACATGTTTCGAGTTCCTCTCAACATTTTGGAAATCCCGCTGAAACTTTGGACATTCTGGCGAAGGGTTCCCAATCCCCGACAAGACTGGTACCCTTTCACGTCCAAATCTCTCAAACTCCGGGAGAGATTCTCAAAATCAAGGTTGACATGTTTCGAGTTCCTCTCAACATTTTGGAAATCCCGCTGAAAATTTGGACATTCTCGCGAAGGGTTCCCAATCCCCGACAAGACTGGTACCCTTTCACGTCCAAATCTCTCAAACTCCGGGAGAGATTCTCAAAACCAAGGTTCACATGTTTCGAGTTCCTCTCAACATTTTGGAAATCCTGCTGAAACTTTGGACATTCTCGCGAAGGGTTCCCAATCCCCGACAAGACTGGTACCCTTTCACGTCCAAATCTCTCAAACTCCGGGAGAGATTCTCAAAACCAAAGTTGACATGTTTCGAGTTCCTCTCAACATTTTGGAAATCCCGCCGAAACTTTGGACACTCTGGCAAAGGGTTCCCAATCCCCAACAAGACTGGTACCCTTTCACGTCCAAATCTCTCAAACTCCGGGAGAGATTCTCAAAACCAAGGTTGACATGTTTCGAGTTCCTCTCAACATTTTGGAAATCCCGCTGAAACTTTGGACATTCTCGCGAAGGGTTCCCAATCCCCGACAAGACTGGTACCCTTTCACGTCCAAATCTCTCAAACTCCGGGAGAGATTCTCAAAACCGAGGTTGACATGTTTTGAGTTCCTTTCAACATTTTGGAAATCCTGCTGAAACTCTGAACATTCTCCCGAAGGGTTCCCAATCCCCGACAAGACTGGTACCCTTTCACGTCCAAATCTCTCAAACTCCGGGAGAGATTCTCAAAACCAAGGTTGACATGTTTCGAGTTCCTCTCAACATTTTGGAAATCCCGCTGAAACTTTGGACATTCTCGCGAAGGGTTCCCAATCCCCGACAAGACTGGTACCCTTTCACGTCCAAATCTCTCAAACTCCGGGAGAGATTCTCAAAACCGAGGTTGACATGTTTCGAGTTCCTCTCAACATTTTGGAAATCCCGCTGAAACTTTGGACATTCTCGCGAAGGGTTCCCAATCCCCGACAAGACTGGTACCCTTTCACATCCAAATCTCTCAAACTCCGGGAGAGATTCTCAAAACCGAGGTTGACATGTTTCAAGTTCCTCTCAACATTTTGGAAATCCCGCTGAAACTTTGGACATTCTCGTGAAGGGTTCCCAATCCCCGACAAGACTGGTACCCTTTCACGTCCAAATCTCTCAAAGTCCGGGAGAGATTCTCAAAACCGAGGTTGACATGTTTCGAGTTCCTCTCAACATTTTGGAAATCCCGCTGAAACTTTGGACATTCTCGCGAAGGGTTCCCAATCCCCGACAAGACTGGTACCCTTTCACGTCCAAATCTCTCAAACTCCGGGAGAGATTCTCAAAACCAAGGTTGACATGATTCGAGTTCCTCTCAACATTTTGGAAATCCCGCTGAAACTTTGGACATTCTCGCGAAGGGTTCCCAATCCCCGACAAGACTGGTACCCTTTCACGTCCAAATCTCTCAAACTCCGGGAGAGATTCTCAAAACCAAGGTTCACATGATTCGAGTTCCTCTCAACATTTTGGAAATCCCGCTGAAACTTTGCACATTCTGGCGAAGGGTTCCCAATCCCAGACAAGACTGGTACCCTTTCACGTCCAAATCTCTCAAACTCCAGGATAGATTCTCAAAACCAAGGTTGACATGTTTCGAGTTCCTCTCAACATTTTGGAAATCCCGCTGAAACTTTGGACATTCTCGCGAAGGGTTCCCAATCCCCGACAAGACTGGTACCCTTTCACGTCCAAATCTCTCAAACTCCGGGAGAGATTCTCAAAACCGAGGTTGACATGTTTCGAGTTCCTCTCAACATTTTGGAAATCCCGCTGAAACTTTGGACATTCTCGCGAAGGGTTCCCAATCCCCGACAAGACTGGTACCCTTTCACGTCCAAATCTCTCAAACTCCGGGAGAGATTCTCAAAACCGAGGTTGACATGTTTCGAGTTCCTCTCAACATTTTGGAAATCCCGCTGAAACTTTGGACATTCTCGCGAAGGGTTCCCAATCCCCGACAAGACTGGTACCCTTTCACGTCCAAATCTCTCAAACTCCGGGAGAGATTCTCAAAACCAAGGTTGACATGATTCGAGTTCCTCTCAACATTTTGGAAATCCCGCTGAAACTTTGGACATTCTCGCGAAGGGTTCCCAATCCCCGACAAGACTGGTACCCTTTCACGTCCAAATCTCTCAAACTCCGGGAGAGATTCTCAAAACCAAGGTTGACATGTTTCGAGTTCCTCTCAACATTTTGGAAATCCCGCTGAAACTTTGGACATTCTGGCGAAGGGTTCCCAATCCCCGACAAGACTGGTACCCTTTCACGTCCAACTCTCTCAAACTCCGGGAGAGATTCTCAAAACCAAGGTTGACATGTTTCGAGTTCCTCTCAACATTTTGGAAATCCCACTGAAACTTTGGACATTCTCGCGAAGGGTTCCCAATCCCCGACAAGACTGGTACCCTTTCACGTCCAAATCTCTCAAACTCCGGGAGAGATTCTCAAAACCAAGGTTGACATGATTCGAGTTCCTCTCAACATTTTGGAAATCCCGCTGAAA
Organism: Streptopelia decaocto; assembly: GCF_964273445.1. NCBI lineage: Eukaryota > Metazoa > Chordata > Aves > Columbiformes > Columbidae > Streptopelia > Streptopelia decaocto. The sequence continues at coordinate 676,397 of NW_028116776.1, forward strand.
CTTTGGACATTCTCGCGAAGGGTTCCCAATCCCCGACAAGACTGGTACCCTTTCACGTCCAAATCTCTCAAACTCCGGGAGAGATTCTCAAAACCAAGGTTGACATGTTTCGAGTTCCTCTCAACATTTTGGAAATCCCGCTGAAACTTTGGACATTCTGGCGAAGGGTTCCCAATCCCCGACAAGACTGGTACCCTTTCACGTCCAAATCTCTCAAACTCCGGGAGAGATTCTCAAAACCAAGGTTGACATGTTTCGAGTTCCTCTCAACATTTTGGAAATCCCGCTGAAAATTTGGACATTCTCGCGAAGGGTTCCCAATCCCCGACAAGACTGGTACCCTTTCACGTCCAAATCTCTCAAATTCCGGGAGAGATTCTCAAAACCAAGGTTCACATGTTTCGAGTTCCTCTCAACATTTTGGAAATCCCACTGAAACTTTGGACATTCTCGCGAAGGGTTCCCAATCCCCGACAAGACTGGTACCCTTTCACGTCCAAATCTCTCAAACTCCGGGAGAGATTCTCAAAACCAAGGTTGACATGTTTCGAGTTCCTCTCAACATTTTGGAAATCCCGCTGAAACTTTGGACATTCTCGCGAAGGGTTCCCAATCCCCGACAAGACTGGTACCCTTTCACGTCCAAATCTCTCAAACTCCGGGAGAGATTCTCAAAACCAAGGTTGACATGATTCGAGTTCCTCTCAACATTTTGGAAATCCCGCTGAAACTTTGCACATTCTGGCGAAGGGTTCCCAATCCCCGACAAGACTGGTACCCTTTCACGTCAAAATCTCTCAAACTCCGGGAGAGATTCTCAAAACCAAGGTTGACATGTTTCGAGTTCCTCTCAACAGTTTGGAAATCCCGCTGAAACTTTGGACATTCTCGCGAAGGGTTCCCAATCCCCGACAAGACTGGTACCCTTTCACGTCCAAATCTCTCAAACTCCGGGAGAGATTCTCAAAACCAAGGTTGACATGTTTCGAGTTCCTCTCAACATTTTGGAAATCCCGCTGAAACTTTGGACATTCTCGCGAAGGGTTCCCAATCCCCGACAAGACTGGTACCCTTTCACGTCCAAATCTCTCAAACTCCGGGAGAGATTCTCAAAACCAAGGTTGACATGTTTCGAGTTCCTCTCAACATTTTGGAAATCCCGCTGAAACTTTGGACATTCTCGCGAAGGGTTCCCAATCCCCGACAAGACTGGTACCCTTTCACGTCCAAATCTCTCAAACTCCGGGAGAGATTCTCAAAACCAAGGTTGACATGTTTCGAGTTCCTTTCAACATTTTGGAAATCCCGCTGAAACTTTGGACATTCTGGCGAAGGGTTCCCAATCCCCGACAAGACTGGTACCCTTTCACATCCAAATCTCTCAAACTCCGGGAGAGATTCTCAAAACCGAGGTTGACATGTTTCGAGTTCCTCTCAACATTTTGGAAATCCCGCTGAAACTTTGGACATTCTCGCGAAGGGTTCCTAATGCCCGACAAGACTGGTACCCTTTCACGTCCAAATTTCTCAAATCCGGGAGAGATTCTCAAAACCGAGATTGACATGTTTCGAGTTCCTTTCAACATTTTGGAAATCCCGCTGAAACTTTGGACATTCTCACGAAGGGTTCCCAATCCCCGACAAGACTGGTACCCTTTCACGTCCAAATCTCTCAAACTCCGGGAGAGATTCTCAAAACCGAGGGTGACATGTTTCGAGTTCCTCTCAACATTTTGGAAATCCCGCTGAAACTTTGGACATTCTCGCGAAGGGTTCCCAATCCCCGACAAGACTGGTACCCTTTCACGTCCAAATCTCTCAAACTCCGGGAGAGATTCTCAAAACCGAGGTTGACATGTTTCGAGTTCCTCTCAACATTTTGGAAATCCCGCTGAAACTTTGGACATTCTGGCGAAGGGTTCCCAATCCCCGACAAGACTGGTACCCTTTCACGTCCAAATCTCTCAAACTCCGGGAGAGATTCTCAAAACCGAGGTTGACATGTTTCGAGTTCCTCTCAACATTTTGGAAATCCCGCTGAAACTTTGGACATTCTCGTGAAGGGTTCCCAATCCCCGACAAGACTGGTACCCTTTCACGTCCAAATCTCTCAAACTCCGGGAGAGATTCTCAAAACCAAGGTTGACATGTTTCGAGTTCCTCTCAACATTTTGGAAATCCTGCTGAAACTTTGGACATTCTCGCGAAGGATTCCCAATCCCCGACAAGACTGGTACCCTTTCACGTCCAAATCTCTCAAACTCCGGGAGAGATTCTCAAAACCAAGGTTGACATGATTCGAGTTCCTCTCAACATTTTGGAAATCCCGCTGAAACTTTGGACATTCTCGCGAAGGGTTCCCAATCCCCGACAAGACTGGTACCCTTTCACGTCCAAATCTCTCAAACTCCGGGAGAGATTCTCAAAACCAAGGTTGACATGTTTCGAGTTCCTCTCAACATTTTGGAAATCCCGCTGAAACTTTGGACATTCTGGCGAAGGGTTCCCAATCCCCGACAAGACTGGTACCCTTTAACGTCCAAATCTCTCAAACTCCGGGAGAGATTCTCAAAACCAAGGTTGACATGTTACGAGTTCCTCTCAACATTTTGGAAATCCCGCTGAAACTTTGGACATTCTCGCGAAGGGTTCCCAATCCCCGACAAGACTGGTACCCTTTCACGTCCAAATCTCTCAAACTCCGGGAGAGATTCTCAAAACCAAGGTTGACATGTTTCGAGTTCCTCTCAACATTTTGGAAATCCCGCTGAAACTTTGGACATTCTCGCGAAGGGTTCCCAATCCCCGACAAGACTGGTACCCTTTCACGTCCAAATCTCTCAAACTCCGGGAGAGATTCTCAAAACCGAGGCTGACATGTTTCGAGTTCCTCTCAACATTTTGGAAATCCCGCTGAAACTTTGGACATTCTCGCGAAGGGTTCCCAATCCCCGACAAGACTGGTACCCTTTCACGTCCAAATCTCTCAAACTCCGGGAGAGATGCTCAAAACCAAGGTTGACATGTTTCGAGTTCCTCTCAACATTTTGGAAATCCCGCTGAAACTTTGGACATTCTCGCGAAGGGTTCCCAATCCCCGACAAGACTGGTACCCTTTCACGTCCAAATCTCTCAAACTCCAGGAGAGATTCTCAAAACCAAGGTTGACATGTTTCGAGTTCCTCTCAACATTTTGGAAATCCCGCTGAAACGTTGGACATTCTGGCGAAGGGTTCCCAATCCCCGACAAGACTGGTACCCTTTCACGTCCAAATCTCTCAAACTCCGGGAGAGATTCTCAAAACCGAGGCTGATATGTTTCGAGTTCCTCTCAACATTTTGGAAATCCCGCTGAAACTTTGGACATTCTCGCGAAGGGTTCCCAATCCCCGACAAGACTGGTACCCTTTCACGTCCAAATCTCTCAAACTCCGGGAGAGATTCTCAAAACCAAGGTTGACATGTTTCGAGTTCCTCTCAACATTTTGGAAATCCCGCTGAAACTTTGGACATTCTGGCGAAGGGTTCCCAATCCCCGACAAGACTGGTACCCTTTCACGTCCAAATCTCTCAAACTCCGGGAGAGATTCTCAAAACCGAGGTTGACATGTTTCGAGTTCCTCTCAACATTTTGGAAATCCAGCTGAAACTTTGGACATTCTCGCGAAGGATTCCCAATCCCCGACAAGACTGGTACCCTTTCACGTCCAAATCTCTCAAACTCCGGGAGAGATTCTCAAAACCGAGGTTGACATGTTTCGAGTTCCTCTCAACATTTTGGAAATCCCGCTGAAACTTTGGACATTCTGGCGAAGGGTTCCCAATCCCCGACAAGACTGGTACCCTTTCACGTCCAAATCTCTCAAACTCCGGGAGAGATTCTCAAAACCGAGGTTGACATGTTTCGAGTTCCTCTCAACATTTTGGAAATCCCGCTGAAACTTTGGACATTCTGGCGAAGGGTTCCCAATCCCCGACAAGACTGGTACCCTTTCACGTCCAAATCTCTCAAACTCCGGGAGAGATTCTCAAAACCGAGGTTGACATGTTTCGAGTTCCTCTCAACATTTTGGAAATCCCGCTGAAACTTTGGACATTCTCGCGAAGGGTTCCCAATCCCCGACAAGACTGGTACCCTTTCACGTCCAAATCTCTCAAACTCCGGGAGAGATTCTCAAAACCGAGGTTGACATGTTTCGAGTTCCTCTCAACATTTTGGAAATCCCGCTGAAACTTTGGACATTCTCGCGAAGGGTTCCCAATCCCCGACAAGACTGGTACCCTTTCACGTCCAAATCTCTCAAACTCCGGGAGAGATTCTCAAAACCGAGGTTGACATGTTTCGAGTTCCTCTCAACATTTTGGAAATCCCGCTGAAACTTTGGACATTCTCGCGAAGGGTTCCCAATCCCCGACAAGACTGGTACCCTTTCACGTCCAAATCTCTCAAACTCCGGGAGAGATTCTCAAAACCAAGGTTGACATGTTTCGAGTTCCTCTCAACATTTTGGAAATCCCGCTGAAACTTTGGACATTCTCGTGAAGGGTTCCCAATCCCCGACAAGACTGGTACCCTTTCACGTCCAAATCTCTCAAACTCCGGGAGAGATTCTCAAAACCGAGGTTGACATGTTTCGAGTTCATTTCAACATTTTGGAAATCCCGCTGAAACTTTGGACATTCTCGCGAAGGGTTCCTAATCCCCGACAAGACTGGTACGCTTTCACGTCCAAATCTCTCAAATTCCGGGAGAGATTCTCAAAACCAAGGTTGACATGTTTCGAGTTCCTTTCAACATTTTGGAAATCCCGCTGAAACTTTGGACATTCTGGCGAAGGGTTCCCAATCCCCGACAAGACTGGTACCCTTTCACATCCAAATCTCTCAAACTCCGGGAGAGATTCTCAAAACCGAGGTTGACATGTTTCGAGTTCCTCTCAACATTTTGGAAATCCCGCTGAAACTTTGGACATTCTCGCGAAGGGTTCCTAATGCCCGACAAGACTGGTACCCTTTCACGTCCAAATCTCTCAAATTCCGGGAGAGATTCTCAAAACCGAGGTTGACATGTTTCGAGTTCCTTTCAACATTTTGGAAATCCCGCTGAAACTTTGGACATTCTGGCGAAGGGTTCCCAATCCCCGACAAGACTGGTACCCTTTCACGTCCAAATCTCTCAAACTCCGGGAGAGATTCTCAAAACCGAGGTTGACATGTTTCGAGTTCCTCTCAACATTTTGGAAATCCCGCTGAAACTTTGGACATTCTCGCGAAGGGTTCCCAATCCCCGACAAGACTGGTACCCTTTCACGTCCAAATCTCTCAAAATCCGGGAGAGATTCTCAAAACCGAGGTTGACATGTTTCGAGTTCCTCTCAACATTTTGGAAATCCCGCTGAAACTTTGGACATTCTGGCGAAGTGTTCCCAATCCCCGACAAGACTGGTACCCTTTCACGTCCAAATCTCTCAAACTCCGGGAGAGATTCTCAAAACCGAGGTTGACATGTTTCGAGTTCCTCTCAACATTTTAGAAATCCCGCTGAAACTTTGGACATTCTCGTGAAGGGTTCCCAATCCCCGACAAGACTGGTACCCTTTCACGTCCAAATCTCTCAAACTCCGGGAGAGATTCTCAAAACCGAGGTTGACATGTTTCGAGTTCCTCTCAACATTTTGGAAATCCCGCTGAAACTTTGGACATTCTCGCGAAGGGTTCCCAATCCCCGACAAGACTGGTACCCTTTCACGTCCAAATCTCTCAAACTCCGGGAGAGATTCTCAAAACCAAGGTTGACATGATTCGAGTTCCTCTCAACATTTTGGAAATCCCGCTGAAACTTTGGACATTCTCGCGAAGGGTTCCCAATCCCCGACAAGACTGGTACCCTTTCACGTCCAAATCTCTCAAACTCCGGGAGAGATTCTCAAAACCAAGGTTGACATGTTTCGAGTTCCTCTCAACATTTTGGAAATCCCGCTGAAACTTTGGACATTCTGGCGAAGGGTTCCCAATCCCCGACAAGACTGGTACCCTTTCACGTCCAAATCTCTCAAACTCCGGGAGAGATTCTCAAAACCAAGGTTGACATGTTTCGAGTTCCTCTCAACATTTTGGAAATCCCGCTGAAACTTTGGACATTCTGGTGAAGGGTTCCCAATCCCCGACAAGACTGGTACCCTTTCACGTCCAAATCTCTCAAACTCCGGGAGAGATTCTCAAAACCAAGGTTGACATGTTTCGAGTTCCTCTCAACATTTTGGAAATCCCGCTGAAACTTTGGACATTCTCGCGAAGGGTTCCCAATCCCCGACAAAACTGGTACCCTTTCACGTCCAAATCTCTCAAACTCCGGGAGAGATTCTCAAAACCGAGGTTGACATGATTCGAGTTCCTCTCAACATTTTGGAAATCCCGCTGAAACTTTGGACATTCTGGCGAAGGGTTCCCAATCCCCGACAAGACTGGTACCCTTTCACGTCCAAATCTCTCAAACTCCGGGAGAGATTCTCAAAAACAAGGTTGACATGATTCGAGTTCCTCTCAACATTTTGGAAATCCCGCTGAAACTTTGGACATTCTCGCGAAGGGTTCCCAATCCCCGACAAGACTGGTACCCTTTCACGTCCAAATCTCTCAAACTCCGGGAGAGATTCTCAAAACCAAGGTTGACATGTTTCGAGTTCCTCTCAACATTTTGGAAATCCCGCTGAAACTTTGGACATTCTGGCGAAGGGTTCCCAATCCCCGACAAGACTGGTACCCTTTCACGTCCAAATCTCTCAAACTCCGGGAGAGATTCTCAAAACCGAGGTTGACATGTTTCGAGTTCCTCTCAACATTTTGGAAATCCCGCTGAAACTTTGGACATTCTCGCGAAGGGTTCCCAATCCCCGACAAGACTGGTACCCTTTCACGTCCAAATCTCTCAAACTCCGGGAGAGATTCTCAAAACCGAGGTTGACATGTTTCGAGTTCCTCTCAACATTTTGGAAATCCCGCTGAAACTTTGGACATTCTCGCGAAGGGTTCCCAATCCCCGACAAGACTGGTACCCTTTCACGTCCAAATCTCTCAAACTCCGGGAGAGATTCTCAAAACCGAGGTTGACATGTTTCGAGTTCCTCTCAACATTTTGGAAATCCCGCTGAAACTTTGGACATTCTCGCGAAGGGTTCCCAATCCCCGACAAGACTGGTACCCTTTCACGTCCAAATCTCTCAAACTCCGGGAGAGATTCTCAAAACCAAGGTTGACATGTTTCGAGTTCCTCTCAACATTTTGGAAATCCCGCTGAAACTTTGGACATTCTCGTGAAGGGTTCCCAATCCCCGACAAGACTGGTACCCTTTCACGTCCAAATCTCTCAAACTCCGGGAGAGATTCTCAAAACCGAGGTTGACATGTTTCGAGTTCATTTCAACATTTTGGAAATCCCGCTGAAACTTTGGACATTCTCGCGAAGGGTTCCTAATCCCCGACAAGACTGGTACGCTTTCACGTCCAAATCTCTCAAATTCCGGGAGAGATTCTCAAAACCAAGGTTGACATGTTTCGAGTTCCTTTCAACATTTTGGAAATCCCGCTGAAACTTTGGACATTCTGGCGAAGGGTTCCCAATCCCCGACAAGACTGGTACCCTTTCACATCCAAATCTCTCAAACTCCGGGAGAGATTCTCAAAACCGAGGTTGACATGTTTCGAGTTCCTCTCAACATTTTGGAAATCCCGCTGAAACTTTGGACATTCTCGCGAAGGGTTCCTAATGCCCGACAAGACTGGTACCCTTTCACGTCCAAATCTCTCAAATTCCGGGAGAGATTCTCAAAACCGAGGTTGACATGTTTCGAGTTCCTTTCAACATTTTGGAAATCCCGCTGAAACTTTGGACATTCTGGCGAAGGGTTCCCAATCCCCGACAAGACTGGTACCCCTTCACGTCCAAATCTCTCAAACTCCGGGAGAGATTCTCAAAACCGAGGTTGACATGTTTCGAGTTCCTCTCAACATTTTGGAAATCCCGCTGAAACTTTGGACATTCTCGCGAAGGGTTCCCAATCCCCGACAAGACTGGTACCCTTTCACGTCCAAATCTCTCAAAATCCGGGAGAGATTCTCAAAACCGAGGTTGACATGTTTCGAGTTCCTCTCAACATTTTGGAAATCCCGCTGAAACTTTGGACATTCTGGCGAAGTGTTCCCAATCCCCGACAAGACTGGTACCCTTTCACGTCCAAATCTCTCAAACTCCGGGAGAGATTCTCAAAACCGAGGTTGACATGTTTCGAGTTCCTCTCAACATTTTAGAAATCCCGCTGAAACTTTGGACATTCTCGTGAAGGGTTCCCAATCCCCGACAAGACTGGTACCCTTTCACGTCCAAATCTCTCAAACTCCGGGAGAGATTCTCAAAACCGAGGTTGACATGTTTCGAGTTCCTCTCAACATTTTGGAAATCCCGCTGAAACTTTGGACATTCTCGCGAAGGGTTCCCAATCCCCGACAAGACTGGTACCCTTTCACGTCCAAATCTCTCAAACTCCGGGAGAGATTCTCAAAACCAAGGTTGACATGATTCGAGTTCCTCTCAACATTTTGGAAATCCCGCTGAAACTTTGGACATTCTCGCGAAGGGTTCCCAATCCCCGACAAGACTGGTACCCTTTCACGTCCAAATCTCTCAAACTCCGGGAGAGATTCTCAAAACCAAGGTTGACATGTTTCGAGTTCCTCTCAACATTTTGGAAATCCCGCTGAAACTTTGGACATTCTGGCGAAGGGTTCCCAATCCCCGACAAGACTGGTACCCTTTCACGTCCAAATCTCTCAAACTCCGGGAGAGATTCTCAAAACCAAGGTTGACATGTTTCGAGTTCCTCTCAACATTTTGGAAATCCCGCTGAAACTTTGGACATTCTGGTGAAGGGTTCCCAATCCCCGACAAGACTGGTACCCTTTCACGTCCAAATCTCTCAAACTCCGGGAGAGATTCTCAAAACCAAGGTTGACATGTTTCGAGTTCCTCTCAACATTTTGGAAATCCCGCTGAAACTTTGGACATTCTCGCGAAGGGTTCCCAATCCCCGACAAAACTGGTACCCTTTCAAGTCCAAATCTCTCAAACTCCGGGAGAGATTCTCAAAACCGAGGTTGACATGATTCGAGTTCCTCTCAACATTTTGGAAATCCCGCTGAAACTTTGGACATTCTGGCGAAGGGTTCCCAATCCCCGACAAGACTGGTACCCTTTCACGTCCAAATCTCTCAAACTCCGGGAGAGATTCTCAAAAACAAGGTTGACATGATTCGAGTTCCTCTCAACATTTTGGAAATCCCGCTGAAACTTTGGACATTCTCGCGAAGGGTTCCCAATCCCCGACAAGACTGGTACCCTTTCACGTCCAAATCTCTCAAACTCCGGGAGAGATTCTCAAAACCAAGGTTGACATGTTTCGAGTTCCTCTCAACATTTTGGAAATCCCGCTGAAACTTTGGACATTCTGGCGAAGGGTTCCCAATCCCCGACAAGACTGGTACCCTTTCACGTCCAAATCTCTCAAACTCCGGGAGAGATTCTCAAAACCGAGGTTGACATGTTTCGAGTTCCTCTCAACATTTTGGAAATCCCGCTGAAACTTTGGACATTCTCGCGAAGGGTTCCCAATCCCCGACAAGACTGGTACCCTTTCACGTCCAAATCTCTCAAACTCCGGGAGAGATTCTCAAAACCGAGGTTGACATGTTTCGAGTTCCTCTCAACATTTTGGAAATCCCACTGAAACTTTGGACATTCTCGCGAAGGGTTCCCAATCCCCGACAAGACTGGTACCCTTTCACGTCCAAATCTCTCAAACTCTGGGAGAGATTCTCAAAACCGAGGTTAACATGTTTCGAGTTCCTCTCAACATTTTGGAAATCCCGCTGAAATGTTGGACATTCTCGCGAAGGGTTCCCAATCCCCGACAAGACTGGTACCCTTTCACGTCCAAATCTCTCAAACTCCGGGAGAGATTCTCAAAACCGAGGTTGACATGTTTCGAGTTCCTCTCAACATTTTGGAAATCCCGCTGAAACTTTGGACATTCTGGCGAAGGGTTCCCAATCCCCGACAAGACTGGTACCCTTTCACGTCCAAATCTCTCAAACTCCGGGAGAGATTCTCAAAACCGAGGTTGACATGTTTCGAGTTCCTCTCAACATTTTGGAAATCCCGCTGAAACTTTGGACGTTCTCGCGAAGGGTTCCCAATCCCCGACAAGACTGGTACCCTTTCACGTCCAAATCTCTCAAACTCCGGGAGAGATTCTCAAAACCGAGGTTGACATGTTTCGAGTTCCTCTCAACATTTTGGAAATCCCGCTGAAACTTTGGACATTCTCGCGAAGGGTTCCCAATCCCTGACAAGACTGGTACCCTTTCACGTCCAAATCTCTCAAACTCCGGGAGAGATTCTCAAAACCGAGGTTGACATGTTTCGAGTTCCTCTCAACATTTTGGAAATCCCGCTGAAACTTTGGACATTCTCGCGAAGGGTTCCCAATCCCCGACAAGACTGGTACCCTTTCACGTCCAAATCTCTCAAACTCCGGGAGAGATTCTCAAAACTGAGGTTGACATGTTTCGAGTTCCTCTCAACATTTTGGAAATCCCGCTGAAACTTTGGACATTCTGGCGAAGGGTTCCCAATCCCCGACAAGACTGGTACCCTTTCACGTCCAAATCTCTCAAACTCCGGGAGAGATTCTCAAAACCGAGGTTGACATGTTTCGAGTTCCTCTCAACACTTTGGAAATCCCGCTGAAACTTTGGACATTCTCGCGAAGGGTTCCCAATCCCCGACAAGACTGGTACCCTTTCACGTCCAAATCTCTCAAACTCCAGGAGAGATTCTCAAAACCAAGGTTGACATGTTTCGAGTTCCTCTCAACATTTTGGAAATCCCGCTGAAACTTTGGACATTCTCGCGAAGGGTTCCCAATCCCCGACAAGACTGGTACCCTTTCACGTCCAAATCTCTCAAATTCCGGGAGAGATTCTCAAAACCAAGGTTGACATGTTTCGAGTTCCTTTCAACATTTTGGAAATCCCACTGAAACTTTAGACATTCTCGCGAAGGGTTCCCAATCCCCGACAAGACTGGTACCCTTTCACGTGCAAATCTCTCAAACTCCGGGAGAGATTCTCAAAACCAAGGTTGACATGTTTCGATTTCCTCTCAACATTTTGGAAATCCTGCTGAAACTTTGGACATTCTCGCGAAGGGTTCCCAATCCCCGACAAGACTGGTACCCTTTCACGTCCAAATCTCTCAAACTCCGGGAGAGATTCTCAAAACCGAGGTTGACATGTTTCGAGTTCCTCTCAACATTTTGGAAATCCCGCTGAAACTTTGGACATTCTCGCGAAGGGTTCCCAATCCCCGACAAGACTGGTACCCTTTAACGTCCAAATCTCTCAAACTCCGGGAGAGATTCTCAAAACCGAGGTTGACATGATTCGAGTTCCTCTCAACATTTTGGAAATCCCGCTGAAACTTTGGACATTCTCGTGAAGGGTTCCCAATCCCCGACAAGACTGGTACCCTTTCACGTCCAAATCTCTCAAACTCCGGGAGAGATTCTCAAAACCAAGGTTGACATGATTCAAGTTCCTCTCAACATTTTGGAAATCCCGCTGAAACTTTGCACATTCTCGCGAAGGGTTCCCAATCCCCGACAAGACTGGTACCCTTTCACGTCCAAATCTCTCAAACTCCGGGAGAGATTCTCAAAACCGAGGTTGACATGTTTCGAGTTCCTCTCAACATTTTGGAAATCCCGCTGAAACTTTGGACATTCTCGCGAAGGGTTCCCAATCCCCGACAAGACTGGTACCCTTTCACGTCCAAATCTCTCAAACTCCGGGAGAGATTCTCAAAACCGAGGTTGACATGTTTCGAGTTCCTCTCAACAGTTTGGAAATCCCGCTGAAACTTTGGACATTCTCGCGAAGGGTTCCCAATCCCCGACAAGACTGGTACCCTTTCACGTCCAAATCTCTCAAACTCCGGGAGAGATTCTCAAAACCAAGGTTGACATGATTCGAGTTCCTCTCAACATTTTGGAAATCCCGCTGAAACTTTGGACATTCTCGCGAAGGGTTCCCAATCCCCGACAAGACTGGTACCCTTTCACGTCCAAATCTCTCAAACTCCGGGAGAGATTCTCAAAACCGAGGTTGACATGTTTCGAGTTCCTCTCAACATTTTGGAAATCCCGCTGAAACTTTGGACATTCTCGCGAAGGGTTCCCAATCCCCGACAAGACTGGTACCCTTTCACGTCCAAATCTCTCAAACTCCGGGAGAGATTCTCAAAACCAAGGTTGACATGTTTCGAGTTCCTCTCAACATTTTGGAAATCCCGCTGAAACTTTGGACGTTCTCGCGAAGGGTTCCCAATCCCCGACAAGACTGGTACCCTTTCACGTCCAAATCTCTCAAACTCCGGGAGAGATTCTCAAAACCGAGGTTGACATGTTTCGAGTTCCTCTCAACATTTTGGAAATCCCGCTGAAACTTTGGACATTCTCGCGAAGGGTTCCCAATCCCTGACAAGACTGGTACCCTTTCACGTCCAAATCTCTCAAACTCCGGGAGAGATTCTCAAAACCGAGGTTGACATGTTTCGAGTTCCTCTCAACATTTTGGAAATCCCGCTGAAACTTTGGACATTCTCGCGAAGGGTTCCCAATCCCCGACAAGACTGGTACCCTTTCACGTCCAAATCTCTCAAACTCCGGGAGAGATTCTCCAAACTGAGGTTGACATGTTTCGAGTTCCTCTCAACATTTTGGAAATCCCGCTGAAACTTTGGACATTCTGGCGAAGGGTTCCCAATCCCCGACAAGACTGGTACCCTTTCACGTCCAAATCTCTCAAACTCCGGGAGAGATTCTCAAAACCGAGGTTGACATGTTTCGAGTTCCTCTCAACACTTTGGAAATCCCGCTGAAACTTTGGACATTCTCGCGAAGGGTTCCCAATCCCCGACAAGACTGGTACCCTTTCACGTCCAAATCTCTCAAACTCCGGGAGAGATTCTCAAAACCAAGGTTGACATGTTTCGAGTTCCTCTCAACATTTTGGAAATCCCGCTGAAACTTTGGACATTCTCGCGAAGGGTTCCCAATCCCCGACAAGACTGGTACCCTTTCACGTCCAAATCTCTCAAACTCCGGGAGAGATTCTCAAAACCGAGGTTGACATGTTTCGAGTTCCTCTCAACATTTTGGAAATCCCGCTGAAACTTTGGACATTCTGGCGAAGGGTTCCCAATCCCCGACAAGACTGGTACCCTTTCACGTCCAAATCTCTCAAACTCCAGGAGAGATTCTCAAAACCAAGGTTGACATGTTTCGAGTTCCTCTCAACATTTTGGAAATCCCGCTGAAACTTTGGACATTCTGGCGAAGGGTTCCCAATCCCCGACAAGACTGGTACCCTTTCACGTCCAAATCTCTCAAATTCCGGGAGAGATTCTCAAAACCAAGGTTGACATGTTTCGAGTTCCTTTCAACATTTTGGAAATCCCACTGAAACTTTAGACATTCTCGCGAAGGGTTCCCAATCCCCGACAAGACTGGTACCCTTTCACGTCCAAATCTCTCAAACTCCGGGAGAGAGTCTCAAAACCAAGGTTGACATGTTTCGATTTCCTCTCAACATTTTGGAAATCCTGCTGAAACTTTGGACATTCTCGCGAAGGGTTCCCAATCCCCGACAAGACTGGTACCCTTTCACGTCCAAATCTCTCAAACTCCGGGAGAGATTCTCAAAACCGAGGTTGACATGTTTCGAGTTCCTCTCAACATTTTGGAAATCCCGCTGAAACTTTGCACATTCTCGCGAAGGGTTCCCAATCCCCGACAAGACTGGTACCCTTTAACGTCCAAATCTCTCAAACTCCGGGAGAGATTCTCAAAACCGAGGTTGACATGATTCGAGTTCCTCTCAACATTTTGGAAATCCCGCTGAAACTTTGGACATTCTCGTGAAGGGTTCCCAATCCCCGACAAGACTGGTACCCTTTCACGTCCAAATCTCTCAAACTCCGGGAGAGATTCTCAAAACCAAGGTTGACATGATTCAAGTTCCTCTCAACATTTTGGAAATCCCGCTGAAACTTTGGACATTCTCGCGAAGGGTTCCCAATCCCCGACAAGACTGGTACCCTTTCACGTCCAAATCTCTCAAACTCCGGGAGAGATTCTCAAAACCAAGGTTGACATGTTTCGAGTTCCTCTCAACATTTTGGAAATCCCGCTGAAACTTTGGACATTCTCGCGAAGGGTTCCCAATCCCCGACAAGACTGTTACCCTTTCACGTCCAAACCTCTCAAACTCCGGGAGAGATTCTCAAAACCGAGGTTGACATGTTTCGAGTTCCTCTCAACATTTTGGAAATCCCGCTGAAACTTTGGACATTCTCGCGAAGGGTTCCCAATCCCCGACAAGACTGGTACCCTTTCACGTCCAAATCTCTCAAACTCCGGGAGAGATTCTCAAAACCAAGGTTGACATGTTTCGAGTTCCTCTCAACATTTGGGAAATCCCGCTGAAACTTTGGACATTCTCGCGAAGGGTTCCCAATCCCCGACAAGACTGGTACCCTTTCACGTCCAAATCTCTCAAACTCCGGGAGAGATTCTCAAAACCGAGGTTGACATGATTCGAGTTCCTCTCAACATTTTGGAAATCCCGCTGAAACTTTGGACATTCTCGCGAAGGGTTCCCAATCCCCGACAAGACTGGTACCCTTTCACGTCCAAATCTCTCAAACTCCGGGAGAGATTCTCAAAACCAAGGTTGACATGTTTCGAGTTCCTCTCAACATTTTGGAAATCCCGCTGAAACTTTGCACATTCTCGCGAAGGGTTCCCAATCCCTGACAAGACTGGTACCCTTTCACGTCCAAATCTCTCAAACTCCGGGAGAGATTCTCAAAACCAAGGTTCACATGTTTCGAGTTCCTCTCAACATTTTGGAAATCCCGCTGAAACTTTGGACATTCTCGCGAAGGGTTCCCAATCCCCGACAAGACTGGTACCCTTTCACGTCCAAATCTCTCAAACTCCGGGAGAGATTCTCAAAACCGAGGGTGACATGTTTCGAGTTCCTCTCAACATTTTGGAAATCCCGCTGAAACTTTGGACATTCTCGCGAAGGGTTCCCAATCCCCGACAAGACTGGTACCCTTTCACGTCCAAATCTCTCAAACTCCGGGAGAGATTCTCAAAACCAAGGTTGACATGTTTCGAGTTCCTCTCAACATTTTGGAAATCCCGCTGAAACTTTGGACATTCTCGCGAAGGGTTCCCAATCCCCGACAAGACTGGTACCCTTTCACGTCCAAACCTCTCAAACTCCGGGAGAGATTCTCAAAACCAAGGTTGACATGTTTCGAGTTCCTCTCAACATTTTGGAAATCCCGCTGAAACTTTGGACATTCTCGCGAAGGGTTCCCAATCCCCGACAAGACTGTTACCCTTTCACGTCCAAACCTCTCAAACTCCGGGAGAGATTCTCAAAACCAAGGTTGACATGTTTCGAGTTCCTCTCAACATTTTGGAAATCCCGCTGAAACTTTGGACATTCTGGCGAAGGGTTCCCAATCCTCGACAAGACTGTTACCCTTTCACGTCCAAACCTCTCAAACTCCGGGAGAGATTCTCAAAACCAAGGTTGACATGTTTCGAGTTCCTCTCAACATTTTGGAAATCCCGCTGAAACTTTGGACATTCTCGCGAAGGGTTCCCAATCCCCGACAAGACTGTTACCCTTTCACGTCCAAACCTCTCAAACTGCGGGAGAGATTCTCAAAACCAAGGTTGACATGTTTCGAGTTCCTCTCAACATTTTGGAAATCCCGCTGAAACTTTGGACATTCTCGCGAAGGGTTCCCAATCCCCGACAAGACTGGTACCCTTTCACGTCCAAATCTCTCAAACTCCGGGAGAGATTCTCAAAACCGAGGTTGACATGTTTCGAGTTCCTCTCAACATTTGGGAAATCCCGCTGAAACTTTGGACATTCTCGCGAAGGGTTCCCAATCCCCGACAAGACTGGTACCCTTTCACGTCCAAATCTCTCAAACTCCGGGAGAGATTCTCAAAACCGAGGTTGACATGATTCGAGTTCCTCTCAACATTTTGGAAATCCCGCTGAAACTTTGGACATTCTCGCGAAGGGTTCCCAATCCCCGACAAGACTGGTACCCTTTCACGTCCAAATCTCTCAAACTCCGGGAGAGATTCTCAAAACCAAGGTTGACATGATTCGAGTTCCTCTCAACATTTTGGAAATCCCGCTGAAACTTTGCACATTCTCGCGAAGGGTTCCCAATCCCTGACAAGACTGGTACCCTTTCACGTCCAAATCTCTCAAACTCCGGGAGAGATTCTCAAAACCAAGGTTCACATGTTTCGAGTTCCTCTCAACATTTTGGAAATCCCGCTGAAACTTTGGACATTCTCGCGAAGGGTTCCCAATCCCCGACAAGACTGGTACCCTTTCACGTCCAAACCTCTCAAACTCCGGGAGAGATTCTCAAAACCAAGGTTGACATGATTCGAGTTCCTCTCAACATTTTGGAAATCCCGCTGAAACTTTGGACATTCTCGCGAAGGGTTCCCAATCCCCGACAAGACTGTTACCCTTTCACATCCAAAACTCTCAAACTCCGGGAGAGATTCTCAAAACCAAGGTTGACATGATTCGAGTTCCTCTCAACATTTTGGAAATCCCGCTGAAACTTTGGACATTCTCGCGAAGGGTTCCCAATCCCCGACAAGACTGGTACCCTTTCACGTCCAAATCTCTCAAACTCCGGGAGAGATTCTCAAAACCGAGGTTGACATGTTTCGAGTTCCTCTCAACATTTGGGAAATCCCGCTGAAACCTTGGACATTCTCGCGAAGGGTTCCCAATCCCCGACAAGACTGGTACCCTTTCACGTCCAAATCTCTCAAACTCCGGGAGAGATTCTCAAAACCGAGGTTGACATGATTCGAGTTCCTCTCAACATTTTGGAAATCCCGCTGAAACTTTGGACATTCTCGCGAAGGGTTCCCAATCCCCGACAAGACTGGTACCCTTTCACGTCCAAATCTCTCAAACTCCGGGAGAGATTCTCAAAACCAAGGTTGACATGATTCGAGTTCCTCTCAACATTTTGGAAATCCCGCTGAAACTTTGCACATTCTCGCGAAGGGTTCCCAATCCCCGACAAGACTGGTACCCTTTCACGTCCAAATCTCTCAAACTCCGGGAGAGATTCTCAAAACCAAGGTTCACATGTTTCGAGTTCCTCTCAACATTTTGGAAATCCCGCTGAAACTTTGGACATTCTCGCGAAGGGTTCCCAATCCCCGACAAGACTGGTACCCTTTCACGTCCAAATCTCTCAAACTCCGGGAGAGATTCTCAAAACCAAGGGTGACATGTTTCGAGTTCCTCTCAACATTTTGGAAATCCCGCTGAAACTTTGGACATTCTCGCGAAGGGTTCCCAATCCCCGACAAGACTGGTACCCTTTCACGTCCAAATCTCTCAAACTCCGGGAGAGATTCTCAAAACCAAGGTTGACATGTTTCGAGTTCCTCTCAACATTTTGGAAATCCCGCTGAAACTTTGGACATTCTCGTGAAGGGTTCCCAATCCCCGACAAGACTGGTACCCTTTCACGTCCAAACCTCTCAAACTCCGGGAGAGATTCTCAAAACCAAGGTTGACATGTTTCGAGTTCCTCTCAACATTTTGGAAATCCCGCTGAAACTTTGGACATTCTCGCGAAGGGTTCCCAATCCCCGACAAGACTGTTACCCTTTCACGTCCAAACCTCTCAAACTCCGGGAGAGATTCTCAAAACCAAGGTTGACATGATTCGAGTTCCTCTCAACATTTTGGAAATCCCGCTGAAACTTTGGACATTCTGGCGAAGGGTTCCCAATCCCCGACAAGACTGTTACCCTTTCACGTCCAAACCTCTCAAACTCCGGGAGAGATTCTCAAAACCAAGGTTGACATGTTTCGAGTTCCTCTCAACATTTTGGAAATGCCGCTGAAACTTTGCACATTCTGGCGAAGGGTTCCCAATACCCGACAAGACTGGTACCCTTTCACGTCCAAATCTCTCAAACTCCGGGAGAGATTCTCAAAACCAAGGTTGACATGTTTCGAGTTCCTCTCAACAGTTTGGAAATCCCGCTGAAACTTTGGACATTCTCGCGAAGGGTTCCCAATCCCCGACAAGACTGGTACCCTTTCACGTCCAAATCTCTCAAACTACGGGAGAGATTCTCAAAACCAAGGTTGACATGTTTCGAGTTCCTCTCAACATTTTGGAAATCCCGCTGAAACTTTGGACATTCTCGCGAAGGGTTCCCAATCCCCGACAAGACTGGTACCCTTTCACGTCCAAATCTCTCAAACTCCGGGAGAGATTCTCAAAACCGAGGTTGACATGTTTCGAGTTCCTCTCAACATTTTGGAAATCCCGCTGAAACTTTGGACATTCTCGCGAAGGGTTCCCAATCCCCGACAAGACTGGTACCCTTTCACGTCCAAATCTCTCAAACTCCGGGAGAGATTCTCAAAACCAAGGTTGACATGTTTCGAGTTCCTCTCAACATTTTGGAAATCCCGCTGAAACTTTGGACATTCTCGCGAAGGGTTCCCAATCCCCGACGAGACTGGTACCCTTTCACGTCCAAATCTCTCAAACTCCGGGAGAGATTCTCAAAACCAAGGTTGACATGTTTCGAGTTCCTCTCAACATTTTGGAAATCCCGCTGAAACTTTGGACATTCTCGCGAAGGGTTCCCAATCCCCGACAAGACTGGTACCCTTTCACGTCCAAATCTCTCAAACTCCGGGAGGGATTCTCAAAACCAAGGTTGACATGTTTCGAGTTCCTCTCAACATTTTGGAAATCCCGCTGAAACTTTGGACATTCTCGCGAAGGGTTCCCAACCCCCGACAAGACTGGTACCCTTTCACGTCCAAATCTCTCAAACTCCGGGAGAGATTCTCAAAACCAAGGTTGACATGTTTTGAGTTCCTCTCAACATTTTGGAAATCCCGCTGAAACGTTGGACATTCTGGCGAAGGGTTCCCAATCCCCGACAAGACTGGTACCCTTTCACGTCCAAATCTCTCAAACTCCGGGAGAGATTCTCAAAACCAAGGTTGACATGTTTCGAGTTCCTCTCAACATTTTGGAAATCCCGCTGAAACTTTGGACATTCTGGCGAAGGGTTCCCAATCCCCGACAAGACTGGTACCCTTTCACGTCCAAATCTCTCAAACTCCGGGAGAGATTCTCAAAACCGAGGTTGACATGTTTCGAGTTCCTCTCAACATTTTGGAAATCCCGCTGAAACTTTGGACATTCTGGCGAAGGGTTCCCAATCCCCGACAAGACTGGTACCCTTTCACGTCCAAATCTCTCAAACTCCGGGAGAGATTCTCAAAACCGAGGTTGACATGTTTCGAGTTCCTCTCAACATTTTGGAAATCCCGCTGAAACTTTGGACATTCTCGCGAAGGGTTCCCAATCCCCGACAAGACTGGTACCCTTTCACGTCCAAATCTCTCAAACTCCGGGAGAGATTCTCAAAACCGAGGTTGACATGTTTCGAGTTCCTCTCAACATTTTGGAAATCCCGCTGAAACTTTGGACATTCTGGCGAAGGGTTCCCAATCCCCGACAAGACTGGTACCCTTTCACGTCCAAATCTCTCAAACTCCGGGAGAGATTCTCAAAACCAAGGTTGACATGTTTCGAGTTCCTCTCAACATTTTGGAAATCCCGCTGAAACTTTGGACATTCTGGCGAAGGGTTCCCAATCCCCGACAAGACTGGTACCCTTTCACGTCCAAATCTCTCAAACTCCGGGAGAGATTCTCAAAACCGAGGTTGACATGTTTCGAGTTCCTCTCAACATTTTGGAAATCCCACTGAAACTTTGGACATTCTCGCGAAGGGTTCCCAATCCCCGACAAGACTGGTGCCCTTTCACGTCCAAATCTCTCAAACTCAGGGAGAGATTCTCAAAACCGAGGTTGACATGTTTCGAGTTCCTCTCAACATTTTGGAAATCCCGCTGAAACTTTGGACATTCTCGCGAAGGGTTCCCAATCCCCGACAAGACTGGTACCCTTTCACGTCCAAATCTCTCAAACTCCGGGAGAGATTCTCAAAACCAAGGTTGACATGTTTCGAGTTCCTCTCAACATTTTGGAAATCCCGCTGAAACTTTGGACATACTGGCGAAGGGTTCCCAATCCCCGACAAGACTGGTACCCTTTCACGTCCAAATCTCTCAAACTCCGGGAGAGATTCTCAAAACCAAGGTTGACATGTTTCGAGTTCCTCTCAACATTTTGGAAATCCCGCTGAAACTTTGGACATTCTCGCGAAGGGTTCCCAATCCCCGACAAGACTGGTACCCTTTCACGTCCAAATCTCTCAAACTCCGGGAGAGATTCTCAAAACCGAGGTTGACATGTTTCGAGTTCCTCTCAACATTTTGGAAATCCCACTGAAACTTTGGACATTCTGGCGAAGGGTTCCCAATCCCCGACAAGACTGGTACCCTTTCACGTCCAAATCTCTCAAACTCTGGGAGAGATTCTCAAAACCGAGGTTAACATGTTTCGAGTTCCTCTCAACATTTTGGAAATCCCGCTGAAATGTTGGACATTCTCGCGAAGGGTTCCCAATCCCCGACAAGACTGGTACCCTTTCACGTCCAAATCTCTCAAACTCCGGGAGAGATTCTCAAAACCGAGGTTGACATGTTTCGAGTTCCTCTCAACATTTTGGAAATCCCGCTGAAACTTTGGACATTCTCGCGAAGGGTTCCCAATCCCCGACAAGACTGGTACCCTTTCACGTCCAAATCTCTCAAACTCCAGGAGAGATTCTCAAAACCGAGGTTGACATGTTTCGAGTTCCTCTCAACATTTTGGAAATCCCGCTGAAACTTTGGACATTCTCGCGAAGGGTTCCCAATCCCCGACAAGACTGGTACCCTTTCACGTCCAAATCTCTCAAACTCCGGGAGAGATTCTCAAAACCGAGGTTGACATGTTTCGAGTTCCTCTCAACATTTTGGAAATCCCGCTGAAACTTTGGACATTCTCGCGAAGGGTTCCCAATCCCCGACAAGACTGGTACCCTTTCACGTCCAAATCTCTCAAACTCCGGGAGAGATTCTCAAAACCAAGGTTGACATGATTCGAGTTCCTCTCAACATTTTGGAAATCCCGCTGAAACTTTGGACATTCTGGCGAAGGGTTCCCAATCCCCGACAAGACTGGTACCCTTTCACGTCCAAATCTCTCAAACTCCGGGAGAGATTCTCAAAACCGAGGTTGACATGTTTCGAGTTCCTCTCAACATTTTGGAAATCCCGCTGAAACTTTGGACATTCTGGCGAAGGGTTCCCAATCCCCGACAAGACTGGTACCCTTTCACGTCCAAATCTCTCAAACTCCGGGAGAGATTCTCAAAACCAAGGTTGACATGTTTCGAGTTCCTCTCAACATTTTGGAAATCCCGCTGAAACTTTGGACATTCTCGCGAAGGGTTCCCAATCCCCGACAAGACTGGTACCCTTTCACGTCCAAATCTCTCAAACTCCGGGAGAGATTCTCAAAACCAAGGTTGACATGTTTCCAGTTCCTCTCAACATTTTGGAAATCCCGCTGAAACTTTGGACATTCTCGCGAAGGGTTCCCAATCCCCGACAAGACTGGTACCCTTTCACGTCCAAATCTCTCAAATTCCGGGAGAGATTCTCAAAACCAAGGTTGACATGTTTCGAGTTCCTCTCAACATTTTGGAAATCCCGCTGAAACTTTGGACATTCTCGCGAAGGGTTCCCAATCCCCGACAAGACTGGTACCCTTTCACGTCCAAATCTCTCAAACTCCGGGAGAGATTCTCAAAACCAAGGTTGACATGATTCGAGTTCCTCTCAACATTTTGGAAATCCCGCTGAAACTTTGGACATTCTCGCGAAGGGTTCCCAATCCCCGACAAGACTGGTACCCTTTCACGTCCAAATCTCTCAAACTCCGGGAGAGATTCTCAAAACCAAGGTTGACATGTTTCGAGTTCCTCTCAACATTTTGGAAATCCCGCTGAAACTTTGGACATTCTCGCGAAGGGTTCCCAATCCCCGACAAGACTGGTACCCTTTCACGTCCAAATCTCTCAAACTCCGGGAGAGATTCTCAAAACCAAGGTTGACATGTTTCGAGTTCCTCTCAACATTTTGGAAATCCCGCTGAAACTTTGGACATTCTGGCGAAGGGTTCCCAATCCCCGACAAGACTGGTACCCTTTCACGTCCAAATCTCTCAAACTCCGGGAGAGATTCTCAAAACCAAGGTTGACATGTTTCGAGTTCCTCTCAACATTTTGGAAATCCCGCTGAAACTTTGGACATTCTCGCGAAGGGTTCCCAATCCCCGACAAGACTGGTACCCTTTCACGTCCAAATCTCTCAAACTCCGGGAGAGATTCTCAAAACCAAGGTTGACATGTTTTGAGTTCCTCTCAACATTTTGGAAATCCCGCTGAAACTTTGGACATTCTCGCGAAGGGTTCCCAATCCCCGACAAGACTGGTACCCTTTCACGTCCAAATCTCTCAAACTCCGGGAGAGATTCTCAAAACCAAGGTTGACATGTTTCGAGTTCCTCTCAACATTTTGGAAATCCCGCTGAAACTTTGGACATTCTCGCGAAGGGTTCCCAATCCCCGACAAGACTGGTACCCTTTCACGTCCAAATCTCTCAAACTCCGGGAGAGATTCTCAAAACCAAGGTTGACATGATTCGAGTTCCTCTCAACATTTTGGAAATCCCGCTGAAACTTTGGACATTCTCGCGAAGGGTTCCCAATCCCCGACAAGACTGGTACCCTTTCACGTCCAAATCTCTCAAACTCCGGGAGAGATTCTCAAAACCAAGGTTGACATGTTTCGAGTTCCTCTCAACATTTTGGAAATCCCGCTGAAACTTTGGACATTCTCGCGAAGGGTTCCCAATCCCCGACAAGTCTGGTACCCTTTCACGTCCAAATCTCTCAAACTCCGGGAGAGATTCTCAAAACCCAGGTTGACATGTTTCGAGTTCCTCTCAACATTTTGGAAATCCCGCTGAAACTTTGGACATTCTGGCGAAGGGTTCCCAATCCCCGACAAGACTGGTACCCTTTCACGTCCAAATCTCTCAAACTCCGGGAGAGATTCTCAAAACCAAGGTTGACATGTTTCGAGTTCCTCTCAACATTTTGGAAATCCCGCTGAAACTTTGGACATTCTGGCGAAGGGTTCCCAATCCCCGACAAGACTGGTACCCTTTCACGTCCAAATCTCTCAAACTCCGGGAGAGATTCTCAAAACCAAGGTTGACATGTTTCGAGTTCCTCTCAACATTTTGGAAATCCCGCTGAAACTTTGGACATTCTCGCGAAGGGTTCCCAATCCCCGACAAGACTGGTACCCTTTCACGTCCAAATCTCTCAAACTCCGGGAGAGATTCTCAAAACCAAGGTTGACATGTTTCGAGTTCCTCTCAACATTTTGGAAATCCCGCTGAAACTTTTGACATTCTGGCGAAGGGTTCCCAATCCCCGACAAGACTGGTACCCTTTCACGTCCAAATCTCTCAAACTCCGGGAGAGATTCTCAAAACCAAGGTTGACATGATTCGAGTTCCTCTCAACATTTTGGAAATCCCGCTGAAACTTTGGACATTCTCGCGAAGGGTTCCCAATCCCCGACAAGACTGGTACCCTTTCACGTCCAAATCTCTCAAACTCCGGGAGAGATTCTCAAAACCGAGGTTGACATGTTTCGAGTTCCTCTCAACATTTTGGAAATCCCGCTGAAACTTTGGACATTCTCGCGAAGGGTTCCCAATCCCCGACAAGACTGGTACCCTTTCACGTCCAAATCTCTCAAACTCCGGGAGAGATTCTCAAAACCGAGGTTGACATGTTTCGAGTTCCTCTCAACATTTTGGAAATCCCGCTGAAACTTTGGACATTCTGGCGAAGGGTTCCCAATCCCCGACAAGACTGGTACCCTTTCACGTCCAAATCTCTCAAACTCCGGGAGAGATTCTCAAAACCGAGGTTGACATGTTTCGAGTTCATTTCAACATTTTGGAAATCCCGCTGAAACTTTGGACATTCTCGCGAAGGGTTCCTAATCCCCGACAAGACTGGTACGCTTTCACGTCCAAATCTCTCAAATTCCGGGAGAGATTCTCTAAACGAAGGTTGACATGTTTCGAGTTCCTTTCAACATTTTGGAAATCCCGCTGAAACTTTGGACATTCTGGCGAAGGGTTCCCAATCCCCGACAAGACTGGTACCCTTTCACATCCAAATCTCTCAAACTCCGGGAGAGATTCTCAAAACCGAGGTTGACATGTTTCGAGTTCCTCTCAACATTTTGGAAATCCCGCTGAAACTTTGGACATTCTCGCGAAGGGTTCCTAATCCCCGACAAGACTGGTACCCTTTCACGTCCAAATCTCTCAAATTCCGGGAGAGATTCTCAAAACCGAGGTTGACATGTTTCGAGTTCCTTTCAACATTTTGGAAATCCCGCTGAAACTTTGAACATTCTGGCGAAGGGTTCCCAATCCCCGACAAGACTGGTACCCTTTCACGTCCAAATCTCTCAAACTCCGGGAGAGATTCTCAAAACCGAGGTTGACATGATTCGAGTTCCTCTCAACATTTTGGAAATCCCGCTGAAACTTTGGACATTCTGGCGAAGGGTTCCCAATCCCCGACAAGACTGGTACCCTTTCACGTCCAAATCTCTCAAACTCCGGGAGAGATTCTCAAAACCGAGGTTGACATGTTTCGAGTTCCTCTCAACATTTTGGAAATCCCGCTGAAACTTTGGACATTCTCGCGAAGGGTTCCCAATCCCCGACAAGACTGGTACCCTTTCACGTCCAAATCTCTCAAACTCCGGGAGAGATTCTCAAAACCAAGGTTGACATGATTCGAGTTCCTCTCAACATTTTGGAAATCCCGCTGAAACTTTGGACATTCTCGCGAAGGGTTCCCAATCCCCGACAAGACTGGTACCCTTTCACGTCCAAATCTCTCAAACTCCGGGAGAGATTCTCAAAACCGAGGTTGACATGTTTCGAGTTCCTCTCAACATTTTGGAAATCCCGCTGAAAATTTGGACATTCTCGCGAAGGGTTCCCAATCCCCGACAAGACTGGTACCCTTTCACGTCCAAATCTCTCAAACTCCGGGAGAGATTCTCAAAACCGAGGTTGACATGTTTCGAGTTCCTCTCAACATTTTGGAAATCCCGCTGAAACTTTGGACGTTCTCGCGAAGGGTTCCCAATCCCCGACAAGACTGGTACCCTTTCACGTCCAAATCTCTCAAACTCTGGGAGAGATTCTCAAAACCGAGGTTAACATGTTTCGAGTTCCTCTCAACATTTTGGAAATCCCGCTGAAATGTTGGACATTCTCGCCAAGGGTTCCCAATCCCCGACAAGACTGGTACCCTTTCACGTCCAAATCTCTCAAACTCCGGGAGAGATTCTCAAAACCGAGGTTGACATGTTTCGAGTTCCTCTCAACATTTTGGAAATCCCGCTGAAACTTTGGACATTCTCGCGAAGGGTTCCCAATCCCCGACAAGACTGGTACCCTTTCACGTCCAAATCTCTCAAACTCCGGGAGAGATTCTCAAAACCGAGGTTGACATGTTTCGAGTTCCTCTCAACATTTTGGAAATCCCGCTGAAACTTTGGACATTCTGGCGAAGGGTTCCCAATCCCCGACAAGACTGGTACCCTTTCACGTCCAAATCTCTCAAACTCCGGGAGAGATTCTCAAAACCAAGGTTGACATGATTCGAGTTCCTCTCAACATTTTGGAAATCCCGCTGAAACTTTGCACATTCTCGCGAAGGGTTCCCAATCCCCGACAAGACTGGTACCCTTTCACGTCCAAATCTCTCAAACTCCGGGAGAGATTGTCAAAACCAAGGTTGACATGTTTCGAGTTCCTCTCAACATTTTGGAAATCCCGCTGAAACTTTGGACATTCTCGCGAAGGGTTCCCAATCCCCGACAAGACTGGTACCCTTTCACGTCCAAATCTCTCAAACTCCGGGAGAGATTCTCAAAACCGAGGTTGACATGTTTCGAGTTCCTCTCAACATTTTGGAAATCCCGCTGAAACTTTGGACATTCTCGCGAAGGGTTCCCAATCCCCGACAAGACTGGAACCCTTTCACGTCCAAATCTCTCAAACTCCGGGAGAGATTCTCAAAACCGAGGTTGACATGTTTCGAGTTCCTCTCAACATTTTGGAAATCCCGCTGAAACTTTGGACATTCTGGCGAAGGGTTCCCAATCCCCGACAAGACTGGTACCCTTTCACGTCCAAATCTCTCAAACTCCGGGAGAGATTCTCAAAACCGAGGTTGACATGTTTCGAGTTCCTCTCAACATTTTGGAAATCCCGCTGAAACTTTGGACATTCTCGCGAAGGGTTCCCAATCCCCGACAAGACTGGTACCCTTTCACGTCCAAATCTCTCAAATTCCGGGAGAGATACTCTAAACGAAGGTTGACATGTTTCGAGTTCCTTTCAACATTTTGGAAATCCCACTGAAACTTTAGACATTCTGGCGAAGGGTTCCCAATCCCCGACAAGACTGGTACCCTTTCACATCCAAATCTCTCAAACTCCGAGAGAGATTCTCAAAACCGAGGTTGACATGTTTCGAGTTCCTCTCAACATTTTGGAAATCCCGCTGAAACTTTGGACATTCTCGCGAAGGGTTCCTAATCCCCGACAAGACTGGTACCCTTTCACGTCCAAATCTCTCAAATTCCGGGAGAGATTCTCAAAACCGAGGTTGACATGTTTCGAGTTCCTTTCAACATTTTGGAAATCCCGCTGAAACTTTGAACATTCTCGCGAAGGGTTCCCAATCCCCGACAAGACTGGTACCCTTTCACGTCCAAATCTCTCAAACTCCGGGAGAGATTCTCAAAACCGAGGTTGACATGTTTCGAGTTCCTCTCAACATTTTGGAAATCCCGCTGAAACTTTGGACATTCTCGCGAAGGGTTCCCAATCCCCGACAAGACTGGTACCCTTTCACGTCCAAATCTCTCAAACTCCGGGAGAGATTCTCAAAACCGAGGTTGACATGTTTCGAGTTCCTCTCAACATTTTGGAAATCCCGCTGAAACTTTGGACATTCTCGCGAAGGGTTCCCAATCCCCGACAAGACTGGTACCCTTTCACGTCCAAATCTCTCAAACTCCGGGAGAGATTCTCAAAACCGAGGTTGACATGTTTCGAGTTCCTCTCAACATTTTGGAAATCCCGCTGAAACTTTGGACATTCTCGCGAAGGGTTCCCAATCCCCGACAAGACTGGTACCCTTTCACGTCCAAATCTCTCAAACTCCGGGAGAGATTCTCAAAACCGAGGTTGACATGTTTCGAGTTCCTCTCAACATTTTGGAAATCCCGCTGAAACTTTGCACATTCTCGCGAAGGGTTCCCAATCCCCGACAAGACTGGTACCCTTTCACGTCCAAATCTCTCAAACTCCGGGAGAGATTCTCAAAACCAAGGTTGACATGTTTCGAGTTCCTCTCAACATTTTGGAAATCCCGCTGAAACTTTGGACATTCTCGCGAAGGGTTCCCAATCCCCGACAAGACTGGTACCCTTTCACGTCCAAATCTCTCAAACTCCGGGAGAGATTCTCAAAACCGAGGTTGACATGTTTCGAGTTCCTCTCAACATTTTGGAAATCCCGCTGAAACTTTGGACATTCTGGCGAAGGGTTCCCAATCCCGACAAGACTGGTACCCTTTCACGTCCAAATCTCTCAAACTCCAGGAGAGATTCTCAAAACCGAGGTTGACATGTTTCGAGTTCCTCTCAACATTTTGGAAATCCCGCTGAAACTTTGGACATTCTGGCGAAGGGTTCCCAATCCCCGACAAGACTGGTACCCTTTCACGTCCAAATCTCTCAAACTCCGGGAGAGATTCTCAAAACCCAGGTTGACATGTTTCGAGTTCCTTTCAACATTTTGGAAATCCCGCTGAAACTTTGGACATTCTTGCGAAGGGTTCCCAATCCCCGACAAGACTGGTACCCTTTCACGTCCAAATCTCTCAAACTCCGGGAGAGATTCTCAAAACCGAGGTTGACATGTTTCGAGTTCATTTCAACATTTTGGAAATCCCGCTGAAACTTTGGACATTCTGGCGAAGGGTTCCCAATCCCCGACAAGACTGGTACCCTTTCACGTCCAAATCTCTCAAACTCTGGGAGAGATTCTCAAAACCGAGGTTGACATGTTTCGAGTTCCTCTCAACATTTTGGAAATCCCGCTGAAACTTTGGACATTCTGGCGAAGGGTTCCCAATCCCCGACAAGACTGGTACCCTTTCACATCCAAATCTCTCAAACTCCGAGAGAGATTCTCAAAACCGAGGTTGACATGTTTCGAGTTCCTCTCAACATTTTGGAAATCCCGCTGAAACTTTGGACATTCTCGCGAAGGGTTCCTAATCCCCGACAAGACTGGTACCCTTTCACGTCCAAATCTCTCAAATTCCGGGAGAGATTCTCAAAACCGAGGTTGACATGTTTCGAGTTCCTTTCAACATTTTGGAAATCCCGCTGAAACTTTGCACATTCTCGCGAAGGGTTCCCAATCCCCGACAAGACTGGTACCCTTTCACGTCCAAATCTCTCAAACTCCGGGAGAGATTCTCAAAACCGAGGTTGACATGTTTCGAGTTCCTCTCAACATTTTGGAAATCCCGCTGAAACTTTGGACATTCTGGCGAAGGGTTCCCAATCCCCGACAAGACTGGTACCCTTTCACGTCCAAATCTCTCAAACTCCGGGAGAGATTCTCAACACCGAGGTTGACATGATTCGAGTTCGTCTCAACATTTTGGAAATCCCGCTGAAACTTTGGACATTCTCGCGAAGGGTTCCCAATCCCCGACAAGACTGGTACCCTTTCACGTCCAAATCTCTCAAACTCCGGGAGAGATTCTCAAAACCAAGGTTGACATGTTTCGAGTTCCTCTCAACATTTTGGAAATCCCGCTGAAACTTTGGACATTCTCGCGAAGGGTTCCCAATCCCCGACAAGACTGGTACCCTTTCACGTCCAAATCTCTCAAACTCCGGGAGAGATTCTCAAAACCGAGGTTGACATGTTTCGAGTTCCTCTCAACATTTTGGAAATCCCGCTGAAACTTTGGACATTCTGGCGAAGGGTTCCCAATCCCGACAAGACTGGTACCCTTTCACGTCCAAATCTCTCAAACTCCAGGAGAGATTCTCAAAACCGAGGTTGACATGTTTCGAGTTCCTCTCAACATTTTGGAAATCCCGCTGAAACTTTGGACATTCTGGCGAAGGGTTCCCAATCCCCGACAAGACTGGTACCCTTTCACGTCCAAATCTCTCAAACTCCGGGAGAGATTCTCAAAACCCAGGTTGACATGTTTCGAGTTCCTTTCAACATTTTGGAAATCCCGCTGAAACTTTGGACATTCTCGCGAAGGGTTCCCAATCCCCGACAAGACTGGTACCCTTTCACGTCCAAATCTCTCAAACTCCGGGAGAGATTCTCAAAACCGAGGTTGACATGTTTCGAGTTCATTTCAACATTTTGGAAATCCCGCTGAAACTTTGGACATTCTCGCGAAGGGTTCCTAATCCCCGACAAGACTGGTACGCTTTCACGTCCAAATCTCTCAAATTCCGGGAGAGATTCTCTAAACGAAGGTTGACATGTTTCGAGTTCCTTTCAACATTTTGGAAATCCCGCTGAAACTTTGGACATTCTGGTGAAGGGTTCCCAATCCCCGACAAGACTGGTACCCTTTCACATCCAAATCTCTCAAACTCCGGGAGAGATTCTCAAAACCGAGGTTGACATGTTTCGAGTTCCTCTCAACATTTTGGAAATCCCGCTGAAACTTTGGACATTCTCGCGAAGGGTTCCTAATCCCCGACAAGACTGGTACCCTTTCACGTCCAAATCTCTCAAATTCCGGGAGAGATTCTCAAAACCGAGGTTGACATGTTTCGAGTTCCTTTCAACATTTTGGAAATCCCGCTGAAACTTTGAACATTCTCGTGAAGGGTTCCCAATCCCCGACAAGACTGGTACCCTTTCACGTCCAAATCTCTCAAACTCCGGGAGAGATTCTCAAAACCGAGGTTGACATGTTTCGAGTTCCTCTCAACATTTTGGAAATCCCGCTGAAACTTTGGACATTCTGGCGAAGGGTTCCCAATCCCCGACAAGACTGGTACCCTTTCACGTCCAAATCTCTCAAACTCCGGGAGAGATTCTCAAAACCGAGGTTGACATGTTTCGAGTTCCTCTCAACATTTTGGAAATCCCGCTGAAACTTTGGACATTCTGGCGAAGGGTTCCCAATCCCCGACAAGACTGGTACCCTTTCACGTCCAAATCTCTCAAACTCCGGGAGAGATTCTCAAAACCGAGGTTGACATGTTTCGAGTTCCTCTCAACATTTTGGAAATCCCGCTGAAACTTTGGACATTCTCGCGAAGGGTTCCCAATCCCCGACAAGACTGGTACCCTTTCACGTCCAAATCTCTCAAACTCCGGGAGAGATTCTCAAAACCGAGGTTGACATGTTTCGAGTTCCTCTCAACATTTTGGAAATCCCGCTGAAACTTTGGACATTCTGGCGAAGGGTTCCCAATCCCGACAAGACTGGTACCCTTTCACGTCCAAATCTCTCAAACTCCAGGAGAGATTCTCAAAACCGAGGTTGACATGTTTCGAGTTCCTCTCAACATTTTGGAAATCCCGCTGAAACTTTGGACATTCTGGCGAAGGGTTCCCAATCCCCGACAAGTCTGGTACCCTTTCACGTCCAAATCTCTCAAACTCCGGGAGAGATTCTCAAAACCCAGGTTGACATGTTTCGAGTTCCTTTCAACATTTTGGAAATCCCGCTGAAACTTTGGACATTCTCGCGAAGGGTTCCCAATCCCCGACAAGACTGGTACCCTTTCACGTCCAAATCTCTCAAACTCCGGGAGAGATTCTCAAAACCGAGGTTGACATGTTTCGAGTTCCTCTCAACATTTTGGAAATCCCGCTGAAACTTTGGACATTCTGGCGAAGGGTTCCCAATCCCCGACAAGACTGGTACCCTTTCACGTCCAAATCTCTCAAACTCCGGGAGAGATTCTCAAAACCGAGGTTGACATGTTTCGAGTTCCTCTCAACATTTTGGAAATCCCGCTGAAACTTTGGACATTCTCGCGAAGGGTTCCCAATCCCCGACAAGACTGGTACCCTTTCACGTCCAAATCTCTCAAACTCCGGGAGAGATTCTCAAAACCAAGGTTGACATGTTTCGAGTTCCTCTCAACATTTTGAAAATCCCGCTGAAACTTTGGACATTCTGGCGAAGGGTTCCCAATCCCCGACAAGACTGGTACCCTTTCACGTCCAAATCTCTCAAACTCCGGGAGAGATTCTCAAAACCGAGGTTGACATGTTTCGAGTTCATTTCAACATTTTGGAAATCCCGCTGAAACTTTGGACATTCTCGCGAAGGGTTCCCAATCCCCGACAAGACTGGTACCCTTTCACATCCAAATCTCTCAAACTCCGGGAGAGATTCTCAAAACCGAGGTTGACATGTTTCGAGTTCCTCTCAACATTTTGGAAATCCCGCTGAAACTTTGGACATTCTCGCGAAGGGTTCCTAATCCCCGACAAGACTGGTACCCTTTCACGTCCAAATCTCTCAAATTCCGGGAGAGATTCTCAAAACCAAGGTTGACATGTTTCGAGTTCCTTTCAACATTTTGGAAATCCCGCTGAAACTTTGGACATTCTGGCGAAGGGTTCTCAATCCCCGACAAGACTGGTACACTTTCACGTCCAAATCTCTCAAACTCCGGGAGAGATTCTCAAAACCGAGGTTGACATGTTTCGAGTTCCTCTCAACATTTTGGAAATCCCACTGAAACTTTGGACATTCTGGCGAAGGGTTCCCAATCCCCGACAAGACTGGTACCCTTTCACGTCCAAATCTCTCAAACTCCGGGAGAGATTCTCAAAACCGAGGTTGACATGATTCGAGTTCCTCTCAACATTTTGGAAATCCCGCTGAAACGCTGGACATTCTCGCGAAGGGTTCCCAATCCCCGACAAGACTGGTACCCTTTCACGTCCAAATCTTTCAAACTCCGGGAGAGATTCTCAAAACCAAGGTTGACATGTTTCGAGTTCCTCTCAACATTTTGGAAATCCCGCTGAAACTTTGGACATTCTGGCGAAGGGTTCCCAATCCCCGACAAGACTGGTACCCTTTCACGTCCAAATCTCTCCAACTCCGGGAGAGATTCTCAAAACCGAGGTTGACATGTTTCGAGTTCCTCTCAACATTTTGGAAATCCCGCTGAAACTTTGGACATTCTCGCGAAGGGTTCCCAATCCCCGACAAGACTGGTACCCTTTCACGTCCAAATCTCTCAAACTCCGGGAGAGATTCTCAAAACCAAGGTTGACATGTTTCGAGTTCCTCTCAACATTTTGGAAATCCCGCTGAAACTTTGGACATTCTCGCGAAGGGTTCCCAATCCCCGACAAGACTGGTACCCTTTCACGTCCAAATCTCTCAAACTCCGGGAGAGATTCTCAAAACCAAGGTTGACATGATTCGAGTTCCTCTCAACATTTTGGAAATCCCGCTGAAACTTTGGACATTCTGGCGAAGGGTTCCCAATCCCCGACAAGACTGGTACCCTTTCACGTCCAAATCTCTCAAACTCCGGGAGAGATTCTCAAAACCAAGGTTGACATGTTTCGAGTTCCTCTCAACATTTTGGAAATCCCGCTGAAACTTTGGACATTCTCGCGAAGGGTTCCCAATCCCCGACAAGACTGGTACCCTTTCACGTCCAAATCTCTCAAACTCCGGGAGAGATTCTCAAAACCGAGGTTGACATGTTTCGAGTTCCTCTCAACATTTTGGAAATCCCGCTGAAACTTTGGACATTCTCGCGAAGGGTTCCCAATCCCCGACAAGACTGGTACCCTTTCACGTCCAAATCTCTCAAACTCTGGGAGAGATTCTCAAAACCGAGGTTGACATGTTTCGAGTTCCTTTCAACATTTTGGAAATCCCGCTGAAACTTTGGACATTCTGGCGAAGGGTTCTCAATCCCTGACAAGACTGGTACCCTTTCACGTCCAAATCTCTCAAACTCCGGGAGAGATTCTCAAAACCGAGGTTGACATGTTTCGAGTTCCTCTCAACATTTTGGAAATCCCACTGAAACTTTGGACATTCTGGCGAAGGGTTCCCAATCCCCGACAAGACTGGTACCCTTTCACGTCCAAATCTCTCAAACTCCGGGAGAGATTCTCAAAACCGAGGTTGACATGATTCGAGTTCCTCTCAACATTTTGGAAATCCCGCTGAAACGCTGGACATTCTCGCGAAGGGTTCCCAATCCCCGACAAGACTGGTACCCTTTCACGTCCAAATCTTTCAAACTCCGGGAGAGATTCTCAAAACCAAGGTTGACATGTTTCGAGTTCCTCTCAACATTTTGGAAATCCCGCTGAAACTTTGGACATTCTGGCGAAGGGTTCCCAATCCCCGACAAGACTGGTACCCTTTCACGTCCAAATCTCTCAAACTCTGGGAGAGATTCTCAAAACCGAGGTTGACATGTTTCGAGTTCCTCTCAACATTTTGGAAATCCCGCTGAAACTTTGGACATTCTCGCGAAGGGTTCCCAATCCCCGACAAGACTGGTACCCTTTCACGTCCAAATCTCTCAAACTCCGGGAGAGATTCTCAAAACCAAGGTTGACATGTTTCGAGTTCCTCTCAACATTTTGGAAATCCCGCTGAAACTTTGGACATTCTCGCGAAGGGTTCCCAATCCCCGACAAGACTGGTACCCTTTCACGTCCAAATCTCTCAAACTCCGGGAGAGATTCTCAAAACCAAGGTTGACATGATTCGAGTTCCTCTCAACATTTTGGAAATCCCGCTGAAACTTTGGACATTCTGGCGAAGGGTTCCCAATCCCCGACAAGACTGGTACCCTTTCACGTCCAAATCTCTCAAACTCCGGGAGAGATTCTCAAAACCAAGGTTGACATGTTTCGAGTTCCTCTCAACATTTTGGAAATCCCGCTGAAACTTTGGACATTCTCGCGAAGGGTTCCCAATCCCCGACAAGACTGGTACCCTTTCACGTCCAAATCTCTCAAACTCCGTGAGAGATTCTCAAAACCGAGGTTGACATGTTTCGAGTTCCTCTCAACATTTTGGAAATCCCGCTGAAACTTTGGACATTCTCGCGAAGGGTTCCCAATCCCCGACAAGACTGGTACCCTTTCACGTCCAAATCTCTCAAACTCTGGGAGAGATTCTCAAAACCGAGGTTGACATGTTTCGAGTTCCTCTCAACAATTTGGAAATCCCGCTGAAATGTTGGACATTCTGGCGAAGGGTTCCCAATCCCCGACAAGACTGGTACCCTTTCACGTCCAAATCTCTCAAACTCCGGGAGAGATTCTCAAAACCAAGGTTGACATGTTTCGAGTTCCTCTCAATATTTTGGAAATCCCGCTGAAACTTTGGACATTCTCGCGAAGGGTTCCCAATCCCCGACAAGACTGGTACCCTTTCACGTCCAAATCTCTCAAACTCCGGGAGAGATTCTCAAAACCAAGGTTGACATGATTCGAGTTCCTCTCA
This sequence comes from Streptopelia decaocto, assembly GCF_964273445.1. Classification (NCBI taxonomy): domain Eukaryota; kingdom Metazoa; phylum Chordata; class Aves; order Columbiformes; family Columbidae; genus Streptopelia; species Streptopelia decaocto. Next base: position 711,264 of record NW_028116776.1, read on the forward strand.
ACATTTTGGAAATCCCGCTGAAACTTTGGACATTCTGCGAAGGGTTCCCAATCCCCGACAAGACTGGTACCCTTTCACGTCCAAATCTCTCAAACTCCGGGAGAGATTCTCAAAACCAAGGTTGACATGTTTCGAGTTCCTCTCAACATTTTGGAAATCCCGCTGAAACTTTGGACATTCTCGCGAAGGGTTCCCAATCCCCGACAAGACTGGTACCCTTTCACGTCCAAATCTCTCAAACTCTGGGAGAGATTCTCAAAACCGAGGTTGACATGTTTCGAGTTCCTCTCAACATTTTGGAAATCCCGCTGAAATGTTGGACATTCTGGCGAAGGGTTCCCAATCCCCGACAAGACTGGTACCCTTTCACGTCCAAATCTCTCAAACTCCGGGAGAGATTCTCAAAACCGAGGTTGACATGTTTCGAGTTCCTCTCAACATTTTGGAAATCCCGCTGAAACTTTGGACATTCTCGCGAAGGGTTCCCAATCCCCGACAAGACTGGTACCCTTTCACGTCCAAATCTCTCAAACTCCGGGAGAGATTCTCAAAACCGAGGTTGACATGTTTCGAGATCCTCTCAACATTTTGGAAATCCCGCTGAAACTTTGGACATTCTGGCGAAGGGTTCCCAATCCCCGACAAGACTGGTACCCTTTCACGTCCAAATCTCTCAAACTCCGGGAGAGATTCTCAAAACCGAGGTTGACATGTTTCGAGTTCCTCTCAACATTTTGGAAATCCCGCTGAAACTTTGGACATTCTGGCGAAGGGTTCCCAATCCCCGACAAGACTGGTACCCTTTCACGTCCAAATCTCTCAAACTCCGGGAGAGATTCTCAAAACCGAGGTTGACATGTTTCGAGTTCCTCTCAACATTTTGGAAATCCCGCTGAAACTTTGGACATTCTGGCGAAGGGTTCCCAATCCCCGACAAGACTGGTACCCTTTCACGTCCAAATCTCTCAAACTCCGGGAGAGATTCTCAAAACCGAGGTTGACATGTTTCGAGTTCCTCTCAACATTTTGGAAATCCCGCTGAAACTTTGGACATTCTGGCGAAGGGTTCCCAATCCCCGACAAGACTGGTACCCTTTCACGTCCAAATCTCTCAAACTCCGGGAGAGATTCTCAAAACCAAGGTTGACATGTTTCGAGTTCCTCTCAACATTTTGAAAATCCCGCTGAAACTTTGGACATTCTCGCGAAGGGTTCCCAATCCCCGACAAGACTGGTACCCTTTCACGTCCAAATCTCTCAAACTCCGGGAGAGATTCTCTAAAACCGAGGTTGACATGTTTCGAGTTCCTCTCAACATTTTGGAAATCCCGCTGAAACTTTGGACATTCTCGCGAAGGGTTCCCAATCCCCGACAAGACTGGTACCCTTTCACGTCCAAATCTCTCAAACTCCGGGAGAGATTCTCAAAACCGAGGTTGACATGTTTCGAGTTCCTCTCAACATTTTGGAAATCCCGCTGAAACTTTGGACATTCTCGCGAAGGGTTCCCAATCCCCGACAAGACTGGTACCCTTTCACGTCCAAATCTCTCAAACTCCGGGAGAGATTCTCAAAACCGAGGTTGACATGTTTCGAGTTCCTCTCAACATTTTGGAAATCCCGCTGAAACTTTGGACATTCTCGCGAAGGGTTCCAAATCCCCGACAAGACTGGTACCCTTTCACGTCCAAATCTCTCAAACTCCGGGAGAGATTCTCAAAACCGAGGTTGACATGTTTCGAGTTCCTCTCAACATTTTGGAAATCCCGCTGAAACTTTGGACATTCTGGCGAAGGGTTCCCAATCCCCGACAAGACTGGTACCCTTTCACGTCCAAATCTCTCAAACTCCGGGAGAGATTCTCAAAACCGAGGTTGACATGTTTCGAGTTCCTCTCAACATTTTGGAAATCCCGCTGAAATGTTGGACATTCTGGCGAAGGGTTCCCAATCCCCGACAAGACTGGTACCGTTTCACGTCCAAATCTCTCAAACTCCGGGAGAGATTCTCAAAACCAAGGTTGACATGTTTCGAGTTCCTTTCAACATTTTGGAAATCCCGCTGAAACTTTGGACATTCTCGCGAAGGGTTCCCAATCCCCGACAAGACTGGTACCCTTTCACGTCCAAATCTCTCAAACTCCGGGAGAGATTCTCAAAACCAAGGTTGACATGTTTCGAGTTCCTCTCAACATTTTGGAAATCCCGCTGAAACTTTGGACATTCTCGCGAAGGGTTCCCAATCCCCGACAAGACTGGTACCCTTGCACGTCCAAATCTCTCAAACTCCGGGAGAGATTCTCAAAACCGAGGTTGACATGCTTCGAGTTCCTCTCAAAATTTTGGAAATCCCGCTGAAACTTTGAACATTCTGGCGAAGGGTTCCCAATCCCCGACAAGACTGGTACCCTTTCACGTCCAAATCTCTCAAACTCCGGGAGAGATTCTCAAAACCGAGGTTGACATGTTTCGAGTTCCTCTCAACATTTTGGAAATCCCGCTGAAACTTTGCACATTCTCGCGAAGGGTTCCCAATCCCCGACAAGACTGGTACCCTTTCACGTCCAAATCTCTCAAACTCCGGGAGAGATTCTCAAAACCGAGGTTGACATGTTTCGAGTTCCTCTCAACATTTTGGAAATCCCGCTGAAATGTTGGACATTCTCGCGAAGGGTTCCCAATCCCCGACAAGACTGGTACCCTTTCACGTCCAAATCTCTCAAACTCCGGGAGAGATTCTCAAAACCAAGGTTGACATGTTTCGAGTTCCTCTCAACATTTTGGAAATCCCGCTGAAACTTTGCACATTCTGGCGAAGGGTTCCCAATCCCCGACAAGACTGGTACCCTTTCACGTCCAAATCTCTCAAACTCCGGGAGAGATTCTCAAAACCAAGGTTGACATGTTTCGAGTTCCTCTCAACATTTTGGAAATCCCGCTGAAACTTTGGACATTCTCGCGAAGGGTTCCCAATCCCCGACAAGACTGGTACCCTTTCACGTCCAAATCTCTCAAACTCCGGGAGAGATTCCCAAAACCGAGGTTGACATGCTTCGAGTTCCTCTCAACATTTTGGAAATCCCGCTGAAACTTTGAACATTCTGGCGAAGGGTTCCCAATCCCCGACAAGACTGGTACCCTTTCACGTCCAAATCTCTCAAACTCCGGGAGAGATTCTCAAAACCGAGGTTGACATGTTTCGAGTTCCTCTCAACATTTTGGAAATCCCGCTGAAATGTTGGACATTCTCGCGAAGGGTTCCCAATCCCCGACAAGACTGGTACCCTTTCACGTCCAAATCTCTCAAACTCCGGGAGAGATTCTCAAAACCAAGGTTGACATGTTTCGAGTTCCTCTCAACATTTTGGAAATCCCGCTGAAACTTTGGACATTCTGGCGAAGGGTTCCCAATCCCCGACAAGACTGGTACCCTTTCACGTCCAAATCTCTCAAACTCCGGGAGAGATTCTCAAAACCAAGGTTGACATGTTTCGAGTTCCTCTCAACATTTTGGAAATCCCGCTGAAACTTTGGACATTCTCGCGAAGGGTTCCCAATCCCCGACAAGACTGGTACCCTTTCACGTCCAAATCTCTCAAACTCCGGGAGAGATTCTCAAAACCAAGGCTGACATGTTTCGAGTTCCTCTCAACATTTTGGAAATCCCGCTGAAACTTTGGACATTCTGGCGAAGGGTTCCCAATCCCCGACAAGACTGGTACCCTTTCACGTCCAAATCTCTCAAACTCCGGGAGAGATTCTCAAAACCAAGGTTGACATATTTCGAGTTCCTCTCAACATTTTGGAAATCCCGCTGAAACTTTGGACATTCTCGCGAAGGGTTCCCAATCTCCGGCAAGACTGGTACCCTTTCACGTCCAAATCTCTCAAACTCCGGGAGAGATTCTCAAAACCAAGGTTGACATGTTTCGAGTTCCTTTCAACATTTTGGAAATCCCGCTGAAACTTTGGACATTCTCGCGAAGGGTTCCCAATCTCCGGCAAGACTGGTACCCTTTCACGTCCAAATCTCTCAAACTCCGGGAGAGATTCTCAAAACCGAGGTTGACATGTTTCGAGTTCCTCTCAACATTTTGGAAATCCCGCTGAAACTTTGGACATTCTCGCGAAGGGTTCCCAATCTCCGGCAAGACTGGTACCCTTTCACGTCCAAATCTCTCAAACTCCGGGAGAGATTCTCAAAACCAAGGTTGACATGTTTCGAGTTCCTCTCAACATTTTGGAAATCCCGCTGAAACTTTGGACATTCTCGCGAAGGGTTCCCAATCCCGACAAGACTGGTACCCTTTCACGTCCAAATCTCTCAGACTCCGGGAGAGATTCTCAAAACCGAGGTTGACATGTTTCGAGTTCCTCTCAACATTTTGGAAATCCCGCTGAAACTTTGGACATTCTCGCGAAGGGTTCCCAATCCCCGACAAGATTGGTACCCTTTCACGTCCAAATCTCTCAAACTCCGGGAGAGATTCTCAAAACCAAGATTGACATGTTTCGAGTTCCTCTCAACATTTTGGAAATCCCTCTGAAACTTTGGACATTCTCGCGAAGGGTTCCCAATCCCCGACAAGACTGGTACGCTTTCACGTCCAAATCTCTCAAACTCCGGGAGAGATTCTCAAAACCGAGGTTGACATGTTTCGAGTTCCTCTCAACATTTTGGAAATCCCGCTGAAACTTTGGACATTCTGGCGAAGGGTTCCCAATCCCCGACAAGACTGGTACCCTTTCACGTCCAAATCTCTCAAACTCCGGGAGAGATTCTCAAAACTGAGGTTGACATGTTTCGAGTTCCTCTCAACATTTTGGAAATCCCGCTGAAACTTTGGACATTCTCGCGAAGGGTTCCCAATCCCCGACAAGACTGGTACCCTTTCACGTCCACATCTCTCAAACTCCGGGAGAGATTCTCAAAACCAAGGTTGACATGATTCGAGTTCCTCTCAACATTTTGGAAATCCCGCTGAAACTTTGGACATTCTGGCGAAGGGTTCCCAATCCCCGACAAGACTGGTACCCTTTCACGTCCAAATCTCTCAAACTCCGGGAGAGATTCTCAAAACCGAGGTTGACATGTTTCGAGTTCCTCTCAACATTTTGGAAATCCCGCTGAAACTTTGGACATTCTCGCGAAGGGTTCCCAATCCCCGACAAGACTGGTACCCTTTCACGTCCAAATCTCTCAAACTCCGGGAGAGATTCTCAAAACCGAGGTTGACATGTTTCGAGTTCCTTTCAACATTTTGGAAATCCCGCTGAAACTTTGACCATTCTGGCGAAGGGTTCCCAATCCCCGACAAGACTGGTACCCTTTCACGTCCAAATCTCTCAAACTCCGGGAGAGATTCTCAAAACCGAGGTTGACATGTTTCGAGTTCCTCTCAACATTTTGGAAATCCCGCTGAAACTTTGGACATTCTCGCGAAGGGTTCCCAATCCCCGACAAGACTGGTACCCTTTCACGTCCAAATCTCTCAAACTCCGGGAGAGATTCTCAAAACCGAGGTTGACATGTTTCGAGTTCCTCTCAACATTTTGGAAATCCCGCTGAAATGTTGGACATTCTCGCGAAGGGTTCCCAATCCCCGACAAGACTGGTACCCTTTCACGTCCAAATCTCTCAAACTCCGGGAGAGATTCTCAAAACCAAGGTTGACATGTTTCGAGTTCCTCTCAACATTTTGGAAATCCCGCTGAAACTTTGGACATTCTCGCGAAGGGTTCCCAATCCCCGACAAGATTGGTACCCTTTCACGTCCAAATCTCTCAAACTCCGGGAGAGATTCTCAAAACCAAGATTGACATGTTTCGAGTTCCTCTCAACATTTTGGAAATCCCTCTGAAACTTTGGACATTCTCGCGAAGGGTTCCCAATCCCCGACAAGACTGGTACGCTTTCACGTCCAAATCTCTCAAACTCCGGGAGAGATTCTCAAAACCGAGGTTGACATGTTTCGAGTTCCTCTCAACATTTTGGAAATCCCGCTGAAACTTTGGACATTCTGGCGAAGGGTTCCCAATCCCCGACAAGACTGGTACCCTTTCACGTCCAAATCTCTCAAACTCCGGGAGAGATTCTCAAAACTGAGGTTGACATGTTTCGAGTTCCTCTCAACATTTTGGAAATCCCGCTGAAACTTTGGACATTCTCGCGAAGGGTTCCCAATCCCCGACAAGACTGGTACCCTTTCACGTCCACATCTCTCAAACTCCGGGAGAGATTCTCAAAACCAAGGTTGACATGATTCGAGTTCCTCTCAACATTTTGGAAATCCCGCTGAAACTTTGGACATTCTGGCGAAGGGTTCCCAATCCCCGACAAGACTGGTACCCTTTCACGTCCAAATCTCTCAAACTCCGGGAGAGATTCTCAAAACCGAGGTTGACATGTTTCGAGTTCCTCTCAACATTTTGGAAATCCCGCTGAAACTTTGGACATTCTCGCGAAGGGTTCCCAATCCCCGACAAGACTGGTACCCTTTCACGTCCAAATCTCTCAAACTCCGGGAGAGATTCTCAAAACCGAGGTTGACATGTTTCGAGTTCCTTTCAACATTTTGGAAATCCCGCTGAAACTTTGACCATTCTGGCGAAGGGTTCCCAATCCCCGACAAGACTGGTACCCTTTCACGTCCAAATCTCTCAAACTCCGGGAGAGATTCTCAAAACCGAGGTTGACATGTTTCGAGTTCCTCTCAACATTTTGGAAATCCCGCTGAAACTTTGGACATTCTCGCGAAGGGTTCCCAATCCCCGACAAGACTGGTACCCTTTCACGTCCAAATCTCTCAAACTCCGGGAGAGATTCTCAAAACCGAGGTTGACATGTTTCGAGTTCCTCTCAACATTTTGGAAATCCCGCTGAAATGTTGGACATTCTCGCGAAGGGTTCCCAATCCCCGACAAGACTGGTACCCTTTCACGTCCAAATCTCTCAAACTCCGGGAGAGATTCTCAAAACCAAGGTTGACATGTTTCGAGTTCCTCTCAACATTTTGGAAATCCCGCTGAAACTTTGGACATTCTCGCGAAGGGTTCCCAATCCCCGACAAGACTGGTACCCTTTCACGTCCAAATCTCTCAAACTCCGGGAGAGATTCTCAAAACCAAGGTTGACATGTTTCGAGTTCCTCTCAACATTTTGGAAATCCCGCTGAAACTTTGGACATTCTCGCGAAGGGTTCCCAATCCCCGACAAGACTGGTACCCTTTCACGTCCAAATCTCTCAAACTCCGGGAGAGATTCTCAAAACCAAGGTTGACATGTTTCGAGTTCCTCTCAACATTTTGGAAATCCCGCTGAAACTTTGGACATTCTGGCGAAGGGTTCCCAATCCCCGACAAGACTGGTACCCTTTCATGTCCAAATCTCTCAAACTCCGGGAGAGATTCTCAAAACCAAGGTTGACATATTTCGAGTTCCTCTCAACATTTTGGAAATCCCGCTGAAACTTTGGACATTCTGGCGAAGGGTTCCCAATCTCCGGCAAGACTGGTACCCTTTCACGTCCAAATCTCTCAAACTCCGGGAGAGATTCTCAAAACCAAGGTTGACATGTTTCGAGTTCCTTTCAACATTTTGGAAATCCCGCTGAAACTTTGGACATTCTCGCGAAGGGTTCCCAATCTCCGGCAAGACTGGTACCCTTTCACGTCCAAATCTCTCAAACTCCGGGAGAGATTCTCAAAACCGAGGTTGACATGTTTCGAGTTCCTCTCAACATTTTGGAAATCCCGCTGAAACTTTGGACATTCTCGCGAAGGGTTCCCAATCTCCGGCAAGACTGGTACCCTTTCACGTCCAAATCTCTCAAACTCCAGGAGAGATTCTCAAAACCAAGGTTGACATGTTTCGAGTTCCTTTCAACATTTTGGAAATCCCGCTGAAACTTTGGACATTCTCGCGAAGGGTTCCCAATCCCGACAAGACTGGTACCCTTTCACGTCCAAATCTCTCAGACTCCGGGAGAGATTCTCAAAACCGAGGTTGACATGTTTCGAGTTCCTCTCAACATTTTGGAAATCCCGCTGAAACTTTGGACATTCTCGCGAAGGGTTCCCAATCCCCGACAAGATTGGTACCCTTTCACGTCCAAATCTCTCAAACTCCGGGAGAGATTCTCAAAACCAAGATTGACATGTTTCGAGTTCCTTTAAACATTTTGGAAATCCCGCTGAAACTTTGGACATTCTCGCGAAGGGTTCCCAATCCCCGACAAGACTGGTACCCTTTCACGTCCAAATCTCTCAAACTCCGGGAGAGATTCTCAAAACCGAGGTTGACATGTTTCGAGTTCCTCTCAACATTTTGGAAATCCCGCTGAAACTTTGGACATTCTGGCGAAGGGTTCCCAATCCCCGACAAGACTGGTACCCTTTCACGTCCAAATCTCTCAAACTCCGGGAGAGATTCTCAAAACTGAGGTTGACATGTTTCGAGTTCCTCTCAACATTTTGGAAATCCCGCTGAAACTTTGGACATTCTCGCGAAGGGTTCCCAATCCCCGACAAGACTGGTACCCTTTCACGTCCACATCTGTCAAACTCCGGGAGAGATTCTCAAAACCAAGGTTGACATGATTCGAGTTCCTCTCAACATTTTGGAAATCCCGCTGAAACTTTGGACATTCTCGCGAAGGGTTCCCAATCCCCGACAAGACTGGTACCCTTTCACGTCCAAATCTCTCAAACTCCGGGAGAGATTCTCAAAACCAAGGTTGACATGTTTCGAGTTCCTCTCAACATTTTGGAAATCCCGCTGAAATGTTGGACATTCTGGCGAAGGGTTCCCAATCCCCGACAAGACTGGTACCCTTTCACGTCCAAATCTCTCAAACTCCGGGAGAGATTCTCAAAACCAAGGTTGACATGTTTCGAGTTCCTCTCAACATTTTGGAAATCCCGCTGAAACTTTGGACATTCTCGCGAAGGGTTCCCAATCCCCGACAAGACTGGTACCCTTTCACGTCCAAATCTCTCAAACTCCGGGAGAGATTCTCAAAACCAAGGTTGACATGTTTCGAGTTCCTCTCAACATTTTGGAAATCCCGCTGAAACTTTGGACATTCTCGCGAAGGGTTCCCAATCCCCGACAAGACTGGTACCCTTTCACGTCCAAATCTCTCAAACTCCGGGAGAGATTCTCAAAACCGAGGTTGACATGTTTCGAGTTCCTCTCAACATTTTGGAAATCCCGCTGAAACTTTGGACATTCTGGCGAAGGGTTCCCAATCCCCGACAAGACTGGTACCCTTTCACGTCCAAATCTCTCAAACTCCGGGAGAGATTCTCAAAACCAAGGTTGACATGTTTCGAGTTCCTCTCAACATTTTGGAAATCCCGCTGAAACTTTGGACATTCTCGCGAAGGGTTCCCAATCCCCGACAAGACTGGTACCCTTTCACGTCCAAATCTCTCAAACTCCGGGAGAGATTCTCAAAACCGAGGTTGACATGTTTCGAGTTCCTCTCAACATTTTGGAAATCCCGCTGAAACTTTGGACATTCTCGTGAAGGGTTCCCAATCCCCGACAAGACTGGTACCCTTTCACGTCCAAATCTCTCAAACTCCGGGAGAGATTCTCAAAACCAAGGTTGACATGATTCGAGTTCCTCTCAACATTTTGGAAATCCCGCTGAAACTTTGGACATTCTCGCGAAGGGTTCCCAATCCCCGACAAGACTGGTACCCTTTCACGTCCAAATCTCTCAAACTCCGGGAGAGATTCTCAAAACCGAGGTTGACATGTTTCGAGTTCCTCTCAACATTTTGGAAATCCCGCTGAAACTTTGGACATTCTCGCGAAGGGTTCCCAATCCCCAACAAGACTGGTACCCTTTCACGTCCAAATCTCTCAAACTCTGGGAGAGATTCTCAAAACCGAGGTTGACATGTTTCGAGTTCCTCTCAACATTTTGGAAATCCCGCTGAAATGTTGGACATTCTGGCGAAGGGTTCCCAATCCCCGACAAGACTGGTACCCTTTCACGTCCAAATCTCTCAAACTCCGGGAGAGATTCTCAAAACCGAGGTTGACATGTTTCGAGTTCCTCTCAACATTTTGGAAATCCCGCTGAAACTTTGGACATTCTGGCGAAGGGTTCCCAATCCCCGACAAGACTGGTACCCTTTCACGTCCAAATCTCTCAAACTCCGGGAGAGATTCTCAAAACCAAGGTTGACATGTTTCGAGTTCCTCTCAACATTTTGGAAATCCCGCTGAAACTTTGGACATTCTCGCGAAGGGTTCCCAATCCCCGACAAGACTGGTACCCTTTCACGTCCAAATCTCTCAAACTCCGGGAGAGATTCTCAAAACCAAGGTTGACATGTTTCGAGTTCCTCTCAACATTTTGGAAATCCCGCTGAAACTTTGGACATTCTGGCGAAGGGTTCCCAATCCCCGACAAGACTGGTACCCTTTCACGTCCAAATCTCTCAAACTCCGGGAGAGATTCTCAAAACCAAGGTTGACATGTTTCGAGTTCCTCTCAACATTTTGGAAATCCCGCTGAAACTTTGGACATTCTCGCGAAGGGTTCCCAATCCCCGACAAGACTGGTACCCTTTCACGTCCAAATCTCTCAAACTCCGGGAGAGATTCTCAAAACCAAGGTTGACATGATTCGAGTTCCTCTCAACATTTTGGAAATCCCGCTGAAACTTTGCACATTCTCGCGAAGGGTTCCCAATCCCCGACAAGACTGGTACCCTTTCACGTCCAAATCTCTCAAACTCCGGTAGAGATTCTCAAAACCAAGGTTGACATGTTTCAAGTTCCTCTCAACATTTTGGAAATCCCGCTGAAACTTTGGACATTCTCGCGAAGGGTTCCCAATCCCGGACAAGACTGGTACCCTTTCACGTCCAAATCTCTCAAACTCCGGGAGAGATTCTCAAAACCGAGGTTGACATGTTTCGAGTTCCTCTCAACATTTTGGAAATCCCGCTGAAACTTTGGACATTCTCGCGAAGGGTTCCCAATCCCCGACAAGACTGGTACCCTTTCACGTCCAAATCTCTCAAACTCTGGGAGAGATTCTCAAAACCGAGGTTGACATGTTTCGAGTTCCTCTCAACATTTTGGAAATCCCGCTGAAATGTTGGACATTCTGGCGAAGGGTTCCCAATCCCCGACAAGACTGGTACCCTTTCACGTCCAAATCTCTCAAACTCCGGGAGAGATTCTCAAAACCGAGGTTGACATGTTTCGAGTTCCTCTCAACATTTTGGAAATCCCGCTGAAACTTTGGACATTCTCGCGAAGGGTTCCCAATCCCCGACAAGACTGGTACCCTTTCACGTCCAAATCTCTCAAACTCCGGGAGAGATTCTCAAAACCGAGGTTGACATGTTTCGAGTTCCTCTCAACATTTTGGAAATCCCGCTGAAACTTTGGACATTCTGGCGAAGGGTTCCCAATCCCCGACAAGACTGGTACCCTTTCACGTCCAAATCTCTCAAACTCCGGGAGAGATTCTCAAAACCGAGGTTGACATGTTTCGAGTTCCTCTCAACATTTTGGAAATCCCGCTGAAACTTTGGACATTCTGGCGAAGGGTTCCCAATCCCCGACAAGACTGGTACCCTTTCACGTCCAAATCTCTCAAACTCCGGGAGAGATTCTCAAAACCAAGGTTGACATGTTTCGAGTTCCTCTCAACATTTTGGAAATCCCGCTGAAACTTTGGACATTCTGGCGAAGGGTTCCCAATCCCCGACAAGACTGGTACCCTTTCACGTCCAAATCTCTCAAACTCCGGGAGAGATTCTCAAAACCGAGGTTGACATGTTTCGAGTTCCTCTCAACATTTTGGAAATCCCGCTGAAGCTTTGGACATTCTCGTGAAGGGTTCCCAATCCCCGACAAGACTGGTACCCTTTCACGTCCAAATCTCTCAAACTCCGGGAGAGATTCTCAAAACCGAGGTTGACATGTTTCGAGTTCCTCTCAACATTTTGGAAATCCCGCTGAAACTTTGGACATTCTCGCGAAGGGTTCCCAATCCCCGACAAGACTGGTACCCTTTCACGTCCAAATCTCTCAAACTCCGGGAGAGATTCTCAAAACCAAGGTTGACATGATTCGAGTTCCTCTCAAAATTTTGGAAATCCCGCTGAAACTTTGGACATTCTGGCGAAGGGTTCCCAATCCCCGACAAGACTGGTACCCTTTCACGTCCAAATCTCTCAAACTCCGGGAGAGATTCTCAAAACCAAGATTGACATGTTTCGAGTTCCTCTCAACATTTTGGAAATCCCGCTGAAACTTTGGACATTCTGGCGAAGGGTTCCCAATCCCCGACAAGACTGGTACCCTTTCACGTCCAAATCTCTCAAACTCCGGGAGAGATTCTCAAAACCGAGGTTGACATGTTTCGAGTTCCTCTCAACATTTTGGAAATCCCGCTGAAACTTTGGACATTCTCGCGAAGGGTTCCCAATCCCCGACAAGACTGGTACCCTTTCACGTCCAAATCTCTCAAACTCCGGGAGAGATTCTCAAAACCGAGGTTGACATGTTTCGAGTTCCTCTCAACATTTTGGAAATCCCGCTGAAATGTTGGACATTCTGTCGAAGGGTTCCCAATCCCCGACAAGACTGGTACCCTTTCACGTCCAAATCTCTCAAACTCCGGGAGAGATTCTCAAAACCGTGGTTGACATGTTTCGAGTTCCTCTCAACATTTTGGAAATCCCGCTGAAACTTTGGACATTCTGGCGAAGGGTTCCCAATCCCCGACAAGACTGGTACCCTTTCACGTCCAAATCTCTTAAACTCCGGGAGAGATTCTCAAAACCGAGGTTGACATGTTTCGAGTTCCTCTCAACATTTTGGAAATCCCGCTGAAACTTTGGACATTCTCGTGAAGGGTTCCCAATCCCCGACAAGACTGGTACCCTTTCACGTCCAAATCTCTCAAACTCCGGGAGAGATTCTCAAAACCGAGGTTGACATGTTTCGAGTTCCTCTCAACATTTTGGAAATCCCGCTGAAACTTTGGACATTCTGGCGAAGGGTTCCCAATCCCCGACAAGACTGGTACCCTTTCACGTCCAAATCTCTCAAACTCCGGGAGAGATTCTCAAAACCGAGGTTGACATGTTTCGAGTTCCTCTCAACATTTTGGAAATCCCGCTGAAACTCTGGACATTCTGGCGAAGGGTTCCCAATCCCCGACAAGACTGGTACCCTTTCACGTCCAAATCTCTCAGACTCCGGGAGAGATTCTCAAAACCGAGGTTGACATGTTTCGAGTTCCTCTCAACATTTTGGAAATCCCGCTGAAACTTTGGACATTCTCGCGAAGGGTTCCCAATCCCCGACAAGACTGGTACCCTTTCACGTCCAAATCTCTCAAACTCCGGGAGAGATTCTCAAAACCAAGGTTGACATGATTCGAGTTCCTCTCAAAATTTTGGAAATCCCGCTGAAACTTTGGACATTCTGGCGAAGGGTTCCCAATCCCCGACAAGACTGGTACCCTTTCACGTCCAAATCTCTCAAACTCCGGGAGAGATTCTCAAAACCAAGATTGACATGTTTCGAGTTCCTCTCAACATTTTGGAAATCCCGCTGAAACTTTGGACATTCTCGCGAAGGGTTCCCAATCCCCGACAAGACTGGTACCCTTTCACGTCCAAATCTCTCAAACTCCGGGAGAGATTCTCAAAACCGAGGTTGACATGTTTCGAGTTCCTCTCAACATTTTGGAAATCCCGCTGAAACTTTGGACATTCTCGCGAAGGGTTCCCAATCCCCGACAAGACTGGTACCCTTTCACGTCCAAATCTCTCAAACTCCGGGAGAGATTCTCAAAACCGAGGTTGACATGTTTCGAGTTCCTCTCAACATTTTGGAAATCCCGCTGAAACTTTGGACATTCTCGCGAAGGGTTCCCAATCCCCGACAAGACTGGTACCCTTTCACGTCCAAATCTCTCAAACTCCGGGAGAGATTCTCAAAACCGTGGTTGACATGTTTCGAGTTCCTCTCAACATTTTGGAAATCCCGCTGAAACTTTGGACATTCTGGCGAAGGGTTTTCAATCCCCGACAAGACTGGTACCCTTTCACGTCCAAATCTCTTAAACTCCGGGAGAGATTCTCAAAACCGAGGTTGACATGTTTCGAGTTCCTCTCAACATTTTGGAAATCCCGCTGAAACTTTGGACATTCTCGTGAAGGGTTCCCAATCCCCGACAAGACTGGTACCCTTTCACGTCCAAATCTCTCAAACTCCGGGAGAGATTCTCAAAACCGAGGTTGACATGTTTCGAGTTCCTCTCAACATTTTGGAAATCCCGCTGAAACTTTGGACATTCTCGCGAAGGGTTCCCAATCCCCGACAAGACTGGTACCCTTTCACGTCCAAATCTCTCAAACTCCGGGAGAGATTCTCAAAACCGAGGTTGACATGTTTCGAGTTCCTCTCAACATTTTGGAAATCCCGCTGAAACTTTGGACATTCTGGCGAAGGGTTCCCAATCCCCGACAAGACTGGTACCCTTTCACGTCCAAATCTCTCAAACTCCGGGAGAGATTCTCAAAACCGAGGTTGACATGTTTCGAGTTCCTCTCAACATTTTGGAAATCCCGCTGAAACTTTGGACATTCTGGCGAAGGGTTCCCAATCCCCGACAAGACTGGTACCCTTTCACGTCCAAATCTCTCAAACTCCGGGAGAGATTCTCAAAACCAAGGTTGACATGTTTCGAGTTCCTCTCAACATTTTGGAAATCCCGCTGAAACTTTGGACATTCTGGCGAAGGGTTCCCAATCCCCGACAAGACTGGTACCCTTTCACGTCCAAATTTCTCAAACTCCGGGAGAGATTCTCAAAACCGAGGTTGACATGTTTCGAGTTCCTCTCAACATTTTGGAAATCCCGCTGAAACTTTGGACATTCTCGCGAAGGGTTCCCAATCCCCGACAAGACTGGTACCCTTTCACGTCCAAATCTCTCAAACTCCGGGAGAGATTCTCAAAACCGAGGTTGACATGTTTCGAGTTCCTCTCAACATTTTGGAAATCCCGCTGAAACTTTGGACATTCTGGCGAAGGGTTCCCAATCCCCGACAAGACTGGTACCCTTTCACGTCCAAATCTCTCAAACTCCGGGAGAGATTCTCAAAACCAAGGTTGACATGTTTCGAGTTCCTCTCAACATTTTGGAAATCCCGCTGAAACTTTGGACATTCTCGCGAAGGGTTCCCAATCCCCGACAAGACTGGTACCCTTTCACGTCCAAATCTCTCAAACTCCGGGAGAGATTCTCAAAACCGAGGTTGACATGTTTCGAGTTCCTCTCAACATTTTGGAAATCCCGCTGAAACTTTGGACATTCTCGTGAAGGGTTCCCAATCCCCGACAAGACTGGTACCCTTTCACGTCCAAATCTCTCAAACTCCGGGAGAGATTCTCAAAACCAAGGTTGACATGATTCGAGTTCCTCTCAACATTTTGGAAATCCCGCTGAAACTTTGGACATTCTCGCGAAGGGTTCCCAATCCCCGACAAGACTGGTACCCTTTCACGTCCAAATCTCTCAAACTCCGGGAGAGATTCTCAAAACCGAGGTTGACATGTTTCGAGTTCCTCTCAACATTTTGGAAATCCCGCTGAAACTTTGGACATTCTCGCGAAGGGTTCCCAATCCCCAACAAGACTGGTACCCTTTCACGTCCAAATCTCTCAAACTCTGGGAGAGATTCTCAAAACCGAGGTTGACATGTTTCGAGTTCCTCTCAACATTTTGGAAATCCCGCTGAAATGTTGGACATTCTGGCGAAGGGTTCCCAATCCCCGACAAGACTGGTACCCTTTCACGTCCAAATCTCTCAAACTCCGGGAGAGATTCTCAAAACCGAGGTTGACATGTTTCGAGTTCCTCTCAACATTTTGGAAATCCCGCTGAAACTTTGGACATTCTGGCGAAGGGTTCCCAATCCCCGACAAGACTGGTACCCTTTCACGTCCAAATCTCTCAAACTCCGGGAGAGATTCTCAAAACCAAGGTTGACATGTTTCGAGTTCCTCTCAACATTTTGGAAATCCCGCTGAAACTTTGGACATTCTCGCGAAGGGTTCCCAATCCCCGACAAGACTGGTACCCTTTCACGTCCAAATCTCTCAAACTCCGGGAGAGATTCTCAAAACCAAGGTTGACATGTTTCGAGTTCCTCTCAACATTTTGGAAATCCCGCTGAAACTTTGGACATTCTGGCGAAGGGTTCCCAATCCCCGACAAGACTCGTACCCTTTCACGTCCAAATCTCTCAAACTCCGGGAGAGATTCTCAAAACCAAGGTTGACATGTTTCGAGTTCCTCTCAACATTTTGGAAATCCCGCTGTAACTTTGGACATTCTCGCGAAGGGTTCCCAATCCCCGACAAGACTGGTACCCTTTCACGTCCAAATCTCTCAAACTCCGGGAGAGATTCTCAAAACCAAGGTTGACATGATTCGAGTTCCTCTCAACATTTTGGAAATCCCGCTGAAACTTTGCACATTCTCGCGAAGGGTTCCCAATCCCCGACAAGACTGGTACCCTTTCACGTCGAAATCTCTCAAACTCCGGTAGAGATTCTCAAAACCAAGGTTGACATGTTTCAAGTTCCTCTCAACATTTTGGAAATCCCGCTGAAACTTTGGACATTCTCGCGAAGGGTTCCCAATCCCGGACAAGACTGGTACCCTTTCACGTCCAAATCTCTCAAACTCCGGGAGAGATTCTCAAAACCGAGGTTGACATGTTTCGAGTTCCTCTCAACATTTTGGAAATCCCGCTGAAACTTTGGACATTCTCGCGAAGGGTTCCCAATCCCCGACAAGACTGGTACCCTTTCACGTCCAAATCTCTCAAACTCTGGGAGAGATTCTCAAAACCGAGGTTGACATGTTTCGAGTTCCTCTCAACATTTTGGAAATCCCGCTGAAATGTTGGACATTCTGGCGAAGGGTTCCCAATCCCCGACAAGACTGGTACCCTTTCACGTCCAAATCTCTCAAACTCCGGGAGAGATTCTCAAAACCGAGGTTGACATGTTTCGAGTTCCTCTCAACATTTTGGAAATCCCGCTGAAACTTTGGACATTCTCGCGAAGGGTTCCCAATCCCCGACAAGACTGGTACCCTTTCACGTCCAAATCTCTCAAACTCCGGGAGAGATTCTCAAAACCGAGGTTGACATGTTTCGAGTTCCTCTCAACATTTTGGAAATCCCGCTGAAACTTTGGACATTCTGGCGAAGGGTTCCCAATCCCCGACAAGACTGGTACCCTTTCACGTCCAAATCTCTCAAACTCCGGGAGAGATTCTCAAAACCGAGGTTGACATGTTTCGAGTTCCTCTCAACATTTTGGAAATCCCGCTGAAACTTTGGACATTCTGGCGAAGGGTTCCCAATCCCCGACAAGACTGGTACCCTTTCACGTCCAAATCTCTCAAACTCCGGGAGAGATTCTCAAAACCAAGGTTGACATGTTTCGAGTTCCTCTCAACATTTTGGAAATCCCGCTGAAACTTTGGACATTCTGGCGAAGGGTTCCCAATCCCCGACAAGACTGGTACCCTTTCACGTCCAAATCTCTCAAACTCCGGGAGAGATTCTCAAAACCGAGGTTGACATGTTTCGAGTTCCTCTCAACATTTTGGAAATCCCGCTGAAGCTTTGGACATTCTCGTGAAGGGTTCCCAATCCCCGACAAGACTGGTACCCTTTCACGTCCAAATCTCTCAAACTCCGGGAGAGATTCTCAAAACCGAGGTTGACATGTTTCGAGTTCCTCTCAACATTTTGGAAATCCCGCTGAAACTTTGGACATTCTCGCGAAGGGTTCCCAATCCCCGACAAGACTGGTACCCTTTCACGTCCAAATCTCTCAAACTCCGGGAGAGATTCTCAAAACCAAGGTTGACATGATTCGAGTTCCTCTCAAAATTTTGGAAATCCCGCTGAAACTTTGGACATTCTGGCGAAGGGTTCCCAATCCCCGACAAGACTGGTACCCTTTCACGTCCAAATCTCTCAAACTCCGGGAGAGATTCTCAAAACCAAGATTGACATGTTTCGAGTTCCTCTCAACATTTTGGAAATCCCGCTGAAACTTTGGACATTCTGGCGAAGGGTTCCCAATCCCCGACAAGACTGGTACCCTTTCACGTCCAAATCTCTCAAACTCCGGGAGAGATTCTCAAAACCGAGGTTGACATGTTTCGAGTTCCTCTCAACATTTTGGAAATCCCGCTGAAACTTTGGACATTCTCGCGAAGGGTTCCCAATCCCCGACAAGACTGGTACCCTTTCACGTCCAAATCTCTCAAACTCCGGGAGAGATTCTCAAAACCGAGGTTGACATGTTTCGAGTTCCTCTCAACATTTTGGAAATCCCGCTGAAATGTTGGACATTCTGTCGAAGGGTTCCCAATCCCCGACAAGACTGGTACCCTTTCACGTCCAAATCTCTCAAACTCCGGGAGAGATTCTCAAAACCGTGGTTGACATGTTTCGAGTTCCTCTCAACATTTTGGAAATCCCGCTGAAACTTTGGACATTCTGGCGAAGGGTTCCCAATCCCCGACAAGACTGGTACCCTTTCACGTCCAAATCTCTTAAACTCCGGGAGAGATTCTCAAAACCGAGGTTGACATGTTTCGAGTTCCTCTCAACATTTTGGAAATCCCGCTGAAACTTTGGACATTCTCGTGAAGGGTTCCCAATCCCCGACAAGACTGGTACCCTTTCACGTCCAAATCTCTCAAACTCCGGGAGAGATTCTCAAAACCGAGGTTGACATGTTTCGAGTTCCTCTCAACATTTTGGAAATCCCGCTGAAACTTTGGACATTCTGGCGAAGGGTTCCCAATCCCCGACAAGACTGGTACCCTTTCACGTCCAAATCTCTCAAACTCCGGGAGAGATTCTCAAAACCGAGGTTGACATGTTTCGAGTTCCTCTCAACATTTTGGAAATCCCGCTGAAACTCTGGACATTCTGGCGAAGGGTTCCCAATCCCCGACAAGACTGGTACCCTTTCACGTCCAAATCTCTCAAACTCCGGGAGAGATTCTCAAAACCGAGGTTGACATGTTTCGAGTTCCTCTCAACATTTTGGAAATCCCGCTGAAACTTTGGACATTCTCGCGAAGGGTTCCCAATCCCCGACAAGACTGGTACCCTTTCACGTCCAAATCTCTCAAACTCCGGGAGAGATTCTCAAAACCAAGGTTGACATGATTCGAGTTCCTCTCAAAATTTTGGAAATCCCGCTGAAACTTTGGACATTCTGGCGAAGGGTTCCCAATCCCCGACAAGACTGGTACCCTTTCACGTCCAAATCTCTCAAACTCCGGGAGAGATTCTCAAAACCAAGATTGACATGTTTCGAGTTCCTCTCAACATTTTGGAAATCCCGCTGAAACTTTGGACATTCTCGCGAAGGGTTCCCAATCCCCGACAAGACTGGTACCCTTTCACGTCCAAATCTCTCAAACTCCGGGAGAGATTCTCAAAACCGAGGTTGACATGTTTCGAGTTCCTCTCAACATTTTGGAAATCCCGCTGAAACTTTGGACATTCTCGCGAAGGGTTCCCAATCCCCGACAAGACTGGTACCCTTTCACGTCCAAATCTCTCAAACTCCGGGAGAGATTCTCAAAACCGAGGTTGACATGTTTCGAGTTCCTCTCAACATTTTGGAAATCCCGCTGAAACTTTGGACATTCTCGCGAAGGGTTCCCAATCCCCGACAAGACTGGTACCCTTTCACGTCCAAATCTCTCAAACTCCGGGAGAGATTCTCAAAACCGTGGTTGACATGTTTCGAGTTCCTCTCAACATTTTGGAAATCCTGCTGAAACTTTGGACATTCTGGCGAAGGGTTTTCAATCCCCGACAAGACTGGTACCCTTTCACGTCCAAATCTCTTAAACTCCGGGAGAGATTCTCAAAACCGAGGTTGACATGTTTCGAGTTCCTCTCAACATTTTGGAAATCCCGCTGAAACTTTGGACATTCTCGTGAAGGGTTCCCAATCCCCGACAAGACTGGTACCCTTTCACGTCCAAATCTCTCAAACTCCGGGAGAGATTCTCAAAACCGAGGTTGACATGTTTCGAGTTCCTCTCAACATTTTGGAAATCCCGCTGAAACTTTGGACATTCTCGCGAAGGGTTCCCAATCCCCGACAAGACTGGTACCCTTTCACGTCCAAATCTCTCAAACTCCGGGAGAGATTCTCAAAACCGAGGTTGACATGTTTCGAGTTCCTCTCAACATTTTGGAAATCCCGCTGAAACTTTGGACATTCTCGCGAAGGGTTCCCAATCCCCGACAAGACTGGTACCCTTTCACGTCCAAATCTCTCAAACTCCGGGAGAGATTCTCAAAACCGAGGTTGACATGTTTCGAGTTCCTCTCAACATTTTGGAAATCCCGCTGAAACTTTGGACATTCTGGCGAAGGGTTCCCAATCCCCGACAAGACTGGTACCCTTTCACGTCCAAATCTCTCAAACTCCGGGAGAGATTCTCAAAACCAAGGTTGACATGTTTCGAGTTCCTCTCAACATTTTGGAAATCCCGCTGAAACTTTGGACATTCTGGCGAAGGGTTCCCAATCCCCGACAAGACTGGTACCCTTTCACGTCCAAATTTCTCAAACTCCGGGAGAGATTCTCAAAACCGAGGTTGACATGTTTCGAGTTCCTCTCAACATTTTGGAAATCCCGCTGAAACTTTGGACATTCTCGCGAAGGGTTCCCAATCCCCGACAAGACTGGTACCCTTTCACGTCCAAATCTCTCAAACTCCGGGAGAGATTCTCAAAACCGAGGTTGACATGTTTCGAGTTCCTCTCAACATTTTGGAAATCCCGCTGAAACTTTGGACATTCTCGCGAAGGGTTCCCAATCCCCGACAAGACTGGTACCCTTTCACGTCCAAATCTCTCAAACTCCGGGAGAGATTCTCAAAACCGAGGTTGACATGTTTCGAGTTCCTCTCAACATTTTGGAAATCCCGCTGAAACTTTGGACATTCTCGCGAAGGGATCCCAATCCCCGACAAGACTGGTACCCTTTCACGTCCAAATCTCTCAAATTCCGGGAGAGATTCTCAAAACGAAGGTTGACATGTTTCGAGTTCCTCTCAACATTTTGGAAATCCCGCTGAAACTTTGGACATTCTCGCGAAGGGTTCCCAATCCCCGACAAGACTGGTACCCTTTCACGTCCAAATCTCTCAAACTCCGGGAGAGATTCTCAAAACTGAGGTTGACATGTTTCGAGTTCCTCTCAACATTTTGGAAATCCCGCTGAAACTTTGGACATTCTGGCGAAGGGTTCCCAATCCCCGACAAGACTGGTACCCTTTCACGTCCAAATCTCTCAAACTCCGGGAGAGATTCTCAAAACCGAGGTTGACATGTTTCGAGTTCCTCTCAACATTTTGGAAATCCCGCTGAAATGTTGGACATTCTGTCGAAGGGTTCCCAATCCCCGACAAGACTGGTACCCTTTCACGTCCAAATCTCTCAAACTCCGGGAGAGATTCTCAAAACCGTGGTTGACATGTTTCGAGTTCCTCTCAACATTTTGGAAATCCCGCTGAAACTTTGGACATTCTCGCGAAGGGTTCCCAATCCCCGACAAGACTGGTACCCTTTCACGTCCAAATCTCTTAAACTCCGGGAGAGATTCTCAAAACCGAGGTTGACATGTTTCGAGTTCCTCTCAACATTTTGGAAATCCCGCTGAAACTTTGGACATTCTCGTGAAGGGTTCCCAATCCCCGACAAGACTGGTACCCTTTCACGTCCAAATCTCTCAAACTCCGGGAGAGATTCTCAAAACCGAGGTTGACATGTTTCGAGTTCCTCTCAACATTTTGGAAATCCCGCTGAAACTTTGGACATTCTGGCGAAGGGTTCCCAATCCCCGACAAGACTGGTACCCTTTCACGTCCAAATCTCTCAAACTCCGGGAGAGATTCTCAAAACCGAGGTTGACATGTTTCGAGTTCCTCTCAACATTTTGGAAATCCCGCTGAAACTCTGGACATTCTGGCGAAGGGTTCCCAATCCCCGACAAGACTGGTACCCTTTCACGTCCAAATCTCTCAAACTCCGGGAGAGATTCTCAAAACCGAGGTTGACATGTTTCGAGTTCCTCTCAACATTTTGGAAATCCCGCTGAAACTTTGGACATTCTGGCGAAGGGTTCCCAATCCCCGACAAGACTGGTACCCTTTCACGTCCAAATCTCTCAAACTCCGGGAGAGATTCTCAAAACCAAGGTTGACATGTTTCGAGTTCCTCTCAACATTTTGGAAATCCCGCTGAAACTTTGGACATTCTCGCGAAGGGTTCCCAATCCCCGACAAGACTGGTACCCTTTCACGTCCAAATCTCTCAAACTCCGGGAGAGATTCTCAAAACCAAGGTTGACATGTTTCGAGTTCCTCTCAACATTTTGGAAATCCCGCTGAAACTTTGGACATTCTCGCGAAGGGTTCCCAATCCCCGACAAGACTGGTACCCTTTCACGTCCAAATCTCTCAAACTCCGGGAGAGATTCTCAAAACCGAGGTTGACATGTTTCGAGTTCCTCTCAACATTTTGGAAATCCCGCTGAAACTTTGGACATTCTCGCGAAGGGTTCCCAATCCCCGACAAGACTGGTACCCTTTCACGTCCAAATCTCTCAAACTCTGGGAGAGATTCTCAAAACCAAGGTTGACATGTTTCGAGTTCCTATCAACATTTTGGAAATCCCGCTGAAATGTTGGACATTCTGGCGAAGGGTTCCCAATCCCCGACAAGACTGGTACCCTTTCACGTCCAAATCTCTCAAACTCCGGGAGAGATTCTCAAAACCGAGGTTGACATGTTTCGAGTTCCTCTCAACATTTTGGAAATCCCGCTGAAACTTTGGACATTCTCGCGAAGGGTTCCCAATCCCCGACAAGACTGGTACCCTTTCACGTCCAAATCTCTCAAACTCCGGGAGAGATTCTCAAAACCGAGGTTGACATGTTTCGAGTTCCTCTCAACATTTTGGAAATCCCGCTGAAACTTTGGACATTCTCGCGAAGGGTTCCCAATCCCCGACAAGACTGGTACCCTTTCACGTCCAAATCTCTCAAACTCCGGGAGAGATTCTCAAAACCGAGGTTGACATGTTTCGAGTTCCTCTCAACATTTTGGAAATCCCGCTGAAACTTTGGACATTCTGGCGAAGGGTTCCCAATCCCCGACAAGACTGGTACCCTTTCACGTCCAAATCTCTCAAACTCCGGGAGAGATTCTCAAAACCAAGGTTGACATGTTTCGAGTTCCTCTCAACATTTTGGAAATCCCGCTGAAACTTTGGACATTCTCGCGAAGGGTTCCCAATCCCCGACAAGACTGGTACCCTTTCACGTCCAAATCTCTCAAACTCCGGGAGAGATTCTCAAAACCGAGGTTGACATGTTTCGAGTTCCTCTCAACATTTTGGAAATCCCGCTGAAGCTTTGGACATTCTCGTGAAGGGTTCCCAATCCCCGACAAGACTGGTACCCTTTCACGTCCAAATCTCTCAAACTCCGGGAGAGATTCTCAAAACCGAGGTTGACATGTTTCGAGTTCCTCTCAACATTTTGGAAATCCCGCTGAAACTTTGGACATTCTCGCGAAGGGTTCCCAATCCCCGACAAGACTGGTACCCTTTCACGTCCAAATCTCTCAAACTCCGGGAGAGATTCTCAAAACCGAGGTTGACATGTTTCGAGTTCCTCTCAACATTTTGGAAATCCCGCTGAAACTTTGGACATTCTGGCGAAGGGTTCCCAATCCCCGACAAGACTGGTACCCTTTCACGTCCAAATCTCTCAAACTCCGGGAGAGATTCTCAAAACCAAGGTTGACATGTTTCGAGTTCCTCTCAACATTTTGGAAATCCCGCTGAAACTTTGGACATTCTCGCGAAGGGTTCCCAATCCCCGACAAGACTGGTACCCTTTCACGTCCAAATCTCTCAAACTCCGGGAGAGATTCTCAAAACCGAGGTTGACATGTTTCGAGTTCCTCTCAACATTTTGGAAATCCCGCTGAAGCTTTGGACATTCTCGTGAAGGGTTCCCAATCCCCGACAAGACTGGTACCCTTTCACGTCCAAATCTCTCAAACTCCGGGAGAGATTCTCAAAACCGAGGTTGACATGTTTCGAGTTCCTCTCAACATTTTGGAAATCCCGCTGAAACTTTGGACATTCTCGTGAAGGGTTCCCAATCCCCGACAAGACTGGTACCCTTTCACGTCCAAATCTCTCAAACTCCGGGAGAGATTCTCAAAACCGAGGTTGACATGTTTCGAGTTCCTCTCAACATTTTGGAAATCCCGCTGAAACTTTGGACATTCTGGCGAAGGGTTCCCAATCCCCGACAAGACTGGTACCCTTTCACGTCCAAATCTCTCAAACTCCGGGAGAGATTCTCAAAACCGAGGTTGACATGTTTCGAGTTCCTCTCAACATTTTGGAAATCCCGCTGAAACTTTGGACATTCTGGCGAAGGGTTCCCAATCCCCGACAAGACTGGTACCCTTTCACGTCCAAATCTCTCAAACTCCGGGAGAGATTCTCAAAACCAAGGTTGACATGTTTCGAGTTCCTCTCAACATTTTGGAAATCCCGCTGAAACTTTGGACATTCTGGCGAAGGGTTCCCAATCCCCGACAAGACTGGTACCCTTTCACGTCCAAATCTCTCAAACTCCAGGAGAGATTCTCAAAACCGAGGTTGACATGTTTCGAGTTCCTCTCAACATTTTGGAAATCCCGCTGAAACTTTGGACATTCTCGCGAAGGGTTCCCAATGCCCGACAAGACTGGTACCCTTTCACGTCGAAATCTCTCAAACTCCGGGAGAGATTCTCAAAACCGAGGTTGACATGTTTCGAGTTCCTCTCAACATTTTGGAAATCCCGCTGAAACTTTGGACATTCTGGCGAAGGGTTCCCAATCCCCGACAAGACTGGTACCCTTTCACGTCCAAATCTCTCAAACTCCGGGAGAGATTCTCAAAACCGAGGTTGACATGTTTCGAGTTCCTCTCAACATTTTGGAAATCCCGCTGAAACTTTGGACATTCTCGCGAAGGGATCCCAATCCCCGACAAGACTGGTACCCTTTCACGTCCAAATCTCTCAAATTCCGGGAGAGATTCTCAAAACGAAGGTTGACATGTTTCGAGTTCCTTTCAACATTTTGGAAATCCCGCTGAAACTTTGGACATTCTCGCGAAGGGTTCCCAATCCCCGACAAGACTGGTACCCTTTCACGTCCAAATCTCTCAAACTCCGGGAGAGATTCTCAAAACTGAGGTTGACATGTTTCGAGTTCCTCTCAACATTTTGGAAATCCCGCTGAAACTTGGGACATTCTCGCGAAGGATTCCCAATCCCCGACAAGACTGGTACCCTTTCACGTCCAAATCTCTCAAACTCCGGGAGAGATTCTCAAAACCGAGGTTGACATGTTTCGAGTTCCTCTCAACATTTTGGAAATCCCGCTGAAACTTTGGACATTCTCGTGAAGGGTTCCCAATCCCCGACAAGACTGGTACCCTTTCACGTCCAAATCTCTCAAACTCCGGGAGAGATTCTCAAAACCGAGGTTGACATGTTTCGAGTTCCTCTCAACATTTTGGAAATCCCGCTGAAACTTTGGACATTCTGGTGAAGGGTTCCCAATCCCCGACAAGACTGGTACCCTTTCACGTCCAAATCTCTCAAACTCCGGGAGAGATTCTCAAAACCGAGGTTGACATGTTTCGAGTTCCTCTCAACATTTTGGAAATCCCGCTGAAACTTTGGACATTCTGGCGAAGGGTTCCCAATCCCCGACAAGACTGGTACCCTTTCACGTCCAAATCTCTCAAACTCCGGGAGAGATTCTCAAAACCAAGGTTGACATGTTTCGAGTTCCTCTCAACATTTTGGAAATCCCGCTGAAACTTTGGACATTCTCGCGAAGGGTTCCCAATCCCCGACAAGACTGGTACCCTTTCACGTCCAAATCTCTCAAACTCCGGGAGAGATTCTCAAAACCAAGGTTGACATGTTTCGAGTTCCTCTCAACATTTTGGAAATCCCGCTGAAACTTTGGACATTCTCGCGAAGGGTTCCCAATGCCCGACAAGACTGGTACCCTTTCACGTCGAAATCTCTCAAACTCCGGGAGAGATTCTCAAAACCGAGGTTGACATGTTTCGAGTTCCTCTCAACATTTTGGAAATCCCGCTGAAACTTTGGACATTCTCGCGAAGGGTTCCCAATCCCCGACAAGACTGGTACCCTTTCACGTCCAAATCTCTCAAACTCCGGGAGAGATTCTCAAAACCGAGGTTGACATGTTTCGAGTTCCTCTCAACATTTTGGAAATCCCGCTGAAACTTTGGACATTCTCGCGAAGGGATCCCAATCCCCGACAAGACTGGTACCCTTTCACGTCCAAATCTCTCAAATTCCGGGAGAGATTCTCAAAACGAAGGTTGACATGTTTCGAGTTCCTTTCAACATTTTGGAAATCCCGCTGAAACTTTGGACATTCTCGCGAAGGGTTCCCAATCCCCGACAAGACTGGTACCCTTTCACGTCCAAATCTCTCAAACTCCGGGAGAGATTCTCAAAACTGAGGTTGACATGTTTCGAGTTCCTCTCAACATTTTGGAAATCCCGCTGAAACTTGGGACATTCTCGCGAAGGATTCCCAATCCCCGACAAGACTGGTACCCTTTCACGTCCAAATCTCTCAAACTCCGGGAGAGATTCTCAAAACCGAGGTTGACATGTTTCGAGTTCCTCTCAACATTTTGGAAATCCCGCTGAAACTTTGGACATTCTCGCGAAGGGTTCCCAATCCCCGACAAGACTGGTACCCTTTCACGTCCAAATCTCTCAAACTCCGGGAGAGATTCTCAAAACCGAGGTTGACATGTTTCGAGTTCCTCTCAACATTTTGGAAATCCCGCTGAAACTTTGGACATTCTCGCGAAGGGTTCCCAATCCCCGACAAGACTGGTACCCTTTCACGTCCAAATCTCTCAAACTCCGGGAGAGATTCTCAAAACCAAGGTTGACATGATTCGAGTTCCTCTCAAAATTTTGGAAATCCCGCTGAAACTTTGGACATTCTGGCGAAGGGTTCCCAATCCCCGACAAGACTGGTACCGTTTCACGTCCAAATCTCTCAAACTCCGGGACGGATTCTCAAAACCAAGGTTGACATGTTTCGAGTTCCTCTCAACATTTTGGAAATCCCGCTGAAACTTTGGACATTCTCGCGAAGGGTTCCCAATCCCCGACAAGACTGGTACCCTTTCACGTCCAAATCTCTCAAACTCCGGGAGAGATTCTCAAAACCGAGGTTGACATGTTTCGAGTTCCTCTCAACATTTTGGAAATCCCGCTGAAACTTTGGACATTCTCGCGAAGGGTTCCCAATCCCCGACAAGACGGGTACCCTTTCACGTCCAAATCTCTCAAACTCTGGGAGAGATTCTCAAAACCGAGGTTGACATGTTTCGAGTTCCTCTCAACATTTTGGAAATCCCGCTGAAATGTTGGACATTCTGGCGAAGGGTTCCCAATCCCCGACAAGACTGGTACCCTTTCACGTCCAAATCTCTCAAACTCCGGGAGAGATTCTCAAAACCAAGGTTGACATGTTTCGAGTTCCTCTCAACATTTTGGAAATCCCGCTGAAACTTTGGACATTCTCGCGAAGGGTTCCCAATCCCCGACAAGACTGGTACCCTTTCACATCCAAATCTCTCAAACTCCGGGAGAGATTCTCAAAACCGAGGTTGACATGTTTCGAGTTCCTCTCAACATTTTGGAAATCCCGCTGAAATGTTGGACATTCTCGCGAAGGGTTCCCAATCCCCGACAAGACTGGTACCCTTTCACGTCCAAATCTCTCAAACTCCGGGAGAGATTCTCAAAACCAAGGTTGACATGTTTCGAGTTCCTCTCAACATTTTGGAAATCCCGCTGAAACTTTGGACATTCTGGCGAAGGGTTCCCAATCCCCGACAAGACTGGTACCCTTTCACGTCCAAATCTCTCAAACTCCGGGAGAGATTCTCAAAACCAAGGTTGACATGTTTCGAGTTCCTCTCAACATTTTGGAAATCCCGCTGAAACTTTGGACATTCTCGCGAAGGGTTCCCAATCCCCGACAAGACTGGTACCCTTTCACGTCCAAATCTCTCAAACTCCGGGAGAGATTCTCAAAACCGAGGTTGACATGCTTCGAGTTCCTCTCAACATTTTGGAAATCCCGCTGAAACTTTGAACATTCTGGCGAAGGGTTCCCAATCCCCGACAAGACTGGTACCCTTTCACGTCCAAATCTCTCAAACTCCGGGAGAGATTCTCAAAACCGAGGTTGACATGTTTCGAGTTCCTCTCAATATTTTGGAAATCCCGCTGAAACTTTGGACATTCTCGCGAAGGGTTCCCAATCCCCGACAAGACTGGTACCCTTTCACGTCCAAATCTCTCAAACTCCGGGAGAGATTCTCAAAACCGAGGTTGACATGTTTCGAGTTCCTCTCAACATTTTGGAAATCCCGCTGAAATGTTGGACATTCTCGCGAAGGGTTCCCAATCCCCGACAAGACTGGTACCCTTTCACGTCCAAATCTCTCAAACTCCGGGAGAGATTCTCAAAACCAAGGTTGACATGTTTCGAGTTCCTCTCAACATTTTGGAAATCCCGCTGAAACTTTGGACATTCTCGCGAAGGGTTCCCAATCCCCGACAAGACTGGTACCCTTTCACGTCCAAATCTCTCAAACTCCGGGAGAGATTCTCAAAACCGAGGTTGACATGTTTCGAGTTCCTCTCAACATTTTGGAAATCCCGCTGAAACTTTGGACATTCTCACGAAGGGTTCCCAATCCCCGACAAGACTGGTACCCTTTCACGTCCAAATCTCTCAAACTCCGGGAGAGATTCTCAAAACCAAGGTTGACATGTTTCGAGTTCCTCTCAACATTTTGGAAATCCCGCTGAAACTTTGGACATTCTGGCGAAGGGTTCCAATCCCCGACAAGACTGGTACCCTTTCACGTCCAAATCTCTCAAACTCCGGGAGAGATTCTCAAAACCAAGGTTGACATGTTTCGAGTTCCTCTCAACATTTTGGAAATCCCGCTGAAACTTTGGACATTCTCGCGAAGGGTTCCCAATCTCCGGCAAGACTGGTACCCTTTCACGTCCAAATCTCTCAAACTCCGGCAGAGATTCTCAAAACCAAGGTTGACATGTTTCGAGTTCCTCTCAACATTTTGGAAATCCCGCTGAAACTTTGGACATTCTCGCGAAGGGTTCCCAATCTCCGGCAAGACTGGTACCCTTTCACGTCCAAATCTCTCAAACTCCGGGAGAGATTCTCAAAACCAAGGTTGACATGTTTCGAGTTCCTTTCAACATTTTGGAAATCCCGCTGAAACTTTGGACATTCTCGCGAAGGGTTCCCAATCCCGACAAGACTGGTACCCTTTCACGTCCAAATCTCTCAGACTCCGGGAGAGATTCTCAAAACCGAGGTTGACATGTTTCGAGTTCCTCTCAACATTTTGGAAATCCCGCTGAAACTTTGGACATTCTCGCGAAGGGTTCCCAATCCCCGACAAGACTGGTACCCTTTCACGTCCAAATCTCTCAAACTCCGGGAGAGATTCTCAAAACCAAGGTTGACATATTTCGAGTTCCTCTCAACATTTTGGAAATCCCTCTGAAACTTTGGACATTCTGGCGAAGGGTTCCCAATCCCGGACAAGACTGGTACCCTTTCACGTCCAAATCTCTCAAACTCCGGGAGAGATTCTCAAAACCAAGGTTGACATGTTTCGAGTTCCTCTCAACATTTTGGAAATCCCGCTGAAACTTTGGACATTCTGGCGAAGGGTTCCCAATCCCCGACAAGACTGGTACCCTTTCACGTCCAAATCTCTCAAACTCCGGGAGAGATTCTCAAAACCAAGGTTGACATGTTTCGAGTTCCTTTCAACATTTTGGAAATCCCGCTGAAACTTTGGACATTCTCGCGAAGGATTCCCAATCCCCGACAAGACTGGTACCCTTTCACGTTCAAATCTCTCAAACTCCGGGAGAGATTCTCAAAACCGAGGTTGACATGTTTCGAGTTCCTCTCAACATTTTGGAAATCCTGCTGAAACTTTGGACATTCTCGCGAAGGGTTCCCAATTCCCGACAAGACTGGTACCCTTTCACGTCCAAATCTCTCAAACTCCGGGAGAGATTCTCAAAACCAAGGTTGACATGTTTCGAGTTCCTCTCAAGATTTTGGAAATCCCGCTGAAACTTTGGACATTCTCGCGAAGGGTTCCCAATCCCCGACAAGACTGGTACCCTTTCACGTCCAAATCTCTCAAACTCCGGGAGAAGTTCTCAAAACCAAGGTTGACATGATTCGAGTTCCTCTCAACATTTTGGAAATCCCGCTGAAACTTTGGACATTCTCGCGAAGGGTTCCCAATTCCCGACAAGACTGGTACCCTTTCACGTCCAAATCTCTCAAACTCCGGGAGAGATTCTCAAAACCAAGGTTGACATGTTTCGAGTTCCTCTCAACATTTTGGAAATCCCGCTGAAACTTGGACATTCTCGCGAAGGGTTCCCAATCCCCGACAAGACTGGTACCCTTTCACGTCCAAATCTCTCAAACTCCGGGAGAGATTCTCAAAACCAAGGTTGACATGTTTCGAGTTCCTCTCAACATTTTGGAAATCCCGCTGAAACTTTGGACATTCTGGCGAAGGGTTCCCAATCCCCGACAAGACTGGTACCCTTTCACGTCCAAATCTCTCAAACTCCGGGAGAGATTTTCAAAACCGAGGTTGACATGTTTCGAGTTCCTCTCAACATTTTGGAAATCCCGCTGAAACTTTGGACATTCTGGCGAAGGGTTCCCAATCCCCGACAAGACTGGTACCCTTTCACGTCCAAATCTCTCAAACTCCGGGAGAGATTCTCAAAACCGAGGTTGACATGTTTCGAGTTCCTCTCAACATTTTGGAAATCCCGCTGAAACTTTGGACATTCTCGCGAAGGGTTCCCAATTCCCGACAAGACTGGTACCCTTTCACGTCCAAATCTCTCAAACTCCGGGAGAGATTCTCAAAACCAAGGTTGACATGTTTCGAGTTCCTCTCAACATTTTGGAAATCCCGCTGAAACTTTGGACATTCTCGCGAAGGGTGCCCAATCCCCGACAAGACTGGTACCCTTTCACGTCCAAATCTCTCAAACTCCGGGAGAGGTTCTCAAAACCAAGGTTGACATGATTCGAGTTCCTCTCAACATTTTGGAAATCCCGCTGAAACTTTGGACATTCTCGCGAAGGGTTCCCAATCCCCGACAAGACTGGTACCCTTTCACGTCCAAATCTCTCAAACTCCGGGAGAGATTCTCAAAACCGAGGTTGACATGTTTCGAGTTACTCTCAACATTTTGGAAATCCCGCTGAAACTTTGGACATTCTGGCGAAGGGTTCCCAATCCCCGACAAGACTGGTACCCTTTCACGTCCAAATCTCTCAAACTCCGGGAGAGATTCTCAAAACCAAGGTTGACATGTTTCGAGTTCCTCTCAACATTTTGGAAATCCCGCTGAAACTTTGGACATTCTGGCGAAGGGTTCCCAATCCCCGACAAGACTGGTACCCTTTCACGTCCAAATCTCTCAAACTCCGGGAGAGATTCTCAAAACCAAGGTTGACATGTTTCGAGTTCCTCTCAACATTTTGGAAATCCCACTGAAACTTTGGACATTCTCACGAAGGGTTCCCAATCCCCGACAAGACTGGTACCCTTTCACGTCCAAATCTCTCAAACTCCGGGAGAGATTCTCAAAACCGAGGTTGACATGTTTCGAGTTCCTCTCAACATTTTGGAAATCCCGCTGAAACTTTGGACATTCTCGCGAAGGGTTCCCAATCCCCGACAAGACTGGTACCCTTTCACGTCCAAATCTCTCAAACTCCGGGAGAGATTCTCAAAACCGAGGTTGACATGTTTCGAGTTCCTTTCAACATTTTGGAAATCCCGCTGAAACTTTGGACATTCTCGCGAAGGGTTCCCAATCCCCGACAAGACTGGTACCCTTTCACGTCCAAATCTCTCAAACTCCGGGAGAGATTCTCAAAACCGAGGTTGACATGCTTCGAGTTCCTCTCAACATTTTGGAAATCCCGCTGAAACTTTGAACATTCTGGCGAAGGGTTCCCAATCCCCGGCAAGACTGGTACCCTTTCACGTCCACATCTCTCAAAGTCCGGCAGAGATTCTCAAAACCAAGGTTGACATGTTTCGAGTTCCTCTCAACATTTTGGAAATCCCGCTGAAACTTTGGACATTCTCGCGAAGGGTTCCCAATCTCCGGCAAGACTGGTACCCTTTCACGTCCAAATCTCTCAAACTCCGGGAGAGATTCTCAAAACCAAGGTTGACATGTTTCGAGTTCCTCTCAACATTTTGGAAATCCCGCTGAAACTTTGGACATTCTCGCGAAGGGTTCCCAATCCCGACAAGACTGGTACCCTTTCACGTCCAAATCTCTCAGACTCCGGGAGAGATTTTCAAAACCGAGGTTGACATGTTTCGAGTTCCTCTCAACATTTTGGAAATCCCGCTGAAACTTTGGACATTCTGGCGAAGGGTTCCCAATCCCCGACAAGACTGGTACCCTTTCACGTCCAAATCTCTCAAACTCCGGGAGAGATTCTCAAAACCAAGGTTGACATGTTTCGAGTTCCTCTCAACATTTTGGAAATCCCGCTGAAACTTTGGACACTCTCGCGAAGGGTTCCCAATCCCCGACAAGACTGGTACCCTTTCACGTCCAAATCTCTCAAACTCCGGGAGAGATTCTCAAAACCGAGGTGGACATGTTTCGAGTTCCTCTCAACATTTTGGAAATCCCGCTGAAACTTTGTCCATTCTCGCGAAGGGTTCCCAATCCCGACAAGACTGGTACCCTTTCACGTTCAAATCTCTCAAACTCCGGGAGAGATTCTCAAAACCGAGGTTGACATGTTTCGAGTTCCTCTCAACATTTTGGAAATCCTGCTGAAACTTTGGACATTCTCGCGAAGGGTTCCCAATTCCCGACAAGACTGGTACCCTTTCACGTCCAAATCTCTCAAACTCCGGGAGAGATTCTCAAAACCGAGGTTGACATGTTTCGAGTTCCTCTCAAGATTTTAGAAATCCCGCTGAAACTTTGGACATTCTCGCGAAGGGTTCCCAATCCCCGACAAGACTGGTACCCTTTCACGTCCAAATCTCTCAAACTCCGGGAGAAGTTCTCAAAACCAAGGTTGACATGATTCGAGTTCCTCTCAACATTTTGGAAATCCCGCTGAAACTTTGGACATTCTCGCGAAGGGTTCCCAATTCCCGACAAGACTGGTACCCTTTCACGTCCAAATCTCTCAAACTCCGGGAGAGATTCTCAAAACCAAGGTTGACATGTTTCGAGTTCCTCTCAACATTTTGGAAATCCCGCTGAAACTTTGGACATTCTGGCGAAGGGTTCCCAATCCCCGACAAGACTGGTACCCTTTCACGTCCAAATCTCTCAAACTCCGGGAGAGATTCTCAAAACCAAGGTTGACATGTTTCGAGTTCCTCTCAACATTTTGGAAATCCCGCTGAAACTTTGGACATTCTGGCGAAGGGTTCCCAATCCCCGACAAGACTGGTACCCTTTCACGTCCAAATCTCTCAAACTCCGGGAGAGATTCTCAAAACCGAGGTTGACATGTTTCGAGTTCCTCTCAACATTTTGGAAATCCCGCTGAAACTTTGGACATTCTGGCGAAGGGTTCCCAATCCCCGACAAGACTGGTACCCTTTCACGTCCAAATCTCTCAAACTCCGGGAGAGATTCTCAAAACCGAGGTTGACATGTTTCGAGTTCCTCTCAACATTTTGGAAATCCCGCTGAAACTTTGGACATTCTCGCGAAGGGTTCCCAATTCCCGACAAGACTGGTACCCTTTCACGTCCAAATCTCTCAAACTCCGGGAGAGATTCTCAAAACCAAGGTTGACATGTTTCGAGTTCCTCTCAAGATTTTGGAAATCCCGCTGAAACTTTGGACATTCTCGCGAAAGGTGCCCAATCCCCGACAAGACTGGTACCCTTTCACGTCCAAATCTCTCAAACTCCGGGAGAGGTTCTCAAAACCAAGGTTGACATGATTCGAGTTCCTCTCAACATTTTGGAAATCCCGCTGAAACTTTGGACATTCTCGCGAAGGGTTCCCAATCCCCGACAAGACTGGTACCCTTTCACGTCCAAATCTCTCAAACTCCGGGAGAGATTCTCAAAACCGAGGTTGACATGTTTCGAGTTACTCTCAACATTTTGGAAATCCCGCTGAAACTTTGGCCATTCTCACGAAGGGTTCCCAATCCCCGACAAGACTGGTACCCTTTCACGTCCAAATCTCTCAAACTCCGGGAGAGATTCTCAAAACCAAGGTTGACATGTTTCGAGTTCCTCTCAACATTTTGGAAATCCCGCTGAAACTTTGGACATTCTGGCGAAGGGTTCCCAATCCCGGACAAGACTGGTACCCTTTCACGTCCAAATCTCTCAAACTCCGGGAGAGATTCTCAAAACCAAGGTTCACATGTTTCGAGTTCCTCTCAACATTTTGGAAATCCCACTGAAACTTTGGACATTCTCACGAAGGGTTCCCAATCCCCGACAAGACTGGTACCCTTTCACGTCCAAATCTCTCAAACTCCGGGAGAGATTCTCAAAACCGAGGTTGACATGTTTCGAGTTCCTCTCAACATTTTGGAAATCCCGCTGAAACTTTGGACATTCTGGCGAAGGGTTCCCAATCCCCGACAAGACTGGTACCCTTTCACGTCCAAATCTCTCAAACTCCGGGAGAGATTCTCAAAACCGAGGTTGACATGTTTCGAGTTCCTTTCAACATTTTGGAAATCCCGCTGAAACTTTGGACATTCTCGCGAAGGGTTCCCAATCCCCGACAAGACTGGTACCCTTTCACGTCCAAATCTCTCAAACTCCGGGAGAGATTCTCAAAACCGAGGTTGACATGCTTCGAGTTCCTCTCAACATTTTGGAAATCCCGCTGAAACTTTGAACATTCTGGCGAAGGGTTCCCAATCCCCGACAAGACTGGTACCCTTTCACGTCCAAATCTCTCAAACTCCGGGAGAGATTCTCAAAACCGAGGTTGACATGTTTCGAGTTCCTCTCAACATTTTGGAAATCCCGCTGAAACTTTGGACATTCTCGCGAAGGGTTCCCAATCCCCGACAAGACTGGTACCCTTTCACGTCCAAATCTCTCAAACTCCGGGAGAGATTCTCAAAACCAAGGTTCACATGTTTCGAGTTCCTCTCAACATTTTGGAAATCCCGCTGAAACTTTGGACATTCTCGCGAAGGGTTCCCAATCCCCGACAAGACTGGTACCCTTTCACGTCCAAATCTCTCAAACTCCGGGAGAGATTCTCAAAACCGAGGTTGACATGTTTCGAGTTCCTCTCAACATTTTGGAAATCCCGCTGAAACTTTGGACATTCTCGTGAAGGGTTCCCAATCTCCGGCAAGACTGGTACCCTTTCACGTCCAAATCTCTCAAACTCCGGCAGAGATTCTCAAAACCAAGGTTGACATGTTTCGAGTTCCTCTCAACATTTTGGAAATCCCGCTGAAACTTTGGACATTCTCGCGAAGGGTTCCCAATCTCCGGCAAGACTGGTACCCTTTCACGTCCAAATCTCTCAAACTCCGGGAGAGATTCTCAAAACCAAGGTTGACATGTTTCGAGTTCCTTTCAACATTTTGGAAATCCCGCTGAAACTTTGGACATTCTCGCGAAGGGTTCCCAATCCCGACAAGACTGGTACCCTTTCACGTCCAAATCTCTCAGACTCCGGGAGAGATTTTCAAAACCGAGGTTGACATGTTTCGAGTTCCTCTCAACATTTTGGAAATCCCGCTGAAACTTTGGACATTCTCGCGAAGGGTTCCCAATCCCCGACAAGACTGGTACCCTTTCACGTTCAAATCTCTCAAACTCCGGGAGAGATTCTCAAAACCGAGGTTGACATGTTTCGAGTTCCTCTCAACATTTTGGAAATC
This sequence comes from Streptopelia decaocto, assembly GCF_964273445.1. Classification (NCBI taxonomy): domain Eukaryota; kingdom Metazoa; phylum Chordata; class Aves; order Columbiformes; family Columbidae; genus Streptopelia; species Streptopelia decaocto. The sequence goes on from NW_028116776.1 coordinate 747,478, forward strand.
CTGCTGAAACTTTGGACATTCTCGCGAAGGGTTCCCAATTCCCGACAAGACTGGTATCCTTTCACGTCCAAATCTCTCAAACTCCGGGAGAGATTCTCAAAACCGAGGTTGACATGTTTCGAGTTCCTCTCAAGATTTTGGAAATCCCGCTGAAACTTTGGACATTCTCGCGAAGGGTTCCCAATCCCCGACAAGACTGGTACCCTTTCACGTCCAAATCTCTCAAACTCCGGGAGAAGTTCTCAAAACCAAGGTTGACATGATTCGAGTTCCTCTCAACATTTTGGAAATCCCGCTGAAACTTTGGACATTCTCGCGAAGGGTTCCCAATTCCCGACAAGACTGGTACCCTTTCACGTCCAAATCTCTCAAACTCCGGGAGAGATTCTCAAAACCAAGGTTGACATGTTTCGAGTTCCTCTCAACATTTTGGAAATCCCGCTGAAACTTGGACATTCTCGCGAAGGGTTCCCAATCCCCGACAAGACTGGTACCCTTTCACGTCCAAATCTCTCAAACTCCGGGAGAGATTCTCAAAACCAAGGTTGACATGTTTCGAGTTCCTCTCAACATTTTGGAAATCCCGCTGAAACTTTGGACATTCTGGCGAAGGGTTCCCAATCCCCGACAAGACTGGTACCCTTTCACGTCCAAATCTCTCAAACTCCGGGAGAGATTCTCAAAACCGAGGTTGACATGTTTCGAGTTCCTCTCAACATTTTGGAAATCCCGCTGAAACTTTGGACATTCTGGCGAAGGGTTCCCAATCCCCGACAAGACTGGTACCCTTTCACGTCCAAATCTCTCAAACTCCGGGAGAGATTCTCAAAACCGAGGTTGACATGTTTCGAGTTCCTCTCAACATTTTGGAAATCCCGCTGAAACTTTGGACATTCTCGCGAAGGGTTCCCAATTCCCGACAAGACTGGTACCCTTTCACGTCCAAATCTCTCAAACTCCGGGAGAGATTCTCAAAACCAAGGTTGACATGTTTCGAGTTCCTCTCAAGATTTTGGAAATCCCGCTGAAACTTTGGACATTCTCGCGAAGGGTGCCCAATCCCCGACAAGACTGGTACCCTTTCACGTCCAAATCTCTCAAACTCTGGGAGAAGTTCTCAAAACCAAGGTTGACATGATTCGAGTTCCTCTCAACATTTTGGAAATCCCGCTGAAACTTTGGACATTCTCGCGAAGGGTTCCCAATCCCCGACAAGACTGGTACCCTTTCACGTCCAAATCTCTCAAACTCCGGGAGAGATTCTCAAAACCGAGGTTGACATGTTTCGAGTTACTCTCAACATTTTGGAAATCCCGCTGAAACTTTGGCCATTCTCACGAAGGGTTCCCAATCCCCGACAAGACTGGTACCCTTTCACGTCCAAATCTCTCAAACTCCGGGAGAGATTCTCAAAACCAAGGTTGACATGTTTCGAGTTCCTCTCAACATTTTGGAAATCCCGCTGAAACTTTGGACATTCTGGCGAAGGGTTCCCAATCCCGGACAAGACTGGTACCCTTTCACGTCCAAATCTCTCAAACTCCGGGAGAGATTCTCAAAACCAAGGTTCACATGTTTCGAGTTCCTCTCAACATTTTGGAAATCCCACTGAAACTTTGGACATTCTCACGAAGGGTTCCCAATCCCCGACAAGACTGGTACCCTTTCACGTCCAAATCTCTCAAACTCCGGGAGAGATTCTCAAAACCGAGGTTGACATGTTTCGAGTTCCTCTCAACATTTTGGAAATCCCGCTGAAACTTTGGACATTCTGGCGAAGGGTTCCCAATCCCCGACAAGACTGGTACCCTTTCACGTCCAAATCTCTCAAACTCCGGGAGAGATTCTCAAAACCGAGGTTGACATGTTTCGAGTTCCTTTCAACATTTTGGAAATCCCGCTGAAACTTTGGACATTCTCGCGAAGGGTTCCCAATCCCCGACAAGACTGGTACCCTTTCACGTCCAAATCTCTCAAACTCCGGGAGAGATTCTCAAAACCGAGGTTGACATGCTTCGAGTTCCTCTCAACATTTTGGAAATCCCGCTGAAACTTTGAACATTCTGGCGAAGGGTTCCCAATCCCCGACAAGACTGGTACCCTTTCACGTCCAAATCTCTCAAACTCCGGGAGAGATTCTCAAAACCGAGGTTGACATGTTTCGAGTTCCTCTCAACATTTTGGAAATCCCGCTGAAACTTTGGACATTCTCGCGAAGGGTTCCCAATCCCCGACAAGACTGGTACCCTTTCACGTCCAAATCTCTCAAACTCCGGGAGAGATTCTCAAAACCAAGGTTCACATGTTTCGAGTTCCTCTCAACATTTTGGAAATCCCGCTGAAACTTTGGACATTCTCGCGAAGGGTTCCCAATCCCCGACAAGACTGGTACCCTTTCACGTCCAAATCTCTCAAACTCCGGGAGAGATTCTCAAAACCGAGGTTGACATGTTTCGAGTTCCTCTCAACATTTTGGAAATCCCGCTGAAACTTTGGACATTCTGGCGAAGGGTTCCCAATCCCCGACAAGACTGGTACCCTTTCACGTCCAAATCTCTCAAACTCCGGGAGAGATTCTCAAAACCAAGGTTGACATGTTTCGAGTTCCTTTAAACATTTTGGAAATCCCGCTGAAACTTTGGACTTTGTCGCGAAGGGTTCCCAATCCCCGACAAGACTGGTACCCTTTCACGTCCAAATCTCTCAAACTCCGGGAGAGATTCTCAAAACCAAGGTTGACATGTTTCGAGTTCCTCTCAACATTTTGGAAATCCCGCTGAAACTTTGGACATTCTCGCGAAGGGTTCCCAATCCCCGACAAGACTGGTACCCTTTCACGTCCAAATCTCTCAAACTCCGGGAGAGATTCTCAAAACCGAGGTTGACATGTTTCGAGTTCCTCTCAACATTTTGGAAATCCCGCTGAAACTTTGGACATTCTCGCGAAGGGTTCCCAATCCCCGACAAGACTGGTACCCTTTCACGTCCAAATCTCTCAAACTCCGGGAGAGATTCTCAAAACCAAGGTTCACATGTTTCGAGTTCCTTTCAACATTTTGGAAATCCCGCTGAAACTTTGGACATTCTGGCGAAGGGTTCCCAATCCCCGACAAGACTGGTACCCTTTCACGTCCAAATCCCTCAAACTCCGGGAGAGATTCTCAAAACCGAGGTTGACATGTTTCGAGTTCCTCTCAACATTTTGGAAATCCCGCTGAAACTTTGGACATTCTGGCGAAGGGTTCCCAATCCCCGACAAGACTGGTACCCTTTCACGTCCAAATCTCTCAAACTCCGGGAGAGATTCTCAAAACCGAGGTTGACATGTTTCGAGTTCCTCTCAACATTTTGGAAATCCCGCTGAAACTTTGGACATTCTCGCGAAGGGTTCCCAATCCCAGACAAGACTGGTACCCTTTCACGTCCAAATCTCTCAAACTCCGGGAGAGATTCTCAAAACCAAGGTTGACATGTTTCGAGTTCCTCTCAACATTTTGGAAATCCCGCTGAAACTTTGGACATTCTGGCGAAGGGTTCCCAATCCCCGACAAGACTGGTACCCTTTCACGTCCAAATCTCTCAAACTCCGGGAGAGATTCTCAAAACCGAGGTTGACATGTTTCGAGTTCCTCTCAACATTTTGGAAATCCCGCTGAAACTTTGGACATTCTCGCGAAGGGTTCCCAATCCCCGACAAGACTGGTACCCTTTCACGTCCAAATCTCTCAAACTCCGGGAGAGATTCTCAAAACCGAGGTTGACATGTTTCGAGTTCCTCTCAACATTTTGGAAATCCCGCTGAAACTTTGGACATTCTGGCGAAGGGTTCCCAATTCCCGACAAGACTGGTACCCTTTCACGTCCAAATCTCTCAAACTCCGGGAGAGATTCTCAAAACCAAGGTTGACATGTTTCGAGTTCCTCTCAACATTTTGGAAATCCCGCTGAAACTTTGGACATTCTCGCGAAGGGTGCCCAATCCCCGACAAGACTGGTACCCTTTCACGTCCAAATCTCTCAAACTCCGGGAGAGATTCTCAAAACCAAGGTTGACATGTTTCGAGTTCCTCTCAACATTTTGGAAATCCCGCTGAAACTTTGGACATTCTGGCGAAGGGTTCCCAATCCCCGACAAGACTGGTACCCTTTCACGTCCAAATCTCTCAAACTTTGGGAGAGATTCTCAAAACCGAGGTTGACATGTTTCGAGTTCCTTTCAACATTTTGGAAATCCCGCTGAAACTTTGGACATCCTCGCAAAGGGTTCCCAATCCCCGACAAGACTGGTACCCTTTCACGTCCAAATCTCTCAAACTCCGGGAGAGATTCTCAAAACCAAGGTTCACATGTTTCGAGTTCCTTTCAACATTTTGGAAATCCCGCTGAAACTTTGGACATTCTCGCGAAGGGTTCCCAATCCCCGACAAGACTGGTACCCTTTCACGTCCAAATCTCTCAAACTCCGGGAGAGATTCTCAAAACCAAGGTTCACATGTTTCGAGTTCCTTTAAACATTTTGGAAATCCCGCTGAAACTTTGGACATTGTCGCGAAGGGTTCCCAATCCCCGACAAGACTGGTACCCTTTCACGTCCAAATCTCTCAAACTCCGGGAGAGATTCTCAAAACCAAGGTTGACATGATTCGAGTTCCTCTCAACATTTTGGAAATCCCGCTGAAACTTTGGACATTCTCGCGAAGGGTTCCCAATCCCCGACAAGACTGGTACCCTTTCACGTCCAAATCTCTCAAACTCCGGGAGAGATTCTCAAAACCGAGGTTGACATGTTTCGAGTTCCTCTCAACATTTTGGAAATCCCGCTGAAACTTTGGACATTCTCGCGAAGGGTTCCCAATCCCCGACAAGACTGGTACCCTTTCACGTCCAAATCTCTCAAACTCCGGGAGAGATTCTCAAAACCAAGGTTCACATGTTTCGAGTTCCTTTAAACATTTTGGAAATCCCGCTGAAACTTTGGACATTCTGGCGAAGGGTTCCCAATCCCCGACAAGACTGGTACCCTTTCACGTCCAAATCCCTCAAACTCCGGGAGAGATTCTCAAAACCGAGGTTGACATGTTTCGAGTTCCTCTCAAAATTTTGGAAATCCCGCTGAAACTTTGGACATTCTGGCGAAGGGTTCCCAATCCCCGACAAGACTGGTACCCTTTCACGTCCAAATCTCTCAAACTCCGGGAGAGATTCTCAAAACCGAGGTTGACATGTTTCGAGTTCCTCTCAACATTTTGGAAATCCCGCTGAAACTTTGGACATTCTCGCGAAGGGTTCCCAATCCCAGACAAGACTGGTACCCTTTCACGTCCAAATCTCTCAAACTCCGGGAGAGATTCTCAAAACCAAGGTTGACATGTTTCGAGTTCCTCTCAACATTTTGGAAATCCCGCTGAAACTTTGGACATTCTCGCGAAGGGTTCCCAATCCCCGACAAGACTGGTACCCTTTCACGTCCAAATCTCTCAAACTCCGGGAGAGATTCTCAAAACCGAGGTTGACATGTTTCGAGTTCCTCTCAACATTTTGGAAATCCCGCTGAAACTTTGGACATTCTCGCGAAGGGTTCCCAATCCCCGACAAGACTGGTACCCTTTCACGTCCAAATCTCTCAAACTCCGGGAGAGATTCTCAAAACCGAGGTTGACATGTTTCGAGTTCCTCTCAACATTTTGGAAATCCCGCTGAAACTTTGGACATTCTGGCGAAGGGTTCCCAATTCCCGACAAGACTGGTACCCTTTCACGTCCAAATCTCTCAAACTCCGGGAGAGATTCTCAAAACCAAGGTTGACATGTTTCGAGTTCCTCTCAAGATTTTGGAAATCCCGCTGAAACTTTGGACATTCTCGCGAAGGGTGCCCAATCCCCGACAAGACTGGTACCCTTTCACGTCCAAATCTCTCAAACTCCGGGAGAGGTTCTCAAAACCAAGGTTGACATGATTCGAGTTCCTCTCAACATTTTGGAAATCCCGCTGAAACTTTGGACATTCTCGCGAAGGGTTCCCAATCCCCGACAAGACTGGTACCCTTTCACGTCCAAATCTCTCAAACTCCGGGAGAGATTCTCAAAACCGAGGTTGACATGTTTCGAGTTACTCTCAACATTTTGGAAATCCCGCTGAAACTTTGGACATCCTCGCAAAGGGTTCCCAATCCCCGACAAGACTGGTACCCTTTCACGTCCAAATCTCTCAAACTCCGGGAGAGATTCTCAAAACCAAGGTTGACATGTTTCGAGTTCCTCTCAACATTTTGGAAATCCCGCTGAAACTTTGGACATTCTGGCGAAGGGTTCCCAATCCCCGACAAGACTGGTACCCTTTCACGTCCAAATCTCTCAAACTTTGGGAGAGATTCTCAAAACCGAGGTTGACATGTTTCGAGTTCCTTTCAACATTTTGGAAATCCCGCTGAAACTTTGGACATCCTCGCAAAGGGTTCCCAATCCCCGACAAGACTGGTACCCTTTCACGTCCAAATCTCTCAAACTCCGGGAGAGATTCTCAAAACCAAGGTTGACATGTTTCGAGTTCCTTTCAACATTTTGGAAATCCCGCTGAAACTTTGGACATTCTCGCGAAGGGTTCCCAATCCCCGACAAGACTGGTACCCTTTCACGTCCAAATCTCTCAAACTCCGGGAGAGATTCTCAAAACCAAGGTTCACATGTTTCGAGTTCCTTTAAACATTTTGGAAATCCCGCTGAAACTTTGGACATTGTCGCGAAGGGTTCCCAATCCCCGACAAGACTGGTACCCTTTCACGTCCAAATCTCTCAAACTCCGGGAGAGATTCTCAAAACCAAGGTTGACATGTTTCGAGTTCCTCTCAACATTTTGGAAATCCCGCTGAAACTTTGGACATTCTCGCGAAGGGTTCCCAATCCCCGACAAGACTGGTACCCTTTCACGTCCAAATCTCTCAAACTCCGGGAGAGATTCTCAAAACCGAGGTTGACATGTTTCGAGTTCCTCTCAACATTTTGGAAATCCCGCTGAAACTTTGGACATTCTCGCGAAGGGTTCCCAATCCCCGACAAGACTGGTACCCTTTCACGTCCAAATCTCTCAAACTCCGGGAGAGATTCTCAAAACCAAGGTTCACATGTTTCGAGTTCCTCTCAACATTTTGGAAATCCCGCTGAAACTTTGGACATTCTGGCGAAGGGTTCCCAATCCCCGACAAGACTGGTACCCTTTCACGTCCAAATCCCTCAAACTCCGGGAGAGATTCTCAAAACCGAGGTTGACATGTTTCGAGTTCCTCTCAACATTTTGGAAATCCCGCTGAAACTTTGGACATTCTGGCGAAGGGTTCCCAATCCCCGACAAGACTGGTACCCTTTCATGTCCAAATCTCTCAAACTCCGGGAGAGATTCTCAAAACCGAGGTTGACATGTTTCGAGTTCCTCTCAACATTTTGGAAATCCCGCTGAAACTTTGGACATTCTCGCGAAGGGTTCCCAATCCCAGACAAGACTGGTACCCTTTCACGTCCAAATCTCTCAAACTCCGGGAGAGATTCTCAAAACCAAGGTTGACATGTTTCGAGTTCCTCTCAACATTTTGGAAATCCCGCTGAAACTTTGGACATTCTGGCGAAGGGTTCCCAATCCCCGACAAGACTGGTACCCTTTCACGTCCAAATCTCTCAAACTCCGGGAGAGATTCTCAAAACCGAGGTTGACATGTTTCGAGTTCTTCTCAACATTTTGGAAATCCCGCTGAAACTTTGGACATTCTGGCGAAGGGTTCCCAATCCCCGACAAGACTGGTACCCTTTCACGTCCAAATCTCTCAAACTCCGGGAGAGATTCTCAAAACCGAGGTTGACATGTTTCGAGTTCCTCTCAACATTTTGGAAATCCCGCTGAAACTTTGGACATTCTGGCGAAGGGTTCCCAATCCCCGACAAGACTGGTACCCTTTCACGTCCAAATCTCTCAAACTCCGGGAGAGATTCTCAAAACCAAGGTTCACATGTTTCGAGTTCCTCTCAACATTTTGGAAATCCCGCTGAAACTTTGGACATTCTGGCGAAGGGTTCCCAATCCCCGACAAGACTGGTACCCTTTCACGTCCAAATCTCTCAAACTCCGGGAGAGATTCTCAAAACCAAGGTTGACATGTTTCGAGTTCCTCTCAACATTTTGGAAATCCCGCTGAAACTTTGGACATTCTGGCGAAGGGTTCCCAATCCCCGACAAGACTGGTACCCTTTCACGTCCAAATCTCTCAAACTTTGGGAGAGATTCTCAAAACCGAGGTTGACATGTTTCGAGTTCCTTTCAACATTTTGGAAATCCCGCTGAAACTTTGGACATCCTCGCAAAGGGTTCCCAATCCCCGACAAGACTGGTACCCTTTCACGTCCAAATCTCTCAAACTCCGGGAGAGATTCTCAAAACCAAGGTTCACATGTTTCGAGTTCCTTTCAACATTTTGGAAATCCCGCTGAAACTTTGGACATTCTCGCGAAGGGTTCCCAATCCCCGACAAGACTGGTACCCTTTCACGTCCAAATCTCTCAAACTCCGGGAGAGATTCTCAAAACCAAGGTTCACATGTTTCGAGTTCCTTTAAACATTTTGGAAATCCCGCTGAAACTTTGGACATTGTCGCAAGGGTTCCCAATCCCCGACAAGACTGGTACCCTTTCACGTCCAAATCTCTCAAACTCCGGGAGAGATTCTCAAAACCAAGGTTGACATGTTTCGAGTTCCTCTCAACATTTTGGAAATCCCGCTGAAACTTTGGACATTCTCGCGAAGGGTTCCCAATCCCCGACAAGACTGGTACCCTTTCACGTCCAAATCTCTCAAACTCCGGGAGAGATTCTCAAAACCGAGGTTGACATGTTTCGAGTTCCTCTCAACATTTTGGAAATCCCGCTGAAACTTTGGACATTCTGGCGAAGGGTTCCCAATCCCCGACAAGACTGGTACCCTTTCACGTCCAAATCTCTCAAACTCCGGGAGAGATTCTCAAAACCGAGGTTGACATGTTTCGAGTTCCTCTCAACATTTTGGAAATCCCGCTGAAACTTTGCACATTCTCGCGAAGGGTTCCCAATCCCCGACAAGACTGGTACCCTTTCACATCCAAATCTCTCAAACTCCGGGAGAGATTCTCAAAACCAAGGTTGACATGTTTCGAGTTCCTCTCAACATTTTGGAAATCCCGCTGAAACTTTGGACATTCTCGCGAAGGGTTCCCAATCCCCGACAAGACTGGTACCCTTTCACGTCCAAATCTCTCAAACTCCGGGAGAGATTCTCAAAACCAAGGTTGACATGTTTCGAGTTCCTCTCAACATTTTGGAAATCCCGCTGAAACTTTGGACATTCTGGCGAAGGGTTCCCAATCCCCGACAAGACTGGTACCCTTTCACGTTCAAATCTCTCAAACTCCGGGAGAGATTCTCAAAACCGAGGTTGACATGTTTCGAGTTCCTCTCAACATTTTGGAAATCCCGCTGAAACTTTGGACATTCTCGCGAAGGGTTCCCAATCCCCGACAAGACTGGTACCCTTTCACGTCCAAATCTCTCAAACTCCGGGAGAGATTCTCAAAACCAAGGTTCACATGTTTCGAGTTCCTCTCAACATTTTGGAAATCCCGCTGAAACTTTGGACATTCTGGCGAAGGGTTCCCAATCCCCGACAAGACTGGTACCCTTTCACGTCCAAATCTCTCAAACCCTGGGAGAGATTCTCAAAACCAAGGTTCACATGTTTCGAGTTCCTTTCAACATTTTGGAAATCCCGCTGAAACTTTGGACATTCTCGCGAAGGGTTCCCAATCCCCGACAAGACTGGTAACCTTTCACGTCCAAATCTCTCAAACTCCGGGAGAGATTCTCAAAACCAAGGTTCACATGTTTCGAGTTCCTTTAAACATTTTGGAAATCCCGCTGAAACTTTGGACATTGTCGCGAAGGGTTCCCAATCCCCGACAAGACTGGTACCCTTTCACGTCCAAATCTCTCAAACTCCGGGAGAGATTCTCAAAACCAAGGTTCACATGTTTCGAGTTCCTCTCAACATTTTGGAAATCCCGCTGAAACTTTGGACATTCTGGCGAAGGGTTCCCAATCCCCGACAAGACTGGTACCCTTTCACGTCCAAATCTCTCAAACTCCGGGAGAGATTCTCAAAACCGAGGTTGACATGTTTCGAGTTCCTCTCAACATTTTGGAAATCCCACTGAAACTTTGAACATTCTGGCGAAGTGTTCCCAATCCCCGACAAGACTGGTACCCTTTCACGTCCAAATCTCTCAAACTCCGGGAGAGATTCTCAAAACCGAGGTTGACATGTTTCGAGTTCCTCTCAACATTTTGGAAATCCCGCTCAAACTTTGGCCATTCTCACGAAGGGTTCCCAATCCCCGACAAGACTGGTACCCTTTCACGTCCAAATCTCTCAAACTCCAGGAGAGATTCTCAAAACCAAGGTTGATATGTTTCGAGTTCCTCTCAACATTTTGGAAATCCCGCTGAAACTTTGGACATTCTGGCGAAGGGTTCCCAATCCCCGACAAGACTGGTACCCTTTCATGTCCAAATCTCTCAAACTCCGGGAGAGATTCTCAAAACCAAGGTTGACATGTTTCGAGTTCCTCTCAACATTTTGGAAATCCCGCTGAAACTTTGGACATTCTCGCGAAGGGTTCCCAATCCCCGACAAGACTGGTACCCTTTCACGTCCAAATCTCTCAAACTCCGGGAGAGATTCTCAAAACCAAGGTTGACATGTTTCGAGTTCCTCTCAACATTTTGGAAATCCCGCTGAAACTTTGGACATTCTCGCGAAGGGTTCCCAATCCCCGACAAGACTGGTACCCTTTCACGTCCAAATCTCTCAAACTCCGGGAGAGATTCTCAAAACCAAGGTTCACATGTTTCGAGTTCCTTTAAACATTTTGGAAATCCCGCTGAAACTTTGGACATTGTCGCGAAGGGTTCCCAATCCCCGACAAGACTGGTACCCTTTCATGTCCAAATCTCTCAAACTCCGGGAGAGATTCTCAAAACCAAGGTTCACATGTTTCGAGTTCCTCTCAACATTTTGGAAATCCCGCTGAAACTTTGGACATTCTGGCGAAGGGTTCCCAATCCCCGACAAGACTGGTACCCTTTCACGTCCAAATCTCTCAAACTCCGGGAGAGATTCTCAAAACCAAGGTTGACATGTTTCGAGTTCCTCTCAACATTTTGGAAATCCCGCTGAAACTTTGGACATTCTCGCGAAGGGTTCCCAATCCCCGACAAGACTGGTACCCTTTCACGTCCAAATCTCTCAAACTCCGGGAGAGATTCTCAAAACCGAGGTTGACATGTTTCGAGTTCCTCTCAACATTTTGGAAATCCCGCTGAAACTTTGGACATTCTTGCGAAGGGTTCCCAATCCCCGACAAGACTGGTACCCTTTCACGTCCAAATCTCTCAAACTCCGGGAGAGATTCTCAAAACCGAGGTTGACATGTTTCGAGTTCCTCTCAACATTTTGGAAATCCCGCTGAAACTTTGGACATTCTCACGAAGGGTTCCCAATCCCCGACAAGACTGGTACCCTTTCACGTCCAAATCTCTCAAACTCCGGGAGAGATTCTCAAAACCAAGGTTGACATGTTTCGAGTTCCTCTCAACATTTTGGAAATCCCGCTGAAACTTTGGACATTCTGGCGAAGGGTTCCCAATCCCCGACAAGACTGGTACCCTTTCACGTCCAAATCTCTCAAACTCCGGGAGAGATTCTCAAAACCAAGGTTGACATGTTTCGAGTTCCTCTCAACATTTTGGAAATCCCGCTGAAACTTTGGACATTCTCGCGAAGGGTTCCCAATCCCCGACAAGACTGGTACCCTTTCACGTCCAAATCTCTCAAACTCCGGGAGAGATTCTCAAAACCAAGGTTCACATGTTTCGAGTTCCTTTCAACATTTTGGAAATCCCGCTGAAACTTTGGACATTCTCGCGAAGGGTTCCCAATCCCCGACAAGACTGGTACCCTTTCACGTCCAAATCTCTCAAACTCCGGGAGAGATTCTCAAAACCAAGGTTCACATGTTTCGAGTTCCTTTAAACATTTTGGAAATCCCGCTGAAACTTTGGACATTGTCGCGAAGGGTTCCCAATCCCCGACAAGACTGGTACCCTTTCACGTCCAAATCTCTCAAACTCCGGGAGAGATTCTCAAAACCAAGGTTGACATGTTTCGAGTTCCTCTCAACATTTTGGAAATCCCGCTGAAACTTTGGACATTCTGGCGAAGGGTTCCCAATCCCCGACAAGACTGGTACCCTTTCACGTCCAAATCTCTCAAACTCCGGGAGAGATTCTCAAAACCAAGGTTGACATGTTTCGAGTTCCTCTCAACATTTTGGAAATCCCGCTGAAACTTTGGACATTCTCGCGAAGGGTTCCCAATCCCCGACAAGACTGGTACCCTTTCACGTCCAAATCTCTCAAACTCCGGGAGAGATTCTCAAAACCAAGGTTGACATGTTTCGAGTTCCTCTCAACATTTTGGAAATCCCGCTGAAACTTTGGACATTCTGGCGAAGGGTTCCCAATCCCCGACAAGACTGGTACCCTTTCACGTCCAAATCTCTCAAACTCCGGGAGAGATTCTCAAAACCCATGTTCACATGTTTCGAGTTCCTTTCAACATTTTGGAAATCCCGCTGAAACTTTGGACATTCTCGCGAAGGGTTCCCAATCCCCGACAAGACTGGTACCCTTTCACGTCCAAATCTCTCAAACTCCGGGAGAGATTCTCAAAACCAAGGTTCACATGTTTCGAGTTCCTTTCAACATTTTGGAAATCCCGCTGAAACTTTGGACATTCTGGCGAAGGGTTCCCAATCCCCGACAAGACTGGTACCCTTTCACGTCCAAATCTCTCAAACTCCGGGAGAGATTCTCAAAACCAAGGTTCACATGTTTCGAGTTCCTTTAAACATTTTGGAAATCCCGCTGAAACTTTGGACATTGTCGCGAAGGGTTCCCAATCCCCGACAAGACTGGTACCCTTTCACGTCCAAATCTCTCAAACTCCGGGAGAGATTCTCAAAACCAAGGTTGACATGTTTCGAGTTCCTCTCAACATTTTGGAAATCCCGCTGAAACTTTGGACATTCTCGCGAAGGGTTCCCAATCCCCGACAAGACTGGTACCCTTTCACGTCCAAATCTCTCAAACTCCGGGAGAGATTCTCAAAACCAAGGTTGACATGTTTCGAGTTCCTCTCAACATTTTGGAAATCCCGCTGAAACTTTGGACATTCTGGTGAAGGGTTCCCAATCCCCGACAAGACTGGTACCCTTTCACGTCCAAATCTCTCAAACTCCGGGAGAGATTCTCAAAACCGAGGTTGACATGTTTCGAGTTCCTCTCAACATTTTGGAAATCCCGCTGAAACTTTGGACATTCTCACGAAGGGTTCCCAATCCCCGATAAGACTGGTACCCTTTCATGTCCAAATCTCTCAAACTCCGGGAGAGATTCTCAAAACCGAGGTTGACATGTTTCGAGTTCCTCTCAACATTTTGGAAATCCCGCTGAAACTTTGGACATTCTCGCGAAGGGTTCCCAATCCCCGAAAAGACTGGTACCCTTTCACGTCCAAATCTCTCAAAATCCGGGAGAGATTCTCAAAACCGAGGTTGACATGTTTCGAGTTCCTCTCAACATTTTGGAAATCCCGCTGAAACTTTGGACATTCTCGCGAAGGGTTCCCAATCCCCGACAAGACTGGTACCCTTTCACGTCCAAATCTCTCAAACTCCGGGAGAGATTCTCAAAACCAAGGTTGACATGTTTCGAGTTCCTCTCAACATTTTGGAAATCCCGCTGAAACTTTGGACATTCTCGCGAAGGGTTCCCAATCCCCGACAAGACTGGTACCCTTTCACGTCCAAATCTCTCAAAATCCGGGAGAGATCCTCAAAATCGAGGTTTACATGTTTCGAGGTCCTCTCAACATTTTGGAAATCCCGCTGAAACTTTGGACATTCTCGCGAAGGGTTCCCAATCCCCGACAAGACTGGTACCCTTTCACGTCCAAATCTCTCAAACTCCGGGAGAGATTCTCAAAACCAAGGTTCACATGTTTCGAGTTCCTCTCAACATTTTGGAAATCCCGCTGAAACTTTGGACATTCTCGTGAAGGGTTCCCAATCCCCGACAAGACTGGTACCCTTTCACGTCCAAATCTCTCAAATTCCGGGAGAGATTCTCAAAACCGAGGTTGACATGTTTCGAGTTCCTCTCAACATTTTGGAAATCCCACTGAAACTTTGGACATTCTGGCGAAGGGTTCCCAATCCCCGACAAGACTGGTACCCTTTCACGTCCAAATCTCTCAAACTCCGGGAGAGATTCTCAAAACCAAGGTTGACATGTTTCGAGTTCCTCTCAACATTTTGGAAATCCCGCTGAAACTTTGGACATTCTGGCGAAGGGTTCCCAATCCCCGACAAGACTGGTACCCTTTCACGTCCAAATCTCTCAAACTCCGGGAGAGATTCTCAAAACCATGGTTCACATGTTTCGAGTTCCTTTCAACATTTTGGAAATCCCGCTGAAACTTTGGACATTCTCGCGAAGGGTTCCCAATCCCCGACAAGACTGGTACCCTTTCACGTCCAAATCTCTCAAACTCCGGGAGAGATTCTCAAAACCGAGGTTGACATGTTTCGAGTTCCTCTCAACATTTTGGAAATCCCGCTGAAACTTTGGACACTCTCGCGAAGGGTTCCCAATCCCCGACAAGACTGGTACCCTTTCACGTCCAAATCTCTCAAACTCCGGGAGAGATTCTCAAAACCAAGGTTGACATGTTTCGAGTTCCTCTCAACATTTTGGAAATCCCGCTGAAACTTTGGACATTGTCACGAAGGGTTCCCAATCCCCGACAAGACTGGTACCCTTTCACGTCCAAATCTCTCAAACTTCGGGAGAGATTCTCAAAACCAAGGTTGACATGTTTCGAGTTCCTCTCAACATTTTGGAAATCCCGCTGAAACTTTGGACATTCTCACGAAGGGTTCCCAATCCCCGACAAGACTGGTACCCTTTCACGTCCAAATCTCTCAAACTCCGGGAGAGATTCTCAAAACCAAGGTTGACATGTTTCGAGTTCCTCTCAACATTTTGGAAATCCCACTGAAACTTTGGACATTCTCGCGAAGGGTTCCCAATCCCCGACAAGACTGGTACCCTTTCACGTCCAAATCTCTCAAACTCCGGGAGAGATTCTCAAAACCGAGGTTGACATGTTTCGAGTTCCTCTCAACATTTTGGAAATCCCGCTGAAACTTTGGACATTCTGGCGAAGGGTTCCCAATCCCCGACAAGACTGGTACCCTTTCACGTCCAAATCTCTCAAACTCCGGGAGAGATTCTCAAAACCGAGGTTGACATGTTTCGAGTTCCTTTCAACATTTTGGAAATCCCGCTGAAACTTTGGACATTCTCGCGAAGGGTTCCCAATCCCCGACAAGACTGGTACCCTTTCACGTCCAAATCTCTCAAACTCCGGGAGAGATTCTCAAAACCAAGGTTGACATGTTTTGAGTTCCTCTCAACATTTTGGAAATCCCGCTGAAACTTTGGACATTCTCGCGAAGGGTTCCCAATCCCCGACAAGACTGGTACCCTTTCACGTCCAAATCTCTCAAACTCCGGGAGAGATTCTCAAAACCAAGGTTGACATGATTCGAGTTCCTCTCAACATTTTGGAAATCCCGCTGAAACTTTGGACATTCTCGCGAACGGTTCCCAATCCCCGACAAGACTGGTACCCTTTCACGTCCAAATCTCTCAAACTCCGTGAGAGATTCTCAAAACCGAGGTTGACATGTTTCGAGTTCCTCTCAACATTTTGGAAATCCCGCTGAAACTTTGGACATTCTCGCGAAGGGTTCCCAATCCCCGACGAGACTGGTACCCTTTCACGTCCAAATCTCTCAAACTCCGGGAGAGATTCTCAAAACCAAGGTTGACATGATTCGAGTTCCTCTCAACATTTTGGAAATCCCGCTGAAACTTTGGACATTCTCGCGAAGGGTTCCCAATTCCTGACAAGACTGGTACCCTTTCACGTCCAAATCTCTCAAACTCCGGGAGAGATTCTCAAAACCGAGGTTGACATGTTTCGAGTTCCTCTCAACATTTTGGAAATCCCGCTGAAACTTTGGACATTCTGGCGAAGGGTTCCCAATCCCCGACAAGACTGGTACCCTTTCACGTCCAAATCTCTCAAACTCCGGGAGAGATTCTCAAAACCGAGGTTGACATGTTTCGAGTTCCTCTCAACATTTTGGAAATCCCGCTGAAACTTTGGACATTCTGGCGAAGGGTTCCCAATCCCCGACAAGACTGGTACCCTTTCACATCCAAATCTTTCAAAATCCGGGAGAGATTCTCAAAACCGAGGTTGACATGTTTCGAGTTCCTCTCAACATTTTGGAAATCCCGCTGAAACTTTGGACATTCTGGCGAAGGGTTCCCAATCCCCGACAAGACTGGTACCCTTTCACGTCCAAATCTCTCAAACTCCGGGAGAGATTCTCAAAACCGAGGTTGACATGTTTCGAGTTCCTCTCAACATTTTGGAAATCCCGCTGAAACTTTGGACATTCTCGCGAAGGGTTCCCAATCCCCGACGAGACTGGTACCCTTTCACGTCCAAATCTCTCAAACTCCGGGAGAGATTCTCAAAACCAAGGTTGACATGATTCGAGTTCCTCTCAACATTTTGGAAATCCCGCTGAAACTTTGGACATTCTCGCGAAGGGTTCCCAATTCCCGACAAGACTGGTACCCTTTCACGTCCAAATCTCTCAAACTCCGGGAGAGATTCTCAAAACCAAGGTTGACATGTTTCGAGTTCCTCTCAACATTTTGGAAATCCCGCTGAAACTTTGGACATTCTCGCGAAGGGTTCCCAATCCCCGACAAGACTGGTACCCTTTCACGTCCAAATCTCTCAAACTCCGGGAGAGATTCTCAAAACCATGGTTCACATGTTTCGAGTTCCTTTCAACATTTTGGAAATCCCGCTGAAACTTTGGACATTCTGGCGAAGGGTTCCCAATCCCCGACAAGACTGGTACCCTTTCACGTCCAAATCTCTCAAACTCCGGGAGAGATTCTCAAAACCAAGGTTGACATGATTCGAGTTCCTCTCAACATTTTGGAAATCCCGCTGAAACTTTGGACATTCTCGTGAAGGGTTCCCAATCCCCGACAAGACTGGTACACTTTCACGTCCAAATCTCTCAAACTCCGGGAGAGATTCTCAAAACCAAGGTTGACATGATTCGAGTTCCTCTCAACATTTTGGGAATCCCGCTGAAACTTTGGACATTCTCGCGAAGGGTTCCCAATTCCCGACAAGACTGGTACCCTTTCACGTCCAAATCTCTCAAACTCCGGGAGAGATTCTCAAAACCAAGGTTGACATGTTTCGAGTTCCTCTCAACATTTTGGAAATCCCGCTGAAACTTTGGACATTCTGGCGAAGGGTTCCCAATCCCCGACAAGACTGGTACCCTTTCACGTCCAAATCTCTCAAACTCCGGGAGAGATTCTCAAAACCATGGTTCACATGTTTCGAGTTCCTTTCAACATTTTGGAAATCCCGCTGAAACTTTGGACATTCTGGCGAAGGGTTCCCAATCCCCGACAAGACTGGTACCCTTTCACGTCCAAATCTCTCAAACTCCGGGAGAGATTCTCAAAACCGAGGTTGACATGTTTCGAGTTCCTCTCAACATTTTGGAAATCCCGCTGAAACTTTGGACATTCTCGTGAAGGGTTCCCAATCCCCGACAAGACTGGTACCCTTTCACGTCCAAATCTCTCAAACTCCGGGAGAGATTCTCAAAACCAAGGTTGACATGATTCGAGTTCCTCTCAACATTTTGGAAATCCCGCTGAAACTTTGGACATTCTCGCGAAGGGTTCCCAATCCCCGACAAGACTGGTACCCTTTCACGTCCAAATCTCTCAAACTCTGGGAGAGATTCTCAAAACCAAGGTTGACATGATTCGAGTTCCTCTCAACATTTTGGAAATCCCGCTGAAACTTTGGACATTCTCGCGAAGGGTTCCCAATCCCCGACAAGACTGGTACCCTTTCACGTCCAAATCTCTCAAACTCCGGGAGAGATTCTCAAAACCGAGGTTGACATGTTTCGAGTTCCTCTCAACATTTTGGAAATCCCGCTGAAACTTTGGACATTCTCGCGAAGGGTTCCCAATCCCCGACGAGACTGGTACCCTTTCACGTCCAAATCTCTCAAACTCCGGGAGAGATTCTCAAAACCAAGGTTGACATGATTCGAGTTCCTCTCAACATTTTGGAAATCCCGCTGAAACTTTGGACATTCTCGCGAAGGGTTCCCAATTCCCGACAAGACTGGTACCCTTTCACGTCCAAATCTCTCAAACTCCGGGAGAGATTCTCAAAACCAAGGTTGACATGTTTCGAGTTCCTCTCAACATTTTGGAAATCCCGCTGAAACTTTGGACATTCTCGCGAAGGGTTCCCAATCCCCGACAAGACTGGTACCCTTTCACGTCCAAATCTCTCAAACTCCGGGAGAGATTCTCAAAACCATGGTTCACATGTTTCGAGTTCCTTTCAACATTTTGGAAATCCCGCTGAAACTTTGGACATTCTGGCGAAGGGTTCCCAATCCCCGACAAGACTGGTACCCTTTCACGTCCAAATCTCTCAAACTCCGGGAGAGATTCTCAAAACCGAGGTTGACATGATTCGAGTTCCTCTCAACATTTTGGAAATCCCGCTGAAACTTTGGACATTCTCGTGAAGGGTTCCCAATCCCCGACAAGACTGGTACCCTTTCACGTCCAAATCTCTCAAACTCCGGGAGAGATTCTCAAAACCAAGGTTGACATGATTCGAGTTCCTCTCAACATTTTGGGAATCCCGCTGAAACTTTGGACATTCTCGCGAAGGGTTCCCAATTCCCGACAAGACTGGTACCCTTTCACGTCCAAATCTCTCAAACTCCGTGAGAGATTCTCAAAACCAAGGTTGACATGTTTCGAGTTCCTCTCAACATTTTGGAAATCCCGCTGAAACTTTGGACATTCTGGCGAAGGGTTCCCAATCCCCGACAAGACTGGTACCCTTTCACGTCCAAATCTCTCAAACTCCGGGAGAGATTCTCAAAACCATGGTTCACATGTTTCGAGTTCCTTTCAACATTTTGGAAATCCCGCTGAAACTTTGGACATTCTGGCGAAGGGTTCCCAATCCCCGACAAGACTGGTACCCTTTCACGTCCAAATCTCTCAAACTCCGGGAGAGATTCTCAAAACCGAGGTTGACATGTTTCGAGTTCCTCTCAACATTTTGGAAATCCCGCTGAAACTTTGGACATTCTCGTGAAGGGTTCCCAATCCCCGACAAGACTGGTACCCTTTCACGTCCAAATCTCTCAAACTCCGGGAGAGATTCTCAAAACCAAGGTTGACATGATTCGAGTTCCTCTCAACATTTTGGAAATCCCGCTGAAACTTTGGACATTCTCGCGAAGGGTTCCCAATCCCCGACAAGACTGGTACCCTTTCACGTCCAAATCTCTCAAACTCTGGGAGAGATTCTCAAAACCAAGGTTGACATGATTCGAGTTCCTCTCAGCATTTTGGAAATCCCGCTGAAACTTTGGACATTCTGGCGAAGGGTTCCCAATCCCCGACAAGACTGGTACCCTTTCACGTCCAAATCTCTCAAACTCCGGGAGAGATTCTCAAAACCGAGGTTGACATGTTTCGAGTTCCTCTCAACATTTTGGAAATCCCGCTGAAACTTTGGACATTCTCGCGAAGGGTTCCCAATCCCCGACAAGACTGGTACCCTTTCACGTCCAAATCTCTCAAACTCTGGGAGAGATTCTCAAAACCAAGGTTGACATGATTCGAGTTCCTCTCAACATTTTGGAAATCCCGCTGAAACTTTGGACATTCTGGCGAAGGGTTCCCAATCCCCGACAAGACTGGTACCCTTTCACGTCCAAATCTCTCAAACTCCGGGAGAGATTCTCAAAACCGAGGTTGACATGTTTCGAGTTCCTCTCAACATTTTGGAAATCCCGCTGAAACTTTGGACATTCTCGCGAAGGGTTCCCAATCCCCGACAAGATTGGTACCCTTTCACGTCCAAATCTCTCAAACTCCGGGAGAGATTCTCAAAACCAAGGTTGACATGATTCGAGTTCCTCTCAACATTTTGGAAATCCCGCTGAAACTTTGGACATTCTCGCGAAGGGTTCCCAATTCCCGACAAGACTGGTACCCTTTCACGTCCAAATCTCTCAAACTCCGGGAGAGATTCTCAAAACCAAGGTTGACATGATTCGAGTTCCTCTCAACATTTTGGAAATCCCGCTGAAACTTTGGACATTCTCGCGAAGGGTTCCCAATCCCCGACGAGACTGGTACCCTTTCACGTCCAAATCTCTCAAACTCCCGGAGAGATTCTCAAAACCAAGGTTGACATGATTCGAGTTCCTCTCAACATTTTGGAAATCCCGCTGAAACTTTGGACATTCTCGCGAAGGGTTCCCAATTCCCGACAAGACTGGTACCCTTTCACGTCCAAATCTCTCAAACTCCGGGAGAGATTCTCAAAACCAAGGTTGACATGTTTCGAGTTCCTCTCAACATTTTGGAAATCCCGCTGAAACTTTGGACATTCTCGCGAAGGGTTCCCAATCCCCGACAAGACTGGTACCCTTTCACGTCCAAATCTCTCAAACTCCGGGAGAGATTCTCAAAACCATGGTTCACATGTTTCGAGTTCCTTTCAACATTTTGGAAATCCCGCTGAAACTTTGGACATTCTGGCGAAGGGTTCCCAATCCCCGACAAGACTGGTACCCTTTCACGTCCAAATCTCTCAAACTCCGGGAGAGATTCTCAAAACCAAGGTTGACATGATTCGAGTTCCTCTCAACATTTTGGAAATCCCGCTGAAACTTTGGACATTCTCGTGAAGGGTTCCCAATCCCCGACAAGACTGGTACCCTTTCACGTCCAAATCTCTCAAACTCCGGGAGAGATTCTCAAAACCAAGGTTGACATGATTCGAGTTCCTCTCAACATTTTGGAAATCCCGCTGAAACTTTGGACATTCTGGCGAAGGGTTCCCAATCCCCGACAAGACTGGTACCCTTTCACGTCCAAATCTCTCAAACTCCGGGAGAGATTCTCAAAACCAAGGTTGACATGTTTCGAGTTCCTCTCAACATTTTGGAAATCCCGCTGAAACTTTGGACATTCTCGCGAAGGGTTCCCAATCCCCGACGAGACTGGTACCCTTTCACGTACAAATCTCTCAAACTCCGGGAGAGATTCTCAAAACCGAGGTTGACATGTTTCGAGTTCCTTTCAACATTATGGAAATCCCGCTGAAACTTTGGACATTCTCGCGAAGGGTTCCCAATCCCCGACAAGACTGGTACCCTTTCACGTCCAAATCTCTCAAACTCCGGGAGAGATTCTCAAAACCAAGGTTGACATGTTTCGAGTTCCTCTCAACATTTTGGAAATCCCGCTGAAACTTTGGACATTCTGGCGAAGGGTTCCCAATCCCCGACAAGACTGGTACCCTTTCACGTCCAAATCTCTCAAACTCCAGGAGAGATTCTCAAAACCAAGGTTGACATGATTCGAGTTCCTCTCAACATTTTGGAAATCCCGCTGAAACTTTGGACATTCTCGCGAAGGGTTCCCAATTCCCGACAAGACTGGTACCCTTTCACGTCCAAATCTCTCAAACTCCGTGAGAGATTCTCAAAACCAAGGTTGACATGTTTCGAGTTCCTCTCAACATTTTGGAAATCCCGCTGAAACTTTGGACATTCTGGCGAAGGGTTCCCAATCCCCGACAAGACTGGTACCCTTTCACGTCCAAATCTCTCAAACTCCGGGAGAGATTCTCAAAACCATGGTTCACATGTTTCGAGTTCCTTTCAACATTTTGGAAATCCCGCTGAAACTTTGGACATTCTGGCGAAGGGTTCCCAATCCCCGACAAGACTGGTACCCTTTCACGTCCACATCTCTCAAACTCCGGGAGAGATTCTCAAAACCGAGGTTGACATGTTTCGAGTTCCTCTCAACATTTTGGAAATCCCGCTGAAACTTTGGACATTCTCGTGAAGGGTTCCCAATCCCCGACAAGACTGGTACCCTTTCACGTCCAAATCTCTCAAACTCCGGGAGAGATTCTCAAAACCAAGGTTGACATGATTCGAGTTCCTCTCAACATTTTGGAAATCCCGCTGAAACTTTGGACATTCTCGCGAAGGGTTCCCAATCCCCGACAAGACTGGTACCCTTTCACGTCCAAATCTCTCAAACTCCGGGAGAGATTCTCAAAACCAAGGTTGACATGTTTCGAGTTCCTCTCAACATTTTGGAAATCCCGCTGAAACTTTGGACATTCTGGCGAAGGGTTCCCAATCCCCGACAAGACTGGTACCCTTTCACGTCCAAATCTCTCAAACTCCGGGAGAGATTCTCAAAACCGAGGTTGACATGTTTCGAGTTCCTTTCAACATTTTGGAAATCCCGCTGAAACTTTGGACATTCTCGCGAAGGGTTCCCAATCCCCGACAAGACTGGTACCCTTTCACGTCCAAATCTCTCAAACTCCAGGAGAGATTCTCAAAACCAAGGTTGACATGATTCGAGTTCCTCTCAACATTTTGGAAATCCCGCTGAAAATTTGGACATTCTCGCGAAGGGTTCCCAATCCCCGACAAGACTGGTACCCTTTCACGTCCAAATCTCTCAAACTCCGGGAGAGATTCTCAAAACCGAGGTTGACATGTTTCGAGTTCCTCTCAACATTTTGGAAATCCCTCTGAAACTTTGGACATTCTCGCGAAGGGTTCCCAATCCCCGACGAGACTGGTACCCTTTCACGTCCAAATCTCTCAAACTCCGGGAGAGATTCTCAAAACCATGGTTGACATGTTTCGAGTTCCTTTCAACATTTTGGAAATCCCGCTGAAACTTTGGACATTCTCGTGAAGGGTTCCCAATCCCCGACAAGACTGGTACACTTTCACGTCCAAATCTCTCAAACTCTGGGAGAGATTCTCAAAACCAAGGTTGACATGATTCGAGTTCCTCTCAACATTTTGGAAATCCCGCTGAAACTTTGGAAATTCTCGCGAAGGGTTCCCAATCCCCGACAAGACTGGTACCCTTTCACGTCCAAATCTCTCAAACTCCGGGAGAGATTCTCAAAACCAAGGTTGACATGTTTCGAGTTCCTCTCAACATTTTGGAAATCCCGCTGAAACTTTGGACATTCTCGCGAAGGGTTCCCAATCCCCGACGAGACTGGTACCCTTTCACGTCCAAATCTCTCAAACTCCGGGAGAGATTCTCAAAACCATGGTTCACATGTTTCGAGTTCCTTTCAACATTTTGGAAATCCCGCTGAAACTTTGGACATTCTGGCGAAGGGTTCCCAATCCCCGACAAGACTGGTACCCTTTCACGTCCAAATCTCTCAAACTCCGGGAGAGATTCTCAAAACCGAGGTTGACATGTTTCGAGTTCCTCTCAACATTTTGGAAATCCCGCTGAAACTTTGGACATTCTCGTGAAGGGTTCCCAATCCCCGACAAGACTGGTACCCTTTCACGTCCAAATCTCTCAAACTCCGGGAGAGATTCTCAAAACCAAGGTTGACATGATTCGAGTTCCTCTCAACATTTTGGAAATCCCGCTGAAACTTTGGACATTCTCGCGAAGGGTTCCCAATCCCCGACAAGACTGGTACCCTTTCACGTCCAAATCTCTCAAACTCCGGGAGAGATTCTCAAAACCAAGGTTGACATGTTTCGAGTTCCTCTCAACATTTTGGAAATCCTGCTGAAACTTTGGACATTCTCGCGAAGGGTTCCCAATCCCCGACGAGACTGGTACCCTTTCACGTCCAAATCTCTCAAACTCCGGGAGAGATTCTCAAAACCAAGGTTGACATGTTTCGAGTTCCTCTCAACATTTTGGAAATCCCGCTGAAACTTTGGACATTCTCGCGAAGGGTTCCCAATCCCCGACAAGACTGGTACCCTTTCACGTCCAAATCTCTCAAACTCCGGGAGAGATTCTCAAAACCGAGGTTGACATGTTTCGAGTTCCTTTCAACATTTTGGAAATCCCGCTGAAACTTTGGACATTCTCGCGAAGGGTTCCCAATCCCCGACAAGACTGGTACCCTTTCACGTCCAAATCTCTCAAACTCCAGGAGAGATTCTCAAAACCAAGGTTGACATGATTCGAGTTCCTCTCAACATTTTGGAAATCCCGCTGAAAATTTGGACATTCTCGCGAAGGGTTCCCAATCCCCGACAAGACTGGTACCCTTTCACGTCCAAATCTCTCAAACTCCGGGAGAGATTCTCAAAACCGAGGTTGACATGTTTCGAGTTCCTCTCAACATTTTGGAAATCCCTCTGAAACTTTGGACATTCTCGCGAAGGGTTCCCAATCCCCGACGAGACTGGTACCCTTTCACGTCCAAATCTCTCAAACTCCGGGAGAGATTCTCAAAACCATGGTTCACATGTTTCGAGTTCCTTTCAACATTTTGGAAATCCCGCTGAAACTTTGGACATTCTCGTGAAGGGTTCCCAATCCCCGACAAGACTGGTACACTTTCACGTCCAAATCTCTCAAACTCTGGGAGAGATTCTCAAAACCAAGGTTGACATGATTCGAGTTCCTCTCAACATTTTGGAAATCCCGCTGAAACTTTGGAAATTCTCGCGAAGGGTTCCCAATCCCCGACAAGACTGGTACCCTTTCACGTCCAAATCTCTCAAACTCCGGGAGAGATTCTCAAAACCAAGGTTGACATGTTTCGAGTTCCTCTACACATTTTGGAAATCCCGCTGAAACTTTGGACATTCTCGCGAAGGGTTCCCAATCCCCGACGAGACTGGTACCCTTTCACGTCCAAATCTCTCAAACTCCGGGAGAGATTCTCAAAACCAAGGTTGACATGATTCGAGTTCCTCTCAACATTTTGGAAATCCCGCTGAAACTTTGGACATTCTGGCGAAGGGTTCCCAATCCCCGACAAGACTGGTACCCTTTCACGTCCAAATCTCTCAAACTCCGGGAGAGATTCTCAAAACCAAGGTTGACATGTTTCGAGTTCCTCTCAACATTTTGGAAATCCCGCTGAAACTTCGGACATTCTCGCGAAGGGTTCCCAATCCCCGACAAGACTGGTACCCTTTCACGTCCAAATCTCTCAAACTCCGGGAGAGATTCTCAAAACCGAGGTTGACATGTTTCGAGTTCCTCTCAACATTTTGGAAATCCCGCTGAAACGCTGGACATTCTCGCGAAGGGTTCCCAATCCCCGACAAGACTGGTACCCTTTCACGTCCAAATCTCTCAAACTCCGGGAGAGATTCTCAAAACCAAGGTTGACATGTTTCGAGTTCCTCTCAACATTTTGGAAATCCCGCTGAAACTTTGGACATTCTCGCGAAGGGTTCCCAATTCCCGACAAGACTGGTACCCTTTCACGTCCAAATCTCTCAAACTCCGGGAGAGATTCTCAAAACCAAGGTTGACATGTTTCGAGTTCCTCTCAACATTTTGGAAATCCCGCTGAAACTTTGGACATTCTGGCGAAGGGTTCCCAATCCCCGACAAGACTGGTACCCTTTCACGTCCAAATCTCTCAAACTCCGGGAGAGATTCTCAAAACCATGGTTCACATGTTTCGAGTTCCTTTAAACATTTTGGAAATCCCGCTGAAACTTCGGACATTCTGGCGAAGGGTTCCCAATCCCCGACAAGACTGGTACCCTTTCACGTCCAAATCTCTCAAACTCCGGGAGAGATTTTCAAAACCGAGGTTGACATGTTTCGAGTTCCTCTCAACATTTTGGAAATCCCGCTGAAGCTTTGGACACTCTCGCGAAGGGTTCCCAATCCCCGACAAGACTGGTACCCTTTCACGTCCAAATCTCTCAAACTCCGGGAGAGATTCTCAAAACCGAGGTGGACATGTTTCGAGTTCCTCTCAACATTTTGGAAATCCCGCTGAAACTTTGTCCATTCTGGCGAAGGGTTCCCAATCCCCGACAAGACTGGTACCCTTTCACGTCCAAATCTCTCAAACTCCGGGAGAGATTCTCAAAACCAAGGTTGACATGTTTCGAGTTCCTCTCAACATTTTGGAAATCCCGCTGAAACTTTGGACATTCTCGCGAAGGGTTCCCAATCCCCGACAAGACTGGTACACTTTCACGTCCAAATCTCTCAAACTCCGGGAGAGATTCTCAAAACCATGGTTCACATGTTTCGAGTTCCTTTCAACATTTTGGAAATCCCGCTGAAACTTTGGACATTCTTGCGAAGGGTTCCCAATCCCCGACAAGACTGGTACCCCTTCACGTCCAAATCTCTCCAACTCCGGGAGAGATTCTCAAAACCGAGGTTGACATGTTTCGAGTTCCTCTCAACATTTTGGAAATCCCGCTGAAACTTTGGACATTCTGGCGAAGGGTTCCCAATCCCCGACAAGACTGGTACCCTTTCACGTCCAAATCTCTCAAACTCCGGGAGAGATTCTCAAAACCATGGTTCACATGTTTCGAGTTCCTTTCAACATTTTGGAAATCCTGCTGAAACTTTGGACATTCTCGCGAAGGGTTCCCAATCCCCGACAAGACTGGTACCCTTTCACGTCCAAATCTCTCAAACTCCGGGAGAGATTCTCAAAACCGAGGTTGACATGTTTCGAGTTCCTCTCAACATTTTGGAAATCCCGCTGAAACTTTGGACACTCTCGCGAAGGGTTCCCAATCCCCGACAAGACTGGTACCCTTTCACGTCCAAATCTCTCAAACTCCGGGAGAGATTCTCAAAACCAAGGTTCACATGTTTTGAGTTCCTCTCAACATTTTGGAAATCCCGCTGAAACTTTGGACATTCTGGCGAAGGGTTCCCAATCCCCGACAAGACTGGTACCCTTTCACGTCCAAATCTCTCAAACTCCGGGAGAGATTCTCAAAACCGAGGTTGACATGTTTCGAGTTCCTCTCAACATTTTGGAAATCCCACTGAAACTTTGGACATTCTGGCGAAGGGTTCCCAATCCCCGACAAGACTGGTACCCTTTCACGTCCAAATCTTTCAAAATCCGGGAGAGATTCTCAAAACCGAGGTTGACATGTTTCGAGTTCCTCTCAACATTTTGGAAATCCCGCTGAAACTTTGGACATTCTGTCGAAGGGTTCCCAATCCCCGACAAAACTGGTACCCTTTCACGTCCAAATCTCTCAAACTCCGGGAGAGATTCTCAAAACCAAGGTTGACATGTTTCGAGTTCCTCTCAACATTTTGGAAATCCTGCAGAAACTTTGGACATTCTCGCGAAGGGTTCCCAATCCCCGACAAGACTGGTAACCCTTTCAGGTCCAAATCTCTCAAACTCCGGGAGAGATTCTCAAACCAAGGTTGACATGTTTCGAGTTCCTCTCAACATTTTGGAAATCCCGCTGAAACTTTGGACATTCTCGCGAAGGGTTCCCAATCCCCGACAAGACTGGTACCCTTTCACGTCCAAATCTCTCAAACTCCGGGAGAGATTCTCAAAACCGAGGTTGACATGTTTCGAGTTCCTCTCAACATTTTGGAAATCCCGCTGAAACTTTGGACACTCTCGCGAAGGGTTCCCAATCCCCGACAAGACTGGTACCCTTTCACGTCCAAATCTCTCAAACTCCGGGAGAGATTCTCAAAACCAAGGTTGACATGTTTCGAGTTCCTCTCAACATTTTGGAAATCCCGCTGAAACTTTGGACATTCTGGCGAAGGGTTCCCAATCCCCGACAAGACTGGTACCCTTTCACGTCCAAATCTCTCAAACTCCGGGAGAGATTCTCAAAACCGAGGTTGACATGTTTCGAGTTCCTCTCAACATTTTGGAAATCCCGCTGAAACTTTGGACATTCTCGCGAAGGGTTCCCAATCCCCGACAAGACTGGTACCCTTTCACGTCCAAATCTTTCAAAATCCGGGAGAGATTCTCAAAACCGAGGTTGACATGTTTCGAGTTCCTCTCAACATTTTGGAAATCCCGCTGAAACTTTGGACATTCTGGCGAAGGGTTCCCAATCCCCGACAAAACTGGTACCCTTTCACGTCCAAATCTCTCAAACTCCGGGAGAGATTCTCAAAACCAAGGTTGACATGTCTCGAGTTCCTTTCAACATTTTGGAAATCCCGCTGAAACTTTGGACATTCTTGCGAAGGGTTCCCAATCCCCGACAAGACTGGTACCCCTTCACGTCCAAATCTCTCCAACTCCGGGAGAGATTCTCAAAACCGAGGTTGACATGTTTCGAGTTCCTCTCAACATTTTGGAAATCCCGCTGAAACTTTGGACATTCTGGCGAAGGGTTCCCAATCCCCGACAAGACTGGTACCCTTTCACGTCCAAATCTCTCAAACTCCGGGAGAGATTCTCAAAACCATGGTTCACATGTTTCGAGTTCCTTTCAACATTTTGGAAATCCTGCTGAAACTTTGGACATTCTCGCGAAGGGTTCCCAATCCCCGACAAGACTGGTACCCTTTCACGTCCAAATCTCTCAAACTCCGGGAGAGATTCTCAAAACCGAGGTTGACATGTTTCGAGTTCCTCTCAACATTTTGGAAATCCCGCTGAAACTTTGGACACTCTCGCGAAGGGTTCCCAATCCCCGACAAGACTGGTACCCTTTCACGTCCAAATCTCTCAAACTCCGGGAGAGATTCTCAAAACCAAGGTTCACATGTTTTGAGTTCCTCTCAACATTTTGGAAATCCCGCTGAAACTTTGGACATTCTGGCGAAGGGTTCCCAATCCCCGACAAGACTGGTACCCTTTCACGTCCAAATCTCTCAAACTCCGGGAGAGATTCTCAAAACCGAGGTTGACATGTTTCGAGTTCCTCTCAACATTTTGGAAATCCCACTGAAACTTTGGACATTCTGGCGAAGGGTTCCCAATCCCCGACAAGACTGGTACCCTTTCACGTCCAAATCTTTCAAAATCCGGGAGAGATTCTCAAAACCGAGGTTGACATGTTTCGAGTTCCTCTCAACATTTTGGAAATCCCGCTGAAACTTTGGACATTCTGTCGAAGGGTTCCCAATCCCCGACAAAACTGGTACCCTTTCACGTCCAAATCTCTCAAACTCCGGGAGAGATTCTCAAAACCAAGGTTGACATGTTTCGAGTTCCTCTCAACATTTTGGAAATCCTGCAGAAACTTTGGACATTCTCGCGAAGGGTTCCCAATCCCCGACAAGACTGGTAACCCTTTCAGGTCCAAATCTCTCAAACTCCGGGAGAGATTCTCAAACCAAGGTTGACATGTTTCGAGTTCCTCTCAACATTTTGGAAATCCCGCTGAAACTTTGGACATTCTCGCGAAGGGTTCCCAATCCCCGACAAGACTGGTACCCTTTCACGTCCAAATCTCTCAAACTCCGGGAGAGATTCTCAAAACCGAGGTTGACATGTTTCGAGTTCCTCTCAACATTTTGGAAATCCCGCTGAAACTTTGGACACTCTCGCGAAGGGTTCCCAATCCCCGACAAGACTGGTACCCTTTCACGTCCAAATCTCTCAAACTCCGGGAGAGATTCTCAAAACCAAGGTTGACATGTTTCGAGTTCCTCTCAACATTTTGGAAATCCCGCTGAAACTTTGGACATTCTGGCGAAGGGTTCCCAATCCCCGACAAGACTGGTACCCTTTCACGTCCAAATCTCTCAAACTCCGGGAGAGATTCTCAAAACCGAGGTTGACATGTTTCGAGTTCCTCTCAACATTTTGGAAATCCCGCTGAAACTTTGGACATTCTCGCGAAGGGTTCCCAATCCCCGACAAGACTGGTACCCTTTCACGTCCAAATCTTTCAAAATCCGGGAGAGATTCTCAAAACCGAGGTTGACATGTTTCGAGTTCCTCTCAACATTTTGGAAATCCCGCTGAAACTTTGGACATTCTGGCGAAGGGTTCCCAATCCCCGACAAAACTGGTACCCTTTCACGTCCAAATCTCTCAAACTCCGGGAGAGATTCTCAAAACCAAGGTTGACATGTCTCGAGTTCCTCTCAACATTTGGAAATCCTGCTGAAACTTTGGACATTCTCGCGAAGGGTTCCCAATCCCCGACAAGACTGGTACCCTTTCACGTCCAAATCTCTCAAACTCCGGGAGAGATTCTCAAACCAAGGTTGACATGTTTCGAGTTCCTCTCAACATTTTGGAAATCCCGCTGAAACTTTGGACATTCTGGCGAAGGGTTCCCAATCCCCGACAAGACTGGTACCCTTTCACGTCCAAATCTCTCAAACTCCGGGAGAGATTCTCAAAACCAAGGTTCACATGCTTCGAGTTCCTCTCAACATTTTGGAAATCCCGCTGAAACTTTGGACATTCTCGCGAAGGGTTCCCAATCCCCGACAAGACTGGTACCCTTTCACGTCCAAATCTCTCAAACTCCGGGAGAGATTCTCAAAACCCATGTTCACATGTTTCGAGTTCCTCTCAACATTTTGGAAATCCCGCTGAAACTTTGGACATTCTCGCGAAGGGTTCCCAATCCCCGACAAGACTGGTACCCTTTCACGTCCAAATCTCTCAAACTCCGGGAGAGATTCTCAAAACCAAGGTTCACATGTTTCGAGTTCCTCTCAACATTTTGGAAATCCCGCTGAAACTTTGGACATTCTCGCGAAGGGTTCCCAATCCCCGACAAGACTGGTACCCTTTCACGTCCAAATCTCTCAAACTCCGGGAGAGATTCTCAAAACCAAGGTTGACATGTTTCGAGTTCCTCTCAACATTTTGGAAATCCCGCTGAAACTTTGGACATTCTCGCGAAGGGCTCCCAATCCCCGACAAGACTGGTACCCTTTCACGTCCAAATCTCTCAAACTCCGGGAGAGATTCTCAAAACCAAGGTTGACATGCTTCGAGTTCCTCTCAACATTTTGGAAATCCCGCTGAAACTTTGGACATTCTCGCGAAAGGTTCCCAATTCCCGACAAGACTGGTACCCTTTCACGTCCAAATCTCTCAAACTCCGGGAGAGATTCTCAAAACCAAGGTTGACATGTTTCGAGTTCCTCTCAACATTTTGGAAATCCCGCTGAAACTTTGGACATTCTCGCGAAGGGTTCCCAATCCCCGACAAGACTGGTACCCTTTCACGTCCAAATCTCTCAAACTCCGGGAGAGATTCTCAAAACCGAGGTTGACATGTTTCGAGTTCCTCTCAACATTTTGGAAATCCCACTGAAACTTTGGACATTCTGGCGAAGGGTTCCCAATCCCCGACAAGACTGGTACCCTTTCACATCCAAATCTCTCAAACTCCGGGAGAGATTCTCAAAACCAAGGTTGACATGTTTCGAGTTCCTTTCAACATTTTGGAAATCCCGCTGAAACTTTGGACATTCTCGCGAAGGGTTCCCAAACCCCGACAAGACTGGTACCCTTTCACGTCCAAATCTCTCAAACTCCGTGAGAGATTCTCAAAACCGAGGTTGACATGTTTCGAGTTCCTCTCAACATTTTGGAAATCCCGCTGAAACTTTGGACATTCTCGCGAAGGGTTCCCAATCCCCGACAAGACTGGTACCCTTTCACGTCCAAATCTCTCAAACTCCGGGAGAGATTCTCAAAACCGAGGTTGACATGTTTCGAGTTCCTCTCAACATTTTGGAAATCCCGCTGAAACTTTGGACATTCTCGCGAAGGGTTCCCAATCCCCGACGAGACTGGTACCCTTTCACGTCCAAATCTCTCAAACTCCGGGAGAGATTCTCAAAACCAAGGTTGACATGATTCGAGTTCCTCTCAACATTTTGGAAATCCCGCTGAAACTTTGGACATTCTCGCGAAGGGTTCCCAATTCCCGACAAGACTGGTACCCTTTCACGTCCAAATCTCTCAAACTCCGGGAGAGATTCTCAAAACCAAGGTTGACATGTTTCGAGTTCCTCTCAACATTTTGGAAATCCCGCTGAAACTTTGGACATTCTGGCGAAGGGTTCCCAATCCCCGACAAGACTGGTACCCTTTCACGTCCAAATCTCTCAAACTCCGGGAGAGATTCTCAAAACCGAGGTTCACATGTTTCGAGTTCCTTTCAACATTTTGGAAATCCCGCTGAAACTTTGGACATTCTCGCGAAGGGTTCCCAATCCCCGACAAGACTGGTACCCTTTCACGTCCAAATCTCTCAAACTCCGGGAGAGATTCTCAAAACCGAGGTTGACATGTTTCGAGTTCCTCTCAACATTTTGGAAATCCCGCTGAAACTTTGGACACTCTCGCGAAGGGTTCCCAATCCCCGACAAGACTGGTACCCTTTCACATCCAAATCTCTCAAACTCCGGGAGAGATTCTCAAAACCAAGGTTGACATGTTTCGAGTTCCTCTCAACATTTTGGAAATCCCGCTGAAACTTTGGACATTCTGGCGAAGGGTTCCCAATCCCCGACAAGACTGGTACCCTTTCACGTCCAAATCTCTCAAACTCCGGGAGAGATTCTCAAAACCGAGGTTGACATGTTTCGAGTTCCTCTCAACATTTTGGAAATCCCGCTGAAACTTTGGACATTCTG
Organism: Streptopelia decaocto; assembly: GCF_964273445.1. Lineage (NCBI taxonomy): Eukaryota > Metazoa > Chordata > Aves > Columbiformes > Columbidae > Streptopelia > Streptopelia decaocto. Next base: position 780,201 of record NW_028116776.1, read on the forward strand.
GCGAAGGGTTCCCAATCCCCGACAAGACTGGTACCCTTTCACGTCCAAATCTTTCAAAATCCGGGAGAAATTCTCAAAACCGAGGTTGACATGTTTCGAGTTCCTCTCAACATTTTGGAAATCCTGCTGAAACTTTGGACATTCTGGCGAAGGGTTCCCAATCCCCGACAAAATGGTACCCTTTCACGTCCAAATCTCTCAAACTCCGGGAGAGATTCTCAAAACCAAGGTTGACATGTTTCGAGTTCCTCTCAACATTTTGGAAATCCTGCTGAAACTTTGGACATTCTCGCGAAGGGTTCCCAATCCCCGACAAGACTGGTACCCTTTCACGTCCAAATCTCTCAAACTCCGGGAGAGATTCTCAAACCAAGGTTGACATGTTTCGAGTTCCTCTCAACATTTTGGAAATCCCGCTGAAACTTTGGACATTCTCGCGAAGGGTTCCCAATCCCCGACAAGACTGGTACCCTTTCACGTCCAAATCTCTCAAACTCCGGGAGAGATTCTCAAAACCAAGGTTCACATGTTTCGAGTTCCTTTCAACATTTTGGAAATCCCGCTGAAACTTTGGACATTCTCGCGAAGGGTTCCCAATCCCCGACAAGACTGGTACCCTTTCACGTCCAAATCTCTCAAACTCCGGGAGAGATTCTCAAAACCAAGGTTCACATGTTTCGAGTTCCTCTCAACATTTTGGAAATCCCGCTGAAACTTTGGAGATTCTCGCGAAGGGTTCCCAATCCCAGACAAGACTGGTACCCTTTCACGTCCAAATCTCTCAAACTCCGGGAGAGATTCTCAAAACCAAGGTTGACATGTTTCGAGTTCCTCTCAACATTTTGGAAATCCCGCAGAAACTTTGGACATTCTGGCGAAGGGTTTCCAAACCCCGACAAGACTGGTACCCTTTCACGTCCAAATCTCTCAAACTCCGGGAGAGATTCTCAAAACCAAGGTTGACATGTTTCGAGTTCCTCTCAACATTTTGGAAATCCCGCTGAAACTTTGGACATTCTCGCGAAGGGTTCCCAATCCCCGACAAGACTGGTACCCTTTCACGTCCAAATCTCTCAAACTCCGGGAGAGATTCTCAAAACCGAGGTTGACATGTTTCGAGTTCCTCTCAACATTTTGGAAATCCCGCTGAAACTTTGGACATTCTCGCGAAGGGTTCCCAATCCCTGACAAGACTGGTACCCTTTCACGTCCAAATCTCTCAAACTCCGGGAGAGATTCTCAAAACCGAGGTTGACATGTTTCGAGTTCCTTTCAACATTTTGGAAATCCCGCTGAAACTTTGGACATTCTCGCGAAGGGTTCCCAATCCCCGACAAGACTGGTACCCTTTCACGTCCAAATCTCTCAAACTCCGGGAGAGATTCTCAAAACCGAGGTTGACATGTTTCGAGTTCCTCTCAACATTTTGGAAATCCCGCTGAAACTTTGGACATTCTCGCGAAGGGTTGCCAATCCCCGACAAGACTGGTACCCTTTCACGTCCAAATCTCTCAAACTCCGGGAGAGATTCTCAAAACCAAGGTTGACATGTTTCGAGTTCCCCTCAACATTTTGGAAATCCCGCTGAAACTTTGGACATTCTCGCGAAGGGTTCCCAATCCCCGACAAGACTGGTACCCTTTCACGTCCAAATCTCTCAAACTCCGGGAGAGATTCTCAAAACCAAGGTTGACATGTTTCGAGTTCCTCTCAACATTTTGGAAATCCCGCTGAAACTTTGGACATTCTGGCGAAGGGTTGCCAATCCCCGACAAGACTGGTACCCTTTCACGTCCAAATCTCTCAAACTCCGGGAGAGATTCTCAAAACCAAGGTTGACATGTTTCGAGTTCCTCTCAACATTTTGGAAATCCCGCTGAAACTTTGGACATTCTCGCGAAGGGTTCCCAATCCCCGACAAGACTGGTACCCTTTCACGTCCAAATCTCTCAAACTCCGGGAGAGATTCTCAAAACCAAGGTTGACATGTTTCGAGTTCCTCTCAACATTTTGGAAATCCCGCTGAAACTTTGGACATTCTGGCGAAGGGTTCCCAATCCCCGACAAGACTGGTACCCTTTCACGTCCAAATCTCTCAAACTCCGGGAGAGATTCTCAAAACCAAGGTTGACATGTTTCGAGTTCCTCTCAACATTTTGGAAATCCCGCTGAAACTTTGGACATTCTGGCGAAGGGTTCCCAATCCCCGACAAGACTGGTACCCTTTCACGTCCAAATCTCTCAAACTCCGGGAGAGATTCTCAAAACCAAGGTTGACATGCTTCGAGTTCCTCTCAACATTTTGGAAATCCCGCTGAAACTTTGGACATTCTCGCGAAAGGTTCCCAATTCCCGACAAGACTGGTACCCTTTCACGTCCAAATCTCTCAAACTCCGGGAGAGATTCTCAAAACCGAGGTTGACATGTTTCGAGTTCCTCTCAACATTTTGGAAATCCCGCTGAAACTTTGCACATTCTGGCGAAGGGTTCCCAATCCCCGACAAGACTGGTACCCTTTCACGTCCAAATCTCTCAAACTCCGGGAGAGATTCTCAAAACCAAGGTTGACATGCTTCGAGTTCCTCTCAACATTTTGGAAATCCCGCTGAAACTTTGGACATTCTCGCGAAAGGTTCCCAATTCCCGACAAGACTGGTACCCTTTCACCTCCAAATCTCTCAAACTCCGGGAGAGATTCTCAAAACCAAGGTTGACATGTTTCGAGTTCCTCTCAACATTTTGGAAATCCCGCTGAAACTTTGGACATTCTCGCGAAGGGTTCCCAATCCCCGACAAGACTGGTACCCTTTCACGTCCAAATCTCTCAAAATCTGGGAGAGATTCTCAAAACCAAGGTTGACATGTTTCGAGTTCCTCTCAACATTTTGGAAATCCCGCTGAAACTTTGGACATTCTGGCGAAGGGTTCCCAATCCCCGACAAGACTGGTACCCTTTCACATCCAAATCTCTCAAACTCCGGGAGAGATTCTCAAAACCAAGGTTGACATGTTTCGAGTTCCTTTCAACATTTTGGAAATCCCGCTGAAACTTTGGACATTCTCGCGAAGGGTTCCCAATCCCCGACAAGACTGGTACCCTTTCACGTCCAAATCTCTCAAACTCCGTGAGAGATTCTCAAAACCGAGGTTGACATGTTTCGAGTTCCTCTCAACATTTTGGAAATCCCGCTGAAACTTTGGACATTCTCGCGAAGGGTTCCCAATCCCCGACAAGACTGGTACCCTTTCACGTCCAAATCTCTCAAACTCCGGGAGAGATTCTCAAAACCAAGGTTGACATGTTTCGAGTTCCTCTCAACATTTTGGAAATCCCGCTGAAACTTTGGACATTCTCGCGAAGGGTTCCCAATCCCCGACGAGACTGGTACCCTTTCACGTCCAAATCTCTCAAACTCCGGGAGAGATTCTCAAAACCGAGGTTCACATGTTTCGAGTTCCTTTCAACATTTTGGAAATCCCGCTGAAACTTTGGACATTCTCGCGAAGGGTTCCCAATCCCCGACAAGACTGGTACCCTTTCACGTCCAAATCTCTCAAACTCCGGGAGAGATTCTCAAAACCGAGGTTGACATGTTTCGAGTTCCTCTCAACATTTTGGAAATCCCGCTGAAACTTTGGACATTCTCGCGAAGGGTTCCCAATCCCCGACAAGACTGGTACCCTTTCACATCCAAATCTCTCAAACTCCGGGAGAGATTCTCAAAACCAAGGTTGACATGTTTCGAGTTCCTCTCAACATTTTGGAAATCCCGCTGAAACTTCGGACATTCTGGCGAAGGGTTCCCAATCCCCGACAAGACTGGTACCCTTTCACGTCCAAATCTCTCAAACTCCGGGAGAGATTCTCAAAACCGAGGTTGACATGTTTCGAGTTCCTCTCAACATTTTGGAAATCCCGCTGAAACTTTGGACATTCTGGCGAAGGGTTCCCAATCCCCGACAAGACTGGTACCCTTTCACGTCCAAATCTTTCAAAATCCGGGAGAAATTCTCAAAACCGAGGTTGACATGTTTCGAGTTCCTCTCAACATTTTGGAAATCCTGCTGAAACTTTGGACATTCTGGCGAAGGGTTCCCAATCCCCGACAAAATGGTACCCTTTCACGTCCAAATCTCTCAAACTCCGGGAGAGATTCTCAAAACCAAGGTTGACATGTTTCGAGTTCCTCTCAACATTTTGGAAATCCTGCTGAAACTTTGGACATTCTGGCGAAGGGTTCCCAATCCCCGACAAGACTGGTACCCTTTCACGTCCAAATCTCTCAAACTCCGGTAGAGATTCTGAAACCAAGGTTGACATGTTTCGAGTTCCTCTCAACATTTTGGAAATCCCGCTGAAACTTTGGACATTCTCGCGAAGGGTTCCCAATCCCCGACAAGACTGGTACCCTTTCACGTCCAAATCTCTCAAACTCCGGGAGAGATTCTCAAAACCCAGGTTCACATGTTTCGAGTTCCTTTCAACATTTTGGAAATCCCGCTGAAACTTTGGACATTCTCGCGAAGGGTTCCCAATCCCCGACAAGACTGGTACCCTTTCACGTCCAAATCTCTCAAACTCCGGGAGAGATTCTCAAAACCAAGGTTCACATGTTTCGAGTTCCTTTCAACATTTTGGAAATCCCGCTGAAACTTTGGACATTCTCGCGAAGGGTTCCCAATCCCCGACAAGACTGGTACCCTTTCACGTCCAAATCTCTCAAACTCCGGGAGAGATTCTCAAAACCAAGGTTCACATGTTTCGAGTTCCTCTCAACATTTTGGAAATCCCGCTGAAACTTTGGACATTCTCGCGAAGGGTTCCCAATCCCAGACAAGACTGGTACCCTTTCACGTCCAAATCTCTCAAACTCCGGGAGAGATTCTCAAAACCAAGGTTGACATGTTTCGAGTTCCTCTCAACATTTTGGAAATCCCGCAGAAACTTTGGACATTCTGGCGAAGGGTTCCCAAACCCCGACAAGACTGGTACCCTTTCACGTCCAAATCTCTCAAACTCTGGGAGAGATTCTCAAAACCAAGGTTGACATGTTTCGAGTTCCTCTCAACATTTTGGAAATCCCGCTGAAACTTTGGACATTCTCGCGAAGGGTTCCCAATCCCCGACAAGACTGGTACCCTTTCACGTCCAAATCTCTCAAACTCCGGGAGAGATTCTCAAAACCTAGGTTGACATGTTTCGAGTTCCTCTCAACATTTTGGAAATCCCGCTGAAACTTTGGACATTCTCGCGAAGGGTTCCCAATCCCAGACAAGACTGGTACCCTTTCACGTCCAAATCTCTCAAACTCCGGGAGAGATTCTCAAAACCAAGGTTGACATGTTTCGAGTTCCTCTCAACATTTTGGAAATCCCGCTGAAACTTTGGACATTCTCGCGAAGGGTTCCCAATCCCCGACAAGACTGGTACACTTTCACGTCCAAATCTCTCAAACTCCGGGAGAGATTCTCAAAACCGAGGTTGACATGTTTCGAGTTCCTCTCAACATTTTGGAAATCCCGCTGAAACTTTGGACATTCTCGCGAAGGGTTCCCAATCCCTGACAAGACTGGTACCCTTTCACGTCCAAATCTCTCAAACTCCGGGAGAGATTCTCAAAACCGAGGTTGACATGTTTCGAGTTCCTTTCAACATTTTGGAAATCCCGCTGAAACTTTGGACATTCTCGCGAAGGGTTCCCAATCCCCGACAAGACTGGTACCCTTTCACGTCCAAATCTCTCAAACTCCGGGAGAGATTCTCAAAACCGAGGTTGACATGTTTCGAGTTCCTCTCAACATTTTGGAAATCCCGCTGAAACTTTGGACATTCTCGCGAAGGGTTCCCAATCCCCGACAAGACTGGTACCCTTTCACGTCCAAATCTCTCAAACTCCGGGAGAGATTCTCAAAACCAAGGTTGACATGTTTCGAGTTCCTCTCAACATTTTGGAAATCCCGCTGAAACTTTGGACATTCTCGCGAAGGGTTCCCAATCCCCGACAAGACTGGTACCCTTTCACGTCCAAATCTCTCAAACTCCGGGAGAGATTCTCAAAACCAAGGTTGACATGTTTCGAGTTCCTCTCAACATTTTGGAAATCCCGCTGAAACTTTGGACATTCTCGCGAAGGGTTGCCAATCCCCGACAAGACTGGTACCCTTTCACGTCCAAATCTCTCAAACTCCGGGAGAGATTCTCAAAACCAAGGTTGACATGTTTCGAGTTCCTCTCAACATTTTGGAAATCCCGCTGAAACTTTGGACATTCTCGCGAAGGGTTCCCAATCCCCGACAAGACTGGTACCCTTTCACGTCCAAATCTCTCAAACTCCGGGAGAGATTCTCAAAACCAAGGTTGACATGTTTCGAGTTCCTCTCAACATTTTGGAAATCCCGCTGAAACTTTGGACATTCTCGCGAAGGGTTCCCAATCCCCGACAAGACTGGTACCCTTTCACGTCCAAATCTCTCAAACTCCGGGAGAGATTCTCAATACCAAGGTTGACATGCTTCGAGTTCCTCTCAACATTTTGGAAATCCCGCTGAAACTTTGGACATTCTCGCGAAAGGTTCCCAATTCCCGACAAGACTGGTACCCTTTCACGTCCAAATCTCTCAAACTCCGGGAGAGATTCTCAAAACCGAGGTTGACATGTTTCGAGTTCCTCTCAACATTTTGGAAATCCCGCTGAAACTTTGCACATTCTGGCGAAGGGTTCCCAATCCCCGACAAGACTGGTACCCTTTCACGTCCAAATCTCTCAAACTCTGGGAGAGAGTCTCAAAACCGAGGTTGACATGTTTCGAGTTCCTCTCAACATTTCGGAAATCCCGCTGAAACTTTGCACATTCTCGCGAAGGGTTCCCAATCCCCGACAAGACTGGTACCCTTTCACGTCCAAATCTCTCAAACTCCGGGAGAGATTCTCAAAACCGAGGTTGACATGTTTCGAGTTCCTCTCAACATTTTGGAAATCCCGCTGAAACTTTGGACATTCTCGCGAAGGGTTCCCAATCCCCGACAAGACTGGCACCCTTTCACGTCCAAATCTCTCAAACTCCGGGAGAGATTCTCAAAACCAAGGTTGACATGTTTCGAGTTCCTCTCAACATTTTGGAAATCCCGCTGAAACTTTGGACATTCTGGCGAAGGGTTCCCAATCCCCGACAAGATTGGTACCCTTTCACGTCCAAATCTCTCAAACTCCGGGAGAGATTCTCAAAACCAAGGTTGACATGTTTCGAGTTCCTCTCAACATTTTGGAAATCCCGCTGAAACTTTGGACATTCTCGCGAAGGGTTCCCAATCCCCGACAAGACTGGTACCCTTTCACGTCCAAATCTCTCAAACTCCGGGAGAGATTCTCAAAACCGAGGTTGACATGTTTCGAGTTCCTCTCAACATTTTGGAAATCCTGCTGAAACTTTGGACATTCTCGCGAAGGGTTCCCAATCCCCGACAAGACTGGTACCCTTTCACGTCCAAATCTCTCAAACTCCGGGAGAGATTCTCAAAGCCGAGGTTGACATGTTTCGAGTTCCTCTCAACATTTTGGAAATCCCGCTGACACTTTGGACATTCTCGCGAAGGGTTCCCAATCCCCGACAAGACTGGTACCCTTTCACGTCCAAATCTCTCAAACTCCGGGAGAGATTCTCAAAACCGAGGTTGACATGTTTCGAGTTCCTCTCAACATTTTGGAAATCCCGCTGAAACTTTGGACACTCTCGCGAAGGGTTCCCAATCCCCGACAAGACTGGTACCCTTTCACGTCCAAATCTCTCAAACTCTGGGAGAGATTCTCAAAACCGAGGTTGACATGTTTCGAGTTCCTCTCAACATTTTGGAAATCCCGCTGAAACTTTGGACATTCTGGCGAAGGGTTCCCAATCCCCGACAAGACTGGTACCCTTTCACGTCCAAATCTTTCAAACTCCGGGAGAGATTCTCAAAACCGAGGTTGACATGTTTCGAGTTCCTCTCAACATTTTGGAAATCCCGCTGAAACTTTGGACATTCTGGCGAAGGGTTCCCAATCCCCGACAAAACTGGTACCCTTTCACGTCCAAATATCTCAAACTCCGGGAGAGATTCTCAAAACCAAGGTTGACATGTTTCGAGTTCCTCTCAACATTTTGGAAATCCTGCTGAAACTTTGGACATTCTCGCGAAGGGTTCCCAATCCCCGACAAGACTGGTACCCTTTCACGTCCAAATCTCTCAAACTCCGGGAGAGATTCTCAAACCAAGGTTGACATGTTTCGAGTTCCTCTCAACATTTTGGAAATCCCGCTGAAACTCTGGACATTCTCGCGAAGGGTTCCCAATCCCCGACAAGACTGGTACCCTTTCAGGTCCAAATCTCTCAAACTCCGGGAGAGATTCTCAAAACCGAGGTTGACATGTTTCGAGTTCCTCTCAACATTTTGGAAATCCCGCTGAAACTTTGGACATTCTCGCGAAGGGTTCCCAATCCCCGACAAGACTGGTACCCTTTCACGTCCAAATCTCTCAAACTCCGGGAGAGATTCTCAAAACCAAGGTTGACATGTTTCGAGTTCCTCTCAACATTTTGGAAATCCCGCTGAAACTTTGGACATTCTCGCGAAGGGTTCCCAATCCCCGACGAGACTGGTACCCTTTCACGTCCAAATCTCTCAAACTCCGGGAGAGATTCTCAAAACCGAGGTTCACATGTTTCGAGTTCCTTTCAACATTTTGGAAATCCCGCTGAAACTTTGGACATTCTCGCGAAGGGTTCCCAATCCCCGACAAGACTGGTACCCTTTCACGTCCAAATCTCTCAAACTCCGGGAGAGATTCTCAAAACCGAGGTTGACATGTTTCGAGTTCCTCTCAACATTTTGGAAATCCCGCTGAAACTTTGGACATTCTCGCGAAGGGTTCCCAATCCCCGACAAGACTGGTACCCTTTCACATCCAAATCTCTCAAACTCCGGGAGAGATTCTCAAAACCAAGGTTGACATGTTTCGAGTTCCTCTCAACATTTTGGAAATCCCGCTGAAACTTTGGACATTCTGGCGAAGGGTTCCCAATCCCCGACAAGACTGGTACCCTTTCACGTCCAAATCTCTCAAACTCCGGGAGAGATTCTCAAAACCGAGGTTGACATGTTTCGAGTTCCTCTCAACATTTTGGAAATCCCGCTGAAACTTTGGACATTCTGGCGAAGGGTTCCCAATCCCCGACAAGACTGGTACCCTTTCACGTCCAAATCTTTCAAAATCCGGGAGAAATTCTCAAAACCGAGGTTGACATGTTTCGAGTTCCTCTCAACATTTTGGAAATCCTGCTGAAACTTTGGACATTCTGGCGAAGGGTTCCCAATCCCCGACAAAATGGTACCCTTTCACGTCCAAATCTCTCAAACTCCGGGAGAGATTCTCAAAACCAAGGTTGACATGTTTCGAGTTCCTCTCAACATTTTGGAAATCCTGCTGAAACTTTGGACATTCTGGCGAAGGGTTCCCAATCCCCGACAAGACTGGTACCCTTTCACGTCCAAATCTCTCAAACTCCGGTAGAGATTCTGAAACCAAGGTTGACATGTTTCGAGTTCCTCTCAACATTTTGGAAATCCCGCTGAAACTTTGGACATTCTCGCGAAGGGTTCCCAATCCCCGACAAGACTGGTACCCTTTCACGTCCAAATCTCTCAAACTCCGGGAGAGATTCTCAAAACCCAGGTTCACATGTTTCGAGTTCCTTTCAACATTTTGGAAATCCCGCTGAAACTTTGGACATTCTCGCGAAGGGTTCCCAATCCCCGACAAGACTGGTACCCTTTCACGTCCAAATCTCTCAAACTCCGGGAGAGATTCTCAAAACCAAGGTTCACATGTTTCGAGTTCCTTTCAACATTTTGGAAATCCCGCTGAAACTTTGGACATTCTCGCGAAGGGTTCCCAATCCCCGACAAGACTGGTACCCTTTCACGTCCAAATCTCTCAAACTCCGGGAGAGATTCTCAAAACCAAGGTTCACATGTTTCGAGTTCCTCTCAACATTTTGGAAATCCCGCTGAAACTTTGGACATTCTCGCGAAGGGTTCCCAATCCCAGACAAGACTGGTACCCTTTCACGTCCAAATCTCTCAAACTCCGGGAGAGATTCTCAAAACCAAGGTTGACATGTTTCGAGTTCCTCTCAACATTTTGGAAATCCCGCAGAAACTTTGGACATTCTGGCGAAGGGTTCCCAAACCCCGACAAGACTGGTACCCTTTCACGTCCAAATCTCTCAAACTCTGGGAGAGATTCTCAAAACCAAGGTTGACATGTTTCGAGTTCCTCTCAACATTTTGGAAATCCCGCTGAAACTTTGGACATTCTCGCGAAGGGTTCCCAATCCCCGACAAGACTGGTACCCTTTCACGTCCAAATCTCTCAAACTCCGGGAGAGATTCTCAAAACCTAGGTTGACATGTTTCGAGTTCCTCTCAACATTTTGGAAATCCCGCTGAAACTTTGGACATTCTCGCGAAGGGTTCCCAATCCCAGACAAGACTGGTACCCTTTCACGTCCAAATCTCTCAAACTCCGGGAGAGATTCTCAAAACCAAGGTTGACATGTTTCGAGTTCCTCTCAACATTTTGGAAATCCCGCTGAAACTTTGGACATTCTCGCGAAGGGTTCCCAATCCCCGACAAGACTGGTACACTTTCACGTCCAAATCTCTCAAACTCCGGGAGAGATTCTCAAAACCGAGGTTGACATGTTTCGAGTTCCTCTCAACATTTTGGAAATCCCGCTGAAACTTTGGACATTCTCGCGAAGGGTTCCCAATCCCTGACAAGACTGGTACCCTTTCACGTCCAAATCTCTCAAACTCCGGGAGAGATTCTCAAAACCGAGGTTGACATGTTTCGAGTTCCTTTCAACATTTTGGAAATCCCGCTGAAACTTTGGACATTCTCGCGAAGGGTTCCCAATCCCCGACAAGACTGGTACCCTTTCACGTCCAAATCTCTCAAACTCCGGGAGAGATTCTCAAAACCGAGGTTGACATGTTTCGAGTTCCTCTCAACATTTTGGAAATCCCGCTGAAACTTTGGACATTCTCGCGAAGGGTTCCCAATCCCCGACAAGACTGGTACCCTTTCACGTCCAAATCTCTCAAACTCCGGGAGAGATTCTCAAAACCAAGGTTGACATGTTTCGAGTTCCTCTCAACATTTTGGAAATCCCGCTGAAACTTTGGACATTCTCGCGAAGGGTTCCCAATCCCCGACAAGACTGGTACCCTTTCACGTCCAAATCTCTCAAACTCCGGGAGAGATTCTCAAAACCAAGGTTGACATGTTTCGAGTTCCTCTCAACATTTTGGAAATCCCGCTGAAACTTTGGACATTCTCGCGAAGGGTTGCCAATCCCCGACAAGACTGGTACCCTTTCACGTCCAAATCTCTCAAACTCCGGGAGAGATTCTCAAAACCAAGGTTGACATGTTTCGAGTTCCTCTCAACATTTTGGAAATCCCGCTGAAACTTTGGACATTCTCGCGAAGGGTTCCCAATCCCCGACAAGACTGGTACCCTTTCACGTCCAAATCTCTCAAACTCCGGGAGAGATTCTCAAAACCAAGGTTGACATGTTTCGAGTTCCTCTCAACATTTTGGAAATCCCGCTGAAACTTTGGACATTCTCGCGAAGGGTTCCCAATCCCCGACAAGACTGGTACCCTTTCACGTCCAAATCTCTCAAACTCCGGGAGAGATTCTCAATACCAAGGTTGACATGCTTCGAGTTCCTCTCAACATTTTGGAAATCCCGCTGAAACTTTGGACATTCTCGCGAAAGGTTCCCAATTCCCGACAAGACTGGTACCCTTTCACGTCCAAATCTCTCAAACTCCGGGAGAGATTCTCAAAACCGAGGTTGACATGTTTCGAGTTCCTCTCAACATTTTGGAAATCCCGCTGAAACTTTGGACACTCTCGCGAAGGGTTCCTATTCCCCGACAAGACTGGTACCCTTTCACGTCCAAATCTCTCAAACTCCGGGAGAGATTCTCAAAACCGAGGTTGACATGTTTCGAGTTCCTCTCAACATTTTGGAAATCCCGCTGAAACTTTGGACATTCTGGCGAAGGGTTCCCAATCCCCGACAAGACTGGTACCCTTTCACGTCCAAATCTCTCAAACTCCGGGAGAGATTCTCAAAACCGAGGTTGACATGTTTCGAGTTCCTCTCAACATTTTGGAAATCCCGCTGAAACTTTGGACACTCTCGCGAAGGGTTCCTATTCCCCGACAAGACTGGTACCCTTTCACGTCCAAATCTCTCAAACTCCGGGAGAGATTCTCAAAACCGAGGTTGACATGTTTCGAGTTCCTCTCAACATTTTGGAAATCCCGCTGAAACTTTGGACATTCTGGCGAAGGGTTCCCAATCCCCGACAAAACTGGTACCCTTTCACGTCCAAATATCTCAAACTCCGGGAGAGATTCTCAAAACCAAGGTTGACATGTTTCGAGTTCCTCTCAACATTTTGGAAATCCTGCTGAAACTTTGGACATTCTCGCGAAGGGTTCCCAATCCCCGACAAGACTGGTACCCTTTCACGTCCAAATCTCTCAAACTCCGGGAGAGATTCTCAAACCAAGGTTGACATGTTTCGAGTTCCTCTCAACATTTTGGAAATCCCGCTGAAACTCTGGACATTCTCGCGAAGGGTTCCCAATCCCCGACAAGACTGGTACCCTTTCAGGTCCAAATCTCTCAAACTCCGGGAGAGATTCTCAAAACCGAGGTTGACATGTTTCGAGTTCCTCTCAACATTTTGGAAATCCCGCTGAAACTTTGGACATTCTCGCGAAGGGTTCCCAATCCCCGACAAGACTGGTACCCTTTCACGTCCAAATCTCTCAAACTCCGGGAGAGATTCTCAAAACCAAGGTTCTCATGCTTCGAGTTCCTTTCAACATTTTGGAAATCCCGCTGAAACTTTGGACATTCTGGCGAAGGGTTCCCAATCCCCGACAAGACTGGTACCCTTTCACGTCCAAATCTCTCAAACTCCGGGAGAGATTCTCAAAACCGAGGTTGACATGTTTCGAGTTCCTCTCAACATTTTGGAAATCCCGCTGAAACTTTGGACACTCTCGCGAAGGGTTCCTATTCCCCGACAAGACTGGTACCCTTTCACGTCCAAATCTCTCAAACTCCGGGAGAGATTCTCAAAACCGAGGTTGACATGTTTCGAGTTCCTCTCAACATTTTGGAAATCCTGCTGAAACTTTGGACATTCTCGCGAAGGGTTCCCAATCCCCGACAAGACTGGTACCCTTTCACGTCCAAATCTCTCAAACTCCGGGAGAGATTCTCAAAGCCGAGGATGACATGTTTCGAGTTCCTCTCAACATTTTGGAAATCCCGCTGAAACTTTGGACATTCTCGCGAAGGGTTCCCAATCCCCGACAAGACTGGTACCCTTTCACGTCCAAATCTCTCAAACTCCGGGAGAGATTCTCAAAACCGAGGTTGACATGTTTCGAGTTCCTCTCAACATTTTGGAAATCCCGCTGAAACTTTGGACACTCTCGCGAAGGGTTCCCAATCCCCGACAAGACTGGTACCCTTTCACGTCCAAATCTCTCAAACTCTGGGAGAGATTCTCAAAACCGAGGTTGACATGTTTCGAGTTCCTCTCAACATTTTGGAAATCCCGCTGAAACTTTGGACATTCTGGCGAAGGGTTCCCAATCCCCGACAAGACTGGTACCCTTTCACGTCCAAATCTCTCAAACTCCGGGAGAGATTCTCAAAACCGAGGTTGACATGTTTCGAGTTCCTCTCAACATTTTGGAAATCCCGCTGAAACTTTGGACATTCTGGCGAAGGGTTCCCAATCCCCGACAAAACTGGTACCCTTTCACGTCCAAATATCTCAAACTCCGGGAGAGATTCTCAAAACCAAGGTTGACATGTTTCGAGTTCCTCTCAACATTTTGGAAATCCTGCTGAAACTTTGGACATTCTCGCGAAGGGTTCCCAATCCCCGACAAGACTGGTACCCTTTCACGTCCAAATCTCTCAAACTCCGGGAGAGATTCTCAAACCAAGGTTGACATGTTTCGAGTTCCTCTCAACATTTTGGAAATCCCGCTGAAACTCTGGACATTCTCGCGAAGGGTTCCCAATCCCCGACAAGACTGGTACCCTTTCAGGTCCAAATCTCTCAAACTCCGGGAGAGATTCTCAAAACCGAGGTTGACATGTTTCGAGTTCCTCTCAACATTTTGGAAATCCCACTGAAACTTTGGACATTCTCGCGAAGGGTTCCCAATCCCCGACAAGACTGGTACCCTTTCACGTCCAAATCTCTCAAACTCCGGGAGAGATTCTCAAAACCAAGGTTCTCATGCTTCGAGTTCCTTTCAACATTTTGGAAATCCCGCTGAAACTTTGGACATTCTGGCGAAGGGTTCCCAATCCCCGACAAGACTGGTACCCTTTCACGTCCAAATCTCTCAAACTCTGGGAGAGATTCTCAAAACCAAGGTTGACATGTTTCGAGTTCCTCTCAACATTTTGGAAATCCCGCTGAAACTTTGGACATTCTGGCGAAGGGTTCCCAATCCCCGACAAGACTGGTACCCTTTCACATCCAAATCTCTCAAACTCCGGGAGAGATTCTCAAAACCGAGGTTGACATGTTTCGAGTTCCTCTCAACATTTTGGAAATCCCGCTGAAACTTTGCACATTCTCGCGAAGGGTTCCCAATCCCTGACAAGACTGGTACCCTTTCACGTCCAAATCTCTCAAACTCCGGGAGAGATTCTCAAAACCAAGGTTGACATGTTTTGAGTTCCTCTCAACATTTTGGAAATCCCGCTGAAACTTTGGACATTCTCGCGAAGGGTTCCCAATCCCCGACAAGACTGGTACCCTTTCACGTCCAAATCTCTCAAACTCCGGGAGAGATTCTCAAAACCAAGGTTGACATGTTTCGAGTTCCTCTCAACATTTTGGAAATCCCGCTGAAACTTTGGACATTCTCGCGAAGGGTTCCCAATCCCCGACAAGACTGGTACCCTTTCACGTCCAAATCTCTCAAACTCCGGGAGAGATTCTCAAAACCAAGGTTGACATGGTTCGAGTTCCTCTCAACATTTTGGAAATCCCGCTGAAACTTTGGACATTCTGGCGAAGGGTTCCCAATCCCCGACAAGACTGGTACCCTTTCACGTCCAAATCTCTCAAACTCCGGGAGAGATTCTCAAAACCAAGGTTGACATGTTTCGAGTTTCTCTCAAGATTTTGGAAATCCCGCTGAAACTTTGGACATTCTCGCGAAGGGTTCCCAATCCCCGACAAGACTGGTACCCTTTCACGTCCAAATCTCTCAAACTCCGGGAGAGATTCTCAAAACCAAGGTTGACATGTTTCGAGTTCCTCTCAACATTTTGGAAATCCCGCTGAAACTTTGGACATTCTCGCGAAGGGTTCCCAATCCCTGACAAGACTGGTACCCTTTCACGTCCAAATCTCTCAAACTCCGGGAGAGATTCTCAAAACCAAGGTTGACATGTTTCGAGTTCCTCTCAACATTTTGGAAATCCCGCTGAAACTTTGGACATTCTCGCGAAGGGTTCCCAATCCCCGACAAGACTGGTACCCTTTCACGTCCAAATCTCTCAAACTCCGTGAGAGATTCTCAAAACCGAGGTTGACATGTTTCGAGTTCCTCTCAACATTTTGGAAATCCCGCTGAAACTTTGGACATTCTCGCGAAGGGTTCCCAATCCCCGACAAGACTGGTACCCTTTCACGTCCAAATCTCTCAAACTCCGGGAGAGATTCTCAAAACCGAGGTTGACATGTTTCGAGTTCCTCTCAACATTTTGGAAATCCCGCTGAAACTTTGGACATTCTCGCGAAGGGTTCCCAATCCCCGACGAGACTGGTACCCTTTCACGTCCAAATCTCTCAAACTCCGGGAGAGATTCTCAAAACCGAGGTTGACATGTTTCGAGTTCCTCTCAACATTTTGGAAATCCCGCTGAAACTCTGGACATTCTCGCGAAGGGTTCCCAATCCCCGACAAGACTGGTACCCTTTCAGGTCCAAATCTCTCAAACTCCGGGAGAGATTCTCAAAACCGAGGTTGACATGTTTCGAGTTCCTCTCAACATTTTGGAAATCCCGCTGAAACTTTGGACATTCTCGCGAAGGGTTCCCAATCCCCGACAAGACTGGTACCCTTTCACGTCCAAATCTCTCAAACTCCGGGAGAGATTCTCAAAACCAAGGTTCTCATGCTTCGAGTTCCTTTCAACATTTTGGAAATCCCGCTGAAACTTTGGACATTCTGGCGAAGGGTTCCCAATCCCCGACAAGACTGGTACCCTTTCACGTCCAAATCTCTCAAACTCCGGGAGAGATTCTCAAAACCGAGGTTGACATGTTTCGAGTTCCTCTCAACATTTTGGAAATCCCGCTGAAACTTTGGACACTCTCGCGAAGGGTTCCTATTCCCCGACAAGACTGGTACCCTTTCACGTCCAAATCTCTCAAACTCCGGGAGAGATTCTCAAAACCGAGGTTGACATGTTTCGAGTTCCTCTCAACATTTTGGAAATCCCGCTGAAACTTTGGACATTCTCGCGAAGGGTTCCCAATCCCCGACAAGACTGGTACCCTTTCACGTCCAAATCTCTCAAACTCCGGGAGAGATTCTCAAAACCGAGGTTGACATGTTTCGAGTTCCTCTCAACATTTTGGAAATCCCGCTGAAACTTTGGACATTCTCGCGAAGGGTTCCCAATCCCCGACAAGACTGGTACCCTTTCACGTCCAAATCTCTCAAACTCCGGGAGAGATTCTCAAAACCGAGGTTGACATGTTTCGAGTTCCTCTCAACATTTTGGAAATCCCGCTGAAACTTTGGACACTCTCGCGAAGGGTTCCCAATCCCCGACAAGACTGGTACCCTTTCACGTCCAAATCTCTCAAACTCTGG
This sequence comes from Streptopelia decaocto, assembly GCF_964273445.1. NCBI lineage: Eukaryota > Metazoa > Chordata > Aves > Columbiformes > Columbidae > Streptopelia > Streptopelia decaocto. Next base: position 797,192 of record NW_028116776.1, read on the forward strand.
GAGAGATTCTCAAAACCGAGGTTGACATGTTTCGAGTTCCTCTCAACATTTTGGAAATCCCGCTGAAACTTTGGACATTCTGGCGAAGGGTTCCCAATCCCCGACAAGACTGGTACCCTTTCACGTCCAAATCTCTCAAACTCCGGGAGAGATTCTCAAAACCGAGGTTGACATGTTTCGAGTTCCTCTCAACATTTTGGAAATCCCGCTGAAACTTTGGACATTCTGGCGAAGGGTTCCCAATCCCCGACAAAACTGGTACCCTTTCACGTCCAAATATCTCAAACTCCGGGAGAGATTCTCAAAACCAAGGTTGACATGTTTCGAGTTCCTCTCAACATTTTGGAAATCCTGCTGAAACTTTGGACATTCTCGCGAAGGGTTCCCAATCCCCGACAAGACTGGTACCCTTTCACGTCCAAATCTCTCAAACTCCGGGAGAGATTCTCAAACCAAGGTTGACATGTTTCGAGTTCCTCTCAACATTTTGGAAATCCCGCTGAAACTCTGGACATTCTCGCGAAGGGTTCCCAATCCCCGACAAGACTGGTACCCTTTCAGGTCCAAATCTCTCAAACTCCGGGAGAGATTCTCAAAACCGAGGTTGACATGTTTCGAGTTCCTCTCAACATTTTGGAAATCCCGCTGAAACTTTGGACATTCTCGCGAAGGGTTCCCAATCCCCGACAAGACTGGTACCCTTTCACGTCCAAATCTCTCAAACTCCGGGAGAGATTCTCAAAACCAAGGTTCTCATGCTTCGAGTTCCTTTCAACATTTTGGAAATCCCGCTGAAACTTTGGACATTCTGGCGAAGGGTTCCCAATCCCCGACAAGACTGGTACCCTTTCACGTCCAAATCTCTCAAACTCCGGGAGAGATTCTCAAAACCGAGGTTGACATGTTTCGAGTTCCTCTCAACATTTTGGAAATCCCGCTGAAACTTTGGACACTCTCGCGAAGGGTTCCTATTCCCCGACAAGACTGGTACCCTTTCACGTCCAAATCTCTCAAACTCCGGGAGAGATTCTCAAAACCGAGGTTGACATGTTTCGAGTTCCTCTCAACATTTTGGAAATCCTGCTGAAACTTTGGACATTCTCGCGAAGGGTTCCCAATCCCCGACAAGACTGGTACCCTTTCACGTCCAAATCTCTCAAACTCCGGGAGAGATTCTCAAAGCCGAGGTTGACATGTTTCGAGTTCCTCTCAACATTTTGGAAATCCCGCTGAAACTTTGGACATTCTCGCGAAGGGTTCCCAATCCCCGACAAGACTGGTACCCTTTCACGTCCAAATCTCTCAAACTCCGGGAGAGATTCTCAAAACCGAGGTTGACATGTTTCGAGTTCCTCTCAACATTTTGGAAATCCCGCTGAAACTTTGGACACTCTCGCGAAGGGTTCCCAATCCCCGACAAGACTGGTACCCTTTCACGTCCAAATCTCTCAAACTCTGGGAGAGATTCTCAAAACCGAGGTTGACATGTTTCGAGTTCCTCTCAACATTTTGGAAATCCCGCTGAAACTTTGGACATTCTGGCGAAGGGTTCCCAATCCCCGACAAGACTGGTACCCTTTCACGTCCAAATCTCTCAAACTCCGGGAGAGATTCTCAAAACCGAGGTTGACATGTTTCGAGTTCCTCTCAACATTTTGGAAATCCCGCTGAAACTTTGGACATTCTGGCGAAGGGTTCCCAATCCCCGACAAAACTGGTACCCTTTCACGTCCAAATATCTCAAACTCCGGGAGAGATTCTCAAAACCAAGGTTGACATGTTTCGAGTTCCTCTCAACATTTTGGAAATCCTGCTGAAACTTTGGACATTCTCGCGAAGGGTTCCCAATCCCCGACAAGACTGGTACCCTTTCACGTCCAAATCTCTCAAACTCCGGGAGAGATTCTCAAACCAAGGTTGACATGTTTCGAGTTCCTCTCAACATTTTGGAAATCCCGCTGAAACTCTGGACATTCTCGCGAAGGGTTCCCAATCCCCGACAAGACTGGTACCCTTTCAGGTCCAAATCTCTCAAACTCCGGGAGAGATTCTCAAAACCGAGGTTGACATGTTTCGAGTTCCTCTCAACATTTTGGAAATCCCACTGAAACTTTGGACATTCTCGCGAAGGGTTCCCAATCCCCGACAAGACTGGTACCCTTTCACGTCCAAATCTCTCAAACTCCGGGAGAGATTCTCAAAACCAAGGTTCTCATGCTTCGAGTTCCTTTCAACATTTTGGAAATCCCGCTGAAACTTTGGACATTCTGGCGAAGGGTTCCCAATCCCCGACAAGACTGGTACCCTTTCACGTCCAAATCTCTCAAACTCTGGGAGAGATTCTCAAAACCAAGGTTGACATGTTTCGAGTTCCTCTCAACATTTTGGAAATCCCGCTGAAACTTTGGACATTCTGGCGAAGGGTTCCCAATCCCCGACAAGACTGGTACCCTTTCACATCCAAATCTCTCAAACTCCGGGAGAGATTCTCAAAACCGAGGTTGACATGTTTCGAGTTCCTCTCAACATTTTGGAAATCCCGCTGAAACTTTGCACATTCTCGCGAAGGGTTCCCAATCCCTGACAAGACTGGTACCCTTTCACGTCCAAATCTCTCAAACTCCGGGAGAGATTCTCAAAACCAAGGTTGACATGTTTTGAGTTCCTCTCAACATTTTGGAAATCCCGCTGAAACTTTGGACATTCTCGCGAAGGGTTCCCAATCCCCGACAAGACTGGTACCCTTTCACGTCCAAATCTCTCAAACTCCGGGAGAGATTCTCAAAACCAAGGTTGACATGTTTCGAGTTCCTCTCAACATTTTGGAAATCCCGCTGAAACTTTGGACATTCTCGCGAAGGGTTCCCAATCCCCGACAAGACTGGTACCCTTTCACGTCCAAATCTCTCAAACTCCGGGAGAGATTCTCAAAACCAAGGTTGACATGGTTCGAGTTCCTCTCAACATTTTGGAAATCCCGCTGAAACTTTGGACATTCTGGCGAAGGGTTCCCAATCCCCGACAAGACTGGTACCCTTTCACGTCCAAATCTCTCAAACTCCGGGAGAGATTCTCAAAACCAAGGTTGACATGTTTCGAGTTTCTCTCAAGATTTTGGAAATCCCGCTGAAACTTTGGACATTCTCGCGAAGGGTTCCCAATCCCCGACAAGACTGGTACCCTTTCACGTCCAAATCTCTCAAACTCCGGGAGAGATTCTCAAAACCAAGGTTGACATGTTTCGAGTTCCTCTCAACATTTTGGAAATCCCGCTGAAACTTTGGACATTCTCGCGAAGGGTTCCCAATCCCTGACAAGACTGGTACCCTTTCACGTCCAAATCTCTCAAACTCCGGGAGAGATTCTCAAAACCAAGGTTGACATGTTTCGAGTTCCTCTCAACATTTTGGAAATCCCGCTGAAACTTTGGACATTCTCGCGAAGGGTTCCCAATCCCCGACAAGACTGGTACCCTTTCACGTCCAAATCTCTCAAACTCCGTGAGAGATTCTCAAAACCGAGGTTGACATGTTTCGAGTTCCTCTCAACATTTTGGAAATCCCGCTGAAACTTTGGACATTCTCGCGAAGGGTTCCCAATCCCCGACAAGACTGGTACCCTTTCACGTCCAAATCTCTCAAACTCCGGGAGAGATTCTCAAAACCGAGGTTGACATGTTTCGAGTTCCTCTCAACATTTTGGAAATCCCGCTGAAACTTTGGACATTCTCGCGAAGGGTTCCCAATCCCCGACGAGACTGGTACCCTTTCACGTCCAAATCTCTCAAACTCCGGGAGAGATTCTCAAAACCAAGGTTGACATGATTCGAGTTCCTCTCAACATTTTGGAAATCCCGCTGAAACTTTGGACATTCTCGCGAAGGGTTCCCAATTCCCGACAAGACTGTTACCCTTTCACGTCCAAATCTCTCAAACTCTGGGAGAGATTCTCAAAACCAAGGTTGACATGTTTCGAGTTCCTCTCAACATTTTGGAAATCCCGCTGAAACTTTGGACATTCTGGCGAAGGGTTCCCAATCCCCGACAAGACTGGTACCCTTTCACGTCCAAATCTCTCAAACTCCGGGAGAGATTCTCAAAACCATGGTTCACATGTTTCGAGTTCCTCTCAACATTTTGGAAATCCCGCTGAAACTTTGGACATTCTGGCGAAGGGTTCCCAATCCCCGACAAGACTGGTACCCTTTCACGTCCAAATCTCTCCAACTCCGGGAGAGATTCTCAAAACCGAGGTTGACATGTTTCGAGTTCCTCTCAACATTTTGGAAATCCCGCTGAAACTTTGGACATTCTCGCGAAGGGTTCCCAATCCCCGACAAGACTGGTACCCTTTCACGTCCAAATCTCTCAAACTCCGGGAGAGATTCTCAAAACCAAGGTTGACATGTTTCGAGTTCCTCTCAACATTTTGGAAATCCCGCTGAAACTTTGGACATTCTCGCGAAGGGTTCCCAATCCCCGACAAGACTGGTACCCTTTCACGTCCAAATCTCTCAAACTCCGGGAGAGATTCTCAAAACCAAGGTTGACATGTTTCGAGTTCCTCTCAACATTTTGGAAATCCCGCTGAAACTTTGGACATTCTCGCGAAGGGTTCCCAATCCCCGACAAGACTGGTACCCTTTCACGTCCAAATCTCTCAAACTCCGGGAGAGATTCTCAAAACCAAGGTTGACATGTTTCGAGTTCCTTTCAACATTTTGGAAATCCCGCTGAAACTTTGGACATTCTCGCGAAGGGTTCCCAATCCCCGACAAGACTGGTACCCTTTCACGTCCAAATCTCTCAAACTCCGGGAGAGATTCTCAAAACCGAGGTTGACATGTTTCGAGTTCCTCTCAACATTTTGGAAATCCCGCTGAAACTTTGCACATTCTCGCGAAGGGTTCCCAATCCCCGACAAGACTGGTACCCTTTCACGTCCAAATCTCTCAAACTCCGGGAGAGATTCTCAAAACCAAGGTTGACATGTTTCGAGTTCCTCTCAACATTTTGGAAATCCAGCTGAAACTTTGGACATTCTGGTGAAGGGTTCCCAATCCCCGACAAGACTGGTACCCTTTCACGTCCAAATCTCTCAAACTCCGGGAGAGATTCTCAAAACCAAGGTTGACATGTTTCGAGTTCCTTTCAACATTTTGGAAATCCAGCTGAAACTTTGGACATTCTCGCGAAGGGTTCCCAATCCCCGACAAGACTGGTACCCTTTCACGTCCAAATCTCTCAAACTCCGGGAGAGATTCTCAAAACCAAGGTTGACATGTTTCGAGTTCCTTTCAACATTTTGGAAATCCCGCTGAAACTTTGGACATTCTGGCGAAGGGTTGCCAATCCCCGACAAGACTGGTACCCTTTCACGTCCAAATCTCTCAAACTCCGGGAGAGATTCTCAAAACCAAGGTTGACATGTTTCGTGTTCCTCTCAACATTTTGGAAATCCCGCTGAAACTTTGGACATTCTCGCGAAGGGTTCCCAATCCCCGACAAGACTGGTACCCTTTCACGTCCAAATCTCTCAAACTCCGGGAGAGATTCTCAAAACCAAGGTTGACATTTTACGAGTTCCTCTCAACATTTTGGAAATCCCGCTGAAACTTTGGACATTCTCGCGAAGGGTTCCCAATCCCCGACAAGACTGGTACCCTTTCACGTCCAAATCTCTCAAACTCCGGGAGAGATTCTCAAAACCAAGGTTGACATGTTTCGAGTTCCTCTCAACATTTTGGAAATCCCGCTGAAACTTTGGACATTCTCGCGAAGGGTTCCCAATCCCCGACAAGACTGGTACCCTTTCACGTCCAAATCTCTAAAACTCCGGGAGAGATTCTCAAAACCAAGGTTGACATGCTTCGAGTTCCTCTCAACATTTTGGAAATCCCGCTGAAACTTTGGACATTCTGGCGAAGGGTTCCCAATCCCCGACAAGACTGGTACCCTTTCACGTCCAAATCTCTCAAACTCCGGGAGAGATTCTCAAAACCGAGGTTGACATGTTTCGAGTTCCTCTCAACATTTTGGAAATCCCGCTGAAACTTTGCACATTCTCGCGAAGGGTTCCCAATCCCCGACAAGACTGGTACCCTTTCACGTCCAAATCTCTCAAACTCCGGGAGAGATTCTCAAAACCCATGTTCACATGTTTCGAGTTCCTCTCAACATTTTGGAAATCCCGCTGAAACTTTGGACATTCTCGCGAAGGGTTCCCAATCCCCGACAAGACTGGTACCCTTTCACGTCCAAATCTCTCAAACTCTGGGAGAGATTCTCAAAACCAAGGTTGACATGTTTCGAGTTCCTCTCAACATTTTGGAAATCCCGCTGAAACTTTGGACATTCTGGCGAAGGGTTCCCAATCCCCGACAAGACTGGTACCCTTTCACGTCCAAATCTCTCAAACTCCGGGAGAGATTCTCAAAACCGAGGTTGACATGTTTCGAGTTCCTCTCAACATTTTGGAAATCCCGCTGAAACTTTGGACATTCTCGCGAAGGGTTCCCAATCCCCGACAAGACTGGTACCCTTTCACGTCCAAATCTCTCAAACTCCGGGAGAGGTTCTCAAAACCAAGGTTGACATGTTTCGAGTTCCTCTCAACATTTTGGAAATCCCGCTGAAACTTTGGACATTCTCGCGAAGGGTTCCCAATCCCCGACAAGACTGGTACCCTTTCACGTCCAAATCTCTCCAACTCCGGGAGAGATTCTCAAACCAAGGTTGACATGTTTCGAGTTCCTCTCAACATTTTGGAAATCCCGCTGAAACTTTGGACATTCTCGCGAAGGGTTCCCAATCCCTGACAAGACTGGTACCCTTTCACATCCAAATCTCTCAAACTCCGGGAGAGATTCTCAAAACCAAGGTTGACATGTTTCGAGTTCCTCTCAACATTTTGGAAATCCCGCTGAAACTTTGGACATTCTCGCGAAGGGTTCCCAATCCCCGACAAGACTGGTACCCTTTCACGTCCAAATCTCTCAAACTCCGGGAGAGATTCTCAAAACCAAGGTTGACATGTTTCGAGTTCCTCTCAACATTTTGGAAATCCCGCTGAAACTTTGGACATTCTCGCGAAGGGTTCCCAATCCCCGACAAGACTGGTACCCTTTCACGTCCAAATCTCTCAAACTCCGGGAGAGATTCTCAAAACCAAGGTTGACATGTTTCGAGTTCCTCTCAACATTTTGGAAATCCTGCTGAAACTTTGGACATTCTCGCGAAGGGTTCCCAATCCCCGACAAGACTGGTACCCTTTCACGTCCAAATCTCTCAAACTCCGGGAGAGATTCTCAAAACCAAGGTTGACATGTTTCGAGTTCCTCTCAACATTTTGGAAATCCCGCTGAAACTTTGGACATTCTCGCGAAGGGTTCCCAATCCCCAACAAGACTGGTACCCTTTCACGTCCAAATCTCTCAAACTCCGGGAGAGATTCTCAAAACCAAGGTTGACATGCTTCGAGTTCCTCTCAACATTTTGGAAATCCCGCTGAAACTTTGGACATTCTCGTGAAAGGTTCCCAATTCCCGACAAGACTGGTACCCTTTCACGTCCAAATCTCTCAAACTCCGGGAGAGATTCTCAAAACCAAGGTTGACATGTTTCGAGTTCCTCTCAACATTTTGGAAATCCCGCTGAAACTTTGGACATTCTCGCGAAGGGTTCCCAATCCCCGACAAGACTGGTACCCTTTCACGTCCAAATCTCTCAAACTCTGGGAGAGATTCTCAAAACCAAGGTTGACATGTTTCGAGTTCCTCTCAACATTTTGGAAATCCCGCTGAAACTTTGGACATTCTGGCGAAGGGTTCCCAATCCCCGACAAGACTGGTACCCTTTCACGTCCAAATCTCTCAAACTCCGGGAGAGATTCTCAAAACCGAGGTTGACATGTTTCGAGTTCCTCTCAACATTTTGGAAATCCCGCTGAAACTTTGCACATTCTCGCGAAGGGTTCCCAATCCCCGACAAGACTGGTACCCTTTCACGTCCAAATCTCTCAAACTCCGGGAGAGATTCTCAAAACCAAGGTTGACATGTTTCGAGTTCCTGTCAACATTTTGGAAATCCCGCTGAAACTTTGGACATTCTCGCGAAGGGTTCCCAATCCCCGACAAGACTGGTACCCTTTCACGTCCAAATCTCTAAAACTCCGGGAGAGATTCTCAAAACCAAGGTTGACATGTTTCGAGTTCCTCTCAACATTTTGGAAATCCCGCTGAAACTTTGGACATTCTGGCGAAGGGTTCCCAATCCCCGACAAGACTGGTACCCTTTCACGTCCAAATCTCTAAAACTCCGGGAGAGATTCTCAAAACCAAGGTTGACATGTTTCGAGTTCCTCTCAACATTTTGGAAATCCCGCTGAAACTTTGGACATTCTGGCGAAGGGTTCCCAATCCCCGACAAGACTGGTACCCTTTCACGTCCAAATCTCTCAAACTCCGGGAGAGATTCTCAAAACCAAGGTTGACATGTTTCGAGTTCCTCTCAACATTTTGGAAATCCCGCTGAAACTTTGGACATTCTCGCGAAGGGTTCCCAATCCCCGACAAGACTGGTACCCTTTCACGTCCAAATCTCTCAAACTCCGGGAGAGATTCTCAAAACCAAGGTTGACATGTTTCGAGTTCCTCTCAACATTTTGGAAATCCCGCTGAAACTTTGGACATTCTCGCGAAGGGTTCCCAATCCCTGACAAGACTGGTACCCTTTCACGTCCAAATCTCTCAGACTCCGGGAGAGATTCTCAAAACCAAGGTTGACATGTTTCGAGTTCCTTTCAACATTTTGGAAATCCCGCTGAAACTTTGGACATTCTCGCGAAGGGTTCCCAATCCCCGACAAGACTGGTACCCTTTCACGTCCAAATCTCTCAAACTCCGTGAGAGATTCTCAAAACCGAGGTTGACATGTTTCGAGTTCCTCTCAACATTTTGGAAATCCCGCTGAAACTTTGGACATTCTGGCGAAGGGTTCCCAATCCCCGACAAGACTGGTACCCTTTCACGTCCAAATCTCTCAAACTCCGGGAGAGATTCTCAAAACCGAGGTTGACATGTTTCGAGTTCCTCTCAACATTTTGGAAATCCCGCTGAAACTTTGGACATTCTCGCGAAGGGTTCCCAATCCCCGACGAGACTGGTACCCTTTCACGTCCAAATCTCTCAAACTCCAGGAGAGATTCTCAAAACCAAGGTTGACATGATTCGAGTTCCTCTCAACATTTTGGAAATCCCGCTGAAACTTTGGACATTCTCGCGAAGGGTTCCCAATTCCCGACAAGACTGGTACCCTTTCACGTCCAAATCTCTCAAACTCCGGGAGAGATTCTCAAAACCAAGGTTGACATGTTTCGAGTTCCTCTCAACATTTTGGAAATCCCGCTGAAACTTTGGACATTCTGGCGAAGGGTTCCCAATCCCCGACAAGACTGGTACCCTTTCACGTCCAAATCTCTCAAACTCCGGGAGAGATTCTCAAAACCATGGTTCACATGTTTCGAGTTCCTTTCAACATTTTGGAAATCCCGCTGAAACTTTGGACATTCTCGCGAAGGGTTCCCAATCCCCGACAAGACTGGTACCCTTTCACGTCCAAATCTCTCAAACTCCGGGAGAGATTCTCAAAACCGAGGTTGACATGTTTCGAGTTCCTCTCAACATTTTGGAAATCCCGCTGAAACTTTGGACACTCTCGCGAAGGGTTCCCAATCCCCGACAAGACTGGTACGCTTTCACATCCAAATCTCTCAAACTCCGGGAGAGATTCTCAAAACCAAGGTTGACATGTTTCGAGTTCCTCTCAACATTTTGGAAATCCCGCTGAAACTTTGGACATTCTGGCGAAGGGTTCCCAATCCCCGACAAGACTGGTACCCTTTCACGTCCAAATCTCTCAAACTCCGGGAGAGATTCTCAAAACCGAGGTTGACATGTTTCGAGTTCCTCTCAACATTTTGGAAATCCCGCTGAAACTTTGGACATTCTCGCGAAGGGTTCCCAATCCCCGACAAGACTGGTACCCTTTCACGTCCAAATCTTTCAAAATCCGGGAGAGATTCTCAAAACCGAGGTTGACATGTTTCGAGTTCCTCTCAACATTTTGGAAATCCCACTGAAATGTTGGACATTCTCGCGAAGGGTTCCCAATCCCCGACAAGACTGGTACCCTTTCACGTCCAAATCTCTCAAACTCCGGGAGAGATTCTCAAAACCAAGGTTGACATGTTTCGAGTTCCTTTCAACATTTTGGAAATCCCGCTGAAACTTTGGACATTCTCGCGAAGGGTTGCCAATCCCTGACAAGACTGGTACCCTTTCACGTCCAAATCTCTCAAACTCCGGGAGAGATTCTCAAAACCAAGGTTGACATGTTTCGAGTTCCTCTCAACATTTTGGAAATCCCGCTGAAACTTTGGACATTCTCGCGAAGGGTTGCCAATCCCCGACAAGACTGGTACCCTTTCACGTCCAAATCTCTCAAACTCCGGGAGAGATTCTCAAAACCAAGGTTGACATGTTTCGAGTTCCTTTCAACATTTTGGAAATCCCGCTGAAACTTTGGACATTCTGGCGAAGGGTTCCCAATCCCCGACAAGACTGGTACACTTTCACGTCCAAATCTCTCAAACTCCGGGAGAGATTCTCAAAACCGAGGTGGACATGTTTCGAGTTCCTCTCAACATTTTGGAAATCCCACTGAAAATTTGGACATTCTCGCGAAGGGTTCCCAATCCCCGACAAGACTGGTACCCTTTCACGTCCAAATCTCTCAAACTCCGGGAGAGATTCTCAAAACGAAGGTTGACATGTTTCGAGTTCCTTTCAACATTTTGGAAATCCCGCTGAAACTTTGGACATTCTCGCGAAGGGTTGCCAATCCCCGACAAGACTGGTACCCTTTCACGTCCAAATCTTTCAAAATCCGGGAGAGATTCTCAAAACCGAAGTGGACATGTTTCGAGTTCCTCTCAACATTTTGGAAATCCCGCTGAAACTTTGGACATTCTGGCGAAGGGTTCCCAATCCCCGACAAGACTGGTACCCTTTCACGTCCAAATCTCTCAAACTCCGGGAGAGATTCTCAAAACCAAGGTTGACATGATTCGAGTTCCTCTCAACATTTTGGAAATCCCGCTGAAACTTTGGACATTCTCGCGAAGGGTTCCCAATCCCCGACAAGACTGGTACCCTTTCACGTCCAAATCTCTCAAACTCCGGGAGAGATTCTCAAAACCAAGGCTGACATGTTTTGAGTTCCTCTCAACATTTTGGAAATCCCGCTGAAACTTTGGACATTCTCGCGAAGGGTTCCCAATCCCCGACAAGACTGGTACCCTTTCACGTCCAAATCTCTCCAACTCCGGGAGAGATTCTCAAAACCAAGGTTCACATGTTTCGAGTTCCTTTCAACATTTTGGAAATCCCGCTGAAACTTTGGACATTCTCACGAGGGGTTCCCAATCCCCGACAAGACTGGTACCCTTTCACGTCCAAATCTCTCAAACTCCGGGAGAGATTCTCAAAACCGAGGTTGACATGTTTCGAGTTCCTCTCAACATTTTGGAAATCCCGCTGAAACTTTGGACATTCTCGCGAAGGGTTCCCAATCCCTGACAAGACTGGTACCCTTTCACGTCCAAATCTCTCAAACTCCGGGAGAGATTCTCAAAACCAAGGTTGACATGATTCGAGTTCCTCTCAACATTTTGGAAATCCCGCTGAAACTTTGGACATTCTCGCGAAGGGTTCCCAATTCCCGACAAGACTGGTACCCTTTCACGTCCAAATCTCTGAAACTCCGGGAGAGATTCTCAAAACCAAGGTTGACATGTTTCGAGTTCCTCTCAACATTTTGGAAATCCCGCTGAAACTTTGGACATTCTGGCGAAGGGTTCCCAATCCCCGACAAGACTGGTACCCTTTCACGTCCAAATCTCTCAAACTCCGGGAGAGATTCTCAAAACCATGGTTCACATGTTTCGAGTTCCTTTCAACATTTTGGAAATCCCGCTGAAACTTTGGACATTCTCGCGAAGGGTTCCCAATCCCCGACAAGACTGGTACCCTTTCACGTCCAAATCTCTCAAACTCCGGGAGAGATTCTCAAAAACATGGTTCACATGTTTCGAGTTCCTCTCAACATTTTGGAAATCCCGCTGAAACTTTGGACACTCTCGCGAAGGGTTCCCAATCCCCGACAAGACTGGTACGCTTTCACATCCAAATCTCTCAAACTCCGGGAGAGATTCTCAAAACCAAGGTTGACATGTTTCGAGTTCCTCTCAACATTTTGGAAATCCCGCTGAAACTTTGGACATTCTGGCGAAGGGTTCCCAATCCCCGACAAGACTGGTACCCTTTCACGTCCAAATCTCTCAAACTCCGGGAGAGATTCTCAAAACCGAGGTTGACATGTTTCGAGTTCCTCTCAACATTTTGGAAATCCCGCTGAAACTTTGGACATTCTCGCGAAGGGTTCCCAATCCCCGACAAGACTGGTACCCTTTCACGTCCAAATCTTTCAAAATCCGGGAGAGATTCTCAAAACCGAGGTTGACATGTTTCGAGTTCCTCTCAACATTTTGGAAATCCCACTGAAATGTTGGACATTCTCGCGAAGGGTTCCCAATCCCCGACAAGACTGGTACCCTTTCACGTCCAAATCTCTCAAACTCCGGGAGAGATTCTCAAAACCGAGGTTGACATGTTTCGAGTTCCTTTCAACATTTTGGAAATCCCGCTGAAACTTTGGACATTCTCGCGAAGGGTTGCCAATCCCTGACAAGACTGGTACCCTTTCACGTCCAAATCTCTCAAACTCCGGGAGAGATTCTCAAAACCAAGGTTGACATGTTTCGAGTTCCTCTCAACATTTTGGAAATCCCGCTGAAACTTTGGACATTCTCGCGAAGGGTTCCCAATCCCCGACAAGACTGGTACCCTTTCACGTCCAAATCTCTCAAACTCCGGGAGAGATTCTCAAAACCAAGGTTGACATGTTTCGAGTTCCTTTCAACATTTTGGAAATCCCGCTGAAACTTTGGACATTCTGGCGAAGGGTTCCCAATCCCCGACAAGACTGGTACCCTTTCACGTCCAAATCTCTCAAACTCCGGGAGAGATTCTCAAAACCGAGGTGGACATGTTTCGAGTTCCTCTCAACATTTTGGAAATCCCACTGAAAATTTGGACATTCTCGCGAAGGGTTCCCAATCCCCGACAAGACTGGTACCCTTTCACGTCCAAATCTCTCAAACTCCGGGAGAGATTCTCAAAACGAAGGTTGACATGTTTCGAGTTCCTTTCAACATTTTGGAAATCCCGCTGAAACTTTGGACATTCTCGTGAAGGGTTGCCAATCCCCGACAAGACTGGTACCCTTTCACGTCCAAATCTTTCAAAATCCGGGAGAGATTCTCAAAACCGAAGTGGACATGTTTCGAGTTCCTCTCAACATTTTGGAAATCCCGCTGAAACTTTGCACATTCTCGCGAAGGGTTCCCAATCCCCGACAAGACTGGTACCCTTTCACGTCCAAATCTCTCAAACTCCGGGAGAGATTCTCAAAACCAAGGTTGACATGATTCGAGTTCCTCTCAACATTTTGGAAATCCCGCTGAAACTTTGGACATTCTGGCGAAGGGTTCCCAATCCCCGACAAGACTGGTACCCTTTCACGTCCAAATCTCTCAAACTCCGGGAGAGATTCTCAAAACCAAGGCTGACATGTTTTGAGTTCCTCTCAACATTTTGGAAATCCCGCTGAAACTTTGGACATTCTCGCGAAGGGTTCCCAATCCCCGACAAGACTGGTACCCTTTCACGTCCAAATCTCTCCAACTCCGGGAGAGATTCTCAAAACCAAGGTTCACATGTTTCGAGTTCCTTTCAACATTTTGGAAATCCCGCTGAAACTTTGGACATTCTCACGAAGGGTTCCCAATCCCCGACAAGACTGGTACCCTTTCACGTCCAAATCTCTCAAACTCCGGGAGAGATTCTCAAAACCGAGGTTGACATGTTTCGAGTTCCTCTCAACATTTTGGAAATCCCGCTGAAACTTTGGACATTCTCGCGAAGGGTTCCCAATCCCTGACAAGACTGGTACCCTTTCACGTCCAAATCTCTCAAACTCCGGGAGAGGTTCTCAAAACCAAGGTTGACATGATTCGAGTTCCTCTCAACATTTTGGAAATCCCGCTGAAACTTTGGACATTCTCGCGAAGGGTTCCCAATTCCCGACAAGACTGGTACCCTTTCACGTCCAAATCTCTCAAACTCCGGGAGAGATTCTCAAAACCAAGGTTGACATGTTTCGAGTTCCTCTCAACATTTTGGAAATCCCACTGAAATGTTGGACATTCTCGCGAAGGGTTCCCAATCCCCGACAAGACTGGTACCCTTTCACGTCCAAATCTCTCAAACTCCGGGAGAGATTCTCAAAACCAAGGTTGACATGTTTCGAGTTCCTTTCAACATTTTGGAAATCCCGCTGAAACTTTGGACATTCTCGCGAAGGGTTCCCAATCCCTGACAAGACTGGTACCCTTTCACGTCCAAATCTCTCAAACTCTGGGAGAGATTCTCAAAACCAAGGTTGACATGTTTCGAGTTCCTCTCAACATTTTGGAAATCCCGCTGAAACTTTGCACATTCTCGCGAAGGGTTCCCAATCCCCGACAAGACTGGTACCCTTTCACGTCCAAATCTCTCAAACTCCGGGAGAGATTCTCAAAACCAAGGTTGACATGATTCGAGTTCCTCTCAACATTTTGGAAATCCCGCTGAAACTTTGGACATTCTCGCGAAGGGTTCCCAATCCCCGACAAGACTGGTACCCTTTCACGTCCAAATCTCTCAAACTCCGGGAGAGATTCTCAAAACCAAGGTTGACATGTTTTGAGTTCCTCTCAACATTTTGGAAATCCCGCTGAAACTTTGGACATTCTCGCGAAGGGTTCCCAATCCCCGACAAGACTGGTACCCTTTCACGTCCAAATCTCTCCAACTCCGGGAGAGATTCTCAAAACCAAGGTTCACATGTTTCGAGTTCCTTTCAACATTTTGGAAATCCCGCTGAAACTTTGGACATTCTCACGAAGGGTTCCCAATCCCCGACAAGACTGGTACCCTTTCACGTCCAAATCTCTCAAACTCCGGGAGAGATTCTCAAAACCGAGGTTGACATGTTTCGAGTTCCTCTCAACATTTTGGAAATCCCGCTGAAACTTTGGACATTCTCGCGAAGGGTTCCCAATCCCTGACAAGACTGGTACCCTTTCACGTCCAAATCTCTCAAACTCCGGGAGAGATTCTCAAAACCAAGGTTGACATGATTCGAGTTCCTCTCAACATTTTGGAAATCCCGCTGAAACTTTGGACATCTCGCGAAGGGTTCCCAATTCCCGACAAGACTGGTACCCTTTCACGTCCAAATCTCTCAAACTCCGGGAGAGATTCTCAAAACCAAGGTTGACATGTTTCGAGTTCCTCTCAACATTTTGGAAATCCCGCTGAAACTTTGGACATTCTGACGAAGGGTTCCCAATCCCCGACAAGACTGGTACCCTTTCACGTCCAAATCTCTCAAACTCCGGGAGAGGTTCTCAAAACCAAGGTTGACATGTTTCGAGTTCCTCTCAACATTTTGGAAATCCCGCTGAAACTTTGGACATTCTCGCGAAGGTTTCCCAATCCCCGACAAGACTGGTACCCTTTCACGTCCAAATCTCTCAAAGTCCGGGAGAGATTCTCAAAACCAAGGTTGACATGATTCGAGTTCCTCTCAACATTTTGGAAATCCCGCTGAAACTTTGGACATTCTGGCGAAGGGTTCCCAATCCCCGACAAGACTGGTACCCTTTCACGTCCAAATCTCTCAAACTCCGGGAGAGATTCTCAAAACCGAGGTTGACATGTTTCGAGTTCCTCTCAACATTTTGGAAATCCCGCTGAAACTTTGGACATTCTGGCGAAGGGTTCCCAATCCCCGACAAGACTGGTACCCTTTCACGTCCACATCTCTCAAACTCCGGGAGAGATTCTCAAAACCAAGGTTGACATGTTTCGAGTTCCTCTCAACATTTTGGAAATCCCGCTTAAACTTTGGACATTCTCGCGAAGGGTTCCCAATCCCCGACAAGACTGGTACCCTTTCACGTCCAAATCTCTCAAACTCCGGGAGAGATTCTCAAAACCGAGGTTGACATGTTTCGAGTTCCTCTCAACATTTTGGAAATCCCGCTGAAACTTTGGACATTCTCGCGAAGGGTTCCCAATCCCCGACAAGACTGGTACCCTTTCACGTCCAAATCTCTCAAACTCCGGGAGAGATTCTCAAAACCGAGGTTGACATGATTCGAGTTCCTCTCAACATTTTGGAAATCCCGCTGAAACTTTGGACATTCTGGCGAAGGGTTCCCAATCCCCGACAAGACTGGTACCCTTTCACGTCCACATCTCTCAAACTCCGGGAGAGATTCTCAAAACCAAGGTTCACATGTTTCGAGTTCCTCTCAACATTTTGGAAATCCCGCTGAAACTTTGGACATTCTCGCGAAGGGTTCCCAATCCCCGACAAGACTGGTACCCTTTCACGTCCAAATCTCTCAAACTCCGGGAGAGATTCTCAAAACCAAGGTTGACATGTTTCGAGTTCCTCTCAACATTTTGGAAATCCCGCTGAAACTTTGGACATTCTGGCGAAGGGTTCCCAATCCCCGACAAGACTGGTACCCTTTCACGTCCAAATCTCTCAAACTCCGGGAGAGATTCTCAAAACCAAGGTTGACATGTTTCGAGTTCCTCTCAACATTTTGGAAATCCCGCTGAAACTTTGGACATTCTCGCGAAGGGTTCCCAATCCCCGACAAGACTGGTACCCTTTCACGTCCAAATCTCTCAAACTCCGGGAGAGATTCTCAAAACCAAGGTTGACATGATTCGAGTTCCTCTCAACATTTTGGAAATCCCGCTGAAACTTTGGACATTCTCGCGAAGGGTTCCCAATCCCCGACAAGACTGGTACTCTTTCACGTCCAAATCTCTCAAACTCCGGGAGAGATTCTCAAAACCGAGGTTGACATGTTTCGAGTTCCTCTCAACATTTTGGAAATCCCGCTGAAACTTTGGACATTCTGGCGAAGGGTTCCCAATCCCCGACAAGACTGGTACCCTTTCACGTCCAAATCTCTCAAACTCTGGGAGAGATTCTCAAAACCAAGGTTGACATGTTTCGAGTTCCTCTCAACATTTTGGAAATCCCGCTGAAACTTTGGACATTCTGGCGAAGGGTTCCCAATCCCCGACAAGACTGGTACCCTTTCACGTCCAAATCTCTCAAACTCCGGGAGAGATTCTCAAAACCGAGGTTGACATGTTTCGAGTTCCTCTCAACATTTTGGAAATCCCACTGAAACTTTGGACATTCTGGCGAAGGGTTCCCAATCCCCGACAAGACTGGTACCCTTTCACGTCCAAATCTCTCAAACTCCGGGAGAGATTCTCAAAACCGAGGTTGACATGTTTCGAGTTCCTCTCAACATTTTGGAAATCCCGCTGAAACTTTGGACATTCTCGCGAAGGGTTCCCAATCCCCGACAAGACTGGTACCCTTTCACGTCCAAATCTCTCAAACTCCGGGAGAGATTCTCAAAACCAAGGTTGACATGTTTCGAGTTCCTCTCAACATTTTGGAAATCCCGCTGAAACTTTGGACATTCTGGCGAAGGGTTCCCAATCCCCGACAAGACTGGTACCCTTTCACGTCCAAATCTCTCAAAGTCCGGGAGAGATTCTCAAAACCAAGGTTGACATGATTCGAGTTCCTCTCAACATTTTGGAAATCCCGCTGAAACTTTGGACATTCTGGCGAAGGGTTCCCAATCCCCGACAAGACTGGTACCCTTTCACGTCCAAATCTCTCAAACTCCGGGAGAGATTCTCAAAACCGAGGTTGATATGTTTCGAGTTCCTCTCAACATTTTGGAAATCCCGCTGAAACTTTGGACATTCTCGCGAAGGGTTCCCAATCCCCGACAAGACTGGTACCCTTTCACGTCCAAATCTCTCAAACTCCGGGAGAGATTCTCAAAACCAAGGTTGACATGATGCGAGTTCCTCTCAACATTTTGGAAATCCCGCTGAAACTTTGGACATTCTCGCGAAGGGTTCCCAATCCCCGACAAGACTGGTACCCTTTCACGTCCAAATCTCTCAAACTCCGGGAGATATTCTCAAAACCAAGGTTCACATGTTTCGAGTTCCTCTCAATATTTTGGAAATCCCGCTGAAACTTTGGACATTCTCGCGAAGGGTTCCCAATCCCCGACAAGACTGGTACCCTTTCACGTCCAAATCTCTCAAACTCCGGGAGAGATTCTCAAAACCAAGGTTGACATGTTTCGAGTTCCTCTCAACATTTTGGAAATCCCGCTGAAACTTTAGACATTCTGGCGAAGGGTTCCCAATCCCCGACAAGATTGGTACCCTTTCACGTCCAAATCTCTCAAAGTCCGGGAGAGATTCTCAAAACCAAGGTTGACATGATTCGAGTTCCTCTCAACATTTTGGAAATCCCGCTGAAACTTTGGACATTCTCGCGAAGGGATCCCAATCCCCGACAAGACTGGTACCCTTTCACGTCCAAATCTCTCAAACTCCGGGAGAGATTCTCAAAACCGAGGTTGACATGATTCGAGTTCCTCTCAACATTTTGGAAATCCCGCTGAAACTTTGGACATTCTGGCGAAGGGTTCCCAATCCCCGACAAGACTGGTACCCTTTCACGTCCACATCTCTCAAACTCCGGGAGAGATTCTCAAAACCAAGGTTCACATGTTTCGAGTTCCTCTCAACATTTTGGAAATCCCGCTGAAACTTTGGACATTCTGGCGAAGGGTTCCCAATCCCCGACAAGACTGGTACCCTTTCACGTCCAAATCTCTCAAACTCCGGGAGAGATTCTCAAAACCAAGGTTGACATGTTTCGAGTTCCTCTCAACATTTTGGAAATCCCGCTGAAACTTTGGACATTCTGGCGAAGGGTTCCCAATCCCCGACAAGACTGGTACCCTTTCACGTCCAAATCTCTCAAACTCCGGGAGAGATTCTCAAAACCAAGGTTGACATGTTTCGAGTTCCTCTCAACATTTTGGAAATCCCGCTGAAACTTTGGACATTCTGGCGAAGGGTTCCCAATCCCCGACAAGACTGGTACCCTTTCACGTCCAAATCTCTCAAACTCCGGGAGAGATTCTCAAAACCAAGGTTGACATGATTCGAGTTCCTCTCAACATTTTGGAAATCCCGCTGAAACTTTGGACATTCTCGCGAAGGGTTCCCAATCCCCGACAAGACTGGTACCCTTTCACGTCCAAATCTCTCAAACTCCGGGAGAGATTCTCAAAACCGAGGTCGACATGTTTCGAGTTCCTCTCAACATTTTGGAAATCCCGCTGAAACTTTGGACATTCTGGCGAAGGGTTCCCAATCCCCGACAAGACTGGTACACTTTCACGTCCAAATCTCTCAAACTCTGGGAGAGATTCTCAAAACCAAGGTTGACATGTTTCGAGTTCCTCTCAACATTTTGGAAATCCCGCTGAAACTTTGGACATTCTGGCGAAGGGTTCCCAATCCCCGACAAGACTGGTACCCTTTCACGTCCAAATCTCTCAAACTCCGGGAGAGATTCTCAAAACCGAGGTTGACATGTTTCGAGTTCCTCTCAACATTTTGGAAATCCCACTGAAACTTTGGACATTCTGGCGAAGGGTTCCCAATCCCCGACAAGACTGGTACCCTTTCACGTCCAAATCTCTCAAACTCCGGGAGAGATTCTCAAAACCGAGGTTGACATGTTTCGAGTTCCTCTCAACATTTTGGAAATCCCGCTGAAACTTTGGACATTCTCGCGAAGGGTTCCCAATCCCCGACAAGACTGGTACCCTTTCACGTCCAAATCTCTCAAACTCCGGGAGAGATTCTCAAAACCAAGGTTGACATGTTTCGAGTTCCTCTCAACATTTTGGAAATCCCGCTGAAACTTTGGACATTCTGGCGAAGGGTTCCCAATCCCCGACAAGACTGGTACCCTTTCACGTCCAAATCTCTCAAACTCTGGGAGAGATTCTCAAAACCAAGGTTCACATATTTCGAGTTCCTCTCAACATTTTGGAAATCCCGCTGAAACTTTGGACATTCTGGCGAAGGGTTCCCAATCCCCGACAAGACTGGTACCCTTTCACGTCCAAATCTCTCAAACTCCGGGAGAGATTCTCAAAACCAAGGTTGACATGTTTCGAGTTCCTCTCAACATTTTGGAAATCCCGCTGAAACTTTGGACATTCTGGCGAAGGGTTCCCAATCCCCGACAAGACTGGTACCCTTTCACGTCCAAATCTCTCAAACTCCGGGAGAGATTCTCAAAACCAAGGTTGACATGATTCGAGTTCCTCTCAACATTTTGGAAATCCCGCTGAAACTTTGGACATTCTCGCGAAGGGTTCCCAATCCCCGACAAGACTGGTACCCTTTCACGTCCAAATCTCTCAAACTCCGGGAGAGATTCTCAAAACCGAGGTTGACATGTTTCGAGTTCCTCTCAACATTTTGGAAATCCCGCTGAAACTTTGGACATTCTCGCGAAGGGTTCCCAATCCCCGACAAGACTGGTACCCTTTCACGTCCAAATCTCTCAAACTCCGGGAGAGATTCTCAAAACCAAGGATGACATGATGCGAGTTCCTCTCAACATTTTGGAAATCCCGCTGAAACTTTGGACATTCTCGCGAAGGGTTCCCAATCCCCGACAAGACTGGTACCCTTTCACGTCCAAATCTCTCAAACTCCGGGAGATATTCTCAAAACCAAGGTTCACATGTTTCGAGTTCCTCTCAATATTTTGGAAATCCCGCTGAAACTTTGGACATTCTCGCGAAGGGTTCCCAATCCCCGACAAGACTGGTACCCTTTCACGTCCAAATCTCTCAAACTCCGGGAGAGATTCTCAAAACCAAGGTTGACATGTTTCGAGTTCCTCTCAACATTTTGGAAATCCCGCTGAAACTTTGGACATTCTCGCGAAGGGTTCCCAATTCCCGACAAGACTGGTACCCTTTCACGTCCAAATCTCTCAAACTCCGGGAGAGATTCTCAAAACCAAGGTTGACATGTTTCGAGTTCCTCTCAACATTTTGGAAATCCCGCTGAAACTTTGGACATTCTGGCGAATGGTTCCCAATCCCCGACAAGACTGGTACCCTTTCACGTCCAAATCTCTCAAACTCCGGGAGAGATTCTCAAAACCAAGGTTGACATGTTTCGAGTTCCTCTCAACATTTTGGAAATCCCGCTGAAACTTTGGACATTCTCGCGAAGGGTTCCCAATCCCCGACAAGACTGGTACCCTTTCACGTCCAAATCTCTCAAACTCCGGGAGAGATTCTCAAAACCGAGGTCGACATGTTTCGAGTTCCTCTCAACATTTTGGAAATCCCGCTGAAACTTTGGACATTCTGGCGAAGGGTTCCCAATCCCCGACAAGACTGGTACACTTTCACGTCCAAATGTCTCAAACTCTGGGAGAGATTCTCAAAACCAAGGTTGACATGTTTCGAGTTCCTCTCAACATTTTGGAAATCCCGCTGAAACTTTGGACATTCTGGCGAAGGGTTCCCAATCCCCGACAAGACTGGTACCCTTTCACGTCCAAATCTCTCAAACTCCGGGAGAGATTCTCAAAACCGAGGTTGACATGTTTCGAGTTCCTCTCAACATTTTGGAAATCCCACTGAAACTTTGGACATTCTGGCGAAGGGTTCCCAATCCCCGACAAGACTGGTACCCTTTCACGTCCAAATCTCTCAAACTCCGGGAGAGATTCTCAAAACCGAGGTTGACATGTTTCGAGTTCCTCTCAACATTTTGGAAATCCCGCTGAAACTTTGGACATTCTCGCGAAGGGTTCCCAATCCCCGACAAGACTGGTACCCTTTCACGTCCAAATCTCTCAAACTCCGGGAGAGATTCTCAAAACCAAGGTTGACATGTTTCGAGTTCCTCTCAACATTTTGGAAATCCCGCTGAAACTTTGGACATTCTGGCGAAGGGTTCCCAATCCCCGACAAGACTGGTACCCTTTCACGTCCAAATCTCTCAAACTCTGGGAGAGATTCTCAAAACCAAGGTTCACATATTTCGAGTTCCTCTCAACATTTTGGAAATCCCGCTGAAACTTTGGACATTCTGGCGAAGGGTTCCCAATCCCCGACAAGACTGGTACCCTTTCACGTCCAAATCTCTCAAACTCCGGGAGAGATTCTCAAAACCAAGGTTGACATGTTTCGAGTTCCTCTCAACATTTTGGAAATCCCGCTGAAACTTTGGACATTCTGGCGAAGGGTTCCCAATCCCCGACAAGACTGGTACCCTTTCACGTCCAAATCTCTCAAACTCCGGGAGAGATTCTCAAAACCAAGGTTGACATGATTCGAGTTCCTCTCAACATTTTGGAAATCCCGCTGAAACTTTGGACATTCTCGCGAAGGGTTCCCAATCCCCGACAAGACTGGTACCCTTTCACGTCCAAATCTCTCAAACTCCGGGAGAGATTCTCAAAACTGAGGTTGACATGTTTCGAGTTCCTCTCAACATTTTGGAAATCCCGCTGAAACTTTGGACATTCTCGCGAAGGGTTCCCAATCCCCGACAAGACTGGTACCCTTTCACGTCCAAATCTCTCAAACTCCGGGAGAGATTCTCAAAACCAAGGATGACATGATGCGAGTTCCTCTCAACATTTTGGAAATCCCGCTGAAACTTTGGACATTCTCGCGAAGGGTTCCCAATCCCCGACAAGACTGGTACCCTTTCACGTCCAAATCTCTCAAACTCCGGGAGATATTCTCAAAACCAAGGTTCACATGTTTCGAGTTCCTCTCAATATTTTGGAAATCCCGCTGAAACTTTGGACATTCTCGCGAAGGGTTCCCAATCCCCGACAAGACTGGTACCCTTTCACGTCCAAATCTCTCAAACTCCGGGAGAGATTCTCAAAACCAAGGTTGACATGTTTCGAGTTCCTCTCAACATTTTGGAAATCCCGCTGAAACTTTGGACATTCTCGCGAAGGGTTCCCAATTCCCGACAAGACTGGTACCCTTTCACGTCCAAATCTCTCAAACTCCGGGAGAGATTCTCAAAACCAAGGTTGACATGTTTCGAGTTCCTCTCAACATTTTGGAAATCCCGCTGAAACTTTGGACATTCTGGCGAATGGTTCCCAATCCCCGACAAGACTGGTACCCTTTCACGTCCAAATCTCTCAAACTCCGGGAGAGATTCTCAAAACCAAGGTTGACATGTTTCGAGTTCCTCTCAACATTTTGGAAATCCCGCTGAAACTTTGGACATTCTCGCGAAGGGTTCCCAATCCCCGACAAGACTGGTACCCTTTCACGTCCAAATCTCTCAAACTCCGGGAGAGATTCTCAAAACCGAGGTTGACATGTTTCGAGTTCCTCTCAACATTTTGGAAATCCCGCTGAAACTTTGGACATTCTCGCGAAGGGTTCCCAATCCCCGACAAGACTGGTACCCTTTCACGTCCAAATCTCTCAAACTCCGGGAGAGATTCTCAAAACCAAGGTTGACATGTTTCGAGTTCCTCTCAACATTTTGGAAATCCCGCTGAAACTTTGGACATTCTGGCGAAGGGTTCCCAATCCCCGACAAGACTGGTACCCTTTCACGTCCAAATCTCTCAAACTCCGGGAGAGATTCTCAAAACTGAGGTTGACATTTTTCGAGTTCCTCTCAACATTTTGGAAATCCCGCTGAAACTTTGGACATTCTCGCGAAGGGTTCCCAATCCCCGACAAGACTGGTACCCTTTCACGTCCAAATCTCTCAAACTCCGGGAGAGATTCTCAAAACCAAGGTTGACATGTTTCGAGTTCCTCTCAACATTTTGGAAATCCCGCTGAAACTTTGGACATTCTCGCGAAGGGTTCCCAATCCCCGACAAGACTGGTACCCTTTCACGTCCAAATCTCTCAAACTCCGGGAGAGATTCTCAAAACCAAGGTTGACATGTTTCGAGTTCCTCTCAACATTTTGGAAATCCCGCTGAAACTTTGGACATTCTCGCGAAGGGTTGCCAATCCCCGACAAGACTGGTACCCTTTCACGTCCAAATCTCTCAAACTCCGGGAGAGATTCTCAAAACCAAGGTTGACATGTTTCGAGTTCCTCTCAACATTTTGGAAATCCCGCTGAAACTTTGGACATTCTGGCGAAGGGTTCCCAATCCCCGACAAGACTGGTACCCTTTCACGTCCAAATCTCTGAAACTCCGGGAGAGATTCTCAAAACCGAGGTTGACATGTTTCGAGTTCCTCTCAACATTTTGGAAATCCCGCTGAAACTTTGGACATTCTCGCGAATGGTTCCCAATCCCCGACAAGACTGGTACCCTTTCACGTCCAAATCTCTCAAACTCCGGGAGAGATTCTCAAAACCAAGGTTGACATGTTTCGAGTTCCTCTCAACATTTTGGAAATCCCACTGAAACTTTGGACATTCTGGCGAAGGGTTCCCAATCCCCGACAAGACTGGTACCCTTTCACGTCCAAATCTCTCAAACTCCGGGAGAGATTCTCAAAACCAAGGTTGACATGTTTCGAGTTCCTCTCAACATTTTGGAAATCCCGCTGAAACTTTGGACATTCTCGCGAAGGGTTCCCAATCCCCGACAAGACTGGTACCCTTTCACGTCCAAATCTCTCAAACTCCGGGAGAGATTCTCAAAACCGAGGTTGACATGTTTCGAGTTCCTCTCAACATTTTGGAAATCCCGCTGAAACTTTGGACATTCTGGCGAAGGGTTCCCAATCCCCGACAAGACTGGTACCCTTTCACGTCCAAATCTCTCAAACTCCGGGAGAGATTCTCAAAACCAAGGTTGACATGTTTCGAGTTCCTTTCAACATTTTGGAAATCCCGCTGAAACTTTGGACATTCTGGCGAAGGGTTCCCAATCCCCGACAAGATTGGTACCCTTTCACGTCCAAATCTCTCAAACTCCGGGAGAGATTCTCAAAACCAAGGTTGACATGATTCGAGTTCCTCTCAACATTTTGGAAATCCCGCTGAAACTTTGGACATTCTCGCGAAGGGTTCCCAATCCCAGACAAGACTGGTACCCTTTCACGTCCAAATCTCTCAAACTCCGGGAGATATTCTCAAAACCAAGGTTCACATGTTTCGAGTTCCTCTCAATATTTTGGAAATCCCGCTGAAACGTTGGACATTGTCGCGAAGGGTTCCCAATCCCCGACAAGATTGGTACCCTTTCACGTCCAAATCTCTCAAACTCCGGGAGAGATTCTCAAAACCAAGGTTGACATGTTTCGAGTTCCTCTCAACATTTTGGAAATCCCGCTGAAACTTTGGACATTCTCGCGAAGGGTTCCCAATCCCCGACAAGACTGGTACCCTTTCACGTCCAAATCTCTCAAACTCCGGGAGAGATTCTCAAAACCAAGGTTGACATGTTTCGAGTTCCTCTCAACATTTTGGAAATCCCGCTGAAACTTTGGACATTCTCGTGAAGGGTTGCCAATCCCCGACAAGACTGGTACCCTTTCACGTCCAAATCTCTCAAACTCCGGGAGAGATTCTCAAAACCAAGGTTGACATGTTTCGAGTTCCTCTCAACATTTTGGAAATCCCGCTGAAACTTTGGACATTCTGGCGAAGGGTTCCCAATCCCCGACAAGACTGGTACCCTTTCACGTCCAAATCTCTGAAACTCCGGGAGAGATTCTCAAAACCGAGGTTGACATGTTTCGAGTTCCTCTCAACATTTTGGAAATCCCGCTGAAACTTTGGACATTCTCGCGAATGGTTCCCAATCCCCGACAAGACTGGTACCCTTTCACGTCCAAATCTCTCCAACTCCGGGAGAGATTCTCAAAACCAAGGTTGACATGTTTCGAGTTCCTCTCAACATTTTGGAAATCCCACTGAAACTTTGGACATTCTGGCGAAGGGTTCCCAATCCCCGACAAGACTGGTACCCTTTCACGTCCAAATCTCTCAAACTCCGGGAGAGATTCTCAAAACCAAGGTTGACATGTTTCGAGTTCCTCTCAACATTTTGGAAATCCCGCTGAAACTTTGGACATTCTCGCGAAGGGTTCCCAATCCCCGACAAGACTGGTACCCTTTCACGTCCAAATCTCTCAAACTCCGGGAGAGATTCTCAAAACCGAGGTTGACATGTTTCGAGTTCCTCTCAACATTTTGGAAATCCCGCTGAAACTTTGGACATTCTGGTGAAGGGTTCCCAATCCCCGACAAGACTGGTACCCTTTCACGTCCAAATCTCTCAAACTCCGGGAGAGATTCTCAAAACCAAGGTTGACATGTTTCGAGTTCCTTTCAACATTTTGGAAATCCCGCTGAAACTTTGGACATTCTGGCGAAGGGTTCCCAATCCCCGACAAGATTGGTACCCTTTCACGTCCAAATCTCTCAAACTCCGGGAGAGATTCTCAAAACCAAGGTTGACATGATTCGAGTTCCTCTCAACATTTTGGAAATCCCGCTGAAACTTTGGACATTCTCGCGAAGGGTTCCCAATCCCCGACAAGACTGGTACCCTTTCACGTCCAAATCTCTCAAACTCCGGGAGATATTCTCAAAACCAAGGTTCACATGTTTCGAGTTCCTCTCAATATTTTGGAAATCCCGCTGAAACGTTGGACATTGTCGCGAAGGGTTCCCAATCCCCGACAAGATTGGTACCCTTTCACGTCCAAATCTCTCAAACTCCGGGAGAGATTCTCAAAACCAAGGTTGACATGTTTCGAGTTCCTCTCAACATTTTGGAAATCCCGCTGAAACTTTGGACATTCTCGCGAAGGGTTCCCAATCCCCGACAAGACTGGTACCCTTTCACGTCCAAATCTCTCAAACTCCGGGAGAGATTCTCAAAACCGAGGTTGACATGTTTCGAGTTCCTCTCAACATTTTGGAAATCCCGCTGAAACTTTGGACATTCTGGCGAAGGGTTCCCAATCCCCGACAAGACTGGTACCCTTTCACGTCCAAATCTCTCAAACTCCGGGAGAGATTCTCAAAACCAAGGTTGACATGTTTCGAGTTCCTCTCAACATTTTGGAAATCCCGCTGAAACTTTGGACATTCTGGCGAAGGGTTCCCAATCCCCGACAAGACTGGTACCCTTTCACGTCCAAATCTCTCAAACTCCGGGAGAGATTCTCAAAACCAAGGTTGACATGTTTCGAGTTCCTCTCAACATTTTGGAAATCCCGCTGAAACTTTGGACATTCTCGCGAAGGGTTCCCAATCCCCGACAAGACTGGTACCCTTTCACGTCCAAATCTCTCAAACTCCGGGAGAGATTCTCAAAACCAAGGTTGACATGTTTCTAGTTCCTCTCAACATTTTGGAAATCCCGCTGAAACTTTGGACATTCTCGCGAAGGGTTGCCAATCCCCGACAAGACTGGTACCCTTTCACGTCCAAATCTCTCAAACTCCGGGAGAGATTCTCAAAACCAAGGTTGACATGTTTCGAGTTCCTCTCAACATTTTGGAAATCCCGCTGAAACTTTGGACATTCTGGCGAAGGGTTCCCAATCCCCGACAAGACTGGTACCCTTTCACGTCCAAATCTCTGAAACTCCGGGAGAGATTCTCAAAACCGAGGTTGACATGTTTCGAGTTCCTCTCAACATTTTGGAAATCCCGCTGAAACTTTGGACATTCTCGCGAATGGTTCCCAATCCCCGACAAGACTGGTACCCTTTCACGTCCAAATCTCTCAAACTCCGGGAGAGATTCTCAAAACCAAGGTTGACATGTTTCGAGTTCCTCTCAACATTTTGGAAATCCCACTGAAACTTTGGACATTCTGGCGAAGGGTTCCCAATCCCCGACAAGACTGGTACCCTTTCACGTCCAAATCTCTCAAACTCCGGGAGAGATTCTCAAAACCAAGGTTGACATGTTTCGAGTTCCTCTCAACATTTTGGAAATCCCGCTGAAACTTTGGACATTCTCGCGAAGGGTTCCCAATCCCCGACAAGACTGGTACCCTTTCACGTCCAAATCTCTCAAACTCCGGGAGAGATTCTCAAAACCGAGGTTGACATGTTTCGAGTTCCTCTCAACATTTTGGAAATCCCGCTGAAACTTTGGACATTCTGGCGAAGGGTTCCCAATCCCCGACAAGACTGGTACCCTTTCACGTCCAAATCTCTCAAACTCCGGGAGAGATTCTCAAAACCAAGGTTGACATGTTTCGAGTTCCTTTCAACATTTTGGAAATCCCGCTGAAACTTTGGACATTGTCGCGAAGGGTTCCCAATCCCCGACAAGATTGGTACCCTTTCACGTCCAAATCTCTCAAACTCCGGGAGAGATTCTCAAAACCAAGGTTGACATGATTCGAGTTCCTCTCAACATTTTGGAAATCCCGCTGAAACTTTGGACATTCTGGCGAAGGGTTCCCAATCCCCGACAAGACTGGTACCCTTTCACGTCCAAATCTCTGAAACTCCGGGAGAGATTCTCAAAACCGAGGTTGACATGTTTCGAGTTCCTCTCAACATTTTGGAAATCCCGCTGAAACTTTGGACATTCTCGCGAATGGTTCCCAATCCCCGACAAGACTGGTACCCTTTCACGTCCAAATCTCTCAAACTCCGGGAGAGATTCTCAAAACCAAGGTTGACATGTTTCGAGTTCCTCTCAACATTTTGGAAATCCCACTGAAACTTTGGACATTCTGGCGAAGGGTTCCCAATCCCCGACAAGACTGGTACCCTTTCACGTCCAAATCTCTCAAACTCCGGGAGAGATTCTCAAAACCAAGGTTGACATGTTTCGAGTTCCTCTCAACATTTTGGAAATCCCGCTGAAACTTTGGACATTCTCGCGAAGGGTTCCCAATCCCCGACAAGACTGGTACCCTTTCACGTCCAAATCTCTCAAACTCCGGGAGAGATTCTCAAAACCGAGGTTGACATGTTTCGAGTTCCTCTCAACATTTTGGAAATCCCGCTGAAACTTTGGACATTCTGGCGAAGGGTTCCCAATCCCCGACAAGACTGGTACCCTTTCACGTCCAAATCTCTCAAACTCCGGGAGAGATTCTCAAAACCAAGGTTGACATGTTTCGAGTTCCTCTCAACATTTTGGAAATCCCGCTGAAACTTTGGACATTCTGGCGAAGGGTTCCCAATCCCCGACAAGATTGGTACCCTTTCACGTCCAAATCTCTCAAACTCCGGGAGAGATTCTCAAAACCAAGGTTGACATGATTCGAGTTCCTCTCAACATTTTGGAAATCCCGCTGAAACTTTGGACATTCTCGCGAAGGGTTCCCAATCCCAGACAAGACTGGTACCCTTTCACGTCCAAATCTCTCAAACTCCGTGAGATATTCTCAAAACCAAGGTTCACATGTTTCGAGTTCCTCTCAATATTTTGGAAATCCCGCTGAAACGTTGGACATTGTCGCGAAGGGTTCCCAATCCCCGACAAGATTGGTACCCTTTCACGTCCAAATCTCTCAAACTCCGGGAGAGATTCTCAAAACCAAGGTTGACATGTTTCGAGTTCCTCTCAACATTTTGGAAATCCCGCTGAAACTTTGGACATTCTCGCGAAGGGTTCCCAATCCCCGACAAGACTGGTACCCTTTCACGTCCAAATCTCTCAAACTCCGGGAGAGATTCTCAAAACCGAGGTTGACATGTTTCGAGTTCCTCTCAACATTTTGGAAATCCCGCTGAAACTTTGGACATTCTGGCGAAGGGTTCCCAATCCCCGACAAGACTGGTACACTTTCACGTCCAAATCTCTCAAACTCCGGGAGAGATTCTCAAAACCAAGGTTGACATGTTTCGAGTTCCTCTCAACATTTTGGAAATCCCGCTGAAACTTTGGACATTCTGGCGAAGGGTTCCCAATCCCCGACAAGACTGGTACCCTTTCAGTCCAAATCTCTCAAACTCCGGGAGAGATTCTCAAAACCAAGGTTGACATGTTTCGAGTTCCTCTCAACATTTTGGAAATCCCGCTGAAACTTTGGACATTCTCGCGAAGGGTTCCCAATCCCCGACAAGACTGGTACCCTTTCACGTCCAAATCTCTCAAACTCCGGGAGAGATTCTCAAAACCGAGGTTGACATTTTTCGAGTTCCTCTCAACATTTTGGAAATCCCGCTGAAACTTTGGACATTCTCGCGAAGGGTTCCCAATCCCCGACAAGACTGGTACCCTTTCACGTCCAAATCTCTCAAACTCCGGGAGAGATTCTCAAAACCAAGGTTGACATGTTTCGAGTTCCTCTCAACATTTTGGAAATCCCGCTGAAACTTTGGACATTCTCGCGAAGGGTTCCCAATCCCCGACAAGACTGGTACCCTTTCACGTCCAAATCTCTCAAACTCCGGCAGAGATTCTCAAAACCAAGGTTGACATGTTTCGAGTTCCTCTCAACATTTTGGAAATCCCGCTGAAACTTTGGACATTCTCGCGAAGGGTTGCCAATCCCCGACAAGACTGGTACCCTTTCACGTCCAAATCTCTCCAACTCCGGGAGAGATTCTCAAAACCAAGGTTGACATGTTTCGAGTTCCTCTCAACATTTTGGAAATCCCGCTGAAACTTTGGACATTCTGGCGAAGGGTTCCCAATCCCCGACAAGACTGGTACCCTTTCACGTCCAAATCTCTGAAACTCCGGGAGAGATTCTCAAAACCGAGGTTGACATGTTTCGAGTTCCTCTCAACATTTTGGAAATCCCGCTGAAACTTTGGACATTCTCGCGAATGGTTCCCAATCCCCGACAAGACTGGTACCCTTTCACGTCCAAATCTCTCAAACTCCGGGAGAGATTCTCAAAACCAAGGTTGACATGTTTCGAGTTCCTCTCAACATTTTGGAAATCCCACTGAAACTTTGGACATTCTGGCGAAGGGTTCCCAATCCCCGACAAGACTGGTACCCTTTCACGTCCAAATCTCTAAAACTCCGGGAGAGATTCTCAAAACCAAGGTTGACATGCTTCGAGTTCCTCTCAACATTTTGGAAATCCCGCTGAAACTTTGGACATTCTCGCGAAGGGTTCCCAATCCCCGACAAGACTGGTACCCTTTCACGTCCAAATCTCTCAAACTCCGGGAGAGATTCTCAAAACCGAGGTTGACATGTTTCGAGTTCCTCTCAACATTTTGGAAATCCCGCTGAAACTTTGGACATTCTCGCGAAGGGTTCCCAATCCCCGACAAGACTGGTACCCTTTCACGTCCAAATCTCTCAAACTCCGGGAGAGATTCTCAAAACCAAGGTTGACATGTTTCGAGTTCCTTTCAACATTTTGGAAATCCCGCTGAAACTTTGGACATTGTCGCGAAGGGTTCCCAATCCCCGACAAGATTGGTACCCTTTCACGTCCAAATCTCTCAAACTCCGGGAGAGATTCTCAAAACCAAGGTTGACATGATTCGAGTTCCTCTCAACATTTTGGAAATCCCGCTGAAACTTTGGACATTCTCGCGAAGGGTTCCCAATCCCCGACAAGACTGGTACCCTTTCACGTCCAAATCTCTCAAACTCCGGGAGATATTCTCAAAACCAAGGTTCACATGTTTCGAGTTCCTCTCAATATTTTGGAAATCCCGCTGAAACTTTGGACATTGTCGCGAAGGGTTCCCAATCCCCGACAAGATTGGTACCCTTTCACGTCCAAATCTCTCAAACTCCGGGAGAGATTCTCAAAACCAAGGTTGACATGATTCGAGTTCCTCTCAACATTTTGGAAATCCCGCTGAAACTTTGGACATTCTCGCGAAGGGTTCCCAATCCCCGACAAGACTGGTACCCTTTCACGTCCAAATCTCTCCAACTCCGGGAGAGATTCTCAAAACCAAGGTTGACATGTTTCGAGTTCCTTTCAACATTTTGGAAATCCCGCTGAAACTTTGGACATTCTCGCGAAGGGTTCCCAATCCCCGACAAGACTGGTACCCTTTCACGTCCAAATCTCTCAAAGTCCGGGAGAGATTCTCAAAACCAAGGTTGACATGTTTCGAGTTCCTCTCAACATTTTGGAAATCCCGCTGAAACTTTGGACATTCTGGCGAAGGGTTCCCAATCCCCGACAAGACTGGTACCCTTTCACGTCCAAATCTCTCCAACTCCGGGAGAGATTCTCAAAACCAAGGTTGACATGTTTCGAGTTCCTCTCAACATTTTGGAAATCCCGCTGAAACTTTGGACATTCTCGCGAAGGGTTGCCAATCCCCGACAAGACTGGTACCCTTTCACGTCCAAATCTCTCAAACTCCGGGAGAGATTCTCAAAACCAAGGTTGACATGATTCGAGTTCCTCTCAACATTTTGGAAATCCCGCTGAAACTTTGGACATTCTGGCGAAGGGTTCCCAATCCCCGACAAGACTGGTACCCTTTCATGTCCAAATCTCTCAAACTCCGGGAGAGATTCTCAAAACCGAGGTTGATATGTTTCGAGTTCCTCTCAACATTTTGGAAATCCCGCTGAAACTTTGGACATTCTCGCGAAGGGTTCCCAATCCCCGACAAGACTGGTACCCTTTCACGTCCAAATCTCTCAAACTCCGGGAGAGATTCTCAAAACCAAGGTTGACATGTTTCGAGTTCCTCTCAACATTTTGGAAATCCCGCTGAAACTTTGGACATTCTCGCGAAGGGTTCCCAATCCCCGACAAGACTGGTACCCTTTCACGTCCAAATCTCTCAAACTCCGGGAGAGATTCTCAAAACCAAGGTTGACATGTTTCTAGTTCCTCTCAACATTTTGGAAATCCCGCTGAAACTTTGGACATTCTCGCGAAGGGTTCCCAATCCCCGACAAGACTGGTACCCTTTCACGTCCAAATCTCTCAAACTCCGGGAGAGATTCTCAAAACCAAGGTTGACATGATTCGAGTTCCTCTCAACATTTTGGAAATCCCGCTGAAACTTTGGACATTCTGGCGAAGGGTTCCCAATCCCCGACAAGACTGGTACCCTTTCACGTCCAAATCTCTCAAACTCCGGGAGAGATTCTCAAAACCGAGGTTGACATGTTTCGAGTTCCTCTCAACATTTTGGAAATCCCGCTGAAACTTTGGACATTCTCGCGAAGGGTTCCCAATCCCCGACAAGACTGGTACCCTTTCACGTCCAAATCTCTATAACTCCGGGAGAGATTCTCAAAACCGAGGTTGACATGTTTCGAGTTCCTCTCAACATTTTGGAAATCCCGCTGAAACTTTGGACATTCTCGCGAAGGGTTCCCAATCCCCGACAAGACTGGTACCCTTTCACGTCCAAATCTCTCCAACTCCGGGAGAGATTCTCAAAACCAGGGTTGACATGTTTCGAGTTCCTCTCAACATTTTGGAAATCCCGCTGAAACTTTGGACATTCTCGCGAAGGGTTGCCAATCCCCGACAAGACTGGTACCCTTTCACGTCCAAATCTCTCAAACTCCGGGAGAGATTCTCAAAACCAAGGTTGACATGATTCGAGTTCCTCTCAACATTTTGGAAATCCCGCTGAAACTTTGGACATTCTGGCGAAGGGTTCCCAATCCCCGACAAGACTGGTACCCTTTCATGTCCAAATCTCTCAAACTCCGGGAGAGATTCTCAAAACCAAGGTTGATATGTTTCGAGTTCCTCTCAACATTTTGGAAATCCCGCTGAAACTTTGGACATTCTCGCGAAGGGTTCCCAATCCCCGACAAGACTGGTACCCTTTCACGTCCAAATCTCTCAAACTCCGGGAGAGATTCTCAAAACCAAGGTTGACATGTTTCGAGTTCCTCTCAACATTTTGGAAATCCCGCTGAAACTTTGGACATTCTCGCGAAGGGTTCCCAATCCTTGACAAGACTGGCAACCTTACACGTCCAAATCTCTCAAACTCCGGGAGAGATTCTCAAAACCAAGGTTGACATGATTCGAGTTCCTCTCAACATTTTGGAAATCCCGCTGAAACTTTGGACATTCTGGCGAAGGGTTCCCAATCCCCGACAAGACTGGTACCCTTTCACGTCCAAATCTCTCAAACTCCGGGAGAGATTCTCAAAACCAAGGTTCACATGTTTCGAGTTCCTTTCAACATTTTGGAAATCCCGCTGAAACTTTGGACATTCTCGCGAAGGGTTCCCAATCCCTGACAAGACTGGTACCCTTTCACGTCCAAATCTCTCAAACTCCGGGAGAGATTCTCAAAACCAAGGTTGACATGTTTCGAGTTCCTTTCAACATTTTGGAAATCCCGCTGAAACTTTGGACATTCTGGCGAAGGGTTCCCAATATCCGACAAGACTGGTACCCCTTCACGTCCAAATCTCTCAAACTCCGGGAGAGATTCTCAAAACCAAGGTTGACATGTTTCGAGTTCCTCTCAACATTTTGGAAATCCCGCTGAAACTTTGGACATTCTCGCGAAGGGTTCCCAATCCCCGACAAGACTGGTACCCTTTCACGTGCAAATCTCTCAAACTCCGGGAGAGATTCTCAAAACCAAGGTTGACATGTTTCGAGTTCCTCTCAACATTTTGGAAATCCCGCTGAAACTTTGGACATTCTCGCGAAGGGTTCCCAATCCCCGACAAGACTGGTACCCTTTCACGTCCAAATCTCTCAAACTCCGGGAGAGATTCTCAAAACCGAGGTTGACATGTTTCGAGTTCCTCTCAACATTTTGGAAATCCCGCTGAAACTTTGGACATTCTGGCGAAGGGTTCCCAATCCCCGACAAGACTGGTACCCTTTCACGTCCAAATCTCTCAAACTCCGGGAGAGATTCTCAAAACCAAGGTTGACATGTTTCGAGTTCCTCTCAACATTTTGGAAATCCCGCTGAAACTTTGGACATTCTGGCGAAGGGTTCCCAATCCCCGACAAGACTGGTACCCTTTCACGTCCAAATCTCTCAAACTCCGGGAGAGATTCTCAAAACCGAGGTTGACATGTTTCGAGTTCCTCTCAACATTTTGGAAATCCCGCTGAAACTTTGGACATTCTCGCGAAGGGTTCCCAATCCCCGACAAGACTGGTACCCTTTCACGTCCAAATCTCTCAAACTCCGGGAGAGATTCTCAAAACCAAGGTTGACATGTTTCGAGTTCCTCTCAACATTTTGGAAATCCCGCTGAAACTTTGGACATTCTGGCGAAGGGTTCCCAATCCCCGACAAGACTGGTACCCTTTCACGTCCAAATCTCTCAAACTCCGGGAGAGATTCTCAAAACCGAGGTTGACATGTTTCGAGTTCCTCTCAACATTTTGGAAATCCCGCTGAAACTTTGGACATTCTGGCGAAGGGTACCCAATATCCGACAAGACTGGTACCCTTTCACGTCCAAATCTCTCAAACTCCGGGAGAGATTCTCAAAACCAAGGTTGACATGTTTCGAGTTCCTCTCAACATTTTGGAAATCCCGCTGAAACTTTGGACATTCTGGCGAAGGGTTCCCAATATCCGACAAGACTGGTACCCTTTCACGTCCAAATCTCTCAAACTCCGGGAAAGGTTCTCAAAACCAAGGTTGATATGTTTCGAGTTCCTCTCAACATTTTGGAAATCCCGCTGAAACTTTGGACATTCTCGCGAAGGGTTCCCAATCCCCGACAAGACTGGTACCCTTTCACGTCCAAATCTGTCAAACTCCGGGAGAGATTCTCAAAACCAAGGTTGACATGTTTCGAGTTCCTCTCAACATTTTGGAAATCCCGCTGAAACTTTGGACATTCTGGCGAAGAGTTCCCAATCCCCGACAAGACTGGTACCCTTTCACGTCCAAATCTCTCAAACTCCGGGAGAGATTCTCAAAACCAAGGTTGACATGTTTCGAGTTCCTCTCAACATTTTGGAAATCCCGCTGAAACTTTGGACATTCTCGCGAAGGGTTCCCAATCCCCGACAAGACTGGTACCCTTTCACGTCCAAATCTCTCAAACTCCGGGAGAGATTCTCAAAACCGAGGTTGACATGTTTCGAGTTCCTCTCAACATTTTGGAAATCCCGCTGAAACTTTGGACATTCTCGCGAAGGGTTCCCAATCCCCGACAAGACTGGTACCCTTTCACGTCCAAATCTCTCAAACTCCGGGAGAGATTCTCAAAACCGAGGTTGACATGTTTCGAGTTCCTCTCAACATTTTGGAAATCCCGCTGAAACTTTGGACATTCTGGCGAAGGGTTCCCAATCCCCGACAAGACTGGTACCCTTTCACGTCCAAATCTCTCAAACTCCGGGAGAGATTCTCAAAACCAAGGTTGACATGATTCGAGTTCCTCTCAACATTTTGGAAATCCCGCTGAAACTTTGGACATTCTCGCGAAGGGTTCCCAATCCCCGACAAGACTGGTACCCTTTCACGTCCAAATCTCTCAAACTCCGGGAGAGATTCTCAAAACCAAGGTTCACATGTTTCGAGTTCCTCTCAACATTTTGGAAATCCCGCTGAAACTTTGGACATTCTCGCGAAGGGTTCCCAATCCCCGACAAGACTGGTACCCTTTCACGTCCAAATCTCTCAATCTCCGAGAGAGATTCTCAAAACCGAGGTTGACATGTTTCGAGTTCCTCTCAACATTTTGGAAATCCTGCTGAAACTTTGGACATTCTCGCGAAGGGTTCCCAATCCCTGACAAGACTGGTACCCTTTCACGTCCAAATCTCTCAAACTCCGGGAGAGATTCTCAAAACCAAGGTTGACATGTTTCGAGTTCCTCTCAACATTTTGGAAATCCCGCTGAAACTTTGGACATTCTGGCGAAGGGTTCCCAATCCCCGACAAGACTGGTACCCTTTCACGTCCAAATCTCTCCAACTCCGGGAGAGATTCTCAAAACCAAGGTTGACATGTTTCGAGTTCCTCTCAACATTTTGGAAATCTTGCTGAAACTTTGGACATTCTGGCGAAGGGTTCCCAATCCCCGACAAGACTGGTACCCTTTCACGTCCAAATCTCTCAAACTCCGGGAGAGGTTCTCAAAACCAAGGTTGACATGTTTCGAGTTCCTCTCAACATTTTGGAAATCCCGCTGAAACTTTGGACATTCTCGCGAAGGGTTCCCAATCCCCGACAAGACTGGTACCCTTTCACGTCCAAATCTCTCAAACTCCGGGAGAGATTCTCAAAGCCAAGGTTGAAATGTTTCGAGTTCCTGTCAACATTTTGGAAATCCCGCTGAAACTTTGGACATTCTGGCGAAGGGTTCCCAATCCCCGACAAGACTGGTACCCTTTCACGTCCAAATCTCTCAAACTCCGGGAGAGATTCTCAAAACCAAGGTTGACATGTTTCGAGTTCCTCTCAACATTTTGGAAATCCCGCTCAAACTTTGGACATTCTCGCGAAGGGTTCCCAATCCCCGACAAGACTGGTACCCTTTCACGTCCAAATCTCTCAAACTCCGGGAGAGATTCTCAAAACCAAGGTTGACATGTTTCGAGTTCCTCTCAACATTTTGGAAATCCCGCTCAAACTTTGGACATTCTCGCGAAGGGTTCCCAATCCCCGACAAGACTGGTACCCTTTCACGTCCAAATCTCTCAAACTCCGGGAGAGATTCTCAAAACCGAGGTTGACATGTTTCGAGTTCCTCTCAACATTTTGGAAATCCCGCTGAAACTTTGGACATTCTCGCGAAGGGTTCCCAATCCCTGACAAGACTGGTACCCTTTCACGTCCAAATCTCTCAAACTCCGGGAGAGATTCTCAAAACCAAGGTTGACATGTTTCGAGTTCCTCTCAACATTTTGGAAATCCCGCTGAAACTTTGGACATTCTGGCGAAGGGTTCCCAATCCCCGACAAGACTGGTACCCTTTCACGTCCAAATCTCTCAAACTCCGGGAGAGATTCTCAAAACCAAGGTTGACATGTTTCGAGTTCCTCTCAACATTTTGGAAATCCCGCTGAAACTTTGGACATTCTGGCGAAGGGTTCCCAATATCCGAGAAGACTGGTACCCTTTCACGTCCAAATCTCTCAAACTCCGGGAGAGGTTCTCAAAACCAAGGTTGACATGTTTCGAGTTCCTCTCAACATTTTGGAAATCCTGCTGAAACTTTGGACATTCTGGCGAAGGGTTCCCAATATCCGACAAGACTGGTACCCTTTCATGTCCAAATCTCTCAAACTCCGGGAGAGATTCTCAAAACCAAGGTTCACATGTTTCGAGTTCCTCTCAACATTTTGGAAATCCCGCTGAAACTTTGGACATTCTGGCGAAGGGTTCCCAATCCCCGACAAGACTGGTACCCTTTCACGTCCAAATCTCTCAAACTCCGGGAGAGATTCTCAAAACCAAGGTTGACATGTTTCGAGTTCCTTTTAACATTTTGGAAATCCCGCTGAAACTTTGGACATTCTCGCGAAGGGTTCCCAATCCCCGACAAGACTGGTACCCTTTCACGTCCAAATCTCTCAAACTCCGGGAGAGATTCTCAAAACCAAGGTTGACATGTTTCGAGTTCCTCTCAACATTTTGGAAATCCCGCTGAAACTTTGGACATTCTCGCGAAGGGTTCCCAATCCCCGACAAGACTGGTACCCTTTCACGTCCAAATCTCTCAAAGTCCGGGAGAGATTCTCAAAACCAAGGTTGACATGTTTCGAGTTCCTCTCAACATTTTGGAAATCCCGCTGAAACTTTGGACATTCTGGCGAAGGGTTCCCAATCCCCGACAAGACTGGTACCCTTTCACGTCCAAATCTCTCAAACTCCGGGAGAGATTCTCAAAACCAAGGTTGACATGTTTCGAGTTCCTCTCAACATTTTGGAAATCCTGCTGAAACTTTGGACATTCTGGCGAAGGGTTCCCAATCCCCGACAAGACTGGTACCCTTTCACGTCCAAATCTCTCAAACTCCGGGAGAGATTCTCAAAACCAAGGTTGACATGTTTCGAGTTCCTCTCAACATTTTGGAAATCCTGCTGAAACTTTGGACATTCTGGCGAAGGGTTCCCAATCCCCGACAAGACTGGTACCCTTTCACGTCCAAATCTCTCAAACTCCGGGAGAGATTCTCAAAACCAAGGTTGACATGTTTCGAGTTCCTCTCAACATTTTGGAAATCCCGCTGAAACTTTGGACATTCTGGCGAAGGGTTCCCAATCCCCGACAAGACTGGTACCCTTTCACATCCAAATCTCTCAAACTCCGGGAGAGATTCTCAAAACCGAGGTTGACATGTTTCGAGTTCCTTTCAACATTTTGGAAATCCCGCTGAAACTTTGGACATTCTCGCGAAGGGTTCCCAATCCCCGACAAGACTGGTACCCTTTCACGTCCAAATCTCTCAAAGTCCGGGAGAGATTCTCAAAACCGAGGTTGACATGTTTCGAGTTCCTGTCAACATTTTGGAAATCCCGCTGAAACTTTGGACATTCTCGCGAAGGGTTCCCAATCCCCGACAAGACTGGTACCCTTTCACGTCCAAATCTCTCCAACTCCGGGAGAGATTCTCAAAACCAAGGTTGACATGTTTCGAGTTCCTCTCAACATTTTGGAAATCCCGCTGAAACTTTGGACATTCTGGCGAAGGGTTCCCAATCCCCGACAAGACTGGTACCCTTTCACGTCCAAATCTCTCAAACTCCGGGAGAGATTCTCAAAACCAAGGTTGACATGTTTCGAGTTCCTTTCAACATTTTGGAAATCCCGCTGAAACTTTGGACATTCTCGCGAAGGGTTCCCAATCCCCGACAAGACTGGTACCCTTTCACGTCCAAATCTCTCAAACTCCGGGAGAGATTCTCAAAACCAAGGTTCACATGTTTCGAGTTCCTTTCAACATTTTGGAAATCCCGCTGAAACTTTGGACATTCTGGCGAAGGGTTCCCAATCCCCGACAAGATTGTTACCCTTTCACGTCCAAATCTCTCAAACTCCGGGAGAGATTCTCAAAACCGAGGTTGACATGTTTCGAGTTCCTCTCAACATTTTGGAAATCCCGCTGAAACTTCGGACATTCTGGCGAAGGGTTCCCAATCCCCGACAAGACTGGTACCCTTTCACGTCCAAATCTCTCCAACTCCGGGAGAGATTCTCAAAACCAAGGTTGACATGTTTCGAGTTCCTCTCAACATTTTGGAAATCCCGCTGAAACTTTGGACATTCTGGCGAAGGGTTCCCAATATCCGAGAAGACTGGTACCCTTTCACGTCCAAATCTCTCAAACTCCGGGAGAGGTTCTCAAAACCAAGGTTGACATGTTTCGAGTTCCTCTCAACATTTTGGAAATCCTGCTGAAACTTTGGACATTCTGGCGAAGGGTTCCCAATATCCGACAAGACTGGTACCCTTTCACGTCCAAATCTCTCAAACTCCGGGAGAGATTCTCAAAACCAAGGTTGACATGTTTCGAGTTCCTCTCAACATTTTGGAAATCCCGCTGAAACTTTGGACATTCTGGCGAAGGGTTCCCAATCCCCGACAAGACTGGTACCCTTTCACGTCCAAATCTCTCAAACTCCGGGAGAGATTCTCAAAACCAAGGTTCACATGTTTCGAGTTCCTCTCAACATTTTGGAAATCCCGCTGAAACTTTGGACATTCTCGCGAAGGGTTCCCAATCCCCGACAAGACTGGTACCCTTTCACGTCCAAATCTCTCAAACTCCGGGAGAGATTCTCAAAACCAAGGTTGACATGTTTCGAGTTCCTCTCAACATTTTGGAAATCCCGCTGAAACTTTGGACATTCTCGCGAAGGGTTCCCAATCCCCGACAAGACTGGTACCCTTTCACGTCCAAATCTCTCAAACTCCGTGAGAGATTCTCAAAACCGAGGTTGACATGTTTCGAGTTCCTCTCAACATTTTGGAAATCCCGCTGAAACTTTGAACATTCTCGCGAAGGGTTCCCAATCCCCGACAAGACTGGTACCCTTTCACGTCCAAATCTCTCCAACTCCGGGAGAGATTCTCAAAATCAAGGTTGACATGTTTCGAGTT
The DNA here is from genome assembly GCF_964273445.1 of Streptopelia decaocto. Classification (NCBI taxonomy): domain Eukaryota; kingdom Metazoa; phylum Chordata; class Aves; order Columbiformes; family Columbidae; genus Streptopelia; species Streptopelia decaocto. The sequence goes on from NW_028116776.1 coordinate 838,251, forward strand.
CCTCTCAACATTTTGGAAATCCCGCTGAAACTTTGGACATTCTGGCGAAGGGTTCCCAATCCCCGACAAGACTGGTACCCTTTCACGTCCAAATCTCTCAAACTCCGGGAGAGATTCTCAAAACCAAGGTTGACATGTTTCGAGTTCCTCTCAACATTTTGGAAATCCCGCTGAAACTTTGGACATTCTGGCGAAGGGTTCCCAATATCCGACAAGACTGGTACCCTTTCACGTCCAAATCTCTCAAACTCCGGGAGAGATTCTCAAAACCAAGGTTGACATGTTTCGAGTTCCTCTCAACATTTTGGAAATCCCGCTGAAACTTTGGACATTCTCGCGAAGGGTTCCCAATCCCCGACAAGACTGGTACCCTTTCACGTCCAAATCTCTCAAACTCCGGGAGAGATTCTCAAAACCAAGGTTGACATGTTTCGAGTTCCTCTCAACATTTTGGAAATGCCGCTGAAACTTTGGACATTCTCGCGAAGGGTTCCCAATCCCCGACAAGACTGGTACCCTTTCACGTCCAAATCTCTCAAAGTCCGGGAGAGATTCTCAAAACCAAGGTTGACATGTTTCGAGTTCCTTTTAAGATTTTGGAAATCCCGCTGAAACTTTGGACATTCTCGCGAAGGGTTCCCAATCCCCGACAAGACTGGTACCCTTTCACGTCCAAATCTCTCAAACTCCGGGAGAGATTCTCAAAACCAAGGTTGACATGTTTCGAGTTCCTCTCAACATTTTGGAAATCCCGCTGAAACTTTGGACATTCTCGCGAAGGGTTCCCAATCCCCGACAAGACTGGTACCCTTTCACGTCCAAATCTCTCAAACTCCGGGAGAGATTCTCAAAATCAAGGTTGACATGTTTCGAGTTCCTCTCAACATTTTGGAAATCCCGCTGAAACTTTGGCCATTCTCGCGAAGGGTTCCCAATCCCCGACAAGACTGGTACCCTTTCACGTCCAAATCTCTCAAACTCTGGGAGAGATTCTCAAAACCAAGGTTCACATGTTTCGAGTTCCTCTCAACATTTTGGAAATCCTGCTGAAACTTTGGACATTCTCGCGAAGGGTTCCCAATCCCCGACAAGACTGGTACCCTTTCACGTCCAAATCTCTCAAACTCCGGGAGAGATTCTCAAAACCAAGGTTGACATGTTTCGAGTTCCTCTCAACATTTTGGAAATCCCGCTGAAACTTTGGACATTCTCGCGAAGGGTTCCCAATCCCCGACAAGACTGGTACCCTTTCACATCCAAATCTCTCAAACTCCGGGAGAGATTCTCAAAACCAAGGTTGACATGATTCGACTTCCTCTCAACATTTTGGAAATCCCGCTGAAACTTTGGACATTCTGGCGAAGGGTTCCCAATCCGCGACAAGACTGGTACCCTTTCACGTCCAAATCTCTCAAACTCCGGGAGAGATTCTCAAAACCGAGGTTGACATGTTTCGAGTTCCTTTCAACATTTTGGAAATCCCGCTGAAACTTTGGACATTCTCGCGAAGGGTTCCCAATCCCCGACAAGACTGGTACCCTTTCACGTCCAAATCTCTCAAAGTCCGGGAGAGATTCTCAAAACCGAGGTTGACATGTTTCGAGTTCCTCTCAACATTTTGGAAATCCCGCTGAAACTTTGGACATTCTCGCGAAGGGTTCCCAATCCCCGACAAGACTGGTACCCTTTCATGTCCAAATCTCTCCAACTCCGGGAGAGATTCTCAAAACCAAGGCTGACATGTTTCGAGTTCCTCTCAACATTTTGGAAATCCCGCTGAAACTTTGGACATTCTGGCGAAGGGTTCCCAATCCCCGACAAGACTGGTACCCTTTCACGTCCAAATCTCTCAAACTCCGGGAGAGATTCTCAAAACCAAGGTTGACATGTTTCGAGTTCCTCTCAACATTTTGGAAATCCCGCTGAAACTTTGGACATTCTCGCGAAGGGTTCCCAATCCCCGACAAGACTGGTACCCTTTCACGTCCAAATCTCTCAAACTCCGGGAGAGATTCTCAAAATCAAGGTTGACATGTTTCGAGTTCCTCTCAACATTTTGGAAATCCCACTGAAACTTTGGACATTCTGGCGAAGGGTTCCCAATCCCCGACAAGACTGGTACCCTTTCACGTCCAAATCTCTCAAACTCCGGGAGAGATTCTCAAAACCAAGGTTGACATGTTTCGAGTTCCTCTCAACATTTTGGAAATCCTGCTGAAACTTTGGACATTCTCGCGAAGGGTTCCCAATCCCCGACAAGACTGGTACCCTTTCACATCCAAATCTCTCAAACTCCGGGAGAGATTCTCAAAACCAAGGTTGACATGATTCGACTTCCTCTCAACATTTTGGAAATCCCGCTGAAACTTTGGACATTCTGGCGAAGGGTTCCCAATCCCCGACAAGACTGGTACCCTTTCACGTCCAAATCTCTCCAACTCCGGGAGAGATTCTCAAAACCGAGGTTGACATGTTTCGAGTTCCTTTCAACATTTTGGAAATCCCGCTGAAACTTTGGACATTCTCGCGAAGGGTTCCCAATCCCCGACAAGACTGGTACCCTTTCACGTCCAAATCTCTCAAAGTCCGGGAGAGATTCTCAAAACCGAGGTTGACATGTTTCGAGTTCCTGTCAACATTTTGGAAATCCCGCTGAAACTTTGGACATTCTCGCGCAGGGTTCCCAATCCCCGACAAGACTGGTACCCTTTCACGTCCAAATCTCTCCAACTCCGGGAGAGATTCTCAAAACCAAGGTTGACATGTTTCGAGTTCCTCTCAACATTTTGGAAATCCCGCTGAAACTTTGGACATTCTGGCGAAGGGTTCCCAATCCCCGACAAGACTGGTACCCTTTCACGTCCAAATCTCTCAAACTCCGGGAGAGATTCTCAAAACCAAGGTTCACATGTTTCGAGTTCCTTTCAACATTTTGGAAATTCCGCTGAAACTTTGGACATTCTCGCGAAGGGTTCCCAATCCCCGACAAGACTGGTACCCTTTCACGTCCAAATCTCTCAAACTCCGGGAGAGATTCTCAAAACCAAGGTTCACATGTTTCGAGTTCCTTTCAACATTTTGGAAATCCCGCTGAAACTTTGGACATTCTGGCGAAGGGTTCCCAATCCCCGACAAGACTGGTACCCTTTCACGTCCAAATCTCTCAAACTCCGGGAGAGATTCTCAAAACCGAGGTTGACATGTTTCGACTTCCTCTCAACATTTTGGAAATCTTGCTGAAACTTTGGACATTCTGGCGAAGGGTTCCCAATATCCGACAAGACTGGCACCCTTTCACGTCCAAATCTCTCAAACTCCGGGAGAGATTCTCAAAACCAAGGTTGACATGTTTCGAGTTCCTCTCAACATTTTGGAAATCCCGCTGAAACTTTGGACATTCTGGCGAAGGGTTCCCAATCCCCGACAAGACTGGTACCCTTTCACGTCCAAATCTCTCAATCTCCGGGAGAGATTCTCAAAACCAAGGTTGACATGTTTCGAGTTCCTTTTAACATTTTGGAAATCCCGCTGAAACTTTGGACATTCTGGCGAAGGGTTCCCAATCCCCGACAAGACTGGTACCCTTTCACGTCCAAATCTCTCAAACTCGGGGAGAGATTCTCAAAACCAAGGTTGACATGTTTCGAGTTCCTCTCAACATTTTGGAAATCCCGCTGAAACTTTGGACATTCTCGCGAAGGGTTCCCAATCCCCGACAAGACTGGTACCCTTTCACATCCAAATCTCTCAAACTCCGGGAGAGATTCTCAAAACCAAGGTTGACATGATTCGACTTCCTCTCAACATTTTGGAAATCCCGCTGTAACTTTGGACATTCTGGCGAAGGGTTCCCAATCCCCGACAAGACTGGTACCATTTCACGTCCAAATCTCTCAAACTCCGGGAGAGATTCTCAAAACCGAGGTTGACATGTTTCGAGTTCCTGTCAACATTTTGGAAATCCCGCTGAAACTTTGGACATTCTCGCGCAAGGTTCCCAATCCCCGACAAGACTGGTACCCTTTCACGTCCAAATCTCTCCAACTCCGGGAGAGATTCTCAAAACCAAGGTTGACATGTTTCGAGTTCCTCTCAACATTTTGGAAATCCCGCTGAAACTTTGGACATTCTGGCGAAGGGTTCCCAATCCCCGACAAGACTGGTACCCTTTCACGTCCAAATCTCTCAAACTCCGGGAGAGATTCTCAAAACCAAGGTTCACATGTTTCGAGTTCCTTTCAACATTTTGGAAATCCCGCTGAAACTTTGGACATTCTGGCGAAGGGTTCCCAATCCCCGACAAGACTGGTACCCTTTCACGTCCAAATCTCTCAAACTCCGGGAGAGATTCTCAAAACCGAGGTTGACATGTTTCGAGTTCCTCTCAACATTTTGGAAATCCTGCTGAAACTTTGGACATTCTGGCGAAGGGTTCCCAATATCCGACAAGACTGGTACCCTTTCACGTCCAAATCTCTCAAACTCCGGGAGAGATTCTCAAAACCAAGGTTGACATGTTTCGAGTTCCTCTCAACATTTTGGAAATCCCGCTGAAACTTTGGACATTCTGGCGAAGGGTTCCCAATCCCCGACAAGACTGGTACCCTTTCACGTCCAAATCTCTCAAACTCCGGGAGAGATTCTCAAAACCAAGGTTGACATGTTTCGAGTTCCTTTTAACATTTTGGAAATCCCGCTGAAACTTTGGACATTCTGGCGAAGGGTTCCCAATCCCCGACAAGACTGGTACCCTTTCACGTCCAAATCTCTCAAACTCCGGGAGAGATTCTCAAAACCGAGGTTGACATGTTTCGAGTTCCTGTCAACATTTTGGAAATCCCGCTGAAACTTTGGACATTCTCGCGAAGGGTTCCCAATCCCCGACAAGACTGGTACCCTTTCACGTCCAAATCTCTCAAACTCCGGGAGAGATTCTCAAAACCAAGGTTCACATGTTTCGAGTTCCTTTCAACATTTTGGAAATCCCGCTGAAACTTTGGACATTCTGGCGAAGGGTTCCCAATCCCCGACAAGACTGGTACCCTTTCACGTCCAAATCTCTCAAACTCCGGGAGAGATTCTCAAAACCGAGGTTGACATGTTTCGAGTTCCTCTCAACATTTTGGAAATCTTGCTGAAACTTTGGACATTCTGGCGAAGGGTTCCCAATATCCGACAAGACTGGCACCCTTTCACGTCCAAATCTCTCAAACTCCGGGAGAGATTCTCAAAACCAAGGTTGACATGTTTCGAGTTCCTCTCAACATTTTGGAAATCCCGCTGAAACTTTGGACATTCTGGCGAAGGGTTCCCAATCCCCGACAAGACTGGTACCCTTTCACGTCCAAATCTCTCAATCTCCGGGAGAGATTCTCAAAACCAAGGTTGACATGTTTCGAGTTCCTTTTAACATTTTGGAAATCCCGCTGAAACTTTGGACATTCTGGCGAAGGGTTCCCAATCCCCGACAAGACTGGTACCCTTTCACGTCCAAATCTCTCAAACTCGGGGAGAGATTCTCAAAACCAAGGTTGACATGTTTCGAGTTCCTCTCAACATTTTGGAAATCCCGCTGAAACTTTGGACATTCTCGCGAAGGGTTCCCAATCCCCGACAAGACTGGTACCCTTTCACGTCCAAATCTCTCAAACTCCGGGAGAGATTCTCAAAACCAAGGTTGACATGTTTCGAGTTCCTCTCAACATTTTGGAAATCCTGCTGAAACTTTGAACATTCTCGCGAAGGGTTCCCAATCCCCGACAAGACTGGTACCCTTTCACGTCCAAATCTCTCCAACTCCGGGAGAGATTCTCAAAATCAAGGTTGACATGTTTCGAGTTCCTCTCAACATTTTGGAAATCCCGCTGAAACTTTGGACATTCTGGCGAAGGGTTCCCAATCCCCGACAAGACTGGTACCCTTTCACGTCCAAATCTCTCAAACTCCGGGAGAGATTCTCAAAACCAAGGTTGACATGTTTCGAGTTCCTCTCAACATTTTGGAAATCCCGCTGAAACTTTGGACATTCTGGCGAAGGGTTCCCAATATCCGACAAGACTGGTACACTTTCACGTCCAAATCTCTCAAACTCCGGGAGAGATTCTCAAAACCAAGGTTGACATGTTTCGAGTTCCTCTCAACATTTTGGAAATCCCGCTGAAACTTTGGACATTCTCGCGAAGGGTTCCCAATCCCCGACAAGACTGGTACCCTTTCACATCCAAATCTCTCAAACTCCGGGAGAGATTCTCAAAACCAAGGTTGACATGATTCGACTTCCTCTCAACATTTTGGAAATCCCGCTGAAACTTTGGACATTCTGGCGAAGGGTTCCCAATCCCCGACAAGACTGGTACCCTTTCACGTCCAAATCTCTCAAACTCCGGGAGAGATTCTCAAAACCGAGGTTGACATGTTTCGAGTTCCTTTCAACATTTTGGAAATCCCGCTGAAACTTTGGACATTCTCGCGAAGGGTTCCCAATCCCCGACAAGACTGGTACCCTTTCACGTCCAAATCTCTCAAACTCCGGGAGAGATTCTCAAAACCAAGGTTCACATGTTTCGAGTTCCTCTCAACATTTTGGAAATCCCGCTGAAACTTTGGACATTCTGGCGAAGGGTTCCCAATCCCCGACAAGACTGGTACCCTTTCACGTCCAAATCTCTCAAACTCCGGGAGAGATTCTCAAAACCAAGGTTGACATGTTTCGAGTTCCTCTCAACATTTTGGAAATGCCGCTGAAACTTTGGACATTCTCGCGAAGGGTTCCCAATCCCCGACAAGACTGGTACCCTTTCACGTCCAAATCTCTCAAACTCCGGGAGAGATTCTCAAAACCAAGGTTGACATGTTTCGAGTTCCTCTCAACATTTTGGAAATCCCACTGAAACTTTGGACATTCTCGCGAAGGGTTCCCAATCCCCGACAAGACTGGTACCCTTTCACATCCAAATCTCTCAAACTCCGGGAGAGATTCTCAAAACCAAGGTTGACATGATTCGACTTCCTCTCAACATTTTGGAAATCCCGCTGTAACTTTGGACATTCTGGCGAAGGGTTCCCAATCCCCGACAAGACTGGTACCATTTCACGTCCAAATCTCTCAAACTCCGGGAGAGATTCTCAAAACCGAGGTTGACATGTTTCGAGTTCCTGTCAACATTTTGGAAATCCCGCTGAAACTTTGGACATTCTCGCGCAAGGTTCCCAATCCCCGACAAGACTGGTACCCTTTCACGTCCAAATCTCTCCAACTCCGGGAGAGATTCTCAAAACCAAGGTTGACATGTTTCGAGTTCCTCTCAACATTTTGGAAATCCCGCTGAAACTTTGGACATTCTGGCGAAGGGTTCCCAATCCCCGACAAGACTGGTACCCTTTCACGTCCAAATCTCTCAAACTCCGGGAGAGATTCTCAAAACCAAGGTTCACATGTTTCGAGTTCCTTTCAACATTTTGGAAATCCCGCTGAAACTTTGGACATTCTGGCGAAGGGTTCCCAATCCCCGACAAGACTGGTACCCTTTCACGTCCAAATCTCTCAAACTCCGGGAGAGATTCTCAAAACCGAGGTTGACATGTTTCGAGTTCCTCTCAACATTTTGGAAATCCTGCTGAAACTTTGGACATTCTGGCGAAGGGTTCCCAATATCCGACAAGACTGGTACCCTTTCACGTCCAAATCTCTCAAACTCCGGGAGAGATTCTCAAAACCAAGGTTGACATGTTTCGAGTTCCTCTCAACATTTTGGAAATCCCGCTGAAACTTTGGACATTCTGGCGAAGGGTTCCCAATCCCCGACAAGACTGGTACCCTTTCACGTCCAAATCTCTCAAACTCCGGGAGAGATTCTCAAAACCAAGGTTGACATGTTTCGAGTTCCTTTTAACATTTTGGAAATCCCGCTGAAACTTTGGACATTCTGGCGAAGGGTTCCCAATCCCCGACAAGACTGGTACCCTTTCACGTCCAAATCTCTCAAACTCCGGGAGAGATTCTCAAAACCGAGGTTGACATGTTTCGAGTTCCTCTCAACATTTTGGAAATCCCGCTGAAACTTTGGACATTCTCGCGAAGGGTTCCCAATCCGCGACAAGACTGGTACCCTTTCACGTCCAAATCTCTCAAACTCCGGGAGAGATTCTCAAAACCGAGGTTGACATGTTTCGAGTTCCTCTCAACATTTTGGAAATCCTGCTGAAACTTTGAACATTCTCGCGAAGGGTTCCCAATCCCCGACAAGACTGGTACCCTTTCACGTCCAAATCTCTCCAACTCCGGGAGAGATTCTCAAAATCAAGGTTGACATGTTTCGAGTTCCTCTCAACATTTTGGAAATCCCGCTGAAACTTTGGACATTCTGGCGAAGGGTTCCCAATCCCCGACAAGACTGGTACCCTTTCACGTCCAAATCTCTCAAACTCCGGGAGAGATTCTCAAAACCAAGGTTGACATGTTTCGAGTTCCTCTCAACATTTTGGAAATCCCGCTGAAACTTTGGACATTCTGGCGAAGGGTTCCCAATATCCGACAAGACTGGTACACTTTCACGTCCAAATCTCTCAAACTCCGGGAGAGATTCTCAAAACCAAGGTTGACATGTTTCGAGTTCCTCTCAACATTTTGGAAATCCCGCTGAAACTTTGGACATTCTCGCGAAGGGTTCCCAATCCCCGACAAGACTGGTACCCTTTCACATCCAAATCTCTCAAACTCCGGGAGAGATTCTCAAAACCAAGGTTGACATGATTCGACTTCCTCTCAACATTTTGGAAATCCCGCTGAAACTTTGGACATTCTGGCGAAGGGTTCCCAATCCCCGACAAGACTGGTACCCTTTCACGTCCAAATCTCTCAAACTCCGGGAGAGATTCTCAAAACCGAGGTTGACATGTTTCGAGTTCCTTTCAACATTTTGGAAATCCCGCTGAAACTTTGGACATTCTGGCGAAGGGTTCCCAATCCCCGACAAGACTGGTACCCTTTCACGTCCAAATCTCTCAAACTCCGGGAGAGATTCTCAAAACCAAGGTTCACATGTTTCGAGTTCCTCTCAACATTTTGGAAATCCCGCTGAAACTTTGGACATTCTGGCGAAGGGTTCCCAATCCCCGACAAGACTGGTACCCTTTCACGTCCAAATCTCTCAAACTCCGGGAGAGATTCTCAAAACCAAGGTTCACATGTTTCGAGTTCCTTTCAACATTTTGGAAATCCCGCTGAAACTTTGGACATTCTCGCGAAGGGTTCCCAATCCCCGACAAGACTGGTACCCTTTCACGTCCAAATCTCTCAAACTCCGGGAGAGATTCTCAAAACCAAGGTTCACAAGTTTCGAGTTCCTTTCAACATTTTGGAAATCCCGCTGAAACTTTGGACATTCTGGCGAAGGGTTCCCAATCCCCGACAAGACTGGTACCCTTTCACGTCCAAATCTCTCAAACTCCGGGAGAGATTCTCAAAACCAAGGTTGACATGTTTCGAGTTCCTCTCAACATTTTGGAAATCCCGCTGAAACTTCGGACATTCTGGCGAAGGGTTCCCAATCCCCGACAAGACTGGTACCCTTTCACGTCCAAATCTCTCAAACTCCGGGAGAGATTCTCAAAACCAAGGTTGACATGTTTCGAGTTCCTCTCAACATTTTGGAAATCCCGCTGAAACTTTGGACATTCTGGCGATGGGTTCCCAATCCCCGACAAGACTGGTACCCTTTCACGTCCAAATCTCTCAAACTCCGGGAGAGGTTCTCAAAACCAAGGTTGACATGTTTCGAGTTCCTCTCAACATTTTGGAAATCCTGCTGAAACTTTGGACATTCTGGCGAAGGGTTCCCAATATCCGACAAGACTGGTACCCTTTCACGTCCAAATCTCTCAAACTCCGGGAGAGATTCTCAAAACCGAGGTTGACATGTTTCGAGTTCCTCTCAACATTTTGGAAATCCCGCTGAAACTTTGGACATTCTGGCGAAGGGTTCCCAATCCCCGACAAGACTGGTACCCTTTCACGTCCAAATCTCTCAAACTCCGGGAGAGATTCTCAAAACCAAGGTTCACATGTTTCGAGTTCCTTTTAACATTTTGGAAATCCCGCTGAAACTTCGGACATTCTCGCGAAGGGTTCCCAATCCCCGACAAGACTGGTACCCTTTCACGTCCAAATCTCTCAAACTCTGGGAGAGATTCTCAAAACCAAGGTTGACATGTTTCGAGTTCCTGTCAACATTTTGGAAATCCCGCTGAAACTTTGGACATTCTCGCGAAGGGTTCCCAATCCCCGACAAGACTGGTACCCTTTCACGTCCAAATCTCTCAAACTCCGGGAGAGATTCTCAAAACCGAGGTTGACATGTTTCGAGTTCCTCTCAACATTTTGGAAATCCCGCTGAAACTTTGAACATTCTTGCGAAGGGTTCCCAATCCCCCACAAGACTGGTACCCTTTCACGTCCAAATCTCTCAAACTCCGGGAGAGATTCTCAAAATCAAGGTTGACATGTTTCGAGTTCCTCTCAACATTTTGGAAATCCCGCTGAAACTTTGGACATTCTGGCGAAGGGTTCCCAATCCCCGACAAGACTGGTACCCTTTCACGTCCAAATCTCTCCAACTCCGGGAGAGATTCTCAAAACCAAGGTTGACATGTTTCGAGTTCCTCTCAACATTTTGGAAATCCCGCTGAAACTTTGGACATTCTCGCGAAGGGTTCCCAATCCCCGACAAGACTGGTACCCTTTCACGTCCAAATCTCTCAAACTCCGGGAGAGATTCTCAAAACCAAGGTTGACATGTTTCGAGTTCCTCTCAACATTTTGGAAATCCCGCTGAAACTTTGGACATTCTCGCGAAGGGTTCCCAATCCCCGACAAGACTGGTACCCTTTCACGTCCAAATCTCTCAAACTCCGGGAGAGATTCTCAAAACCAAGGTTGACATGATTCGACTTCCTCTCAACATTTTGGAAATCCCGCTGAAACTTTGGACATTCTGGCGAAGGGTTCCCAATCCCCGACAAGACTGGTACCCTTTCACGTCCAAATCTCTCAAACTCCGGGAGAGATTCTCAAAACCGAGGTTGACATGTTTCGAGTTCCTTTCAACATTTTGGAAATCCCGCTGAAACTTTGGACATTCTGGCGAAGGGTTCCCAATCCCCGACAAGACTGGTACCCTTTCACGTCCAAATCTCTCAAACTCCGGGAGAGATTCTCAAAACCAAGGTTCACATGTTTCGAGTTCCTCTCAACATTTTGGAAATCCCGCTGAAACTTTGGACATTCTCGCGAAGGGTTCCCAATCCCCGACAAGACTGGTACCCTTTCACGTCCAAATCTCTCAAACTCCGGGAGAGATTCTCAAAACCAAGGTTGACATGTTTCGAGTTCCTTTCAACATTTTGGAAATCCCGCTGAAACTTTGGACATTCTCGCGAAGGGTTCCCAATCCCCGACAAGACTGGTACCCTTTCACGTCCAAATCTCTCAAACTCCGGGAGAGATTCTCAAAACCAAGGTTCACATGTTTCGAGTTCCTTTCAACATTTTGGAAATCCCGCTGAAACTTTGGACATTCTGGCGAAGGGTTCCCAATCCCCGACAAGACTGGTACCCTTTCACGTCCAAATCTCTCAAACTCCGGGAGAGATTCTCAAAACCAAGGTTGACATGTTTCGAGTTCCTCTCAACATTTTGGAAATCCCGCTGAAACTTCGGACATTCTGGCGAAGGGTTCCCAATCCCCGACAAGACTGGTACCCTTTCACGTCCAAATCTCTCAAACTCCGGGAGAGATTCTCAAAACCGAGGTTGACATGTTTCGAGTTCCTCTCAACATTTTGGAAATCCCGCTGAAACTTTGGACATTCTCGCGAAGGGTTCCCAATCCCCGACAAGACTGGTACCCTTTCACGTCCAAATCTCTATAACTCCGGGAGAGGTTCTCAAAACCAAGGTTGACATGTTTCGAGTTCCTCTCAACATTTTGGAAATCCTGCTGAAACTTTGGACATTCTGGCGAAGGGTTCCCAATATCCGACAAGACTGGTACCCTTTCACGTCCAAATCTCTCAAACTCCGGGAGAGATTCTCAAAACCGAGGTTGACATGTTTCGAGTTCCTCTCAACATTTTGGAAATCCCGCTGAAACTTTGGACATTCTGGCGAAGGGTTCCCAATCCCCGACAAGACTGGTACCCTTTCACGTCCAAATCTCTCAAACTCCGGGAGAGATTCTCAAAACCAAGGTTCACATGTTTCGAGTTCCTTTTAACATTTTGGAAATCCCGCTGAAACTTTGGACATTCTCGCGAAGGGTTCCCAATCCCCGACAAGACTGGTACCCTTTCACGTCCAAATCTCTCAAACTCTGGGAGAGATTCTCAAAACCAAGGTTGACATGTTTCGAGTTCCTGTCAACATTTTGGAAATCCCGCTGAAACTTTGGACATTCTCGCGAAGGGTTCCCAATCCCCGACAAGACTGGTACCCTTTCACGTCCAAATCTCTCAAACTCCGGGAGAGATTCTCAAAACCGAGGTTGACATGTTTCGAGTTCCTCTCAACATTTTGGAAATCCCGCTGAAACTTTGAACATTCTTGCGAAGGGTTCCCAATCCCCCACAAGACTGGTACCCTTTCACGTCCAAATCTCTCAAACTCCGGGAGAGATTCTCAAAATCAAGGTTGACATGTTTCGAGTTCCTCTCAACATTTTGGAAATCCCGCTGAAACTTTGGACATTCTGGCGAAGGGTTCCCAATCCCCGACAAGACTGGTACCCTTTCACGTCCAAATCTCTCAAACTCCGGGAGAGATTCTCAAAACCAAGGTTGACATGTTTCGAGTTCCTCTCAACATTTTGGAAATCCCGCTGAAACTTTGGACATTCTCGCGAAGGGTTCCCAATCCCCGACAAGACTGGTACCCTTTCACGTCCAAATCTCTCAAACTCCGGGAGAGATTCTCAAAACCAAGGTTGACATGTTTCGAGTTCCTCTCAACATTTTGGAAATCCCGCTGAAACTTTGGACATTCTCGCGAAGGGTTCCCAATCCCCGACAAGACTGGTACCCTTTCACGTCCAAATCTCTCAAACTCCGGGAGAGATTCTCAAAACCAAGGTTGACATGATTCGAGTTCCTCTCAACATTTTGGAAATCCCGCTGAAACTTTGGACATTCTGGCGAAGGGTTCCCAATCCCCGACAAGACTGGTACCCTTTCACGTCCAAATCTCTCAAACTCCGGGAGAGATTCTCAAAACCGAGGTTGACATGTTTCGAGTTCCTCTCAACATTTTGGAAATCCCGCTGAAACTTTGGACATTCTGGCGAAGGGTTCCCAATCCCCGACAAGACTGGTACCCTTTCACGTCCAAATCTCTCAAACTCCGGGAGAGATTCTCAAAACCAAGGTTCACATGTTTCGAGTTCCTTTCAACATTTTGGAAATCCCGCTGAAACTTTGGACATTCTGGCGAAGGGTTCCCAATCCCCGACAAGACTGGTACCCTTTCACGTCCAAATCTCTCAAACTCCGGGAGAGATTCTCAAAACCAAGGTTGACATGTTTCGAGTTCCTCTCAACATTTTGGAAATCCCGCTGAAACTTCGGACATTCTGGCGAAGGGTTCCCAATCCCCGACAAGACTGGTACCCTTTCACGTCCAAATCTCTCAAACTCTGGGAGAGATTCTCAAAACCAAGGTTGACATGTTTCGAGTTCCTCTCAACATTTTGGAAATCCCGCTGAAACTTTGGACATTCTGGCGAAGGGTTCCCAATATCCGAGAAGACTGGTACCCTTTCACGTCCAAATCTCTCAAACTCCGGGAGAGGTTCTCAAAACCAAGGTTGACATGTTTCGAGTTCCTCTCAACATTTTGGAAATCCCGCTGAAACTTTGGACATTCTGGCGAAGGGTTCCCAATATCCGAGAAGACTGGTACCCTTTCACGTCCAAATCTCTCAAACTCCGGGAGAGGTTCTCAAAACCAAGGTTGACATGTTTCGAGTTCCTCTCAACATTTTGGAAATCCCGCTGAAACTTCGGACATTCTGGCGAAGGGTTCCCAATCCCCGACAAGACTGGTACCCTTTCACATCCAAATCTCTCAAACTCCGGGAGAGATTCTCAAAACCAAGGTTGACATGATTCGACTTCCTCTCAACATTTTGGAAATCCCGCTGAAACTTTGGACATTCTGGCGAAGGGTTCCCAATCCCCGACAAGACTGGTACCCTTTCACGTCCAAATCTCTCAAACTCCGGGAGAGATTCTCAAAACCGAGGTTGACATGTTTCGAGTTCCTTTCAACATTTTGGAAATCCCGCTGAAACTTTGGACATTCTCGCGAAGGGTTCCCAATCCCCGACAAGACTGGTACCCTTTCACGTCCAAATCTCTCAAACTCCGGGAGAGATTCTCAAAACCAAGGTTCACATGTTTCGAGTTCCTCTCAACATTTTGGAAATCCCGCTGAAACTTTGGACATTCTGGTGAAGGGTTCCCAATCCCCGACAAGACTGGTACCCTTTCACGTCCAAATCTCTCAAACTCCGGGAGAGATTCTCAAAACCAAGGTTGACATGTTTCGAGTTCCTCTCAACATTTTGGAAATCCCGCTGAAACTTTGGACATTCTCGCGAAGGGTTCCCAATCCCCGACAAGACTGGTACCCTTTCACGTCCAAATCTCTCAAACTCCGGGAGAGATTCTCAAAACCAAGGTTGACATGTTTCGAGTTCCTCTCAACATTTTGGAAATCCCGCTGAAACTTTGGACATTCTCGCGAAGGGTTCCCAATCCCCGACAAGACTGGTACCCTTTCACATCCAAATCTCTCAAACTCCGGGAGAGATTCTCAAAACCAAGGTTGACATGATTCGACTTCCTCTCAACATTTTGGAAATCCCGCTGAAACGTTGGACATTCTGGCGAAGGGTTCCCAATCCCCGACAAGACTGGTACCCTTTCACGTCCAAATCTCTCAAACTCCGGGAGAGATTCTCAAAACCGAGGTTGACATGTTTCGAGTTCCTTTCAACATTTTGGAAATCCCGCTGAAACTTTGGACATTCTCGCGAAGGGTTCCCAATCCCCGACAAGACTGGTACCCTTTCACGTCCAAATCTCTCAAACTCCGGGAGAGATTCTCAAAACCAAGGTTGACATGTTTCGAGTTCCTCTCAACATTTTGGAAATCCCGCTGAAACTTTGGACATTCTGGCGAAGGGTTCCCAATCCCCGACAAGACTGGTACCCTTTCACGTCCAAATCTCTCAAACTCCGGGAGAGATTCTCAAAACCAAGGTTCACATGTTTAGAGTTCCTCTCAACATTTTGGAAATCCCGCTGAAACTTTGGACATTCTGGCGAAGGGTTCCCAATCCCCGACAAGACTGGTACCCTTTCACGTCCAAATCTCTCAAACTCCGGGAGAGATTCTCAAAACCAAGGTTCACATGTTTCGAGTTCCTTTCAACATTTTGGAAATCCCGCTGAAACTTTGGACATTCTCGCGAAGGGTTCCCAATCCCCGACAAGACTGGTACCCTTTCACGTCCAAATCTCTCAAACTCCGGGAGAGATTCTCAAAACCAAGGTTCACATGTTTCGAGTTCCTTTCAACATTTTGGAAATCCCGCTGAAACTTTGGACATTCTGGCGAAGGGTTCCCAATCCCCGACAAGACTGGTACCCTTTCACGTCCAAATCTCTCAAACTCCGGGAGAGATTCTCAAAACCAAGGTTGACATGTTTCGAGTTCCTCTCAACATTTTGGAAATCCCGCTGAAACTTCGGACATTCTGGCGAAGGGTTCCCAATCCCCGACAAGACTGGTACCCTTTCACGTCCAAATCTCTCAAACTCCGGGAGAGATTCTCAAAACCAAGGTTGACATGTTTCGAGTTCCTCTCAACATTTTGGAAATCCCGCTGAAACTTTGGACATTCTGGCGAAGGGTTCCCAATATCCGAGAAGACTGGTACCCTTTCACGTCCAAATCTCTCAAACTCCGGGAGAGGTTCTCAAAACCAAGGTTGACATGTTTCGAGTTCCTCTCAACATTTTGGAAATCCTGCTGAAACTTTGGACATTCTGGCGAAGGGTTCCCAATATCCGACAAGACTGGTACCCTTTCACGTCCAAATCTCTCAAACTCCGGGAGAGATTCTCAAAACCGAGGTTGACATGTTTCGAGTTCCTCTCAACATTTTGGAAATCCCGCTGAAACTTTGAACATTCTCGCGAAGGGTTCCCAATCCCCGACAAGACTGGTACCCTTTCACGTCCAAATCTCTCCAACTCCGGGAGAGATTCTCAAAACCAAGGTTCACATGTTTCGAGTTCCTCTCAACATTTTGGAAATCCCGCTGAAACTTTGGACATTCTGGCGAAGGGTTCCCAATCCCCGACAAGACTGGTACCCCTTCACGTCCAAATCTCTCAAACTCCGGGAGAGATTCTCAAAACCGAGGTTGACATGTTTCGAGTTCCTCTCAACATTTTGGAAATCCCGCTGAAACTTTGAACATTCTCGCGAAGGGTTCCCAATCCCCGACAAGACTGGTACCCTTTCACGTCCAAATCTCTCCAACTCCGGGAGAGATTCTCAAAATCAAGGTTGACATGTTTCGAGTTCCTCTCAACATTTTGGAAATCCCGCTGAAACTTTGGACATTCTCGCGAAGGGTTCCCAATCCCCGACAAGACTGGTACCCTTTCACGTGCAAATCTCTCAAACTCCGGGAGAGATTCTCAAAACCAAGGTTGACATGTTTCGAGTTCCTCTCAACATTTTGGAAATCCCGCTGAAACTTTGGACATTCTGGCGAAGGGTTCCCAATCCCCGACAAGACTGGTACCCTTTCACGTCCAAATCTCTCAAACTCCGGGAGAGATTCTCAAAACTGAGGTTGACATGTTTCGAGTTCCTTTCAACATTTTGGAAATCCCGCTGAAACTTTGGACATTCTCGCGAAGGGTTCCCAATCCCCGACAAGACTGGTACCCTTTCACGTCCAAATCTCTCAAACTCCGGGAGAGATTCTCAAAACCAAGGTTGACATGTTTCGAGTTCCTCTCAACATTTTGGAAATCCCGCTGAAACTTTGGACATTCTGGCGAAGGGTTCCCAATCCCCGACAAGACTGGTACCCTTTCACGTCCAAATCTCTCAAACTCCGGGAGAGATTCTCAAAACCAAGGTTCACATGTTTAGAGTTCCTCTCAACATTTTGGAAATCCCGCTGAAACTTTGGACATTCTGGCGAAGGGTTCCCAATCCCCGACAAGACTGGTACCCTTTCACGTCCAAATCTCTCAAACTCCGGGAGAGATTCTCAAAACCAAGGTTCACATGTTTCGAGTTCCTTTCAACATTTTGGAAATCCCGCTGAAACTTTGGACATTCTCGCGAAGGGTTCCCAATCCCCGACAAGACTGGTACCCTTTCACGTCCAAATCTCTCAAACTCCGGGAGAGATTCTCAAAACCAAGGTTCACATGTTTCGAGTTCCTTTCAACATTTTGGAAATCCCGCTGAAACTTTGGACATTCTGGCGAAGGGTTCCCAATCCCCGACAAGACTGGTACCCTTTCACGTCCAAATCTCTCAAACTCCGGGAGAGATTCTCAAAACCAAGGTTGACATGTTTCGAGTTCCTCTCAACATTTTGGAAATCCCGCTGAAACTTCGGACATTCTGGCGAAGGGTTCCCAATCCCCGACAAGACTGGTACCCTTTCACGTCCAAATCTCTCAAACTCCGGGAGAGATTCTCAAAACCAAGGTTGACATGTTTCGAGTTCCTCTCAACATTTTGGAAATCCCGCTGAAACTTTGGACATTCTGGCGAAGGGTTCCCAATATCCGAGAAGACTGGTACCCTTTCACGTCCAAATCTCTCAAACTCCGGGAGAGGTTCTCAAAACCAAGGTTGACATGTTTCGAGTTCCTCTCAACATTTTGGAAATCCCGCTGAAACTTTGGACATTCTGGCGAAGGGTTCCCAATATCCGACAAGACTGGTACCCTTTCACGTCCAAATCTCTCAAACTCCGGGAGAGATTCTCAAAACCGAGGTTGACATGTTTCGAGTTCCTCTCAACATTTTGGAAATCCCGCTGAAACTTTGAACATTCTCGCGAAGGGTTCCCAATCCCCGACAAGACTGGTACCCTTTCACGTCCAAATCTCTCCAACTCCGGGAGAGATTCTCGAAATCAAGGTTGACATGTTTCGAGTTCCTCTCAACATTTTGGAAATCCCGCTGAAACTTTGGACATTCTGGCGAAGGGTTCCCAATCCCCGACAAGACTGGTACCCCTTCACGTCCAAATCTCTCAAACTCCGGGAGAGATTCTCAAAACCGAGGTTGACATGTTTCGAGTTCCTCTCAACATTTTGGAAATCCCGCTGAAACTTTGAACATTCTGGCGAAGGGTTCCCAATCCCCGACAAGACTGGTACCCTTTCACGTCCAAATCTCTCCAACTCCGGGAGAGATTCTCAAAATCAAGGTTGACATGTTTCGAGTTCCTCTCAACATTTTGGAAATCCCGCTGAAACTTTGGACATTCTCGCGAAGGGTTCCCAATCCCCGACAAGACTGGTACCCTTTCACGTGCAAATCTCTCAAACTCCGGGAGAGATTCTCAAAACCAAGGTTGACATGTTTCGAGTTCCTCTCAACATTTTGGAAATCCCGCTGAAACTTTGGACATTCTGGCGAAGGGTTCCCAATCCCCGACAAGACTGGTACCCTTTCACGTCCAAATCTCTCAAACTCCGGGAGAGATTCTCAAAACTGAGGTTGACATGTTTCGAGTTCCTTTCAACATTTTGGAAATCCCGCTGAAACTTTGGACATTCTCGCGAAGGGTTCCCAATCCCCGACAAGACTGGTACCCTTTCACGTCCAAATCTCTCAAACTCCGGGAGAGATTCTCAAAACCAAGGTTGACATGTTTCGAGTTCCTCTCAACATTTTGGAAATCCCGCTGAAACTTTGGACATTCTGGCGAAGGGTTCCCAATCCCCGACAAGACTGGTACACTTTCACGTCCAAATCTCTCAAACTCCGGGAGAGATTCTCAAAACCAAGGTTGACATGTTTCGAGTTCCTCTCAACATTTTGGAAATCCCGCTGAAACTTTGGACATTCTCGCGAAGGGTTCCCAATCCCCGACAAGACTGGTACCCCTTCACGTCCAAATCTCTCAAACTCCGGGAGAGATTCTCAAAACCGAGGTTGACATGTTTCGAGTTCCTCTCAACATTTTGGAAATCCCGCTGAAACTTTGAACATTCTCGCGAAGGGTTCCCAATCCCCGACAAGACTGGTACCCTTTCACGTCCAAATCTCTCCAACTCCGGGAGAGATTCTCAAAATCAAGGTTGACATGTTTCGAGTTCCTCTCAACATTTTGGAAATCCCGCTGAAACTTTGGACATTCTCGCGAAGGGTTCCCAATCCCCGACAAGACTGGTACCCTTTCACGTGCAAATCTCTCAAACTCCGGGAGAGATTCTCAAAACCAAGGTTGACATGTTTCGAGTTCCTCTCAACATTTTGGAAATCCCGCTGAAACTTTGGACATTCTGGCGAAGGGTTCCCAATCCCCGACAAGACTGGTACCCTTTCACGTCCAAATCTCTCAAACTCCGGGAGAGATTCTCAAAACTGAGGTTGACATGTTTCGAGTTCCTTTCAACATTTTGGAAATCCCGCTGAAACTTTGGACATTCTCGCGAAGGGTTCCCAATCCCCGACAAGACTGGTACCCTTTCACGTCCAAATCTCTCAAACTCCGGGAGAGATTCTCAAAACCAAGGTTGACATGTTTCGAGTTCCTCTCAACATTTTGGAAATCCCGCTGAAACTTTGGACATTCTCGCGAAGGGTTCCCAATCCCCGACAAGACTGGTACACTTTCACGTCCAAATCTCTCAAACTCCGGGAGAGATTCTCAAAACCAAGGTTGACATGTTTCGAGTTCCTCTCAACATTTTGGAAATCCCGCTGAAACTTTGGACATTCTCGCGAAGGGTTCCCAATCCCCGACAAGACTGGTACCCTTTCACGTCCAAATCTCTCAAACTCCGGGAGAGATTCTCAAAACCAAGGTTCACATGTTTCGAGTTCCTCTCAACATTTTGGAAATCCCGCTGAAACTTTGGACATTCTCGCGAAGGGTTCCCAATCCCCGACAAGACTGGTACCCTTTCACATCCAAATCTCTCAAACTCCGGGAGAGATTCTCAAAACCAAGGTTGACATGATTCGACTTCCTCTCAACATTTTGGAAATCCCGCTGAAACTTTGGACATTCTGGCGAAGGGTTCCCAATCCCCGACAAGACTGGTACCCTTTCACGTCCAAATCTCTCCAACTCCGGGAGAGATTCTCAAAACCGAGGTTGACATGTTTCGAGTTCCTGTCAACATTTTGGAAATCCCGCTGAAACTTTGGACATTCTCGCGCAGGGTTCCCAATCCCCGACAAGACTGGTACCCTTTCACGTCCAAATCTCTCAAACTCCGGGAGAGATTCTCAAAACCAAGGTTGACATGTTTCGAGTTCCTCTCAACATTTTGGAAATCCCGCTGAAACTTTGGACATTCTGGCGAAGGGTTCCCAATCCCCGACAAGACTGGTACCCTTTCACGTCCAAATCTCTCAAACTCCGGGAGAGATTCTCAAAACCAAGGTTCACATGTTTCGAGTTCCTTTCAACATTTTGGAAATCCCGCTGAAACTTTGGACATTCTGGCGAAGGGTTCCCAATCCCCGACAAGACTGGTACCCTTTCACGTTCAAATCTCTCAAACTCCGGGAGAGATTCTCAAAACCAAGGTTCACATGTTTCGAGTTCCTTTCAACATTTTGGAAATCCCGCTGAAACTTTGGACATTCTGGCGAAGGGTTCC
This sequence comes from Streptopelia decaocto, assembly GCF_964273445.1. Taxonomy (NCBI): domain Eukaryota; kingdom Metazoa; phylum Chordata; class Aves; order Columbiformes; family Columbidae; genus Streptopelia; species Streptopelia decaocto. The sequence goes on from NW_028116776.1 coordinate 859,185, forward strand.
CAATCCCCGACAAGACTGGTACCCTTTCACGTCCAAATCTCTCAAACTCCGGGAGAGATTCTCAAAACCAAGGTTGACATGTTTCGAGTTCCTCTCAACATTTTGGAAATCCCGCTGAAACTTTGGACATTCTCGCGAAGGGTTCCCAATCCCCGACAAGACTGGTACCCTTTCACGTCCAAATCTCTCAAACTCCGGGAGAGATTCTCAAAACCAAGGTTGACATGTTTCGAGTTCCTCTCAACATTTTGGAAATCCCGCTGAAACTTTGGACATTCTGGCGAAGGGTTCCCAATCCCCGACAAGACTGGTACCCTTTCACGTCCAAATCTCTCAAAGTCCGGGAGAGATTCTCAAAACCGAGGTTGACATGTTTCGAGTTCCTCTCAACATTTTGGAAATCCCGCTGAAACTTTGGACATTCTGGCGAAGGGTTCCCAATCCCCGACAAGACTGGTACCCTTTCACGTCCAAATCTCTCAAAGTCCGGGAGAGGTTCTCAAAACCGAGGTTGACATGTTTCGAGTTCCTCTCAACATTTTGGAAATCCCGCTGAAACTTTGGACATTCTGGCGAAGGGTTCCCAATCCCCGACAAGACTGGTACCCTTTCACGTCCAAATCTCTCAAACTCCGGGAGAGGTTCTCAAAATCAAGGTTGACATGTTTCGAGTTCCTCTCAACATTTTGGAAATCCCGCTGAAACTTTGGACATTCTCGCGAAGGGTTCCCAATCCCCGACAAGACTGGTACCCTTTCACGTCCAAATCTCTCAAACTCCGGGAGAGATTCTCAAAACCAAGGTTCACATGTTTCGAGTTCCTCTCAACATTTTGGAAATCCCGCTGAAACTTTGGACATTCTGGCGAAGGGTTCCCAATCCCCGACAAGACTGGTACCCTTTCACGTCCAAATCTCTCAAACTCCGGGAGAGATTCTCAAAACCAAGGTTGACATGTTTCGAGTTCCTCTCAACATTTTGGAAATCCCGCTGAAACTTCGGACATTCTGGCGAAGGGTTCCCAATCCCCGACAAGACTGGTACCCTTTCACGTCCACATCTCTCAAACTCCGGGAGAGATTCTCAAAACCGAGGTTGACATGTTTCGAGTTCCTGTCAACATTTTGGAAATCCCGCTGAAACTTTGGACATTCTGGCGAAGGGTTCCCAATCCCCGACAAGACTGGTACCCTTTCACGTCCAAATCTCTCAAAGTCCGGGAGAGATTCTCAAAACCAAGGTTGACATGTTTCGAGTTCCTCTCAACATTTTGGAAATCCCGCTGAAACTTTGGACATTCTGGCGAAGGGTTCCCAATCCCCGACAAGACTGGTACCCTTTCACGTCCAAATCTCTCAAAGTCCGGGAGAGATTCTCAAAACCGAGGTTGACATGTTTCGAGTTCCTTTCAACATTTTGGAAAACCCGCTGAAACTTTGGACATTCTCGCGCAGGGTTCCCAATCCCCGACAAGACTGGTACCCTTTCACGTCCAAATCTCTCAAACTCCGGGAGAGATTCTCAAAACCAAGGTTGACATGTTTCGAGTTCCTCTCAACATTTTGGAAATCCCGCTGAAACTTTGGACATTCTGGCGAAGGGTTCCCAATCCCCGACAAGACTGGTACCCTTTCACGTCCAAATCTCTCAAAGTCCGGGAGAGATTCTCAAAACCAAGGTTGACATGTTTCGAGTTCCTTTCAACATTTTGGAAATCCCGCTGAAACTTTGGACATTCTGGCGAAGGGTTCCCAATCCCCGACAAGACTGGTACCCTTTCACGTCCAAATCTCTCAAACTCCGGGAGAGATTCTCAAAACCAAGGTTCACATGTTTCGAGTTCCTTTCAACATTTTGGAAATCCCGCTGAAACTTTGGACATTCTGGCGAAGGGTTCCCAATCCCCGACAAGACTGGTACCCTTTCACGTCCAAATCTCTCAAACTCCGGGAGAGATTCTCAAAACCAAGGTTGACATGTTTCGAGTTCCTCTCAACATTTTGGAAATCCCACTGAAACTTCGGACATTCTGGCGAAGGGTTCCCAATCCCCGACAAGACTGGTACCCTTTCACGTCCAAATCTCTCAAACTCCGGGAGAGATTCTCAAAACCAAGGTTGACATGTTTCGAGTTCCTCTCAACATTTTGGAAATCCCGCTGAAACTTTGGACATTCTCGCGAAGGGTTCCCAATCCCCGACAAGACTGATACCCTTTCACGTCCAAATCTCTCAAACTCCGGGAGAGATTCTCAAAACCAAGGTTGACATGTTTCGAGTTCCTCTCAACATTTTGGAAATCCCGCTGAAACTTTGGACATTCTCGCGAAGGGTTCCCAATCCCCGACAAGACTGGTACCCTTTCACGTCCAAATCTCTCAAAGTCCGGGAGAGATTCTCAAAACCGAGGTTGACATGTTTCGAGTTCCTTTTAACATTTTGGAAATCCCGCTGAAACTTTGGACATTCTCGCGCAGGGTTCCCAATCCCCGACAATACTGGTACCCTTTCACGTCCAAATCTCTCCAACTCCGGGAGAGATTCTCAAAACCAAGGTTGACATGTTTCGAGTTCCTCTCAACATTTTGGAAATCCCGCTGAAACTTTGGACATTCTGGCGAAGGGTTCCCAATCCCCGACAAGACTGGTACCCTTTCACGTCCAAATCTCTCAAACTCCGGGAGAGATTCTCAAAACCAAGGTTCACATGTTTCGAGTTCCTTTCAACATTTTGGAAATCCCGCTGAAACTTTGGACATTCTCGCGAAGGGTTCCCAATCCCCGACAAGACTGGTACCCTTTCACGTCCAAATCTCTCAAACTCCGGGAGAGATTCTCAAAACCAAGGTTCACATGTTTCGAGTTCCTCTCAACATTTTGGAAATCCCGCTGAAACTTTGGACATTCTGGCGAAGGGTTCCCAATCCCCGACAAGACTGGTACCCTTTCACGTCCAAATCTCTCAAACTCCGGGAGAGATTCTCAAAACCAAGGTTGACATGTTTCGAGTTCCTCTCAACATTTTGGAAATCCCGCTGAAACTTCGGACATTCTGGCGAAGGGTTCCCAATCCCCGACAAGACTGGTACCCTTTCACGTCCACATCTCTCAAACTCCGGGAGAGATTCTCAAAACCGAGGTTGACATGTTTCGAGTTCCTGTCAACATTTTGGAAATCCCGCTGAAACTTTGGACATTCTGGCGAAGGGTTCCCAATCCCCGACAAGACTGGTACCCTTTCACGTCCAAATCTCTCAAAGTCCGGGAGAGATTCTCAAAACCAAGGTTGACATGTTTCGAGTTCCTCTCAACATTTTGGAAATCCCGCTGAAACTTTGGACATTCTGGCGAAGGGTTCCCAATCCCCGACAAGACTGGTACCCTTTCACGTCCAAATCTCTCCAACTCCGGGAGAGATTCTCAAAACCAAGGTTGACATGTTTCGAGTTCCTTTCAACATTTTGGAAATCCCGCTGAAACTTTGGACATTCTCGCGAAGGGTTCCCAATCCCCGACAAGACTGGTACCCTTTCACGTCCAAATCTCTCAAACTCCGGGAGAGATTCTCAAAACCAAGGTTCACATGTTTCGAGTTCCTTTCAACATTTTGGAAATCCCGCTGAAACTTTGGACATTCTGGCGAAGGGTTCCCAATCCCCGACAAGACTGGTACCCTTTCACGTCCAAATCTCTCAAACTCCGGGAGAGATTCTCAAAACCAAGGTTGACATGTTTCGAGTTCCTCTCAACATTTTGGAAATCCCGCTGAAACTTCGGACATTCTGGCGAAGGGTTCCCAATCCCCGACAAGACTGGTACCCTTTCACGTCCAAATCTCTCAAACTCCGGGAGAGATTCTCAAAACCAAGGTTGACATGATTCGACTTCCTCTCAACATTTTGGAAATCCCGCTGAAACTTTGGACATTCTCGCGAAGGGTTCCCAATCCCCGACAAGACTGATACCCTTTCACGTCCAAATCTCTCAAACTCCGGGAGAGATTCTCAAAACCAAGGTTCACATGTTTCGAGTTCCTCTCAACATTTTGGAAATCCCGCTGAAACTTTGGACATTCTCGCGAAGGGTTCCCAATCCCCGACAAGACTGGTACCCTTTCACGTCCAAATCTCTCAAAGTCCGGGAGAGATTCTCAAAACCGAGGTTGACATGTTTCGAGTTCCTGTCAACATTTTGGAAATCCCGCTGAAACTTTGGACATTCTCGCGCAGGGTTCCCAATCCCCGACAAGACTGGTACCCTTTCACGTCCAAATCTCTCCAACTCCGGGAGAGATTCTCAAAACCAAGGTTGACATGTTTCGAGTTCCTCTCAACATTTTGGAAATCCCGCTGAAACTTTGGACATTCTCGCGAAGGGTTCCCAATCCCCGACAAGACTGGCACCCTTTCACGTCCAAATCTCTCAAACTCCGGGAGAGATTCTCAAAACCAAGGTTCACATGTTTCGAGTTCCTTTCAACATTTTGGAAATCCCGCTGAAACTTTGGACATTCTCGCGAAGGGTTCCAAATCCCCGACAAGACTGGTACCCTTTCACGTCCAAATCTCTCAAACTCCGGGAGAGATTCTCAAAACCAAGGTTGACATGTTTCGAGTTCCTCTCAACATTTTGGAAATCCCGCTGAAACTTTGGACATTCTCGCGAAGGGTTCCCAATCCCCGACAAGACTGGTACCCTTTCACGTCCAAATCTCTCAAAGTCCGGGAGAGATTCTCAAAACCGAGGTTGACATGTTTCGAGTTCCTTTTAACATTTTGGAAATCCCGCTGAAACTTTGGACATTCTCGCGCAGGGTTCCCAATCCCCGACAATACTGGTACCCTTTCACGTCCAAATCTCTCCAACTCCGGGAGAGATTCTCAAAACCAAGGTTGACATGTTTCGAGTTCCTCTCAACATTTTGGAAATCCCGCTGAAACTTTGGACATTCTGGCGAAGGGTTCCCAATCCCCGACAAGACTGGTACCCTTTCACGTCCAAATCTCTCAAACTCCGGGAGAGATTCTCAAAACCAAGGTTCACATGTTTCGAGTTCCTTTCAACATTTTGGAAATCCCGCTGAAACTTTGGACATTCTCGCGAAGGGTTCCCAATCCCCGACAAGACTGGTACCCTTTCACGTCCAAATCTCTCAAACTCCGGGAGAGATTCTCAAAACCAAGGTTCACATGTTTCGAGTTCCTCTCAACATTTTGGAAATCCCGCTGAAACTTTGGACATTCTGGCGAAGGGTTCCCAATCCCCGACAAGACTGGTACCCTTTCACGTCCAAATCTCTCAAACTCCGGGAGAGATTCTCAAAACCAAGGTTGACATGTTTCGAGTTCCTCTCAACATTTTGGAAATCCCGCTGAAACTTCGGACATTCTGGCGAAGGGTTCCCAATCCCCGACAAGACTGGTACCCTTTCACGTCCACATCTCTCAAACTCCGGGAGAGATTCTCAAAACCGAGGTTGACATGTTTCGAGTTCCTGTCAACATTTTGGAAATCCCGCTGAAACTTTGGACATTCTGGCGAAGGGTTCCCAATCCCCGACAAGACTGGTACCCTTTCACGTCCAAATCTCTCAAAGTCCGGGAGAGATTCTCAAAACCAAGGTTGACATGTTTCGAGTTCCTCTCAACATTTTGGAAATCCCGCTGAAACTTTGGACATTCTGGCGAAGGGTTCCCAATCCCCGACAAGACTGGTACCCTTTCACGTCCAAATCTCTCCAACTCCGGGAGAGATTCTCAAAACCAAGGTTGACATGTTTCGAGTTCCTTTCAACATTTTGGAAATCCCGCTGAAACTTTGGACATTCTCGCGAAGGGTTCCCAATCCCCGACAAGACTGGTACCCTTTCACGTCCAAATCTCTCAAACTCCGGGAGAGATTCTCAAAACCAAGGTTCACATGTTTCGAGTTCCTTTCAACATTTTGGAAATCCCGCTGAAACTTTGGACATTCTGGCGAAGGGTTCCCAATCCCCGACAAGACTGGTACCCTTTCACGTCCAAATCTCTCAAACTCCGGGAGAGATTCTCAAAACCAAGGTTGACATGTTTCGAGTTCCTCTCAACATTTTGGAAATCCCGCTGAAACTTCGGACATTCTGGCGAAGGGTTCCCAATCCCCGACAAGACTGGTACCCTTTCACGTCCAAATCTCTCAAACTCCGGGAGAGATTCTCAAAACCAAGGTTGACATGATTCGACTTCCTCTCAACATTTTGGAAATCCCGCTGAAACTTTGGACATTCTCGCGAAGGGTTCCCAATCCCCGACAAGACTGATACCCTTTCACGTCCAAATCTCTCAAACTCCGGGAGAGATTCTCAAAACCAAGGTTCACATGTTTCGAGTTCCTCTCAACATTTTGGAAATCCCGCTGAAACTTTGGACATTCTCGCGAAGGGTTCCCAATCCCCGACAAGACTGGTACCCTTTCACGTCCAAATCTCTCAAAGTCCGGGAGAGATTCTCAAAACCGAGGTTGACATGTTTCGAGTTCCTGTCAACATTTTGGAAATCCCGCTGAAACTTTGGACATTCTCGCGCAGGGTTCCCAATCCCCGACAAGACTGGTACCCTTTCACGTCCAAATCTCTCCAACTCCGGGAGAGATTCTCAAAACCAAGGTTGACATGTTTCGAGTTCCTCTCAACATTTTGGAAATCCCGCTGAAACTTTGGACATTCTCGCGAAGGGTTCCCAATCCCCGACAAGACTGGCACCCTTTCACGTCCAAATCTCTCAAACTCCGGGAGAGATTCTCAAAACCAAGGTTCACATGTTTCGAGTTCCTTTCAACATTTTGGAAATCCCGCTGAAACTTTGGACATTCTCGCGAAGGGTTCCAAATCCCCGACAAGACTGGTACCCTTTCACGTCCAAATCTCTCAAACTCCGGGAGAGATTCTCAAAACCAAGGTTCACATGTTTCGAGTTCCTTTCAACATTTTGGAAATCCCGCTGAAACTTTGGACATTCTCGCGAAGGGTTCCCAATCCCCGACAAGACTGGTACCCTTTCACGTCCAAATCTCTCAAACTCCGGGAGAGATTCTCAAAACCAAGGTTGACATGTTTCGAGTTCCTCTCAACATTTTGGAAATCCCACTGAAACTTCGGACATTCTGGCGAAGGGTTCCCAATCCCCGACAAGACTGGTACCCTTTCACGTCCAAATCTCTCAAACTCCGGGAGAGATTCTCAAAACCAAGGTTGACATGTTTCGAGTTCCTCTCAACATTTTGGAAATCCCGCTGAAACTTTGGACATTCTCGCGAAGGGTTCCCAATCCCCGACAAGACTGATACCCTTTCACGTCCAAATCTCTCAAACTCCGGGAGAGATTCTCAAAACCAAGGTTGACATGGTTCGAGTTCCTCTCAACATTTTGGAAATCCAGCTGAAACTTTGGACATTCTCGCGAAGGGTTCCCAATCCCCGACAAGACTGGTACCCTTTCACGTCCAAATCTCTCAAACTCCGGGAGAGATTCTCAAAACCAAGGTTGACATGTTTCGAGTTCCTCTCAACATTTTGGAAATCCCGCTGAAACTTTGGACATTCTCGCGAAGGGTTCCCAATCCCCGACAAGACTGGTACCCTTTCACGTCCAAATCTCTCAAACTCCGGGAGAGATTCTCAAAACCAAGGTTGACATGTTTCGAGTTCCTCTCAACATTTTGGAAATCCCGTGGAAACTTTGGATATTCTGGCGAAGGGTTCCCAATCCCCGAAAAGACTGGTACCCTTTCACGTCCAAATCTCTCAAACTCCGGGAGAGATTCTCAAAACCAAGGTTGACATGTTTCGAGTTCCTCTCAACATTTTGGAAATCCCGCTGAAACTTTGGACATTCTCGCGAAGGGTTACCAATCCCCGACAAGACTGGTACCCTTTCACGTCCAAATCTCTCAAACTCCGGCAGAGATTCTCAAAACCAAGGTTGACATGTTTCGAGTTCCTCTCAACATTTTGGAAATCCCGCTGAAACTTTGGACATTCTGGCGAAGGGTTCCCAATTCCCGACAAGACTGGTACCCTTTCACGTCCAAATCTCTCAAACTCCGGGAGAGATTCTCAAAACCAAGGTTGACATGTTTCGAGTTCCTCTCAACATTTTGGAAATCCCGCTGAAACTTTGGACATTCTGGCGAAGGGTTCCCAATCCCCGACAAGACTGGTACCCTTTCACGTGCAAATCTCTCAAACTCCGGGAGAGATTCTCAAAACCAAGGTTGACATGTTTCGAGTTCCTCTCAACATTTTGGAAATCCTGCTGAAACTTTGGACATTCTGGCGAAGGGTTCCCAATCCCCGACAAGACTGGTACCCTTTCACGTCCAAATCTCTCAAACTCCGGGAGAGATTCTCAAAACCAAGGTTGACATGTTTCGAGTTCCTCTCAACATTTTGGAAATCCCGCTGTAACTTTGGACATTCTCGCGAAGGGTTCCCAATCCCCGACAAGACTGGTACCCTTTCACGTCCAAATCTCTCAAACTCCGGGAGAGATTCTCAAAACCAAGGTTGACATGTTTCGAGTTCCTCTCAACATTTTGGAAATCCCGCTGAAACTTTGGACATTCTCGCGAAGGGTTCCCAATCCCCGACAAGACTGGTACCCTTTCACGTCCAAATCTCTCAAACTCCGGGAGAGATTCTCAAAACCAAGGTTGACATGTTTCGAGTTCCTCTCAACATTTTGGAAATCCCGCTGAAACTTTGGACATTCTGGCGAAGGGTTCCCAATCCCCGACAAGACTGGTACCCTTTCACGTCCAAATCTCTCAAACTCCGGGAGAGATTCTCAAAACCAAGGTTGACATGTTTCGAGTTCCTCTCAACATTTTGGAAATCCCGCTGAAACTTTGGACATTCTGGCGAAGGGTTCCCAATCCCCGACAAGACTGGTACCCTTTCACGTCCAAATCTCTCAAACTCCGGGAGAGATTCTCAAAACCGAGGTTGACATGTTTCGAGTTCCTCTCAACATTTTGGAAATCCCGCTGAAACTTTGGACATTCTCGCGAAGGGTTACCAATCCCCGACAAGACTGGTACCCTTTCACGTCCAAATCTCTCAAACTCCGGGAGAGATTCTCAAAACCAAGGTTGACATGTTTCAAGTTCCTCTCAACATTTTGGAAATCCCGCTGAAACTTTGGACATTCTGGCGAAGGGTTCCCAATTCCCGACAAGACTGGTACCCTTTCACGTCCAAATCTCTCAAACTCCGGGAGAGATTCTCAAAACCAAGGTTGACATGTTTCGAGTTCCTCTCAACATTTTGGAAATCCCGCTGAAACTTTGGACATTCTGGCGAAGGGTTCCCAATCCCCGACAAGACTGGTACCCTTTCACGTCCAAATCTCTCAAACTCCGGGAGAGATTCTCAAAACCAAGGTTGACATGTTTCGAGTTCCTCTCAACATTTTGGAAATCCTGCTGAAACTTTGGACATTCTGGCGAAGGGTTCCCAATCCCCGACAAGACTGGTACCCTTTCACGTCCAAATCTCTCAAACTCCGGGAGAGATTCTCAAAACCAAGGTTGACATGTTTCGAGTTCCTCTCAACATTTTGGAAATCCCGCTGTAACTTTGGACATTCTCGCGAAGGGTTCCCAATCCCCGACAAGACTGGTACCCTTTCACGTCCAAATCTCTCCAACTCCGGGAGAGATTCTCAAAACCAAGGTTGACATGTTTCGAGTTCCTCTCAACATTTTGGAAATCCCGCTGAAACTTTGGACATTCTGGCGAAGGGTTCCCAATCCCCGACAAGACTGGTACCCTTTCACGTCCAAATCTCTCAAACTCCGGGAGAGATTCTCAAAACCAAGGTTGACATGTTTCGAGTTCCTCTCAACATTTTGGAAATCCCGCTGAAACTTTGGACATTCTGGCGAAGGGTTCCCAATCCCCGACAAGACTGGTACCCTTTCACGTCCAAATCTCTCAAACTCCGGGAGAGATTCTCAAAACCGAGGTTGACATGTTTCGAGTTCCTCTCAACATTTTGGAAATCCCGCTGAAACTTTGGACATTCTGGCGAAGGGTTCCCAATCCCCGACAAGACTGGTACCCTTTCACGTCCAAATCTCTCAAACTCCGGGAGAGATTCTCAAAACCAAGGTTGACATGTTTCGAGTTCCTCTCAACATTTTGGAAATCCCGCTGAAACTTTGGACATTCTTGCGAAGGGTTCCCAATCCCCGACAAGACTGGTACCCTTTCACGTCCAAATCTCTCAAACTCCGGCAGAGATTCTCAAAACCAAGGTTGACATGTTTCGAGTTACTCTCAACATTTTGGAAATCCCGCTGAAACTTTGGACATTCTCGCGAAGGGTTCCCAATCCCCGACAAGACTGATACCCTTTCACGTCCAAATCTCTCAAACTCCGGGAGAGATTCTCAAAACCAAGGTTCACATGTTTCGAGTTCCTCTCAACATTTTGGAAATCCCGCTGAAACTTTGGACATTCTCGCGAAGGGTTCCCAATCCCCGACAAGACTGGTACCCTTTCACGTCCAAATCTCTCAAACTCCGGGAGAGATTCTCAAAACCGAAGTTGACATGTTTCGAGTTCCTCTCAACATTTTGGAAATCCCGCTGAAACTTTGGACATTCTGGCGAAGGGTTCCCAATCCCCGACAAGACTGGTACCCTTTCACGTCCAAATCTCTCAAACTCCGGGAGAGATTCTCAAAACCAAGGTTGACATGTTTCGAGTTCCTCTCAACATTTTGGAAATCCCGTGGAAACTTTGGATATTCTGGCGAAGGGTTCCCAATCCCCGAAAAGACTGGTACCCTTTCACGTCCAAATCTCTCAAACTCCGGGAGAGATTCTCAAAACCAAGGTTGACATGTTTCGAGTTCCTCTCAACATTTTGGAAATCCCGCTGAAACTTTGGACATTCTCGCGAAGGGTTACCAATCCCCGACAAGACTGGTACCCTTTCACGTCCAAATCTCTCAAACTCCGGCAGAGATTCTCAAAACCAAGGTTGACATGTTTCGAGTTCCTCTCAACATTTTGGAAATCCCGCTGAAACTTTGGACATTCTGGCGAAGGGTTCCCAATTCCCGACAAGACTGGTACCCTTTCACGTCCAAATCTCTCAAACTCCGGGAGAGATTCTCAAAACCAAGGTTGACATGTTTCGAGTTCCTCTCAACATTTTGGAAATCCCGCTGAAACTTTGGACATTCTGGCGAAGGGTTCCCAATCCCCGACAAGACTGGTACCCTTTCACGTGCAAATCTCTCAAACTCCGGGAGAGATTCTCAAAACCAAGGTTGACATGTTTCGAGTTCCTCTCAACATTTTGGAAATCCTGCTGAAACTTTGGACATTCTGGCGAAGGGTTCCCAATCCCCGACAAGACTGGTACCCTTTCACGTCCAAATCTCTCAAACTCCGGGAGAGATTCTCAAAACCAAGGTTGACATGTTTCGAGTTCCTCTCAACATTTTGGAAATCCCGCTGTAACTTTGGACATTCTCGCGAAGGGTTCCCAATCCCCGACAAGACTGGTACCCTTTCACGTCCAAATCTCTCAAACTCCGGGAGAGATTCTCAAAACCAAGGTTGACATGTTTCGAGTTCCTCTCAACATTTTGGAAATCCCGCTGAAACTTTGGACATTCTCGCGAAGGGTTCCCAATCCCCGACAAGACTGGTACCCTTTCACGTCCAAATCTCTCAAACTCCGGGAGAGATTCTCAAAACCAAGGTTGACATGTTTCGAGTTCCTCTCAACATTTTGGAAATCCCGCTGAAACTTTGGACATTCTGGCGAAGGGTTCCCAATCCCCGACAAGACTGGTACCCTTTCACGTCCAAATCTCTCAAACTCCGGGAGAGATTCTCAAAACCAAGGTTGACATGTTTCGAGTTCCTCTCAACATTTTGGAAATCCCGCTGAAACTTTGGACATTCTGGCGAAGGGTTCCCAATCCCCGACAAGACTGGTACCCTTTCACGTCCAAATCTCTCAAACTCCGGGAGAGATTCTCAAAACCGAGGTTGACATGTTTCGAGTTCCTCTCAACATTTTGGAAATCCCGCTGAAACTTTGGACATTCTCGCGAAGGGTTACCAATCCCCGACAAGACTGGTACCCTTTCACGTCCAAATCTCTCAAACTCCGGGAGAGATTCTCAAAACCAAGGTTGACATGTTTCAAGTTCCTCTCAACATTTTGGAAATCCCGCTGAAACTTTGGACATTCTGGCGAAGGGTTCCCAATTCCCGACAAGACTGGTACCCTTTCACGTCCAAATCTCTCAAACTCCGGGAGAGATTCTCAAAACCAAGGTTGACATGTTTCGAGTTCCTCTCAACATTTTGGAAATCCCGCTGAAACTTTGGACATTCTGGCGAAGGGTTCCCAATCCCCGACAAGACTGGTACCCTTTCACGTCCAAATCTCTCAAACTCCGGGAGAGATTCTCAAAACCAAGGTTGACATGTTTCGAGTTCCTCTCAACATTTTGGAAATCCTGCTGAAACTTTGGACATTCTGGCGAAGGGTTCCCAATCCCCGACAAGACTGGTACCCTTTCACGTCCAAATCTCTCAAACTCCGGGAGAGATTCTCAAAACCAAGGTTGACATGTTTCGAGTTCCTCTCAACATTTTGGAAATCCCGCTGTAACTTTGGACATTCTCGCGAAGGGTTCCCAATCCCCGACAAGACTGGTACCCTTTCACGTCCAAATCTCTCCAACTCCGGGAGAGATTCTCAAAACCAAGGTTGACATGTTTCGAGTTCCTCTCAACATTTTGGAAATCCCGCTGAAACTTTGGACATTCTGGCGAAGGGTTCCCAATCCCCGACAAGACTGGTACCCTTTCACGTCCAAATCTCTCAAACTCCGGGAGAGATTCTCAAAACCAAGGTTGACATGTTTCGAGTTCCTCTCAACATTTTGGAAATCCCGCTGAAACTTTGGACATTCTGGCGAAGGGTTCCCAATCCCCGACAAGACTGGTACCCTTTCACGTCCAAATCTCTCAAACTCCGGGAGAGATTCTCAAAACCGAGGTTGACATGTTTCGAGTTCCTCTCAACATTTTGGAAATCCCGCTGAAACTTTGGACATTCTGGCGAAGGGTTCCCAATCCCCGACAAGACTGGTACCCTTTCACGTCCAAATCTCTCAAACTCCGGGAGAGATTCTCAAAACCAAGGTTGACATGTTTCGAGTTCCTCTCAACATTTTGGAAATCCCGCTGAAACTTTGGACATTCTTGCGAAGGGTTCCCAATCCCCGACAAGACTGGTACCCTTTCACGTCCAAATCTCTCAAACTCCGGCAGAGATTCTCAAAACCAAGGTTGACATGTTTCGAGTTACTCTCAACATTTTGGAAATCCCGCTGAAACTTTGGACATTCTCGCGAAGGGTTCCCAATCCCCGACAAGACTGATACCCTTTCACGTCCAAATCTCTCAAACTCCGGGAGAGATTCTCAAAACCAAGGTTCACATGTTTCGAGTTCCTCTCAACATTTTGGAAATCCCGCTGAAACTTTGGACATTCTCGCGAAGGGTTCCCAATCCCCGACAAGACTGGTACCCTTTCACGTCCAAATCTCTCAAACTCCGGGAGAGATTCTCAAAACCGAAGTTGACATGTTTCGAGTTCCTCTCAACATTTTGGAAATCCCGCTGAAACTTTGGACATTCTGGCGAAGGGTTCCCAATCCCCGACAAGACTGGTACCCTTTCACGTCCAAATCTCTCAAACTCCGGGAGAGATTCTCAAAACCAAGGTTGACATGTTTCGAGTTCCTCTCAACATTTTGGAAATCCCGCTGAAACTTTGGACATTCTCGCGAAGGGTTCCCAATCCCCGACAAGACTGGTACCCTTTCACGTTCAAATCTCTCAAACTCCGGGAGAGATTCTCAAAACCAAGGTTGACATGTTTCGAGTTCCTCTCAACATTTTGGAAATCCCGCTGAAACTTTGGACATTCTGGCGAATGGTTCCCAATCCCCGACAAGACTGGTACCCTTTCACGTCCAAATCTCTCCAACTCCGGGAGAGATTCTCAAAACCAAGGTTGACATGTTTCGAGTTCCTTTCAACATTTTGGAAATCCCGCTGAAACTTTGGACATTCTCGCGAAGGGTTCCCAATCCCCGACAAGACTGGTACCCTTTCACGTCCAAATCTCTCAAACTCCGGGAGAGATTCTCAAAACCAAGGTTGACATGTTTCGAGTTCCTCTCAACATTTTGGAAATCCCGCTGAAACTTTGGACATTCTGGCGAAGGGTTCCCAATCCCCGACAAGACTGGTACCCTTTCACGTCCAAATCTCTCAAACTCCGGGAGAGATTCTCAAAACCGAGGTTGACATGTTTCGAGTTCCTCTCAACATTTTGGAAATCCCGCTGAAACTTTGGACATTCTCGCGAAGGGTTCCCAATCCCCGACAAGACTGGTACCCTTTCACGTCCAAATCTCTCAAACTCCGGGAGAGATTCTCAAAACCGAGGTTGACATGTTTCGAGTTCCTCTCAACATTTTGGAAATCCCGCTGAAACTTTGGACATTCTCGCGAAGGGTTACCAATACCCGACAAGACTGGTACCCTTTCACGTCCAAATCTCTCAAACTCCGGGAGAGATTCTCAAAACCAAGGTTGACATGTTTCGAGTTCCTCTCAACATTTTGGAAATCCCGCTGAAACTTTGGACATTCTGGCGAAGGGTTCCCAATTCCCGACAAGACTGGTACCCTTTCACGTCCAAATCTCTCAAACTCCGGGAGAGATTCTCAAAACCAAGGTTGACATGTTTCGAGTTCCTCTCAACATTTTGGAAATCCCGCTGAAACTTTGGACATTCTGGCGAAGGGTTCCCAATCCCCGACAAGACTGGTACCCTTTCACGTCCAAATCTCTCAAACTCCGGGAGAGATTCTCAAAACCAAGGTTGACATGTTTCGAGTTCCTCTCAACATTTTGGAAATCCTGCTGAAACTTTGGACATTCTGGCGAAGGGTTCCCAATCCCCGACAAGACTGGTACCCTTTCACGTCCAAATCTCTCAAACTCCGGGAGAGATTCTCAAAACCAAGGTTGACATGTTTCGAGTTCCTTTCAACATTTTGGAAATCCCGCTGAAACTTTGGACATTCTGGCGAAGGGTTCCCAATCCCCGACAAGACTGGTACCCTTTCACGTCCAAATCTCTCCAACTCCGGGAGAGATTCTCAAAACCAAGGTTGACATGTTTCGAGTTCCTCTCAACATTTTGGAAATCCCGCTGAAACTTTGGACATTCTCGCGAAGGGTTCCCAATCCCCGACAAGACTGGTACCCTTTCACGTCCAAATCTCTCAAACTCCGGGAGAGATTCTCAAAACCAAGGTTGACATGTTTCGAGTTCCTCTCAACATTTTGGAAATCCCGCTGAAACTTTGGACATTCTCGCGAAGGGTTCCCAATCCCCGACAAGACTGGTACCCTTTCACGTCCAAATCTCTCAAACTCCGGGAGAGATTCTCAAAACCGAGGTTGACATGTTTCGAGTTCCTCTCAACATTTTGGAAATCCCGCTGAAACTTTGGACATTCTCGCGAAGGGTTCCCAATCCCCGACAAGACTGGTACCCTTTCACGTCCAAATCTCTCAAACTCCGGGAGAGATTCTCAAAACCGAAGTTGACATGTTTCGAGTTCCTCTCAACATTTTGGAAATCCCGCTGAAACTTTGGACATTCTCGCGAAGGGTTCCCAATCCCCGACAAGACTGGTACCCTTTCACGTCCAAATCTCTCAAACTCCGTGAGAGATTCTCAAAACCAAGGTTGACATGTTTCGAGTTCCTCTCAACATTTTGGAAATCCCGCTGAAACTTTGGACATTCTCGCGAAGGGTTCCCAATCCCCGACAAGACTGGTACCCTTTCACGTCCAAATCTCTCAAACTCCGGGAGAGATTCTCAAAACCAAGGTTCACATGTTTCGAGTTCCTTTCAACATTTTGGAAATCCCGCTGAAACTTTGGACATTCTCGCGAAGGGTTCCCAATTCCCGACAAGACTGGTACCCTTTCACGTTCAAATCTCTCAAACTCTGGGAGAGATTCTCAAAACCAAGGTTGACATGTTTCGAGTTCCTCTCAACATTTTGGAAATCCCGCTGAAACTTTGGACATTCTGGCGAATGGTTCCCAATCCCCGACAAGACTGGTACCCTTTCACGTCCAAATCTCTCCAACTCCGGGAGAGATTCTCAAAACCAAAGTTGACATGTTTCGAGTTCCTTTCAACATTTTGGAAATCCCGCTGAAACTTTGGACATTCTCGCGAAGGGTTCCCAATCCCCGACAAGACTGGTACCCTTTCACGTCCAAATCTCTCAAACTCTGGGAGAGATTCTCAAAACCAAGGTTGACATGTTTCGAGTTCCTCTCAACATTTTGGAAATCCCGCTGAAACTTTGGACATTCTCGCGAAGGGTTCCCAATCCCCGACAAGACTGGTACCCTTTCACGTCCAAATCTCTCAAACTCCGGGAGAGATTCTCAAAACCAAGGTTGACATGTTTCGAGTTCCTCTCAACATTTTGGAAATCCCGCTGAAACTTTGGACATTCTGGCGAAGGGTTCCCAATCCCCGACAAGACTGGTACCCTTTCACGTCCAAATCTCTCAAACTCCGGGAGAGATTCTCAAAACCAAGGTTGACATGTTTCGAGTTCCTCTCAACATTTTGGAAATCCCGTTGAAACTTTGGACATTCTCGCGAAGGGTTCCCAATCCCCGACAAGACTGGCACCCTTTCACGTCCAAATCTCTCAAACTCCGGGAGAGATTCTCAAAACCAAGGTTGACATGATTCGAGTTCCTCTCAACATTTTGGAAATCCCGCTGAAACTTTGGACATTCTGGCGAAGGGTTCCCAATCCCCGACAAGACTGGTACCCTTTCACGTCCAAATCTCTCAAACTCCGGGAGAGATTCTCAAAACCGAGGTTGACATGTTTCGAGTTCCTCTCAACATTTTGGAAATCCCGCTGAAACTTTGGACATTCTGGCGAAGGGTTCCCAATCCCCGACAAGACTGGTACCCTTTCACGTCCAAATCTCTCAAACTCCGGGAGAGATTCTCAAAACCAAGGTTCACATGTTTCGAGTTCCTCTCAACATTTTGGAAATCCTGCTGAAACTTTGGACATTTGGGCGAAGGGTTCCCAATCCCCAACAAGATTGGTACCCTTTCACGTCCAAATCTCTCAAACTCCGGCAGAGATTCTCAAAACCAAGGTTGACATGTTTCGAGTTCCTCTCAACATTTTGGAAATCCCGCTGAAACTTTGGACATTCTCGCGAAGGGTTCCCAATCCCCGACAAGACTGGTACCCTTTCACGTCCAAATCTCTGAAACTCCGGGAGAGATTCTCAAAAACATGGTTCACATGTTTCGAGTTCCTTTCAACATTTTGGAAATCCCGCTGAAACTTTGGACATTCTGGCGAAGGGTTCCCAATCCCCGACAAGACTGGTACCCTTTCACGTCCAAATCTCTCAAACTCCGGGAGAGATTCTCAAAACCGAGGTTGACATGTTTCGAGTTCCTCTCAACATTTTGGAAATCCCGCTGAAACTTTGGACATTCTGGCGAAGGGTTCCCAATCCCCGACAAGACTGGTACCCTTTCACGTCCAAATCTCTCAAACTCCGGGAGAGATTCTCAAAACCAAGGTTGACATGTTTCGAGTTCCTCTCAACATTTTGGAAATCCCGCTGAAACTTTGGACATTCTCGCGAAGGGTTCCCAATCCCCGACAAGACTGGTACCCTTTCACGTCCAAATCTCTCAAACTCCGGGAGAGATTCTCAAAACCAAGGTTGACATGTTTCGAGTTCCTCTCAACATTTTGGAAATCCCGCTGAAACTTTGGACATTCTCGCGAAGGGTTCCCAATCCCCGACAAGACTGGTACCCTTTCACGTCCAAATCTCTCAAACTCCGGGAGAGATTCTCAAAACCAAGGTTGACATGTTTCGAGTTCCTCTCAACATTTTGGAAATCCCGCTGAAACTTTGGACATTCTCGCGAAGGGTTCCCAATCCCCGACAAGACTGGTACCCTTTCACGTCCAAATCTCTCAAACTCCGGGAGAGATTCTCAAAACCGAAGTTGACATGTTTCGAGTTCCTCTCAACATTTTGGAAATCCCGCTGAAACTTTGGACATTCTCGCGAAGGGTTCCCAATCCCCGACAAGACTGGTACCCTTTCACGTCCAAATCTCTCAAACTCCGGGAGAGATTCTCAAAACCAAGGTTGACATGTTTCGAGTTCCTCTCAACATTTTGGAAATCCCGCTGAAACTTTGGACATTCTGGCGAAGGGTTCCCAATCCCCGACAAGACTGGTACCCTTTCACGTCCAAATCTCTCAAACTCCGGGAGAGATTCTCAAAACCGAAGTTGACATGTTTCGAGTTCCTCTCAACATTTTGGAAATCCCGCTGAAACTTTGGACATTCTGGCGAAGGGTTCCCAATCCCCGACAAGACTGGTACCCTTTCACGTCCAAATCTCTCAAACTCCGGGAGAGATTCTCAAAACCAAGGTTCACATGTTTCGAGTTCCTCTCAACATTTTGGAAATCCTGCTGAAACTTTGGACATTTGGGCGAAGGGTTCCCAATCCCCAACAAGATTGGTACCCTTTCACGTCCAAATCTCTCAAACTCCGGCAGAGATTCTCAAAACCAAGGTTGACATGTTTCGAGTTCCTCTCAACATTTTGGAAATCCCGCTGAAACTTTGGACATTCTCGCGAAGGGTTCCCAATCCCCGACAAGACTGGTACCCTTTCACGTCCAAATCTCTGAAACTCCGGGAGAGATTCTCAAAAACATGGTTCACATGTTTCGAGTTCCTTTCAACATTTTGGAAATCCCGCTGAAACTTTGGACATTCTGGCGAAGGGTTCCCAATCCCCGACAAGACTGGTACCCTTTCACGTCCAAATCTCTCAAACTCCGGGAGAGATTCTCAAAACCGAGGTTGACATGTTTCGAGTTCCTCTCAACATTTTGGAAATCCCGCTGAAACTTTGGACATTCTGGCGAAGGGTTCCCAATCCCCGACAAGACTGGTACCCTTTCACGTCCAAATCTCTCAAACTCCGGGAGAGATTCTCAAAACCAAGGTTGACATGTTTCGAGTTCCTCTCAACATTTTGGAAATCCCGCTGAAACTTTGGACATTCTCGCGAAGGGTTCCCAATCCCCGACAAGACTGGTACCCTTTCACGTCCAAATCTCTCAAACTCCGGGAGAGATTCTCAAAACCAAGGTTGACATGTTTCGAGTTCCTCTCAACATTTTGGAAATCCCGCTGAAACTTTGGACATTCTCGCGAAGGGTTCCCAATCCCCGACAAGACTGGTACCCTTTCACGTCCAAATCTCTCAAACTCCGGGAGAGATTCTCAAAACCAAGGTTGACATGTTTCGAGTTCCTCTCAACATTTTGGAAATCCCGCTGAAACTTTGGACATTCTGGCGAAGGGTTCCCAATCCCCGACAAGACTGGTACCCTTTCACGTCCAAATCTCTCAAACTCCGGGAGAGATTCTCAAAACCGAAGTTGACATGTTTCGAGTTCCTCTCAACATTTTGGAAATCCCGCTGAAACTTTGGACATTCTCGCGAAGGGTTCCCAATCCCCGACAAGACTGGTACCCTTTCACGTCCAAATCTCTCAAACTCCGGGAGAGATTCTCAAAACCAAGGTTGACATGTTTCGAGTTCCTCTCAACATTTTGGAAATCCCGCTGAAACTTTGGACATTCTCGCGAAGGGTTCCCAATCCCCGACAAGACTGGTACCCTTTCACGTCCAAATCTCTCAAACTCCGGGAGAGATTCTCAAAACCGAAGTTGACATGTTTCGAGTTCCTCTCAACATTTTGGAAATCCCGCTGAAACTTTGGACATTCTCGCGAAGGGTTCCCAATCCCCGACAAGACTGGTACCCTTTCACGTCCAAATCTCTCAAACTCCGTGAGAGATTCTCAAAACCAAGGTTGACATGTTTCGAGTTCCTCTCAACATTTTGGAAATCCCGCTGAAACTTTGGACATTCTCGCGAAGGGTTCCCAATCCCCGACAAGACTGGTACCCTTTCACGTCCAAATCTCTCAAACTCCGGGAGAGACTCTCAAAACCAAGGTTCACATGTTTCGAGTTCCTTTCAACATTTTGGAAATCCCGCTGAAACTTTGGACATTCTCGCGAAGGGTTCCCAATTCCCGACAAGACTGGTACCCTTTCACGTTCAAATCTCTCAAACTCCGGGAGAGATTCTCAAAACCAAGGTTGACATGTTTCGAGTTCCTCTCAACATTTTGGAAATCCCGCTGAAACTTTGGACATTCTGGCGAATGGTTCCCAATCCCCGACAAGACTGGTACCCTTTCACGTCCAAATCTCTCCAACTCCGGGAGAGATTCTCAAAACCAAGGTTGACATGTTTCGAGTTCCTTTCAACATTTTGGAAATCCCGCTGAAACTTTGGACATTCTCGCGAAGGGTTCCCAATCCCCGACAAGACTGGTACCCTTTCACGTCCAAATCTCTCAAACTCTGGGAGAGATTCTCAAAACCAAGGTTGACATGTTTCGAGTTCCTCTCAACATTTTGGAAATCCCGCTGAAACTTTGGACATTCTCGCGAAGGGTTCCCAATCCCCGACAAGACTGGTACCCTTTCACGTCCAAATCTCTCAAACTCCGGGAGAGATTCTCAAAACCAAGGTTGACATGTTTCGAGTTCCTCTCAACATTTTGGAAATCCCGCTGAAACTTTGGACATTCTCGCGAAGGGTTCCCAATCCCCGACAAGACTGGTACCCTTTCAGGTCCAAATCTCTCAAACTCCGGGAGAGATTCTCAAAACCATGGTTCACATGTTTCGAGTTCCTGTCAACATTTTGGAAATCCCGCTGAAACTTTGGACATTCTGGCGAAGGGTTCCCAATCCCCGACAAGACTGGTACCCTTTCACGTCCAAATCTCTCAAACTCCGGGAGAGATTCTCAAAACCGAGGTTGACATGTTTCGAATTCCTCTCAACATTTTGGAAATCCCGCTGAAACTTTGGACATTCTGGCGAAGGGTTCCCAATCCCCGACAAGACTGGTACCCTTTCACGTCCAAATCTCTCAAACTCCGGGAGAGATTCTCAAAACCGAGGTTGACATGTTTCGAGTTCCTCTCAACATTTTGGAAATCCCGCTGAAACTTTGGACATTCTCGCGAAGGGTTCCCAATGCCCGACAAGACTGGCACCCTTTCACGTCCAAATCTCTCAAACTCTGGGAGAGATTCTCAAAACCAAGGTTGACATGATTCGAGTTCCTCTCAACATTTTGGAAATCCCGCTGAAACTTTGGACATTCTGGCGAAGGGTTCCCAATCCCCGACAAGACTGGTACCCTTTCACGTCCAAATCTCTCAAACTCCGGGAGAGATTCTCAAAACCGAGGTTGACATGTTTCGAGTTCCTCTCAACATTTTGGAAATCCCGCTGAAACTTTGGACATTCTGGCGAAGGGTTCCCAATCCCCGACAAGACTGGTACCCTTTCACGTCCAAATCTCTCAAACTCCGGGAGAGATTCTCAAAACCAAGGTTCACATGTTTCGAGTTCCTCTCAACATTTTGGAAATCCTGCTGAAACTTTGGACATTTGGGCGAAGGGTTCCCAATCCCCGACAAGACTGGTACCCTTTCACGTCCAAATCTCTGAAACTCCGTGAGAGATTCTCAAAACCAAGGTTGACATGTTTTGAGTTCCTCTCAACATTTTGGAAATCCCGCTGAAACTTTGGACATTCTCGCGAAGGGTTCCCAATCCCCGACAAGACTGGTACCCTTTCACGTCCAAATCTCTCAAACTCCGGGAGAGACTCTCAAAACCAAGGTTCACATGTTTCGAGTTCCTTTCAACATTTTGGAAATCCCGCTGAAACTTTGGACATTCTCGCGAAGGGTTCCCAATTCCCGACAAGACTGGTACCCTTTCACGTTCAAATCTCTCAAACTCCGGGAGAGATTCTCAAAACCAAGGTTGACATGTTTCGAGTTCCTCTCAACATTTTGGAAATCCCGCTGAAACTTTGGACATTCTGGCGAATGGTTCCCAATCCCCGACAAGACTGGTACCCTTTCACGTCCAAATCTCTCCAACTCCGGGAGAGATTCTCAAAACCAAGGTTGACATGTTTCGAGTTCCTTTCAACATTTTGGAAATCCCGCTGAAACTTTGGACATTCTCGCGAAGGGTTCCCAATCCCCGACAAGACTGGTACCCTTTCACGTCCAAATCTCTCAAACTCTGGGAGAGATTCTCAAAACCAAGGTTGACATGTTTCGAGTTCCTCTCAACATTTTGGAAATCCCGCTGAAACTTTGGACATTCTCGCGAAGGGTTCCCAATCCCCGACAAGACTGGTACCCTTTCACGTCCAAATCTCTCAAACTCCGGGAGAGATTCTCAAAACCAAGGTTGACATGTTTCGAGTTCCTCTCAACATTTTGGAAATCCCGCTGAAACTTTGGACATTCTCGCGAAGGGTTCCCAATCCCCGACAAGACTGGTACCCTTTCACGTCCAAATCTCTCAAACTCCGGGAGAGATTCTCAAAACCATGGTTCACATGTTTCGAGTTCCTGTCAACATTTTGGAAATCCCGCTGAAACTTTGGACATTCTGGCGAAGGGTTCCCAATCCCCGACAAGACTGGTACCCTTTCACGTCCAAATCTCTCAAACTCCGGGAGAGATTCTCAAAACCGAGGTTGACATGTTTCGAATTCCTCTCAACATTTTGGAAATCCCGCTGAAACTTTGGACATTCTGGCGAAGGGTTCCCAATCCCCGACAAGACTGGTACCCTTTCACGTCCAAATCTCTCAAACTCCGGGAGAGATTCTCAAAACCGAGGTTGACATGTTTCGAGTTCCTCTCAACATTTTGGAAATCCCGCTGAAACTTTGGACATTCTCGCGAAGGGTTCCCAATGCCCGACAAGACTGGCACCCTTTCACGTCCAAATCTCTCAAACTCTGGGAGAGATTCTCAAAACCAAGGTTGACATGATTCGAGTTCCTCTCAACATTTTGGAAATCCCGCTGAAACTTTGGACATTCTGGCGAAGGGTTCCCAATCCCCGACAAGACTGGTACCCTTTCACGTCCAAATCTCTCAAACTCCGGGAGAGATTCTCAAAACCGAGGTTGACATGTTTCGAGTTCCTCTCAACATTTTGGAAATCCCGCTGAAACTTTGGACATTCTGGCGAAGGGTTCCCAATCCCCGACAAGACTGGTACCCTTTCACGTCCAAATCTCTCAAACTCCGGGAGAGATTCTCAAAACCAAGGTTCACATGTTTCGAGTTCCTCTCAACATTTTGGAAATCCTGCTGAAACTTTGGACATTTGGGCGAAGGGTTCCCAATCCCCAACAAGATTGGTACCCTTTCACGTCCAAATCTCTCAAACTCCGGCAGAGATTCTCAAAACCAAGGTTGACATGTTTCGAGTTCCTCTCAACATTTTGGAAATCCCGCTGAAACTTTGGACATTCTGGCGAAGGGTTCCCAATCCCCGACAAGACTGGTACCCTTTCACGTCCAAATCTCTGAAACTCCGGGAGAGATTCTCAAAACCATGGTTCACATGTTTCGAGTTCCTTTCAACATTTTGGAAATCCCGCTGAAACTTTGGACATTCTGGCGAAGGGTTCCCAATCCCCGACAAGACTGGTACCCTTTCACGTCCAAATCTCTCAAACTCCGGGAGAGATTCTCAAAACCGAGGTTGACATGTTTCGAGTTCCTCTCAACATTTTGGAAATCCCGCTGAAACTTTGGACATTCTCGCGAAGGGTTCCCAATCCCCGACAAGACTGGTACCCTTTCACGTCCAAATCTCTCAAACTCCGGGAGAGATTCTCAAAACCAAGGTTGACATGTTTCGAGTTCCTCTCAACATTTTGGAAATCCCGCTGAAACTTTGGACATTCTCGCGAAGGGTTCCCAATCCCCGACAAGACTGGCACCCTTTCACGTCCAAATCTCTCAAACTCTGGGAGAGATTCTCAAAACCAAGGTTGACATGATTCGAGTTCCTGTCAACATTTTGGAAATCCCGCTGAAACTTTGGACATTCTGGCGAAGGGTTCCCAATCCCCGACAAGACTGGTACCCTTTCACGTCCAAATCTCTCCAACTCCGGGAGAGATTCTCAAAACCGAGGTTGACATGTTTCGAGTTCCTCTCAACATTTTGGAAATCCCGCTGAAACTTTGGACATTCTCGCGAAGGGTTCCCAATCCCCGACAAGACTGGCACCCTTTCACGTCCAAATCTCTCAAACTCTGGGAGAGATTCTCAAAACCAAGGTTGACATGATTCGAGTTCCTCTCAACATTTTGGAAATCCCGCTGAAACTTTGGACATTCTGGCGAAGGGTTCCCAATCCCCGACAAGACTGGTACCCTTTCACGTCCAAATCTCTCAAACTCCGGGAGAGATTCTCAAAACCGAGGTTGACATGTTTCGAGTTCCTCTCAACATTTTGGAAATCCCGCTGAAACTTTGGACATTCTGGCGAAGGGTTCCCAATCCCCGACAAGACTGGTACCCTTTCACGTCCAAATCTCTCAAACTCCGGGAGAGATTCTCAAAACCATGGTTCACATGTTTCGAGTTCCTGTCAACATTTTGGAAATCCCGCTGAAACTTTGGACATTCTGGCGAAGGGTTCCCAATCCCCGACAAGACTGGTACCCTTTCACGTCCAAATCTCTCAAACTCCGGGAGAGATTCTCAAAACCGAGGTTGACATGTTTCGAGTTCCTCTCAACATTTTGGAAATCCCGCTGAAACTTTGGACATTCTGGCGAAGGGTTCCCAATCCCCGACAAGACTGGTACCCTTTCACGTCCAAATCTCTCAAACTCCGGGAGAGATTCTCAAAACCAAGGTTGACATGTTTCGAGTTCCTCTCAACATTTTGGAAATCCCGCTGAAACTTTGGACATTCTGGCGAAGGGTTCCCAATTCCCGACAAGACTGGTACCCTTTCACGTCCAAATCTCTCAAACTCCGGGAGAGATTCTCAAAACCAAGGTTGACATGTTTCGAGTTCCTCTCAACATTTTGGAAATCCCGCTGAAACTTTGGACATTCTGGCGAAGGGTTCCCAATCCCCGACAAGACTGGTACCCTTTCACGTCCAAATCTCTCAAACTCCGGGAGAGATTCTCAAAACCAAGGTTGACATGTTTCGAGTTCCTCTCAACATTTTGGAAATCCCGCTGAAACTTTGGACATTCTCGCGAAGGGTTCCCAATCCCCGACAAGACTGGTACCCTTTCACGTCCAAATCTCTCAAACTCCGGGAGAGATTCTCAAAACCAAGGTTGACATGTTTCGAGTTCCTCTCAACATTTTGGAAATCCCGCTGAAACTTTGGACATTCTCGCGAAGGGTTCCCAATCCCCGACAAGACTGGTACCCTTTCACGTCCAAATCTCTCAAACTCCGGGAGAGATTCTCAAAACCAAGGTTGACATGTTTCGAGTTCCTCTCAACATTTTGGAAATCCCGCTGAAACTTTGGACATTCTCGCGAAGGGTTCCCAATCCCCGACAAGACTGGTACCCTTTCACGTCCAAATCTCTCAAACTCCGGGAGAGATTCTCAAAACCAAGGTTGACATGTTTCGAGTTCCTCTCAACATTTTGGAAATCCCGCTGAAACTTTGGACATTCTCGCGAAGGGTTCCCAATCCCCGACAAGACTGGTACCCTTTCACGTCCAAATCTCTCAAACTCCGGGAGAGATTCTCAAAACCAAGGTTCACATGTTTCGAGTTCCTCTCAACATTTTGGAAATCCCGCTGAAACTTTGTACATTCTCGCGAATGGTTCCCAATCCCCGACAAGACTGGTACCCTTTCACGTCCAAATCTCTCAAACTCCGGGAGAGATTCTCAAAACCAAGGTTGACATGTTTCGAGTTCCTCTCAACATTTTGGAAATCCCGCTGAAACTTTGGACATTCTGGCGAAGGGTTCCCAATCCCCGACAAGACTGGTACCCTTTCACGTCCAAATCTCTCCAACTCCGGGAGAGATTCTCAAAACCATGGTTCACATGTTTCGAGTTCCTTTCAACATTTTGGAAATCCCGCTGAAACTTTGGACATTCTGGCGAAGGGTTCCCAATCCCCGACAAGACTGGTACACTTTCACGTCCAAATCTCTCCAACCCCGGGAGAGATTCTCAAAACCGAGGTTGACATGTTTCGAGTTCCTCTCAACATTTTGGAAATCCCGCTGAAACTTTGGACATTCTCGCGAAGGGTTCCCAATCCCCGACAAGACTGGTACCCTTTCACGTCCAAATCTCTCAAACTCCGGGAGAGATTCTCAAAACCAAGGTTGACATGATTCGAGTTCCTCTCAACATTTTGGAAATCCCGCTGAAACTTCGGACATTCTGGTGAAGGGTTCCCAATATCCGACAAGACTGGTACCCTTTCACGTCCAAATCTCTCAAACTCCGGGAGAGATTCTCAAAACCAAGGTTGACATGTTTCGAGTTCCTCTCAACATTTTGGAAATCCTACTGAAACTTTGGACATTCTCGCGAAGGGTTCCCAATCCCTGACAAGACTGGTACCCTTTCACGTCCAAATCTCTCAAACTCCGGGAGAGATTCTCAAAACCAAGGTTGACATGTTTCGAGTTCCTCTCAACATTTTGGAAATCCCGCTGAAACTTTGGACATTCTCGCGAAGGGTTCCCAATCCCCGACAAGACTGGTACCCTTTCACGTCCAAATCTCTCAAACTCCGGGAGAGATTCTCAAAACCAAGGTTGACATGTTTCGAGTTCCTCTCAACATTTTGGAAATCCCGCTGAAACTTTGGACATTCTGGCGAAGGGTTCCCAATCCCCGACAAGACTGGTACCCTTTCACGTCCAAATCTCTCAAACTCCGGGAGAGATTCTCAAAACCAAGGTTGACATGTTTCGAGTTCCTCTCAACATTTTGGAAATCCCGCTGAAACTTTGGACATTCTGGCGAAGGGTTCCCAATCCCCGACAAGACTGGTACCCTTTCACGTCCAAATCTCTCAAACTCCGGGAGAGATTCTCAAAACCAAGGTTCACATGTTTCGAGTTCCTCTCAACATTTTGGAAATCCCGCTGAAACTTTGGACATTCTGGCGAAGGGTTCCCAATCCCCGACAAGACTGGTACCCTTTCACGTCCAAATCTCTCAAACTCCGGGAGAGATTCTCAAAACCGAGGTTGACATGTTTCGAGTTCCTCTCAACATTTTGGAAATCCTGCTGAAACTTTGGACATTCTGGCGAAGGGTTCCCAATCCCCGACAAGACTGGTACCCTTTCACGTCCAAATCTCTCAAACTCCGGGAGAGATTCTCAAAACCAAGGTTGACATGTTTCGAGTTCCTCTCAACATTTTGGAAATCCCGCTGAAACTTTGGACATTCTGGCGAAGGGTTCCCAATCCCCGACAAGACTGGTACCCTTTCACGTCCAAATCTCTCAAACTCCGGGAGAGATTCTCAAAACCAAGGTTGACATGTTTCGAGTTCCTCTCAACATTTTGGAAATCCCGCTGAAACTTTGGACATTCTGGCGAAGGGTTCCCAATCCCCGACAAGACTGGTACCCTTTCATGTCCAAATCTCTCAAACTCCGGGAGAGATTCTCAAAACCAAGGTTGACATGTTTCGAGTTCCTCTCAACATTTTGGAAATCCCGCTGAAACTTTGGACATTCTGTCGAAGGGTTCCCAATCCCCGACAAGACTGGCACCCTTTCACGTCCAAATCTCTCAAACTCTGGGAGAGATTCTCAAAACCAAGGTTGACATGATTCGAGTTCCTCTCAACATTTTGGAAATCCCGCTGAAACTTTGGACATTCTGGCGAAGGGTTCCCAATCCCCGACAAGACTGGTACCCTTTCACGTCCAAATCTCTCAAACTCCGGGAGAGATTCTCAAAACCGAGGTTGACATGTTTCGAGTTCCTCTCAACATTTTGGAAATCCCGCTGAAACTTTGGACATTCTGGCGAAGGGTTCCCAATCCCCGACAAGACTGGTACCCTTTCACGTCCAAATCTCTCAAACTCCGGGAGAGATTCTCAAAACCAAGGTTCACATGTTTCGAGTTCCTCTCAACATTTTGGAAATCCTGCTGAAACTTTGGACATTCTCGCGAAGGGTTCCCAATCCCCAACAAGATTGGTACCCTTTCACGTCCAAATCTCTCAAACTCCGGCAGAGATTCTCAAAACCAAGGTTGACATGTTTCGAGTTCCTCTCAACATTTTGGAAATCCCGCTGAAACTTTGGACATTCTCGTGAAGGGTTCCCAATCCCCGACAAGACTGGTACCCTTTCACGTCCAAATCTCTGAAACTCCGGGAGAGATTCTCAAAACCATGGTTCACATGTTTCGAGTTCCTGTCAACATTTTGGAAATCCCGCTGAAACTTTGGACATTCTGGCGAAGGGTTCCCAATCCCCGACAAGACTGGTACCCTTTCACGTCCAAATCTCTCAAACTCCGGGAGAGATTCTCAAAACCGAGGTTGACATGTTTCGAGTTCCTCTCAACATTTTGGAAATCCCGCTGAAACTTTGGACATTCTGGCGAAGGGTTCCCAATCCCCGACAAGACTGGTACCCTTTCACGTCCAAATCTCTCAAACTCCGGGAGAGATTCTCAAAACCAAGGTTGACATGTTTCGAGTTCCTCTCAACATTTTGGAAATCCCGCTGAAACTTTGGACATTCTGGCGAAGGGTTCCCAATTCCCGACAAGACTGGTACCCTTTCACGTCCAAATCTCTCAAACTCCGGGAGAGATTCTCAAAACCAAGGTTGACATGTTTCGAGTTCCTCTCAACATTTTGGAAATCCCGCTGAAACTTTGGACATTCTGGCGAAGGGTTCCCAATCCCCGACAAGACTGGTACCCTTTCACGTCCAAATCTCTCAAACTCCGGGAGAGATTCTCAAAACCAAGGTTGACATGTTTCGAGTTCCTCTCAACATTTTGGAAATCCCGCTGAAACTTTGGACATTCTCGCGAAGGGTTCCCAATCCCCGACAAGACTGGTACCCTTTCACGTCCAAATCTCTCAAACTCCGGGAGAGATTCTCAAAACCAAGGTTGACATGTTTCGAGTTCCTCTCAACATTTTGGAAATCCCGCTGAAACTTTGGACATTCTCGCGAAGGGTTCCCAATCCCCGACAAGACTGGTACCCTTTCACGTCCAAATCTCTCAAACTCCGGGAGAGATTCTCAAAACCAAGGTTGACATGTTTCGAGTTCCTCTCAACATTTTGGAAATCCCGCTGAAACTTTGGACATTCTCGCGAAGGGTTCCCAATCCCCGACAAGACTGGTACCCTTTCACGTCCAAATCTCTCAAACTCCGGGAGAGATTCTCAAAACCAAGGTTGACATGTTTCGAGTTCCTCTCAACATTTTGGAAATCCCGCTGAAACTTTGGACATTCTCGCGAAGGGTTCCCAATCCCCGACAAGACTGGTACCCTTTCACGTCCAAATCTCTCAAACTCCGGGAGAGATTCTCAAAACCAAGGTTGACATGTTTCGAGTTCCTCTCAACATTTTGGAAATCCCGCTGAAACTTTGGACATTCTCGCGAAGGGTTCCCAATTCCCGACAAGACTGGTACCCTTTCACGTCCAAATCTCTCAAACTCCGGGAGAGATTCTCAAAACCAAGGTTCACATGTTTCGATTTCCTCTCAACATTTTGGAAATCCCGCTGAAACTTTGTACATTCTCGCGAATGGTTCCCAATCCCCGACAAGACTGGTACCCTTTCACGTCCAAATCTCTCAAACTCCGGGAGAGATTCTCAAAACCAAGGTTGACATGTTTCGAGTTCCTCTCAACATTTTGGAAATCCCGCTGAAACTTTGGACATTCTCGCGAAGGGTTCCCAATCCCCGACAAGACTGGTACCCTTTCACGTCCAAATCTCTCAAACTCCGGGAGAGATTCTCAAAACCATGGTTCACATGTTTCGAGTTCCTTTCAACATTTTGGAAATCCCGCTGAAACTTTGGACATTCTGGCGAAGGGTTCCCAATCCCCGACAAGACTGGTACACTTTCACGTCCAAATCTCTCCAACTCCGGGAGAGATTCTCAAAACCGAGGTTGACATGTTTCGAGTTCCTCTCAACATTTTGGAAATCCCGCTGAAACTTTGGACATTCTCGCGAAGGGTTCCCAATCCCCGACAAGACTGGTACCCTTTCACGTCCAAATCTCTCAAACTCCGGGAGAGATTCTCAAAACCAAGGTTGACATGATTCGAGTTCCTCTCAACATTTTGGAAATCCCGCTGAAACTTCGGACATTCTGGTGAAGGGTTCCCAATATCCGACAAGACTGGTACCCTTTCACGTCCAAATCTCTCAAACTCCGGGAGAGATTCTCAAAACCAAGGTTGACATGTTTCGAGTTCCTCTCAACATTTTGGAAATCCTACTGAAACTTTGGACATTCTCGCGAAGGGTTCCCAATCCCTGACAAGACTGGTACCCTTTCACGTCCAAATCTCTCAAACTCCGGGAGAGATTCTCAAAACCAAGGTTGACATGTTTCGAGTTCCTCTCAACATTTTGGAAATCCCGCTGAAACTTTGGACATTCTCGCGAAGGGTTCCCAATCCCCGACAAGACTGGTACCCTTTCACGTCCAAATCTCTCAAACTCCGGGAGAGATTCTCAAAACCAAGGTTGACATGTTTCGAGTTCCTCTCAACATTTTGGAAATCCCGCTGAAACTTTGGACATTCTGGCGAAGGGTTCCCAATCCCCGACAAGACTGGTACCCTTTCACGTCCAAATCTCTCAAACTCCGGGAGAGATTCTCAAAACCAAGGTTGACATGTTTCGAGTTCCTCTCAACATTTTGGAAATCCCGCTGAAACTTTGGACATTCTGGCGAAGGGTTCCCAATTCCCGACAAGACTGGTACCCTTTCACGTCCAAATCTCTCAAACTCCGGGAGAGATTCTCAAAACCAAGGTTGACATGTTTCGAGTTCCTCTCAACATTTTGGAAATCCCGCTGAAACTTTGGACATTCTGGCGAAGGGTTCCCAATCCCCGACAAGACTGGTACCCTTTCACGTCCAAATCTCTCAAACTCCGGGAGAGATTCTCAAAACCAAGGTTGACATGTTTCGAGTTCCTCTCAACATTTTGGAAATCCCGCTGAAACTTTGGACATTCTCGCGAAGGGTTCCCAATCCCCGACAAGACTGGTACCCTTTCACGTCCAAATCTCTCAAACTCCGGGAGAGATTCTCAAAACCAAGGTTGACATGTTTCGAGTTCCTCTCAACATTTTGGAAATCCCGCTGAAACTTTGGACATTCTCGCGAAGGGTTCCCAATCCCCGACAAGACTGGTACCCTTTCACGTCCAAATCTCTCAAACTCCGGGAGAGATTCTCAAAACCAAGGTTGACATGTTTCGAGTTCCTCTCAACATTTTGGAAATCCCGCTGAAACTTTGGACATTCTCGCGAAGGGTTCCCAATCCCCGACAAGACTGGTACCCTTTCACGTCCAAATCTCTCAAACTCCGGGAGAGATTCTCAAAACCAAGGTTGACATGTTTCGAGTTCCTCTCAACATTTTGGAAATCCCGCTGAAACTTTGGACATTCTCGCGAAGGGTTCCCAATTCCCGACAAGACTGGTACCCTTTCACGTCCAAATCTCTCAAACTCCGGGAGAGATTCTCAAAACCAAGGTTCACATGTTTCGATTTCCTCTCAACATTTTGGAAATCCCGCTGAAACTTTGTACATTCTCGCGAATGGTTCCCAATCCCCGACAAGACTGGTACCCTTTCACGTCCAAATCTCTCAAACTCCGGGAGAGATTCTCAAAACCAAGGTTGACATGTTTCGAGTTCCTCTCAACATTTTGGAAATCCCGCTGAAACTTTGGACATTCTCGCGAAGGGTTCCCAATCCCCGACAAGACTGGTACCCTTTCACGTCCAAATCTCTCAAACTCCGGGAGAGATTCTCAAAACCATGGTTCACATGTTTCGAGTTCCTTTCAACATTTTGGAAATCCCGCTGAAACTTTGGACATTCTGGCGAAGGGTTCCCAATCCCCGACAAGACTGGTACACTTTCACGTCCAAATCTCTCCAACTCCGGGAGAGATTCTCAAAACCGAGGTTGACATGTTTCGAGTTCCTCTCAACATTTTGGAAATCCCGCTGAAACTTTGGACATTCTCGCGAAGGGTTCCCAATCCCCGACAAGACTGGTACCCTTTCACGTCCAAATCTCTCAAACTCCGGGAGAGATTCTCAAAACCAAGGTTGACATGATTCGAGTTCCTCTCAACATTTTGGAAATCCCGCTGAAACTTCGGACATTCTGGTGAAGGGTTCCCAATATCCGACAAGACTGGTACCCTTTCACGTCCAAATCTCTCAAACTCCGGGAGAGATTCTCAAAACCAAGGTTGACATGTTTCGAGTTCCTCTCAACATTTTGGAAATCCTACTGAAACTTTGGACATTCTCGCGAAGGGTTCCCAATCCCTGACAAGACTGGTACCCTTTCACGTCCAAATCTCTCAAACTCCGGGAGAGATTCTCAAAACCAAGGTTGACATGTTTCGAGTTCCTCTCAACATTTTGGAAATCCCGCTGAAACTTTGGACATTCTCGCGAAGGGTTCCCAATCCCCGACAAGACTGGTACCCTTTCACGTCCAAATCTCTCAAACTCCGGGAGAGATTCTCAAAACCAAGGTTGACATGTTTCGAGTTCCTCTCAACATTTTGGAAATCCCGCTGAAACTTTGGACATTCTGGCGAAGGGTTCCCAATCCCCGACAAGACTGGTACCCTTTCACGTCCAAATCTCTCAAACTCCGGGAGAGATTCTCAAAACCAAGGTTGACATGTTTCGAGTTCCTCTCAACATTTTGGAAATCCCGCTGAAACTTTGGACATTCTGGCGAAGGGTTCCCAATTCCCGACAAGACTGGTACCCTTTCACGTCCAAATCTCTCAAACTCCGGGAGAGATTCTCAAAACCAAGGTTGACATGTTTCGAGTTCCTCTCAACATTTTGGAAATCCCGCTGAAACTTTGGACATTCTGGCGAAGGGTTCCCAATCCCCGACAAGACTGGTACCCTTTCACGTCCAAATCTCTCAAACTCCGGGAGAGATTCTCAAAACCAAGGTTGACATGTTTCGAGTTCCTCTCAACATTTTGGAAATCCCGCTGAAACTTTGGACATTCTCGCGAAGGGTTCCCAATCCCCGACAAGACTGGTACCCTTTCACGTCCAAATCTCTCAAACTCCGGGAGAGATTCTCAAAACCAAGGTTGACATGTTTCGAGTTCCTCTCAACATTTTGGAAATCCCGCTGAAACTTTGGACATTCTCGCGAAGGGTTCCCAATCCCCGACAAGACTGGTACCCTTTCACGTCCAAATCTCTCAAACTCCGGGAGAGATTCTCAAAACCAAGGTTGACATGTTTCGAGTTCCTCTCAACATTTTGGAAATCCCGCTGAAACTTTGGACATTCTCGCGAAGGGTTCCCAATCCCCGACAAGACTGGTACCCTTTCACGTCCAAATCTCTCAAACTCCGGGAGAGATTCTCAAAACCAAGGTTGACATGTTTCGAGTTCCTCTCAACATTTTGGAAATCCCGCTGAAACTTTGGACATTCTCGCGAAGGGTTCCCAATCCCCGACAAGACTGGTACCCTTTCACGTCCAAATCTCTCAAACTCCGGGAGAGATTCTCAAAACCAAGGTTGACATGTTTCGAGTTCCTCTCAACATTTTGGAAATCCCGCTGAAACTTTGGACATTCTCGCGAAGGGTTCCCAATTCCCGACAAGACTGGTACCCTTTCACGTCCAAATCTCTCAAACTCCGGGAGAGATTCTCAAAACCAAGGTTCACATGTTTCGATTTCCTCTCAACATTTTGGAAATCCCGCTGAAACTTTGTACATTCTCGCGAATGGTTCCCAATCCCCGACAAGACTGGTACCCTTTCACGTCCAAATCTCTCAAACTCCGGGAGAGATTCTCAAAACCAAGGTTGACATGTTTCGAGTTCCTCTCAACATTTTGGAAATCCCGCTGAAACTTTGGACATTCTCGCGAAGGGTTCCCAATCCCCGACAAGACTGGTACCCTTTCACGTCCAAATCTCTCAAACTCCGGGAGAGATTCTCAAAACCATGGTTCACATGTTTCGAGTTCCTTTCAACATTTTGGAAATCCCGCTGAAACTTTGGACATTCTGGCGAAGGGTTCCCAATCCCCGACAAGACTGGTACACTTTCACGTCCAAATCTCTCCAACTCCGGGAGAGATTCTCAAAACCGAGGTTGACATGTTTCGAGTTCCTCTCAACATTTTGGAAATCCCGCTGAAACTTTGGACATTCTCGCGAAGGGTTCCCAATCCCCGACAAGACTGGTACCCTTTCACGTCCAAATCTCTCAAACTCCGGGAGAGATTCTCAAAACCAAGGTTGACATGATTCGAGTTCCTCTCAACATTTTGGAAATCCCGCTGAAACTTCGGACATTCTGGTGAAGGGTTCCCAATATCCGACAAGACTGGTACCCTTTCACGTCCAAATCTCTCAAACTCCGGGAGAGATTCTCAAAACCAAGGTTGACATGTTTCGAGTTCCTCTCAACATTTTGGAAATCCTACTGAAACTTTGGACATTCTCGCGAAGGGTTCCCAATCCCTGACAAGACTGGTACCCTTTCACGTCCAAATCTCTCAAACTCCGGGAGAGATTCTCAAAACCAAGGTTGACATGTTTCGAGTTCCTCTCAACATTTTGGAAATCCCGCTGAAACTTTGGACATTCTCGCGAAGGGTTCCCAATCCCCGACAAGACTGGTACCCTTTCACGTGCAAATCTCTCAAACTCCGGGAGAGATTCTCAAAACCAAGGTTGACATGTTTCGAGTTCCTCTCAACATTTTGGAAATCCCGCTGAAACTTTGGACATTCTGGCGAAGGGTTCCCAATCCCCGACAAGACTGGTACCCTTTCACGTCCAAATCTCTCAAACTCCGGGAGAGATTCTCAAAACCAAGGTTGACATGTTTCGAGTTCCTCTCAACATTTTGGAAATCCCGCTGAAACTTTGGACATTCTGGCGAAGGGTTCCCAATCCCCGACAAGACTGGTACCCTTTCACGTCCAAATCTCTCAAACTCCGGGAGAGATTCTCAAAACCAAGGTTCACATGTTTCGAGTTCCTCTCAACATTTTGGAAATCCCGCTGAAACTTTGGACATTCTGGCGAAGGGTTCCCAATCCCCGACAAGACTGGTACCCTTTCACGTCCAAATCTCTCAAACTCCGGGAGAGATTCTCAAAACCAAGGTTCACATGTTTCGAGTTCCTTTCAACATTTTGGAAATCCCGCTGAAACTTTGGACATTCTGGCGAAGGGTTCCCAATCCCCGACAAGACTGGTACCCTTTCACGTCCAAATCTCTCAAACTCCGGGAGAGATTCTCAAAACCAAGGTTGACATATTTCGAGTTCCTCTCAACATTTTGGAAATCCCGCTGAAACTTTGGACATTCTGGCGAAGGGTTCCCAATCCCCGACAAGACTGGTACCCTTTCACGTCCAAATCTCTCAAACTCCGGGAGAGATTCTCAAAACCAAGGTTGACATGTTTCGAGTTCCTCTCAACATTTTGGAAATCCCGCTGAAACTTTGGACATTCTGGCGAAGGGTTCCCAATCCCCGACAAGACTGGTACCCTTTCACGTCCAAATCTCTCAAACTCCGGGAGAGATTCTCAAAACCAAGGTTGACATGTTTCGAGTTCCTCTCAACATTTTGGAAATCCCGCTGAAACTTTGGACATTCTCGCGAAGGGTTCCCAATCCCCGACAAGACTGGCACCCTTTCACGTCCAAATCTCTCAAACTCCGGGAGAGATTCTCAAAACCAAGGTTGACATGATTCGAGTTCCTCTCAACATTTTGGAAATCCCGCTGAAACTTTGGACATTCTGGCGAAGGGTTCCCAATCCCCGACAAGACTGGTACCCTTTCACGTCCAAATCTCTCAAACTCCGGGAGAGACTCTCAAAACCAAGGTTCACATGTTTCGAGTTCCTTTCAACATTTTGGAAATCCCGCTGAAACTTTGGACATTCTGGCGAAGGGTTCCCAATCCCCCACAAGACTGGTACCCTTTCACGTCCAAATCTCTCAAACTCCGGGAGAGATTCTCAAAACCGAGGTTGACATGTTTCGAGTTCCTCTCAACATTTTGGAAATCCCGCTGAAACTTTGGACATTCTCGCGAAGGGTTCCCAATCCCCGACAAGACTGGTACCCTTTCACGTCCAAATCTCTCAAACTCCGGGAGAGATTCTCAAAACCGAGGTTGACATGTTTCGAGTTCCTCTCAACATTTTGGAAATCCCGCTGAAACTTTGGACATTCTCGCGAAGGGTTCCCAATCCCCGACAAGACTGGTACCCTTTCACGTCCAAATCTCTCCAACTCCGGAAGAGATTCTCAAAACCAAGGTTGACATGTTTCGAGTTCCTTTCAACATTTTGGAAATCCCGCTGAAACTTTGGACATTCTCGCGAAGGGTTCCCAATCCCCGACAAGACTGGTACCCTTTCACGTCCAAATCTCTCAAACTCCGGGAGAGACTCTCAAAACCAAGGTTGACATGTTTAGAGTTCCTTTCAACATTTTGGAAATCCCGCTGAAACTTTGGACATTCTGGCGAAGGGTTCCCAATCCCCGACAAGACTGGTACCCTTTCACGTCCAAATCTCTCAAACTCCGGGAGAGATTCTCAAAACCGAGGTTGACATGTTTCGAGTTCCTCTCAACATTTTGGAAATCCCGCTGAAACTTTGGACATTCTCGCGAAGGGTTCCCAATCCCCGACAAGACTGGTACCCTTTCACGTCCAAATCTCTCAAACTCCGGGAGAGATTCTCAAAACCAAGGTTGACATGTTTCGAGTTCCTCTCAACATTTTGGAAATCCCGCTGAAACTTTGGACATTCTGGCGAAGGGTTCCCAATCCCCGACAAGACTGGTACCCTTTCACGTCCAAATCTCTCAAACTCCGGGAGAGATTCTCAAAACCAAGGTTGACATGATTCGAGTTCCTCTCAACATTTTGGAAATCCCGCTGAAACTTTGGACATTCTCGCGAAGGGTTCCCAATTCCAGACAAGACTGGTACCCTTTCACGTCCAAATCTCTCAAACTCCGGGAGAGATTCTCAAAACCAAGGTTGACATGTTTCGAGTTCCTCTCAACATTTTGGAAATCCCGCTGAAACTTTGGACATTCTGGCGAAGGGTTCCCAATCCCCGACAAGACTGGTACCCTTTCACGTCCAAATCTCTCAAACTCCGGCAGAGATTCTCAAAACCAAGGTTGACATGTTTCGAGTTCCTCTCAACATTTTGGAAATCCCGCTGAAACTTTGGACATTCTCGCGAAGGGTTCCCAATCCCCGACAAGACTGGTACCCTTTCACGTCCAAATCTCTGAAACTCCGGGAGAGATTCTCAAAACCATGGTTCACATGTTTCGAGTTCCTTTCAACATTTTGGAAATCCCGCTGAAACTTTGGACATTCTGGCGAAGGGTTCCCAATCCCCGACAAGACTGGTACCCTTTCACGTCCAAATCTCTCAAACTCCGGGAGAGATTCTCAAAACCGAGGTTGACATGTTTCGAGTTCCTCTCAACATTTTGGAAATCCCGCTGAAACTTTGGACATTCTGGCGAAGGGTTACCAATCCCCGACAAGACTGGTACCCTTTCACATCCAAATCTCTCAAACTCCGGGAGAGATTCTCAAAACCAAGGTTGACATGTTTCGAGTTCCTCTCAACATTTTGGAAATCCCGCTGAAACTTTGGACATTCTGGCGAAGGGTTCCCAATTCCCGACAAGACTGGTACCCTTTCACGTCCAAATCTCTCAAACTCCGGGAGAGATTCTCAAAACCAAGGTTGACATGTTTCGAGTTCCTCTCAACATTTTGGAAATCCCGCTGAAACTTTGGACATTCTGGCGAAGGGTTCCCAATCCCCGACAAGACTGGTACCCTTTCACGTCCAAATCTCTCAAACTCCGGGAGAGATTCTCAAAACCAAGGTTGACATGTTTCGAGTTCCTCTCAACATTTTGGAAATCCCGCTGAAACTTTGGACATTCTCGCGAAGGGTTCCCAATCCCCGACAAGACTGGTACCCTTTCACGTCCAAATCTCTCAAACTCCGGGAGAGATTCTCAAAACCAAGGTTGACATGTTTCGAGTTCCTCTCAACATTTTGGAAATCCCGCTGAAACTTTGGACATTCTCGCGAAGGGTTCCCAATCCCCGACAAGACTGGTACCCTTTCACGTCCAAATCTCTCAAACTCCGGGAGAGATTCTCAAAACCAAGGTTGACATGTTTCGAGTTCCTCTCAACATTTTGGAAATCCCGCTGAAACTTTGGACATTCTCGCGAAGGGTTCCCAATTCCCGACAAGACTGGTACCCTTTCACGTCCAAATCTCTCAAACTCCGGGAGAGATTCTCAAAACCAAGGTTCACATGTTTCGAGTTCCTCTCAACATTTTGGAAATCCCGCTGAAACTTTGTACATTCTCGCGAATGGTTCCCAATCCCCGACAAGACTGGTACCCTTTCACGTCCAAATCTCTCAAACTCCGGGAGAGATTCTCAAAACCAAGGTTGACATGATTCGAGTTCCTCTCAACATTTTGGAAATCCCGCTGAAACTTCGGACATTCTGGTGAAGGGTTCCCAATATCCGACAAGACTGGTACCCTTTCACGTCCAAATCTCTCAAACTCCGGGAGAGATTCTCAAAAACAAGGTTGACATGTTTCGAGTTCCTCTCAACATTTTGGAAATCCTACTGAAACTTTGGACATTCTCGCGAAGGGTTCCCAATCCCTGACAAGACTGGTACCCTTTCACGTCCAAATCTCTCAAACTCCGGGAGAGATTCTCAAAACCAAGGTTGACATGTTTCGAGTTCCTCTCAACATTTTGGAAATCCCGCTGAAACTTTGGACATTCTCGCGAAGGGTTCCCAATCCCCGACAAGACTGGTACCCTTTCACGTCCAAATCTCTCAAACTCCGGGAGAGATTCTCAAAACCAAGCTTGACATGTTTCGAGTTCCTCTCAACATTTTGGAAATCCCGCTGAAACTTTGGACATTCTCGCGAAGGGTTCCCAATCCCCGACAAGACTGGTACCCTTTCACGTCCAAATCTCTCAAACTCCGGGAGAGATTCTCAAAACCAAGGTTGACATGTTTCGAGTTCCTCTCAACATTTTGGAAATCCCGCTGAAACTTTGGACATTCTGGCGAAGGGTTCCCAATCCCCGACAAGACTGGTACCCTTTCACGTCCAAATCTCTCAAACTCCGGGAGAGATTCTCAAAACCAAGGTTCACATGTTTCGAGTTCCTCTCAACATTTTGGAAATCCCGCTGAAACTTTGGACATTCTGGCGAAGGGTTCCCAATCCCCGACAAGACTGGTACCCTTTCACGTCCAAATCTCTCAAACTCCGGGAGAGATTCTCAAAACCGAGGTTGACATGTTTCGAGTTCCTCTCAACATTTTGGAAATCCTGCTGAAACTTTGGACATTCTGGCGAAGGGTTCCCAATCCCCGACAAGACTGGTACCCTTTCACGTCCAAATCTCTCAAACTCCGGGAGAGATTCTCAAAACCAAGGTTGACATGTTTCGAGTTCCTCTCAACATTTTGGAAATCCCGCTGAAACTTTGGACATTCTGGCGAAGGGTTCCCAATCCCCGACAAGACTGGTACCCTTTCACGTCCAAATCTCTCAAACTCCGGGAGAGATTCTCAAAACCAAGGTTGACATGTTTCGAGTTCCTCTCAACATTTTGGAAATCCCGCTGAAACTTTGGACATTCTGGCGAAGGG
The DNA here is from genome assembly GCF_964273445.1 of Streptopelia decaocto. Lineage (NCBI taxonomy): Eukaryota > Metazoa > Chordata > Aves > Columbiformes > Columbidae > Streptopelia > Streptopelia decaocto. The sequence goes on from NW_028116776.1 coordinate 899,331, forward strand.
TTCCCAATCCCCGACAAGACTGGTACCCTTTCACGTCCAAATCTCTCAAACTCCGGGAGAGATTCTCAAAACCAAGGTTGACATGTTTCGAGTTCCTCTCAACATTTTGGAAATCCCGCTGAAACTTTGGACATTCTGGCGAAGGGTTCCCAATCCCCGACAAGACTGGTACCCTTTCACGTCCAAATCTCTCAAACTCCGGGAGAGATTCTCAAAACCAAGGTTGACATGTTTCGAGTTCCTCTCAACATTTTGGAAATCCCGCTGAAACTTTGGACATTCTCGCGAAGGGTTCCCAATCCCCGACAAGACTGGTACCCTTTCACGTCCAAATCTCTCAAACTCCGGGAGAGATTCTCAAAACCAAGGTTCACATGTTTCGAGTTCCTTTCAACATTTTGGAAATCCCGCTGAAACTTTGGACATTCTGGCGAAGGGTTCCCAATCCCCGACAAGACTGGTACCCTTTCACGTCCAAATCTCTCAAACTCCGGGAGAGATTCTCAAAACCAAGGTTGACATATTTCGAGTTCCTCTCAACATTTTGGAAATCCCGCTGAAACTTTGGACATTCTGGCGAAGGGTTCCCAATCCCCGACAAGACTGGTACCCTTTCACGTCCAAATCTCTCAAACTCCGGGAGAGATTCTCAAAACCAAGGTTGACATGTTTCGAGTTCCTCTCAACATTTTGGAAATCCCGCTGAAACTTTGGACATTCTGGCGAAGGGTTCCCAATCCCCGACAAGACTGGTACCCTTTCACGTCCAAATCTCTCAAACTCCGGGAGAGATTCTCAAAACCAAGGTTGACATGTTTCGAGTTCCTCTCAACATTTTGGAAATCCCGCTGAAACTTTGGACATTCTCGCGAAGGGTTCCCAATCCCCGACAAGACTGGCACCCTTTCACGTCCAAATCTCTCAAACTCCGGGAGAGATTCTCAAAACCAAGGCTGACATGATTCGAGTTCCTCTCAACATTTTGGAAATCCCGCTGAAACTTTGGACATTCTGGCGAAGGGTTCCCAATCCCCGACAAGACTGGTACCCTTTCACGTCCAAATCTCTCAAACTCCGGGAGAGACTCTCAAAACCGAGGTTCACATGTTTCGAGTTCCTTTCAACATTTTGGAAATCCCGCTGAAACTTTGGACATTCTGGTGAAGGGTTCCCAATCCCCGACAAGACTGGTACCCTTTCACGTCCAAATCTCTCAAACTCCGGGAGAGATTCTCAAAACCGAGGTTGACATGTTTCGAGTTCCTCTCAACATTTTGGAAATCCCGCTGAAACTTTGGACATTCTCGCGAAGGGTTCCCAATCCCCGACAAGACTGGTACCCTTTCACGTCCAAATCTCTCAAACTCCGGGAGAGATTCTCAAAACCGAGGTTGACATGTTTCGAGTTCCTCTCAACATTTTGGAAATCCCGCTGAAACTTTGGACATTCTCGCGAAGGGTTCCCAATCCCCGACAAGACTGGTACCCTTTCACGTCCAAATCTCTCCAACTCCGGAAGAGATTCTCAAAACCAAGGTTGACATGTTTCGAGTTCCTTTCAACATTTTGGAAATCCCGCTGAAACTTTGGACATTCTCGCGAAGGGTTCCCAATCCCCGACAAGACTGGTACCCTTTCACGTCCAAATCTCTCAAACTCCGGGAGAGACTCTCAAAACCAAGGTTCACATGTTTCGAGTTCCTTTCAACATTTTGGAAATCCCGCTGAAACTTTGGACATTCTCCCGAAGGGTTCCCAATCCCCGACAAGACTGGTACCCTTTCACGTCCAAATCTCTCAAACTCCGGGAGAGATTCTCAAAACCGAGGTTGACATGTTTCGAGTTCCTCTCAACATTTTGGAAATCCCGCTGAAACTTTGGACATTCTGGCGAAGGGTTCCCAATCCCCGACAAGACTGGTACCCTTTCACGTCCAAATCTCTCAAACTCCGGGAGAGATTCTCAAAACCAAGGTTGACATGTTTCGAGTTCCTCTCAACATTTTGGAAATCCCGCTGAAACTTTGGACATTCTGGCGAAGGGTTCCCAATCCCCGACAAGACTGGTACCCTTTCACGTCCAAATCTCTCAAACTCCGGGAGAGATTCTCAAAACCAAGGTTGACATGTTTCGAGTTCCTCTCAACATTTTGGAAATCCCGCTGAAACTTTGGACATTCTCGCGAAGGGTTCCCAATCCCCGACAAGACTGGTACCCTTTCACGTCCAAATCTCTCAAACTCCGGGAGAGATTCTCAAAACCGAGGTTGACATGTTTCGAGTTCCTCTCAACATTTTGGAAATCCCGCTGAAACTTTGGACATTCTCGCGAAGGGTTCCCAATCCCCGACAAGACTGGTACCCTTTCACGTCCAAATCTCTCAAAGTCCGGGAGAGATTCTCAAAACCAAGGTTCACATGTTTCGAGTTCCTCTCAACATTTTGGAAATCCCGCTGAAACTTTGGACATTCTCGCGAAGGGTTCCAAATCCCCGACAAGACTGGTACCCTTTCACGTCCAAATCTCTCAAACTCCGGGAGAGATTCTCAAAACCAAGGTTGACATGTTTCGAGTTCCTCTCAACATTTTGGAAATCCCGCTGAAACTTTGGACATTCTCGCGAAGGGTTCCCAATCCCCGACAAGACTGGTACCCTTTCACGTCCAAATCTCTCAAACTCCGGGAGAGATTCTCAAAACCAAGGTTGACATGTTTCGAGTTCCTTTCAACATTTTGGAAATCCCGCTGAAACTTTGGACATTCTCCCGAAGGGTTCCCAATCCCCGACAAGACTGGTACCCTTTCACGTCCAAATCTCTCAAACTCCGGGAGAGATTCTCAAAACCGAGGTTGACATGTTTCGAGTTCCTCTCAACATTTTGGAAATCCCGCTGAAACTTTGGACATTCTCGCGAAGGGTTCCCAATCCCCGACAAGACTGGTACCCTTTCACGTCCAAATCTCTCAAACTCCGGGAGAGATTCTCAAAACCAAGGTTGACATGTTTCGAGTTCCTCTCAACATTTTGGAAATCCCGCTGAAACTTTGGACATTCTGGCGAAGGGTTCCCAATCCCCGACAAGACTGGTACCCTTTCACGTCCAAATCTCTCAAACTCCGGGAGAGATTCTCAAAACCAAGGTTGACATGATTCGAGTTCCTCTCAACATTTTGGAAATCCCGCTGAAACTTTGGACATTCTCGCGAAGGGTTCCCAATTCCAGACAAGACTGGTACCCTTTCACGTCCAAATCTCTCAAACTCCGGGAGAGATTCTCAAAACCAAGGTTGACATGTTTCGAGTTCCTCTCAACATTTTGGAAATCCCGCTGAAACTTTGGACATTCTGGCGAAGGGTTCCCAATCCCCGACAAGACTGGTACCCTTTCACGTCCAAATCTCTCAAACTCCGGGAGAGATTCTCAAAACCAAGGTTCACATGTTTCGAGTTCCTTTCAACATTTTGGAAATCCCGCTGAAACTTTGGACATTCTGGCGAAGGGTTCCCAATCCCTGACAAGACTGTTACCCTTTCACGTCGAAATCTCTCAAACTCCGGGAGAGATTCTCAAAACCAAGGTTGACATGTTTCGAGTTCCTGTCAACATTTTGGAAATCCCGCTGAAACTTTGGACATTCTGGCGAAGGGTTCCCAATCCCCGACAAGACTGGTACCCTTTCACGTCCAAATCTCTCAAACTGCGGGAGAGATTCTCAAAACCAAGGTTGACATGTTTCGAGTTCCTCTCAACATTTTGGAAATCCCGCTGAAACTTTGGACATTCTCGCGAAGGGTTCCCAATCCCCGACAAGACTGGTACCCTTTCACGTCCAAATCTCTCAAACTCCGGGAGAGATTCTCAAAACCAAGGTTGACATGTTTCGAGTTCCTCTCAACATTTTGGAAATCCCGCTGAAACTTTGGACATTCTCGCGAAGGGTTCCCAATCCCCGACAAGACTGGTACCCTTTCACGTCCAAATCTCTCAAACTCCGGGAGAGATTCTCAAAACCAAGGTTGACATGTTTCGAGTTCCTCTCAACATTTTGGAAATCCCGCTGAAACTTTGGACATTCTCGCGAAGGGTTCCCAATCCCCGACAAGATTGGTACCCTTTCACGTCCAAATCTCTCAAACTCCGGGAGAGATTCTCAAAACCGAGGTTGACATGTTTCGAGTTCCTCTCAACATTTTGGAAATCCCGCTGAAACTTTGGACATTCTCGCGAAGGGTTCCCAATCCCCGACAAGACTGGTACCCTTTCACGTCCAAATCTCTCAAAGTCCGGGAGAGATTCTCAAAACCAAGGTTGACATGTTTCGAGTTCCTTTCAACATTTTGGAAATCCCGCTGAAACTTTGGACATTCTGGCGAAGGGTTCCCAATCCCCGACAAGACTGGTACCCTTTCACGTCCAAATCTCTCAAACTCCGGGAGAGATTCTCAAAACCAAGGTTGACATGTTTCGAGTTCCTCTCAACATTTTGGAAATCCCGCTGAAACTTTGGACATTCTCGCGAAGGGTTCCCAATCCCCGACAAGACTGGTACCCTTTCACGTCCAAATCTCTCAAACTCCGGGAGAGATTCTCAAAACCAAGCTTGACATGTTTCGAGTTCCTCTCAACATTTTGGAAATCCCGCTGAAACTTTGGACATTCTCGCGAAGGGTTCCCAATCCCCGACAAGACTGGTACCCTTTCACGTCCAAATCTCTCAAACTCCGGGAGAGATTCTCAAAACCGAGGTTGACATGTTTCGAGTTCCTCTCAACATTTTGGAAATCCTGCTGAAACTTTGGACATTCTGGCGAAGGGTTCCCAATCCCCGACAAGACTGGTACCCTTTCACGTCCAAATCTCTCAAACTCCGGGAGAGATTCTCAAAACCAAGGTTGACATGTTTCGAGTTCCTGTCAACATTTTGGAAATCCCGCTGAAACTTTGGACATTCTCGCGAAGGGTTCCCAATCCCCGACAAGACTGGTACCCTTTCACGTCCAAATCTCTCAAACTCCGGGAGAGATTCTCAAAACCGAGGTTGACATGTTTCGAGTTCCTCTCAACATTTTGGAAATCCTGCTGAAACTTTGGACATTCTGGCGAAGGGTTCCCAATCCCCGACAAGACTGGTACCCTTTCACGTCCAAATCTCTCAAACTCCGGGAGAGATTCTCAAAACCAAGGTTGACATGTTTCGAGTTCCTCTCAACATTTTGGAAATCCCGCTGAAACTTTGGACATTCTCGCGAAGGGTTCCCAATCCCCGACAAGACTGGCACCCTTTCACGTCCAAATCTCTCAAACTGCGGGAGAGATTCTCAAAACCAAGGTTGACATGATTCGAGTTCCTCTCAACATTTTGGAAATCCCGCTGAAACTTTGGACATTCTGGCGAAGGGTTCCCAATCCCCGACAAGACTGGTACCCTTTCACGTCCAAATCTCTCAAACTCCGGGAGAGATTCTCAAAACCAAGGTTGACATGTTTCGAGTTCCTCTCAACATTTTGGAAATCCCGCTGAAACTTTGGACATTCTGGCGAAGGGTTCCCAATCCCCGACAAGACTGGTACCCTTTCACGTCCAAATCTCTCAAACTCCGGGAGAGATTCTCAAAACCGAGGTTGACATGTTTCGAGTTCCTCTCAACATTTTGGAAATCCCGCTGAAACTTTGGACATTCTGGCGAAGGGTTCCCAATCCCCGACAAGACTGGTACCCTTTCACGTCCAAATCTCTCAAACTCCGGGAGAGATTCTCAAAACCAAGGTTGACATGTTTCGAGTTCCTCTCAACATTTTGGAAATCCCGCTGAAACTTTGGACATTCTCGCGAAGGGTTTCCAATCCCCGAAAAGACTGGTACCCTTTCACGTCCAAATCTCTGAAACTCCGGGAGAGATTCTCAAAACCAAGGTTCACATGTTTCGAGTTCCTCTCAACATTTTGGAAATCCCGCTGAAACTTTGGACATTCTCGCGAAGGGTTCCAAATCCCCGACAAGACTGGTACCCTTTCACGTCCAAATCTCTCAAACTCCGGGAGAGATTCTCAAAACCAAGGTTGACATGTTTCGAGTTCCTCTCAACATTTTGGAAATCCCGCTGAAACTTTGGACATTCTCGCGAAGGGTTCCCAATCCCCGACAAGACTGGTACCCTTTCACGTCCAAATCTCTCAAACTCCGGGAGAGATTCTCAAAACCGAGGTTGACATGTTTCGAGTTCCTCTCAACATTTTGGAAATCCCGCTGAAACTTTGGACATTCTGGCGAAGGGTTCCCAATCCCCGACAAGACTGGTACCCTTTCACGTCCAAATCTCTCAAACTCCGGGAGAGATTCTCAAAACCAAGGTTGACATGTTTCGAGTTCCTCTCAACATTTTGGAAATCCCGCTGAAACTTTGGACATTCTCGCGAAGGGTTCCCAATCCCCGACAAGACTGGTACCCTTTCACGTCCAAATCTCTCAAACTCCGGGAGAGATTCTCAAAACCAAGGTTGACATGTTTCGAGTTCCTCTCAACATTTTGGAAATCCCGCTGAAACTTTGGACATTCTGGCGAAGGGTTCCCAATCCCCGACAAGACTGGTACCCTTTCACGTCCAAATCTCTCAAACTCCGGGAGAGATTCTCAAAACCAAGGTTGACATGTTTCGAGTTCCTCTCAACATTTTGGAAATCCCGCTGAAACTTTGGACATTCTCGCGAAGGGTTCCCAATCCCCGACAAGACTGGTACCCTTTCACGTCCAAATCTCTCAAACTCCGGGAGAGATTCTCAAAACCAAGGTTGACATGTTTCGAGTTCCTCTCAACATTTTGGAAATCCCGCTGAAACTTTGGACATTCTCGCGAAGGGTTCCCAATCCCCGACAAGACTGGTACCCTTTCACGTCCAAATCTCTCAAACTCCGTGAGAGATTCTCAAAACCGAGGTTGACATGTTTCGAGTTCCTCTCAACATTTTGGAAATCCCGCTGAAACTTTGGACATTCTGGCGAAGGGTTCCCAATCCCTGACAAGACTGGTACCCTTTCACGTCCAAATCTCTCAAACTCCGGGAGAGATTCTCAAAACCATGGTTCACATGTTTCGAGTTCCTGTCAACATTTTGGAAATCCCGCTGAAACTTTGGACATTCTCGCGAAGGGTTCCCAATCCCCGACAAGACTGGTACCCTTTCACGTCCAAATCTCTCAAACTCCGGGAGAGATTCTCAAAACCGAGGTTGACATGTTTCGAGTTCCTCTCAACATTTTGGAAATCCTGCTGAAACTTTGGACATTCTGGCGAAGGGTTCCCAATCCCCGACAAGACTGGTACCCTTTCACGTCCAAATCTCTCAAAGTCCGGGAGAGATTCTCAAAACCAAGGTTGACATGTTTCGAGTTCCTCTCAACATTTTGGAAATCCCGCTGAAACTTTGGACATTCTCGCGAAGGGTTCCCAATCCCCGACAAGACTGGCACCCTTTCACGTCCAAATCTCTCAAACTGCGGGAGAGATTCTCAAAACCAAGGTTGACATGATTCGAGTTCCTCTCAACATTTTGGAAATCCCGCTGAAACTTTGGACATTCTGGCGAAGGGTTCCCAATCCCCGACAAGACTGGTACCCTTTCACGTCCAAATCTCTCAAACTCCGGGAGAGATTCTCAAAACCAAGGTTGACATGTTTCGAGTTCCTCTCAACATTTTGGATATCCCGCTGAAACTTTGGACATTCTCGCGAAGGGTTCCCAATCCCCGACAAGACTGGTACCCTTTCACGTCCAAATCTCTCAAACTCCGGGAGAGATTCTCAAAACCGAGGTTGACATGTTTCGAGTTCCTCTCAACATTTTGGAAATCCCGCTGAAACTTTGGACATTCTGGCGAAGGGTTCCCAATCCCCGACAAGACTGGTACCCTTTCACGTCCAAATCTCTCAAACTCCGGGAGAGATTCTCAAAACCAAGGTTGACATGTTTCGAGTTCCTCTCAACATTTTGGAAATCCCGCTGAAACTTTGGACATTCTGGCGAAGGGTTCCCAATCCCCGACAAGACTGGTACCCTTTCACGTCCAAATCTCTCAAACTCCGGGAGAGATTCTCAAAACCAAGGTTGACATGTTTCGAGTTCCTCTCAACATTTTGGAAATCCCGCTGAAACTTTGGACATTCTCGCGAAGGGTTCCCAATCCCCGACAAGACTGGTACCCTTTCACGTCCAAATCTTTCAAAATCCGGGAGAGATTCTCAAAACCGAGGTTGACATGTTTCGAGTTCCTCTCAACATTTTGGAAATCCCGCTGAAACTTTGGACATTCTCGCGAAGGGTTCCCAATCCCCGACAAGACTGGTACCCTTTCACGTCCAAATCTCTCAAACTCCGGGAGAGATTCTCAAAACCGAGGTTGACATGTTTCGAGTTCCTCTCAACATTTTGGAAATCCCGATGAAACTTTGGACATTCTCGCGAAGGGTTCCCAATCCCCGACAAGACTGGTACCCTTTCACGTCCAAATCTCTCAAACTCCGGGAGAGATTCTCAAAACCAAGCTTGACATGTTTCGAGTTCCTCTCAACATTTTGGAAATCCCGCTGAAACTTTGGACATTCTGGCGAAGGGTTCCCAATCCCCGACAAGACTGGTACCCTTTCACGTCCAAATCTCTCAAACTCCGGGAGAGATTCTCAAAACCAAGGTTGACATGTTTCGAGTTCCTCTCAACATTTTGGAAATCCCGCTGAAACTTTGGACATTCTGGCGAAGGGTTCCCAATCCCCGACAAGACTGGTACCCTTTCACGTCCAAATCTCTCAAACTCCGGGAGAGATTCTCAAAACCAAGGTTGACATGTTTCGAGTTCCTCTCAACATTTTGGAAATCCCGCTGAAACTTTGGACATTCTGGCGAAGGGTTCCCAATCCCCGACAAGACTGGTACCCTTTCACGTCCAAATCTCTCAAACTCCGGGAGAGATTCTCAAAACCAAGGTTGACATGTTTCGAGTTCCTTTCAACATTTTGGAAATCCCGCTGAAACTTTGGACATTCTCGCGAAGGGTTCCCAATCCCCGACAAGACTGGTACCCTTTCACGTCCAAATCTCTCAAACTCCGGGAGAGATTCTCAAAACCAAGGTTGACATGTTTCGAGTTCCTCTCAACATTTTGGAAATCCCGCTGAAACTTTGGACATTCTCGCGAAGGGTTCCCAATCCCCGACAAGACTGGTACCCTTTCACGTCCAAATCTCTCAAACTCCGTGAGAGATTCTCAAAACCGAGGTTGACATGTTTCGAGTTCCTCTCAACATTTTGGAAATCCCGCTGAAACTTTGGACATTCTCGCGAAGGGTTCCCAATCCCTGACAAGACTGGTACCCTTTCACGTCCAAATCTCTCAAACTCCGGGAGAGATTCTCAAAACCATGGTTCACATGTTTCGAGTTCCTGTCAACATTTTGGAAATCCCGCTGAAACTTTGGACATTCTCGCGAAGGGTTCCCAATCCCCGACAAGACTGGTACCCTTTCACGTCCAAATCTCTCAAACTCCGGGAGAGATTCTCAAAACCGAGGTTGACATGTTTCGAGTTCCTCTCAACATTTTGGAAATCCTGCTGAAACTTTGGACATTCTGGCGAAGGGTTCCCAATCCCCGACAAGACTGGTACCCTTTCACGTCCAAATCTCTCAAACTCCGGGAGAGATTCTCAAAACCAAGGTTGACATGTTTCGAGTTCCTCTCAACATTTTGGAAATCCCGCTGAAACTTTGGACATTCTCGCGAAGGGTTCCCAATCCCCGACAAGACTGGCACCCTTTCACGTCCAAATCTCTCAAACTGCGGGAGAGATTCTCAAAACCAAGGTTGACATGATTCGAGTTCCTCTCAACATTTTGGAAATCCCGCTGAAACTTTGGACATTCTGGCGAAGGGTTCCCAATCCCCGACAAGACTGGTACCCTTTCACGTCCAAATCTCTCAAACTCCGGGAGAGATTCTCAAAACCAAGGTTGACATGTTTCGAGTTCCTCTCAACATTTTGGAAATCCCGCTGAAACTTTGGACATTCTGGCGAAGGGTTCCCAATCCCCGACAAGACTGGTACCCTTTCACGTCCAAATCTCTCAAACTCCGGGAGAGATTCTCAAAACCGAGGTTGACATGTTTCGAGTTCCTCTCAACATTTTGGAAATCCCGCTGAAACTTTGGACATTCTGGCGAAGGGTTCCCAATCCCCGACAAGACTGGTACCCTTTCACGTCCAAATCTCTCAAACTCCGGGAGAGATTCTCAAAACCAAGGTTGACATGTTTCGAGTTCCTCTCAACATTTTGGAAATCCCGCTGAAACTTTGGACATTCTCGCGAAGGGTTCCCAATCCCCGACAAGACTGGTACCCTTTCACGTCCAAATCTCTCAAACTCCGGGAGAGATTCTCAAAACCAAGGTTCACATGTTTCGAGTTCCTCTCAACATTTTGGAAATCCCGCTGAAACTTTGGACATTCTCGCGAAGGGTTCCAAATCCCCGACAAGACTGGTACCCTTTCACGTCCAAATCTCTCAAACTCCGGGAGAGATTCTCAAAACCAAGGTTGACATGTTTCGAGTTCCTCTCAACATTTTGGAAATCCCGCTGAAACTTTGGACATTCTCGCGAAGGGTTCCCAATCCCCAACAAGACTGGTACCCTTTCACGTCCAAATCTCTCAAACTCCGGGAGAGATTCTCAAAACCGAGGTTGACATGTTTCGAGTTCCTCTCAACATTTTGGAAATCCCGCTGAAACTTTGGACATTCTGGCGAAGGGTTCCCAATCCCCGACAAGACTGGTACCCTTTCACGTCCAAATCTCTCAAACTCCGGGAGAGATTCTCAAAACCAAGGTTGACATGTTTCGAGTTCCTCTCAACATTTTGGAAATCCCGCTGAAACTTTGGACATTCTCGCGAAGGGTTCCCAATCCCCGACAAGACTGGTACCCTTTCACGTCCAAATCTCTCAAACTCCGGGAGAGATTCTCAAAACCAAGGTTGACATGTTTCGAGTTCCTCTCAACATTTTGGAAATCCCGCTGAAACTTTGGACATTCTGGCGAAGGGTTCCCAATCCCCGACAAGACTGGTACCCTTTCACGTCCAAATCTCTCAAACTCCGGGAGAGATTCTCAAAACCAAGGTTGACATGTTTCGAGTTCCTCTCAACATTTTGGAAATCCCGCTGAAACTTTGGACATTCTCGCGAAGGGTTCCCAATCCCCGACAAGACTGGTACCCTTTCACGTCCAAATCTCTCAAACTCCGGGAGAGATTCTCAAAACCAAGGTTGACATGTTTCGAGTTCCTCTCAACATTTTGGAAATCCCGCTGAAACTTTGGACATTCTCGCGAAGGGTTCCCAATCCCCGACAAGACTGGTACCCTTTCACGTCCAAATCTCTCAAACTCCGTGAGAGATTCTCAAAACCGAGGTTGACATGTTTCGAGTTCCTCTCAACATTTTGGAAATCCCGCTGAAACTTTGGACATTCTCGCGAAGGGTTCCCAATCCCTGACAAGACTGGTACCCTTTCACGTCCAAATCTCTCAAACTCCGGGAGAGATTCTCAAAACCAAGGTTGACATGTTTCGAGTTCCTCTCAACATTTTGGAAATCCCGCTGAAACTTTGGACATTCTCGCGAAGGGTTCCCAATCCCCGACAAGACTGGTACCCTTTCACGTCCAAATCTCTCAAACTCCGGGAGAGATTCTCAAAACCAAGGTTCACATGTTTCGAGTTCCTCTCAACATTTTGGAAATCCCGCTGAAACTTTGGACATTCTCGCGAAGGGTTCCAAATCCCCGACAAGACTGGTACCCTTTCACGTCCAAATCTCTCAAACTCCGGGAGAGATTCTCAAAACCAAGGTTGACATGTTTCGAGTTCCTCTCAACATTTTGGAAATCCCGCTGAAACTTTGGACATTCTCGCGAAGGGTTCCCAATCCCCGACAAGACTGGTACCCTTTCACGTCCAAATCTCTCAAACTCCGGGAGAGATTCTCAAAACCGAGGTTGACATGTTTCGAGTTCCTCTCAACATTTTGGAAATCCCGCTGAAACTTTGGACATTCTGGCGAAGGGTTCCCAATCCCCGACAAGACTGGTACCCTTTCACGTCCAAATCTCTCAAACTCCGGGAGAGATTCTCAAAACCAAGGTTGACATGTTTCGAGTTCCTCTCAACATTTTGGAAATCCCGCTGAAACTTTGGACATTCTCGCGAAGGGTTCCCAATCCCCGACAAGACTGGTACCCTTTCACGTCCAAATCTCTCAAACTCCGGGAGAGATTCTCAAAACCAAGGTTGACATGTTTCGAGTTCCTCTCAACATTTTGGAAATCCCGCTGAAACTTTGGACATTCTGGCGAAGGGTTCCCAATCCCCGACAAGACTGGTACCCTTTCACGTCCAAATCTCTCAAACTCCGGGAGAGATTCTCAAAACCAAGGTTGACATGTTTCGAGTTCCTCTCAACATTTTGGAAATCCCGCTGAAACTTTGGACATTCTCGCGAAGGGTTCCCAATCCCCGACAAGACTGGTACCCTTTCACGTCCAAATCTCTCAAACTCCGGGAGAGATTCTCAAAACCAAGGTTGACATGTTTCGAGTTCCTCTCAACATTTTGGAAATCCCGCTGAAACTTTGGACATTCTCGCGAAGGGTTCCCAATCCCCGACAAGACTGGTACCCTTTCACGTCCAAATCTCTCAAACTCCGTGAGAGATTCTCAAAACCGAGGTTGACATGTTTCGAGTTCCTCTCAACATTTTGGAAATCCTGCTGAAACTTTGGACATTCTCGCGAAGGGTTCCCAATCCCTGACAAGACTGGTACCCTTTCACGTCCAAATCTCTCAAACTCCGGGAGAGATTCTCAAAACCATGGTTCACATGTTTCGAGTTCCTGTCAACATTTTGGAAATCCCGCTGAAACTTTGGACATTCTCGCGAAGGGTTCCCAATCCCCGACAAGACTGGTACCCTTTCACGTCCAAATCTCTCAAACTCCGGGAGAGATTCTCAAAACCGAGGTTGACATGTTTCGAGTTCCTCTCAACATTTTGGAAATCCTGCTGAAACTTTGGACATTCTGGCGAAGGGTTCCCAATCCCCGACAAGACTGGTACCCTTTCACGTCCAAATCTCTCAAACTCCGGGAGAGATTCTCAAAACCAAGGTTGACATGTTTCGAGTTCCTCTCAACATTTTGGAAATCCCGCTGAAACTTTGGACATTCTCGCGAAGGGTTCCCAATCCCCGACAAGACTGGCACCCTTTCACGTCCAAATCTCTCAAACTGCGGGAGAGATTCTCAAAACCAAGGTTGACATGATTCGAGTTCCTCTCAACATTTTGGAAATCCCGCTGAAACTTTGGACATTCTGGCGAAGGGTTCCCAATCCCCGACAAGACTGGTACCCTTTCACGTCCAAATCTCTCAAACTCCGGGAGAGATTCTCAAAACCAAGGTTGACATGTTTCGAGTTCCTCTCAACATTTTGGATATCCCGCTGAAACTTTGGACATTCTCGCGAAGGGTTCCCAATCCCCGACAAGACTGGTACCCTTTCACGTCCAAATCTCTCAAACTCCGGGAGAGATTCTCAAAACCAAGGTTGACATGTTTCGAGTTCCTCTCAACATTTTGGAAATCCAGCTGAAACTTTGGACATTTGGGCGAAGGGTTCCCAATCCCCGACAAGACTGGTACCCTTTCACGTCCAAATCTCTCAAACTGCGGGAGAGATTCTCAAAACCAAGGTTGACATGATTCGAGTTCCTCTCAACATTTTGGAAATCCCGCTGAAACTTCGGACATTCTGGCGAAGGGTTCCCAATATCCGACAAGACTGGTACCCTTTCACGTCCAAATCTCTCAAACTCCGGGAGAGATTCTCAAAACCAAGGTTCACATGTTTCGAGTTCCTCTCAACATTTTGGAAATCCCGCTGAAACTTTGGACATTCTGGCGAAGGGTTCCCAATCCCCGACAAGACTGGTACCCTTTCACGTCCAAATCTCTCAAACTCCGGGAGAGATTCTCAAAACCAAGGTTGACATGTTTCGAGTTCCTCTCAACATTTTGGAAATCCCGCTGAAACTTTGGACATTCTGGCGAAGGGTTCCCAATCCCCGACAAGACTGGTACCCTTTCACGTCCAAATCTCTCAAACTCCGGGAGAGATTCTCAAAACCAAGGTTGACATGTTTCGAGTTCCTCTCAACATTTTGGAAATCCCGCTGAAACTTTGGACATTCTCGCGAAGGGTTCCCAATCCCCGACAAGACTGGTACCCTTTCACGTCCAAATCTCTCAAACTCCGGGAGAGATTCTCAAAACCGAGGTTGACATGTTTCGAGTTCCTCTCAACATTTTGGAAATCCCGCTGAAACTTTGGACATTCTGTCGAAGGGTTCCCAATCCCCGACAAGACTGGTACCCTTTCACGTCCAAATCTCTCAAACTCCGGGAGAGATTCTCAAAACCAAGGTTGACATGTTTCGAGTTCCTCTCAACATTTTGGAAATCCCGCTGAAACTTTGGACATTCTCGCGAAGGGTTCCCAATCCCCGACAAGACTGGTACCCTTTCACGTCCAAATCTCTCAAACTCCGGGAGAGATTCTCAAAACCAAGGTTGACATGTTTCGAGTTCCTCTCAACATTTTGGAAATCCCGCTGAAACTTTGGACATTCTCGCGAAGGGTTCCCAATCCCCGACAAGACTGGTACCCTTTCACGTCCAAATCTCTCAAACTCCAGGAGAGATTCTCAAAACCAAGGTTGACATGTTTCGAGTTCCTCTCAACATTTTGGAAATCCCGCTGAAACTTTGGACATTCTCGGGAAGGGTTCCCAATCCCTGACAAGACTGGTACCCTTTCACGTCCAAATCTCTCAAACTCCGGGAGAGATTCTCAAAACCATGGTTCACATGTTTCGAGTTCCTTTCAACATTTTGGAAATCCCGCTGAAACTTTGGACATTCTGGCGAAGGGTTCCCAATCCCCGACAAGACTGGTACCCTTTCACGTCCAAATCTCTCAAACTCCGGGAGAGATTCTCAAAACCAAGGTTGACATGTTTCGAGTTCCTCTCAACATTTTGGAAATCCCGCTGAAACTTTGGACATTCTGGCGAAGGGTTCCCAATCCCCGACAAGACTGGTACCCTTTCACGTCCAAATCTCTCAAACTCCGGGAGAGATTCTCAAAACCAAGGTTGACATGTTTCGAGTTCCTCTCAACATTTTGGAAATCCCGCTGAAACTTTGGACATTCTCGCGAAGGGTTCCCAATCCCCGACAAGACTGGTACCCTTTCACGTCCAAATCTCTCAAACTCCGGGAGAGATTCTCAAAACCGAGGTTGACATGTTTCGAGTTCCTCTCAACATTTTGGAAATCCCGCTGAAACTTTGGACATTCTGGCGAAGGGTTCCCAATCCCCGACAAGACTGGTACCCTTTCACGTCCAAATCTCTCAAACTCCGGGACAGATTCTCAAAACCAAGGTTGACATGTTTCGAGTTCCTCTCAACATTTTGGAAATCCCGCTGAAACTTTGGACATTCTGGCGAAGGGTTCCCAATCCCCGACAAGACTGGTACCCTTTCACGTCCAAATCTCTCCAACTCCGGGAGAGATTCTCAAAACCAAGGTTGACATGTTTCGAGTTCCTCTCAACATTTTGGAAATCCCGCTGAAACTTTGGACATTCTGGCGAAGGGTTCCCAATCCCCGACAAGACTGTTACCCTTTCACGTCCAAATCTCTCAAACTCCGGGAGAGATTCTCAAAACCAAGGTTGACATGTTTCGAGTTCCTGTCAACATGTTGGAAATCCCGCTGAAACTTTGGACATTCTCGCGAAGGGTTCCCAATCCCCGACAAGACTGGTACCCTTTCACGTCCAAATCTCTCAAACTCCGGGAGAGATTCTCAAAACCAAGGTTGACATGTTTCGAGTTCCTCTCAACATTTTGGAAATCCCGCTGAAACTTTGGACATTCTCGCGAAGGGTTCCCAATCCCCGACAAGACTGGTACCCTTTCACGTCCAAATCTCTCAAACTCCGTGAGAGATTCTCAAAACCGAGGTTGACATGTTTCGAGTTCCTCTCAACATTTTGGAAATCCTGCTGAAACTTTGGACATTCTCGCGAAGGGTTCCCAATCCCTGACAAGACTGGTACCCTTTCACGTCCAAATCTCTCAAACTCCGGGAGAGATTCTCAAAACCATGGTTCACATGTTTCGAGTTCCTGTAAACATTTTGGAAATCCCGCTGAAACTTTGGACATTCTCGCGAAGGGTTCCCAATCCCCGACAAGACTGGTACCCTTTCACGTCCAAATCTCTCAAACTCCGGGAGAGATTCTCAAAACCGAGGTTGACATGTTTCGAGTTCCTCTCAACATTTTGGAAATCCTGCTGAAACTTTGGACATTCTGGCGAAGGGTTCCCAATCCCCGACAAGACTGGTACCCTTTCACGTCCAAATCTCTCAAACTCCGGGAGAGATTCTCAAAACCAAGGTTGACATGTTTCGAGTTCCTCTCAACATTTTGGAAATCCCGCTGAAACTTTGGACATTCTCGCGAAGGGTTCCCAATCCCCGACAAGACTGGCACCCTTTCACGTCCAAATCTCTCAAACTGCGGGAGAGATTCTCAAAACCAAGGTTGACATGTTTCGAGTTCCTCTCAACATTTTGGAAATCCCGCTGAAACTTTGGACATTCTGGCGAAGGGTTCCCAATCCCCGACAAGACTGGTACCCTTTCACGTCCAAATCTCTCAAACTCCGGGAGAGATTCTCAAAACCAAGGTTGACATGTTTCGAGTTCCTCTCAACATTTTGGATATCCCGCTGAAACTTTGGACATTCTCGCGAAGGGTTCCCAATCCCCGACAAGACTGGTACCCTTTCACGTCCAAATCTCTCAAACTCCGGGAGAGATTCTCAAAACCAAGGTTGACATGTTTCGAGTTCCTCTCAACATTTTGGAAATCCAGCTGAAACTTTGGACATTCTCGCGAAGGGTTCCCAATCCCCGACAAGACTGGTACCCTTTCACGTCCAAATCTCTCAAACTCCGGGAGAGATTCTCAAAACCGAGGTTGACATGTTTCGAGTTCCTCTCAACATTTTGGAAATCCCGCTGAAACTTTGGACATTCTGGCGAATGGTTCCCAATCCCCGACAAGACTGGTACCCTTTCACGTCCAAATCTCTCAAACTCCGGGAGAGATTCTCAAAACCAAGGTTGACATGTTTCGAGTTCCTCTCAACATTTTGGAAATCCCGCTGAAACTTTGGACATTCTCGCGAAGGGTTCCCAATCCCCGACAAGATTGGTACCCTTTCACGTCCAAATCTCTCAAACTCCGGGAGAGATTCTCAAAACCAAGGTTGACATGTTTCGAGTTCCTCTCAACATTTTGGAAATCCCGCTGAAACTTTGGACATTCTGGCGAAGGGTTCCCAATCCCCGACAAGACTGGTACCCTTTCACGTCCAAATCTCTCAAACTCCGGGAGAGATTCTCAAAACCAAGGTTGACATGTTTCGAGTTCCTCTCAACATTTTGGAAATCCCGCTGAAACTTTGGACATTCTCGCGAAGGGTTCCCAATCCCCGACAAGACTGGCACCCTTTCACGTCCAAATCTCTCAAACTCCGGGAGAGATTCTCAAAACCAAGGTTGACATGATTCGAGTTCCTCTCAACATTTTGGAAATCCCGCTGAAACTCTGGACATTCTGGCGAAGGGTTCCCAATCCCCGACAAGACTGGTACCCTTTCACGTCCAAATCTCTCAAACTCCGGGAGAGATTCTCAAAACCGAGGTTGACATGTTTCGAGTTCCTCTCAACATTTTGGAAATCCCGCTGAAACTTTGGACATTCTCGCGAAGGGTTCCCAATCCCCGACAAGACTGGTACCCTTTCACGTCCAAATCTCTCAAACTCCGGGAGAGATTCTCAAAACCAAGGTTGACATGTTTCGAGTTCCTCTCAACATTTTGGAAATCCCGCTGAAACTTTGGACATTTGGGCGAAGGGTTCCCAATCCCCGACAAGACTGGTACCCTTTCACGTCCAAATCTCTCAAACTCCGGAAGAGATTCTCAAAACCAAGGTTCACATGTTTCGAGTTCCTCTCAACATTTTGGAAATCCCGCTGAAACTTTGGACATTCTCGCGAAGGGTTCCCAATCCCCGACAAGACTGGTACCCTTTCACGTCCAAATCTCTCAAACTCCGGGAGAGACTCTCAAAACCAAGGTTGACATGTTTCGAGTTCCTTTCAACATTTTGGAAATCCCGCTGAAACTTTGGACATTCTCCCGAAGGGTTCCCAATCCCCGACAAGACTGGTACCCTTTCACGTCCAAATCTCTCAAACTCCGGGAGAGATTCTCAAAACCAAGGTTGACATGTTTCGAGTTCCTCTCAACATTTTAGAAATCCCGCTGAAACTTTGGACATTCTCGCGAAGGGTTCCCAATCCCCGAGAAGACTGGTACCCTTTCACGTCCAAATCTCTCAAACTCCGGGAGAGATTCTCAAAACCGAGGTTGACATGTTTCGAGTTCCTCTCAACATTTTGGAAATCCCGCTGAAACTTTGGACATTCTCGCGAAGGGTTCCCAATCCCCGACAAGACTGGTACCCTTTCACGTCCAAATCTCTCAAACTCCGGGAGAGATTCTCAAAACCAAGGTTGTCATGATTCGAGTTCCTCTCAACATTTTGGAAATCCCGCTGAAACTTTGGACATTCTCGCGAAGGGTTCCCAATTCCAGACAAGACTGGTACTCTTTCACGTCCAAATCTCTCAAACTCCGGGAGAGATTCTCAAAACCAAGGTTGACATGTTTCGAGTTCCTCTCAACATTTTGGAAATCCCGCTGAAACTTTGGACATTCTGGCGAAGGGTTCCCAATCCCCGACAAGACTGGTACCCTTTCACGTCCAAATCTCTCAAACTCCGGGAGAGATTCTCAAAACCAAGGTTGACATGTTTCGAGTTCCTCTCAACATTTTGGAAATCCCGCTGAAACTTTGCACATTCTCGCGAAGGGTTCCCAATCCCCGACAAGACTGGTACCCTTTCACGTCCAAATCTCTCAAACTCCGGGAGAGATTCTCAAAACCGAGGTTGACATGTTTCGAGTTCCTCTCAACATTTTGGAAATCCCGCTGAAACTTTGGACATTCTCGCGAAGGGTTCCCAATCCCCGACAAGACTGGTACCCTTTCACGTCCAAATCTCTCCAACTCCGGGAGAGACTCTCAAAACCGAGGTTGACATGTTTCGAGTTCCTCTCAACATTTTGGAAATCCCGCTGAAACTTTGGACATTCTGGCGAAGGGTTCCCAATCCCCGACAAGACTGGTACCCTTTCACGTCCAAATCTCTCAAACTCCGGGAGAGATTCTCAAAACCAAGGTTGACATGTTTCGAGTTCCTCTCAACATTTTGGAAATCCCGCTGAAACTTTGGACATTCTAGCGAAGGGTTCCCAATCCCCGACAAGACTGGTACCCTTTCACGTCCAAATCTCTCAAACTCCGGGAGAGATTCTCAAAACCGAGGTTGACATGTTTCGAGTTCCTCTCAACATTTTGGAAATCCCGCTGAAACTTTGGACATTCTGGCGAAGGGTTCCCAATCCCCGACAAGACTGGTACCCTTTCACGTCCAAATCTCTCAAACTCCGGGAGAGATTCTCAAAACCAAGGTTGACATGTTTCGAGTTCCTCTCAACATTTTGGAAATCCCGCTGAAACTTTGCACATTCTCGCGAAGGGTTCCCAATCCCCGACAAGACTGGTACCCTTTCACGTCCAAATCTCTCAAACTCCGGGAGAGATTCTCAAAACCGAGGTTGACATGTTTCGAGTTCCTCTCAACATTTTGGAAATCCCGCTGAAACTTTGGACATTCTCGCGAAGGGTTCCCAATCCCCGACAAGACTGGTACCCTTTCACGTCCAAATCTCTCCAACTCCGGGAGAGACTCTCAAAACCGAGGTTGACATGTTTCGAGTTCCTCTCAACATTTTGGAAATCCCGCTGAAACTTTGGACATTCTGGCGAAGGGTTCCCAATCCCCGACAAGACTGGTACCCTTTCACGTCCAAATCTCTCAAACTCCGGGAGAGATTCTCAAAACCAAGGTTGACATGTTTCGAGTTCCTCTCAACATTTTGGAAATCCCGCTGAAACTTTGGACATTCTAGCGAAGGGTTCCCAATCCCCGACAAGACTGGTACCCTTTCACGTCCAAATCTCTCAAACTCCGGGAGAGATTCTCAAAACCGAGGTTGACATGTTTCGAGTTCCTCTCAACATTTTGGAAATCCCGCTGAAACTTTGGACATTCTCGCGAAGGGTTCCCAATCCCCGACAAGACTGGTACCCTTTCACGTCCAAATCTCTCAAACTCCGGGAGAGATTCTCAAAACCAAGGTTGACATGTTTCGAGTTCCTCTCAACATTTTGGAAATCCCGCTGAAACTTTGGACATTCTCGCGAAGGGTTCCCAATCCCCGACAAGACTGGTACCCTTTCACGTCCAAATCTCTCAAACTCCGGGAGAGATTCTCAAAACCAAGGTTGACATGTTTCGAGTTCCTCTCAACATTTTGGAAATCCCGCTGAAACTTTGGACATTCTCGCGAAGGGTTCCCAATCCCCGACAAGACTGGTACCCTTTCACGTCCAAATCTCTCAAACTCCGGGAGAGATTCTCAAAACCAAGGTTCACATGTTTCGAGTTCCTCTCAACATTTTGGAAATCCCGCTGAAACTTTGGACATTCTCGCGAAGGGTTCCCAATCCCCGACAAGACTGGTACCCTTTCACGTCCAAATCTCTCAAACTCCGGGAGAGATTCTCAAAACCGAGGTTGACATGTTTCGAGTTCCTCTCAACATTTTGGAAATCCCGCTGAAACTTTGGACATTCTGGCGAAGGGTTCCCAATCCCCGACAAGACTGGTACCCTTTCACGTCCAAATCTCTCAAACTCCGGGAGAGATTCTCAAAACCAAGGTTGACATGTTTCGAGTTCCTCTCAACATTTTGGAAATCCCGCTGAAACTTTGGACATTCTCGCGAAGGGTTCCCAATCCCCGACAAGACTGGTACCCTTTCACGTCCAAATCTCTCAAACTCCGGGAGAGATTCTCAAAACCAAGGTTGACATGTTTCGAGTTCCTCTCAACATTTTGGAAATCCCGCTGAAACTTTGGACATTCTCGCGAAGGGTTCCCAATCCCCGACAAGACTGGTACCCTTTCACGTCCAAATCTCTCAAACTCCGGGAGAGATTCTCAAAACCAAGGTTGACATGTTTCGAGTTCCTCTCAACATTTTGGAAATCCCGCTGAAACTTTGGAAATTAGGCGAAGGGTTCCCAATTCCAGACAAGACTGGTACTCTTTCACGTCCAAATCTCTCAAACTCCGGGAGAGATTCTCAAAACCAAGGTTGACATGTTTCGAGTTCCTCTCAACATTTTGGAAATCCCGATGAAACTTTGGACATTCTCGCGAAGGGTTCCCAATCCCCGACAAGACTGGTACCCTTTCACGTCCAAATCTCTCAAACTCCGGGAGAGATTCTCAAAACCAAGGTTGACATGTTTCGAGTTCCTCTCAACATTTTGGAAATCCCGCTGAAACTTTGGACATTCTCGCGAAGGGTTCCCAATCCCCGACAAGACTGGTACCCTTTCACGTCCAAATCTCTCAAACTCCGGGAGAGATTCTCAAAACCAAGGTTGACATGTTTCGAGTTCCTCTCAACATTTTGGAAATCCCGCTGAAACTTTGGACATTCTCGCGAAGGGTTCCCAATCCCCGACAAGACTGGTACCCTTTCACGTCCAAATCTCTCAAAGTCCGGGAGAGATTCTCAAAACCAAGGTTCACATGTTTCGAGTTCCTTTCAACATTTTGGAAATCCCGCTGAAACTTTGGACATTCTGGCGAAGGGTTCCCAATCCCTGACAAGACTGGTACCCTTTCACGTCCAAATCTCTCAAAGTCCGGGAGAGATTCTCAAAACCAAGGTTGACATGTTTCGAGTTCCTGTCAACATTTTGGAAATCCCGCTGAAACTTTGGACATTCTGGCGAAGGGTTCCCAATCCCCGACAAGACTGGTACCCTTTCACGTCCAAATCTCTCAAACTCCGGGAGAGATTCTCAAAACCAAGGTTGACATGTTTCGAGTTCCTCTCAACATTTTGGAAATCCCGCTGAAACTTTGGACATTCTCGCGAAGGGTTCCCAATCCCCGACAAGACTGGTACCCGTTCACGTCCAAATCTCTCAAACTCCGGGAGAGATTCTCAAAACCAAGGTTGACATGTTTCGAGTTCCTCTCAACATTTTGGAAATCCCGCTGAAACTTTGGACATTCTCGCGAAGGGTTCCCAATCCCCGACAAGACTGGTACCCTTTCACGTCCAAATCTCTCAAACTCCGGGAGAGATTCTCAAAACCGAGGTTGACATGTTTCGAGTTCCTCTCAACATTTTGGAAATCCCGCTGAAACTTTGGACATTCTCGCGAAGGGTTCCCAATCCCCGACAAGACTGGTACCCTTTCACGTCCAAATCTCTCAAACTCCGGGAGAGATTCTCAAAACCGAGGTTGACATGTTTCGAGTTCCTCTCAACATTTTGGAAATCCCGCTGAAACTTTGGACATTCTGGCGAAGGGTTCCCAATCCCCGACAAGACTGGTACCCTTTCACGTCCAAATCTCTCAAACTCCGGGAGAGATTCTCAAAACCAAGGTTGACATGTTTCGAGTTCCTCTCAACATTTTGGAAATCCCGCTGAAACTTTGGACATTCTAGCGAAGGGTTCCCAATCCCCGACAAGACTGGTACCCTTTCACGTCCAAATCTCTCAAACTCCGGGAGAGATTCTCAAAACCGAGGTTGACATGTTTCGAGTTCCTCTCAACATTTTGGAAATCCCGCTGAAACATTGGACATTCTCGCGAAGGGTTCCCAATCCCCGACAAGACTGGTACCCTTTCACGTCCAAATCTCTCAAACTCCGGGAGAGATTCTCAAAACCAAGGTTGACATGTTTCGAGTTCCTCTCAACATTTTGGAAATCCCGCTGAAACTTTGGACATTCTGGCGAAGGGTTCCCAATCCCCGACAAGACTGGTACCCTTTCACGTCCAAATCTCTCAAACTCCGGGAGAGATTCTCAAAACCGAGGTTGACATGTTTCGAGTTCCTCTCAACATTTTGGAAATCCCGCTGAAACTTTGGACATTAGGCGAAGGGTTCCCAATCCCCGACAAGACTGGTACCCTTTCACGTCCAAATCTCTCAAACTCCGGGAGAGATTCTCAAAACCAAGGTTGACATGTTTCGAGTTCCTCTCAACATTTTGGAAATCCCGCTGAAACTTTGGACATTCTCGCGAAGGGTTCCCAATCCCCGACAAGACTGGTACCCTTTCACGTCCAAATCTCTCAAACTCCGGGAGAGATTCTCAAAACCAAGGTTGACATGTTTCGAGTTCCTCTCAACATTTTGGAAATCCCGCTGAAACATTGGACATTCTCGCGAAGGGTTCCCAATCCCCGACAAGACTGGTACCCTTTCACGTCCAAATCTCTCAAACTCCGGGAGAGATTCTCAAAACCAAGGTTGACATGTTTCGAGTTCCTCTCAACATTTTGGAAATCCCGCTGAAACTTTGGACATTCTGGCGAAGGGTTCCCAATCCCCGACAAGACTGGTACCCTTTCACGTCCAAATCTCTCAAACTCCGGGAGAGATTCTCAAAACCGAGGTTGACATGTTTCGAGTTCCTCTCAACATTTTGGAAATCCCGCTGAAACTTTGGAAATTAGGCGAAGGGTTCCCAATTCCAGACAAGACTGGTACTCTTTCACGTCCAAATCTCTCAAACTCCGGGAGAGATTCTCAAAACCAAGGTTGACATGTTTCGAGTTCCTCTCAACATTTTGGAAATCCCGCTGAAACTTTGGACATTCTGGCGAAGGGTTCCCAATCCCCGACAAGACTGGTACCCTTTCACGTCCAAATCTCTCAAACTCCGGGAGAGATTCTCAAAACCAAGGTTGACATGTTTCGAGTTCCTCTCAACATTTTGGAAATCCCGCTGAAACTTTGGACATTCTCGCGAAGGGTTCCCAATCCCCGACAAGACTGGTACCCTTTCACGTCCAAATCTCTCAAACTCCGGGAGAGATTCTCAAAACCGAGGTTGACATGTTTCGAGTTCCTCTCAACATTTTGGAAATCCCGCTGAAACTTTGGACATTCTCGCGAAGGGTTCCCAATCCCCGACAAGACTGGTACCCTTTCACGTCCAAATCTCTCAAACTCCGGGAGAGATTCTCAAAACCGAGGTTGACATGTTTCGAGTTCCTCTCAACATTTTGGAAATCCCGCTGAAACTTTGGACATTCTGGCGAAGGGTTCCCAATCCCCGACAAGACTGGTACCCTTTCACGTCCAAATCTCTCAAACTCCGGGAGAGATTCTCAAAACCAAGGTTGGCATGTTTCGAGTTCCTCTCAACATTTTGGAAATCCCGCTGAAACTTTGGACATTCTAGCGAAGGGTTCCCAATCCCCGACAAGACTGGTACCCTTTCACGTCCAAATCTCTCAAACTCCGGGAGAGATTCTCAAAACCGAGGTTGACATGTTTCGAGTTCCTCTCAACATTTTGGAAATCCCGCTGAAACTTTGGACATTCTCGCGAAGGGTTCCCAATCCCCGACAAGACTGGTACCCTTTCACGTCCAAATCTCTCAAAGTCCGGGAGAGATTCTCAAAACCAAGGTTCACATGTTTCGAGTTCCTTTCAACATTTTGGAAATCCCGCTGAAACTTTGGACATTCTGGCGAAGGGTTCCCAATCCCTGACAAGACTGGTACCCTTTCACGTCCAAATCTCTCAAAGTCCGGGAGAGATTCTCAAAACCAAGGTTGACATGTTTCGAGTTCCTGTCAACATTTTGGAAATCCCGCTGAAACTTTGGACATTCTGGCGAAGGGTTCCCAATCCCCGACAAGACTGGTACCCTTTCACGTCCAAATCTCTCAAACTCCGGGAGAGATTCTCAAAACCAAGGTTGACATGTTTCGAGTTCCTCTCAACATTTTGGAAATCCCGCTGAAACTTTGGACATTCTCGCGAAGGGTTCCCAATCCCCGACAAGACTGGTACCCGTTCACGTCCAAATCTCTCAAACTCCGGGAGAGATTCTCAAAACCAAGGTTGACATGTTTCGAGTTCCTCTCAACATTTTGGAAATCCCGCTGAAACTTTGGACATTCTGGCGAAGGGTTCCCAATCCCCGACAAGACTGGTACCCTTTCACGTCCAAATCTCTCAAACTCCGGGAGAGATTCTCAAAACCGAGGTTGACATGTTTCGAGTTCCTCTCAACATTTTGGAAATCCCGCTGAAACTTTGGACATTCTCGCGAAGGGTTCCCAATCCCCGACAAGACTGGTACCCTTTCACGTCCAAATCTCTCAAACTCCGGGAGAGATTCTCAAAACCGAGGTTGACATGTTTCGAGTTCCTCTCAACATTTTGGAAATCCCGCTGAAACTTTGGACATTCTGGCGAAGGGTTCCCAATCCCCGACAAGACTGGTACCCTTTCACGTCCAAATCTCTCAAACTCCGGGAGGGATTCTCAAAACCAAGGTTGACATGTTTCGAGTTCCTCTCAACATTTTGGAAATCCCGCTGAAACTTTGGACATTCTAGCGAAGGGTTCCCAATCCCCGACAAGACTGGTACCCTTTCACGTCCAAATCTCTCAAACTCCGGGAGAGATTCTCAAAACCGAGGTTGACATGTTTCGAGTTCCTCTCAACATTTTGGAAATCCCGCTGAAACATTGGACATTCTCGCGAAGGGTTCCCAATCCCCGACAAGACTGGTACCCTTTCACGTCCAAATCTCTCAAACTCCGGGAGAGATTCTCAAAACCAAGGTTGACATGTTTCGAGTTCCTCTCAACATTTTGGAAATCCCGCTGAAACTTTGGACATTCTGGCGAAGGGTTCCCAATCCCCGACAAGACTGGTACCCTTTCACGTCCAAATCTCTCAAACTCCGGGAGAGATTCTCAAAACCGAGGTTGACATGTTTCGAGTTCCTCTCAACATTTTGGAAATCCCGCTGAAACTTTGGACATTAGGCGAAGGGTTCCCAATCCCCGACAAGACTGGTACCCTTTCACGTCCAAATCTCTCAAACTCCGGGAGAGATTCTCAAAACCAAGGTTCACATGTTTCGAGTTCCTTTCAACATTTTGGAAATCCCGCTGAAACTTTGGACATTCTGGCGAAGGGTTCCCAATCCCCGACAAGACTGGTACCCTTTCACGTCCAAATCTCTCAAACTCCGGGAGAGATTCTCAAAACCAAGGTTGACATGTTTCGAGTTCCTCTCAACATTTTGGAAATCCCGCTGAAACTTTGGACATTCTCGCGAAGGGTTCCCAATCCCCGACAAGACTGGTACCCTTTCACGTCCAAATCTCTCAAACTCCGGGAGAGATTCTCAAAACCGAGGTTGACATGTTTCGAGTTCCTCTCAACATTTTGGAAATCCCGCTGAAACTTTGGACATTCTGGCGAAGGGTTCCCAATCCCCGACAAGACTGGTACCCTTTCACGTCCAAATCTCTCAAACTCCGGGAGAGATTCTCAAAACCAAGGTTCACATGTTTCGAGTTCCTTTCAACATTTTGGAAATCCCGCTGAAACTTTGGACATTCTGGCGAAGGGTTCCCAATCCCTGACAAGACTGTTACCCTTTCACGTCCAAATCTCTCAAACTCCGGGAGAGATTCTCAAAACCAAGGTTGACATGTTTCGAGTTCCTCTCAACATTTTGGAAATCCCGCTGAAACTTTGGACATTCTGGCGAGGGGTTCCCAATCCCCGACAAGACTGGTACCCTTTCACGTCCAAATCTCTCAAACTCCGGGAGAGATTCTCGGAAATCCCGCTGAAACTTTGGACATTCTCGCGAAGGGTTCCCAATCCCCGACAAGACTGGTACCCTTTCACGTCCAAATCTCTCAAACTCCGGGAGAGATTCTCAAAACCAAGGTTGACATGTTTCGAGTTCCTCTCAACATTTTGGAAATCCCGCTGAAACTTTGGACATTCTCGCGAAGGGTTCCCAATCCCCGACAAGACTGGTACCCTTTCACGTCCAAATCTCTCAAACTCCGGGAGAGATTCTCAAAACCGAGGTTGACATGTTTCGAGTTCCTCTCAACATTTTGGAAATCCCGCTGAAACTTTGGACATTCTGGCGAAGGGTTCCCAATCCCCGACAAGACTGGTACCCTTTCACGTCCAAATCTCTCAAACTCCGGGAGAGATTCTCAAAACCGAGGTTGACATGTTTCGAGTTCCTCTCAACATTTTGGAAATCCCGCTGAAACTTTGGACATTCTCGCGAAGGGTTCCCAATCCCCGACAAGACTGGTACCCTTTCACGTCCAAATCTCTCAAACTCCGGGAGAGATTCTCAAAACCGAGGTTGACATGTTTCGAGTTCCTCTCAACATTTTGGAAATCCCGCTGAAACTTTGCACATTCTCGCGAAGGGTTCCCAATCCCCGACAAGACTGGTACCCTTTCACGTCCAAATCTCTGAAACTCCGGGAGAGATTCTCAAAACCAAGGTTGACATGTTTCGAGTTCCTCTCAACATTTTGGAAATCCCGCTGAAACTTTGGACATTCTGGCGAAGGGTTCCCAATCCCCGACAAGACTGGTACCCTTTCACGTCCAAATCTCTCAAACTCCGGGAGAGATTCTCAAAACCAAGGTTGACATGATTCGAGTTCCTCTCAACATTTTGGAAATCCCGCTGAAACTTTGGACATTCTGGCGAAGGGTTCCCAATCCCCGACAAGACTGGTACCCTTTCACGTCCAAATCTCTCAAAGTCCGGGAGAGATTCTCAAAACCGAGGTTGACATGTTTCGAGTTCCTCTCAACATTTTGGAAATCCCGCTGAAACTTTGGACATTCTCGCGAAGGGTTCCCAGTCCCCGACAAGATTGGTACCCTTTCATGTCCAAATCTCTCAAACTCCGGGAGAGATTCTCAAAACAAAGGTTGACATGATTCGAGTTCCTCTCAACATTTTGGAAATCCCGCTGAAACTTTGGACATTCTGGCGAAGGGTTCCCAATCCCCGACAAGACTGGTACCCTTTCACGTCCAAATCTCTCAAACTCCGGGAGAGATTCTCAAAACCGAGGTTGACATGTTTCGAGTTCCTCTCAACATTTTGGAAATCCCGCTGAAACTTTGGACATTCTCGCGAAGGGTTCCCAATCCCCGACAAGACTGGTACCCTTTCACGTCCAAATCTCTGAAACTCTGGGAGAGATTCTCAAAACCGAGGTTGACATGTTTCGAGTTCCTCTCAACATTTTGGAAATCCCGCTGAAACTTTGGACATTCTGGCGAAGGGTTCCCAATCCCCAACAAGACTGGTACCCTTTCAGGTCCAAATCTCTCAAACTCCGGGAGAGATTCTCAAAACCAACGTTCACATGTTTCGAGTTCCTCTCAACATTTTGGAAATCCAGCTGAAACTTTGGACATTCTGGCGAAGGGTTCCCAATCCCCGGCAAGACTGGTACCCTTTCACGTCCAAATCTCTCAAACTCCGGGAGAGATTCTCAAAACCGAGGTTGACATGTTTCGAGTTCCTCTCAACATTTTGGAAATCCCGCTGAAACTTTGGACATTCTCGCGAAGGGTTCCCAGTCCCCGACAAGATTGGTACCCTTTCATGTCCAAATCTCTCAAACTCCGGGAGAGATTCTCAAAACAAAGGTTGACATGATTCGAGTTCCTCTCAACATTTTGGAAATCCCGCTGAAACTTTGGACATTCTGGCGAAGGGTTCCCAATCCCCGACAAGACTGGTACCCTTTCACGTCCAAATCTCTCAAACTCCGGGAGAGATTCTCAAAACCGAGGTTGACATGTTTCGAGTTCCTCTCAACATTTTGGAAATCCCGCTGAAACTTTGGACATTCTGGCGAAGGGTTCCCAATCCCCGACAAGACTGGTACCCTTTCACGTCCAAATCTCTGAAACTCTGGGAGAGATTCTCAAAACCGAGGTTGACATGTTTCAAGTTCCTCTCAACATTTTGGAAATCCCGCTGAAACTTTGGACATTCTGGCGAAGGGTTCCCAATCCCCAACAAGACTGGTACCCTTTCAGGTCCAAATCTCTCAAACTCCGGGAGAGATTCTCAAAACCAACGTTCACATGTTTCGAGTTCCTCTCAACATTTTGGAAATCCAGCTGAAACTTTGGACATTCTGGCGAAGGGTTCCCAATCCCCGACAAGACTGGTACCCTTTCACGTCCAAATCTCTCAAACTCCGGGAGAGATTCTCAAAACCGAGGTTGACATGTTTTGAGTTCCTCTCAACATTTTGGAAATCCCGCTGAAACTTTGGACATTCTCGCGAAGGGTTCCCAGTCCCCGACAAGATTGGTACCCTTTCACGTCCAAATCTCTGAAACTCTGGGAGAGATTCTCAAAACCGAGGTTGACATGTTTCGAGTTCCTCTCAACATTTTGGAAATCCCGCTGAAACTTTGGACATTCTGGCGAAGGGTTCCCAATCCCCAACAAGACTGGTACCGTTTCAGGTCCAAATCTCTCAAACTCCGGGAGAGATTCTCAAAACCAAGGTTGACATGTTTCGAGTTCCTCTCAACATTTTGGAAATCCAGCTGAAACTTTGGACATTCTGGCGAAGGGTTCCCAATCCCCGACAAGATTGGTACCCTTTCACGTCCAAATCTCTCAAACTCCGGGAGAGATTCTCAAAACCAAGGTTGACATGTTTCGAGTTCCTCTCAACATTTTGGAAATCCCGCTGAAACTTTGGACATTCTGGCGAAGGGTTCCCAGTCCCCGACAAGATTGGTACCCTTTCATGTCCAAATCTCTCAAACTCCGGGAGAGATTCTCAAAACAAAGGTTGACATGATTCGAGTTCCTCTCAACATTTTGGAAATCCCGCTGAAACTTTGGACATTCTCGCGAAGGGTTCCCAATCCCCGACAAGACTGGTACCCTTTCACGTCCAAATCTCTCAAACTCCGGGAGAGATTCTCAAAACCGAGGTTGACATGTTTCGAGTTCCTCTCAACATTTTGGAAATCCTGCTGAAACTTTGGACATTCTCGCGAAGTGTTCCCAATCCCCGACAAGACTGGTACCCTTTCACGTCCAAATCTCTCAAACTCCGGGAGAGATTCTCAAAACCGAGGTTCACATGTTTCGAGTTCCTCTCAACATTTTGGAAATCCCGCTGAAACTTTGGACATTCTCGCGAAGGGTTCCCAATCCCCGACAAGACTGTTACCCTCTCACGTCCAAATCTCTCAAACTCCGGGAGAGATTCTCAAAACCAAGATTGACATGTTTCGAGTTCCTCTCAACATTTTGGAAATCCCGCTGAAACTTTGGACATTCTGGCGAAGGGTTCCCAATCCCCGACAAGACTGGTACCCTTTCACGTCCAAATCTCTCAAACTCCGGGAGAGATTCTCAAAACCGAAGTTGACATGTTTCGAGTTCCTCTCAACATTTTGGAAATCCCGCTGAAACTTTGGACATTCTGGGGAAGGGTTCCCAATCCCCGACAAGACTGGTACCCTTTCACGTCCAAATCTCTCAAACTCCGGGAGAGATTCTCAAAACCAAGGTTGACATGTTTCGAGTTCCTCTCAACATTTTGGAAATCCCGCTGAAACTTTGGACATTCTGGCGAAGGGTTCCCAGTCCCCGACAAGATTGGTACCCTTTCATGTCCAAATCTCTCAAACTCCGGGAGAGATTCTCAAAACAAAGGTTGACATGATTCGAGTTCCTCTCAACATTTTGGAAATCCCGCTGAAACTTTGGACATTCTGGCGAAGGGTTCCCAATCCCCGACAAGACTGGTACCCTTTCACGTCCAAATCTCTCAAACTCCGGGAGAGATTCTCAAAACCGAGGTTGACATGTTTCGAGTTCCTCTCAACATTTTGGAAATCCCGCTGAAACTTTGGACATTCTGGCGAAGGGTTCCCAATCCCCGACAAGACTGGTACCCTTTCACGTCCAAATCTCTGAAACTCTGGGAGAGATTCTCAAAACCGAGGTTGACATGTTTCGAGTTCCTCTCAACATTTTGGAAATCCCGCTGAAACTTTGGACATTCTGGCGAAGGGTTCCCAATCCCCAACAAGACTGGTACCCTTTCATGTCCAAATCTCTCAAACTCCGGGAGAGATTCTCAAAACAAAGGTTGACATGATTCGAGTTCCTCTCAACATTTTGGAAATCCCGCTGAAACTTTGGACATTCTCGCGAAGGGTTCCCAATCCCCGACAAGACTGGTACCCTTTCACGTCCAAATCTCTCAAACTCCGGGAGAGATTCTCAAAACCGAGGTTGACATGTTTCGAGTTCCTCTCAACATTTTGGAAATCCTGCTGAAACTTTGGACATTCTCGCGAAGTGTTCCCAATCCCCGACAAGACTGGTACCCTTTCACGTCCAAATCTCTCAAACTCCGGGAGAGATTCTCAAAACCGAGGTTGACATGTTTCGAGTTCCTCTCAACATTTTGGAAATCCCGCTGAAACTTTGGACATTCTCGCGAAGGGTTCCCAATCCCCGACAAGACTGTTACCCTCTCACGTCCAAATCTCTCAAACTCCGGGAGAGATTCTCAAAACCAAGATTGACATGTTTCGAGTTCCTCTCAACATTTTGGAAATCCCGCTGAAACTTTGGACATTCTGGCGAAGGGTTCCCAATCCCCGACAAGACTGGTACCCTTTCACGTCCAAATCTCTCAAACTCCGGGAGAGATTCTCAAAACCGAAGTTGACATGTTTCGAGTTCCTCTCAACATTTTGGAAATCCCGCTGAAACTTTGGACATTCTGGGGAAGGGTTCCCAATCCCCGACAAGACTGGTACCCTTTCACGTCCAAATCTCTCAAACTCCGGGAGAGATTCTCAAAACCAAGGTTGACATGTTTCGAGTTCCTCTCAACATTTTGGAAATCCCGCTGAAACTTTGGACATTCTGGCGAAGGGTTCCCAGTCCCCGACAAGATTGGTACCCTTTCATGTCCAAATCTCTCAAACTCCGGGAGAGATTCTCAAAACAAAGGTTGACATGATTCGAGTTCCTCTCAACATTTTGGAAATCCCGCTGAAACTTTGGACATTCTGGCGAAGGGTTCCCAATCCCCGACAAGACTGGTACCCTTTCACGTCCAAATCTCTCAAACTCCGGGAGAGATTCTCAAAACCGAGGTTGACATGTTTCGAGTTCCTCTCAACATTTTGGAAATCCCGCTGAAACTTTGGACATTCTGGCGAAGGGTTCCCAATCCCCGACAAGACTGGTACCCTTTCACGTCCAAATCTCTGAAACTCTGGGAGAGATTCTCAAAACCGAGGTTGACATGTTTCGAGTTCCTCTCAACATTTTGGAAATCCCGCTGAAACTTTGGACATTCTGGCGAAGGGTTCCCAATCCCCAACAAGACTGGTACCCTTTCAGGTCCAAATCTCTCAAACTCCGGGAGAGATTCTCAAAACCAAGGTTGACATGTTTCGAGTTCCTCTCAACATTTTGGAAATCCAGCTGAAACTTTGGACATTCTCGCGAAGGGTTCCCAATCCCCGACAAGACTGGTACCCTTTCACGTCCAAATCTCTCAAACTCCGGGAGAGATTCTCAAAACCAAGGTTGACATGTTTCAAGTTCCTCTCAACATTTTGGAAATCCCGCTGAAACTTTGGACATTCTGGCGAAGGGTTCCCAATCCCCGACAAGACTGGTACCCTTTCACGTCCAAATCTCTCAAACTCCGGGAGAGATTCTCAAAACCAAGGTTGACATGTTTCGAGTTCCTTTCAACATTTTGGAAATCCAGCTGAAACTTTGGACATTCTGGCGAAGGGTTCCCAATCCCCAACAAGACTGGTACCCTTTCACGTCCAAATCTCTCAAACTCCGGGAGAGATTCTCAAAACCGAGGTTGACATGTTTCGAGTTCCTCTCAACATTTTGGAAATCCCGCTGAAACTTTGGACATTCTGGCGAAGGGTTCCCAATCCCCGACAAGACTGGTACCCTTTCACGTCCAAATCTCTGAAACTCCGGGAGAGATTCTCAAAACCAAGGTTGACATGATTCGAGTTCCTCTCAACATTTTGGAAATCCCGCTGAAACTTTGGACATTCTGGCGAAGGGTTCCCAATCCCCGACAAGACTGGTACCCTTTCACGTCCAAATCTCTCAAACTCCGGGAGAGATTCTCAAAACCAAGGTTGACATGATTCGAGTTCCTATCAACATTTTGGAAATCCCGCTGAAACTTTGGACATTCTGGCGAAGGGTTCCCAATCCCCGACAAGACTGGTACCCTTTCACGTCCAAATCTCTCAAACTCCGGGAGAGATTCTCAAAACCGAGGTTGACATGTTTCGAGTTCCTGTCAACATTTTGGAAATCCCGCTGAAACTTTGGACATTCTCGCGAAGGGTTCCCAATCCCCGACAAGACTGTTACCCTCTCACGTCCAAATCTCTCAAACTCCGGGAGAGATTCTCAAAACCAAGATTGACATGTTTCGAGTTCCTCTCAACATTTTGGAAATCCCACTGAAACTTTGGACATTGTCGCGAAGGGTTCCCAATCCCCGACAAGACTGGTACCCTTTCACGTCCAAATCTCTCAAACTCCGGGAGAGATTCTCAAAACCGAAGTTGACATGTTTCGAGTTCCTCTCAACATTTTGGAAATCCCGCTGAAACTTTGGACATTCTGGGGAAGGGTTCCCAATCGCCGACAAGACTGGTACCCTTTCACGTCCAAATCTCTCAAACTCCGGGAGAGATTCTCAAAACCAAGGTTGACATGTTTCGAGTTCCTGTCAACATTTTGGAAATCCCGCTGAAACTTTGGACATTCTGGCGAAGGGTTCCCAGTCCCCGACAAGATTGGTACCCTTTCATGTCCAAATCTCTCAAACTCCGGGAGAGATTCTCAAACAAAAGGTTGACATGATTCGAGTTCCTGTCAACATTTTGGAAATCCCGCTGAAACTTTGGACATTCTGGCGAAGGGTTCCCAGTCCCCGACAAGATTGGTACCCTTTCATGTCCAAATCTCTCAAACTCCGGGAGAGATTCTCAAAACAAAGGTTGACATGATTCGAGTTCCTCTCAACATTTTGGAAATCCCGCTGAAACTTTGGACATTCTGGCGAAGGGTTCCCAATCCCCGACAAGACTGGTACCCTTTCACGTCCAAATCTCTCAAACTCCGGGAGAGATTCTCAAAACCGAGGTTGACATGTTTCGAGTTCCTCTCAACATTTTGGAAATCCCGCTGAAACTTTGGACATTCTCGCGAAGGGTTCCCAATCCCCGACAAGACTGGTACCCTTTCACGTCCAAATCTCTCAAACTCCGGGAGAGATTCTCAAAACCAAGGTTGACATGTTTCGAGTTCCTCTCAACATTTTGGAAATCCCGCTGAAACTTTGGACATTCTGGCGAAGGGTTCCCAGTCCCCGACAAGATTGGTACCCTTTCACGTCCAAATCTCTCAAACTCCGGGAGAGATTCTCAAAACCAAGGTTGACATGTTTCGAGTTCCTCTCAACATTTTGGAAATCCCGCTGAAACTTTGGACATTCTGGCGAAGGGTTCCCAATCCCCGACAAGACTGGTACCCTTTCACGTCCAAATCTCTCAAACTCCGGGAGAGATTCTCAAAACCGAGGTTGACATGTTTCGAGTTCCTCTCAACATTTTGGAAATCCCGCTGAAACTTTGGACATTCTGGCGAAGGGTTCCCAATCCCCGACAAGACTGGTACCCTTTCACGTCCAAATCTCTCAAAGTCCGGGAGAGATTCTCAAAACCGAGGTTGACATGTTTCGAGTTCCTCTCAACATTTTGGAAATCCCGCTGAAACTTTGGACATTGTCGCGAAGGGTTCCCAATCCCCGACAAGACTGGTACCCTTTCACGTCCAAATCTCTCAAACTCCGGGAGAGATTCTCAAAACCAAGGTTGACATGTTTCGAGTTCCTCTCAACATTTTGGAAATCCAGCTGAAACTTTGGACATTCTCGCGAAGGGTTCCCAATCCCCGACAAGACTGGTACCCTTTCACGTCCAAATCTCTCAAACTCCGGGAGAGATTCTCAAAACCAAGGTTGACATGTTTCAAGTTCCTCTCAACATTTTGGAAATCCAGCTGAAACTTTGGACATTCTGGCGAAGGGTTCCCAATCCCCGACAAGACTGGTACCCTTTCACGTCCAAATCTCTCAAACTCCGGGAGAGATTCTCAAAACCAAGGTTGACATGTTTCGAGTTCCTTTCAACATTTTGGAAATCCAGCTGAAACTTTGGACATTCTGGCGAAGGGTTCCCAATCCCCAACAAGACTGGTACCCTTTCACGTCCAAATCTCTCAAACTCCGGGAGAGATTCTCAAAACCGAGGTTGACATGTTTCGAGTTCCTCTCAACATTTTGGAAATCCCGCTGAAACTTTGGACATTCTGGCGAAGGGTTCCCAATCCCCGACAAGACTGGTACCCTTTCACGTCCAAATCTCTGAAACTCCGGGAGAGATTCTCAAAACCAAGGTTGACATGATTCGAGTTCCTCTCAACATTTTGGAAATCCCGCTGAAACTTTGGACATTCTGGCGAAGGGCTCCCAATCCCCGACAAGACTGGTACCCTTTCACGTCCAAATCTCTCAAACTCCGGGAGAGATTCTCAAAACCAAGGTTGACATGATTCGAGTTCCTCTCAACATTTTGGAAATCCCGCTGAAACTTTGGACATTCTGGCGAAGGGTTCCCAATCCCCGACAAGACTGGTACCCTTTCACGTCCAAATCTCTCAAACTCCGGGAGAGATTCTCAAAACCGAGGTTGACATGTTTCGAGTTCCTCTCAACATTTTGGAAATCCCGCTGAAACTTTGGACATTCTCGCGAAGGGTTCCCAATCCCCGACAAGACTGTTACCCTCTCACGTCCAAATCTCTCAAACTCCGGGAGAGATTCTCAAAACCAAGATTGACATGTTTCGAGTTCCTCTCAACATTTTGGAAATCCCACTGAAACTTTGGACATTGTCGCGAAGGGTTCCCAATCCCCGACAAGACTGGTACCCTTTCACGTCCAAATCTCTCAAACTCCGGGAGAGATTCTCAAAACCGAAGTTGACATGTTTCGAGTTCCTCTCAACATTTTGGAAATCCCGCTGAAACTTTGGACATTCTGGGGAAGGGTTCCCAATCGCCGACAAGACTGGTACCCTTTCACGTCCAAATCTCTCAAACTCCGGGAGAGATTCTCAAAACCAAGGTTGACATGTTTCGAGTTCCTGTCAACATTTTGGAAATCCCGCTGAAACTTTGGACATTCTGGCGAAGGGTTCCCAGTCCCCGACAAGATTGGTACCCTTTCATGTCCAAATCTCTCAAACTCCGGGAGAGATTCTCAAACAAAAGGTTGACATGATTCGAGTTCCTGTCAACATTTTGGAAATCCCGCTGAAACTTTGGACATTCTGGCGAAGGGTTCCCAGTCCCCGACAAGATTGGTACCCTTTCATGTCCAAATCTCTCAAACTCCGGGAGAGATTCTCAAAACAAAGGTTGACATGATTCGAGTTCCTCTCAACATTTTGGAAATCCCGCTGAAACTTTGGACATTCTGGCGAAGGGTTCCCAATCCCCGACAAGACTGGTACCCTTTCACGTCCAAATCTCTCAAACTCCGGGAGAGATTCTCAAAACCGAGGTTGACATGTTTCGAGTTCCTCTCAACATTTTGGAAATCCCGCTGAAACTTTGGACATTCTCGCGAAGGGTTCCCAATCCCCGACAAGACTGGTACCCTTTCACGTCCAAATCTCTCAAACTCCGGGAGAGATTCTCAAAACCAAGGTTGACATGTTTCGAGTTCCTCTCAACATTTTGGAAATCCCGCTGAAACTTTGGACATTCTGGCGAAGGGTTCCCAGTCCCCGACAAGATTGGTACCCTTTCACGTCCAAATCTCTCAAACTCCGGGAGAGATTCTCAAAACCAAGGTTGACATGTTTCGAGTTCCTCTCAACATTTTGGAAATCCCGCTGAAACTTTGGACATTCTGGCGAAGGGTTCCCAATCCCCGACAAGACTGGTACCCTTTCACGTCCAAATCTCTCAAACTCCGGGAGAGATTCTCAAAACCGAGGTTGACATGTTTCGAGTTCCTCTCAACATTTTGGAAATCCCGCTGAAACTTTGGACATTCTGGCGAAGGGTTCCCAATCCCCGACAAGACTGGTACCCTTTCACGTCCAAATCTCTCAAAGTCCGGGAGAGATTCTCAAAACCGAGGTTGACATGTTTCGAGTTCCTCTCAACATTTTGGAAATCCCGCTGAAACTTTGGACATTGTCGCGAAGGGTTCCCAATCCCCGACAAGACTGGTACCCTTTCACGTCCAAATCTCTCAAACTCCCGGAGAGATTCTCAAAACCGAGGTTGACATGTTTCGAGTTCCTCTCAACATTTTGGAAATCCCGCTGAAACTTTGGACATTCTGGCGAAGGGTTCCCAATCCCCGACAAGACTGGTACCCTTTCACGACCAAATCTCACAAACTCCGGGAGAGATTCTCAAAACCGAGGTTGACATGTTTCGAGTTCCTTTCAACATTTTGGAAATCCCGCTGAAACTTTGGACATTCTGGCGAAGGGTTCCCAATCCCCGACAAGACTGGTACCCTTTCACGTCCAAATCTCTCAAACTCCGGGAGAGATTCTCAAAACCGAGGTTGACATGTTTCGAGTTCCTCTCAACATTTTGGAAATCCCGCTGAAACTTTGGACATTCTGGCGAAGGGTTCCCAATCCCCGACAAGACTGGTACCCTTTCACGTCCAAATCTCTCAAACTCCGGGAGAGATTCTCAAAACCGAGGTTGACATGTTTCGAGTTCCTCTCAACATTTTGGAAATCCCGCTGAAACTTTGGACATTCTCGCGAAGGGTTCCCAATCCCCGACAAGACTGGTACCCTTTCACGTCTAAATCTCTCAAACTCCGGGAGAGATTCTCAAAACCAAGGTTGACATGTTTCGAGTTCCTCTCAACATTTTGGAAATCCCGCTGAAACTTTGGACATTCTCGCGAAGGGTTCCCAATCCCCGACAAGACTGGTACCCTTTCACGTCCAAATCTCTCAAACTCCGGGAGAGATTCTCAAAACCAACGTTCACATGTTTCGAGTTCCTTTCAACATTTTGGAAATCCCGCTGAAACTTTGAACATTCTCGCGAAGGGTTCCCAATCCCCGACAAGACTGGTACCCTTTCACGTGCAAATCTCTCAAACTCCGGGAGAGATTCTCAAAACCAAGGTTGACATGTTTCGAGTTCCTCTAAACATTTTGGAAATCCCGCTGAAACTTTGGACATTCTCGCGAAGGGTTCCCGATCCCCGACAAGACTGGTACCCTTTCACGTCCAAATCTCTCCAACTCCGGGAGAGATTCTCAAAACCAAGGTTGACATGTTTCGAGTTCCTTTCAACATTTTGGAAATCCCGCTGAAACTTTGGACATTCTCGCGAAGGGTTCCCAATCCCCGACAAGACTGGTACCCTTTCACGTCCAAATCTCTCAAAATCCGGGAGAGATTCTCAAAACCGA
This sequence comes from Streptopelia decaocto, assembly GCF_964273445.1. Classification (NCBI taxonomy): domain Eukaryota; kingdom Metazoa; phylum Chordata; class Aves; order Columbiformes; family Columbidae; genus Streptopelia; species Streptopelia decaocto. The sequence continues at coordinate 938,197 of NW_028116776.1, forward strand.
GGTTGACATGTTTCGAGTTCCTCTCAACATTTTGGAAATCCCGCTGAAACTTTGGACATTCTGGCGAAGGGTTCCCAATCCCCGACAAGACTGGTACCCTTTCACGTCCAAATCTCTCAAACTCCGGGAGAGATTCTCAAAACCAAGGTTGACATGTTTCGAGTTCCTCTCAACATTTTGGAAATCCCGCTGAAACTTTGGACATTCTGGCGAATGGTTCCCAATCCCCGACAAGACTGGTACCCTTTCACGTCCAAATCTCTCAAACTCCGGGAGAGATTCTCACAACCAAGGTTGACATGTTTCGAGTTCCTTTCAACATTTTGGAAATCCCGCTGAAACTTTGGACATTCTCGCGAAGGGTTCCCAATCCCCGACAAGACTGGTACCCTTTCACGTCCAAATCTCTGAAACTCCGGGAGAGATTCTCAAAACCAAGGTTGACATGATTCGAATTCCTTTCAACATTTTGGAAATCCCGCTGAAACTTTGGACATTCTCGCGAAGGGTTCCCAATCCCCGACAAGACTGGTACCCTTTCACGTCCAAATCTCTCAAACTCCGGGAGAGATTCTCAAAACCGAGGTTGACATGTTTCGAGTTCCTCTCAACATTTTGGAAATCCCGCTGAAACTTTGGACACTCTCGCGAAGGGTTCCCGATCCCAGACAAGACTGGTACCCTTTCACGTCCAAATCTCTCAAACTCCGGGAGAGATTCTCAAAACCGAGGTTGACATGTTTCGAGTTCCTCTCAACATTTTGGAAATCCTGCTGAAACTTTGGACATTCTGGCGAAGTGTTCCCAATCCCCGACAAGACTGGTACCCTTTCACGTCCAAATCTCTCAAACTCCGGGAGAGATTCTCAAAACCAAGGTTGACATGTTTCGAGTTCCTCTCAACATTTTGGAAATCCCGCTGAAACTTTGGACATTCTCGCGAAGGGTTCCCAATCCCCGACAAGACTGGTACCCTTTCACGTCTAAATCTCTCAAACTCCGGGAGAGATTCTCAAAACCGAGGTTGACATGTTTCGAGTTCCTCTCAACATTTTGGAAATCCCGCTGAAACTTTGGACATTCTGGCGAAGGGTTCCCAATCCCCGACAAGACTGGTACCCTTTCACGTCCAAATCTCTCAAACTCCGGGAGAGATTCTCAAAACCAAGGTTCACATGTTTCGAGTTCCTCTCAACATTTTGGAAATCCCGCTGAAACTTTGGACATTCTGGCGAAGGGTTCCCAATTCCCGACAAGACTGGTACCCTTTCACGTCCAAATCTCTCAAACTCCGGGAGAGATTCTCAAAACCAAGGTTGACATGTTTCGAGTTCCTTTCAACATTTTGGAAATCCCGCTGAAACTTTGGACACTCTCGCGAAGGGTTCCCGATCCCAGACAAGACTGGTACCCTTTCACGTCCAAATCTCTCAAACTCCGGGAGAGATTCTCAAAACCGAGGTTGACATGTTTCGAGTTTCTCTCAACATTTTGGAAATCCCGCTGAAACTTTGGACACTCTCGGGAAGGGTTCCCGATCCCAGACAAGACTGGTACCCTTTCACGTCCAAATCTCTCAAACTCCGGGAGAGATTCTCAAAACCGAGGTTGACATGTTTCGAGTTCCTCTCAACATTTTGGAAATCCTGCTGAAACTTTGGACATTCTCGCGAAGTGTTCCCAATCCCCGACAAGACTGGTACCCTTTCACGTCCAAATCTCTCAAACTCCGGGAGAGATTCTCAAAACCAAGGTTGACATGTTTCGAGTTCCTCTCAACATTTTGGAAATCCCGCTGAAACTTTGGACATTCTCGCGAAGGGTTCCCAATCCCCGACAAGATTGGTACCCTTTCACGTCCAAATCTCTCAAACTCCGGGAGAGATTCTCAAAACCAAGGTTGACATGGTTCGAGTTCCTTTCAACATTTTGGAAATCCCGCTGAAACTTTGGACATTCTCGCGAAGGGTTCCCAATCCCCGACAAGATTGGTACCCTTCCACGTCCAAATCTCTCAAAGTCCGGGAGAGATTCTCAAAACCAAGGTTGCCATGTTTCGAGTTCCTTTCAACATTTTGGAAATCCCGCTGAAACTTTGGACATTCTGGCGAAGGGTTCCCAATCCCCGACAAGACTGGTACCCTTTCACGTCCAAATCTCTCAAACTCCGGGAGAGATTCTCAAAACCGAGGTTGACATGTTTCGAGTTCCTCTCAACATTTTGGAAATCCCGCTGAAACTTTGGACACTCTCGCGAAGGGTTCCCGATCCCCGACAAGACTGGTACCCTTTCACGTCCAAATCTCTCAAACTCCGGGAGAGATTCTCAAAACCGAGGTTGACATGTTTCGAGTTCCTCTCAACATTTTGGAAATCCTGCTGAAACTTTGGACATTCTCGCGAAGTGTTCCCAATCCCCGACAAGACTGGTACCCTTTCACGTCCAAATCTCTCAAACTCCGGGAGAGATTCTCAAAACCAAGGTTGACATGTTTCGAGTTCCTCTCAACATTTTGGAAATCCCGCTGAAACTTTGGACATTCTCGCGAAGGGTTCCCAATCCCCGACAAGATTGGTACCCTTTCACGTCCAAATCTCTCAAACTCCGGGAGAGATTCTCAAAACCAAGGTTGACATGGTTCGAGTTCCTTTCAACATTTTGGAAATCCCGCTGAAACTTTGGACATTCTCGCGAAGGGTTCCCAATCCCCGACAAGATTGGTACCCTTCCACGTCCAAATCTCTCAAAGTCCGGGAGAGATTCTCAAAACCAAGGTTGCCATGTTTCGAGTTCCTTTCAACATTTTGGAAATCCCGCTGAAACTTTGGACATTCTGGCGAAGGGTTCCCAATCCCCGACAAGACTGGTACCCTTTCACGTCCAAATCTCTCAAACTCCGGGAGAGATTCTCAAAACCGAGGTTGACATGTTTCGAGTTCCTCTCAACATTTTGGAAATCCCGCTGAAACTTTGGACATTCTCGCGAAGGGTTCCCAATCCCCGACAAGACTGGTACCCTTTCACGTCCAAATCTCTCAAACTCCGGGAGAGATTCTCAAAACCAAGGTTGACATGTTTCGAGTTCCTTTCAACATTTTGGAAATCCCGCTGAAACTTTGGACATTCTCGCGAAGGGCTCCCAATCCCCGACAAGACTGGTACCCTTTCACGTCCAAATCTCTCAAACTCCGGGAGAGATTCTCAAAACCGAGGTTGACATGATTCGAGTTCCTCTCAACATTTTGGAAATCCCGCTGAAACTTTGGACATTCTCGCGAAGGGTTCCCAATCCCCGACAAGACTGGTACCGTTTCACGTCCAAATCTCTCAAACTCCGGGAGAGATTCTCAAAACCAAGGTTGACATGTTTCGAGTTCCTCTCAACATTTTGGAAATCCCGCTGAAAATTTGGACATTCTCGCGAAGGGCTCCCAATCCCCGACAAGACTGGTACCCTTTCACGTCCAAATCTCTCAAAATCCGGGAGAGATTCTCAAAACCGAGGTTGACATGATTCGAGTTCCTTTCAACATTTTGGAAATCCCGCTGAAACTTTGGACATTCTCGCGAAGGGTTCCCAATCCCCGACAAGACTGGTACCCTTTCACGTCCAAATATCTCAAACTCGGGGAGAGATTCTCAAAACCAAGGTTCACATGTTTCGAGTTCCTTTCAACATTTTGGAAATCCCGCTGAAACTTTGGACATTCTCGCGAAGGGCTCCCAATCCCCGAAAAGATTGGTACCCTTCCACGTCCAAATCTCTCAAACTCCGGGAGAGATTCTCAAAACCAAGGTTGCCATGTTTCGAGTTCCTTTCAACATTTTGGAAATCCCGCTGAAACTTTGGACATTCTGGCGAAGGGTTCCCAATCCCCGACAAGACTGGTACCCTTTCACGTCCAAATCTCTCAAACTCTGGGAGAGATTCTCAAAACCGAGGTTGACATGTTTCGAGTTCCTCTCAACATTTTGGAAATCCCGCTGAAACTTTGGACATTCTCGCGAAGGGTTCCCAATCCCCGACAAGACTGGTACCCTTTCACGTCCAAATCTCTCAAACTCCGGGAGAGATTCTCAAAACCAAGGTTGACATGTTTCGAGTTCCTTTCAACATTTTGGAAATCCCGCTGAAACTTTGGACATTCTCGCGAAGAGCTCCCAATCCCCGACAAGACTGGTACCCTTTCACGTCCAAATCTCTCAAAGTCCGGGAGAGATTCTCAAAACCGAGGTTGACATGTTTCGAGTTCCTCTCAACATTTTGGAAATCCCGCTGAAACTTTGGACATTCTCGCGAAGGGTTCCCAATTCCCGACAAGACTGGTACCCTTTCACGTCCAAATCTCTCAAACTCCGGGAGAGATTCTCAAAACCAAGGTTCACATGTTTCGAGTTCCTCTCAACATTTTGGAAATCCCGCTGAAAATTTGGACATTCTCGCGAAGGGCTCCCAATCCCCGACAAGACTGGTACCCTTTCACGTCCAAATCTCTCAAACTCCGGGAGAGATTCTCAAAACCGAGGTTGACATGATTCGAGTTCCTCTCAACATTTTGGAAATCCCGCTGAAACTTTGGACATTCTCGCGAAGGGTTCCCAATCCCCGACAAGACTGGTACGCTTTCACGTCCAAATCTCTCAAACTCCGGGAGAGATTCTCAAAACCAAGGTTGACATGGTTCGAGTTCCTTTCAACATTTTGGAAATCCCGCTGAAACTTTGGACATTCTCGCGAAGGGTTCCCAATCCCCGACAAGATTGATACCCTTTCACGTCCAAATCTCTCAAACTCCGGGAGAGATTCTCAAAACCAAGGTTGACATGTTTCGAGTTCCTTTCAACATTTTGGAAATCCCGCTGAAACTTTGGACATTCTCGCGAAGGGTTCCCAATCCCTGACAAGACTGGTACCCTTTCACGTCCAAATCTCTCAAAGTCCGGGAGAGATTCTCAAAACCAAGGTTGCCATGTTTCGAGTTCCTTTCAACATTTTGGAAATCCCGCTGAACCTTTGGACATTCTCGCTAAGTGTTCCCAATCCCCGACAAGATTGGTACCCTTTCACGTCCAAATCTCTCAAACTCCGGGAGAGATTCTCAAAACCAAGCTTGACATGTTTCGAGTTCCTTTCAACATTTTGGAAATCCCGCTGAAACTTTGGACATTCTCGCGAAGGGTTCCCAATCCCCGACAAGATTGGTACCCTTTCACGTCCAAATCTTTCAAAGTCCGGGAGAGATTCTCAAAACCAAGGTTGACATGTTTCGAGTTCCTTTCAACATTTTGGAAATCCCGCTGAAACTTTGGACATTCTCGCGAAGGGTTCCCAATCCCCGACAAGATTGGTACCCTTTCACGTCCAAATCTCTCAAACTCCGGGAGAGATTCTCAAAACCAAGGTTGACATGTTTCGAGTTCCTTTCAACATTTTGGAAATCCCGCTGAAACTTTGGACATTGTCGCGAAGGGTTCCCAATCCCCGACAAGATTGGTACCCTTTCACATCCAAATCTCTGAAAGTCCGGGAGAGATTCTCAAAACCAAGGTTGACATGTTTCGAGTTCCTCTCAACATTTTGGAAATCCCGCTGAAACTTTGGACATTCTCGTGAAGGGTTCCCAATCCCCGACAAGACTGGTACCCTTTCACGTCCAAATCTCTCAAACTCCGGGAGAGATTCTCAAAACCAAGGTTGCCATGTTTCGAGTTCCTTTCAACATTTTGGAAATCCCGCTGAAACTTTGGACATTCTCGCGAAGGGTTCCCAATCCCCGACAAGACTGGTACCCTTTCACGTCCAAATCTCTCAAACTCCGGGAGAGATTCTCAAAACCAAGGTTGACATGGTTCGAGTTCCTTTCAACATTTTGGAAATCCCGCTGAAACTTTGAACATTCTCGCGAAGGGTTCCCAATCCCCGACAAGACTGGTACCCTTTCACGTCCAAATCTCTCAAAGTCCGGGAGAGATTCTCAAAACCAAGGTTGACATGTTTCGAGTTCCTTTCAACATTTTGGAAATCCCGCTGAAACTTTGGACATTGTCGCGAAGGGTTCCCAATCCCCGACAAGATTGGTACCCTTTCACGTCCAAATCTCTCAAACTCCGGGAGAGATTCTCAAAACCAAGGTTGACATGTTTCGAGTTCCTTTCAACATTTTGGAAATCCCGCTGAAACTTTGGACATTCTCGCGAAGGGTTCCCAATCCCCGACAAGACTGGTACCCTTTCACGTCCAAATATCTCAAACTCGGGGAGAGATTCTCAAAACCAAGGTTCACATGTTTCGAGTTCCTTTCAACATTTTGGAAATCCCGCTGAAACTTTGGACATTCTCGCGAAGGGCTCCCAATCCCCGAAAAGATTGGTACCCTTCCACGTCCAAATCTCTCAAACTCCGGGAGAGATTCTCAAAACCAAGGTTGCCATGTTTCGAGTTCCTTTCAACATTTTGGAAATCCCGCTGAAACTTTGGACATTCTGGCGAAGGGTTCCCAATCCCCGACAAGACTGGTACCCTTTCACGTCCAAATCTCTCAAACTCTGGGAGAGATTCTCAAAACCGAGGTTGACATGTTTCGAGTTCCTTTCAACATTTTGGAAATCCCGCTGAAACTTTGGACATTCTCGCGAAGGGTTCCCAATCCCCGACAAGACTGGTACCCTTTCACGTCCAAATCTCTCAAACTCCGGGAGAGATTCTCAAAACCAAGGTTGACATGTTTCGAGTTCCTTTCAACATTTTGGAAATCCCGCTGAAACTTTGGACATTCTCGCGAAGAGCTCCCAATCCCCGACAAGACTGGTACCCTTTCACGTCCAAATCTCTCAAAGTCCGGGAGAGATTCTCAAAACCGAGGTTGACATGTTTCGAGTTCCTCTCAACATTTTGGAAATCCCGCTGAAACTTTGGACATTCTCGCGAAGGGTTCCCAATTCCCGACAAGACTGGTACCCTTTCACGTCCAAATCTCTCAAACTCCGGGAGAGATTCTCAAAACCAAGGTTCACATGTTTCGAGTTCCTCTCAACATTTTGGAAATCCCGCTGAAAATTTGGACATTCTCGCGAAGGGCTCCCAATCCCCGACAAGACTGGTACCCTTTCACGTCCAAATCTCTCAAACTCCAGGAGAGATTCTCAAAACCGAGGTTGACATGATTCGAGTTCCTCTCAACATTTTGGAAATCCCGCTGAAACTTTGGACATTCTCGCGAAGGGTTCCCAATCCCCGACAAGACTGGTACGCTTTCACGTCCAAATCTCTCAAACTCCGGGAGAGATTCTCAAAACCAAGGTTGACATGGTTCGAGTTCCTTTCAACATTTTGGAAAACCCGCTGAAACTTTGGACATTCTCGCGAAGGGTTCCCAATCCCCGACAAGATTGATACCCTTTCACGTCCAAATCTCTCAAACTCCGGGAGAGATTCTCAAAACCAAGGTTGACATGTTTCGAGTTCCTTTCAACATTTTGGAAATCCCGCTGAAACTTTGGACATTCTCGCGAAGGGTTCCCAATCCCTGACAAGACTGGTACCCTTTCACGTCCAAATCTCTCAAAGTCCGGGAGAGATTCTCAAAACCAAGGTTGCCATGTTTCGAGTTCCTTTCAACATTTTGGAAATCCCGCTGAACCTTTGGACATTCTCGCTAAGTGTTCCCAATCCCCGACAAGATTGGTACCCTTTCACGTCCAAATCTCTCAAACTCCGGGAGAGATTCTCAAAACCAAGCTTGACATGTTTCGAGTTCCTTTCAACATTTTGGAAATCCCGCTGAAACTTTGGACATTCTCGCGAAGGGTTCCCAATCCCCGACAAGATTGGTACCCTTTCACGTCCAAATCTTTCAAAGTCCGGGAGAGATTCTCAAAACCAAGGTTGACATGTTTCGAGTTCCTTTCAACATTTTGGAAATCCCGCTGAAACTTTGGACATTCTCGCGAAGGGTTCCCAATCCCCGACAAGATTGGTACCCTTTCACGTCCAAATCTCTCAAACTCCGGGAGAGATTCTCAAAACCAAGGTTGACATGTTTCGAGTTCCTTTCAACATTTTGGAAATCCCGCTGAAACTTTGGACATTGTCGCGAAGGGTTCCCAATCCCCGACAAGATTGGTACCCTTTCACATCCAAATCTCTGAAAGTCCGGGAGAGATTCTCAAAACCAAGGTTGACATGTTTCGAGTTCCTCTCAACATTTTGGAAATCCCGCTGAAACTTTGGACATTCTCGTGAAGGGTTCCCAATCCCCGACAAGACTGGTACCCTTTCACGTCCAAATCTCTCAAACTCCGGGAGAGATTCTCAAAACCAAGGTTGCCATGTTTCGAGTTCCTTTCAACATTTTGGAAATCCCGCTGAAACTTTGGACATTCTCGCGAAGGGTTCCCAATCCCCGACAAGACTGGTACCCTTTCACGTCCAAATCTCTCAAACTCCGGGAGAGATTCTCAAAACCAAGGTTGACATGGTTCGAGTTCCTTTCAACATTTTGGAAATCCCGCTGAAACTTTGAACATTCTCGCGAAGGGTTCCCAATCCCCGACAAGACTGGTACCCTTTCACGTCCAAATCTCTCAAAGTCCGGGAGAGATTCTCAAAACCAAGGTTGACATGTTTCGAGTTCCTTTCAACATTTTGGAAATCCCGCTGAAACTTTGGACATTGTCGCGAAGGGTTCCCAATCCCCGACAAGATTGGTACCCTTTCACGTCCAAATCTCTCAAACTCCGGGAGAGATTCTCAAAACCAAGGTTGACATGTTTCGAGTTCCTTTCAACATTTTGGAAATCCCGCTGAAACTTTGGACATTGTCGCGAAGGGTTCCCAATCCCCGACAAGATTGGTACCCTTTCACGTCCAAATCTCTCAAACTCCGGGAGAGATTCTCAAAACCAAGGTTGACATGTTTCGAGTTCCTTTCAACATTTTGGAAATCCCGCTGAAACTTTGGACATTGTCGCGAAGGGTTCCCAATCCCTGACAAGATTGGCACCCTTTCACGTCCAAATCTCTCAAACTCCGAAGAGATTCTCAAAACCAAGGTTGACATGTTTCGAGTTCCTTTCAACATTTTGGAAATCCCGCTGAAACTTTGGACATTCTCGCGAAGGGTTCCCAATCCCCGACAAGATTGGTACCCTTTCACGTCCAAATCTCTCAAACTCCGGGAGAGATTCTCAAAACCAAGGTTGACATGTTTCGAGTTCCTTTTAACATTTTGGAAATCCCGCTGAAACTTTGGACATTCTCGCGAAGGGTTCCCGATCCCCGACAAGATTGGTACCCTTTCACGTCCAAATCTCTCAAACTCCGGGAGAGATTCTCAAAACCAAGGTTGACATGTTTCGAGTTCCTTTCAACATTTTGGAAATCCCGCTGAAACTTTGGACATTGTCGCGAAGGGTTCCCAATCCCTGACAAGATTGGCACCCTTTCACGTCCAAATCTCTCAAACTCCGAAGAGATTCTCAAAACCAAGCTTGACATGTTTCGAGTTCCTTTCAACATTTTGGAAATCCCGCTGAAACTTTGGACATTTTCGCGAAGGGTTCCCAATCCCTGACAAGATTGGCACCCTTTCACGTCCAAATCTCTCAAACTCCGAAGAGATTCTCAAAACCAAGCTTGACATGTTTCGAGTTCCTTTCAACATTTTGGAAATCCCGCTGAAACTTTGGACATTCTCGCGAAGGGTTCCCAATCCCCGACAAGATTGGTACCCTTTCACGTCCAAATCTCTCAAACTCCGGGAGAGATTCTCAAAACCAAGGTTGACATGGTTCGAGTTCCTTTCAACATTTTGGAAATCCCGCTGAAACTTTGGACATTCTCGCGAAGGGTTCCCAATCCCCGACAAGATTGGTACCCTTTCACGTCCAAATCTCTCAAACTCCGGGAGAGATTCTCAAAACCAAGGTTGACATGTTTCGAGTTCCTTTCAACATTTTGGAAATCCCGCTGAAACTTTGGACATTGTCGCGAAGGGTTCCCAATCCCCAACAAGACTGGTACCCTTTCACGTCCAAATCTCCCAAACTCCAGGAGAGATTCTCAAAACCAAGGTTGACATGTTTCAAGTTCCTTTCAACATTTTGGAAATCCCGCTGAAACTTTGGACATTCTCGCGAAGGATTCCCGATCCCCGACAAGACTGGTACCCTTTCACGTCCAAATCTCTCAAACTCCGGGAGAGATTCTCAAAACCAAGCTTGACATGTTTCGAGTTCCTCTCAACATTTTGGAAATCCCGCTGAAACTTTGGACATTCTCGCGAAGGGTTCCCGATCCCCGACAAGACTGGTACCCTTTCACGTCCAAATCTCTCAAACTCCGGGAGAGATTCTCAAAACCAAGGTTGACATGGTTCGAGTTCCTTTCAACATTTTGGAAATCCCGCTGAAACTTTGGACATTCTCGCGAAGGGTTCCCGATCCCCGACAAGACTGGTACCCTTTCACGTCCAAATCTCTCAAACTCCGGGAGAGATTCTCAAAACCAAGGTTGACATGTTTCGAGTTCCTCTCAACATTTTGGAAATCCCGCTGAAACTTTAGGCATTCTCGCGAAGGGTTCCCGATCCCTGACAAGATTGGTACCCTTTCACGTCCAAATCTCTCAAACTCCGGGAGAGATTCTCAAAACCAAGGTTGACATGTTTCGAGTTCCTTTCAACATTTTGGAAATCCCACTGAAACTTTGGACATTCTCGCGAAGGGTTCCCAATCCCCGACAAGATTGGTACCCTTTCACGTCCAAATCTCTCAAACTCCGGGAGAGATTCTCAAAACCAAGGTTGACATGTTTCGAGTTCCTTTCAACATTTTGGAAATCCCGCTGAAACTTTGGACATTCTCGCGAAGGGTTCCCAATCCCCAACAAGACTGGTCCCCTTTCACGTCCAAATCTCTCAAACTCCAGGAGAGATTCTCAAAACCAAGGTTGACATGTTTCGAGTTCCTTTCAACATTTTGGAAATCCCGCTGAAACTTTGGACATTCTCGCGAAGGGTTCCCAATCCCCGACAAGATTGGTACCCTTTCACGTCCAAATCTCTCAAACTCCAGGAGAGATTCTCAAAACCAAGGTTGACATGTTTCGAGTTCCTTTCAACATTTTGGAAATCCCGCTGAAACTTTGGACATTCTGGCGAAGGGTTCCCAATCCCCGACAAGATTGGTACCCTTTCACGTCCAAATCTCTCAAAGTCCGGGAGAGATTCTCAAAACCAAGCTTGACATGTTTCGAGTTCCTTTCAACATTTTGGAAATCCCGCTGAAACTTTGGACATTTTCGCGAAGGTTTCCCAATCCCCGACAAGATTGGTACCCTTTCACGTCCGAATGTCTCAAACTCTGGGAGAGATTCTCAAAACCAAGGTTGACATGTTTCGAGTTCCTTTCAACATTTTGGAAATCCCGCTGAAACTTTGGACAATCTGGCGGAGGGTTCTAGATCCCCGACAAGATTGGTACCCTTTCACGTCCAAATCTCTTAATGTCCAGGAGAGATTCTCAAAACCAACGTTGACATGTTTCGAGTTCCTTTCAACATTTTGGAAATCCCGCTGAAACTTTGGACATTCTCGCGAAGGGTTCCCAATCCCCGACAAGATTGGTACCCTTTCACGTCCAAATCTCTCAAACTCCGGGAGAGATTCTCAAAACCAAGGTTGACATGTTTCGAGTTCCTTTCAACATTTTGGAAATCCCGCTGAAACTTTGGACATGCTCGCGAAGGGTTCCCAATCCCCGACAAGATTGGTACCCTTCCACGTCCAAATCTCTCAAACTCCGGGAGAGATTCTCAAAACCAAGGTTGACATCTTTCGAGTTCCTTTCAACATTTTGGAAATCCCGCTGAAACTTTGGACATTCTGGCGAAGGGTTCCCAATCCCCGACAAGACTGGTACCCTTTCACGTCCAAATCTCTCAAACTCCGGGAGAGATTCTCAAAACCGAGGTTGACATGTTTCGAGTTCCTCTCAACATTTTGGAAATCCCGCTGAAACTTTGGACATTCTGGCGAAGGGTTCCCAATCCCCGACAAGACTGGTACCCTTTCACGTCCAAATCTCTCAAACTCCGGGAGAGATTCTCAAAACCAAGGTTCACATGTTTCGAGTTCCTTTCAACATTTTGGAAATCCCGCTGAAACTTTGGACATTCTCGCGAAGGGCTCCCAATCCCCGACAAGACTGGTACCCTTTAACGTCCAAATCTCTCAAACTCCGGGAGAGATTCTCAAAACCGAGGTTGACATGTTTCGAGTTCCTCTCAACATTTTGGAAATCCCGCTGAAACTTTGGACATTCTCGCGAAGGGTTCCCAATTCCCGACAAGACTGGTACCCTTTCACGTCCAAATCTCTCAAACTCCGGGAGAGATACTCAAAACCAAGGTTGACATGTTTCGAGTTCCTCTCAACATTTTGGAAATCCCGCTGAAACTTTGGACACTCTCGCGAAGGGTTCCCAATTCCCGACAAGACTGGTACCCTTTCATGTGCAAATCTCTCAAACTCCGGGAGAGATTCTCAAAACCAAGGTTGACATGTTTCGAGTTCCTTTCAACATTTTGGAAATCCCGCTGAAACTTTGGACATTCTCGCGAAGGGTTCCCAATCCCCGACAAGACTGGTACCCTTTCACGTCCAAATCTCTCAAACTCCGGGAGAGATTCTCAAAACCAAGGTTGACATGATTCGAATCCTCTCAACATTTTGGAAATCCCGCTGAAACTTTGGACATTCTCGCGAAGGGTTCCCAATCCCCGACAAGATTGGTACCCTTTCACGTCCAAATCTCTCAAAGTCCGGGAGAGATTCTCAAAACCGAGGTTGACATGGTTCCAGTTCCTTTCAACATTTTGGAAATCCCGCTGAAACTTTGGACATTCTCGCGAAGGGTTCCCAATCCCCGACAAGATTGGTACCCTTCCACGTCCAAATCTCTCAAAGTCCGGGAGAGATTCTCAAAACCAAGGTTGACATGTTTCGAGTTCCTTTCAACATTTTGGAAATCCCGCTGAAACTTGGGACATTCTCGCGAAGGGTTCCCAATCCCCGACAAGATTGGTACCCTTTCACGTCCAAATCTCTCAAACTCCGGGAGAGATTCTCAAAACCAAGGTTGACATGTTTCGAGTTCCTTTCAACATATTGGAAATCCCGCTGAAACTTTGGACATTCTCGCGAAGGGTTCCCGATCCCCGACAAGATTGGTACCCTTTCACGTCCAAATCTCTCAAACTCCGGGAGAGATTCTCAAAACCAAGGTTGACATGTTTCGAGTTCCTCTCAACATTTTGGAAATCCCGCTGAAACTTTGGACATTCTCGCGAAGGGTTCCCAATCCCCGACAAGATTGGTACCCTTTCACGTCCAAATCTCTCAAAGTCCGGGAGAGATTCTCAAAACCAAGCTTGACATGTTTCGAGTTCCTTTCAACATTTTGGAAATCCCGCTGAAACTTTGGACATTCTCGAGAAGGGTTCCCAATCCCCGACAAGATTGGTACCCTTTCACGTCCAAATCTCTCAAACTCCGGGAGAGATTCTCAAAACCAAGCTTGACATGTTTCGAGTTCCTTTCAACATTTTGGAAATCCCGCTGAAACTTGGGACATTCTGGCGAAGGGTTCCCAATCCCCGACAAGATTGGTACCCTTTCACGTCCAAATCTCTCAAACTCCGGGAGAGATTCTCAAAGCCAAGGCTGACATGTTTCGAGTTCCTTTCAACATTTTGGAAATCCCGCTGAAACTTTGGACATTCTCGCGAAGGGTTCCCAATCCCCGACAAGATTGGTACCCTTTCACGTCCAAATCTCTCAAACTCCGGGAGAGATTCTCAAAACCAAGGTTGACATGTTTCGAGTTCCTTTCAACATTTTGGAAATCCCGCTGAAACTTTGGACATTCTCGTGAAGGGTTCCCAATCCCCGACAAGATTGGTACCCTTTCACGTCCAAATCTCTCAAACTCCGGGAGAGATTCTCAAAACCAAGGTTGACATGGTTCCAGTTCCTTTCAACATTTTGGAAATCCCGCTGAAACTTTGGACATTGTCGCGAAGGGTTCCCAATCCCCGACAAGATTGGTACCCTTTCACGTCCAAATCTCTCAAAGTCCGGGAGAGATTCTCAAAAGCAAGGTTGACATGTTTCGAGTTCCTTTCAACATTTTGGAAATCCCGCTGAAACTTTGGACATTCTCGCGAAGGGTTCCCAATCCCCGACAAGATTGGTACCCTTTCACGTCCAAAACTCTCAAACTCCGGGAGAGATTCTCAAAACCAAGCTTGACATGTTTCGAGTTCCTTTCAACATTTTGGAAATCCCGCTGAAACTTTGGACATTCTCGCGAAGGGTTCCCAATCCCCGACAAGATTGGTACCCTTTCACGTCCAAATCTCTCAAACTCCGGGAGAGATTCTCAAAACCAAGGTTGACATGTTTCGAGTTCCTTTCAACATTTTGGAAATCCCGCTAAAACTTTGGACATTCTCGCGAAGGGTTCCCAATCCCCGACAAGATTGGTACCCTTTCACGTCCAAATCTCTCAAAGTGCGGGAGAGATTCTCAAAACCAAGGTTGACATGTTTCGAGTTCCTTTCAACATTTTGGAAATCCCGCTGAAACTTTGGACATTCTCGCGAAGGGTTCCCAATCCCCGACAAGATTGATACTCTTTCACGTCCAAATCTCTCAAACTCCGGGAGAGATTCTCAAAACCAAGGTTGACATGTTTCGAGTTCCTTTCAACATTTTGGAAATCCCGCTGAAACTTTGGACATTCTCACGAAGGGTTCCCAATCCCCGACAAGATTGGTACCCTTTCACGTCCAAATCTCTCAAACTCCGGGAGAGATTCTCAAAACCAAGGTTGACATGTTTCGAGTTCCTCTCAACATTTTGGAAATCCCGCTGAAACTTTGGACATTGTCGCGAAGGGTTCCCAATCCCCGACAAGATTGGTACCCTTTCACGTCCAAATCTCTCAAACTCCGGGAGAGATTCTCAAAACCAAGGTTGACATGTTTCGAGTTCCTTTCAACATTTTGGAAATCCTGCTGAAACTTTGGACATTCTGGCGAAGGGTTCCCAATCCCCGACAAGACTGGTACCCTTTCACGTCCAAATCTCTCAAAGTCCGGGAGAGATTCTCAAAACCAAGGTTGACATGTTTCGAGTTCCTTTCAACATTTTGGAAATCCCGCTGAAACTTTGGACATTCTCGCGAAGGGTTCCCAATCCCCGACAAGATTGGTACCCTTTCACGTCCAAATCTCTCAAACTCCGGGAGAGATTCTCAAAACCAAGCTTGACATGTTTCGAGTTCCTTTCAACATTTTGGAAATCCCGCTGAAACTTTGGACATTCTCGCGAAGGGTTCCCAATCCCCGACAAGATTGGTACCCTTTCACGTCCAAATCTCTCAAACTCCGGGAGAGATTCTCAAAACCAAGCTTGACATGTTTCGAGTTCCTTTCAACATTTTGGAAATCCCGCTGAAACTTTGGACATTCTCGCGAAGGGTTCCCAATCCCCGACAAGATTGGTACCCTTTCACGTCCAAATCTCTCAAACTCCGGGAGAGATTCTCAAAACCAAGGTTGACATGTTTCGAGTTCCTTTCAACATTTTGGAAATCCCGCTGAAACTTTGGACATTCTCGCGAAGGGTTCCCAGTCCCCGACAAGATTGGTACACTTTCACGTCCAAATCTCTCAAAGTCCGGGAGAGATTCTCAAAACCAAGGTTGACATGTTTCGAGTTCCTTTCAACATTTTGGAAATCCCGCTGAAACTTTGGACATTCTGGCGAAGGGTTCCCAATCCCCGACAAGACTGGTACCCTTTCACGTCCAAATCTCTCAAAGTCCGGGAGAGATTCTCAAAACCAAGGTTGACATGTTTCGAGTTCCTCTCAACATTTTGGAAATCCCGCTGAAACTTTGGACATTCTCGCGAAGGGTTCCCAATCCCCGACAAGATTGGTACACTTTCACGTCCAAATCTCTCAAAGTCCGGGAGAGATTCTCAAAACCAAGGTTGACATGTTTCGAGTTCCTTTTAACATTTTGGAAATCCCGCTGAAACTTTGGACATTCTCGCGAAGGGTTCCCGATCCCCGACAAGATTGGTACCCTTTCACGTCCAAAACTCTCAAACTCCGGCTAAGATTCTCAAAACCAAGCTTGACATGTTTCGAGTTCCTTTCAACATTTTGGAAATCCCGCTGAAACTTTGGACATTCTCGCAAAGGGTTCCCAATCCCCGACAAGATTGGTACCCTTTCACGTCCAAATCTCTCAAACTCCGGGAGAGATTCTCAAAACCAAGGTTGACATGGTTCGAGTTCCTTTCAACATGTGGAAATCCCGCTGAAACTTCGGACATTCTCGCGAGGGTTCCCAATCCCCGACAAGATTGGTACCCTTTCACGTCCAAATCTCTCAAACTCCGGGAGAGATTCTCAAAACCAAGGTTGACATGTTTCGAGTTCCTTTCAACATTTTTGAAAATCCCGCTGAAACTTTGGACATTCTGGCGAAGGGTTCCCAATCCCCGACAAGATTGGTACCCTTTCACGTCCAAATCTCTCAAACCCCGGGAGAGATTCTCAAAACCAAGGTTGACATGTTTCGAGTTCCTTTCAACATTTTGGAAATCCCGCTGAAACTTTGGACATTCTCGCGAAGGGTTCCCAGTCCCCGACAAGACTGGTACACTTTCACGTCCAAATCTCTCAAAGTCCGGGAGAGATTCTCAAAACCAAGGTTGACATGTTTCGAGTTCCTTTCAACATTTTGGAAATCCCGCTGAAACTTTGGACATTCTCGCGAAGGGTTCCCAATCCCCGACAAGACTGGTACCCTTTCACGTCCAAATCTCTCAAAGTCCGGGAGAGATTCTCAAAACCAAGGTTGACATGTTTCGAGTTCCTTTCAACATTTTGGAAATCCCGCTGAAACTTTGGACATTCTCGCGAAGGGTTCCCAATCCCCGACAAGATTGGTACCCTTTCACGTCCAAATCTCTCAAACTCCGGGAGAGATTCTCAAAACCAAGGTTGACATGGTTCCAGTTCCTTTCAACATTTTGGAAATCCCGCTGAAACTTTGGACATTCTCGCGAAGGGTTCCCAATCCCCGACAAGATTGGTACCCTTTCACGTCCAAATCTCTCAAACTCCGGGAGAGATTCTCAAAACCAAGGTTGACATGTTTCGAGTTCCTTTTAACATTTTGGAAATCCCGCTGAAACTTTGGACATTCTCGCGAAGGGTTCCCGATCCCCGACAAGATTGGTACCCTTTCACGTCCAAAACTCTCAAACTCCGGCTAAGATTCTCAAAACCAAGCTTGACATGTTTCGAGTTCCTTTCAACATTTTGGAAATCCCGCTGAAACTTTGGACATTCTCGCGAAGGGTTCCCAATCCCCGACAAGATTGGTACCCTTTCACGTCCAAATCTCTCAAACTCCGGGAGAGATTCTCAAAACCAGGGTTGACATGGTTCGAGTTCCTTTCAACATTTTGGAAATCCCGCTGAAACTTTGGACATTCTCGCGAGGGTTCCCAATCCCCGACAAGATTGGTACCCTTTCATGTCCAAATCTCTCAAACTCCGGGAGAGATTCTCAAAACCAAGGTTGACATGTTTCGAGTTCCTTTTAACATTTTGGAAATCCCGCTGAAACTTTGGACATTCTCGCGAAGGGTTCCCAATCCCCGACAAGATTGGTACCCTTTCACGTCCAAATCTCTCAAACTCCGGGAGAGATTCTCAAAACCAAGCTTGACATGTTTCGAGTTCCTTTCAACA
Source organism: Streptopelia decaocto (assembly GCF_964273445.1). Lineage (NCBI taxonomy): Eukaryota > Metazoa > Chordata > Aves > Columbiformes > Columbidae > Streptopelia > Streptopelia decaocto. The sequence continues at coordinate 956,032 of NW_028116776.1, forward strand.
TTTTGGAAATCCCGCTGAAACTTTGGACATTCTCGAGAAGGGTTCCCAATCCCCGACAAGATTGGTACCCTTTCACGTCCAAATCTCTCAAACTCCGGGAGAGATTCTCAAAACCAAGGTTGACATGTTTCGAGTTCCTTTTAACATTTTGGAAATCCCGCTGAAACTTTGGACATTCTCGCGAAGGGTTCCCAATCCCCGACAAGATTGGTACCCTTTCACGTCCAAATCTCTCAAACTCCGGGAGAGATTCTCAAAACCAAGGTTGACATGTTTCGAGTTCCTCTCAACATTTTGGAAATCCCGCTGAAACTTTGGACATTGTCGCGAAGGGTTCCCAATCCCCGACAAGATTGGTACCCTTTCACGTCCAAATCTCTCAAACTCCGGGAGAGATTCTCAAAACCAAGGTTGACATGTTTCGAGTTCCTTTCAACATTTTGGAAATCCTGCTGAAACTTTGGACATTCTCGCGAAGGGTTCCCAATCCCCGACAAGATTGGTACCCTTTCACGTCCAAATCTCTCAAACTCCGGGAGAGATTCTCAAAACCAAGCTTGACATGTTTCGAGTTCCTTTCAACATTTTGGAAATCCCGCTGAAACTTTGGACATTCTCGCGAAGGGTTCCCAATCCCCGACAAGATTGGTACCCTTTCACGTCCAAATCTCTCAAACTCCGGGAGAGATTCTCAAAACCAAGGTTGACATGTTTCGAGTTCCTTTCAACATTTTGGAAATCCCGCTGAAACTTTGGACATTCTCGCGAAGGGTTCCCAATCCCCGACAAGATTGGTACCCTTTCACGTCCAAATCTCTCAAACTCCGGGAGAGATTCTCAAAACCAAGGTTGACATGGTTCCAGTTCCTTTCAACATTTTGGAAATCCCGCTGAAACTTTGGACATTCTCGCGAAGGGTTCCCAGTCCCCGACAAGATTGGTACACTTTCACGTCCAAATCTCTCAAAGTCCGGGAGAGATTCTCAAAACCAAGGTTGACATGTTTCGAGTTCCTTTCAACATTTTGGAAATCCCGCTGAAACTTTGGACATTCTCGCGAAGGGTTCCCAATCCCCGACAAGACTGGTACCCTTTCACGTCCAAATCTCTCAAAGTCCGGGAGAGATTCTCAAAACCAAGGTTGACATGTTTCGAGTTCCTTTCAACATTTTGGAAATCCCGCTGAAACTTTGGACATTCTCGCGAAGGGTTCCCAATCCCCGACAAGACTGGTACACTTTCACGTCCAAATCTCTCAAAGTCCGGGAGAGATTCTCAAAACCAAGGTTGACATGTTTCGAGTTCCTTTTAACATTTTGGAAATCCCGCTGAAACTTTGGACATTCTCGCGAAGGGTTCCCGATCCCCGACAAGATTGGTACCCTTTCACGTCCAAAACTCTCAAACTCCGGCTAAGATTCTCAAAACCAAGCTTGACATGTTTCGAGTTCCTTTCAACATTTTGGAAATCCCGCTGAAACTTTGGACATTCTCGCAAAGGGTTCCCAATCCCCGACAAGATTGGTACCCTTTCACGTCCAAATCTCTCAAACTCCGGGAGAGATTCTCAAAACCAAGGTTGACATGGTTCGAGTTCCTTTCAACATTTGGAAATCCCGCTGAAACTTCGGACATTCTCGCGAGGGTTCCCAATCCCCGACAAGATTGGTACCCTTTCACGTCCAAATCTCTCAAACTCCGGGAGAGATTCTCAAAACCAAGGTTGACATGTTTCGAGTTCCTTTCAACATTTTGGAAATCCCGCTGAAACTTTGGACATTGTCGCGAAGGGTTCCCAATCCCCGACAAGATTGGTACCCTTTCACGTCCAAATCTCTCAAACTCCGGGAGAGATTCTCAAAACCAAGGTTGACATGTTTCGAGTTCCTTTCAACATTTTGGAAATCCTGCTGAAACTTTGGACATTCTGGCGAAGGGTTCCCAATCCCCGACAAGACTGGTACCCTTTCACGTCCAAATCTCTCAAAGTCCGGGAGAGATTCTCAAAACCAAGGTTGACATGTTTCGAGTTCCTTTCAACATTTTGGAAATCCCGCTGAAACTTTGGACATTCTCGCGAAGGGTTCCCAATCCCGGACAAGATTGGTACCCTTTCACGTCCAAATCTCTCAAACTCCGGGAGAGATTCTCAAAACCAAGCTTGACATGTTTCGAGTTCCTTTCAACATTTTGGAAATCCCGCTGAAACTTTGGACATTCTCGCGAAGGGTTCCCAATCCCCGACAAGATTGGTACCCTTTCACGTCCAAAACTCTCAAACTCCGGGAGAGATTCTCAAAACCAAGCTTGACATGTTTCGAGTTCCTTTCAACATTTTGGAAATCCCGCTGAAACTTTGGACATTCTCGCGAAGGGTTCCCAATCCCCGACAAGATTGGTACCCTTTCACGTCCAAATCTCTCAAACTCCGGGAGAGATTCTCAAAACCAAGGTTGACATGTTTCGAGTTCCTTTCAACATTTTGGAAATCCCGCTGAAACTTTGGACATTCTCGCGAAGGGTTCCCAGTCCCCGACAAGACTGGTACACTTTCACGTCCAAATCTCTCAAAGTCCGGGAGAGATTCTCAAAACCAAGGTTGACATGTTTCGAGTTCCTTTCAACATTTTGGAAATCCCGCTGAAACTTTGGACATTCTCGCGAAGGGTTCCCAATCCCCGACAAGACTGGTACCCTTTCACGTCCAAATCTCTCAAAGTCCGGGAGAGATTCTCAAAACCAAGGTTGACATGTTTCGAGTTCCTTTCAACATTTTGGAAATCCCGCTGAAACTTTGGACATTCTCGCGAAGGGTTCCCAATCCCCGACAAGATTGGTACCCTTTCACGTCCAAATCTCTCAAAGTCCGGGAGAGATTCTCAAAACCAAGGTTGACATGTTTCGAGTTCCTTTCAACATTTTGGAAATCCCGCTGAAACTTTGGACATTCTCGAGAAGGGTTCCCAATCCCCGACAAGATTGGTACCCTTTCACGTCCAAATCTCTCAAACTCCGGGAGAGATTCTCAAAACCAAGGTTGACATGTTTCGAGTTCCTTTTAACATTTTGGAAATCCCGCTGAAACTTTGGACATTCTCGCGAAGGGTTCCCAATCCCCGACAAGATTGGTACCCTTTCAGGTCCAAAACTCTCAAACTCCGCCTAAGATTCTCAAAACCAAGGTTGACATGTTTCGAGTTCCTTTCAACATTTTGGAAATCCCGCTGAAACTTTGGACATTCTCGCGAAGGGTTCCCAATCCCCGACAAGATTGGTACCCTTTCACGTCCAAATCTCTCAAACTCCGGGAGAGATTCTCAAAACCAAGGTTGACATGTTTCGAGTTCCTTTCAACATTTTGGAAATCCCGCTGTAACTTTGGACATTCTCGCGAAGGGTTCCCAATCCTTGACAAGATTGGTACCCTTTCACGTCCAAATCTCTCAAACTCCGGGAGAGATTCTCAAAACCAAGGTTGACATGGTTCGAGTTCCTTTCAACATTTTGGAAATCCCGCTGAAACTTTGGACATTCTCGCGAAGGGTTCCCAATCCCCGACAAGATTGGTACCCTTTCATGTCCAAATCTCTCAAACTCCGGGAGAGATTCTCAAAACCAAGGTTGACATGTTTCGAGTTCCTTTCAACATTTTGGAAATCCCGCTGAAACTTTGGACATTCTGGCGAAGGGTTCCCAATCCCCGACAAGATTGGTACCCTTTCAGGTCCAAAACTCTCAAACTCCGCCTAAGATTCTCAAAACCAAGGTTGACATGTTTCGAGTTCCTTTCAACATTTTGGAAATCCCGCTGAAACTTTGGACATTCTCGCGAAGGGTTCCCAGTCCCCGACAAGATTGGTACCCTTTCACGTCCAAATCTCTCAAAGTGCGGGAGAGATTCTCAAAACCAAGGTTGACATGTTTCGAGTTCCTTTCAACATTTTGGAAATCCCGCTGTAACTTTGGACATTCTCGCGAAGGGTTCCCAATCCCCGACAAGATTGGTACCCTTTCACGTCCAAATCTCTCAAACTCCGGGAGAGATTCTCAAAACCAAGGTTGACATGTTTCGAGTTCCTTTCAACATTTTGGAAATCCCGCTGAAACTTTGGACATTCTCGCGAAGGGTTCCCAGTCCCCGACAAGATTGGTACCCTTTCACGTCCAAATCTCTCAAACTCCGGGAGAGATTCTCAAAACCAAGGTTGACATGTTTCGAGTTCCTTTCAACATTTTGGAAATCCCGCTGTAACTTTGGACATTCTCGCGAAGGGTTCCCAATCCCCGACAAGATTGGTACCCTTTCACGTCCAAATCTCTCAAACTCCGGGAGAGATTCTCAAAACCAAGGTTGACATGGTTCGAGTTCCTTTCAACATTTTGGAAATCCCGCTGAAACTTTGGACATTCTCGCGAAGGGTTCCCAATCCCCGACAAGATTGGTACCCTTTCACGTCCAAATCTCTCAAACTCCGGGAGAGATTCTCAAAACCAAGGTTGACATGGTTCGAGTTCCTTTCAACATTTTGGAAATCCCGCTGAAACTTTGGACATTCTCGCGAAGGGTTCCCAATCCCCGACAAGATTGGTACCCTTTCACGTCCAAATCTCTCAAACTCCGGGAGAGATTCTCAAAACCAAGGTTCACATGTTTCGAGTTCCTTTCAACATTTTGGAAATCCCGCTGAAACTTTGGACATTGTCGCGAAGGGTTCCCAATCCCCGACAAGATTGGTACCCTTTCACGTCCAAATCTCTCAAACTCCGGGAGAGATTCTCAAAACCAAGGTTGACATGTTTCGAGTTCCTTTCAACATTTTGGAAATCCCGCTGAAACTTTGGACATTCTCGCGAAGGGTTCCCAATCCCCGACAAGATTGGTACCCTTTCACGTCCAAATCTCTCAAACTCCGGGAGAGATTCTCAAAACCGAGGTTGACATGTTTCGAGTTCCTTTCAACATTTTGGAAATCCCGCTGAAACTTTGGACATTCTGGCGAAGGGTTCCCAATCCCCGACAAGATTGGTACCCTTTCACGTCCGAATCTCTCAAACTCCGGGAGAGATTCTCAAAACCAAGGTTGACATGTTTCGAGTTCGTTTCAACATTTTGGAAATCCCGCTGAAACTTTGGACGTTCTGGCGGAGAGTTCTAAATCCCCGACAAGATTGGTACCCTTTCACGTCCAAATCTCTCAAAGTCCGGGAGAGATTCTCAAAACCAAGGTTGACATGTTTTGAGTTCCTTTTAACATTTTGGAAATCCCGCTGAAACTTTGGACATTCTCGCGAAGGGTTCCCAATCCCCGACAAGACTGGTACCCTTTCACGTCCAAATCTCTCAAACTCCGGGAGAGATTCTCAAAACCAAGGTTGACATGTTTCGAGTTCCTTTCAACATTTTGGAAATCCCGCTGAAACTTTGGACATTCTCGCGAAGGGTTCCCAATCCCCGACAAGATTGGTACCCTTTCACGTGCAAATCTCTCCAACTCTGGGAGAGATTCTCAAAACCAAGGTTGACATGGTTCCAGTTCCTTTCAACATTTTGGAAATCCTGCTGAAACTTTGGACATTCTCGCGAAGGGTTCCCAGTCCCCGACAAGATTGGTACCCTTTCACGTCCAAATCTCTCAAACTCCGGGAGAGATTCTCAAAACCAAGGTTGACATGTTTCGAGTTCCTTTCAACATTTTGGAAATCCCGCTGAAACTTTGGACATTCTCGCGAAGGGTTCCCAATCCCCGACAAGATTGGTACCCTTTCACGTCCAAATCTCTCAAACTCCGGGAGAGATTCTCAAAACCAAGCTTGACATGTTTCGAGTTCCTTTCAACATTTTGGAAATCCCGCTGAAACTTTGGACATTCTGGCGAAGGGTTCCCAATCCCCGACAAGATTGGTACCCTTTCAGGTCCAAAACTCTCAAACTCCGCCTAAAATTCTCAAAACCAAGGTTGACATGTTTCGAGTTCCTTTCAACATTTTGGAAATCCCGCTGAAACTTTGGACATTCTCGCGAAGGGTTCCCAATCCCCGACAAGATTGGTACCCTTTCACGTCCAAATCTCTCAAACTCCGGGAGAGATTCTCAAAACCAAGGTTGACATGGTTCGAGTTCCTTTCAACATTTTGGAAATCCCCCTGAAACTTTGGACATTCTCGCGAAGGGTTCCCAATCCCCGACAAGATTGGTACCCTTTCACGTCCAAATCTCTCAAACTCCGGGAGAGATTCTCAAAACCAACGTTGACATGTTTCGAGTTCCTTTCAACATTTTGGAAATCCCGCTGAAACTTTGGACATTGTCGCGAAGGGTTCCCAATCCCCGACAAGATTGGTACCCTTTCACGTCCAAATCTCTCAAACTCCGGGAGAGATTCTCAAAACCAAGGTTGACATGTTTCGAGTTCCTTTCAACATTTTGGAAATCCCGCTGAAACTTTGGACATTCTGGCGAAGGGTTCCCAATCCCCGACAAGATTGGTACCCTTTCACGTCCGAATCTCTCAAACTCCGGGAGAGATTCTCAAAACCAAGGTTGACATGTTTCGAGTTCGTTTCAACATTTTGGAAATCCCGCTGAAACTTTGGACGTTCTGGCGGAGAGTTCTAAATCCCCGACAAGATTGGTACCCTTTCACGTCCAAATCTCTCAAAGTCCGGGAGAGATTCTCAAAACCAAGGTTGACATGTTTCGAGTTCCTTTTAACATTTTGGAAATCCCGCTGAAACTTTGGACATTCTCGCGAAGGGTTCCCAATCCCCGACAAGACTGGTACCCTTTCACGTCCAAATCTCTCAAACTCCGGGAGAGATTCTCAAAACCAAGGTTGACATGTTTCGAGTTCCTTTCAACATTTTGGAAATCCCGCTGAAACTTTGGACATTCTCGCGAAGGGTTCCCAATCCCCGACAAGATTGGTACCCTTTCACGTCCAAATCTCTCCAACTCCGGGAGAGATTCTCAAAACCAAGGTTGACATGGTTCCAGTTCCTTTCAACATTTGGGAAATCCTGCTGAAACTTTGGACATTCTCGCGAAGGGTTCCCAGTCCCCGACAAGATTGGTACCCTTTCACGTCCAAATCTCTCAAACTCCGGGAGAGATTCTCAAAACCAAGGTTGACATGTTTCGAGTTCCTTTCAACATTTTGGAAATCCCGCTGAAACTTTGGACATTCTCGCGAAGGGTTCCCAATCCCCGACAAGATTGGTACCCTTTCACGTCCAAATCTCTCAAACTCCGGGAGAGATTCTCAAAACCAAGGTTGACATGTTTCGAGTTCCTTTCAACATTTTGGAAATCCCGCTGAAACTTTGGACATTCTGGCGAAGGGTTCCCAATCCCCGACAAGATTGGTACCCTTTCAGGTCCAAAACTCTCAAACTCCGCCTAAAATTCTCAAAACCAAGGTTGACATGTTTCGAGTTCCTTTCAACATTTTGGAAATCCCGCTGAAACTTTGGACATTCTCGCGAAGGGTTCCCAATCCCCGACAAGATTGGTACCCTTTCACGTCCAAATCTCTCAAACTCCGGGAGAGATTCTCAAAACCAAGGCTGACATGTTTCGAGTTCCTTTCAACATTTTGGAAATCCCCCTGAAACTTTGGACATTCTCGCGAAGGGTTCCCAATCCCCGACAAGATTGGTACCCTTTCACGTCCAAATCTCTCAAACTCCCGGAGAGATTCTCAAAACCAAGGTTGACATGTTTCGAGTTCCTTTCAACATTTTGGAAATCCCGCTGAAACTTTGGACATTTTCGCGAAGGGTTCCCAATCCCCGACAAGATTGGTACCCTTTCACGTCCAAATCTCTCAAACTCCGGGAGAGATTCTCAAAACCAAGGTTGACATGTTTCGAGTTCCTTTCAACATTTTGGAAATCCTGCTGAAACTTTGGACATTGTCGCGAAGGGTTCCCAATCCCCGACAAGATTGGTACCCTTTCACGTCCGAATCTCTCAAAGTCCGGGAGAGATTCTCAAAACCAAGGTTGCCATGTTTCGAGTTCCTTTTAACATTTTGGAAATCCTGCTGAAACTTGGGACATTCTCACGAAGGGTTCCCAATCCCCGACAAGATTGGTACCCTTTCACGTCCAAATCTCTCAAACTCCGGGAGAGATTCTCAAAACCAAGGTTGACATGTTTCGAGTTCCTTTCAACATTTTGGAAATCCCGCTGAAACTTTGGACATTCTCGCGAAGGGTTCCCAGTCCCCGACAAGATTGGTACCCTTTCACGTCCAAATCTCTCAAACTCCGGGAGAGATTCTCAAAACCAAGGTTGACATGTTTCGAGTTCCTTTCAACATTTTGGAAATCCCGCTGTAACTTTGGACATTCTCGCGAAGGGTTCCCAATCCCCGACAAGATTGGTACCCTTTCACGTCCAAATCTCTCAAACTCCGGGAGAGATTCTCAAAACCAAGGTTGACATGGTTCGAGTTCCTTTCAACATTTTGGAAATCCCGCTGAAACTTTGGACATTCTCGCGAAGGGTTCCCAATCCCCGACAAGATTGGTACCCTTTCACGTCCAAATCTCTCAAACTCCGGGAGAGATTCTCAAAACCAAGGTTGACATGGTTCGAGTTCCTTTCAACATTTTGGAAATCCCGCTGAAACTTTGGACATTCTCGCGAAGGGTTCCCAATCCCCGACAAGATTGGTACCCTTTCACGTCCAAATCTCTCAAACTCCGGGAGAGATTCTCAAAACCAAGGTTGACATGTTTCGAGTTCCTTTCAACATTTTGGAAATCCTGCTGAAACTTTGGACATTGTCGCGAAGGGTTCCCAATCCCCGACAAGATTGGTACCCTTTCACGTCCAAATCTCTCAAACTCCGGGAGAGATTCTCAAAACCAAGGTTGACATGGTTCGAGTTCCTTTCAACATTTTGGAAATCCCGCTGAAACTTTGGACATTCTCGCGAAGGGTTCCCAATCCCCGACAAGATTGGTACCCTTTCACGTCCAAATCTCTCAAACTCCGGGAGAGATTCTCAAAACCAAGGTTGACATGTTTCGAGTTCCTTTCAACATTTTGGAAATCCCGCTGAAACTTTGGACATTGTCGCGAAGGGTTCCCAATCCCCGACAAGATTGGTACCCTTTCACGTCCAAATCTCTCAAACTCCGGGAGAGATTCTCAAAACCAAGGTTGACATGTTTCGAGTTCCTTTCAACATTTTGGAAATCCCGCTGAAACTTTGGACATTCTCGCGAAGGGTTCCCAATCCCCGACAAGATTGGTACCCTTTCACGTCCAAATCTCTCAAACTCCGGGAGAGATTCTCAAAACCAAGGTTGACATGTTTCGAGTTCCTTTCAACATTTTGGAAATCCCGCTGAAACTTTGGACATTCTGGCGAAGGGTTCCCAATCCCCGACAAGATTGGTACCCTTTCACGTCCGAATCTCTCAAACTCCGGGAGAGATTCTCAAAACCAAGGTTGACATGTTTCGAGTTCCTTTCAACATTTTGGAAATCCCGCTGAAACTTTGGACGTTCTGGCGGAGAGTTCTAAATCCCCGACAAGATTGGTACCCTTTCACGTCCAAATCTCTCCAACTCCGGGAGAGATTCTCAAAACCAAGGTTGACATGGTTCCAGTTCCTTTCAACATTTGGGAAATCCTGCTGAAACTTTGGACATTCTCGCGAAGGGTTCCCAGTCCCCGACAAGATTGGTACCCTTTCACGTCCAAATCTCTCAAACTCCGGGAGAGATTCTCAAAACCAAGGTTGACATGTTTCGAGTTCCTTTCAACATTTTGGAAATCCCGCTGAAACTTTGGACATTCTGGCGAAGGGTTCCCAATCCCCGACAAGATTGGTACCCTTTCAGGTCCAAAACTCTCAAACTCCGCCTAAAATTCTCAAAACCAAGGTTGACATGTTTCGAGTTCCTTTCAACATTTTGGAAATCCCGCTGAAACTTTGGACATTCTCGCGAAGGGTTCCCAATCCCCGACAAGATTGGTACCCTTTCACGTCCAAATCTCTCAAACTCCGGGAGAGATTCTCAAAACCAAGGCTGACATGTTTCGAGTTCCTTTCAACATTTTGGAAATCCCCCTGAAACTTTGGACATTCTCGCGAAGGGTTCCCAATCCCCGACAAGATTGGTACCCTTTCACGTCCAAATCTCTCAAACTCCCGGAGAGATTCTCAAAACCAAGGTTGACATGTTTCGAGTTCCTTTCAACATTTTGGAAATCCCGCTGAAACTTTGGACATTTTCGCGAAGGTTTCCCAATCCCCGACAAGATTGGTACCCTTTCACGTCCGAATCTCTCAAAGTCCGGGAGAGATTCTCAAAACCAAGGTTGACATGTTTCGAGTTCCTTTTAACATTTTGGAAATCCTGCTGAAACTTGGGACATTCTCACGAAGGGTTCCCAATCCCCGACAAGATTGGTACCCTTTCACGTCCAAATCTCTCAAACTCCGGGAGAGATTCTCAAAACCAAGGTTGACATGGTTCCAGTTCCTTTCAACATTTGGGAAATCCTGCTGAAACTTTGGACATTCTCGCGAAGGGTTCCCAGTCCCCGACAAGATTGGTACCCTTTCACGTCCAAATCTCTCAAACTCCGGGAGAGATTCTCAAAACCAAGGTTGACATGGTTCCAGTTCCTTTCAACATTTTGGAAATCCCGCTGAAACTTTGGACATTGTCGCGAAGGGTTCCCAATCCCCGACAAGATTGGTACCCTTTCACGTCCAAATCTCTCAAACTCCGGGAGAGATTCTCAAAACCAAGCTTGACATGTTTCGAGTTCCTTTCAACATTTTGGAAATCCCGCTGAAACTTTGGACATTCTGGCGAAGGGTTCCCAATCCCCGACAAGATTGGTACCCTTTCAGGTCCAAAACTCTCAAACTCCGCCTAAAATTCTCAAAACCAAGGTTGACATGTTTCGAGTTCCTTTCAACATTTTGGAAATCCCGCTGAAACTTTGGACATTCTCGCGAAGGGTTCCCAATCCCCGACAAGATTGGTACCCTTTCACGTCCAAATCTCTCAAACTCCGGGAGAGATTCTCAAAACCAAGGCTGACATGTTTCGAGTTCCTTTCAACATTTTGGAAATCCCGCTGAAACTTTGGACATTCTCGCGAAGGGTTCCCAATCCCCGACAAGATTGGTACCCTTTCACGTCCAAATCTCTCAAACTCCCGGAGAGATTCTCAAAACCAAGGTTGACATGTTTCGAGTTCCTTTCAACATTTTGGAAATCCCGCTGAAACTTTGGACATTTTCGCGAAGGTTTCCCAATCCCCGACAAGATTGGTACCCTTTCACGTCCGAATCTCTCAAAGTCCGGGAGAGATTCTCAAAACCAAGGTTGCCATGTTTCGAGTTCCTTTTAACATTTTGGAAATCCTGCTGAAACTTGGGACATTCTCACGAAGGGTTCCCAATCCCCGACAAGATTGGTACCCTTTCACGTCCAAATCTCTCAAACTCCGGGAGAGATTCTCAAAACCAAGGTTGACATGTTTCGAGTTCCTTTCAACATTTTGGAAATCCCGCTGAAACTTTGGACATTCTCGCGAAGGGTTCCCAGTCCCCGACAAGATTGGTACCCTTTCACGTCCAAATCTCTCAAAGTCCGGGAGAGATTCTCAAAACCAAGGTTGACATGTTTCGAGTTCCTTTTAACATTTTGGACATCCCGCTGAAACTTTGGACATTCTCGCGAAGGGTTCCCAATCCCCGACAAGATTGGTACCCTTTCACGTCCAAATCTCTCAAACTCCGGGAGAGATTCTCAAAACCAAGGTTGACATGGTTCGAGTTCCTTTCAACATTTTGGAAATCCCGCTGAAACTTTGGACATTCTGGCGAAGGGTTCCCAATCCCCGACAAGATTGGTACCCTTTCACGTCCAAATCTCTCAAACTCCGGGAGAGATTCTCAAAACCAAGGTTGACATGTTTCGAGTTCCTTTCAACATTTTGGAAATCCCGCTGAAACTTTGGACACTCTCGCGAAGGGTTCCCAATCCCCGACAAGATTGGTACCCTTTCACGTCCAAATCTCTCAAACTCCGGGAGAGATTCTCAAAACCAAGGTTGACATGTTTAGAGTTCCTTTCAACATTTTGGAAATCCCGCTGAAACTTTGGACATTCTCGCGAAGGGTTCCCAATCCCCGACAAGATTGGTACCCTTTCACGTCCAAATCTCTCCAACTCCGGGAGAGATTCTCAAAACCAAGGTTGACATGTTTCGAGTTCCTTTCAACATTTTGGAAATCCCGCTGAAACTTTGGACATAGTCGCGAAGGGTTCCCAATCCCCGACAAGATTGGTACCCTTTCACGTCCAAATCTCTCAAACTCCGGGAGAGATTCTCAAAACCAAGGTTGACATGTTTCGAGTTCCTTTCAACATTTTGGAAATCCCGCTGAAACTTTGGACATTCTGGCGAAGGGTTCCCAATCCCCGACAAGATTGGTACCCTTTAACGTCCGAATCTCTCAAACTCCGGGAGAGATTCTCAAAACCAAGGTTGACATGTTTCGAGTTCGTTTCAACATTTTGGAAATCCCGCTGAAACTTTGGACGTTCTGGCGGAGGGTTCTAAATTCCCGACAAGATTGGTACCCTTTCACGTCCAAATCTCTCAAACTCCGGGAGAGATTCTCAAAACCAAGGTTGACATGTTTCGAGTTCCTTTTAACATTTTGGAAATGCCGCTGAAACTTTGGACATTCTCGGGAAGGGTTCCCAATCCCCGACAAGACTGGTACCCTTTCACGTCCAAATCTCTCAAAGTCCGGGAGAGATTCTCAAAACCAAGGTTGACATGTTTCGAGTTCCTTTCAACATTTTGGAAATCCCGCTGAAACTTTGGACATTCTCGCGAAGGGTTCCCAATCCCCGACAAGATTGGTACCCTTTCACGTCCAAATCTCTCAAACTCCGGGAGAGATTCTCAAAACCAAGGTTGACATGGTTCGAGTTCCTTTCAACATTTTGGAAATCCCGCTGAAACTTTGGACATTCTCGCGAAGGGTTCCCAATCCCCGACAAGATTGGTACCCTTTCACGTCCAAATCTCTCAAACTCCGGGACAGATTCTCAAAACCAAGGTTGACATGTTTCGAGTTCCTCTCAACATTTTGGAAATCCCGCTGAAACTTTGGACATTCTCGCGAAGGGTTCCCGATCCCCGACAAGATTGGTACCCTTTCACGTCCAAAACTCTCAAACTCCGGCTAAGATTCTCAAAACCAAGCTTGACATGTTTCGAGTTCCTTTCAACATTTTGGAAATCCCGCTGAAACTTTGGACATTCTCGCGAAGGGTTCCCAATCCCCGACAAGTTTGGTACCCTTTCACGTCCAAATCTCTCCAACTCCGGGAGAGATTCTCAAAACCAAGGTTGACATGTTTCGAGTTCCTTTCAACATTTTGGAAATCCCGCTGTAACTTTGGACATTCTCGCGAAGGGTTCCCAATCCCCGACAAGATTGGTACCCTTTCACGTCCAAATCTCTCAAACTCCGGGAGAGATTCTCAAAACCAAGGTTGACATGTTTCGAGTTCCTTTCAACATTTTGGAAATCCCGCTGAAACTTTGGACATTGTCGCGAAGGGTTCCCAATCCCCGACAAGATTGGTACCCTTTCACGTCCAAATCTCTCAAACTCCGGGAGAGATTCTCAAAACCAAGGTTGATATGTTTCGAGTTCCTTTCAACATTTTGGAAATCCCGCTGAAACTTTGGACATTCTGGCGAAGGGTTCCCAATCCCCGACAAGATTGGTACCCTTTCACGTCCAAATCTCTCAAACTCCGGGAGAGATTCTCAAAACCAAGGTTGACATGTTTCGAGTTCCTTTCAACATTTTGGAAATCCCGCTGAAACTTTGGACATTCTCGCGAAGGGTTCCCAATCCCCGACAAGATTGGTACCCTTTCACGTCCAAATCTCTCAAAGTCCGGGAGAGATTCTCAAAACCAAGGTTGACATGTTTCGAGTTCCTTTCAACATTTTGGAAATCCCGCTGTAACTTTGGACATTCTCGCGAAGGGTTCCCAATCCCCGACAAGATTGGTACCCTTTCACGTCCAAATCTCTCAAACTCCGGGAGAGATTCTCAAAACCAAGGTTGACATGGTTCCAGTTCCTTTCAACATTTTGGAAATCCCGCTGAAACTTTGGACATTCTGGCGGAGGGTTCTAGATCCCCGAAAAGATTGGTACCCTTTCACGTCCAAATCTCTCAAACTCCGGGAGAGATTCTCAAAACCAAGGTTGATATGTTTCGAGTTCCTTTCAACATTTTGGAAATCCCGCTGAAACTTTGGACATTCTGGCGAAGGGTTCCCAATCCCCGACAAGATTGGTACCCTTTCACGTCCAAATCTCTCAAACTCCGGGAGAGATTCTCAAAACCAAGGTTGACATGGTTCGAGTTCCTTTTAACATTTTGGAAATGCCGCTGAAACTTTGGACATTCTCGCGAAGGGTTCCCAATCCCCGACAAGATTGGTACCTTTTCACGTCCAAATCTCTCAAACTCCGGGAGAGATTCTCAAAACCAAGGTTGACATGTTTCGAGTTCCTTTCAACATTTTGGAAATCCCGCTGAAACTTTGGACATTCTCGCGAAGGGTTCCCAATCCCCGACAAGATTGGTACCCTTTCACGTCCAAATCTCTCAAACTCCGGGAGAGATTCTCAAAACCAAGGTTGACATGTTTCGAGTTCCTTTCAACATTTTGGAAATCCCGCTGAAACTTTGGACATTCTCGCGAAGGGTTCCCAATCCCCGACAAGATTGGTACCCTTTCACGTCCAAATCTCTCAAACTCCGGGACAGATTCTCAAAACCAAGGTTGACATGTTTCGAGTTCCTCTCAACATTTTGGAAATCCCGCTGAAACTTTGGACATTCTCGCGAAGGGTTCCCGATCCCCGACAAGATTGGTACCCTTTCACGTCCAAAACTCTCAAACTCCGGCTAAGATTCTCAAAACCAAGCTTGACATGTTTCGAGTTCCTTTCAACATTTTGGAAATCCCGCTGAAACTTTGGACATTCTCGCGAAGGGTTCCCAATCCCCGACAAGTTTGGTACCCTTTCACGTCCAAATCTCTCCAACTCCGGGAGAGATTCTCAAAACCAAGGTTGACATGTTTCGAGTTCCTTTCAACATTTTGGAAATCCCGCTGTAACTTTGGACATTCTCGCGAAGGGTTCCCAATCCCCGACAAGATTGGTACCCTTTCACGTCCAAATCTCTCAAACTCCGGGAGAGATTCTCAAAACCAAGGTTGACATGTTTCGAGTTCCTTTCAACATTTTGGAAATCCCGCTGAAACTTTGGACATTGTCGCGAAGGGTTCCCAATCCCCGACAAGATTGGTACCCTTTCACGTCCAAATCTCTCAAACTCCGGGAGAGATTCTCAAAACCAAGGTTGATATGTTTCGAGTTCCTTTCAACATTTTGGAAATCCCGCTGAAACTTTGGACATTCTGGCGAAGGGTTCCCAATCCCCGACAAGATTGGTACCCTTTCACGTCCAAATCTCTCAAACTCCGGGAGAGATTCTCAAAACCAAGGTTGACATGTTTCGAGTTCCTTTCAACATTTTGGAAATCCCGCTGAAACTTTGGACATTCTCGCGAAGGGTTCCCAATCCCCGACAAGATTGGTACCCTTTCACGTCCAAATCTCTCAAACTCCGGGACAGATTCTCAAAACCAAGGTTGACATGTTTCGAGTTCCTCTCAACATTTTGGAAATCCCGCTGAAACTTTGGACATTCTCGCGAAGGGTTCCCGATCCCCGACAAGATTGGTACCCTTTCACGTCCAAAACTCTCAAACTCCGGCTAAGATTCTCAAAACCAAGCTTGACATGTTTCGAGTTCCTTTCAACATTTTGGAAATCCCGCTGAAACTTTGGACATTCTCGCGAAGGGTTCCCAATCCCCGACAAGTTTGGTACCCTTTCACGTCCAAATCTCTCCAACTCCGGGAGAGATTCTCAAAACCAAGGTTGACATGTTTCGAGTTCCTTTCAACATTTTGGAAATCCCGCTGTAACTTTGGACATTCTCGCGAAGGGTTCCCAATCCCCGACAAGATTGGTACCCTTTCACGTCCAAATCTCTCAAACTCCGGGAGAGATTCTCAAAACCAAGGTTGACATGTTTCGAGTTCCTTTCAACATTTTGGAAATCCCGCTGAAACTTTGGACATTGTCGCGAAGGGTTCCCAATCCCCGACAAGATTGGTACCCTTTCACGTCCAAATCTCTCAAACTCCGGGAGAGATTCTCAAAACCAAGGTTGATATGTTTCGAGTTCCTTTCAACATTTTGGAAATCCCGCTGAAACTTTGGACATTCTGGCGAAGGGTTCCCAATCCCCGACAAGATTGGTACCCTTTCACGTCCAAATCTCTCAAACTCCGGGAGAGATTCTCAAAACCAAGGTTGACATGTTTCGAGTTCCTTTCAACATTTTGGAAATCCCGCTGAAACTTTGGACATTCTCGCGAAGGGTTCCCAATCCCCGACAAGATTGGTACCCTTTCACGTCCAAATCTCTCAAAGTCCGGGAGAGATTCTCAAAACCAAGGTTGACATGGTTCGAGTTCCTTTCAACATTTTGGAAATCCCGCTGAAACTTTGGACATTCTCGCGAAGGGTTCCCAATCCCCGACAAGATTGGTACCCTTTCACGTCCAAATCTCTCAAACTCCGGGAGAGATTCTCAAAACCAAGGTTGACATGTTTCGAGTTCATTTCAACATTTTGGAAATCCCGCTGAAACTTTGGACATTCTGGCGAAGGGTTCCCAATCCCCGACAAGACTGGTACCCTTTCACGTCCAAATCTCTCAAAGTCCGGGAGAGATTCTCAAAACCAAGGTTGACATGTTTCGAGTTCCTTTCAACATTTTGGAAATCCCGCTGAAACTTTGGACATTCTCGCGAAGGGTTCCCAATCCCCGACAAGATTGGTACCCTTTCACGTCCAAATCTCTCAAACTCCGGGAGAGATTCTCAAAACCAAGGTTGACATGGTTCCAGTTCCTTTCAACATTTTGGAAATCCCGCTGAAACTTTGGACATTCTGGCGGAGGGTTCTAGATCCCCGAAAAGATTGGTACCCTTTCACGTCCAAATCTCTCAAACTCCGGGAGAGATTCTCAAAACCAAGGTTGATATGTTTCGAGTTCCTTTCAACATTTTGGAAATCCCGCTGAAACTTTGGACATTCTGGCGAAGGGTTCCCAATCCCCGACAAGATTGGTACCCTTTCACGTCCAAATCTCTCAAACTCCGGGAGAGATTCTCAAAACCAAGGTTGACATGTTTCGAGTTCCTTTCAACATTTTGGAAATGCCGCTGAAACTTTGGACATTCTCGCGAAGGGTTCCCAATCCCCGACAAGATTGGTACCTTTTCACGTCCAAATCTCTCAAACTCCGGGAGAGATTCTCAAAACCAAGGTTGACATGTTTCGAGTTCCTTTCAACATTTTGGAAATCCCGCTGAAACTTTGGACATTCTCGCGAAGGGTTCCCAATCCCCGACAAGATTGGTACCCTTTCACGTCCAAATCTCTCAAACTCCGGGAGAGATTCTCAAAACCAAGGTTGACATGTTTCGAGTTCCTTTCAACATTTTGGAAATCCCGCTGAAACTTTGGACATTCTCGCGAAGGGTTCCCAATCCCCGACAAGATTGGTACCCTTTCACGTCCAAATCTCTCAAACTCCGGGACAGATTCTCAAAACCAAGGTTGACATGTTTCGAGTTCCTCTCAACATTTTGGAAATCCCGCTGAAACTTTGGACATTCTCGCGAAGGGTTCCCGATCCCCGACAAGATTGGTACCCTTTCACGTCCAAAACTCTCAAACTCCGGCTAAGATTCTCAAAACCAAGCTTGACATGTTTCGAGTTCCTTTCAACATTTTGGAAATCCCGCTGAAACTTTGGACATTCTCGCGAAGGGTTCCCAATCCCCGACAAGATTGGTACCCTTTCACGTCCAAATCTCTCAAACTCCGGGAGAGATTCTCAAAACCAAGGTTGACATGTTTCGAGTTCCTTTCAACATTTTGGAAATCCCGCTGTAACTTTGGACATTCTCGCGAAGGGTTCCCAATCCCCGACAAGATTGGTACCCTTTCACGTCCAAATCTCTCAAACTCCGGGAGAGATTCTCAAAACCAAGGTTGACATGTTTCGAGTTCCTTTCAACATTTTGGAAATCCCGCTGAAACTTTGGACATTGTCGCGAAGGGTTCCCAATCCCCGACAAGATTGGTACCCTTTCACGTCCAAATCTCTCAAACTCCGGGAGAGATTCTCAAAACCAAGGTTGATATGTTTCGAGTTCCTTTCAACATTTTGGAAATCCCGCTGAAACTTTGGACATTCTGGCGAAGGGTTCCCAATCCCCGACAAGATTGGTACCCTTTCACGTCCAAATCTCTCAAACTCCGGGAGAGATTCTCAAAACCAAGGTTGACATGTTTCGAGTTCCTTTCAACATTTTGGAAATCCCGCTGAAACTTTGGACATTCTCGCGAAGGGTTCCCAATCCCCGACAAGATTGGTACCCTTTCACGTCCAAATCTCTCAAAGTCCGGGAGAGATTCTCAAAACCAAGGTTGACATGTTTCGAGTTCCTTTCAACATTTTGGAAATCCCGCTGAAACTTTGGACATTCTCGCGAAGGGTTCCCAATCCCCGACAAGATTGGTACCCTTTCACGTCCAAATCTCTCAAAGTCCGGGAGAGATTCTCAAAACCAAGGTTGACATGTTTCGAGTTCCTCTCAACATTTTGGAAATCCCGCTGAAACTTTGGACATTCTGGCGAAGGGTTCCCAATCCCCGACAAGACTGGTACCCTTTCACGTCCAAATCTCTCAAAGTCCGGGAGAGATTCTCAAAACCAAGGTTGACATGTTTCGAGTTCCTTTCAACATTTTGGAAATCCCGCTGAAACTTTGGACATTCTCGCGAAGGGTTCCCAATCCCCGACAAGATTGGTACCCTTTCACGTCCAAATCTCTCAAACTCCGGGAGAGATTCTCAAAACCAAGGTTGACATGGTTCCAGTTCCTTTCAACATTTTGGAAATCCCGCTGAAACTTTGGACATTCTGGCGGAGGGTTCTAGATCCCCGAAAAGATTGGTACCCTTTCACGTCCAAATCTCTCAAACTCCGGGAGAGATTCTCAAAACCAAGGTTGATATGTTTCGAGTTCCTTTCAACATTTTGGAAATCCCGCTGAAACTTTGGACATTCTGGCGAAGGGTTCCCAATCCCCGACAAGATTGGTACCCTTTCACGTCCAAATCTCTCAAACTCCGGGAGAGATTCTCAAAACCAAGGTTGACATGGTTCGAGTTCCTTTTAACATTTTGGAAATCCCGCTGAAACTTTGGACATTCTCGCGAAGGGTTCCCAATCCCCGACAAGATTGGTACCCTTTCACGTCCAAATCTCTCAAACTCCGGGAGAGATTCTCAAAACCAAGGTTGACATGGTTCGAGTTCCTTTCAACATTTTGGAAATCCCGCTGAAACTTTGGACATTCTGGCGAAGGGTTCCCAATCCCCGACAAGATTGGTACCCTTTCACGTCCAAATCTCTCAAACTCCGGGAGAGATTCTCAAAACCAAGGTTGACATGTTTCGAGTTCCTCTCAACATTTTGGAAATCCCGCTGAAACTTTGGACATTCTGGCGAAGGGTTCCCAATCCCCGACAAGATTGGTACCCTTTCACGTCCAAATCTCTCAAACTCCGGGAGAGATTCTCAAAACCAAGGTTGACATGGTTCGAGTTCCTTTCAACATTTTGGAAATCCCGCTGAAACTTTGGACATTCTGGCGAAGGGTTCCCAATCCCCGACAAGATTGGTACCCTTTCACGTCCAAATCTCTCAAACTCCGGGAGAGATTCTCAAAACCAAGGTTGACATGGTTCGAGTTCCTCTCAACATTTTGGAAATCCCGCTGAAACTTTGGACATTCTCGCGAAGGGTTCCCAATCCCCGACAAGATTGGTACCCTTTCACGTCCAAATCTCTCAAACTCCGGGAGAGATTCTCAAAACCAAGGTTGACATGGTTCCAGTTCCTTTCAACATTTTGGAAATCCCGCTGAAACTTTGGACATTCTCGCGAAGGGTTCCCAATCCCCGACAAGATTGGTACCCTTTCACGTCCAAATCTCTCAAACTCCGGGAGAGATTCTCAAAACCAAGGTTGACATGTTTCGAGTTCCCTTCAACATTTTGGAAATCCCGCTGAAACTTTGGACATTCTGGCGGAGGGTTCTAGATCCCCGAAAAGATTGGTACCCTTTCACGTCCAATTCTCTCAAACTCCGGGAGAGATTCTCAAAACCAAGGTTGACATGTTTCGAGTTCCTTTCAACATTTTGGAAATCCCGCTGAAACTTTGGACATTCTCGCGAAGGGTTCCCAATCCCCGACAAGATTGGTACCCTTTCACGTCCAAATCTCTCAAACTCCGGGAGAGATTCTCAAAACCAAGGTTGACATGTTTCGAGTTCCTTTTAACATTTTGGAAATCCCGCTGAAACTTTGGACATTCTCGCGAAGGGTTCCCGATCCCCGACAAGATTGGTACCCTTTCACGTCCAAATCTCTCAAACTCCGGGAGAGATTCTCAAAACCAAGGTTGACATGTTTCGAGTTCCTTTCAACATTTTGGAAATCCCGCTGAAACTTTGGACATTGTCGCGAAGGGTTCCCAATCCCCGACAAGATTGGTACCCTTTCACGTCCAAATCTCTCAAACTCCGGGAGAGATTCTCAAAACCAAGGTTGATATGTTTCGAGTTCCTTTCAACATTTTGGAAATCCCGCTGAAACTTTGGACATTCTGGCGAAGGGTTCCCAATCCCCGACAAGATTGGTACCCTTTCACGTCCAAATCTCTCAAACTCCGGGAGAGATTCTCAAAACCAAGGTTGACATGTTTCGAGTTCCTTTCAACATTTTGGAAATCCCGCTGAAACTTTGGACATTCTCGCGAAGGGTTCCCAATCCCCGACAAGATTGGTACCCTTTCACGTCCAAATCTCTCAAAGTCCGGGAGAGATTCTCAAAACCAAGGTTGACATGTTTCGAGTTCCTTTCAACATTTTGGAAATCCCGCTGAAACTTTGGACATTCTCGCGAAGGGTTCCCAATCCCCGACAAGATTGGTACCCTTTCACGTCCAAATCTCTCAAAGTCCGGGAGAGATTCTCAAAACCAAGGTTGACATGTTTCGAGTTCCTCTCAACATTTTGGAAATCCCGCTGAAACTTTGGACATTCTGGCGAAGGGTTCCCAATCCCCGACAAGACTGGTACCCTTTCACGTCCAAATCTCTCAAAGTCCGGGAGAGATTCTCAAAACCAAGGTTGACATGTTTCGAGTTCCTTTCAACATTTTGGAAATCCCGCTGAAACTTTGGACATTCTCGCGAAGGGTTCCCAATCCCCGACAAGATTGGTACCCTTTCACGTCCAAATCTCTCAAACTCCGGGAGAGATTCTCAAAACCAAGGTTGACATGGTTCCAGTTCCTTTCAACATTTTGGAAATCCCGCTGAAACTTTGGACATTCTGGCGGAGGGTTCTAGATCCCCGAAAAGATTGGTACCCTTTCACGTCCAAATCTCTCAAACTCCGGGAGAGATTCTCAAAACCAAGGTTGATATGTTTCGAGTTCCTTTCAACATTTTGGAAATCCCGCTGAAACTTTGGACATTCTGGCGAAGGGTTCCCAATCCCCGACAAGATTGGTACCCTTTCACGTCCAAATCTCTCAAACTCCGGGAGAGATTCTCAAAACCAAGGTTGACATGGTTCGAGTTCCTTTTAACATTTTGGAAATCCCGCTGAAACTTTGGACATTCTCGCGAAGGGTTCCCAATCCCCGACAAGATTGGTACCTTTTCACGTCCAAATCTCTCAAACTCCGGGAGAGATTCTCAAAACCAAGGTTGACATGGTTCGAGTTCCTTTCAACATTTTGGAAATCCCGCTGAAACTTTGGACATTCTCGACAAGGGTTCCCAGACCCCGACAAGATTGGTACCCTTTCACGTCCAAATCTCTCAAACTCCGGGAGAGATTCTCAAAACCAAGGTTGACATGTTTCGAGTTCCTTTCAACATTTTGGAAATCCCGCTGAAACTTTGGACATTCTCGCGAAGGGTTCCCAATCCCCGACAAGATTGGTACCCTTTCACGTCCAAATCTCTCAAACTCCGGGAGAGATTCTCAAAACCAAGGTTGACATGGTTCGAGTTCCTTTCAACATTTTGGAAATCCCGCTGAAACTTTGGACATTCTGGCGAAGGGTTCCCAATCCCCGACAAGATTGGTACCCTTTCACGTCCAAATCTCTCAAACTCCGGGAGAGATTCTCAAAACCAAGGTTGACATGTTTCGAGTTCCTCTCAACATTTTGGAAATCCCGCTGAAACTTTGGACATTCTGGCGAAGGGTTCCCAATCCCCGACAAGATTGGTACCCTTTCACGTCCAAATCTCTCAAACTCCGGGAGAGATTCTCAAAACCAAGGTTGACATGGTTCGAGTTCCTTTCAACATTTTGGAAATCCCGCTGAAACTTTGGACATTCTGGCGAAGGGTTCCCAATCCCCGACAAGATTGGTACCCTTTCACGTCCAAATCTCTCAAACTCCGGGAGAGATTCTCAAAACCAAGGTTGACATGGTTCGAGTTCCTTTCAACATTTTGGAAATCCCGCTGAAACTTTGGACATTCTCGCGAAGGGTTCCCAATCCCCGACAAGATTGGTACCCTTTCACGTCCAAATCTCTCAAACTCCGGGAGAGATTCTCAAAACCAAGGTTGACATGGTTCCAGTTCCTTTCAACATTTTGGAAATCCCGCTGAAACTTTGGACATTCTCGCGAAGGGTTCCCAATCCCCGACAAGATTGGTACCCTTTCACGTCCAAATCTCTCAAACTCCGGGAGAGATTCTCAAAACCAAGGTTGACATGTTTCGAGTTCCCTTCAACATTTTGGAAATCCCGCTGAAACTTTGGACATTCTGGCGGAGGGTTCTAGATCCCCGAAAAGATTGGTACCCTTTCACGTCCAATTCTCTCAAACTCCGGGAGAGATTCTCAAAACCAAGGTTGACATGTTTCGAGTTCCTTTCAACATTTTGGAAATCCCGCTGAAACTTTGGACATTCTCGCGAAGGGTTCCCAATCCCCGACAAGATTGGTACCCTTTCACGTCCAAATCTCTCAAACTCCGGGAGAGATTCTCAAAACCAAGGTTGACATGTTTCGAGTTCCTTTTAACATTTTGGAAATCCCACTGAAACTTTGGACATTCTCGCGAAGGGTTCCCGATCCCCGACAAGATTGGTACCCTTTCACGTCCAAATCTCTCAAACTCCGGGAGAGATTCTCAAAACCAAGCTTGACATATTTCGAGTTCCTTTCAACATTTTGGAAATCCCGCTGAAACTTTGGACATTCTGGCGGAGGGTTCTAGATCCCCGACAAGATTGGTACCCTTTCACGTCCAAATCTCTCAAACTCCGGGAGAGATTCTCAAAACCAAGGTTGACATGTTTCGAGTTCCTTTCAACATTTTGGAAATCCCGCTGAAATTTTGGACATTCTCGCGAAGGGTACCCAATCCCCGACAAGATTGGTACCCTTTCACGTCCAAATCTCTCAAACTCCGGGAGAGATTCTCAAAACCAAGGTTGACATGTTTTGAGTTCCTTTCAACATTTTGGAAATCCCGCTGAAACTTTGGACATTGTCGCGAAGGGTTCCCAATCCCCGACAAGATTGGTACCCTTTCACGTCCAAATCTCTCAAACTCCGGGAGAGATTCTCAAAACCAAGACTGACATGTTTCGAGTTCCTCTCAACATTTTGGAAATCCCGCTGAAACTTTGGACATTCTGGCGAAGGGTTCCCAATCCCCGACAAGATTGGTACCCTTTCACGTCCAAATCTCTCAAACTCTGGGAGAGATTCTCAAAACCAAGGTTGACATGTTTCGAGTTCCTTTTAACATTTTGGAAATCCCGCTGAAACTTTGGACATTCTCGCGAAGGGTTCCCAATCCCCGACAAGATTGGTACCCTTTCACGTCCAAAACTCTCAAACTCCGGCTAAGATTCTCAAAACCAAGCTTGACATGTTTCGAGTTCCTTTCAACATTTTGGAAATCCCGCTGAAACTTTGGACATTCTCGCGAAGGGTTCCCAATCCCCGACAAGATTGGTACCCTTTCACGTCCAAATCTCTCAAAGTCCGGGAGAGATTCTCAAAACCAAGGTTGACATGTTTAGAGTTCCTTTCAACATTTTGGAAATCCCGCTGAAACTTTGGACATTCTGGCGAAGGGTTCCCAATCCCCGACAAGATTGGTACCCTTTCACGTCCAAATCTCTCAAACTCCGGGAGAGATTCTCAAAACCAAGGTTGACATGTTTCGAGTTCCTTTCAACATTTTGGAAATCCCGCTGAAACTTTGGACATTGTCGCGAAGGGTTCCCAATCCCCAACAAGATTGGTACCCTTTCACGTCCAAATCTCTCAAACTCCGGGAGAGATTCTCAAAACCAAGGTTGACATGTTTCGAGTTCCTTTCAACATTTTGGAAATCCCGCTGAAACTTTGGACATTCTCGCGAAGGGTTCCCAATCCCCGACAAGATTGGTACCCTTTCACGTCCAAATCTCTCAAACTCCGGGAGAGATTCTCAGAACCAAGGTTGACATGTTTCGAGTTCCTTTCAACATTTTGGAAATCCCGCTGAAACTTTGGACATTCTCGCGAAGGGTTCCCAATCCCCGACAAGATTGGTACCCTTTCACGTCCAAATCTCTCAAACTCCGGGACAGATTCTCAAAACCAAGGTTGACATGTTTAGAGTTCCTTTCAACATTTTGGAAATCCCGCTGAAACTTTGGACATTCTGGTGGAGGGTTCTAGATCCCCGATAAGATTGGTACCGTTTCACGTCCAAATCTCTCAAACTCCAGGAGAGATTCTCAAAACCAAGGTTGATATGGTTCGAGTTCCTTTCAACATTTTGGAAATCCCGCTGAAACTTTGGACATTCTCGCGAAGGGTTCCCAATCCCCGACAAGATTGGTACCCTTTCACGTCCAAATCTCTCAAACTCCGGGAGAGATTCTCAAAACCAAGGTTGACATGTTTCGAGTTCCTTTTAACATTTTGGAAATCCCGCTGAAACTTTGGACATTCTCGCGAAGGGTTCCCAATCCCCGACAAGATTGGTACCCTTTCACGTCCAAATCTCTCAAACTCCGGGAGAGATTCTCAAAACCAAGGTTGACATGTTTCGAGTTCCTTTCAACATTTTGGAAATCCCGCTGAAACTTTGGACATTTTCGCGAAGGGTTCCCAATCCCCGACAAGATTGGTACCCTTTCACGTCCAAATCTCTCCAACTCCGGGAGAGATTCTCAAAACCAAGGTTGACATGTTTCGAGTTCCTTTCAACATTTTGGAAATCCCGCTGAAACTTTGGACATTCTGGCGGAGGGTTCTAGATCCCCGAAAAGATTGGTACCCTTTCACGTCAAAATCTCTCAAACTCCGGGAGAGATTCTCAAAACCAAGGTTGATATGTTTCGAGTTCCTTTCAACATTTTGGAAATCCCGCTGAAACTTTGGACATTCTGGCGAAGGGTTCCCAATCCCCGACAAGATTGGTACCCTTTCACGTCCAAATCTCTCAAAGTCCGGGAGAGATTCTCAAAACCAAGGTTGACATGTTTCGAGTTCCTTTTAACATTTTGGAAATCCCGCTGAAACTTTGGACATTCTCGCGAAGGGTTCCCAGTCCCCGACAAGATTGGTACCCTTTCACGTCCAAAACTCTCAAACTCCGGCTAAGATACTCAAAACCAAGCTTGACATGTTTCGAGTTCCTTTCAACATTTTGGAAATCCCGCTGAAACTTTGGACATTCTCGCGAAGGGTTCCCAATCCCCGACAAGTTTGGTACCCTTTCACGTCCAAATCTCTCAAACTCCGGGAGAGATTCTCAAAACCAAGGTTGACATGTTTAGAGTTCCTTTCAACATTTTGGAAATCCCGCTGAAACTTTGGACATTCTGGCGAAGGGTTCCCAATCCCCGACAAGATTGGTACCCTTTCACGTTCAAATCTCTCAAACTCCGGGAGAGATTCTCAAAACCAAGGTTGACATGTTTCGAGTTCCTTTCAACATTTTGGAAATCCCACTGAAACTTTGGACATTCTCGCGAAGGGTTCCCAATCCCCGACAAGATTGGTACCCTTTCACGTCCAAATCTCTCAAACTCCGGGAGAGATTCTCAAAACCAAGGTTGACATGTTTCGAGTTCCTTTCAACATTTTGGAAATCCCGCTGAAACTTTGGACATTCTCGCGAAGGGTTCCAAATCCCCGACAAGATTGGTACCCTTTCACGTCCAAATCTCTCAAACTCCGGGAGAGATTCTCAAAACCAAGGTTGACATGGTTCGAGTTCCTTTCAACATTTTGGAAATGCCGCTGAAACTTTGGACATTCTCGCGAAGTCTTCCCAATCCCCGACAAGATTGGTACCCTTTCACGTCCAAATCTCTCAAACTCCGGGACAGATTCTCAAAACCAAGGTTGACATGGTTCGAGTTCCTTTCAACATTTTGGAAATCCCGCTGAAACTTTGGACATTCTCGCGAAGGGTTCCCAATGCCCGACAAGATTGGTACCCTTTCACGTCCAAATCTCTCAAACTCCGGGAGAGATTCTCAAAACCAAGCTTGACATGTTTCGAGTTCCTTTCAACATTTTGGAAATCCCGCTGAAACTTTGGACATTCTCGCGAAGGGTTCCCAATCCCTGACAAGATTGGTACCCTTTCACGTCCACATCTCTCAAAGTCCGGGAGAGATTCTCAAAACCAAGATTGACATGTTTCGAGTTCCTTTCAACATTTTGGAAATCCCACTGAAACTTTGGACATTCTCGCGAAGGGTTCCCAATCCCCGACAAGATTGGTACCCTTTCACGTCCAAATCTCTCAAACTCCGGGAGAGATTCTCAAAACCAAGGTTGACATGTTTCGAGTTCCTTTTAACATTTTGGAAATCCCGCTGAAACTTTGGACATTCTCGCGAAGGGTTCCCGATCCCCGACAAGATTGGTACCCTTTCACGTCCAAATCTCTCAAACTCCGGGAGAGATTCTCAAAACCAAGGTTGACATGTTTCGAGTTCCTTTCAACATTTTGGAAATCCTGCTGAAACTTTGGACATTCTCGCGAAGGGTTCCCGATCCCCGACAAGACTGGTACCCTTTCACGTCCAAAACTCTCAAACTCCGGGAGAGATTCTCAAAACCAAGGTTGACATGTTTCGAGTTCCTTTCAACATTTTGGAAATCCCGCTGAAACTTTGGACATTCTCGCGAAGGGTTCCCAATCCCCGACAAGTTTGGTACTCTTTCACGTCCAAATCTCTCAAACTCCGGGAGAGATTCTCAAAACCAAGGTTGACATGTTTCGAGTTCCTTTCAACATTTTGGAAATCCCGCTGAAACTTTGGACATTCTCGCGAAGGGTTCCCAATCCCCGACAAGATTGGTACCCTTTCACGTCCAAATCTCTCAAACTCCGGGAGAGATTCTCAAAACCAAGCTTGACATGTTTAGAGTTCCTTTCAACATTTTGGAAATCCCGCTGAAACTTTGGACATTTTCGCGAAGGGTTCCCAATCCCCGACAAGATTGGTACCCTTTCACGTCCAAATCTCTCAAAGTCCGGGAGAGATTCTCAAAACCAAGGTTGACATGTTTCGAGTTCCTTTCAACATTTTGGAAATCCCGCTGAAACTTTGGACATTCTGGCGAAGGGTTCCCAATCCCCGACAAGATTGGTACCCTTTCACGTCCAAATCTCTCAAACTCCGGGAGAGATTCTCAAAACCAAGCTTGACATGTTTAGAGTTCCTTTCAACATTTTGGAAATCCCGCTAAAACTTTGGACATTTTCGCGAAGGGTTCCCAATCCCCGACAAGATTGGTACCCTTTCACGTCCAAATCTCTCAAAGTCCGGGAGAGATTCTCAAAACCAAGGTTGACATGTTTCGAGTTCCTTTCAACATTTTGGAAATCCCGCTGAAACTTTGGACATTCTGGCGGAGGGTTCTAGATCCCCGAAAAGATTGGTACCCTTTCACGTCCAAATCTCTCAAACTCCGGGAGAGATTCTCAAAACCAAGTTTGATATGTTTCGAGTTCCTTTCAACATTTTGGAAATCCCGCTGAAACTTTGGACATTCTGGCGAAGGGTTCCCAATCCCCGACAAGATTGGTACCCTTTCACGTCCAAATCTCTCAAAGTCCGGGAGAGATTCTCAAAACCAAGGTTGACATGTTTCGAGTTCCTCTCAACATTTTGGAAATCCCGCTGAAACTTTGGACATTCTCGCGAAGGGTTCCCGATCCCCGACAAGATTGGTACCCTTTCACGTCCAAAACTCTCAAACTCCGGCTAAGATTCTCAAAACCAAGCTTGACATGTTTCGAGTTCCTTTCAACATTTTGGAAATCCCGCTGAAACTTTGGACATTCTGGCGAAGGGTTCCCAATCCCCGACAAGATTGGTACCCTTTCACGTCCAAATCTCTCAAACTCCGGGAGAGATTCTCAAAACCAAGGTTGACATGTTTCGAGTTCCTTTCAACATTTTGGAAATCCCGCTGAAACTTTGGACATTCTGGCGAAGGGTTCCCAATCCCCGACAAGATTGGTACCGTTTCACGTCCAAATCTCTCAAACTCCGGGAGAGATTCTCAAAACCAAGGTTGACATGGTTCGAGTTCCTTTCAACATTTTGGAAATCCCGCTGAAACTTTGGACATTCTCGCGAAGGGTTCCCAATCCCCGACAAGATTGGTACCCTTTCACGTCCAAATCTCTCCAACTCCGGGAGAGATTCTCAAAACCAAGGTTGACATGTTTCGAGTTCCTTTCAACATTTTGGAAATCCCGCTGAAACTTTGGACATTCTCGCGAAGGGTTCCAAATCCCCGACAAGATTGGTACCCTTTCACGTCCAAATCTCTCAAACTCCGGGAGAGATTCTCAAAACCAAGGTTGACATGGTTCGAGTTCCTTTCAACATTTTGGAAATCCCTCTGAAACTTTGGACATTCTCGCGAAGGGGTCCCAATCCCCGACAAGATTGGTACCCTTTCACGTCCAAATCTCTCAAACTCCGGGAGAGATTCTCAAAACCAAGGTTGACATGTTTCGAGTTCCTTTCAACATTTTGGAAATCCCGCTGAAACTTTGGACATTCTCGCGAAGGGTTCCCAATCCCCGACAAGATTGGTACCCTTTCACGTCCAAATCTCTCAAACTCCGGGAGAGATTCTCAAAACCAAGGTTGACATGTTTCGAGTTCCTTTCAACATTTTGGAAATCCCGCTGAAACTTTGGACATTCTCGCGAAGGGTTCCCAATCCCTGACAAGATTGGTACCCTTTCACGTCCACATCTCTCAAAGTCCGGGAGAGATTCTCAAAACCAAGATTGACATGTTTCGAGTTCCTTTCAACATTTTGGAAATCCCACTGAAACTTTGGACATTCTCGCGAAGGGTTCCCAATCCCCGACAAGATTGGTACCCTTTCACGTCCAAATCTCTCAAACTCCGGGAGAGATTCTCAAAACCAAGGTTGACATGTTTCGAGTTCCTTTCAACATTTTGGAAATCCCGCTGAAACTTTGGACATTCTGGCGAAGGGTTCCCAATCCCCGACAAGATTGGTACCCTTTCACGTCCAAATCTCTCAAACTCCGGGAGAGATTCTCAAAACCAAGGTTGACATGTTTCGAGTTCCTTTCAACATTTTGGAAATCCCGCTGAAACTTTGGACATTCTGGCGAAGGGTTCCCAATCCCCGACAAGATTGGTACCCTTTCACGTCCAAATCTCTCAAAGTCCGGGAGAGATTCTCAAAACCAAGGTTGACATGTTTCGAGTTCCTTTCAACATTTTGGAAATCCCGCTGAAACTTTGGACATTCTGGCGGAGGGTTCTAGATCTCCGAAAAGACTGGTACCCTTTCACGTCCAAATCTCTCCAAGTCCGGGAGAGATTCTCAAAACCAAGGTTGACATGTTTCGAGTTCCTTTCAACATTTTGGAAATGCCGCTGAAACTTTGGACATTCTCGCGAAGGGTTCCCAATCCCCGACAAGATTGGTACCCTTTCACGTCCAAATCTCTCAAACTCCGGGAGAGATTCTCAAAACCAAGGTTGACATGTTTCGAGTTCCTTTCAACATTTTGGAAATCCCGCTGAAACTTTGGACATTCTGGCGAAGGGTTCCCAATCCCCGACAAGATTGGTACCCTTTCACGTCCAAATCTCTCAAACTCCGGGAGAGATTCTCAAAACCAAGGTTGACATGTTTCGAGTTCCTTTCAACATTTTGGAAATCCCGCTGAAACTTTGGACATTGTCGCGAAGGGTTCCCAATCCCCGACAAGATTGGTACCCTTTCACGTCCAAATCTCTCAAACTCCGGGAGAGATTCTCAAAACCAAGCTTGACATGTTTCGAGTTCCTTTCAACATTTTGGAAATCCCGCTGAAACTTTGGACATTCTGGCGAAGGGTTCCCAGTCCCCGACAAGATTGGTACCCTTTCACGTCCAAATCTCTCAAACTCCGGGAGAGATTCTCAAAACCAAGGTTGACATGTTTCGAGTTCCTTTCAACATTTTGGAAATCCCGCTGAAACTTTGGACATTCTCGCGAAGGGTTCCCAATCCCCGACAAGATTGGTACCCTTTCACGTCCAAATCTCTCAAAGTCCGGGAGAGATTCTCAAAACCAAGGTTGACATGTTTCGAGTTCCTTTCAACATTTTGGAAATCCCGCTGAAACTTTGGACATTCTGGCGAAGGGTTCCCAATCCCCGACAAGATTGGTACCCTTTCACGTTCAAATCTCTCAAACTCCGGGAGAGATTCTCAAAACCAAGGTTGACATGGTTCGAGTTCCTTTCAACATTTTGGAAATCCCGCTGAAACTTTGGACATTCTCGCGAAGGGTTCCCAATCCCCGACAAGATTGGTACCCTTTCACGTCCAAATCTCTCAAACTCCGGGAGAGATTCTCAAAACCAAGGTTGACATGTTTCGAGTTCCTTTCAACATTTTGGAAATCCCGCTGAAACTTTGGACATTCTCGCGAAGGGTTCCAAATCCCCGACAAGATTGGTACCCTTTCACGTCCAAATCTCTCAAACTCCGGGAGAGATTCTCAAAACCAAGGTTGACATGGTTCGAGTTCCTTTCAACATTTTGGAAATGCCGCTGAAACTTTGGACATTCTCGCGAAGTCTTCCCAATCCCCGACAAGATTGGTACCCTTTCACGTCCAAATCTCTCAAACTCCGGGAGAGATTCTCAAAACCAAGGTTGACATGGTTCGAGTTCCTTTCAACATTTTGGAAATCCCGCTGAAACTTTGGACATTCTCGCGAAGGGTTCCCAATGCCCGACAAGATTGGTACCCTTTCACGTCCAAATCTCTCAAACTCCGGGAGAGATTCTCAAAACCAAGCTTGACATGTTTCGAGTTCCTTTCAACATTTTGGAAATCCCGCTGAAACTTTGGACATTCTCGCGAAGGGTTCCCAATCCCTGACAAGATTGGTACCCTTTCACGTCCACATCTCTCAAAGTCCGGGAGAGATTCTCAAAACCAAGATTGACATGTTTCGAGTTCCTTTCAACATTTTGGAAATCCCACTGAAACTTTGGACATTCTCGCGAAGGGTTCCCAATCCCCGACAAGATTGGTACCCTTTCACGTCCAAATCTCTCAAACTCCGGGAGAGATTCTCAAAACCAAGGTTGACATGTTTCGAGTTCCTTTTAACATTTTGGAAATCCCGCTGAAACTTTGGACATTCTCGCGAAGGGTTCCCGATCCCCGACAAGATTGGTACCCTTTCACGTCCAAATCTCTCAAACTCCGGGAGAGATTCTCAAAACCAAGGTTGACATGTTTCGAGTTCCTTTCAACATTTTGGAAATCCTGCTGAAACTTTGGACATTCTCGCGAAGGGTTCCCGATCCCCGACAAGACTGGTACCCTTTCACGTCCAAAACTCTCAAACTCCGGGAGAGATTCTCAAAACCAAGGTTGACATGTTTCGAGTTCCTTTCAACATTTTGGAAATCCCGCTGAAACTTTGGACATTCTCGCGAAGGGTTCCCAATCCCCGACAAGTTTGGTACTCTTTCACGTCCAAATCTCTCAAACTCCGGGAGAGATTCTCAAAACCAAGGTTGACATGTTTCGAGTTCCTTTCAACATTTTGGAAATCCCGCTGAAACTTTGGACATTCTCGCGAAGGGTTCCCAATCCCCGACAAGATTGGTACCCTTTCACGTCCAAATCTCTCAAACTCCGGGAGAGATTCTCAAAACCAAGCTTGACATGTTTAGAGTTCCTTTCAACATTTTGGAAATCCCGCTGAAACTTTGGACATTTTCGCGAAGGGTTCCCAATCCCCGACAAGATTGGTACCCTTTCACGTCCAAATCTCTCAAAGTCCGGGAGAGATTCTCAAAACCAAGGTTGACATGTTTCGAGTTCCTTTCAACATTTTGGAAATCCCGCTGAAACTTTGGACATTCTGGCGAAGGGTTCCCAATCCCCGACAAGATTGGTACCCTTTCACGTCCAAATCTCTCAAACTCCGGGAGAGATTCTCAAAACCAAGCTTGACATGTTTAGAGTTCCTTTCAACATTTTGGAAATCCCGCTAAAACTTTGGACATTTTCGCGAAGGGTTCCCAATCCCCGACAAGATTGGTACCCTTTCACGTCCAAATCTCTCAAACTCCGGGAGAGATTCTCAAAACCAAGGTTGACATGTTTCGAGTTCCTTTCAACATTTTGGAAATCCCGCTGAAACTTTGGACATTCTGGCGGAGGGTTCTAGATCCCCGAAAAGATTGGTACCCTTTCACGTCCAAATCTCTCAAACTCCGGGAGAGATTCTCAAAACCAAGTTTGATATGTTTCGAGTTCCTTTCAACATTTTGGAAATCCCGCTGAAACTTTGGACATTCTGGCGAAGGGTTCCCAATCCCCGACAAGATTGGTACCCTTTCACGTCCAAATCTCTCAAACTCCGGGAGAGATTCTCAAAACCAAGGTTGACATGTTTCGAGTTCCTCTCAACATTTTGGAAATCCCGCTGAAACTTTGGACATTCTCGCGAAGGGTTCCCGATCCCCGACAAGATTGGTACCCTTTCACGTCCAAAACTCTCAAACTCCGGCTAAGATTCTCAAAACCAAGCTTGACATGTTTCGAGTTCCTTTCAACATTTTGGAAATCCCGCTGAAACTTTGGACATTCTGGCGAAGGGTTCCCAATCCCCGACAAGATTGGTACCCTTTCACGTCCAAATCTCTCAAACTCCGGGAGAGATTCTCAAAACCAAGGTTGACATGTTTCGAGTTCCTTTCAACATTTTGGAAATCCCGCTGAAACTTTGGACATTCTGGCGAAGGGTTCCCAATCCCCGACAAGATTGGTACCGTTTCACGTCCAAATCTCTCAAACTCCGGGAGAGATTCTCAAAACCAAGGTTGACATGGTTCGAGTTCCTTTCAACATTTTGGAAATCCCGCTGAAACTTTGGACATTCTCGCGAAGGGTTCCCAATCCCCGACAAGATTGGTACCCTTTCACGTCCAAATCTCTCCAACTCCGGGAGAGATTCTCAAAACCAAGGTTGACATGTTTCGAGTTCCTTTCAACATTTTGGAAATCCCGCTGAAACTTTGGACATTCTCGCGAAGGGTTCCAAATCCCCGACAAGATTGGTACCCTTTCACGTCCAAATCTCTCAAACTCCGGGAGAGATTCTCAAAACCAAGGTTGACATGGTTCGAGTTCCTTTCAACATTTTGGAAATCCCTCTGAAACTTTGGACATTCTCGCGAAGGGGTCCCAATCCCCGACAAGATTGGTACCCTTTCACGTCCAAATCTCTCAAACTCCGGGAGAGATTCTCAAAACCAAGGTTGACATGTTTCGAGTTCCTTTCAACATTTTGGAAATCCCGCTGAAACTTTGGACATTCTCGCGAAGGGTTCCCAATCCCCGACAAGATTGGTACCCTTTCACGTCCAAATCTCTCAAACTCCGGGAGAGATTCTCAAAACCAAGGTTGACATGTTTCGAGTTCCTTTCAACATTTTGGAAATCCCGCTGAAACTTTGGACATTCTCGCGAAGGGTTCCCAATCCCTGACAAGATTGGTACCCTTTCACGTCCACATCTCTCAAAGTCCGGGAGAGATTCTCAAAACCAAGATTGACATGTTTCGAGTTCCTTTCAACATTTTGGAAATCCCACTGAAACTTTGGACATTCTCGCGAAGGGTTCCCAATCCCCGACAAGATTGGTACCCTTTCACGTCCAAATCTCTCAAACTCCGGGAGAGATTCTCAAAACCAAGGTTGACATGTTTCGAGTTCCTTTCAACATTTTGGAAATCCCGCTGAAACTTTGGACATTCTGGCGAAGGGTTCCCAATCCCCGACAAGATTGGTACCCTTTCACGTCCAAATCTCTCAAACTCCGGGAGAGATTCTCAAAACCAAGGTTGACATGTTTCGAGTTCCTTTCAACATTTTGGAAATCCCGCTGAAACTTTGGACATTCTGGCGAAGGGTTCCCAATCCCCGACAAGATTGGTACCCTTTCACGTCCAAATCTCTCAAAGTCCGGGAGAGATTCTCAAAACCAAGGTTGACATGTTTCGAGTTCCTTTCAACATTTTGGAAATCCCGCTGAAACTTTGGACATTCTGGCGGAGGGTTCTAGATCTCCGAAAAGACTGGTACCCTTTCACGTCCAAATCTCTCCAAGTCCGGGAGAGATTCTCAAAACCAAGGTTGACATGTTTCGAGTTCCTTTCAACATTTTGGAAATGCCGCTGAAACTTTGGACATTCTCGCGAAGGGTTCCCAATCCCCGACAAGATTGGTACCCTTTCACGTCCAAATCTCTCAAACTCCGGGAGAGATTCTCAAAACCAAGGTTGACATGTTTCGAGTTCCTTTCAACATTTTGGAAATCCCGCTGAAACTTTGGACATTCTGGCGAAGGGTTCCCAATCCCCGACAAGATTGGTACCCTTTCACGTCCAAATCTCTCAAACTCCGGGAGAGATTCTCAAAACCAAGGTTGACATGTTTCGAGTTCCTTTCAACATTTTGGAAATCCCGCTGAAACTTTGGACATTGTCGCGAAGGGTTCCCAATCCCCGACAAGATTGGTACCCTTTCACGTCCAAATCTCTCAAACTCCGGGAGAGATTCTCAAAACCAAGCTTGACATGTTTCGAGTTCCTTTCAACATTTTGGAAATCCCGCTGAAACTTTGGACATTCTGGCGAAGGGTTCCCAGTCCCCGACAAGATTGGTACCCTTTCACGTCCAAATCTCTCAAACTCCGGGAGAGATTCTCAAAACCAAGGTTGACATGTTTCGAGTTCCTTTCAACATTTTGGAAATCCCGCTGAAACTTTGGACATTCTCGCGAAGGGTTCCCAATCCCCGACAAGATTGGTACCCTTTCACGTCCAAATCTCTCAAAGTCCGGGAGAGATTCTCAAAACCAAGGTTGACATGTTTCGAGTTCCTTTCAACATTTTGGAAATCCCGCTGAAACTTTGGACATTCTCGCGAAGGGTTCCCAATCCCCGACAAGATTGGTACCCTTTCACGTCCAAATCTCTCCAACTCCGGGAGAGATTCTCAAAACCAAGGTTGACATGTTTCGAGTTCCTTTCAACATTTTGGAAATCCCGCTGAAACTTTGGACATTCTCGCGAAGGGTTCCCAATCCCCGACAAGATTGGTACCCTTTCACGTCCAAATCTCTCAAACTCCGGGAGAGATTCTCAAAACCAAGGTTGACATGTTTCGAGTTCCTTTCAACATTTTGGAAATCCCGCTGAAACTTTGGACATTCTCGCGAAGGGTTCCCAATCCCCGACAAGATTGGTACCCTTTCACGTCCAAATCTCTCAAACTCCGGGAGAGATTCTCAAAACCAAGGTTGACATGTTTCGAGTTCCTTTCAACATTTTGGAAATCCCGCTGAAACTTTGGACATTCTCGCGAAGGGTTCCCAGTCCCCGACAAGATTGGTACCCTTTCACGTCCAAATCTCTCCAACTCCGGGAGAGATTCTCAAAACCAAGGTTGACATGGTTCGAGTTCCTTTCAACATTTTGGAAATCCCGCTGAAACTTTGGACATTCTCGCGAAGGGTTCCCAATCCCCGACAAGATTGGTACCCTTTCACGTCCAAATCTCTCAAACTCCGGGAGAGATTCTCAAAACCATGGTTGACATGGTTCGAGTTCCTTTCAACATTTTGGAAATGCCGCTGAAACTTTGGACATTCTCGCGAAGGGTTCCCAATCCCCGACAAGATTGGTACCCTTTCACGTCCAAATCTCTCAAACTCCGGGAGAGATTCTCAAAACCAAGGTTGACATGTTTCGAGTTCCTTTCAACATTTTGGAAATCCCGCTGAAACTTTGGACATTCTCGCGAAGGGTTCCCAGTCCCCGACAAGATTGGTACCCTTTCACGTCCAAATCTCTCCAACTCCGGGAGAGATTCTCAAAACCAAGGTTGACATGGTTCGAGTTCCTTTCAACATTTTGGAAATCCCGCTGAAACTTTGGACATTCTCGCGAAGGGTTCCCAATCCCCGACAAGATTGGTACCCTTTCACGTCCAAATCTCTCAAACTCCGGGAGAGATTCTCAAAACCATGGTTGACATGGTTCGAGTTCCTTTCAACATTTTGGAAATGCCGCTGAAACTTTGGACATTCTCGCGAAGGGTTCCCAATCCCCGACAAGATTGGTACCCTTTCACGTCCAAATCTCTCAAACTCCGGGAGAGATTCTCAAAACCAAGGTTGACATGTTTCGAGTTCCTCTCAACATTTTGGAAATCCCGCTGAAACTTTGGACATTCTGGCGAAGGGTTCCCAATCCCCGACAAGATTGGTACCCTTTCACGTCCACATCTCTCAAAGTCCGGGAGAGATTCTCAAAACCAAGATTGACATGTTTCGAGTTCCTTTCAACATTTTGGAAATCCCACTGAAACTTTGGACATTCTCGCGAAGGGTTCCCAATCCCCGACAAGATTGGTACCCTTTCACGTCCAAATCTCTCAAACTCCGGGAGAGATTCTCAAAACCAAGGTTGACATGTTTCGAGTTCCTTTCAACATTTTGGAAATCCCGCTGAAACTTTGGACATTCTGGCGGAGGGTTCTAGATCTCCGAAAAGATTGGTACCCTTTCACGTCCAAATCTCTCAAAGTCCGGGAGAGATTCTCAAAACCAAGGTTGACATGTTTCGAGTTCCTTTCAACATTTTGGAAATGCCGCTGAAACTTTGGACATTCTCGCGAAGGGTTCCCAATCCCCGACAAGATTGGTACCCTTTCACGTCCAAATCTCTCAAACTCCGGGAGAGATTCTCAAAACCAAGGTTGACATGTTTCGAGTTCCTTTCAACATTTTGGAAATCCCGCTGAAACTTTGGACATTCTGGCGAAGGGTTCCCAATCCCCGACAAGATTGGTACCCTTTCACGTCCAAATCTCTCAAACTCCGGGAGAGATTCTCAAAACCAAGGTTGACATGTTTCGAGTTCCTTTCAACATTTTGGAAATCCCGCTGAAACTTTGGACATTGTCGCGAAGGGTTCCCAATCCCCGACAAGATTGGTACCCTTTCACGTCCAAATCTCTCAAACTCCGGGAGAGATTCTCAAAACCAAGGTTGACATGTTTCGAGTTCCTTTCAACATTTTGGAAATCCCGCTGAAACTTTGGACATTCTGGCGAAGGGTTCCCAGTCCCCGACAAGATTGGTACCCTTTCACGTCCAAATCTCTCAAACTCCGGGAGAGATTCTCAAAACCAAGGTTGACATGTTTCGAGTTCCTTTCAACATTTTGGAAATCCCGCTGAAACTTTGGACATTCTCGCGAAGGGTTCCCAATCCCCGACAAGATTGGTACCCTTTCACGTCCAAATCTCTCAAAGTCCGGGAGAGATTCTCAAAACCAAGGTTGACATGTTTCGAGTTCCTTTCAACATTTTGGAAATCCCGCTGAAACTTTGGACATTCTCGCGAAGGGTTCCCAATCCCCGACAAGATTGGTACCCTTTCACGTCCAAATCTCTCAAAGTCCGGGAGAGATTCTCAAAACCAAGGTTGACATGTTTCGAGTTCCTTTCAACATTTTGGAAATCCCGCTGAAACTTTGGACATTCTCGCGAAGGGTTCCCAATCCCCGACAAGATTGGTACCCTTTCACGTCCAAATCTCTCAAACTCCGGGAGAGATTCTCAAAACCAAGGTTGACATGTTTCGAGTTCCTTTCAACATTTTGGAAATCCCGCTGAAACTTTGGACATTCTGGCGAAGGGTTCCCAATCCCCGACAAGATTGGTACCCTTTCACGTCCAAATCTCTCAAACTCCGGGAGAGATTCTCAAAACCAAGGTTGACGTGTTTCGAGTTCCTTTCAACATTTTGGAAATCCCGCTGAAACTTTGGACATTGTCGCGAAGGGTTCCCAATCCCCGACAAGATTGGTACCCTTTCACGTCCAAATCTCTCAAACTCCGGGAGAGATTCTCAAAACCAAGGTTGACATGTTTCGAGTTCCTTTCAACATTTTGGAAATCCCGCTGAAACTTTGGACATTCTGGCGGAGGGTTCTAGATCTCCGAAAAGATTGGTACCCTTTCACGTCCAAATCTCTCAAAGTCCGGGAGAGATTCTCAAAACCAAGGTTGACATGTTTCGAGTTCCTTTCAACATTTTGGAAATCCCGCTGAAACTTTGGACATTCTGGCGAAGGGTTCCCAGTCCCCGACAAGATTGGTACCCTTTCACGTCCAAATCTCTCAAACTCCGGGA
This sequence comes from Streptopelia decaocto, assembly GCF_964273445.1. Taxonomy (NCBI): domain Eukaryota; kingdom Metazoa; phylum Chordata; class Aves; order Columbiformes; family Columbidae; genus Streptopelia; species Streptopelia decaocto. The sequence continues at coordinate 995,112 of NW_028116776.1, forward strand.
GAGATTCTCAAAACCAAGGTTGACATGTTTCGAGTTCCTTTCAACATTTTGGAAATCCCGCTGAAACTTTGGACATTCTCGCGAAGGGTTCCCAATCCCCGACAAGATTGGTACCCTTTCACGTCCAAATCTCTCCAACTCCGGGAGAGATTCTCAAAACCAAGGTTGACATGTTTCGAGTTCCTTTCAACATTTTGGAAATCCCGCTGAAACTTTGGACATTCTCGCGAAGGGTTCCCAATCCCCGACAAGATTGGTACCCTTTCACGTCCAAATCTCTCAAACTCCGGGAGAGATTCTCAAAACCAAGGTTGACATGTTTCGAGTTCCTTTCAACATTTTGGAAATCCCGCTGAAAGTTTGGACATTCTCGCGAAGGGTTCCCAATCCCCGACAAGATTGGTATTCTTTCACGTCCAAATCTCTCAAACTCCGGGAGAGATTCTCAAAACCAAGGTTGACATGTTTCGAGTTCCTTTCAACATTTTGGAAATCCCGCTGAAACTTTGGACATTCTCGCGAAGGGTTCCCAGTCCCCGACAAGATTGGTACCCTTTCACGTCCAAATCTCTCCAACTCCGGGAGAGATTCTCAAAACCAAGGTTGACATGGTTCGAGTTCCTTTCAACATTTTGGAAATCCCGCTGAAACTTTGGACATTCTCGCGAAGGGTTCCCAATCCCCGACAAGATTGGTACCCTTTCACGTCCAAATCTCTCAAACTCCGGGAGAGATTCTCAAAACCATGGTTGACATGGTTCGAGTTCCTTTCAACATTTTGGAAATGCCGCTGAAACTTTGGACATTCTCGCGAAGGGTTCCCAATCCCCGACAAGATTGGTACCCTTTCACGTCCAAATCTCTCAAACTCCGGGAGAGATTCTCAAAACCAAGGTTGACATGTTTCGAGTTCCTCTCAACATTTTGGAAATCCCGCTGAAACTTTGGACATTCTGGCGAAGGGTTCCCAATCCCCGACAAGATTGGTACCCTTTCACGTCCACATCTCTCAAAGTCCGGGAGAGATTCTCAAAACCAAGATTGACATGTTTCGAGTTCCTTTCAACATTTTGGAAATCCCACTGAAACTTTGGACATTCTCGCGAAGGGTTCCCAATCCCCGACAAGATTGGTACCCTTTCACGTCCAAATCTCTCAAACTCCGGGAGAGATTCTCAAAACCAAGGTTGACATGTTTCGAGTTCCTTTCAACATTTTGGAAATCCCGCTGAAACTTTGGACATTCTGGCGAAGGGTTCCCAATCCCCGACAAGATTGGTACCCTTTCACGTCCAAATCTCTCAAACTCCGGGAGAGATTCTCAAAACCAAGGTTGACATGTTTCGAGTTCCTTTCAACATTTTGGAAATCCCGCTGAAACTTTGGACATTGTCGCGAAGGGTTCCCAATCCCCGACAAGATTGGTACCCTTTCACGTCCAAATCTCTCAAAGTCCGGGAGAGATTCTCAAAACCAAGGTTGACATGTTTCGAGTTCCTTTCAACATTTTGGAAATCCCGCTGAAACTTTGGACATTCTGGCGGAGGGTTCTAGATCTCCGAAAAGATTGGTACCCTTTCACGTCCAAATCTCTCAAAGTCCGGGAGAGATTCTCAAAACCAAGGTTGACATGTTTCGAGTTCCTTTCAACATTTTGGAAATGCCGCTGAAACTTTGGACATTCTCGCGAAGGGTTCCCAATCCCCGACAAGATTGGTACCCTTTCACGTCCAAATCTCTCAAACTCCGGGAGAGATTCTCAAAACCAAGGTTGACATGTTTCGAGTTCCTTTCAACATTTTGGAAATCCCGCTGAAACTTTGGACATTCTGGCGAAGGGTTCCCAATCCCCGACAAGATTGGTACCCTTTCACGTCCAAATCTCTCAAACTCCGGGAGAGATTCTCAAAACCAAGGTTGACATGTTTCGAGTTCCTTTCAACATTTTGGAAATCCCGCTGAAACTTTGGACATTGTCGCGAAGGGTTCCCAATCCCCGACAAGATTGGTACCCTTTCACGTCCAAATCTCTCAAACTCCGGGAGAGATTCTCAAAACCAAGGTTGACATGTTTCGAGTTCCTTTCAACATTTTGGAAATCCCGCTGAAACTTTGGACATTCTGGCGAAGGGTTCCCAGTCCCCGACAAGATTGGTACCCTTTCACGTCCAAATCTCTCAAACTCCGGGAGAGATTCTCAAAACCAAGGTTGACATGTTTCGAGTTCCTTTCAACATTTTGGAAATCCCGCTGAAACTTTGGACATTCTCGCGAAGGGTTCCCAATCCCCGACAAGATTGGTACCCTTTCACGTCCAAATCTCTCAAAGTCCGGGAGAGATTCTCAAAACCAAGGTTGACATGTTTCGAGTTCCTTTCAACATTTTGGAAATCCCGCTGAAACTTTGGACATTCTCGCGAAGGGTTCCCAATCCCCGACAAGATTGGTACCCTTTCACGTCCAAATCTCTCAAAGTCCGGGAGAGATTCTCAAAACCAAGGTTGACATGTTTCGAGTTCCTTTCAACATTTTGGAAATCCCGCTGAAACTTTGGACATTCTCGCGAAGGGTTCCCAATCCCCGACAAGATTGGTACCCTTTCACGTCCAAATCTCTCAAACTCCGGGAGAGATTCTCAAAACCAAGGTTGACATGTTTCGAGTTCCTTTCAACATTTTGGAAATCCCGCTGAAACTTTGGACATTCTGGCGAAGGGTTCCCAATCCCCGACAAGATTGGTACCCTTTCACGTCCAAATCTCTCAAACTCCGGGAGAGATTCTCAAAACCAAGGTTGACGTGTTTCGAGTTCCTTTCAACATTTTGGAAATCCCGCTGAAACTTTGGACATTGTCGCGAAGGGTTCCCAATCCCCGACAAGATTGGTACCCTTTCACGTCCAAATCTCTCAAACTCCGGGAGAGATTCTCAAAACCAAGGTTGACATGTTTCGAGTTCCTTTCAACATTTTGGAAATCCCGCTGAAACTTTGGACATTCTGGCGGAGGGTTCTAGATCTCCGAAAAGATTGGTACCCTTTCACGTCCAAATCTCTCAAAGTCCGGGAGAGATTCTCAAAACCAAGGTTGACATGTTTCGAGTTCCTTTCAACATTTTGGAAATCCCGCTGAAACTTTGGACATTCTGGCGAAGGGTTCCCAGTCCCCGACAAGATTGGTACCCTTTCACGTCCAAATCTCTCAAACTCCGGGAGAGATTCTCAAAACCAAGGTTGACATGTTTCGAGTTCCTTTCAACATTTTGGAAATCCCGCTGAAACTTTGGACATTCTCGCGAAGGGTTCCCAATCCCCGACAAGATTGGTACCCTTTCACGTCCAAATCTCTCCAACTCCGGGAGAGATTCTCAAAACCAAGGTTGACATGTTTCGAGTTCCTTTCAACATTTTGGAAATCCCGCTGAAACTTTGGACATTCTCGCGAAGGGTTCCCAATCCCCGACAAGATTGGTACCCTTTCACGTCCAAATCTCTCAAACTCCGGGAGAGATTCTCAAAACCAAGGTTGACATGTTTCGAGTTCCTTTCAACATTTTGGAAATCCCGCTGAAAGTTTGGACATTCTCGCGAAGGGTTCCCAATCCCCGACAAGATTGGTATTCTTTCACGTCCAAATCTCTCAAACTCCGGGAGAGATTCTCAAAACCAAGGTTGACATGTTTCGAGTTCCTTTCAACATTTTGGAAATCCCGCTGAAACTTTGGACATTCTCGCGAAGGGTTCCCAGTCCCCGACAAGATTGGTACCCTTTCACGTCCAAATCTCTCCAACTCCGGGAGAGATTCTCAAAACCAAGGTTGACATGGTTCGAGTTCCTTTCAACATTTTGGAAATCCCGCTGAAACTTTGGACATTCTCGCGAAGGGTTCCCAATCCCCGACAAGATTGGTACCCTTTCACGTCCAAATCTCTCAAACTCCGGGAGAGATTCTCAAAACCATGGTTGACATGGTTCGAGTTCCTTTCAACATTTTGGAAATGCCGCTGAAACTTTGGACATTCTCGCGAAGGGTTCCCAATCCCCGACAAGATTGGTACCCTTTCACGTCCAAATCTCTCAAACTCCGGGAGAGATTCTCAAAACCAAGGTTGACATGTTTCGAGTTCCTCTCAACATTTTGGAAATCCCGCTGAAACTTTGGACATTCTGGCGAAGGGTTCCCAATCCCCGACAAGATTGGTACCCTTTCACGTCCACATCTCTCAAAGTCCGGGAGAGATTCTCAAAACCAAGATTGACATGTTTCGAGTTCCTTTCAACATTTTGGAAATCCCACTGAAACTTTGGACATTCTCGCGAAGGGTTCCCAATCCCCGACAAGATTGGTACCCTTTCACGTCCAAATCTCTCAAACTCCGGGAGAGATTCTCAAAACCAAGGTTGACATGTTTCGAGTTCCTTTCAACATTTTGGAAATCCCGCTGAAACTTTGGACATTCTGGCGAAGGGTTCCCAATCCCCGACAAGATTGGTACCCTTTCACGTCCAAATCTCTCAAACTCCGGGAGAGATTCTCAAAACCAAGGTTGACATGTTTCGAGTTCCTTTCAACATTTTGGAAATCCCGCTGAAACTTTGGACATTGTCGCGAAGGGTTCCCAATCCCCGACAAGATTGGTACCCTTTCACGTCCAAATCTCTCAAACTCCGGGAGAGATTCTCAAAACCAAGGTTGACATGTTTCGAGTTCCTTTCAACATTTTGGAAATCCCGCTGAAACTTTGGACATTCTGGCGGAGGGTTCTAGATCTCCGAAAAGATTGGTACCCTTTCACGTCCAAATCTCTCAAAGTCCGGGAGAGATTCTCAAAACCAAGGTTGACATGTTTCGAGTTCCTTTCAACATTTTGGAAATGCCGCTGAAACTTTGGACATTCTCGCGAAGGGTTCCCAATCCCCGACAAGATTGGTACCCTTTCACGTCCAAATCTCTCAAACTCCGGGAGAGATTCTCAAAACCAAGGTTGACATGTTTCGAGTTCCTTTCAACATTTTGGAAATCCCGCTGAAACTTTGGACATTCTGGCGAAGGGTTCCCAATCCCCGACAAGATTGGTACCCTTTCACGTCCAAATCTCTCAAACTCCGGGAGAGATTCTCAAAACCAAGGTTGACATGTTTCGAGTTCCTTTCAACATTTTGGAAATCCCGCTGAAACTTTGGACATTGTCGCGAAGGGTTCCCAATCCCCGACAAGATTGGTACCCTTTCACGTCCAAATCTCTCAAACTCCGGGAGAGATTCTCAAAACCAAGGTTGACATGTTTCGAGTTCCTTTCAACATTTTGGAAATCCCGCTGAAACTTTGGACATTCTGGCGAAGGGTTCCCAGTCCCCGACAAGATTGGTACCCTTTCACGTCCAAATCTCTCAAAGTCCGGGAGAGATTCTCAAAACCAAGGTTGACATGTTTCGAGTTCCTTTCAACATTTTGGAAATCCCGCTGAAACTTTGGACATTCTCGCGAAGGGTTCCCAATCCCCGACAAGATTGGTACCCTTTCACGTCCAAATCTCTCAAAGTCCGGGAGAGATTCTCAAAACCAAGGTTGACATGTTTCGAGTTCCTTTCAACATTTTGGAAATCCCGCTGAAACTTTGGACATTCTGGCGAAGGGTTCCCAATCCCCGACAAGATTGGTACCCTTTCACGTCCAAATCTCTCAAAGTCCGGGAGAGATTCTCAAAACCAAGGTTGACATGTTTCGAGTTCCTTTCAACATTTTGGAAATCCCGCTGAAACTTTGGACATTGTCGCGAAGGGTTCCCAATCCCCGACAAGATTGGTACCCTTTCACGTCCAAATCTCTCAAACTCCGGGAGAGATTCTCAAAACCAAGGTTGACATGTTTCGAGTTCCTTTCAACATTTTGGAAATCCCGCTGAAACTTTGGACATTCTGGCGAAGGGTTCCCAATCCCCGACAAGATTGGTACCCTTTCACGTCCAAATCTCTCAAACTCCGGGAGAGATTCTCAAAACCAAGGTTGACGTGTTTCGAGTTCCTTTCAACATTTTGGAAATCCCGCTGAAACTTTGGACATTGTCGCGAAGGGTTCCCAATCCCCGACAAGATTGGTACCCTTTCACGTCCAAATCTCTCAAACTCCGGGAGAGATTCTCAAAACCAAGGTTGACATGTTTCGAGTTCCTTTCAACATTTTGGAAATCCCGCTGAAACTTTGGACATTCTGGCGGAGGGTTCTAGATCTCCGAAAAGATTGGTACCCTTTCACGTCCAAATCTCTCAAAGTCCGGGAGAGATTCTCAAAACCAAGGTTGACATGTTTCGAGTTCCTTTCAACATTTTGGAAATGCCGCTGAAACTTTGGACATTCTCGCGAAGGGTTCCCAATCCCCGACAAGATTGGTACCCTTTCACGTCCAAATCTCTCAAACTCCGGGAGAGATTCTCAAAACCAAGGTTGACATGTTTCGAGTTCCTTTCAACATTTTGGAAATCCCGCTGAAACTTTGGACATTCTGGCGAAGGGTTCCCAATCCCCGACAAGATTGGTACCCTTTCACGTCCAAATCTCTCAAACTCCGGGAGAGATTCTCAAAACCAAGGTTGACATGTTTCGAGTTCCTTTCAACATTTTGGAAATCCCGCTGAAACTTTGGACATTCTCGCGAAGGGTTCCCAATCCCCGACAAGATTGGTACCCTTTCACGTCCAAATCTCTCAAACTCCGGGAGAGATTCTCAAAACCAAGGTTGACATGTTTCGAGTTCCTTTCAACATTTTGGAAATCCCGCTGAAACTTTGGACATTCTGGCGAAGGGTTCCCAGTCCCCGACAAGATTGGTACCCTTTCACGTCCAAATCTCTCAAACTCCGGGAGAGATTCTCAAAACCAAGGTTGACATGTTTCGAGTTCCTTTCAACATTTTGGAAATCCCGCTGAAACTTTGGACATTCTCGCGAAGGGTTCCCAATCCCCGACAAGATTGGTACCCTTTCACGTCCAAATCTCTCCAACTCCGGGAGAGATTCTCAAAACCAAGGTTGACATGTTTCGAGTTCCTTTCAACATTTTGGAAATCCCGCTGAAACTTTGGACATTCTCGCGAAGGGTTCCCAATCCCCGACAAGATTGGTACCCTTTCACGTCCAAATCTCTCAAACTCCGGGAGAGATTCTCAAAACCAAGGTTGACATGTTTCGAGTTCCTTTCAACATTTTGGAAATCCCGCTGAAAGTTTGGACATTCTCGCGAAGGGTTCCCAATCCCCGACAAGATTGGTATTCTTTCACGTCCAAATCTCTCAAACTCCGGGAGAGATTCTCAAAACCAAGGTTGACATGTTTCGAGTTCCTTTCAACATTTTGGAAATCCCGCTGAAACTTTGGACATTCTCGCGAAGGGTTCCCAGTCCCCGACAAGATTGGTACCCTTTCACGTCCAAATCTCTCCAACTCCGGGAGAGATTCTCAAAACCAAGGTTGACATGGTTCGAGTTCCTTTCAACATTTTGGAAATCCCGCTGAAACTTTGGACATTCTCGCGAAGGGTTCCCAATCCCCGACAAGATTGGTACCCTTTCACGTCCAAATCTCTCAAACTCCGGGAGAGATTCTCAAAACCATGGTTGACATGGTTCGAGTTCCTTTCAACATTTTGGAAATGCCGCTGAAACTTTGGACATTCTCGCGAAGGGTTCCCAATCCCCGACAAGATTGGTACCCTTTCACGTCCAAATCTCTCAAACTCCGGGAGAGATTCTCAAAACCAAGGTTGACATGTTTCGAGTTCCTCTCAACATTTTGGAAATCCCGCTGAAACTTTGGACATTCTGGCGAAGGGTTCCCAATCCCCGACAAGATTGGTACCCTTTCACGTCCACATCTCTCAAAGTCCGGGAGAGATTCTCAAAACCAAGATTGACATGTTTCGAGTTCCTTTCAACATTTTGGAAATCCCACTGAAACTTTGGACATTCTCGCGAAGGGTTCCCAATCCCCGACAAGATTGGTACCCTTTCACGTCCAAATCTCTCAAACTCCGGGAGAGATTCTCAAAACCAAGGTTGACATGTTTCGAGTTCCTTTCAACATTTTGGAAATCCCGCTGAAACTTTGGACATTCTGGCGAAGGGTTCCCAATCCCCGACAAGATTGGTACCCTTTCACGTCCAAATCTCTCAAACTCCGGGAGAGATTCTCAAAACCAAGGTTGACATGTTTCGAGTTCCTTTCAACATTTTGGAAATCCCGCTGAAACTTTGGACATTGTCGCGAAGGGTTCCCAATCCCCGACAAGATTGGTACCCTTTCACGTCCAAATCTCTCAAACTCCGGGAGAGATTCTCAAAACCAAGGTTGACATGTTTCGAGTTCCTTTCAACATTTTGGAAATCCCGCTGAAACTTTGGACATTCTGGCGGAGGGTTCTAGATCTCCGAAAAGATTGGTACCCTTTCACGTCCAAATCTCTCAACGTCCGGGAGAGATTCTCAAAACCAAGGTTGACATGTTTCGAGTTCCTTTCAACATTTTGGAAATGCCGCTGAAACTTTGGACATTCTCGCGAAGGGTTCCCAATCCCCGACAAGATTGGTACCCTTTCACGTCCAAATCTCTCAAACTCCGGGAGAGATTCTCAAAACCAAGGTTGACATGTTTCGAGTTCCTTTCAACATTTTGGAAATCCCGCTGAAACTTTGGACATTCTGGCGAAGGGTTCCCAATCCCCGACAAGATTGGTACCCTTTCACGTCCAAATCTCTCAAACTCCGGGAGAGATTCTCAAAACCAAGGTTGACATGTTTCGAGTTCCTTTCAACATTTTGGAAATCCCGCTGAAACTTTGGACATTGTCGCGAAGGGTTCCCAATCCCCGACAAGATTGGTACCCTTTCACGTCCAAATCTCTCAAACTCCGGGAGAGATTCTCAAAACCAAGGTTGACATGTTTCGAGTTCCTTTCAACATTTTGGAAATCCCGCTGAAACTTTGGACATTCTCGCGAAGGGTTCCCAATCCCCGACAAGATTGGTACCCTTTCACGTCCAAATCTCTCAAACTCCGGGAGAGATTCTCAAAACCAAGGTTGACATGTTTCGAGTTCCTTTCAACATTTTGGAAATCCCGCTGAAACTTTGGACATTCTCGCGAAGGGTTCCCAATCCCCGACAAGATTGGTACCCTTTCACGTCCAAATCTCTCAAAGTCCGGGAGAGATTCTCAAAACCAAGGTTGACATGTTTCGAGTTCCTTTCAACATTTTGGAAATCCCGCTGAAACTTTGGACATTCTCGCGAAGGGTTCCCAATCCCCGACAAGATTGGTACCCTTTCACGTCCAAATCTCTCAAAGTCCGGGAGAGATTCTCAAAACCAAGGTTGACATGTTTCGAGTTCCTTTCAACATTTTGGAAATCCCGCTGAAACTTTGGACATTCTCGCGAAGGGTTCCCAATCCCCGACAAGATTGGTACCCTTTCACGTCCAAATCTCTCAAACTCCGGGAGAGATTCTCAAAACCAAGGTTGACATGTTTCGAGTTCCTTTCAACATTTTGGAAATCCCGCTGAAACTTTGGACATTCTGGCGAAGGGTTCCCAATCCCCGACAAGATTGGTACCCTTTCACGTCCAAATCTCTCAAACTCCGGGAGAGATTCTCAAAACCAAGGTTGACGTGTTTCGAGTTCCTTTCAACATTTTGGAAATCCCGCTGAAACTTTGGACATTGTCGCGAAGGGTTCCCAATCCCCGACAAGATTGGTACCCTTTCACGTCCAAATCTCTCAAACTCCGGGAGAGATTCTCAAAACCAAGGTTGACATGTTTCGAGTTCCTTTCAACATTTTGGAAATCCCGCTGAAACTTTGGACATTCTGGCGGAGGGTTCTAGATCTCCGAAAAGATTGGTACCCTTTCACGTCCAAATCTCTCAAAGTCCGGGAGAGATTCTCAAAACCAAGGTTGACATGTTTCGAGTTCCTTTCAACATTTTGGAAATGCCGCTGAAACTTTGGACATTCTCGCGAAGGGTTCCCAATCCCCGACAAGATTGGTACCCTTTCACGTCCAAATCTCTCAAACTCCGGGAGAGATTCTCAAAACCAAGGTTGACATGTTTCGAGTTCCTTTCAACATTTTGGAAATCCCGCTGAAACTTTGGACATTCTGGCGAAGGGTTCCCAATCCCCGACAAGATTGGTACCCTTTCACGTCCAAATCTCTCAAACTCCGGGAGAGATTCTCAAAACCAAGGTTGACATGTTTCGAGTTCCTTTCAACATTTTGGAAATCCCGCTGAAACTTTGGACATTCTCGCGAAGGGTTCCCAATCCCCGACAAGATTGGTACCCTTTCACGTCCAAATCTCTCAAACTCCGGGAGAGATTCTCAAAACCAAGGTTGACATGTTTCGAGTTCCTTTCAACATTTTGGAAATCCCGCTGAAACTTTGGACATTCTGGCGAAGGGTTCCCAGTCCCCGACAAGATTGGTACCCTTTCACGTCCAAATCTCTCAAACTCCGGGAGAGATTCTCAAAACCAAGGTTGACATGTTTCGAGTTCCTTTCAACATTTTGGAAATCCCGCTGAAACTTTGGACATTCTGGCGAAGGGTTCCCAGTCCCCGACAAGATTGGTACCCTTTCACGTCCAAATCTCTCAAACTCCGGGAGAGATTCTCAAAACCAAGGTTGACATGTTTCGAGTTCCTTTCAACATTTTGGAAATCCCGCTGAAACTTTGGACATTCTCGCGAAGGGTTCCCAATCCCCGACAAGATTGGTACCCTTTCACGTCCAAATCTCTCAAAGTCCGGGAGAGATTCTCAAAACCAAGGTTGACATGTTTCGAGTTCCTTTCAACATTTTGGAAATCCCGCTGAAACTTTGGACATTCTCGCGAAGGGTTCCCAATCCCCGACAAGATTGGTACCCTTTCACGTCCAAATCTCTCAAAGTCCGGGAGAGATTCTCAAAACCAAGGTTGACATGTTTCGAGTTCCTTTCAACATTTTGGAAATCCCGCTGAAACTTTGGACATTCTCGCGAAGGGTTCCCAATCCCCGACAAGATTGGTACCCTTTCACGTCCAAATCTCTCAAACTCCGGGAGAGATTCTCAAAACCAAGGTTGACATGTTTCGAGTTCCTTTCAACATTTTGGAAATCCCGCTGAAACTTTGGACATTCTCGCGAAGGGTTCCCAGTCCCCGACAAGATTGGTACCCTTTCACGTCCAAATCTCTCCAACTCCGGGAGAGATTCTCAAAACCAAGGTTGACATGGTTCGAGTTCCTTTCAACATTTTGGAAATCCCGCTGAAACTTTGGACATGCTCGCGAAGGGTTCCCAATCCCCGACAAGATTGGTACCCTTTCACGTCCAAATCTCTCAAACTCCGGGAGAGATTCTCAAAACCAAGGTTGACATGTTTCGAGTTCCTTTCAACATTTTGGAAATCCCGCTGAAACTTTGGACATTCTCGCGAAGGGTTCCCAATCCCGACAAGATTGGTACCCTTTCACGTCCAAATCTCTCAAACTCCGGGAGAGATTCTCAAAACCATGGTTGACATGTTTCGAGTTCCTCTCAACATTTTGGAAATCCCGCTGAAACTTTGGACATTCTCGCGAAGGGTTCCCAATCCCCGACAAGATTGGTACCCTTTCACGTCCACATCTCTCAAAGTCCGGGAGAGATTCTCAAAACCAAGATTGACATGTTTCGAGTTCTTTTCAACATTTTGGAAATCCCACTGAAACTTTGGACATTCTCGCGAAGGGTTCCCAATCCCCGACAAGATTGGTACCCTTTCACGTCCAAATCTCTCAAACTCCGGGAGAGATTCTCAAAACCAAGGTTGACATGTTTCGAGTTCCTTTCAACATTTTGGAAATCCCGCTGAAACTTTGGACATTCTGGCGAAGGGTTCCCAATCCCCGACAAGATTGGTACCCTTTCACGTCCAAATCTCTCAAACTCCGGGAGAGATTCTCAAAGCCAAGGTTGACATGTTTCGAGTTCCTTTCAACATTTTGGAAATCCCGCTGAAACTTTGGACATTCTGGCGAAGGGTTCCCAATCCCCGACAAGATTGGTACCCTTTCACGTCCAAATCTCTCAAACTCCGGGAGAGATTCTCAAAACCAAGGTTGACATGTTTCGAGTTCCTTTCAACATTTTGGAAATCCCGCTGAAACTTTGGACATTCTCGCGAAGGGTTCCCAATCCCCGACAAGATTGGTACCCTTTCACGTCCAAATCTCTCAAACTCCGGGAGAGATTCTCAAAACCAAGGTTGACATGTTTCGAGTTCCTTTCAACATTTTGGAAATCCCGCTGAAACTTTGGACATTCTGGCGAAGGGTTCCCAGTCCCCGACAAGATTGGTACCCTTTCACGTCCAAATCTCTCAAACTCCGGGAGAGATTCTCAAAACCAAGGTTGACATGTTTCGAGTTCCTTTCAACATTTTGGAAATCCCGCTGAAACTTTGGACATTCTGGCGAAGGGTTCCCAATCCCCGACAAGATTGGTACCCTTTCACGTCCAAATCTCTCAAAGTCCGGGAGAGATTCTCAAAACCAAGGTTGACATGTTTCGAGTTCCTTTCAACATTTTGGAAATCCCGCTGAAACTTTGGACATTCTCGCGAAGGGTTCCCAATCCCCGACAAGATTGGTACCCTTTCACGTCCAAATCTCTCAAAGTCCGGGAGAGATTCTCAAAACCAAGGTTGACATGTTTCGAGTTCCTTTCAACATTTTGGAAATCCCGCTGAAACTTTGGACATTCTCGCGAAGGGTTCCCAATCCCCGACAAGATTGGTACCCTTTCACGTCCAAATCTCTCAAACTCCGGGAGAGATTCTCAAAACCAAGGTTGACATGTTTCGAGTTCCTTTCAACATTTTGGAAATCCCGCTGAAACTTTGGACATTCTGGCGAAGGGTTCCCAATCCCCGACAAGATTGGTACCCTTTCACGTCCAAATCTCTCAAACTCCGGGAGAGATTCTCAAAACCAAGGTTGACATGTTTCGAGTTCCTTTCAACATTTTGGAAATCCCGCTGAAACTTTGGACATTGTCGCGAAGGGTTCCCAATCCCCGACAAGATTGGTACCCTTTCACGTCCAAATCTCTCAAACTCCGGGAGAGATTCTCAAAACAAAGGTTGACATGTTTCGAGTTCCTTTCAACATTTTGGAAATCCCGCTGAAACTTTGGACATTCTGGCGGAGGGTTCTAGATCTCCGAAAAGATTGGTACCCTTTCACGTCCAAATCTCTCAAAGTCCGGGAGAGATTCTCAAAACCAAGGTTGACATGTTTCGAGTTCCTTTCAACATTTTGGAAATGCCGCTGAAACTTTGGACATTCTCGCGAAGGGTTCCCAATCCCCGACAAGATTGGTACCCTTTCACGTCCAAATCTCTCAAACTCCGGGAGAGATTCTCAAAACCAAGGTTGACATGTTTCGAGTTCCTTTCAACATTTTGGAAATCCCGCTGAAACTTTGGACATTCTGGCGAAGGGTTCCCAATCCCCGACAAGATTGGTACCCTTTCACGTCCAAATCTCTCAAACTCCGGGAGAGATTCTCAAAACCAAGGTTGACATGTTTCGAGTTCCTTTCAAAATTTTGGAAATCCCGCTGAAACTTTGGACATTCTCGCGAAGGGTTCCCAATCCCCGACAAGATTGGTACCCTTTCACGTCCAAATCTCTCAAAGTCCGGGAGAGATTCTCAAAACCAAGGTTGACATGTTTCGAGTTCCTTTCAACATTTTGGAAATCCCGCTGAAACTTTGGACATTCTGGCGAAGGGTTCCCAGTCCCCGACAAGATTGGTACCCTTTCACGTCCAAATCTCTCAAACTCCGGGAGAGATTCTCAAAACCAAGGTTGACATGTTTCGAGTTCCTTTCAACATTTTGGAAATCCCGCTGAAACTTTGGACATTCTCGCGAAGGGTTCCCAATCCCCGACAAGATTGGTACCCTTTCACGTCCAAATCTCTCAAAGTCCGGGAGAGATTCTCAAAACCAAGGTTGACATGTTTCGAGTTCCTTTCAACATTTTGGAAATCCCGCTGAAACTTTGGACATTCTGGCGAAGGGTTCCCAGTCCCCGACAAGATTGGTACCCTTTCACGTCCAAATCTCTCCAACTCCGGGAGAGATTCTCAAAACCAAGGTTGACATGTTTCGAGTTCCTTTCAACATTTTGGAAATCCCGCTGAAACTTTGGACATTCTCGCGAAGGGTTCCCAATCCCCGACAAGATTGGTACCCTTTCACGTCCAAATCTCTCAAACTCCGGGAGAGATTCTCAAAACCAAGGTTGACATGTTTCGAGTTCCTTTCAACATTTTGGAAATCCCGCTGAAACTTTGGACATTGTCGCGAAGGGTTCCCAATCCCCGACAAGATTGGTACCCTTTCACGTCCAAATCTCTCAAACTCCGGGAGAGATTCTCAAAACCAAGGTTGACATGTTTCGAGTTCCTTTCAACATTTTGGAAATCCCGCTGAAACTTTGGACATTCTGGCGGAGGGTTCTAGATCTCCGAAAAGATTGGTACCCTTTCACGTCCAAATCTCTCAAAGTCCGGGAGAGATTCTCAAAACCAAGGTTGACATGTTTCGAGTTCCTTTCAACATTTTGGAAATGCCGCTGAAACTTTGGACATTCTCGCGAAGGGTTCCCAATCCCCGACAAGATTGGTACCCTTTCACGTCCAAATCTCTCAAACTCCGGGAGAGATTCTCAAAACCAAGGTTGACATGTTTCGAGTTCCTTTCAACATTTTGGAAATCCCACTGAAACTTTGGACATTCTGGCGAAGGGTTCCCAATCCCCGACAAGATTGGTACCCTTTCACGTCCAAATCTCTCAAACTCCGGGAGAGATTCTCAAAACCAAGGTTGACATGTTTCGAGTTCCTTTCAACATTTTGGAAATCCCGCTGAAACTTTGGACATTGTCGCGAAGGGTTCCCAATCCCCGACAAGATTGGTACCCTTTCACGTCCAAATCTCTCAAACTCCGGGAGAGATTCTCAAAACCAAGGTTGACATGTTTCGAGTTCCTTTCAACATTTTGGAAATCCCGCTGAAACTTTGGACATTCTCGCGAAGGGTTCCCAGTCCCCGACAAGATTGGTACCCTTTCACGTCCAAATCTCTCAAACTCCGGGAGAGATTCTCAAAACCAAGGTTGACATGTTTCGAGTTCCTTTCAACATTTTGGAAATCCCGCTGAAACTTTGGACATTCTCGCGAAGGGTTCCCAATCCCCGACAAGATTGGTACCCTTTCACGTCCAAATCTCTCAAACTCCGGGAGAGATTCTCAAAACCAAGGTTGACATGTTTCGAGTTCCTTTCAACATTTTGGAAATCCCGCTGAAACTTTGGACATTCTGGCGAAGGGTTCCCAATCCCCGACAAGATTGGTACCCTTTCACGTCCAAATCTCTCAAAGTCCGGGAGAGATTCTCAAAACCAAGGTTGACATGTTTCGAGTTCCTTTCAACATTTTGGAAATCCCGCTGAAACTTTGGACATTCTCGCGAAGGGTTCCCAATCCCCGACAAGATTGGTACCCTTTCACGTCCAAATCTCTCAAACTCCGGGAGAGATTCTCAAAACCAAGGTTGACATGTTTCGAGTTCCTTTCAACATTTTGGAAATCCCGCTGAAACTTTGGACATTGTCGCGAAGGGTTCCCAATCCCCGACAAGATTGGTACCCTTTCACGTCCAAATCTCTCAAACTCCGGGAGAGATTCTCAAAACCAAGGTTGACATGTTTCGAGTTCCTTTCAACATTTTGGAAATCCCGCTGAAACTTTGGACATTGTCGCGAAGGGTTCCCAATCCCCGACAAGATTGGTACCCTTTCACGTCCAAATCTCTCAAACTCCGGGAGAGATTCTCAAAACCAAGGTTGACATGTTTCGAGTTCCTTTCAACATTTTGGAAATCCCGCTGAAACTTTGGACATTCTGGCGGAGGGTTCTAGATCTCCGAAAAGATTGGTACCCTTTCACGTCCAAATCTCTCAAAGTCCGGGAGAGATTCTCAAAACCAAGGTTGACATGTTTCGAGTTCCTTTCAACATTTTGGAAATGCCGCTGAAACTTTGGACATTCTCGCGAAGGGTTCCCAATCCCCGACAAGATTGGTACCCTTTCACGTCCAAATCTCTCAAACTCCGGGAGAGATTCTCAAAACCAAGGTTGACATGTTTCGAGTTCCTTTCAACATTTTGGAAATCCCGCTGAAACTTTGGACATTCTGGCGAAGGGTTCCCAATCCCCGACAAGATTGGTACCCTTTCACGTCCAAATCTCTCAAACTCCGGGAGAGATTCTCAAAACCAAGGTTGACATGTTTCGAGTTCCTTTCAACATTTTGGAAATCCCGCTGAAACTTTGGACATTCTCGCGAAGGGTTCCCAATCCCCGACAAGATTGGTACCCTTTCACGTCCAAATCTCTCAAACTCCGGGAGAGATTCTCAAAACCAAGGTTGACATGTTTCGAGTTCCTTTCAACATTTTGGAAATCCCGCTGAAACTTTGGACATTCTGGCGAAGGGTTCCCAGTCCCCGACAAGATTGGTACCCTTTCACGTCCAAATCTCTCAAACTCCGGGAGAGATTCTCAAAACCAAGGTTGACATGTTTCGAGTTCCTTTCAACATTTTGGAACTCCCGCTGAAACTTTGGACATTCTCGCGAAGGGTTCCCAATCCCCGACAAGATTGGTACCCTTTCACGTCCAAATCTCTCAAACTCCGGGAGAGATTCTCAAAACCAAGGTTGACATGTTTCGAGTTCCTTTCAACATTTTGGAAATCCCGCTGAAACTGTGGACATTCTCGCGAAGGGTTCCCAATCCCCGACAAGATTGGTACCCTTTCACGTCCAAATCTCTCCAACTCCGGGAGAGATTCTCAAAACCAAGGTTGACATGTTTCGAGTTCCTTTCAACATTTTGGAAATCCCGCTGAAACTTTGGACATTCTCGCGAAGGGTTCCCAATCCCCGACAAGATTGGTACCCTTTCACGTCCAAATCTCTCAAACTCCGGGAGAGATTCTCAAAACCAAGGTTGACATGTTTCGAGTTCCTTTCAACATTTTGGAAATCCCGCTGAAACTTTGGACATTCTCGCGAAGGGTTCCCAGTCCCCGACAAGATTGGTACCCTTTCACGTCCAAATCTCTCAAACTCCGGGAGAGATTCTCAAAACCAAGGTTGACATGTTTCGAGTTCCTTTCAACATTTTGGAAATCCCGCTGAAACTTTGGACATTCTCGCGAAGGGTTCCCAATCCCCGACAAGATTGGTACCCTTTCACGTCCAAATCTCTCAAAGTCCGGGAGAGATTCTCAAAACCAAGGTTGACATGTTTCGAGTTCCTTTCAACATTTTGGAAATCCCGCTGAAACTTTGGACATTCTCGCGAAGGGTTCCCAATCCCCGACAAGAT
Organism: Streptopelia decaocto; assembly: GCF_964273445.1. Taxonomy (NCBI): domain Eukaryota; kingdom Metazoa; phylum Chordata; class Aves; order Columbiformes; family Columbidae; genus Streptopelia; species Streptopelia decaocto. Next base: position 1,012,593 of record NW_028116776.1, read on the forward strand.
TGGTACCCTTTCACGTCCAAATCTCTCAAAGTCCGGGAGAGATTCTCAAAACCAAGGTTGACATGTTTCGAGTTCCTTTCAACATTTTGGAAATCCCGCTGAAACTTTGGACATTCTCGCGAAGGGTTCCCAATCCCCGACAAGATTGGTACCCTTTCACGTCCAAATCTCTCAAACTCCGGGAGAGATTCTCAAAACCAAGGTTGACATGTTTCGAGTTCCTTTCAACATTTTGGAAATCCCGCTGAAACTTTGGACATTCTGGCGAAGGGTTCCCAATCCCCGACAAGATTGGTACCCTTTCACGTCCAAATCTCTCAAACTCCGGGAGAGATTCTCAAAACCAAGGTTGACATGTTTCGAGTTCCTTTCAACATTTTGGAAATCCCGCTGAAACTTTGGACATTGTCGCGAAGGGTTCCCAATCCCCGACAAGATTGGTACCCTTTCACGTCCAAATCTCTCAAACTCCGGGAGAGATTCTCAAAACCAAGGTTGACATGTTTCGAGTTCCTTTCAACATTTTGGAAATCCCGCTGAAACTTTGGACATTCTGGCGGAGGGTTCTAGATCTCCGAAAAGATTGGTACCCTTTCACGTCCAAATCTCTCAAACTCCGGGAGAGATTCTCAAAACCAAGGTTGACATGTTTCGAGTTCCTTTCAACATTTTGGAAATGCCGCTGAAACTTTGGACATTCTCGCGAAGGGTTCCCAATCCCCGACAAGATTGGTACCCTTTCACGTCCAAATCTCTCAAACTCCGGGAGAGATTCTCAAAACCAAGGTTGACATGTTTCGAGTTCCTTTCAACATTTTGGAAATCCCGCTGAAACTTTGGACATTCTGGCGAAGGGTTCCCAATCCCCGACAAGATTGGTACCCTTTCACGTCCAAATCTCTCAAACTCCGGGAGAGATTCTCAAAACCAAGGTTGACATGTTTCGAGTTCCTTTCAACATTTTGGAAATCCCGCTGAAACTTTGGACATTCTCGCGAAGGGTTCCCAATCCCCGACAAGATTGGTACCCTTTCACGTCCAAATCTCTCAAACTCCGGGAGAGATTCTCAAAACCAAGGTTGACATGTTTCGAGTTCCTTTCAACATTTTGGAAATCCCGCTGAAACTTTGGACATTCTGGCGAAGGGTTCCCAGTCCCCGACAAGATTGGTACCCTTTCACGTCCAAATCTCTCAAACTCCGGGAGAGATTCTCAAAACCAAGGTTGACATGTTTCGAGTTCCTTTCAACATTTTGGAAATCCCGCTGAAACTTTGGACATTCTCGCGAAGGGTTCCCAATCCCCGACAAGATTGGTACCCTTTCACGTCCAAATCTCTCAAAGTCCGGGAGAGATTCTCAAAACCAAGGTTGACATGTTTCGAGTTCCTTTCAACATTTTGGAAATCCCGCTGAAACTGTGGACATTCTCGCGAAGGGTTCCCAATCCCCGACAAGATTGGTACCCTTTCACGTCCAAATCTCTCCAACTCCGGGAGAGATTCTCAAAACCAAGGTTGACATGTTTCGAGTTCCTTTCAACATTTTGGAAATCCCGCTGAAACTTTGGACATTCTCGCGAAGGGTTCCCAATCCCCGACAAGATTGGTACCCTTTCACGTCCAAATCTCTCAAACTCCGGGAGAGATTCTCAAAACCAAGGTTGACATGTTTCGAGTTCCTTTCAACATTTTGGAAATCCCGCTGAAACTTTGGACATTCTCGCGAAGGGTTCCCAATCCCCGACAAGATTGGTACCCTTTCACGTCCAAATCTCTCAAACTCCGGGAGAGATTCTCAAAACCAAGGTTGACATGTTTCGAGTTCCTTTCAACATTTTGGAAATCCCGCTGAAACTTTGGACATTCTGGCGAAGGGTTCCCAATCCCCGACAAGATTGGTACCCTTTCACGTCCAAATCTCTCCAACTCCGGGAGAGATTCTCAAAACCAAGGTTGACATGTTTCGAGTTCCTTTCAACATTTTGGAAATCCCGCTGAAACTTTGGACATTCTGGCGAAGGGTTCCCAATCCCCGACAAGATTGGTACCCTTTCACGTCCAAATCTCTCAAACTCCGGGAGAGATTCTCAAAACCAAGGTTGACATGTTTCGAGTTCCTTTCAACATTTTGGAAATCCCGCTGAAACTTTGGACATTCTGGCGAAGGGTTCCCAATCCCCGACAAGATTGGTACCCTTTCACGTCCAAATCTCTCAAACTCCGGGAGAGATTCTCAAAACCAAGGTTGACATGTTTCGAGTTCCTTTCAACATTTTGGAAATCCCGCTGAAACTTTGGACATTCTCGCGAAGGGTTCCCAATCCCCGACAAGATTGGTACCCTTTCACGTCCAAATCTCTCAAACTCCGGGAGAGATTCTCAAAACCAAGGTTGACATGTTTCGAGTTCCTTTCAACATTTTGGAAATCCCGCTGAAACTTTGGACATTGTCGCGAAGGGTTCCCAATCCCCGACAAGACTGGTACCCTTTCACGTCCAAATCTCTCAAAGTCCGGGAGAGATTCTCAAAACCAAGGTTCACATGTTTCGAGTTCCTTTCAACATTTTGGAAATCCCGCTGAAACTTTGGACATTCTCGGGAAGGGTTCCCAATCCCCGACAAGATTGGTACCCTTTCACGTCCAAATCTCTCAAACTCCGGGAGAGATTCTCAAAACCAAGGTTGACATGTTTCGAGTTCCTTTCAACATTTTGGAAATCCCGCTGAAACTTTGGACATTCTGGCGAAGGGTTCCCAATCCCCGACAAGATTGGTACCCTTTCACGTCCAAATCTCTCAAAGTCCGGGAGAGATTCTCAAAACCAAGGTTGACATGTTTCGAGTTCCTTTCAACATTTTGGAAATGCCGCTGAAACTTTGGACATTCTCGCGAAGGGTTCCCAATCCCCGACAAGATTGGTACCCTTTCACGTCCAAATCTCTCAAACTCCGGGAGAGATTCTCAAAACCAAGGTTGACATGTTTCGAGTTCCTTTCAACATTTTGGAAATCCCGCTGAAACTTTGGACATTCTCGCGAAGGGTTCCCAGTCCCCGACAAGATTGGTACCCTTTCACGTCCAAATCTCTCAAACTCCGGGAGAGATTCTCAAAACCAAGGTTGACATGTTTCGAGTTCCTTTCAACATTTTGGAAATCCCGCTGAAACTTTGGACATTCTCGCGAAGGGTTCCCAATCCCCGACAAGATTGGTACCCTTTCACGTCCAAATCTCTCAAAGTCCGGGAGAGATTCTCAAAACCAAGGTTGACATGTTTCGAGTTCCTTTCAACATTTTGGAAATCCCGCTGAAACTTTGGACATTCTGGCGAAGGGTTCCCAATCCCCGACAAGATTGGTACCCTTTCACGTCCAAATCTCTCAAAGTCCGGGAGAGATTCTCAAAACCAAGGTTGACATGTTTCGAGTTCCTTTCAACATTTTTGAAATCCCGCTGAAACTTTGGACATTCTCGCGAAGGGTTCCCAATCCCCGACAAGATTGGTACCCTTTCACGTCCAAATCTCTCAAACTCCGGGAGAGATTCTCAAAACCAAGGTTGACATGTTTCGAGTTCCTTTCAACATTTTGGAAATCCCGCTGAAACTTTGGACATTCTGGCGAAGGGTTCCCAATCCCCGACAAGATTGGTACCCTTTCACGTCCAAATCTCTCAAACTCCGGGAGAGATTCTCAAAACCAAGGTTGACATGTTTCGAGTTCCTTTCAACATTTTGGAAATCCCGCTGAAACTTTGGACATTGTCGCGAAGGGTTCCCAATCCCCGACAAGATTGGTACCCTTTCACGTCCAAATCTCTCAAACTCCGGGAGAGATTCTCAAAACCAAGGTTGACATGTTTCGAGTTCCTTTCAACATTTTGGAAATCCCGCTGAAACTTTGGACATTCTGGCGGAGGGTTCTAGATCTCCGAAAAGATTGGTACCCTTTCACGTCCAAATCTCTCAAAGTCCGGGAGAGATTCTCAAAACCAAGGTTGACATGTTTCGAGTTCCTTTCAACATTTTGGAAATGCCGCTGAAACTTTGGACATTCTCGCGAAGGGTTCCCAATCCCCGACAAGATTGGTACCCTTTCACGTCCAAATCTCTCAAACTCCGGGAGAGATTCTCAAAACCAAGGTTGACATGTTTCGAGTTCCTTTCAACATTTTGGAAATCCCGCTGAAACTTTGGACATTCTGGCGAAGGGTTCCCAATCCCCGACAAGATTGGTACCCTTTCACGTCCAAATCTCTCAAACTCCGGGAGAGATTCTCAAAACCAAGGTTGACATGTTTCGAGTTCCTTTCAACATTTTGGAAATCCCGCTGAAACTTTGGACATTCTCGCGAAGGGTTCCCAATCCCCGACAAGATTGGTACCCTTTCACGTCCAAATCTCTCAAAGTCCGGGAGAGATTCTCAAAACCAAGGTTGACATGTTTCGAGTTCCTTTCAACATTTTGGAAATCCCGCTGAAACTGTGGACATTCTCGCGAAGGGTTCCCAATCCCCGACAAGATTGGTACCCTTTCACGTCCAAATCTCTCCAACTCCGGGAGAGATTCTCAAAACCAAGGTTGACATGTTTCGAGTTCCTTTCAACATTTTGGAAATCCCGCTGAAACTTTGGACATTCTCGCGAAGGGTTCCCAATCCCCGACAAGATTGGTACCCTTTCACGTCCAAATCTCTCAAACTCCGGGAGAGATTCTCAAAACCAAGGTTGACATGTTTCGAGTTCCTTTCAACATTTTGGAAATCCCGCTGAAACTTTGGACATTCTCGCGAAGGGTTCCCAATCCCCGACAAGATTGGTACCCTTTCACGTCCAAATCTCTCAAACTCCGGGAGAGATTCTCAAAACCAAGGTTGACATGTTTCGAGTTCCTTTCAACATTTTGGAAATCCCGCTGAAACTTTGGACATTCTCGCGAAGGGTTCCCAGTCCCCGACAAGATTGGTACCCTTTCACGTCCAAATCTCTCCAACTCCGGGAGAGATTCTCAAAACCAAGGTTGACATGGTTCGAGTTCCTTTCAACATTTTGGAAATCCCGCTGAAACTTTGGACATGCTCGCGAAGGGTTCCCAATCCCCGACAAGATTGGTACCCTTTCACGTCCAAATCTCTCAAACTCCGGGAGAGATTCTCAAAACCAAGGTTGACATGTTTCGAGTTCCTTTCAACATTTTGGAAATCCCGCTGAAACTTTGGACATTCTCGCGAAGGGTTCCCAATCCCCGACAAGATTGGTACCCTTTCACGTCCAAATCTCTCAAACTCCGGGAGAGATTCTCAAAACCATGGTTGACATGGTTCGAGTTCCTTTCAACATTTTGGAAATCCCGCTGAAACTTTGGACATTCTGGCGAAGGGTTCCCAATCCCCGACAAGATTGGTACCCTTTCACGTCCAAATCTCTCAAACTCCGGGAGAGATTCTCAAAACCAAGGTTGACATGTTTCGAGTTCCTCTCAACATTTTGGAAATCCCGCTGAAACTTTGGACATTCTGGCGAAGGGTTCCCAATCCCCGATAAGATTGGTACCCTTTCACGTCCACATCTCTCAAAGTCCGGGAGAGATTCTCAAAACCAAGATTGACATGTTTCGAGTTCCTTTCAACATTTTGGAAATCCCACTGAAACTTTGGACATTCTCGCGAAGGGTTCCCAATCCCCGACAAGATTGGTACCCTTTCACGTCCAAATCTCTCAAACTCCGGGAGAGATTCTCAAAACCAAGGTTGACATGTTTCGAGTTCCTTTCAACATTTTGGAAATCCCGCTGAAACTTTGGACATTCTGGCGAAGGGTTCCCAATCCCCGACAAGATTGGTACCCTTTCACGTCCAAATCTCTCAAACTCCGGGAGAGATTCTCAAAACCAAGGTTGACATGTTTCGAGTTCCTTTCAACATTTTGGAAATCCCGCTGAAACTTTGGACATTCTGGCGAAGGGTTCCCAATCCCCGACAAGATTGGTACCCTTTCACGTCCAAATCTCTCAAACTCCGGGAGAGATTCTCAAAACCAAGGTTGACATGTTTCGAGTTCCTTTCAACATTTTGGAAATCCCGCTGAAACTTTGGACATTCTCGCGAAGGGTTCCCAATCCCCGACAAGATTGGTACCCTTTCACGTCCAAATCTCTCAAACTCCGGGAGAGATTCTCAAAACCAAGGTTGACATGTTTCGAGTTCCTTTCAACATTTTGGAAATCCCGCTGAAACTTTGGACATTGTCGCGAAGGGTTCCCAATCCCCGACAAGACTGGTACCCTTTCACGTCCAAATCTCTCAAAGTCCGGGAGAGATTCTCAAAACCAAGGTTCACATGTTTCGAGTTCCTTTCAACATTTTGGAAATCCCGCTGAAACTTTGGACATTCTCGGGAAGGGTTCCCAATCCCCGACAAGATTGGTACCCTTTCACGTCCAAATCTCTCAAACTCCGGGAGAGATTCTCAAAACCAAGGTTGACATGTTTCGAGTTCCTTTCAACATTTTGGAAATCCCGCTGAAACTTTGGACATTCTGGCGAAGGGTTCCCAATCCCCGACAAGATTGGTACCCTTTCACGTCCAAATCTCTCAAAGTCCGGGAGAGATTCTCAAAACCAAGGTTGACATGTTTCGAGTTCCTTTCAACATTTTGGAAATGCCGCTGAAACTTTGGACATTCTCGCGAAGGGTTCCCAATCCCCGACAAGATTGGTACCCTTTCACGTCCAAATCTCTCAAACTCCGGGAGAGATTCTCAAAACCAAGGTTGACATGTTTCGAGTTCCTTTCAACATTTTGGAAATCCCGCTGAAACTTTGGACATTCTGGCGGAGGGTTCTAGATCTCCGAAAAGATTGGTACCCTTTCACGTCCAAATCTCTCAAAGTCCGGGAGAGATTCTCAAAACCAAGGTTGACATGTTTCGAGTTCCTTTCAACATTTTGGAAATGCCGCTGAAACTTTGGACATTCTCGCGAAGGGTTCCCAATCCCCGACAAGATTGGTACCCTTTCACGTCCAAATCTCTCAAACTCCGGGAGAGATTCTCAAAACCAAGGTTGATATGTTTCGAGTTCCTTTCAACATTTTGGAAATCCCGCTGAAACTTTGGACATTCTGGCGAAGGGTTCCCAATCCCCGACAAGATTGGTACCCTTTCACGTCCAAATCTCTCAAACTCCGGGAGAGATTCTCAAAACCAAGGTTGACATGTTTCGAGTTCCTTTCAACATTTTGGAAATCCCGCTGAAACTTTGGACATTGTCGCGAAGGGTTCCCAATCCCCGACAAGATTGGTACCCTTTCACGTCCAAATCTCTCAAACTCCGGGAGAGATTCTCAAAACCAAGGTTGACATGTTTCGAGTTCCTTTCAACATTTTGGAAATCCCGCTGAAACTTTGGACATTCTGGCGAAGGGTTCCCAGTCCCCGACAAGATTGGTACCCTTTCACGTCCAAATCTCTCCAACTCCGGGAGAGATTCTCAAAACCAAGGTTGACATGTTTCGAGTTCCTGTCAACATTTTGGAAATCCCGCTGAAACTTTGGACATTCTCGCGAAGGGTTCCCAATCCCCGACAAGATTGGTACCCTTTCACGTCCAAATCTCTCAAACTCCGGGAGAGATTCTCAAAACCAAGGTTGACATGTTTCGAGTTCCTTTCAACATTTTGGAAATGCCGCTGAAACTTTGGACATTCTCGCGAAGGGTTCCCAATCCCCGACAAGATTGGTACCCTTTCACGTCCAAATCTCTCAAACTCCGGGAGAGATTCTCAAAACCAAGGTTGACATGTTTCGAGTTCCTTTCAACATTTTGGAAATCCCGCTGAAACTTTGGACATTCTCGCGAAGGGTTCCCAGTCCCCGACAAGATTGGTACCCTTTCACGTCCAAATCTCTCCAACTCCGGGAGAGATTCTCAAAACCAAGGTTGACATGGTTCGAGTTCCTTTCAACATTTTGGAAATCCCGCTGAAACTTTGGACATTCTCGCGAAGGGTTCCCAATCCCCGACAAGATTGGTACCCTTTCACGTCCAAATCTCTCAAACTCCGGGAGAGATTCTCAAAACCAAGGTTGACATGTTTCGAGTTCCTTTCAACATTTTGGAAATCCCGCTGAAACTTTGGACATTCTGGCGAAGGGTTCCCAATCCCCGACAAGATTGGTACCCTTTCACGTCCAAATCTCTCAAACTCCGGGAGAGATTCTCAAAACCAAGGTTGACATGTTTCGAGTTCCTTTCAACATTTTGGAAATCCCGCTGAAACTTTGGACATTCTCGCGAAGGGTTCCCAATCCCCGACAAGATTGGTACCCTTTCACGTCCAAATCTCTCAAACTCCGGGAGAGATTCTCAAAACCAAGGTTGACATGTTTCGAGTTCCTTTCAACATTTTGGAAATCCCGCTGAAACTTTGGACATTGTCGCGAAGGGTTCCCAATCCCCGACAAGACTGGTACCCTTTCACGTCCAAATCTCTCAAAGTCCGGGAGAGATTCTCAAAACCAAGGTTCACATGTTTCGAGTTCCTTTCAACATTTTGGAAATCCCGCTGAAACTTTGGACATTCTCGGGAAGGGTTCCCAATCCCCGACAAGATTGGTACCCTTTCACGTCCAAATCTCTCAAACTCCGGGAGAGATTCTCAAAACCAAGGTTGACATGTTTCGAGTTCCTTTCAACATTTTGGAAATCCCGCTGAAACTTTGGACATTCTGGCGAAGGGTTCCCAATCCCCGACAAGATTGGTACCCTTTCACGTCCAAATCTCTCAAAGTCCGGGAGAGATTCTCAAAACCAAGGTTGACATGTTTCGAGTTCCTTTCAACATTTTGGAAATGCCGCTGAAACTTTGGACATTCTCGCGAAGGGTTCCCAATCCCCGACAAGATTGGTACCCTTTCACGTCCAAATCTCTCAAACTCCGGGAGAGATTCTCAAAACCAAGGTTGACATGTTTCGAGTTCCTTTCAACATTTTGGAAATCCCGCTGAAACTTTGGACATTCTGGCGGAGGGTTCTAGATCTCCGAAAAGATTGGTACCCTTTCACGTCCAAATCTCTCAAAGTCCGGGAGAGATTCTCAAAACCAAGGTTGACATGTTTCGAGTTCCTTTCAACATTTTGGAAATGCCGCTGAAACTTTGGACATTCTCGCGAAGGGTTCCCAATCCCCGACAAGATTGGTACCCTTTCACGTCCAAATCTCTCAAACTCCGGGAGAGATTCTCAAAACCAAGGTTGATATGTTTCGAGTTCCTTTCAACATTTTGGAAATCCCGCTGAAACTTTGGACATTCTGGCGAAGGGTTCCCAATCCCCGACAAGATTGGTACCCTTTCACGTCCAAATCTCTCAAACTCCGGGAGAGATTCTCAAAACCAAGGTTGACATGTTTCGAGTTCCTTTCAACATTTTGGAAATCCCGCTGAAACTTTGGACATTGTCGCGAAGGGTTCCCAATCCCCGACAAGATTGGTACCCTTTCACGTCCAAATCTCTCAAACTCCGGGAGAGATTCTCAAAACCAAGGTTGACATGTTTCGAGTTCCTTTCAACATTTTGGAAATCCCGCTGAAACTTTGGACATTCTGGCGAAGGGTTCCCAGTCCCCGACAAGATTGGTACCCTTTCACGTCCAAATCTCTCCAACTCCGGGAGAGATTCTCAAAACCAAGGTTGACATGGTTCGAGTTCCTTTCAACATTTTGGAAATCCCGCTGAAACTTTGGACATTCTCGCGAAGGGTTCCCAATCCCCGACAAGATTGGTACCCTTTCACGTCCAAATCTCTCAAACTCCGGGAGAGATTCTCAAAACCAAGGTTGACATGTTTCGAGTTCCTTTCAACATTTTGGAAATGCCGCTGAAACTTTGGACATTCTCGCGAAGGGTTCCCAATCCCCGACAAGATTGGTACCCTTTCACGTCCAAATCTCTCAAACTCCGGGAGAGATTCTCAAAACCAAGGTTGACATGTTTCGAGTTCCTTTCAACATTTTGGAAATCCCGCTGAAACTTTGGACATTCTCGCGAAGGGTTCCCAGTCCCCGACAAGATTGGTACCCTTTCACGTCCAAATCTCTCCAACTCCGGGAGAGATTCTCAAAACCAAGGTTGACATGGTTCGAGTTCCTTTCAACATTTTGGAAATCCCGCTGAAACTTTGGACATTCTCGCGAAGGGTTCCCAATCCCCGACAAGATTGGTACCCTTTCACGTCCAAATCTCTCAAACTCCGGGAGAGATTCTCAAAACCAAGGTTGACATGTTTCGAGTTCCTTTCAACATTTTGGAAATCCCGCTGAAACTTTGGACATTCTCGCGAAGGGTTCCCAATCCCCGACAAGATTGGTACCCTTTCACGTCCAAATCTCTCAAACTCCGGGAGAGATTCTCAAAACCATGGTTGACATGGTTCGAGTTCCTTTCAACATTTTGGAAATCCCGCTGAAACTTTGGACATTCTCGCGAAGGGTTCCCAATCCCCGACAAGATTGGTACCCTTTCACGTCCAAATCTCTCAAACTCCGGGAGAGATTCTCAAAACCAAGGTTGACATGTTTCGAGTTCCTCTCAACATTTTGGAAATCCCGCTGAAACTTTGGACATTCTGGCGAAGGGTTCCCAATCCCCGACAAGATTGGTACCCTTTCACGTCCACATCTCTCAAAGTCCGGGAGAGATTCTCAAAACCAAGATTGACATGTTTCGAGTTCCTTTCAACATTTTGGAAATCCCACTGAAACTTTGGACATTCTCGCGAAGGGTTCCCAATCCCCGACAAGATTGGTACCCTTTCACGTCCAAATCTCTCAAACTCCGGGAGAGATTCTCAAAACCAAGGTTGACATGTTTCGAGTTCCTTTCAACATTTTGGAAATCCCACTGAAACTTTGGACATTCTGGCGAAGGGTTCCCAATCCCCGACAAGATTGGTACCCTTTCACGTCCAAATCTCTCAAACTCCGGGAGAGATTCTCAAAACCAAGGTTGACATGTTTCGAGTTCCTTTCAACATTTTGGAAATCCCGCTGAAACTTTGGACATTGTCGCGAAGGGTTCCCAATCCCCGACAAGATTGGTACCCTTTCACGTCCAAATCTCTCAAACTCCGGGAGAGATTCTCAAAACCAAGGTTGACATGTTTCGAGTTCCTTTCAACATTTTGGAAATCCCGCTGAAACTTTGGACATTCTGGCGGAGGGTTCTAGATCTCCGAAAAGATTGGTACCCTTTCACGTCCAAATCTCTCAAAGTCCGGGAGAGATTCTCAAAACCAAGGTTGACATGTTTCGAGTTCCTTTCAACATTTTGGAAATGCCGCTGAAACTTTGGACATTCTCGCGAAGGGTTCCCAATCCCCGACAAGATTGGTACCCTTTCACGTCCAAATCTCTCAAACTCCGGGAGAGATTCTCAAAACCAAGGTTGATATGTTTCGAGTTCCTTTCAACATTTTGGAAATCCCGCTGAAACTTTGGACATTCTGGCGAAGGGTTCCCAATCCCCGACAAGATTGGTACCCTTTCACGTCCAAATCTCTCAAACTCCGGGAGAGATTCTCAAAACCAAGGTTGACATGTTTCGAGTTCCTTTCAACATTTTGGAAATCCCGCTGAAACTTTGGACATTGTCGCGAAGGGTTCCCAATCCCCGACAAGATTGGTACCCTTTCACGTCCAAATCTCTCAAACTCCGGGAGAGATTCTCAAAACCAAGGTTGACATGTTTCGAGTTCCTTTCAACATTTTGGAAATCCCGCTGAAACTTTGGACATTCTGGCGAAGGGTTCCCAGTCCCCGACAAGATTGGTACCCTTTCACGTCCAAATCTCTCAAACTCCGGGAGAGATTCTCAAAACCAAGGTTGACATGTTTCGAGTTCCTTTCAACATTTTGGAAATCCCGCTGAAACTTTGGACATTCTCGCGAAGGGTTCCCAATCCCCGACAAGATTGGTACCCTTTCACGTCCAAATCTCTCAAACTCCGGGAGAGATTCTCAAAACCAAGGTTGACATGTTTCGAGTTCCTTTCAACATTTTGGAAATCCCGCTGAAACTTTGGACATTCTCGCGAAGGGTTCCCAATCCCCGACAAGATTGGTACCCTTTCACGTCCAAATCTCTCCAACTCCGGGAGAGATTCTCAAAACCAAGGTTGACATGTTTCGAGTTCCTTTCAACATTTTGGAAATCCCGCTGAAACTTTGGACATTCTGGCGAAGGGTTCCCAATCCCCGACAAGATTGGTACCCTTTCACGTCCAAATCTCTCAAACTCCGGGAGAGATTCTCAAAACCAAGGTTGACATGTTTCGAGTTCCTTTCAACATTTTGGAAATCCCGCTGAAACTTTGGACATTCTCGCGAAGGGTTCCCAATCCCCGACAAGATTGGTACCCTTTCACGTCCAAATCTCTCAAACTCCGGGAGAGATTCTCAAAACCAAGGTTGACATGTTTCGAGTTCCTTTCAACATTTTGGAAATCCCGCTGAAACTTTGGACATTCTCGCGAAGGGTTCCCAGTCCCCGACAAGATTGGTACCCTTTCACGTCCAAATCTCTCCAACTCCGGGAGAGATTCTCAAAACCAAGGTTGACATGGTTCGAGTTCCTTTCAACATTTTGGAAATCCCGCTGAAACTTTGGACATTCTCGCGAAGGGTTCCCGATCCCCGACAAGATTGGTACCCTTTCACGTCCAAATCTCTCAAACTCCGGGAGAGATTCTCAAAACCAAGGTTGACATGTTTCGAGTTCCTTTCAACATTTTGGAAATCCCGCTGAAACTTTGGACATTCTCGCGAAGGGTTCCCAATCCCCGACAAGATTGGTACCCTTTCACGTCCAAATCTCTCAAACTCCGGGAGAGATTCTCAAAACCATGGTTGACATGGTTCGAGTTCCTTTCAACATTTTGGAAATCCCGCTGAAACTTTGGACATTCTCGCGAAGGGTTCCCAATCCCCGACAAGATTGGTACCCTTTCACGTCCAAATCTCTCAAACTCCGGGAGAGATTCTCAAAACCAAGGTTGACATGTTTCGAGTTCCTTTCAACATTTTGGAAATCCCGCTGAAACTTTGGACATTCTCGCGAAGGGTTCCCAATCCCCGACAAGATTGGTACCCTTTCACGTCCAAATCTCTCAAAGTCCGGGAGAGATTCTCAAAACCAAGGTTGACATGTTTCGAGTTCCTTTCAACATTTTGGAAATCCCGCTGAAACTTTGGACATTCTCGCGAAGGGTTCCCAGTCCCCGACAACATTGGTACCCTTTCACGTCCAAATCTCTCAAACTCCGGGAGAGATTCTCAAAACCAAGGTTGACATGTTTCGAGTTCCTTTCAACATTTTGGAAATCCCGCTGAAACTTTGGACATTCTGGCGAAGGGTTCCCAATCCCCGACAAGATTGGTACCCTTTCACGTCCAAATCTCTCAAAGTCCGGGAGAGATTCTCAAAACCAAGGTTGACATGTTTCGAGTTCCTTTCAACATTTTGGAAATGCCGCTGAAACTTTGGACATTCTCGCGAAGTCTTCCCAATCCCCGACAAGATTGGTACCCTTTCACGTCCAAATCTCTCAAACTCCGGGAGAGATTCTCAAAGCCAAGGTTGACATGTTTCGAGTTCCTTTCAACATTTTGGAAATCCCGCTGAAACTTTGGACATTCTCGCGAAGGGTTCCCAATCCCCGACAAGATTGGTACCCTTTCACGTCCAAATCTCTCCAAGTCCGGGAGAGATTCTCAAAACCAAGGTTGACATGTTTCGAGTTCCTTTCAACATTTTGGAAATCCCGCTGAAACTTTGGACATTCTCGCGAAGGGTTCCCAATCCCCGACAAGATTGGTACCCTTTCACGTCCAAATCTCTCAAACTCCGGGAGAGATTCTCAAAACCAAGGTTGACATGTTTCGAGTTCCTTTCAACATTTTGGAAATCCCGCTGAAACTTTGGACATTCTCGCGAAGGGTTCCCAATCCCCGATAAGATTGGTACCCTTTCACTTCCAAATCTCTCAAAGTCCGGGAGAGATTCTCAAAACCAAGGTTGACATGTTTCGAGTTCCTTTCAACATTTTGGAAATCCCGCTGAAACTTTGGACATTCTCGCGAAGGGTTCCCAATCCCCGACAAGATTGGTACCCTTTCACGTCCAAATCTCTCAAACTCCGGGAGAGATTCTCAAAACCAAGGTTGACATGTTTCGAGTTCCTTTCAACATTTTGGAAATCCCGCTGAAACTTTGGACATTCTCGCGAAGGGTTCCCAGTCCCCGACAAGATTGGTACCCTTTCACGTCCAAATCTCTCCAACTCCGGGAGAGATTCTCAAAACCAAGGTTGACATGTTTCGAGTTCCTTTCAACATTTTGGAAATCCCGCTGAAACTTTGGACATTCTCGCGAAGTCTTCCCAATCCCCGACAAGATTGGTACCCTTTCACGTCCAAATCTCTCAAACTCCGGGAGAGATTCTCAAAACCAAGGTTGACATGTTTCGAGTTCCTTTCAACATTTTGGAAATCCCGCTGAAACTTTGGACATTCTCGCGAAGGGTTCCCAGTCCCCGACAAGATTGGTACCCTTTCACGTCCAAATCTCTCAAACTCCGGGAGAGATTCTCAAAACGAAGGTTGACATGGTTCGAGTTCCTTTCAACATTTTGGAAATCCCGCTGAAACTTTGGACATTCTGGCGGAGGGTTCTAGATCCCCGACAAGATCGGTACCCTTTCACTTCCAAATCTCTCAAAGTCCGGGAGAGATTCTCAAAACCAAGGTTGACATGTTTCGAGTTCCTTTCAACATTTTGGAAATCCCACTGAAACTTTGGACATTGTCGCGAAGGGTTCCCAATCCCCGACAAGATTGGTACCCTTTCACGTCCAAATCTCTCAAACTCCGGGAGAGATTCTCAAAACCAAGGTTGACATGTTTCGAGTTCCTTTCAACATTTTGGAAATCCCGCTGAAACTTTGGACATTCTCGCGAAGGGTTCCCAATCCCCGACAAGACTGGTACCCTTTCACGTCCAAATCTCTCAAAGTCCGGGAGAGATTCTCAAAACCAAGGTTGACATGTTTCGAGTTCCTTTCAACATTTTGGAAATCCCGCTGAAACTTTGGACATTCTCGCGAAGGGTTCCCGATCCCCGACAAGATTGATACCCTTTCACGTCCAAATCTCTCCAACTCCGGGAGAAATTCTCAAAACCAAGGTTGACATGTTTCGAGTTCCTTTCAACATTTTGGAAATCCCGCTGAAACTTTGGACATTCTGGCGAAGGGTTCCCAATCCCCGACAAGATTGGTACCCTTTCACGTCCAAATCTCTCAAAGTCCGGGAGAGATTCTCAAAACCAAGGTTGACATGTTTCGAGTTCCTTTCAACATTTTGGAAATCCCGCTGAAAATTTGGACATAGTCGCGAAGGGTTCCCAATCCCCGACAAGACTGGTACCCTTTCACGTCCAAATCTCTCAAAGTCCGGGAGAGATTCTCAAAACCAAGGTTGACATGTTTCGAGTTCCTTTCAACATTTTGGAAATCCCGCTGAAACTTTGGACATTCTCGCGAAGGGTTCCCAATCCCCGACAAGATTGGTACCCTTTCACGTCCAAATCTCTCAAACTCCGGGAGAGATTCTCAAAACCAAGGTTGACATGTTTCGAGTTCCTTTCAACATTTTGGAAATCCCGCTGAAACTTTGGACATTCTCGCGAAGGGTTCCCAGTCCCCGACAAGATTGGTACCCTTTCACGTCCAAATCTCTCCAACTCCGGGAGAGATTCTCAAAACCAAGGTTCACATGTTTCGAGTTCCTTTCAACATTTTGGAAATCCCGCTGAAACTTTGGACATTCTCGCGAAGGGTTCCCAATCCCCGACAAGACTGGTACCCTTTCACGTCCAAATCTCTCAAAGTCCGGGAGAGATTCTCAAAACCAAGGTTGACATGTTTCGAGTTCCTTTCAACATTTTGGAAATCCCGCTGAAACTTTGGACATTCTCGCGAAGTCTTCCCAATCCCCGACAAGATTGGTACCCTTTCACGTCCAAATCTCTCAAACTCCGGGAGAGATTCTCAAAACCAAGGTTGACATGTTTCGAGTTCTTTTCAACATTTTGGAAATCCCGCTGAAACTTTGGACATTCTCGCGAAGGGTTCCCAATCCCCGACAAGATTGGTACCCTTTTACGTCCAAATCTCTCAAACTCCGTGAGAGATTCTCAAAACCATGGTTGACATGGTTCCAGTTCCTTTCAACATTTTGGAAATCCCGCTGAAACTTTGGACATTCTCGCGAAGGGTTCCCAGTCCCCGACAACATTGGTACCCTTTCACGTCCAAATCTCTCAAACTCCGGGAGAGATTCTCAAAACCAAGGTTCACATGTTTCGAGTTCCTTTCAACATTTTGGAAATCCCGCTGAAACTTTGGACATTCTCGCGAAGGGTTCCCAATCCCAGACAAGATTGGTACCCTTTTACGTCCAAATCTCTCAAACTCCGGCAGAGATTCTCAAAACCAAGGTTGACATGTTTCGAGTTCCTTTCAACATTTTGGAAATCCCGCTGAAACTTTGGACATTCTCGCGAAGGGTTCCCAATCCCCGACAAGATTGGTACCCTTTCACGTCCAAATCTCTCAAAGTCCGGGAGAGATTCTCAAAACCAAGGTTCACATGTTTCGAGTTCCTTTCAACATTTTGGAAATCCCGCTGAAACTTTGGACATTCTGGCGGAGGGTTCTAGATCCCCGATAAGATTGGTACCCTTTCACGTCCAAATCTCTCAAAGTCCGGGAGAGATTCTCAAAACCAAGGTTGACATGTTTCGAGTTCCTTTCAACATTTTGAAAATCCCGCTGAAACTTTGGACATTCTCGCGAAGGGTTCCCAATCCCCGACAAGATTGGTACTCTTTCATGTCCAAATCTCTCAAAGTCCGGGAGAGATTCTCAAAACCAAGGTTGACATGTTTCGAGTTCCTTTCAACATTTTGGAAATCCCGCTGAAACTTTGGACATTCTGGCGGAGGGTTCTAGATCCCCGACAAGATTGGTACCCTTTCACTTCCAAATCTCTCAAACTCCGGGAGAAATTCTCAAAACCAAGGTTGACATGTTTCGAGTTCCTTTCAACATTTTGGAAATCCCGCTGAAACTTTGGACATTCTCGCGAAGGGTTCCCAATCCCCGACAAGATTGGTACCCTTTCACGTCCAAATCTCTCCAACTCCGGGAGAGATTCTCAAAACCAAGGTTGACATGTTTCGAGTTCCTTTCAACATTTTGGAAATCCCGCTGAAACTTTGGACATTCTCGCGAAGGGTTCCCAATCCCCGACAAGATTGGTACCCTTTCACGTCCAAATCTCTCAAACTCCGGGAGAGATTCTCAAAACCAAGGTTGACATGTTTCGAGTTCCTTTCAACATTTTGGAAATCCCGCTGAAACTTTGGACATTCTCGCAAAGGGTTCCCAATCCCCGACAAGATTGGTACCCTTTCACGTCCAAATCTCTCAAACTCCGGGAGAGATTCTCAAAACCAAGGTTGACATGTTTCGAGTTCCTTTCAACATTTTGGAAATCCCGCTGAAACTTTGGACATTCTCGCGAAGGGTTCCCAGTCCCCGACAACATTGGTACCCTTTCACGTCCAAATCTCTCCAACTCCGGGAGAGATTCTCAAAACCAAGGTTCACATGTTTCGAGTTCCTTCCAACATTTTGGAAATCCCGCTGAAACTTTGGACATTCTCGCGAAGGGTTCCCAATCCCAGACAAGATTGGTACCCTTTTACGTCCAAATCTCTCAAACTCCGGGAGAGATTCTCAAAACCAAGGTTGACATGTTTCGAGTTCCTTTCAACATTTTGGAAATCCCGCTGAAACTTTGGACATTCTCGCGAAGGGTTCCCAATCCCCGACAAGATTGGTACCCTTTCACGTCCAAATCTCTCAAACTCCGGGAGAGATTCTCAAAACCAAGGTTCACATGTTTCGAGTTCCTTTCAACATTTTGGAAATCCCGCTGAAACTTTGGACATTCTCGCGAAGGGTTCCCAATCCCCGACAAGATTGGTACCCTTTCACGTCCAAATCTCTCAAACTCCGGGAGAGATTCTCAAAACCAAGGTTGACATGTTTCGAGTTCCTTTCAACATTTTGGAAATCCCGCTGAAACTTTGGACATTCTCGCGAAGGGTTCCCAATCCCCGACAAGATTGGTACCCTTTCACGTCCAAATCTCTCAAACTCCGGGAGAGATTCTCAAAACCAAGGTTGACATGTTTCGAGTTCCTTTCAACATTTTGGAAATCCCGCTGAAACTTTGGACATTCTCGCGAAGGGTTCCCAATCCCCGACAAGACTGGTACCCTTTCACGTCCAAATCTCTCAAAGTCCGGGAGAGATTCTCAAAACCAAGGTTGACATGTTTCGAGTTCCTTTCAACATTTTGGAAATCCCGCTGAAACTTTGGACATTCTCGCGAAGGGTTCCCGATCCCCGACAAGATTGGTACCCTTTCACGTCCAAATCTCTCCAACTCCGGGAGAAATTCTCAAAACCAAGGTTGACATGTTTCGAGTTCCTTTCAACATTTTGGAAATCCCGCTGAAACTTTGGACATTCTCGCGAAGGGTTCCCAATCCCCGACAAGATTGGTACCCTTTCACGTCCAAATCTCTCAAACTCCGGGAGAGATTCTCAAAACCAAGGTTGACATGTTTCGAGTTCCTTTCAACATTTTGGAAATCCCGCTGAAACTTTGGACATTGTCGCGAAGGGTTCCCAATCCCCGACAAGACTGGTACCCTTTCACGTCCAAATCTCTCAAAGTCCGGGAGAGATTCTCAAAACCAAGGTTGACATGTTTCGAGTTCCTTTCAACATTTTGGAAATCCCGCTGAAACTTTGGACATTCTCGCGAAGGGTTCCCAATCCCCGACAAGATTGGTACCCTTTCACGTCCAAATCTCTCAAACTCCGGGAGAGATTCTCAAAACCAAGGTTGACATGTTTCGAGTTCCTTTCAACATTTTGGAAATCCCGCTGAAACTTTGGACATTCTCGCGAAGGGTTCCCAGTCCCCGACAACATTGGTACCCTTTCACGTCCAAATCTCTCCAACTCCGGGAGAGATTCTCAAAACCAAGGTTCACATGTTTCGAGTTCCTTTCAACATTTTGGAAATCCCGCTGAAACTTTGGACATTCTCGCGAAGGGTTCCCAATCCCCGACAAGACTGGTACCCTTTCACGTCCAAATCTCTCAAAGTCCGGGAGAGATTCTCAAAACCAAGGTTGACATGTTTCGAGTTCCTTTCAACATTTTGGAAATCCCGCTGAAACTTTGGACATTCTCGCGAAGTCTTCCCAATCCCCGACAAGATTGGTACCCTTTCACGTCCAAATCTCTCAAACTCCGGGAGAGATTCTCAAAACCAAGGTTGACATGTTTTGAGTTCCTTTCAACATTTTGGAAATCCCGCTGAAACTTTGGACATTCTCGCGAAGGGTTCCCAATCCCCGACAAGATTGGTACCCTTTCACGTCCAAATCTCTCAAACTCCGGGAGAGATTCTCAAAACCAAGGTTGACATGTTTCGAGTTCCTTTCAACATTTTGGAAATCCCGCTGAAACTTTGGACATTCTCGCGAAGGGTTCCCAATCCCCGACAAGATTGGTACCCTTTCACATCCAAATCTCTCAAACTCCGGGAGAGATTCTCAAAACCAAGGTTGACATGTTTCGAGTTCCTTTCAACATTTTGGAAATCCCGCTGAAACTTTGGACATTGTCGCGAAGGGTTCCCAATCCCGGACAAGATTGGTACCCTTTCACGTCCAAATCTCTCAAACTCCGGGAGAGATTCTCAAAACCAAGGTTGACATGTTTCGAGTTCCTTTCAACATTTTGGAAATCCCGCTGAAACCTTGAACATTCTGGCGGAGGGTTCTAGATCCCCGATAAGATTGGTACCCTTTCACTTCCAAATCTCTCAAAGTCCGGGAGAGATTCTCAAAACCAAGATTGACATGTTTCGAGTTCCTTTCAACATTTTGGAAATCCCGCTGAAACTTTGGACATTCTCGTGAAGGGTTCCCAGTCCCCGACAAGATTGGTACTCTTTCATGTCCAAATCTCTCAAAGTCCGGGAGAGATTCTCAAAACCAAGGTTGACATGTTTCGAGTTCCTTTCAACATTTTGGAAATCCCGCTGAAACTTTGGACATTCTCGCGAAGGGTTCCCAATCCCCGACAAGATTGGTACCCTTTTACGTCCAAATCTCTCCAACTCCGGGAGAGATTCTCAAAACCAAGGTTGACATGTTTCGAGTTCCTTTCAACATTTTGGAAATCCCGCTGAAACTTTGGACAATATGGCGAAGGGTTCCCAATCCCCGACAAGATTGGTACCCTTTCACGTCCAAATCTCTCAAACTCCGGGAGAGATTCTCAAAACCAAGGTTGACATGTTTCGAGTTCCTTTCAACATTTTGGAAATCCCGCTGAAACTTTGGACATTCTCGCGAAGGGTTCCCAATCCCCGACAAGATTGGTACCCTTTCACATCCAAATCTCTCAAACTCCGGGAGAGATTCTCAAAACCAAGGTTGACATGTTTCGAGTTCCTTTCAACATTTTGGAAATCCCGCTGAAACTTTGGACATTGTCGCGAAGGGTTCCCAATCCCCGACAAGATTGGTACCCTTTCACGTCCAAATCTCTCAAACTCCGGGAGAGATTCTCAAAACCAAGGTTGACATGTTTCGAGTTCCTTTCAACATTTTGGAAATCCCGCTGAAACTTTGAACATTCTGGCGGAGGGTTCTAGATCCCCGATAAGATTGGTACCCTTTCACTTCCAAATCTCTCAAAGTCCGGGAGAGATTCTCAAAACCAAGGTTGACATGTTTCGAGTTCCTTTCAACATTTTGGAAATCCCGCTGAAACTTTGGACATTCTCGCGAAGGGTTCCCAGTCCCCGACAAGATTGGTACTCTTTCATGTCCAAATCTCTCAAAGTCCGGGAGAGATTCTCAAAACCAAGGTTGACATGTTTCGAGTTCCTTTCAACATTTTGGAAATCCCGCTGAAACTTTGGACATTCTGGCGAAGGGTTCCCAATCCCCGACAAGATTGGTACCCTTTCACGTCCAAATCTCTCCAACTCCGGGAGAAATTCTCAAAACCAAGGTTGACATGTTTCGAGTTCCTTTCAACATTTTGGAAATCCCGCTGAAACTTTGGACATTGTCGCGAAGGGTTCCCAATCCCCGACAAGATTGGTACCCTTTCACGTCCAAATCTCTCAAACTCCGGGAGAGATTCTCAAAACCAAGGTTGACATGTTTCGAGTTCCTTTCAACATTTTGGAAATCCCGCTGAAACTTTGGACATTCTCGCGAAGGGTTCCCAATCCCCGACAAGACTGGTACCCTTTCACGTCCAAATCTCTCAAAGTCCGGGAGAGATTCTCAAAACCAAGGTTGACATGTTTCGAGTTCCTTTCAACATTTTGGAAATCCCGCTGAAACTTTGGACATTCTCGCGAAGGGTTCCCAATCCCCGACAAGATTGGTACCCTTTCACGTCCAAATCTCTCCAACTCCGGGAGAGATTCTCAAAACCAAGGTTGACATGTTTCGAGTTCCTTTCAACATTTTGGAAATCCCGCTGAAACTTTGGACATTCTCGCGAAGGGTTCCCAGTCCCCGACAAGATTGGTACCCTTTCACGTCCAAATCTCTCCAACTCCGGGAGAGATTCTCAAAACCAAGGTTGACATGTTTCGAGTTCCTTTCAACATTTTGGAAATCCCGCTGAAACTTTGGACATTCTCGCGAAGGGTTCCCAGTCCCCGACAAGATTGGTACCCTTTTACGTCCAAATCTCTCCAACTCCGGGGGAGATTCTCAAAACCAAGGTTGACATGTTTCGAGTTCCTTTCAACATTTTGGAAATCCCGCTGAAACTTTGGACATTCTCGCGAAAGGTTCCCAATCCCCGACAAGATTGGTACCCTTTCACGTGCAAATCTCTCCAACTCCGGGAGAGATTCTCAAAACCAAGGTTCACATGTTTCGAGTTCCTTTCAACATTTTGGAAATCCCGCTGAAACTTTGGACATTCTCGCGAAGGGTTCCCAATCCCCGACAAGATTGGTACCCTTTCACATCCAAATCTCTCAAACTCCGGGAGAGATTCTCAAAACCAAGGTTGACATGGTTCGAGTTCCTTTCAACATTTTGGAAATCCCGCTGAAACTTTGGACATTCTCGCGAAGGGTTCCCAATCCCCGACAAGATTGGTACCCTTTCACGTCCAAATCTCTCAAACTCCGGGAGAGATTCTCAAAACCAAGGTTGACATGTTTCGAGTTCCTTTCAACATTTTGGAAATCCCACTGAAACTTTGGACATTCTGGCGAAGGGTTCCCAATCCCCGACAAGATTGGTACCCTTTTACGTCCAAATCTCTCCAACTCCGGGAGAGATTCTCAAAACCAAGGTTGACATGTTTCGAGTTCCTTTCAACATTTTGGAAATCCTGCTGAAACTTTGGACATTCTCGCGAAGGGTTCCCAATCCCCGACAAGATTGGTACCCTTTCACGTCCAAATCTCTCAAACTCCGGGAGAGATTCTCAAAACCAAGGTTGACATGTTTCGAGTTCCTTTCAACATTTTGGAAATCCCGCTGAAACTTTGGACATTCTGGCGAAGGGTTCCCAATCCCCGACAAGATTGGTACCCTTTCACGTCCAAATCTCTCCAACTCCGGGAGAGATTCTCAAAACCAAGGTTGACATGTTTCGAGTTCCTTTCAACATTTTGGAAATCCCGCTGAAACTATGGACATTCTGGCGAAGGGTTCCCAATCCCCGACAAGATTGGTACCCTTTCACGTCCAAATCTCTCAAACTCCGGGAGAGATTCTCAAAACCAAGGTTGACATGTTTCGAGTTCCTTTCAACATTTTGGAAATCCCGCTGAAACTTTGGACATTCTCGCGAAGGGTTCCCAATCCCCGACAAGATTGGTACTCTTTCACGTCCAAATCTCTCCAACTCCGGGAGAGATTCTCAAAACCAAGGTTGACATGGTTCCAGTTCCTTTCAACATTTTGGAAATCCCGCTGAAATTTTGGACATTCTCGCGAACGGTTCCCGATCCCCGACAAGATTGGTATCCTTTCACGTCCAAATCTCTCAAACTCCGGGAGAGATTCTCAAAACCAAGGTTGACATGTTTCGAGTTCCTTTCAACATTTTGGAAATCCCGCTGAAACTTTGGACATTCTGGCGGAGGGTTCTAGATCCCCGATAAGATTGGTACCGTTTCACGTCCAAATCTCTCCAACTCCGGGAGAGATTCTCAAAACCAAGGTTGACATGGTTCGAGTTCCTTTCAACATTTTGGAAATCCCGCTGAAACTTTGGACATTCTGGCGAAGGGTTCCCAATCCCCGACAAGATTGGTACCCTTTCACGTCCAAATCTCTCAAACTCCGGGAGAGATTCTCAAAACCAAGGTTGACATGTTTCGAGTTCCTCTCAACATTTTGGAAATCCCGCTGAAACTTTGGACATTCTGGCGAAGGGTTCCCAATCCCCGACAAGATTGGTACCCTTTCACGTCCAAATCTCTCCAACTCCGGGAGAGATTCTCAAAACCAAGGTTGACATGTTTCGAGTTCCTTTCAACATTTTGGAAATCCCGCTGAAACTATGGACATTCTGGCGAAGGGTTCCCAATCCCCGACAAGATTGGTACCCTTTCACGTCCAAATCTCTCAAACTCCGGGAGAGATTCTCAAAACCAAGGTTGACATGTTTCGAGTTCCTTTCAACATTTTGGAAATCCCGCTGAAACTTTGGACATTCTCGCGAAGGGTTCCCAATCCCCGACAAGATTGGTACCCTTTCACGTCCAAATCTCTCAAACTCCGGGAGAGATTCTCAAAACCAAGGTTGACATGTTTTGAGTTCCTTTCAACATTTTGGAAATCCCGCTGAAACTTTGGACATTGTCGCGAAGGGTTCCCAATCCCCGACAAGATTGGTACCCTTTCACGTCCAAATCTCTCAAACTCCGGGAGAGATTCTCAAAACCAAGGTTGACATGTTTCGAGTTCCTTTCAACATTTTGGAAATCCCGCTGAAACTTTGGACATTCTCGCAAAGGAGTCCCGATCCCCGACAAGACTGGTACCCTTTCACGTCCAAATCTCTCCAACTCCGGGAGAGATTCTCAAAACCAAGGTTGATATGTTTCGAGTTCCTTTCAACATTTTGGAAATCCCGCTGAAACTTTGGACATTCTCGCGAAGGGTTCCCAATCCCCGACAAGATTGGTACTCTTTCACGTCCAAATCTCTCCAACTCCGGGAGAGATTCTCAAAACCAAGGTTGACATGGTTCCAGTTCCTTTCAACATTTTGGAAATCCCGCTGAAATTTTGGACATTCTCGCGAACGGTTCCCGATCCCCGACAAGATTGGTATCCTTTCACGTCCAAATCTCTCAAACTCCGGGAGAGATTCTCAAAACCAAGGTTGACATGTTTCGAGTTCCTTTCAACATTTTGGAAATCCCGCTGAAACTTTGGACATTCTGGCGGAGGGTTCTAGATCCCCGATAAGATTGGTACCGTTTCACGTCCAAATCTCTCCAACTCCGGGAGAGATTCTCAAAACCAAGGTTGACATGGTTCGAGTTCCTTTCAACATTTTGGAAATCCCGCTGAAACTTTGGACATTCTGGCGAAGGGTTCCCAATCCCCGACAAGATTGGTACCCTTTCACGTCCAAATCTCTCAAACTCCGGGAGAGATTCTCAAAACCAAGGTTGACATGTTTCGAGTTCCTCTCAACATTTTGGAAATCCCGCTGAAACTTTGGACATTCTGGCGAAGGGTTCCCAATCCCCGACAAGATTGGTACCCTTTCACGTCCAAATCTCTCAAACTCCGGGAGAGATTCTCAAAACCAAGGTTGATATGTTTCGAGTTCCTTTCAACATTTTGGAAATCCTGCTGAAACTTTGGACATTCTCGCGAAGGGTTCCCAATCCCCGACAAGATTGGTACCCTTTCACGTCCAAATCTCTCAAACTCCGGGAGAGATTCTCAAAACCAAGGTTGACATGTTTCGAGTTCCTTTCAACATTTTGGAAATCTCGCTGAAACTTTGGACATTCTCGCGAACGGTTCCCGATCCCCGACAAGATTGGTACCCTTTCACGTCCAAATCTCTCAAAGTCCGGGAGAGATTCTCAAAACCAAGGTTGACATGTTACAAGTTCCTCTCAACATTTTGGAAATCCCGCTGAAAGTTTGGACATTCTGGCGAAGGGTTCCCAATCCCCGACAAGACTGGTACCCTTTCACGTCCAAATCTCTCAAAGTCCGGGAGAGATTCTCAAAACCAAGGTTGACATGTTTCGAGTTCCTTTCAACATTTTGGAAATCCCACTGAAACTTTGGACATTCTGGCGAAGGGTTCCCAATCCCCGACAAGATTGGTACCCTTTCACGTCCAAATCTCTCCAACTCCGGGAGAGATTCTCAAAACCAAGGTTGACATGGTTCGAGTTCCTTTCAACATTTTGGAAATCCCGCTGAAACTTTGGACATTGTCGCGAAGGGTTCCCAATCCCCGACAAGATTGGTACCCTTTCACGTCCAAATCTCTCAAACTCCGGGAGAGATTCTCAAAACCAAGGTTGACATGTTTCGAGTTCCTTTCAACATTTTGGAAATCCCGCTGAAACTTTGGACATTCTCGCGAAGGGTTCCCAATCCCCGACAAGATTGGTACCCTTTCACGTCCAAATCTCTCCAACTCCGGGAGAGATTCTCAAAACCAAGGTTGACATGTTTCGAGTTCCTTTCAACATTTTGGAAATCCCGCTGAAACTTTGGACATTCTGGCGAAGGGTTCCCAATCCCCGACAAGATTGGTACCCTTTCACGTCCAAATCTCTCCAACTCCGGGAGAGATTCTCAAAACCAAGGTTGACATGTTTCGAGTTCCTTTCAACATTTTGGAAATCCTGCTGAAACTTTGGACATTCTCGCGAAGGGTTCCCAATCCCCGACAAGATTGGTACCCTTTCACGTCCAAATCTCTCAAACTCCGGGAGAGATTCTCAAAACCAAGGTTGACATGTTTCGAGTTCCTTTCAACATTTTGGAAATCCCGCTGAAACTTTGGACATTCTGGCGAAGGGTTCCCAATCCCCGACAAGATTGGTACCCTTTCACGTCCAAATCTCTCCAACTCCGGGAGAGATTCTCAAAACCAAGGTTGACATGTTTCGAGTTCCTTTCAACATTTTGGAAATCCCGCTGAAACTATGGACATTCTGGCGAAGGGTTCCCAATCCCCGACAAGATTGGTACCCTTTCACGTCCAAATCTCTCAAACTCCGGGAGAGATTCTCAAAACCAAGGTTGACATGTTTCGAGTTCCTTTCAACATTTTGGAAATCCCGCTGAAACTTTGGACATTCTCGCGAAGGGTTCCCAATCCCCGACAAGATTGGTACCCTTTCACGTCCAAATCTCTCAAACTCCGGGAGAGATTCTCAAAACCAAGGTTGACATGTTTTGAGTTCCTTTCAACATTTTGGAAATCCCGCTGAAACTTTGGACATTGTCGCGAAGGGTTCCCAATCCCCGACAAGATTGGTACCCTTTTACGTCCAAATCTCTCAAACTCCGGGAGAGATTCTCAAAACCAAGCTTGACATGTTTCGAGTTCCTTTCAACATTTTGGAAATCCCGCTGAAACTTTGGACATTCTCGCAAAGGAGTCCCGATCCCCGACAAGACTGGTACCCTTTCACGTCCAAATCTCTCAAACTCCGGGAGAGATTCTCAAAACCAAGGTTGATATGTTTCGAGTTCCTTTCAACATTTTGGAAATCCCGCTGAAACTTTGGACATTCTCGCGAAGGGTTCCCAATCCCCGACAAGATTGGTACTCTTTCACGTCCAAATCTCTCCAACTCCGGGAGAGATTCTCAAAACCAAGGTTGACATGGTTCCAGTTCCTTTCAACATTTTGGAAATCCCGCTGAAATTTTGGACATTCTCGCGAACGGTTCCCGATCCCCGACAAGATTGGTATCCTTTCACGTCCAAATCTCTCAAACTCCGGGAGAGATTCTCAAAACCAAGGTTGACATGTTTCGAGTTCCTTTCAACATTTTGGAAATCCCGCTGAAACTTTGGACATTCTGGCGGAGGGTTCTAGATCCCCGATAAGATTGGTACCGTTTCACGTCCAAATCTCTCCAACTCCGGGAGAGATTCTCAAAACCAAGGTTGACATGGTTCGAGTTCCTTTCAACATTTTGGAAATCCCGCTGAAACTTTGGACATTCTGGCGAAGGGTTCCCAATCCCCGACAAGATTGGTACCCTTTCACGTCCAAATCTCTCAAACTCCGGGAGAGATTCTCAAAACCAAGGTTGACATGTTTCGAGTTCCTCTCAACATTTTGGAAATCCCGCTGAAACTTTGGACATTCTGGCGAAGGGTTCCCAATCCCCGACAAGATTGGTACCCTTTCACGTCCAAATCTCTCAAACTCCGGGAGAGATTCTCAAAACCAAGGTTGATATGTTTCGAGTTCCTTTCAACATTTTGGAAATCCTGCTGAAACTTTGGACATTCTCGCGAAGGGTTCCCAATCCCCGACAAGATTGGTACCCTTTCACGTCCAAATCTCTCAAACTCCGGGAGAGATTCTCAAAACCAAGGTTGACATGTTTCGAGTTCCTTTCAACATTTTGGAAATCTCGCTGAAACTTTGGACATTCTCGCGAAGGGTTCCCAATCCCCGACAAGATTGGTACCCTTTCACGTCCAAATCTCTCAAACTCCGGGAGAGATTCTCAAAACCAAGGTTGACATGTTTCGAGTTCCTTTCAACATTTTGGAAATCCCGCTGAAACTTTGGACATTCTCGCGAAGGGTTCCCAGTCCCCGACAACATTGGTACCCTTTCACGTCCAAATCTCTCAAACTCCGGGAGAGATTCTCAAAACCAAGGTTGACATGTTTCGAGTTCCTTTCAACATTTTTGAAATCCCGCTGAAACTTTGGACATTCTCGCGAAGGGTTCCAAATCCCCGACAAGATTGGTACCCTTTCACGTCCAAATCTCTCAAACTCCGGGAGAGATTCTCAAAACCAAGGTTGACATGTTTCGAGTTCCTTTCAACATTTTGGAAATCCCGCTGAAACTTTGGACATTCTCGCGAAGGGTTCCCAATCCCCGACAAGATTGGTACCCTTTCACGTCCAAATCTCTCAAACTCCGGGAGAGATTCTCAAAACCAAGGTTGACATGTTTCGAGTTCCTTTCAACATTTTGGAAATCCCGCTGAAACTTTGGACATTCTCGCAAAGGAGTCCCGATCCCCGACAAGACTGGTACCCTTTCACGTCCAAATCTCTCAAACTCCGGGAGAGATTCTCAAAACCAAGGTTGACATGTTTCGAGTTCCTTTCAACATTTTGGAAATCCCGCTGAAACTTTGGACATTCTCGCGAAGGGTTCCCAATCCCCGACAAGATTGGTACCCTTTCACGTCCAAATCTCTCAAACTCCGGGAGAGATTCTCAAAACCAAGGTTGATATGTTTCGAGTTCCTTTCAACATTTTGGAAATCCCGCTGAAAGTTTGGACATTCTCGCGAAGGGTTCCCAATCCCCGACAAGATTGGTACTCTTTCACGTCCAAATCTCTCCAACTCCGGGAGAGATTCTCAAAACCAAGGTTGACATGTTTCCAGTTCCTTTCAACATTTTGGAAATCCCGCTGAAATTTTGGACATTCTCGCGAACGGTTCCCGATCCCCGACAAGATTGGTATCCTTTCACGTCCAAATCTCTCAAACTCCGGGAGAGATTCTCAAAACCAAGGTTGACATGTTTCGAGTTCCTTTCAACATTTTGGAAATCCCGCTGAAACTTTGGACATTCTCGCGAAGGGTTCCCAATCCCCGACAAGATTGGTACCCTTTCACGTCCAAATCTCTCAAACTCCGGGAGAGATTCTCAAAACCAAGCTTGACATGTTTCGAGTTCCTTTCAACATTTTGGAAATCCCGCTGAAACTTTGGACATTCTCGCAAAGGAGTCCCGATCCCCGACAAGACTGGTACCCTTTCACGTCCAAATCTCTCAAACTCCGGGAGAGATTCTCAAAACCAAGGTTGATATGTTTCGAGTTCCTTTCAACATTTTGGAAATCCCGCTGAAACTTTGGACATTCTCGCGAAGGGTTCCCAATCCCCGACAAGATTGGTACTCTTTCACGTCCAAATCTCTCCAACTCCGGGAGAGATTCTCAAAACCAAGGTTGACATGGTTCCAGTTCCTTTCAACATTTTGGAAATCCCGCTGAAATTTTGGACATTCTCGCGAACGGTTCCCGATCCCCGACAAGATTGGTATCCTTTCACGTCCAAATCTCTCAAACTCCGGGAGAGATTCTCAAAACCAAGGTTGACATGTTTCGAGTTCCTTTCAACATTTTGGAAATCCCGCTGAAACTTTGGACATTCTGGCGGAGGGTTCTAGATCCCCGATAAGATTGGTACCGTTTCACGTCCAAATCTCTCCAACTCCGGGAGAGATTCTCAAAACCAAGGTTGACATGGTTCGAGTTCCTTTCAACATTTTGGAAATCCCGCTGAAACTTTGGACATTCTGGCGAAGGGTTCCCAATCCCCGACAAGATTGGTACCCTTTCACGTCCAAATCTCTCAAACTCCGGGAGAGATTCTCAAAACCAAGGTTGACATGTTTCGAGTTCCTCTCAACATTTTGGAAATCCCGCTGAAACTTTGGACATTCTGGCGAAGGGTTCCCAATCCCCGACAAGATTGGTACCCTTTCACGTCCAAATCTCTCAAACTCCGGGAGAGATTCTCAAAACCAAGGTTGATATGTTTCGAGTTCCTTTCAACATTTTGGAAATCCTGCTGAAACTTTGGACATTCTCGCGAAGGGTTCCCAATCCCCGACAAGATTGGTACCCTTTCACGTCCAAATCTCTCAAACTCCGGGAGAGATTCTCAAAACCAAGGTTGACATGTTTCGAGTTCCTTTCAACATTTTGGAAATCTCGCTGAAACTTTGGACATTCTCGCGAAGGGTTCCCAATCCCCGACAAGATTGGTACCCTTTCACGTCCAAATCTCTCAAACTCCGGGAGAGATTCTCAAAACCAAGGTTGACATGTTTCGAGTTCCTTTCAACATTTTGGAAATCCCGCTGAAACTTTGGACATTCTCGCGAAGGGTTCCCAGTCCCCGACAACATTGGTACCCTTTCACGTCCAAATCTCTCAAACTCCGGGAGAGATTCTCAAAACCAAGGTTGACATGTTTCGAGTTCCTTTCAACATTTTTGAAATCCCGCTGAAACTTTGGACATTCTCGCGAAGGGTTCCAAATCCCCGACAAGATTGGTACCCTTTCACGTCCAAATCTCTCAAACTCCGGGAGAGATTCTCAAAACCAAGGTTGACATGTTTCGAGTTCCTTTCAACATTTTGGAAATCCCGCTGAAACTTTGGACATTCTCGCGAAGGGTTCCCAATCCCCGACAAGATTGGTACCCTTTCACGTCCAAATCTCTCAAACTCCGGGAGAGATTCTCAAAACCAAGGTTGACATGTTTCGAGTTCCTTTCAACATTTTGGAAATCCCGCTGAAACTTTGGACATTCTCGCAAAGGAGTCCCGATCCCCGACAAGACTGGTACCCTTTCACGTCCAAATCTCTCAAACTCCGGGAGAGATTCTCAAAACCAAGGTTGACATGTTTCGAGTTCCTTTCAACATTTTGGAAATCCCGCTGAAACTTTGGACATTCTCGCGAAGGGTTCCCAATCCCCGACAAGATTGGTACCCTTTCACGTCCAAATCTCTCAAACTCCGGGAGAGATTCTCAAAACCAAGGTTGATATGTTTCGAGTTCCTTTCAACATTTTGGAAATCCCGCTGAAAGTTTGGACATTCTCGCGAAGGGTTCCCAATCCCCGACAAGATTGGTACTCTTTCACGTCCAAATCTCTCCAACTCCGGGAGAGATTCTCAAAACCAAGGTTGACATGTTTCCAGTTCCTTTCAACATTTTGGAAATCCCGCTGAAATTTTGGACATTCTCGCGAACGGTTCCCGATCCCCGACAAGATTGGTATCCTTTCACGTCCAAATCTCTCAAACTCCGGGAGAGATTCTCAAAACCAAGGTTGACATGTTTCGAGTTCCTTTCAACATTTTGGAAATCCCGCTGAAACTTTGGACATTCTCGCGAAGGGTTCCCAATCCCCGACAAGATTGGTACCCTTTCACGTCTAAATCTCTCAAAGTCCGGGAGAGATTCTCAAAACCAAGGTTGACATGTTTCGAGTTCCTTTCAACATTTTGGAAATCCCGCTGAAACTTTGGACATTCTCGCGAAGGGTTCCCAGTCCCCGACAACATTGGTACCCTTTCACGTCCAAATCTCTCCAACTCCGGGAGAGATGCTCAAAACCAAGGTTGACATGTTTCGAGTTCCTTTCAACATTTTGGAAATCCCGCTGAAACTTTGGACATTCTCGCGAAGGGTTCCCAATCCCCGACAAGATTGGTACCCTTTCACGTCCAAATCTCTCAAACTCCGGGAGAGATTCTCAAAACCAAGGTTGACATGTTTCGAGTTCCTTTCAACATTTTGGAAATCCCGCTGAAACTTTGGACATTCTCGCGAAGGGTTCCCAGTCCCCGACAACATTGGTACCCTTTCACGTCCAAATCTCTCCAACTCCGGGAGAGATTCTCAAAACCAAGGTTGACATGTTTCGAGTTCCTTTCAACATTTTGGAAATCCCGCTGAAACTTTGGACATTCTCGCGAAGGGTTCCCAATCCCCGACAAGATTGGTACCCTTTCACGTCCAAATCTCTCAAACTCCGGGAGAGATTCTCAAAACCAAGGTTGACATGTTTCGAGTTCCTTTCAACATTTTGGAAATCCCGCTGAAACTTTGGACATTCTCGCGAAGGGTTCCAAAACCCCGACAAGATTGGTACCCTTTCACGTCCAAATCTCTCAAAGTCCGGGAGAGATTCTCAAAACCAAGGTTGACATGTTTCGAGTTCCTTTCAACATTTTGGAAATCCCGCTGAAACTTTGGACATTCTCGCGAAGTCTTCCCAATCCCCGACAAGATTGGTACCCTTTCACGTCCAAATCTCTCAAACTCCGGGAGAGATTCTCAAAGCCAAGGTTGACATGTTTCGAGTTCCTTTCAACATTTTGGAAATCCCGCTGAAACTTTGGACATTCTCGCGAAGGGTTCCCAATCCCCGACAAGATTGGTACCCTTTCACGTCCAAATCTCTCCAACTCCGGGAGAGATTCTCAAAACCAAGGTTGACATGTTTCGAGTTCCTTTCAACATTTTGGAAATCCCGCTGAAACTTTGGACATTCTGGCGAAGGGTTCCCAATCCCCGACAAGATTGGTACCCTTTCACGTCCAAATCTCTCAAACTCCGGGAGAGATTCTCAAAACCAAGGTTGACATGTTTCGAGTTCCTTTCAACATTTTGGAAATCCCGCTGAAACTATGGACATTCTCGCGAAGGGTTCCCAATCCCCGACAAGATTGGTACCCTTTCACGTCCAAATCTCTCAAACTCCGGGAGAGATTCTCAAAACCAAGGTTGACATGTTTCGAGTTCCTTTCAACATTTTGGAAATCCCGCTGAAACTTTGGACATTCTGGCGAAGGGTTCCCAATCCCCGACAAGATTGGTACCCTTTCACGTCCAAATCTCTCAAACTCCGGGAGAGATTCTCAAAACCAAGGTTGACATGTTTCGAGTTCCTTTCAACATTTTGGAAATCCCGCTGAAACTTTGGACATTCTCGCGAAGGGTTCCCAGTCCCCGACAACATTGGTACCCTTTCACGTCCAAATCTCTCCAACTCCGGGAGAGATTCTCAAAACCAAGGTTGACATGTTTCGAGTTCCTTTCAACATTTTGGAAATCCCGCTGAAACTTTGGACATTCTCGCGAAGGGTTCCCAATCCCCGACAAGATTGGTACCCTTTCACGTCCAAATCTCTCAAACTCCGGGAGAGATTCTCAAAACCAAGGTTGACATGTTTCGAGTTCCTTTCAACATTTTGGAAATCCCGCTGAAACTTTGGACATTCTCGCGAAGGGTTCCAAAACCCCGACAAGATTGGTACCCTTTCACGTCCAAATCTCTCAAAGTCCGGGAGAGATTCTCAAAACCAAGGTTGACATGTTTCGAGTTCCTTTCAACATTTTGGAAATCCCGCTGAAACTTTGGACATTCTCGCGAAGTCTTCCCAATCCCCGACAAGATTGGTACCCTTTCACGTCCAAATCTCTCAAACTCCGGGAGAGATTCTCAAAGCCAAGGTTGACATGTTTCGAGTTCCTTTCAACATTTTGGAAATCCCGCTGAAACTTTGGACATTCTCGCGAAGGGTTCCCAATCCCCGACAAGATTGGTACCCTTTCACGTCCAAATCTCTCCAACTCCGGGAGAGATTCTCAAAACCAAGGTTGACATGTTTCGAGTTCCTTTCAACATTTTGGAAATCCCGCTGAAACTTTGGACATTCTCGCGAAGGGTTCCCAATCCCCGACAAGATTGGTACCCTTTCACGTCCAAATCTCTCAAAGTCCGGGAGAGATTCTCAAAACCAAGGTTGACATGTTTCGAGTTCCTTTCAACATTTTGGAAATCCCGCTGAAACTTTGGACATTCTCGCGAAGGGTTCCCAATCCCCGACAAGATTGGTACCCTTTCACGTCCAAATCTCTCAAACTCCGGGAGAGATTCTCAAAACCAAGGTTGACATGTTTCGAGTTCCTTTCAACATTTTGGAAATCCCGCTGAAACTTTGGACATTCTCGCGAAGGGTTCCCAATCCCCGACAAGATTGGTACCCTTTCACGTCCAAATCTCTCAAACTCCGGGAGAGATTCTCAAAACCAAGGTTGACATGTTTCGAGTTCCTCTCAACATTTTGGAAATCCCGCTGAAACTTTGGACATTGTCGCGAAGGGTTCCCGATCCTTGACAAGACTGGTACCCTTTCACGTCCAAATCTCTCAAAGTCCGGGAGAGATTCTCAAAACCAAGGTTGACATGTTTCGAGTTCCTTTCAACATTTTGGAAATCCCGCTGAAACTTTGGACATTCTCGCGAAGGGTTCCCAATCCCCGACAAGATTGGTACCCTTTCACGTCCAAATCTCTCAAACTCCGGGAGAGATTCTCAAAACCAAGGTTGACATGTTTCGAGTTCCTTTCAACATTTTGGAAATCCCGCTGAAACTTTGGACATTCTCGCGAAGGGTTCCCAGTCCCCGACAACATTGGTACCCTTTCACGTCCAAATCTCTCCAACTCCGGGAGAGATTCTCAAAACCAAGGTTGACATGTTTCGAGTTCCTTTCAACATTTTGGAAATCCTGCTGAAACTTTGGACATTCTCGCGAAGGGTTCCCAATCCCCGACAAGATTGGTACCCTTTCACGTCCAAATCTCTCCAACTCCGGGAGAGATTCTCAAAACCAAGGTTGACATGTTTCGAGTTCCTTTCAACATTTTGGAAATCCCGCTGAAACTTTGGACATTCTGGCGAAGGGTTCCCAATCCCCGACAAGATTGGTACCCTTTCACGTCCAAATCTCTCAAACTCCGGGAGAGATTCTCAAAACCAAGGTTGACATGTTTCGAGTTCCTTTCAACATTTTGGAAATCCCGCTGAAACTATGGACATTCTCGCGAAGGGTTCCCAATCCCCGACAAGATTGGTACCCTTTCACGTCCAAATCTCTCAAACTCCGGGAGAGATTCTCAAAACCAAGGTTGACATGTTTCGAGTTCCTTTCAACATTTTGGAAATCCCGCTGAAACTTTGGACATTCTGGCGAAGGGTTCCCAATCCCCGACAAGATTGGTACCCTTTCACGTCCAAATCTCTCAAACTCCGGGAGAGATTCTCAAAACCAAGGTTGACATGTTTCGAGTTCCTTTCAACATTTTGGAAATCCCGCTGAAACTTTGGACATTCTCGCGAAGGGTTCCCAATCCCCGACAAGATTGGTACCCTTTCACGTCCAAATCTCTCAAACTCCGGGAGAGATTCTCAAAACCAAGGTTGACATGTTTCGAGTTCCTTTCAACATTTTGGAAATCCCGCTGAAACTTTGGACATTCTGGCGAAGGGTTCCCAGTCCCCGACAAGATTGGTACCCTTTCACGTCCAAATCTCTCAAACTCCGGGAGAGATTCTCAAAACCAAGGTTGACATGTTTCGAGTTCCTTTCAACATTTTGGAACTCCCGCTGAAACTTTGGACATTCTCGCGAAGGGTTCCCAATCCCCGACAAGATTGGTACCCTTTCACGTCCAAATCTCTCAAACTCCGGGAGAGATTCTCAAAACCAAGGTTGACATGTTTCGAGTTCCTTTCAACATTTTGGAAATCCCGCTGAAACTGTGGACATTCTCGCGAAGGGTTCCCAATCCCCGACAAGATTGGTACCCTTTCACGTCCAAATCTCTCCAACTCCGGGAGAGATTCTCAAAACCAAGGTTGACATGTTTCGAGTTCCTTTCAACATTTTGGAAATCCCGCTGAAACTTTGGACATTCTCGCGAAGGGTTCCCAATCCCCGACAAGATTGGTACCCTTTCACGTCCAAATCTCTCAAACTCCGGGAGAGATTCTCAAAACCAAGGTTGACATGTTTCGAGTTCCTTTCAACATTTTGGAAATCCCGCTGAAAGTTTGGACATTCTCGCGAAGGGTTCCCAATCCCCGACAAGATTGGTACCCTTTCACGTCCAAATCTCTCAAACTCCGGGAGAGATTCTCAAAACCAAGGTTGACATGTTTCGAGTTCCTTTCAACATTTTGGAAATCCCGCTGAAACTTTGGACATTCTCGCGAAGGGTTCCCAATCCCCGACAAGATTGGTACCCTTTCACGTCCAAATCTCTCAAACTCCGGGAGAGATTCTCAAAACCAAGGTTGACATGTTTTGAGTTCCTTTCAACATTTTGGAAATCCCGCTGAAACTTTGGACATTGTCGCGAAGGGTTCCCAATCCCCGACAAGATTGGTACTCTTTCACGTCCAAATCTCTCAAACTCCGGGAGAGATTCTCAAAACCAAGGTTGACATGTTTCGAGTTCCTTTCAACATTTTGGAAATCCCGCTGAAACTTGGGACATTCTCGCAAAGGAGTCCCGATCCCCGACAAGACTGGTACCCTTTCACGTCCAAATCTCTCAAACTCCGGGAGAGATTCTCAAAACCAAGGTTGACATGTTTCGAGTTCCTTTCAACATTTTGGAAATCCCGCTGAAACTTTGGACATTCTCGCGAAGGGTTCCCAATCCCCGACAAGATTGGTACCCTTTCACGTCCAAATCTCTCCAACTCCGGGAGAGATTCTCAAAACCAAGGTTCACATGTTTCGAGTTCCTTTCAACATTTTGGAAATCCCGCTGAAAGTTTGGACATTCTCGCGAAGGGTTCCCAATCCCCGACAAGATTGGTACTCTTTCACGTCCAAATCTCTCCAACTCCGGGAGAGATTCTCAAAACCAAGGTTGACATGGTTCCAGTTCCTTTCAACATTTTGGAAATCCCGCTGAAATTTTGGACATTCTCGCGAACGGTTCCCGATCCCCGACAAGATTGGTATCCTTTCACGTCCAAATCTCTCAAACTCCGGGAGAGATTCTCAAAACCAAGGTTGACATGTTTCGAGTTCCTTTCAACATTTTGGAAATCCCGCTGAAACTTTGGACATTCTCGCGAAGGGTTCCCAATCCCCGACAAGATTGGTACCCTTTCACGTCCAAATCTCTCAAACTCCGGGAGAGATTCTCAAAACCAAGGTTGACATGTTTCGAGTTCCTTTCAACATTTTGGAAATCCCGCTGAAACTTTGGACATTCTCGCGAAGGGTTCCCAGTCCCCGACAACATTGGTACCCTTTCACGTCCAAATCTCTCCAACTCCGGGAGAGATTCTGAAAACCAAGGTTGACATGGTTCGAGTTCCTTTCAACATTTTGGAAATCCCGCTGAAACTTTGGACATTCTCGCGAAGGGTTCCCAATCCCCGACAAGATTGGTACCCTTTCACGTCCAAATCTCTCAAACTCCGGGAGAGATTCTCAAAACCAAGGTTGACATGTTTCGAGTTCCTTTCAACATTTTGGAAATCCCGCTGAAACTTTGGACATTCTCGCGAAGGGTTCCCAGTCCCCGACAAGACTGGTACCCTTTCACGTCCAAATCTCTCCAACTCCGGGAGAGATTCTCAAAACCAAGGTTGACATGTTTCGAGTTCCTTTCAACATTTTGGAAATCCCGCTGAAACTTTGGACATTCTCGCGAAGGGTTCCCAATCCCCGACAAGATTGGTACCCTTTCACGTCCAAATCTCTCAAACTCCGGGAGAGATTCTCAAAACCAAGGTTGACATGTTTCGAGTTCCTCTCAACATTTTGGAAATCCCGCTGAAACTTTGGACATTGTCGCGAAGGGTTCCCGATCCTTGACAAGACTGGTACCCTTTCACGTCCAAATCTCTCAAAGTCCGGGAGAGATTCTCAAAACCAAGGTTGACATGTTTCTAGTTCCTTTCAACATTTTGGAAATCCCGCTGAAACTTTGGACATTCTCGCGAAGGGTTCCCAATCCCCGACAAGATTGGTACCCTTTCACGTCCAAATCTCTCAAACTCCGGGAGAGATTCTCAAAACCAAGGTTGACATGTTTCGAGTTCCTTTCAACATTTTGGAAATCCCGCTGAAACTTTGGACATTCTCGCGAAGGGTTCCCAGTCCCCGACAACATTGGTACCCTTTCACGTCCAAATCTCTCCAACTCCGGGAGAGATTCTCAAAACCAAGGTTGACATGTTTCGAGTTCCTTTCAACATTTTGGAAATCCTGCTGAAACTTTGGACATTCTGGCGAAGGGTTCCCAATCCCCGACAAGATTGGTACCCTTTCACGTCCAAATCTCTCAAACTCCGGGAGAGATTCTCAAAACCAAGGTTGACATGTTTCGAGTTCCTTTCAACATTTTGGAAATCCCGCTGAAACTTTGGACATTCTGGCGAAGGGTTCCCAATCCCCGACAAGATTGGTACCCTTTCACGTCCAAATCTCTCAAACTCCGGGAGAGATTCTCAAAACCAAGGTTGACATGTTTCGAGTTCCTTTCAACATTTTGGAAATCCCGCTGAAACTATGGACATTCTGGCGAAGGGTTCCCAATCCCCGACAAGATTGGTACCCTTTCACGTCCAAATCTCTCAAACTCCGGGAGAGATTCTCAAAACCAAGGTTGACATGTTTCGAGTTCCTTTCAACATTTTGGAAATCCCGCTGAAACTTTGGACATTCTCGCGAAGGGTTCCCAATCCCCGACAAGATTGGTACCCTTTCACGTCCAAATCTCTCAAACTCCGGGAGAGATTCTGAAAACCAAGGTTGACATGGTTCGAGTTCCTTTCAACATTTTGGAAATCCCGCTGAAACTTTGGACATTCTCGCGAAGGGTTCCCAATCCCCGACAAGATTGGTACCCTTTCACGTCCAAATCTCTCAAACTCCGGGAGAGATTCTCAAAACCAAGGTTGACATGTTTCGAGTTCCTTTCAACATTTTGGAAATCCCGCTGAAAATTTGGACATTCTCGCGAAGGGTTCCCAGTCCCCGACAACATTGGTACCCTTTCACGTCCAAATCTCTCCAACTCCGGGAGAGATTCTCAAAACCAAGGTTGACATGTTTCGAGTTCCTTTCAACATTTTGGAAATCCCGCTGAAACTTTGGACATTCTCGCGAAGGGTTCCCAATCCCCGACAACATTGGTACCCTTTCACGTCCAAATCTCTCCAACTCCGGGAGAGATTCTCAAAACCAAGGTTGACATGTTTCGAGTTCCTTTCAACATTTTGGAAATCCCGCTGAAACTTTGGACATTCTCGCGAAGTCTTCCCAATCCCCGACAAGATTGGTACCCTTTCACGTCCAAATCTCTCAAACTCCGGGAGAGATTCTCAAAACCAAGGTTGACATGTTTCGAGTTCCTCTCAACATTTTGGAAATCCCGCTGAAACTTTGGACATTGTCGCGAAGGGTTCCCAATCCCAGACAAGACTGGTACCCTTTCACGTCCAAATCTCTCAAAGTCCGGGAGAGATTCTCAAAACCAAGGTTGACATGTTTCGAGTTCCTTTCAACATTTTGGAAATCCCGCTGAAACTTTGGACATTCTCGCGAAGGGTTCCCAATCCCCGACAAGATTGGTACCCTTTCACGTCCAAATCTCTCCAACTCCGGGAGAGATTCTCAAAACCAAGGTTGACATGTTTCGAGTTCCTTTCAACATTTTGGAAATCCCGCTGAAACTTTGGACATTCTCGCGAAGGGTTCCCAGTCCCCGACAACATTGGTACCCTTTCACGTCCAAATCTCTCAAACTCCGGGAGAGATTCTCAAAACCAAGGTTGACATGTTTCGAGTTCCTTTCAACATTTTGGAAATCCCGCTGAAACTTTGGACATTCTCGCGAAGGGTTCCAAATCCCCGACAAGATTGGTACCCTTTCACGTCCAAATCTCTCAAAGTCCGGGAGAGATTCTCAAAACCAAGGTTGACATGTTTCGAGTTCCTTTCAACATTTTGGAAATCCCGCTGAAACTTTGGACATTCTCGCGAAGTCTTCCCAATCCCCGACAAGATTGGTACCATTTCACGTCCAAATCTCTCAAAGTCCGGGAGAGATTCTCAAAGCCAAGGTTGACATGTTTCGAGTTCCTTTCAACATTTTGGAAATCCCGCTGAAACTTTGGACATTCTCGCGAAGGGTTCCCAATCCCCGACAAGATTGGTACCCTTTCACGTCCAAATCTCTCAAACTCCGGGAGAGATTCTCAAAACCAAGGTTGACATGTTTCGAGTTCCTTTCAACATTTTGGAAATCCCGCTGAAACTTTGGACATTCTCGCGAAGGGTTCCCAATCCCCGACAAGATTGGTACCCTTTCACGTCCAAATCTCTCAAACTCCGGGAGAGATTCTCAAAACCAAGGTTGACATGTTTCGAGTTCCTTTCAACATTATGGAAATCCCGCTGAAACTTTGGACATTCTCGCGGAGTCTTCCCAATCCCCGACAAGATTGGTACCCTTTCACGTCCAAATCTCTCAAACTCCGGGAGAGATTCTCAAAACCAAGGTTGACATGTTTCGAGTTCCTCTCAACATTTTGGAAATCCCGCTGAAACTTTGGACATTGTCGCGAAGGGTTCCCAATCCCCGACAAGACTGGTACCCTTTCACGTCCAAATCTCTCAAAGTCCGGGAGAGATTCTCAAAACCAAGGTTGACATGGTTCCAGTTCCTTTCAACATTTTGGAAATCCCGCTGAAACTTTGGACATTCTCGCGAAGGGTTCCCAATCCCCGACAAGATTGGTACCCTTTCACGTCCAAATCTCTCAAAGTCCGGGAGAGATTCTCAAAACCAAGGTTGACATGTTTCGAGTTCCTTTCAACATTTTGGAAATCCCGCTGAAACTTTGGACATTCTCGCGAAGTCTTCCCAATCCCCGACAAGATTGGTACCCTTTCACGTCCAAATCTCTCAAACTCCGGGAGAGATTCTCAAAACCAAGGTTGACATGTTTCGAGTTCCTTTCAACATTTTGGAAATCCCGCTGAAACTTTGGACATTCTCGCGAAGGGTTCCCAATCCCCGACAAGATTGGTACCCTTTTACGTCCAAATCTCTCCAACTCCGGGAGAGATTCTCAAAACCAAGGTTGACATGTTTCGAGTTCCTTTCAACATTTTGGAAATCCCGCTGAAACTTTGGACATTCTCGCGAAAGGTTCCCTATCCCCGACAAGATTGGTACCCTTTCACGTGCAAATCTCTCAAACTCCGGGAGAGATTCTCAAAACCAAGGTTCACATGTTTCGAGTTCCTTTCAACATTTTGGAAATCCCGCTGAAACTTTGGACATTGTCGCGAAGGGTTCCCAATCCCCGACAAGATTGGTACCCTTTCACATCCAAATCTCTCAAACTCCGGGAGAGATTCTCAAAACCAAGGTTGACATGTTTCGAGTTCCTTTCAACATTTTGGAAATCCCGCTGAAACTTTGGACATTGTCGCGAAGGGTTCCCAATCCCCGACAAGATTGGTACCCTTTCACGTCCCAATCTCTCAAACTCCGGGAGAGATTCTCAAAACCAAGGTTGACATGGTTCGAGTTCCTTTCAACATTTTGGAAATCCCGCTGAAACTTTGGACATTCTGGCGGAGGGTTCCCAATCCCCGATAAGATTGGTACCGTTTCACGTCCAAATCTCTCCAACTCCGCGAGAGATTCTCAAAACCAAGGTTGACATGGTTCGAGTTCCTTTCAACATTTTGGAAATCCCGCTGAAACTTTGGACATTCTCGCGAAGGGTTCCCAATCCCCGACAAGATTGGTACCCTTTCACGTCCAAATCTCTCAAACTCCGGGAGAGATTCTCAAAACCAAGGTTGACATGTTTCGAGTTCCTTTCAACATTTTGGAAATCCCGCTGAAACTTTGGACATTCTCGCGAAGTCTTCCCAATCCCCGACAAGATTGGTACCCTTTCACGTGCAAATCTCTCAAACTCCGGGAGAGATTCTCAAAACCAAGGTTGACATGTTTCGAGTTCCTTTCAACATTTTGGAAATCCCGCTGAAACTTTGGACATTCTGGCGGAGGGTTCCCAATCCCCGACAAGATTGGTACCCTTTCACGTCCAAATCTCTCAAACTCCGGGAGAGATTCTCAAAACCAAGGTTGACATGTTTCGAGTTCCTTTCAACATTTTGGAAATCCCGCTGAAACTTTGGACATTCTCGCGAAGGGTTCCCAGTCCCCGACAAGATTGGTACCCTTTCACGTCCAAATCTCTCAAACTCCGGGAGAGATTCTCAAAACGAAGGTTGACATGTTTCGAGTTCCTTTCAACATTTTGGAAATCCCGCTGAAACTTTGGACATTCTGGCGGAGGGTTCTAGATCCCAGACAAGATTGGTACCCTTTCACTTCCAAATCTCTCAAAGTCCGGGAGAGATTCTCAAAACCAAGGTTGACATGTTTCGAGTTCCTTTCAACATTTTGGAAATCCCACTGAAACTTTGGACATTGTCGCGAAGGGTTCCCAATCCCCGACAAGATTGGTACCCTTTCACGTCCAAATCTCTCCAACTCCGGGAGAGATTCTCAAAACCAAGGTTGACATGGTTCGAGTTCCTTTCAACATTTTGGAAATCCCGCTGAAACTTTGGACATTCTCGCGAAGGGTTCCCAATCCCCGACAAGACTGGTACCCTTTCACGTCCAAATCTCTCAAAGTCCGGGAGAGATTCTCAAAACCAAGGTTGACATGTTTCGAGTTCCTTTCAACATTTTGGAAATCCCGCTGAAACTTTGGACATTCTCACGAAGGGTTCCCGATCCCCGACAAGATTGGTACCCTTTCACGTCCAAATCTCTCCAACTCCGGGAGAAATTCTCAAAACCAAGGTTGACATGTTTCGAGTTCCTTTCAACATTTTGGAAATCCCGCTGAAACTTTGGACATTGTCGCGAAGGGTTCCCAATCCCCGACAAGATTGGTACCCTTTCACGTCCAAATCTCTCAAACTCCGGGAGAGATTCTCAAAACCAAGGTTGACATGTTTCGAGTTCCTTTCAACATTTTGGAAATCCCGCTGAAACTTTGGACATTGTCGCGAAGGGTTCCCAATCCCCGACAAGACTGGTACCCTTTCACGTCCAAATCTCTCAAAGTCCGGGAGAGATTCTCAAAACCAAGGTTGACATGTTTCGAGTTCCTTTCAACATTTTGGAAATCCCGCTGAAACTTTGGACATTCTGGCGAAGGGTTCCCAATCCCCGACAAGATTGGTACCCTTTCACGTCCAAATCTCTCAAACTCCGGGAGAGATTCTCAAAACCAAGGTTGACATGTTTCGAGTTCCTTTCAACATTTTGGAAATCCCGCTGAAACTTTGGACATTCTCGCGAAGGGTTCCCAATCCCCGACAAGATTGGTACCCTTTCACGTCCAAATCTCTCAAACTCCAGGAGAGATTCTCAAAACCAAGGTTGACATGTTTCGAGTTCCTTTCAACATTTTGGAAATCCCGCTGAAACTTTGGACATTGTCGCGAAGGGTTCCCAATCCCCGACAAGATTGGTACCCTTTCACGTCCAAATCTCTCAAACTCCGGGAGAGATTCTCAAAACCAAGGTTGACATGGTTCGAGTTCCTTTCAACATTTTGGAAATCCCGCTGAAACTTTGGACATTCTGGCGGAGGGTTCTAGATCCCCGATAAGATTGGTACCGTTTCACGTCCAAATCTCTCCAACTCCGGGAGAGATTCTCAAAACCAAGGTTGACATGTTTCGAGTTCCTTTCAACATTTTGGAAATCCCGCTGAAACTTTGGACATTCTCGCGAAGGGTTCCCAATCCCCGACAAGATTGGTACCCTTTCACGTCCAAATCTCTCAAACTCCGGGAGAGATTCTCAAAACCAAGGTTGACATGTTTCGAGTTCCTTTCAACATTTTGGAAATCCCGCTGAAACTTTGGACATTCTGGCGAAGGGTTCCCAATCCCCGACAAGATTGGTACCCTTTCACGTCCAAATCTCTCCAACTCCGGGAGAGATTCTCAAAACCAAGGTTGACATGTTTCGAGTTCCTTTCAACATTTTGGAAATCCCGCTGAAACTATGGACATTCTGGCGAAGGGTTCCCAATCCCCGACAAGATTGGTACCCTTTCACGTCCAAATCTCTCAAACTCCGGGAGAGATTCTCAAAACCAAGGTTGACATGTTTCGAGTTCCTTTCAACATTTTGGAAATCCCGCTGAAACTTTGGACATTCTCGCGAAGGGTTCCCAATCCCCGACAAGATTGGTACCCTTTCACGTCCAAATCTCTCAAACTCCGGGAGAGATTCTCAAAACCAAGGTTGACATGTTTTGAGTTCCTTTCAACATTTTGGAAATCCCGCTGAAACTTTGGACATTGTCGCGAAGGGTTCCCAATCCCCGACAAGATTGGTACCCTTTCACGTCCAAATCTCTCAAACTCCGGGAGAGATTCTCAAAACCAAGGTTGACATGTTTCGAGTTCCTTTCAACATTTTGGAAATCCCGCTGAAACTTTGGACATTCTCGCAAAGGAGTCCCGATCCCCGACAAGACTGGTACCCTTTCACGTCCAAATCTCTCAAACTCCGGGAGAGATTCTCAAAACCAAGGTTGACATGTTTCGAGTTCCTTTCAACATTTTGGAAATCCCGCTGAAACTTTGGACATTCTCGCGAAGGGT
This sequence comes from Streptopelia decaocto, assembly GCF_964273445.1. Classification (NCBI taxonomy): domain Eukaryota; kingdom Metazoa; phylum Chordata; class Aves; order Columbiformes; family Columbidae; genus Streptopelia; species Streptopelia decaocto. The sequence goes on from NW_028116776.1 coordinate 1,057,104, forward strand.
TCCCAATCCCCGACAAGATTGGTACCCTTTCACGTCCAAATCTCTCAAACTCCGGGAGAGATTCTCAAAACCAAGGTTCACATGTTTCGAGTTCCTTTCAACATTTTGGAAATCCCGCTGAAAGTTTGGACATTCTCGCGAAGGGTTCCCAATCCCCGACAAGATTGGTACTCTTTCACGTCCAAATCTCTCCAACTCCGGGAGAGATTCTCAAAACCAAGGTTGACATGGTTCCAGTTCCTTTCAACATTTTGGAAATCCCGCTGAAATTTTGGACATTCTCGCGAACGGTTCCCGATCCCCGACAAGATTGGTATCCTTTCACGTCCAAATCTCTCAAACTCCGGGAGAGATTCTCAAAACCAAGGTTGACATGTTTCGAGTTCCTTTCAACATTTTGGAAATCCCGCTGAAACTTTGGACATTCTCGCGAAGGGTTCCCAATCCCCGACAAGATTGGTACCCTTTCACGTCCAAATCTCTCAAACTCCGGGAGAGATTCTCAAAACCAAGGTTGACATGTTTCGAGTTCCTTTCAACATTTTGGAAATCCCGCTGAAACTTTGGACATTCTCGCGAAGGGTTCCCAGTCCCCGACAACATTGGTACCCTTTCACGTCCAAATCTCTCCAACTCCGGGAGAGATTCTCAAAACCAAGGTTGACATGTTTCGAGTTCCTTTCAACATTTTGGAAATCCCGCTGAAACTTTGGACATTCTCGCGAAGGGTTCCCAATCCCCGACAACATTGGTACCCTTTCACGTCCAAATCTCTCCAACTCCGGGAGAGATTCTCAAAACCAAGGTTGACATGTTTCGAGTTCCTTTCAACATTTTGGAAATCCCGCTGAAACTTTGGACATTCTCGCGAAGTCTTCCCAATCCCCGACAAGATTGGTACCCTTTCACGTCCAAATCTCTCAAACTCCGGGAGAGATTCTCAAAACCAAGGTTGACATGTTTCGAGTTCCTCTCAACATTTTGGAAATCCCGCTGAAACTTTGGACATTGTCGCGAAGGGTTCCCAATCCCCGACAAGACTGGTACCCTTTCACGTCCAAATCTCTCAAAGTCCGGGAGAGATTCTCAAAACCAAGGTTGACATGTTTCGAGTTCCTTTCAACATTTTGGAAATCCCGCTGAAACTTTGGACATTCTCGCGAAGGGTTCCCAATCCCCGACAAGATTGGTACCCTTTCACGTCCAAATCTCTCCAACTCCAGGAGAGATTCTCAAAACCAAGGTTGACATGTTTCGAGTTCCTTTCAACATTTTGGAAATCCCGCTGAAACTTTGGACATTCTCGCGAAGGGTTCCAAATCCCCGACAAGATTGGTACCCTTTCACGTCCAAATCTCTCAAAGTCCGGGAGAGATTCTCAAAACCAAGGTTGACATGTTTCGAGTTCCTTTCAACATTTTGGAAATCCCGCTGAAACTTTGGACATTCTCGCGAAGTCTTCCCAATCCCCGACAAGATTGGTACCATTTCACGTCCAAATCTCTCAAACTCCGGGAGAGATTCTCAAAGCCAAGGTTGACATGTTTCGAGTTCCTTTCAACATTTTGGAAATCCCGCTGAAACTTTGGACATTCTCGCGAAGGGTTCCCAATCCCCGACAAGATTGGTACCCTTTCACGTCCAAATCTCTCAAACTCCGGGAGAGATTCTCAAAACCAAGGTTGACATGTTTCGAGTTCCTTTCAACATTTTGGAAATCCCGCTGAAACTTTGGACATTCTCGCGAAGGGTTCCCAATCCCCGACAAGATTGGTACCCTTTCACGTCCAAATCTCTCAAACTCCGGGAGAGATTCTCAAAACCAAGGTTGACATGTTTCGAGTTCCTTTCAACATTTTGGAAATCCCGCTGAAACTTTGGACATTCTCGCGAAGGGTTCCCAATCCCCGACAAGATTGGTACCCTTTCACGTCCAAATCTCTCAAACTCCGGGAGAGATTCTCAAAACCAAGGTTGACATGTTTCGAGTTCCTTTCAACATTTTGGAAATCCCGCTGAAACTTTGGACATTCTCGCGAAGGGTTCCCAATCCCCGACAAGATTGGTACCCTTTCACGTCCAAATCTCTCAAAGTCCGGGAGAGATTCTCAAAACCAAGGTTGACATGTTTCGAGTTCCTCTCAACATTTTGGAAATCACGCTGAAACTTTGGACATTGTCGCGAAGGGTTCCCAATCCCCGACAAGACTGGTACCCTTTCACGTCCAAATCTCTCAAAGTCCGGGAGAGATTCTCAAAACCAAGGTTGACATGTTTCGAGTTCCTTTCAACATTTTGGAAATCCCGCTGAAACTTTGGACATTCTCGCGAAGGGTTCCCAGTCCCCGACAACATTGGTACCTTTTCACGTCCAAATCTCTCCAACTCCGGGAGAGATTCTCAAAACCAAGGTTGACATGGTTCCAGTTCCTTTCAACATTTTGGAAATCCCGCTGAAACTTTGGACATTCTCGCGAAGGGTTCCCAATCCCCGACAAGATTGGTACCCTTTCACGTCCAAATCTCTCAAACTCCGGGAGAGATTCTCAAAACCAAGGTTGACATGTTTCGAGTTCCTTTCAACATTTTGGAAATCCCGCTGAAACTTTGGACATTCTCGCGAAGTCTTCCCAATCCCCGACAAGATTGGTACCCTTTCACGTCCAAATCTCTCAAACTCCGGGAGAGATTCTCAAAACCAAGGTTGACATGTTTCGAGTTCCTTTCAACATTTTGGAAATCCCGCTGAAACTTTGGACATTCTCGCGAAGGGTTCCCAATCCCCGACAAGATTGGTACCCTTTTACGTCCAAATCTCTCCAACTCCGGGAGAGATTCTCAAAACCAAGGTTGACATGTTTCGAGTTCCTTTCAACATTTTGGAAATCCCGCTGAAACTTTGGACATTGTCGCGAAGGGTTCCCAATCCCCGACAAGATTGGTACCCTTTCACGTCCCAATCTCTCAAACTCCGGGAGAGATTCTCAAAACCAAGGTTGACATGGTTCGAGTTCCTTTCAACATTTTGGAAATCCCGCTGAAACTTTGGACATTCTGGCGGAGGGTTCCCAATCCCCGATAAGATTGGTACCGTTTCACGTCCAAATCTCTCCAACTCCGGGAGAGATTCTCAAAACCAAGGTTGACATGGTTCGAGTTCCTTTCAACATTTTGGAAATCCCGCTGAAACTTTGGACATTCTCGCGAAGGGTTCCCAATCCCCGACAAGATTGGTACCCTTTCACGTCCAAATCTCTCAAACTCCGGGAGAGATTCTCAAAACCAAGGTTGACATGTTTCGAGTTCCTTTCAACATTTTGGAAATCCCGCTGAAACTTTGGACATTCTCGCGAAGTCTTCCCAATCCCCGACAAGATTGGTACCCTTTCACGTCCAAATCTCTCAAACTCCGGGAGAGATTCTCAAAACCAAGGTTGACATGTTTCGAGTTCCTTTCAACATTTTGGAAATCCCGCTGAAACTTTGGACATTCTGGCGAAGGGTTCCCAATCCCCGACAAGATTGGTACCCTTTCACGTCCAAATCTCTCCAACTCCGGGAGAGATTCTCAAAACCAAGGTTGACATGTTTCGAGTTCCTTTCAACATTTTGGAAATCCCGCTGAAACTTTGGACATTGTCGCGAAGGGTTCCCAATCCCCGACAAGATTGGTACCCTTTCACGTCCAAATCTCTCAAACTCCGGGAGAGATTCTCAAAACCAAGGTTGACATGTTTCGAGTTCCTTTCAACATTTTGGAAATCCCGCTGAAACTTTGGACATTCTGGCGGAGGGTTCTAGATCCCCGATAAGATTGGTACCCTTTCACTTCCAAATCTCTCAAAGTCCGGGAGAGATTCTCAAAACCAAGGTTGACATGTTTCGAGTTCCTTTCAACATTTTGGAAATCCCACTGAAACTTTGGACATTCTCGCGAAGGGTTCCCAATCCCCGACAAGATTGGTACCCTTTCACGTCCAAATCTCTCCAACTCCGGGAGAGATTCTCAAAACCAAGGTTGACATGTTTCGAGTTCCTTTCAACATTTTGGAAATCCCGCTGAAACTTTGGACATTCTCGCGAAGTCTTCCCAATCCCCGACAAGATTGGTACCCTTTCACGTCCAAATCTCTCCAACTCCGGGAGAGATTCTCAAAACCAAGGTTGACATGTTTCGAGTTCCTTTCAACATTTTGGAAATCCCGCTGAAACTTTGGACATTCTGGCGGAGGGTTCCCAATCCCCGACAAGATTGGTACCCTTTCACGTCCAAATCTCTCAAACTCCGGGAGAGATTCTCAAAACGAATGTTGACATGTTTCGAGTTCCTTTCAACATTTTGGAAATCCCGCTGAAACTTTGGACATTCTCGCGAAGGGTTCCCAGTCCCCGACAAGATTGGTACCCTTTCACGTCCAAATCTCTCAAACTCCGGGAAAGATTCTCAAAACGAAGGTTGACATGTTTCGAGTTCCTTTCAACATTTTGGAAATCCCGCTGAAACTTTGGACATTCTGGCGGAGGGTTCTAGATCCCAGACAAGATTGGTACCCTTTCACTTCCAAATCTCTCAAAGTCCGGGAGAGATTCTCAAAACCAAGGTTGACATGTTTCGAGTTCCTTTCAACATTTTGGAAATCCCACTGAAACTTTGGACATTGTCGCGAAGGGTTCCCAATCCCCGACAAGATTGGTACCCTTTCACGTCCAAATCTCTCCAACTCCGGGAGAGATTCTCAAAACCAAGGTTGACATGGTTCGAGTTCCTTTCAACATTTTGGAAATCCCGCTGAAACTTTGGACATTCTCGCGAAGGGTTCCCAATCCCCGACAAGACTGGTACCCTTTCACGTCCAAATCTCTCAAAGTCCGGGAGAGATTCTCAAAACCAAGGTTGACATGTTTCGAGTTCCTTTCAACATTTTGGAAATCCCGCTGAAACTTTGGACATTCTCACGAAGGGTTCCCGATCCCCGACAAGATTGGTACCCTTTCACGTCCAAATCTCTCCAACTCCGGGAGAAATTCTCAAAACCAAGGTTGACATGTTTCGAGTTCCTTTCAACATTTTGGAAATCCCGCTGAAACTTTGGACATTCTGGCGAAGGGTTCCCAATCCCCGACAAGATTGGTACCCTTTCACGTCCAAATCTCTCAAACTCCGGGAGAGATTCTCAAAACCAAGGTTGACATGTTTCGAGTTCCTTTCAACATTTTGGAAATCCCGCTGAAACTTTGGACATTGTCGCGAAGGGTTCCCAATCCCCGACAAGACTGGTACCCTTTCACGTCCAAATCTCTCAAAGTCCGGGAGAGATTCTCAAAACCAAGGTTGACATGTTTCGAGTTCCTTTCAACATTTTGGAAATCCCGCTGAAACTTTGGACATTCTCGCGAAGGGTTCCCAATCCCCGACAAGATTGGTACCCTTTCACGTCCAAATCTCTCAAACTCCGGGAGAGATTCTCAAAACCAAGGTTGACATGTTTCGAGTTCCTTTCAACATTTTGGAAATCCCGCTGAAACTTTGGACATTCTCGCGAAGGGTTCCCAATCCCCGACAAGATTGGTACCCTTTCACGTCCAAATCTCTCAAACTCCAGGAGAGATTCTCAAAACCAAGGTTGACATGTTTCGAGTTCCTTTCAACATTTTGGAAATCCCGCTGAAACTTTGGACATTGTCGCGAAGGGTTCCCAATCCCCGACAAGATTGGTACCCTTTCACGTCCAAATCTCTCAAACTCCGGGAGAGATTCTCAAAACCAAGGTTGACATGGTTCGAGTTCCTTTCAACATTTTGGAAATCCCGCTGAAACTTTGGACATTCTGGCGGAGGGTTCTAGATCCCCGATAAGATTGGTACCGTTTCACGTCCAAATCTCTCCAACTCCGGGAGAGATTCTCAAAACCAAGGTTGACATGGTTCGAGTTCCTTTCAACATTTTGGAAATCCCGCTGAAACTTTGGACATTCTCGCGAAGGGTTCCCAATCCCCGACAAGATTGGTACCCTTTCACGTCCAAATCTCTCAAACTCCGGGAGAGATTCTCAAAACCAAGGTTGACATGTTTCGAGTTCCTTTCAACATTTTGGAAATCCCGCTGAAACTTTGGACATTCTCGCGAAGTCTTCCCAATCCCCGACAAGATTGGTACCCTTTCACGTCCAAATCTCTCAAAGTCCAGGAGAGATTCTCAAAACCAAGGTTGACATGTTTCGAGTTCCTTTCAACATTTTGGAAATCCCGCTGAAACTTTGGACATTCTGGCGAAGGGTTCCCAATCCCCGACAAGATTGGTACCCTTTCACGTCCAAATCTCTCAAACTCCGGGAGAGATTCTCAAAACCAAGGTTGACATGTTTCGAGTTCCTTTCAACATTTTGGAAATCCCGCTGAAACTTTGGACATTCTGGCGAAGGGTTCCCAATCCCCGACAAGATTGGTACCCTTTCACGTCCAAATCTCTCCAACTCCGGGAGAGATTCTCAAAACCAAGGTTGACATGTTTCGAGTTCCTTTCAACATTTTGGAAATCCCGCTGAAACTTTGGACATTCTCGCGAAGGGTTCCCAATCCCCGACAAGATTGTTACCCTTTCACGTCCAAATCTCTCAAACTCCGGGAGAGATTCTCAAAACCAAGGTTGACATGTTTCGAGTTCCTTTCAACATTTTGGAAATCCCGCTGAAACTTTGGACATTCTGGCGGAGGGTTCTAGATCCCCGATAAGATTGGTACCCTTTCACTTCCAAATCTCTCAAAGTCCGGGAGAGATTCTCAAAACCAAGGTTGACATGTTTCGAGTTCCTTTCAACATTTTGGAAATCCCACTGAAACTTTGGACATTCTCGCGAAGGGTTCCCAATCCCCGACAAGATTGGTACCCTTTCACGTCCAAATCTCTCAAACTCCAGGAGAGATTCTCAAAACCAAGGTTGACATGTTTCGAGTTCCTTTCAACATTTTGGAAATCCCGCTGAAACTTTGGACATTCTGGCGAAGGGTTCCCAATCCCCGACAAGATTGGTACCCTTTCACGTCCAAATCTCTCAAACTCCGGGAGAGATTCTCAAAACCAAGGTTGACATGTTTCGAGTTCCTTTCAACATTTTGGAAATCCCGCTGAAACTTTGGACATTGTCGCGAAGGGTTCCCAATCCCCGACAAGACTGGTACCCTTTCACGTCCAAATCTCTCAAAGTCCGGGAGAGATTCTCAAAACCAAGGTTGACATGTTTCGAGTTCCTTTCAACATTTTGGAAATCCCGCTGAAACTTTGGACATTCTCGCGAAGGGTTCCCAATCCCTGACAAGGTTGGTACCCTTTCACGTCCAAATCTCTCAAACTCCGGGAGAGATTCTCAAAACCAAGGTTGACATGTTTCGAGTTCCTTTCAACATTTTGGAAATCCCGCTGAAACTTTGGACATTCTCGCGAAGGGTTCCCAGTCCCCGACAACATTGGTACCCTTTCACGTCCAAATCTCTCAAACTCCGGGAGAGATTCTCAAAACCAAGGTTCACATGTTTCGAGTTCCTTTCAACATTTTGGAAATCCCGCTGAAACTTTGGACATTCTCGCGAAGGGTTCCCAATCCCCGACAAGACTGGTACCCTTTCACGTCCAAATCTCTCAAAGTCCGGGAGAGATTCTCAAAACCAAGGTTGACATGTTTCGAGTTCCTTTCAACATTTTGGAAATCCCGCTGAAACTTTGGACATTCTCGCGAAGTCTTCCCAATCCCCGACAAGATTGGTACCCTTTCACGTCCAAATCTCTCAAACTCCGGGAGAGATTCTCAAAACCAAGGTTGACATGTTTCGAGTTCCTTTCAACATTTTGGAAATCCCGCTGAAACTTTGGACATTGTCGCGAAGGGTTCCCAATCCCCGACAAGACTGGTACCCTTTCACGTCCAAATCTCTCCAACTCCGGGAGAGATTCTCAAAACCAAGGTTGACATGTTTCGAGTTCCTTTCAACATTTTGGAAATCCCGCTGAAACTTTGGACATTCTGGCGGAGGGTTCTAGATCCCCGATAAGATTGGTACCCTTTCACTTCCAAATCTCTCAAAGTCCGGGAGAGATTCTCAAAACCAAGGTTGACATGTTTCGAGTTCCTTTCAACATTTTGGAAATCCCACTGAAACTTTGGACATTCTCGCGAAGGGTTCCCAATCCCCGACAAGATTGGTACCCTTTCACGTCCAAATCTCTCCAACTCCGGGAGAGATTCTCAAAACCAAGGTTGACATGTTTCGAGTTCCTTTCAACATTTTGGAAATCCCGCTGAAACTTTGGACATTCTCGCGAAGTCTTCCCAATCCCCGACAAGATTGGTACCCTTTCACGTCCAAATCTCTCAAACTCCGGGAGAGATTCTCAAAACCAAGGTTGACATGTTTCCAGTTCCTTTCAACATTTTGGAAATCCCGCTGAAACTTTGGACATTCTGGCGGAGGGTTCCCAATCCCCGACAAGATTGGTACCCTTTCACGTCCAAATCTCTCAAACTCCGGGAGAGATTCTCAAAACGAAGGTTGACATGTTTCGAGTTCCTTTCAACATTTTGGAAATCCCGCTGAAACTTTGGACATTCTCGCGAAGGGTTCCCAGTCCCCGACAAGATTGGTACCCTTTCACGTCCAAATCTCTCAAACTCCGGGAAAGATTCTCAAAACGAAGGTTGACATGTTTCGAGTTCCTTTCAACATTTTGGAAATCCCGCTGAAACTTTGGACATTCTGGCGGAGGGTTCTAGATCCCAGACAAGATTGGTACCCTTTCACTTCCAAATCTCTCAAAGTCCGGGAGAGATTCTCAAAACCAAGGTTGACATGTTTCGAGTTCCTTTCAACATTTTGGAAATCCCACTGAAACTTTGGACATTCTCGCGAAGGGTTCCCAATCCCCGACAAGATTGGTACCCTTTCACGTCCAAATCTCTCCAACTCCGGGAGAGATTCTCAAAACCAAGGTTGACATGGTTCGAGTTCCTTTCAACATTTTGGAAATCCCGCTGAAACTTTGGACATTCTCGCGAAGGGTTCCCAATCCCCGACAAGACTGGTACCCTTTCACGTCCAAATCTCTCAAAGTCCGGGAGAGATTCTCAAAACCAAGGTTGACATGTTTCGAGTTCCTTTCAACATTTTGGAAATCCCGCTGAAACTTTGGACATTCTCACGAAGGGTTCCCGATCCCCGACAAGATTGGTACCCTTTCACGTCCAAATCTCTCCAACTCCGGGAGAAATTCTCAAAACCAAGGTTGACATGTTTCGAGTTCCTTTCAACATTTTGGAAATCCCGCTGAAACTTTGGACATTCTCGCGAAGGGTTCCCAATCCCCGACAAGATTGGTACCCTTTCACGTCCAAATCTCTCAAACTCCGGGAGAGATTCTCAAAACCAAGGTTGACATGTTTCGAGTTCCTTTCAACATTTTGGAAATCCCGCTGAAACTTTGGACATTGTCGCGAAGGGTTCCCAATCCCCGACAAGACTGGTACCCTTTCACGTCCAAATCTCTCAAAGTCCGGGAGAGATTCTCAAAACCAAGGTTGACATGTTTCGAGTTCCTTTCAACATTTTGGAAATCCCGCTGAAACTTTGGACATTCTCGCGAAGGGTTCCCAATCCCCGACAAGATTGGTACCCTTTCACGTCCAAATCTCTCAAACTCCGGGAGAGATTCTCAAAACCAAGGTTGACATGTTTCGAGTTCCTTTCAACATTTTGGAAATCCCGCTGAAACTTTGGACATTCTCGCGAAGGGTTCCCAATCCCCGACAAGATTGGTACCCTTTCACGTCCAAATCTCTCAAACTCCAGGAGAGATTCTCAAAACCAAGGTTGACATGTTTCGAGTTCCTTTCAACATTTTGGAAATCCCGCTGAAACTTTGGACATTGTCGCGAAGGGTTCCCAATCCCCGACAAGATTGGTACCCTTTCACGTCCAAATCTCTCAAAGTCCGGGAGAGATTCTCAAAACCAAGGTTGACATGTTTCGAGTTCCTTTCAACATTTTGGAAATCCCGCTGAAACTTTGGACATTCTGGCGGAGGGTTCTAGATCCCCGATAAGATTGGTACCGTTTCACGTCCAAATCTCTCCAACTCCGGGAGAGATTCTCAAAACCAAGGTTGACATGGTTCGAGTTCCTTTCAACATTTTGGAAATCCCGCTGAAACTATGGACATTCTCGCGAAGGGTTCCCAATCCCCGACAAGATTGGTACCCTTTCACGTCCAAATCTCTCAAACTCCGGGAGAGATTCTCAAAACCAAGGTTGACATGTTTCGAGTTCCTTTCAACATTTTGGAAATCTCGCTGAAACTTTGGACATTCTCGCGAAGTCTTCCCAATCCCCGACAAGATTGGTACCCTTTCACGTCCAAATCTCTCAAAGTCCAGGAGAGATTCTCAAAACCAAGGTTGACATGTTTCGAGTTCCTTTCAACATTTTGGAAATCCCGCTGAAACTTTGGACATTCTCGCGAAGGGTTCCCAATCCCCGACAAGATTGGTACCCTTTCACGTCCAAATCTCTCAAACTCCGGGAGAGATTCTCAAAACCAAGGTTGACATGTTTCGAGTTCCTTTCAACATTTTGGAAATCCCGCTGAAACTTTGGACATTCTGGCGAAGGGTTCCCAATCCCCGACAAGATTCGTACCCTTTCACGTCCAAATCTCTCCAACTCCGGGAGAGATTCTCAAAACCAAGGTTGACATGTTTCGAGTTCCTTTCAACATTTTGGAAATCCCGCTGAAACTTTGGACATTCTCGCGAAGGGTTCCCAATCCCCGACAAGATTGGTACCCTTTCACGTCCAAATCTCTCAAACTCCGGGAGAGATTCTCAAAACCAAGGTTGACATGTTTCGAGTTCCTTTCAACATTTTGGAAATCCCGCTGAAACTTTGGACATTCTGGCGGAGGGTTCTAGATCCCCGATAAGATTGGTACCCTTTCACTTCCAAATCTCTCAAAGTCCGGGAGAGATTCTCAAAACCAAGGTTGACATGTTTCGAGTTCCTTTCAACATTTTGGAAATCCCACTGAAACTTTGGACATTCTCGCGAAGGGTTCCCAATCCCCGACAAGATTGGTACCCTTTCACGTCCAAATCTCTCAAACTCCGGGAGAGATTCTCAAAACCAAGGTTGACATGTTTCGAGTTCCTTTCAACATTTTGGAAATCCCGCTGAAACTTTGGACATTCTGGCGAAGGGTTCCCAATCCCCGACAAGATTGGTACCCTTTCACGTCCAAATCTCTCCAACTCCGGGAGAGATTCTCAAAACCAAGGTTGACATGTTTCGAGTTCCTTTCAACATTTTGGAAATCCCGCTGAAACTTTGGACATTGTCGCGAAGGGTTCCCAATCCCCGACAAGACTGGTACCCTTTCACGTCCAAATCTCTCAAAGTCCGGGAGAGATTCTCAAAACCAAGGTTGACATGTTTCGAGTTCCTTTCAACATTTTGGAAATCCCGCTGAAACTTTGGACATTCTCGCGAAGGGTTCCCAATCCCCGACAAGGTTGGTACCCTTTCACGTCCAAATCTCTCAAACTCCGGGAGAGATTCTCAAAACCAAGGTTGACATGTTTCGAGTTCCTTTCAACATTTTGGAAATCCCGCTGAAACTTTGGACATTCTCGCGAAGGGTTCCCAGTCCCCGACAACATTGGTACCCTTTCACGTCCAAATCTCTCAAACTCCGGGAGAGATTCTCAAAACCAAGGTTCACATGTTTCGAGTTCCTTTCAACATTTTGGAAATCCCGCTGAAACTTTGGACATTCTCGCGAAGGGTTCCCAATCCCCGACAAGACTGGTACCCTTTCACGTCCAAATCTCTCAAAGTCTGGGAGAGATTCTCAAAACCGAGGTTGACATGTTTCGAGTTCCTCTCAACATTTTGGAAATCCCGCTGAAACTTTGGACATTCTCGCGAAGTCTTCCCAATCCCCGACAAGATTGGTACCCTTTCACGTCCAAATCTCTCAAACTCCGGGAGAGATTCTCAAAACCAAGGTTGACATGTTTCGAGTTCCTTTCAACATTTTGGAAATCCCGCTGAAACTTTGGACATTCTCGCGAAGGGTTCCCAATCCCCGACAAGATTGGTACCCTTTTACGTCCAAATCTCTCCAACTCCGGGAGAGATTCTCAAAACCAAGGTTGACATGTTTCGAGTTCCTTTCAACATTTTGGAAATCCCGCTGAAACTTTGGACATTCTCGCGAAGGGTTCCCAATCCCCGACAAGATTGGTACCCTTTCACGTCCAAATCTCTCAAACTCCGGGAGAGATTCTCAAAACCAAGGTTGACATGTTTCGAGTTCCTTTCAACATTTTGGAAATCCCGCTGAAACTTTGGACATTCTCGCGAAGGGTTCCCAATCCCCGACAAGATTGGTACCCTTTCACATCCAAATCTCTCAAACTCCGGGAGAGATTCTCAAAACCAAGGTTGACATGTTTCGAGTTCCTTTCAACATTTTGGAAATCCCGCTGAAACTTTGGACATTGTCGCGAAGGGTTCCCAATCCCCGACAAGATTGGTACCCTTTCACGTCCAAATCTCTCAAACTCCGGGAGAGATTCTCAAAACCAAGGTTGACATGTTTCGAGTTCCTTTCAACATTTTGGAAATCCCGCTGAAACTTTGGACATTCTGGCGGAGGGTTCTAGATCCCCGATAAGATTGGTACCCTTTCACTTCCAAATCTCTCAAAGTCTGGGAGAGATTCTCAAAACCAAGGTTGACATGTTTCGAGTTCCTTTCAACATTTTGGAAATCCCGCTGAAACTTTGGACATTCTCGCGAAGGGTTCCCAGTCCCCGACAAGATTGGTACTCTTTCATGTCCAAATCTCTCAAAGTCCGGGAGAGATTCTCAAAGCCAAGGTTGACATGTTTCGAGTTCCTTTCAACATTTTGGAAATCCCGCTGAAACTTTGGACATTCTGGCGGAGGGTTCTAGATCCCCGACAAGATTGGTACCCTTTCACTTCCAAATCTCTCAAAGTCCGGGAGAGATTCTCAAAACCAAGGTTGACATGTTTCGAGTTCCTTTCAACATTTTGGAAATCCCACTGAAACTTTGGACATTGTCGCGAAGGGTTCCCAATCCCCGACAAGATTGGTACCCTTTCACGTCCAAATCTCTCAAACTCCGGGAGAGATTCTCAAAACCAAGGTTGACATATTTCGAGTTCCTTTCAACATTTTGGAAATCCCGCTGAAACTTTGGACATTCTGGCGAAGGGTTCCCAATCCCCGACAAGACTGGTACCCTTTCACGTCCAAATCTCTCAAAGTCCGGGAGAGATTCTCAAAACCAAGGTTGACATGTTTCGAGTTCCTTTCAACATTTTGGAAATCCCGCTGAAACTTTGGACATTCTCGCGAAGGGTTCCCGATCCCCGACAAGATTGGTACCCTTTCACGTCCAAATCTCTCCAACTCCGGGAGAGATTCTCAAAACCAAGGTTGACATGTTTCGAGTTCCTTTCAACATTTTGGAAATCCCGCTGAAACTTTGGACATTCTCGCGAAGGGTTCCCAATCCCCGACAAGATTGGTACCCTTTCACATCCAAATCTCTCAAACTCCAGGAGAGATTCTCAAAACCAAGGTTGATATGTTTCGAGTTCCTCTCAACATTTTGGAAATCCCGCTGAAACTTTGGACATTGTCGCGAAGGGTTCCCAATCCCCGACAAGACTGGTACCCTTTCACGTCCAAATCTCTCAAAGTCCGGGAGAGATTCTCAAAACCAAGGTTGACATGTTTCTAGTTCCTTTCAACATTTTGGAAATCCCGCTGAAACTTTGGACATTCTCGCGAAGGGTTCCCAATCCCTGACAAGATTGGTACCCTTTCACGTCCAAATCTCTCAAACTCCGGGAGAGATTCTCAAAACCAAGGTTGACATGTTTCGAGTTCCTTTCAACATTTTGGAAATCCCGCTGAAACTTTGGACATTCTCGCGAAGGGTTCCCAGTCCCCGACAACATTGGTACCCTTTTACGTCCAAATCTCTCCAACTCCGGGAGAGATTCTCAAAACCAAGGTTGACATGTTTCGAGTTCCTTTCAACATTTTAGAAATCCCGCTGAAACTTTGGACATTCTCGCGAAGGGTTCCCAATCCCCGACAAGACTGGTACCCTTTCACGTCCAAATCTCTCAAACTCCGGGAGAGATTCTCAAAACCAAGGTTGACATGTTTCGAGTTCCTTTCAACATTTTGGAAATCCCGCTGAAACTTTGGACATTCTCGCGAAGGGTTCCCAATCCCCGACAAGATTGGTACCCTTTCACGTCCAAATCTCTCAAACTCCGGGAGAGATTCTCAAAACCAAGGTTGACATGTTTCGAGTTCCTTTCAACATTTTGGAAATCCCGCTGAAACTTTGGACATTGTCGCGAAGGGTTCCCAATCCCCGACAAGATTGGTACCCTTTCACGTCCAAATCTCTCAAACTCCGGGAGAGATTCTCAAAACCAAGGTTGACATGTTTCGAGTTCCTTTCAACATTTTGGAAATCCCGCTGAAACTTTGGACATTCTGGCGGAGGGTTCTAGATCCCCGATAAGATTGGTACCCTTTCACTTCCAAATCTCTCAAAGTCCGGGAGAGATTCTCAAAACCAAGGTTGACATGTTTCGAGTTCCTTTCAACATTTTGGAAAACCCGCTGAAACTTTGGACATTCTCGCGAAGGGTTCCCAGTCCCCGACAAGATTGGTACTCTTTCATGTCCAAATCTCTCAAAGTCCGGGAGAGATTCTCAAAACCAAGGTTGACATGTTTCGAGTTCCTTTCAACATTTTGGAAATCCCGCTGAAACTTTGGACATTCTCGCGAAGGGTTCCCAATCCCCAACAAGATTGGTACCCTTTCACGTCCAAATCTCTCCAACTCCGGGAGAAATTCTCAAAACCAAGGTTGACATGTTTCGAGTTCCTTTCAACATTTTGGAAATCCCGCTGAAACTTTGGACATTCTCGCGAAGGGTTCCCAATCCCCGACAAGATTGGTACCCTTTCACGTCCAAATCTCTCCAACTCCGGGAGAGATTCTCAAAACCAAGGTTGACATGTTTCGAGTTCCTTTCAACATTTTGGAAATCCCGCTGAAACTTTGGACATTCTCGCGAAGGGTTCCCAATCCCTGACAAGATTGGTACCCTTTTACGTCCAAATCTCTCAAACTCCGGGAGAGATTCTCAAAACCAAGGTTGACATGTTTCGAGTTCCTTTCAACATTTTGGAAATCCCGCTGAAACTTTGGACATTCTCGCGAAAGGTTCCCAATCCCCGACAAGATTGGTACCCTTTCACGTGCAAATCTCTCAAACTCCGGGAGAGATTCTCAAAACCAAGGTTCACATGTTTCGAGTTCCTTTCAACATTTTGGAAATCCCGCTGAAACTTTGGACATTCTCGCGAAGGGTTCCCAATCCCCGACAAGATTGGTACCCTTTCACGTCCAAATCTCTCAAACTCCGGGAGAGATTCTCAAAACCAAGGTTGACATGTTTCGAGTTCCTTTCAACATTTTGGAAATCCCGCTGAAACTTTGGACATTGTCGCGAAGGGTTCCCAATCCCCGACAAGATTGGTAACCTTTCACGTCCGAATCTCTCAAACTCCGGGAGAGATTCTCAAAACCAAGGTTGACATGTTTCGAGTTCCTTTCAACATTTTGGAAATCCCGCTGAAACTTTGGACATTCTGGCGGAGGGTTCTAGATCCCCGATAAGATTGGTACCGTTTCACGTCCAAATCTCTCCAACTCCGGGAGAGATTCTCAAAACCAAGGTTGACATGGTTCAAGTTCCTTTCAACATTTTGGAAATCCCGCTGAAACTTTGGACATTCTCGCGAAGGGTTCCCAATCCCCGACAAGATTGGTACCCTTTCACGTCCAAATCTCTCAAACTCCGGGAGAGATTCTCAAAACCAAGGTTGACATGTTTCGAGTTCCTTTCAACATTTTGGAAATCCCGCTGAAACTTTGGACATTCTCGCGAAGTCTACCCAATCCCCGACAAGATTGGTACCCTTTCACATCCAAATCTCTCAAACTCCGGGAGAGATTCTCAAAACCAAGGTTGACATGTTTCGAGTTCCTTTCAACATTTTGGAAATCCCGCTGAAACTTTGGACATTCTCGCGAAGGGTTCCCAATCCCCGACAAGACTGGTACCCTTTCACGTCCAAATCTCTCAAACTCCGGGAGAGATTCTCAAAACCAAGGTTGACATGTTTCGAGTTCCTTTCAACATTTTGGAAATCCCGCTGAAACTTTGGACATTGTCGCGAAGTCTTCCCAATCCCCGACAAGATTGGTACCCTTTCACGTCCAAATCTCTCAAACTCCAGGAGAGATTCTCAAAACCAAGATTGACATGTTTCGAGTTCCTTTCAACATTTTGGAAATCCCGCTGAAACTTTGGACATTCTCGCGAAGGGTTCCCAATCCCCGACAAGATTGGTACCCTTTCACGTCCAAATCTCTCCATCTCCGGGAGAGATTCTCAAAACCAAGGTTGACATGTTTCGAGTTCCTTTCAACATTTTGGAAATCCCGCTGAAACTTTGGACATTCTCGCGAAGGGTTCCCAATCCCCGACAAGATTGGTACCCTTTCACGTCCAAATCTCTCAAACTCCGGGAGAGATTCTCAAAACCAAGGTTGACATGTTTCGAGTTCCTTTCAACATTTTGGAAATCCCGCTGAAACTTTGGACATTCTCGCGAAGGGTTCCCAATCCCCGACAAGATTGGTACCCTTTCACATCCAAATCTCTCAAACTCCGGGAGAGATTCTCAAAACCAAGGTTGACATGTTTCGAGTTCCTTTCAACATTTTGGAAATCCCGCTGAAACTTTGGACATTGTCGCGAAGGGTTCCCAATCCCCGACAAGATTGGTACCCTTTCACGTCCAAATCTCTCAAACTCCGGGAGAGATTCTCAAAACCAAGGTTGACATGTTTCGAGTTCCTTTCAACATTTTGGAAATCCCGCTGAAACTTTGGACATTCTGGCGGAGGGTTCTAGATCCCCGATAAGATTGGTACCCTTTCACTTCCAAATCTCTCAAAGTCCGGGAGAGATTCTCAAAACCAAGGTTGACATGTTTCGAGTTCCTTTCAACATTTTGGAAATCCCGCTGAAACTTTGGACATTCTCGCGAAGGGTTCCCAGTCCCCGACAAGATTGGTACTCTTTCATGTCCAAATCTCTCAAAGTCCGGGAGAGATTCTCAAAACCAAGGTTGACATGTTTCGAGTTCCTTTCAACATTTTGGAAATCCCGCTGAAACTTTGGACATTCTCGCGAAGGGTTCCCAATCCCCGACAAGATTGGTACCCTTTCACGTCCAAATCTCTCCAACTCCGGGAGAAATTCTCAAAACCAAGGTTGACATGTTTCGAGTTCCTTTCAACATTTTGGAAATCCCGCTGAAACTTTGGACATTCTCGCGAAGGGTTCCCAATCCCCGACAAGATTGGTACCCTTTCACGTCCAAATCTCTCAAACTCCGGGAGAGATTCTCAAAACCAAGGTTGACATGTTTCGAGTTCCTTTCAACATTTTGGAAATCCCGCTGAAACTTTGGACATTCTCGCGAAGGGTTCCCAATCCCTGACAAGATTGGTACCCTTTTACGTCCAAATCTCTCCAACTCCGGGGGAGATTCTCAAAACCAAGGTTGACATGTTTCGAGTTCCTTTCAACATTTTGGAAATCCCGCTGAAACTTTGGACATTCTCGCGAAAGGTTCCCAATCCCCGACAAGATTGGTACCCTTTCACGTGCAAATCTCTCAAACTCCGGGAGAGATTCTCAAAACCAAGGTTCACATGTTTCGAGTTCCTTTCAACATTTTGGAAATCCCGCTGAAACTTTGGACATTCTCGCGAAGGGTTCCCAATCCCCGACAAGATTGGTACCCTTTCACATCCAAATCTCTCAAACTCCGGGAGAGATTCTCAAAACCAAGGTTGACATGTTTCGAGTTCCTTTCAACATTTTGGAAATCCCGCTGAAACTTTGGACATTGTCGCGAAGGGTTCCCAATCCCCGACAAGATTGGTACCCTTTCACGTCCAAATCTCTCAAACTCCGGGAGAGATTCTCAAAACCAAGGTTGACATGTTTCGAGTTCCTTTCAACATTTTGGAAATCCCGCTGAAACTTTGGACATTCTGGCGAAGGGTTCTAGATCCCCGATAAGATTGGTACCGTTTCACGTCCAAATCTCTCCAACTCCGGGAGAGATTCTCAAAACCAAGGTTGACATGGTTCGAGTTCCTTTCAACATTTTGGAAATCCCGCTGAAACTTTGGACATTGTCGCGAAGGGTTCCCAATCCCCGACAAGATTGGTACCCTTTCACGTCCAAATCTCTCAAACTCCGGGAGAGATTCTCAAAACCAAGGTTGACATGTTTCGAGTTCCTTTCAACATTTTGGAAATCCCGCTGAAACTTTGGACATTCTCGCGAAGTCTTCCCAATCCCCGACAAGATTGGTACCCTTTCACGTCCAAATCTCTCAAACTCCGGGAGAGATTCTCAAAACCAAGGTTGACATGTTTCGAGTTCCTTTCAACATTTTGGAAATCCCGCTGAAACTTTGGACATTCTCGCGAAGGGTTCCCAATCCCCGACAAGATTGGTACCCTTTCACGTCCAAATCTCTCAAACTCCGGGAGAGATTCTCAAAACCAAGGTTGACATGTTTCGAGTTCCTTTCAACATTTTGGAAATCCCGCTGAAACTTTGGACATTCTGGCGAAGGGTTCCCAATCCCCGACAAGATTGGTACCCTTTCACGTCCAAATCTCTCCAACTCCGGGAGAGATTCTCAAAACCAAGGTTGACATGTTTCGAGTTCCTTTCAACATTTTGGAAATCCCGCTGAAACTTTGGACATTCTCGCGAAGGGTTCCCAATCCCCGACAAGATTGGTACCCTTTCACGTCCAAATCTCTCAAACTCCGGGAGAGATTCGCAAAACCAAGGTTGACATGTTTCGAGTTCCTTTCAACATTTTGGAAATCCCGCTGAAACTTTGGACATTCTGGCGGAGGGTTCTAGATCCCCGATAAGATTGGTACCCTTTCACTTCCAAATCTCTCAAAGTCCGGGAGAGATTCTCAAAACCAAGGTTGACATGTTTCGAGTTCCTTTCAACATTTTGGAAATCCCACTGAAACTTCGGACATTCTCGCGAAGGGTTCCCAATCCCCGACAAGATTGGTACCCTTTCACGTCCAAATCTCTCAAACTCCGGGAGAGATTCTCAAAACCAAGGTTGACATGTTTCGAGTTCCTTTCAACATTTTGGAAATCCCGCTGAAACTTTGGACATTCTGGCGGAGGGTTCCCAATCCCCGACAAGATTGGTACCCTTTCACGTCCAAATCTCTCAAACTCCGGGAGAGATTCTCAAAACCAAGGTTGACATGTTTCGAGTTCCTTTCAACATTTTGGAAATCCCGCTGAAACTTTGGACATTGTCGCGAAGGGTTCCCAATCCCCGACAAGATTGGTACCCTTTCACGTCCAAATCTCTCAAACTCCGGGAGAGATTCTCAAAACCAAGGTTGACATGTTTCGAGTTCCTTTCAACATTTTGGAAATCCCGCTGAAACTTTGGACATTCTCGCGAAGGGTTCCCAATCCCCGACAAGATTGGTACCCTTTCACGTCCAAATCTCTCAAACTCCGGGAGAGATTCTCAAAACCAAGGTTGACATGTTTCGAGTTCCTTTCAACATTTTGGAAATCCCGCTGAAACTTTGGACATTTTCGCGAAGGGTTCCCAATCCCCGACAAGATTGGTACCCTTTCACGTCCAAATCTCTCAAACTCCGGGAGAGATTCTCAAAACCAAGGTTGACATGTTTCGAGTTCCTTTCAACATTTTGGAAATCCCGCTGAAACTTTGGACATTCTGGCGGAGGGTTCCCAATCCCCGACAAGATTGGTACCCTTTCACGTCCAAATCTCTCAAACTCCGGGAGAGATTCTCAAAACCAAGGTTGACATGTTTCGAGTTCCTTTCAACATTTTGGAAATCCCGCTGAAACTTTGGACATTCTCGCGAAGGGTTCCCAATCCCCGACACGATTGGTACCCTTTCACGTCCAAATCTCTCCAACTCCGGGAGAGATTCTCAAAACCAAGGTTGACATGGTTCCAGTTCCTTTCAACATTTTGGAAATCCCGGTGAAACTTTGGACATTCTCGCGAACGGTTCCCGATCCCCGACAAGATTGGTATCCTTTCACGTCCAAATCTCTCAAACTCCGGGAGAGATTCTCAAAACCAAGGTTGACATGTTTCGAGTTCCTTTCAACATTTTGGAAATCCCGCTGAAACTTTGGACATTGTCGCGAAGGGTTCCCAATCCCCGACAAGATTGGTACCCTTTCACGTCCAAATCTCTCAAACTCCGGGAGAGATTCTCAAAACCAAGGTTGACATGTTTCGAGTTCCTTTCAACATTTTTGAAATCCCGCTGAAACTTTGGACATTCTCGCGAAGTCTTCCCAATCCCCGACAAGATTGGTACCGTTTCACGTCCAAATCTCTCAAACTCCGGGAGAGATTCTCAAAACCAAGGTTGACATGTTTCGAGTTCCTTTCAACATTTTGGAAATCCCGCTGAAACTTTGGACATTCTCGCGAAGGGTTCCCAATCCCCGACAAGATTGGTACCCTTTTACGTCCAAATCTCTCCAACTCCGGGAGAGATTCTCAAAACCAAGGTTGACATGTTTCGAGTTCCTTTCAACATTTTGGAAATCCCGCTGAAACTTTGGACATTGTCGCGAAGGGTTCCCAATCCCCGACAAGATTGGTACCCTTTCACGTCCAAATCTCTCAAAGTCCGGGAGAGATTCTCAAAACCAAGGTTGACATGTTTCGAGTTCCTTTCAACATTTTGGAAATCCCGCTGAAACTTTGGACATTCTCGCGAAGGCTTCCCAATCCCCGACAAGATTGGTACCCTTTCACGTGCAAATCTCTCAAACTCCGGGAGAGATTCTCAAAACCAAGGTTGACATGTTTCGAGTTCCTTTCAACATTTTGGAAATCCCGCTGAAACTTTGGACATTCTGGCGGAGGGTTCCCAATCCCCGACAAGATTGGTACCCTTTCACGTCCAAATCTCTCCAACTCCGGGAGAGATTCTCAAAACCAAGGTTGACATGTTTCGAGTTCCTTTCAACATTTTGGAAATCCCGCTGAAACTTTGGACATTCTCGCGAAGGGTTCCCAATCCCCGACAAGATTGGTACCCTTTCACGTCCAAATCTCTCCAACTCCGGGAGAGATTCTCAAAACCAAGGTTGATATGTTTCGAGTTCCTTTCAACATTTTGGAAATCCCGCTGAAACTTTGGACATTCTCGCGAAGGGTTCCCAATCCCCGACAAGACTGGTACCCTTTCACGTCCAAATCTCTCAAACTCCGGGAGAGATTCTCAAAACCAAGGTTGACATGGTTCCAGTTCCTTTCAACATTTTGGAAATCCCGGTGAAACTTTGGACATTCTCGCGAACGGTTCCCGATCCCCGACAAGATTGGTATCCTTTCACGTCCAAATCTCTCAAACTCCGGGAGAGATTCTCAAAACCAAGGTTGACATGTTTCGAGTTCCTTTCAACATTTTGGAAATCCCGCTGAAACTTTGGACATTCTGGCGGAGGGTTCTAGATCCCCGATAAGATTGGTACCGTTTCACGTCCAAATCTCTCCAACTCCGGGAGAGATTCTCAAAACCAAGGTTGACATGTTTCGAGTTCCTTTCAACATTTTGGAAATCCCGCTGAAACTTTGGACATTGTCGCGAAGGGTTCCCAATCCCCGACAAGATTGGTACCCTTTCACGTCCAAATCTCTCAAACTCCGGGAGAGATTCTCAAAACCAAGGTTGACATGTTTCGAGTTCCTTTCAACATTTTGGAAATCCCGCTGAAACTTTGGACATTGTCGCGAAGGGTTCCCAATCCCCGACAAGATTGGTACCCTTTCACGTCCAAATCTCTCAAACTCCGGGAGAGATTCTCAAAACCAAGGTTGACATGTTTCGAGTTCCTTTCAACATTTTGGAAATCCCGCTGAAACTTTGGACATTCTGGCGGAGGGTTCCCAATCCCCGACAAGATTGGTACCCTTTCACGTCCAAATCTCTCAAACTCCGGGAGAGATTCTCAAAACCAAGGTTGACATGTTTCGAGTTCCATTCAACATTTTGGAAATCCCGCTGAAACTTTGGACATTCTCGCGAAGGGTTCCCAATCCCCGACAAGATTGGTACCCTTTCACGTCCAAATCTCTCCAACTCCGGGAGAGATTCTCAAAACCAAGGTTGATATGTTTCGAGTTCCTTTCAACATTTTGGAAATCCCGCTGAAACTTTGGACATTCTCGCGAAGGGTTCCCAATCCCCGACAAGATTGGTACCCTTTCACGTCCAAATCTCTCCAACTCCGGGAGAGATTCTCAAAACCAAGGTTGACATGGTTCCAGTTCCTTTCAACATTTTGGAAATCCCGGTGAAACTTTGGACATTCTCGCGAACGGTTCCCGATCCCCGACAAGATTGGTATCCTTTCACGTCCAAATCTCTCAAACTCCGGGAGAGATTCTCAAAACCAAGGTTGACATGTTTCCAGTTCCTTTCAACATTTTGGAAATCCCACTGAAAATTTGGACATTCTGGCGAAGGGTTCCCAATCCCCGACAAGATTGGTACCCTTTCACGTCCAAATCTCTCAAACTCCGGGAGAGATTCTCAAAACCAAGGTTGACATGTTTCGAGTTCCTTTCAACATTTTGGAAATCCCGCTGAAACTTTGGACATTCTCGCGAAGGGTTCCCAATCCCCGACAAGATTGGTACCCTTTCACGTCCAAATCTCTCAAACTCCGGGAGAGATTCTCAAAACCAAGGTTGACATGTTTCGAGTTCCTTTCAACATTTTGGAAATCCCGCTGAAACTTTGGACATTGTCGCGAAGGGTTCCCAATCCCCGACAAGATTGGTACCCTTTCACGTCCAAATCTCTCAAACTCCGGGAGAGATTCTCAAAACCAAGGTTGACATGTTTCGAGTTCCTTTCAACATTTTGGAAATCCCGCTGAAACTTTGGACATTCTGGCGGAGGGTTCTAGATCCCCGATAAGATTGGTACCGTTTCACGTCCAAATCTCTCCAACTCCGGGAGAGATTCTCAAAACCAAGGTTGACATGGTTCGAGTTCCTTTCAACATTTTGGAAATCCCGCTGAAACTTTGGACATTGTCGCGAAGGGTTCCCAATCCCCGACAAGATTGGTACCCTTTCACGTCCAAATCTCTCAAACTCCGGGAGAGATTCTCAAAACCAAGGTTGACATGTTTCGAGTTCCTTTCAACATTTTGGAAATCCCGCTGAAACTTTGGACATTCTCGCGAAGTCTTCCCAATCCCCGACAAGATTGGTACCCTTTCACGTCCAAATCTCTCAAACTCCGGGAGAGATTCTCAAAACCAAGGTTGACATGTTTCGAGTTCCTTTCAACATTTTGGAAATCCCGCTGAAACTTTGGACATTCTCGCGAAGGGTTCCCAATCCCCGACAAGATTGGTACCCTTTTACGTCCAAATCTCTCCAACTCCGGGAGAGATTCTCAAAACCAAGGTTGACATGTTTCGAGTTCCTTTCAACATTTTGGAAATCCCGCTGAAACTTTGGACATTGTCGCGAAGGGTTCCCAATCCCCGACAAGATTGGTACCCTTTCACGTGCAAATCTCTCAAACTCCGGGAGAGATTCTCAAAACCAAGGTTGACATGTTTCGAGTTCCTTTCAACATTTTGGAAATCCCGCTGAAACTTTGGACATTCTCGCGAAGGCTTCCCAATCCCCGACAAGATTGGTACCCTTTCACGTCCAAATCTCTCAAACTCCGGGAGAGATTCTCAAAACCAAGGTTGACATGTTTCGAGTTCCTTTCAACATTTTGGAAATCCCGCTGAAACTTTGGACATTCTGGCGGAGGGTTCTAGATCCCCGATAAGATTGGTACCCTTTCACTTCCAAATCTCTCAAAGTCCGGGAGAGATTCTCAAAACCAAGGTTGACATGTTTCGAGTTCCTTTCAACATTTTGGAAATCCCACTGAAACTTTGGACATTCTCGCGAAGGGTTCCCAATCCCCGACAAGATTGGTACCCTTTCACGTCCAAATCTCTCAAACTCCGGGAGAGATTCTCAAAACTAAGGTTGACATGTTTCGAGTTCCTTTCAACATTTTGGAAATCCCGCTGAAACTTTGGACATTCTGGCGAAGGGTTCCCAATCCCCGACAAGACTGGTACCCTTTCACGTCCAAATCTCTCAAAGTCCGGGAGAGATTCTCAAAACCAAGGTTGACATGTTTCGAGTTCCTTTCAACATTTTGGAAATCCCGCTGAAACTTTGGACATTCTCGCGAAGGGTTCCCAGTCCCCGACAAGATTGGTACACTTTCACGTCCAAATCTCTCAAAGTCCGGGAGAGATTCTCAAAACCAAGGTTGACATGTTTCGAGTTCCTTTCAACATTTTGGAAATCCCGCTGAAACTTTGGACATTGTCGCGAAGGGTTCCCAATCCCCGACAAGATTGGTACCCTTTCACGTCCAAATCTCTCAAACTCCGGGAGAGATTCTCAAAACCAAGGTTGACATGTTTCGAGTTCCTTTCAACATTTTGGAAATCCCGCTGAAACTTTGGACATTCTGGCGGAGGGTTCTAGATCCCCGATAAGATTGGTACCGTTTCACGTCCAAATCTCTCCAACTCCGGGAGAGATTCTCAAAACCAAGGTTGACATGGTTCGAGTTCCTTTCAACATTTTGGAAATCCCGCTGAAACTTTGGACATTGTCGCGAAGGGTTCCCAATCCCCGACAAGATTGGTACCCTTTCACGTCCAAATCTCTCAAACTCCGGGAGAGATTCTCAAAACCAAGGTTGACATGTTTCGAGTTCCTTTCAACATTTTGGAAATCCCGCTGAAACTTTGGACATTCTCGCGAAGTCTTCCCAATCCCCGACAAGATTGGTACCCTTTCACGTCCAAATCTCTCAAACTCCGGGAGAGATTCTCAAAACCAAGGTTGACGTGTTTCGAGTTCCTTTCAACATTTTGGAAATCCCGCTGAAACTTTGGACATTCTCGCGAAGGGTTCCCAATCCCCGACAAGATTGGTACCCTTTTACGTCCAAATCTCTCCAACTCCGGGAGAGATTCTCAAAACCAAGGTTGACATGTTTCGAGTTCCTTTCAACATTTTGGAAATCCCGCTGAAACTTTGGACATTGTCGCGAAGGGTTCCCAATCCCCGACAAGATTGGTACCCTTTCACGTCCAAATCTCTCAAACTCCGGGAGAGATTCTCAAAACCAAGGTTGACATGTTTCGAGTTCCTTTCAACATTTTGGAAATCCCGCTGAAACTTTGGACATTCTCGCGAAGGCTTCCCAATCCCCGACAAGATTGGTACCCTTTCACGTCCAAATCTCTCAAACTCCGGGAGAGATTCTCAAAACCAAGGTTGACATGTTTCGAGTTCCTTTCAACATTTTGGAAATCCCGCTGAAACTTTGGACATTCTGGCGGAGGGTTCTAGATCCCCGATAAGATTGGTACCCTTTCACTTCCAAATCTCTCAAAGTCCGGGAGAGATTCTCAAAACTAAGGTTGACATGTTTCGAGTTCCTTTCAACATTTTGGAAATCCCACTGAAACTTTGGACATTCTCGCGAAGGGTTCCCAATCCCCGACAAGATTGGTACCCTTTCACGTCCAAATCTCTCAAACTCCGGGAGAGATTCTCAAAACTAAGGTTGACATGTTTCGAGTTCCTTTCAACATTTTGGAAATCCCGCTGAAACTTTGGACATTCTGGCGAAGGGTTCCCAATCCCCGACAAGACTGGTACCCTTTCACGTCCAAATCTCTCAAAGTCCGGGAGAGATTCTCAAAACCAAGGTTGACATGTTTCGAGTTCCTTTCAACATTTTGGAAATCCCGCTGAAACTTTGGACATTCTCGCGAAGGGTTCCCAGTCCCCGACAAGATTGGTACCCTTTCACGTCCAAATCTCTCAAAGTCCGGGAGAGATTCTCAAAACCAAGGTTGACATGTTTCGAGTTCCTTTCAACATTTTGGAAATCCCGCTGAAACTTTGGACATTCTCGCGAAGGGTTCCCAATCCCCGACAAGATTGGTACCCTTTCACGTCCAAATCTCTCAAACTCCGGGAGAGATTCTCAAAACCAAGGTTGACATGTTTCGAGTTCCTTTCAACATTTTGGAAATCCCGCTGAAACTTTGGACATTCTCGCGAAGGGTTCCCAATCCCCGACAAGATTGGTACCCTTTCACGTCCAAATCTCTCCAACTCCGGGAGAGATTCTCAAAACCAAGGTTGACATGTTTCGAGTTCCTTTCAACATTTTGGAAATCCCGCTGAAACTTTGGACATTTTCGCGAAGGGTTCCCAATCCCCGACAAGATTGGTACCCTTTCACGTCCAAATCTCTCAAACTCCGGGAGAGATTCTCAAAACCAAGGTTGACATGTTTCGAGTTCCTTTCAACATTTTGGAAATCCCGCTGAAACTTTGGACATTCTGGCGGAGGGTTCCCAATCCCCGACAAGATTGGTACCCTTTCACGTCCAAATCTCTCCAACTCCGGGAGAGATTCTCAAAACCAAGGTTGACATGTTTCGAGTTCCTTTCAACATTTTGGAAATCCCGCTGAAACTTTGGACATTCTCGCGAAGGGTTCCCAATCCCCGACAAGATTGGTACCCTTTCACGTCCAAATCTCTCAAACTCCGGGAGAGATTCTCAAAACCAAGGTTGATATGTTTCGAGTTCCTTTCAACATTTTGGAAATCCCGCTGAAACTTTGGACATTGTCGCGAAGGGTTCCCAATCCCCGACAAGATTGGTACACTTTCACGTCCAAATCTCTCAAACTCCGGGAGAGATTCTCAAAACCAAGGTTGACATGTTTCGAGTTCCTTTCAACATTTTGGAAATCCCTCTGAAACTTTGGACATTCTCGCGAACGGTTCCCGATCCCCGACAAGATTGGTATCCTTTCACGTCCAAATCTCTCAAACTCCGGGAGAGATTCTCAAAACCAAGGTTGACATGTTTCGAGTTCCTTTCAACATTTTGGAAATCCCGCTGAAACTTTGGACATTCTCGCGAAGTCTTCCCAATCCCCGACAAGATTGGTACCCTTTCACGTCCAAATCTCTCAAACTCCGGGAGAGATTCTCAAAACCAAGGTTGACATGGTTCGAGTTCCTTTCAACATTTTGGAAATCCCGCTGAAACTTTGGACATTCTCGCGAAGGGTTCCCAATCCCCGACAAGATTGGTACCCTTTCACGTCCAAATCTCTCAAACTCCGGGAGAGATTCTCAAAACCAAGGTTGACATGTTTCCAGTTCCTTTCAACATTTTGGAAATCCCGCTGAAACTTTGGACATTCTGGCGAAGGGTTCCCAATCCCCGACAAGATTGGTACCCTTTCACGTCCAAATCTCTCAAACTCCAGGAGAGATTCTCAAAACCAAGGTTGACATGGTTCGAGTTCCTTTCAACATTTTGGAAATCCCGCTGAAACTTTGGACATTCTCGCGAAGGGTTCCCAATCCCCGACAAGATTGGTACCCTTTCACGTCCAAATCTCTCAAACTCCGGGAGAGATTCTCAAAACCAAGGTTGACATGTTTCGAGTTCCTTTCAACATTTTGGAAATCCCGCTGAAACTTTGGACATTCTCGCGAAGGGTTCCCAATCCCCGACAAGATTGGTACCCTTTCACGTCCAAATCTCTCAAACTCCGGGAGAGATTCTCAAAACCAAGGTTGACATGTTTCGAGTTCCTTTCAACATTTTGGAAATCCCGCTGAAACTTTGGACATTGTCGCGAAGGGTTCCCAATCCCCGACAAGATTGGTACCCTTTCACGTCCAAATCTCTCAAACTCCGGGAGAGATTCTCAAAACCAAGGTTGACATGTTTCGAGTTCCTTTCAACATTTTGGAAATCCCGCTGAAACTTTGGACATTCTGGCGGAGGGTTCTAGATCCCCGATAAGATTGGTACCGTTTCACGTCCAAATCTCTCCAACTCCGGGAGAGATTCTCAAAACCAAGGTTGACATGGTTCGAGTTCCTTTCAACATTTTGGAAATCCCGCTGAAACTTTGGACATTGTCGCGAAGGGTTCCCAATCCCCGACAAGATTGGTACCCTTTCACGTCCAAATCTCTCAAACTCCGGGAGAGATTCTCAAAACCAAGGTTGACATGTTTCGAGTTCCTTTCAACATTTTGGAAATCCCGCTGAAACTTTGAACATTGTCGCGAAGGGTTCCCAATCCCCGACAAGATTGGTACCCTTTCACGTCCAAATCTCTCAAACTCCGGGAGAGATTCTCAAAACCAAGGTTGACATGTTTCGAGTTCCTTTCAACATTTTGGAAATCCCGCTGAAACTTTGGACATTCTCGCGAAGGGTTCCCAATCCCCGACAAGATTGGTACCCTTTCACGTCCAAATCTCTCAAACTCCGGGAGAGATTCTCAAAACCAAGGTTGACATGTTTCGAGTTCCTTTCAACATTTTGGAAATCCCGCTGAAACTTTGGACATTCTCGCGAAGGGTTCCCAATCCCCGACAAGATTGGTACCCTTTCACGTCCAAATCTCTCAAACTCCGGGAGAGATTCTCAAAACCAAGGTTGACATGTTTCGAGTTCCTTTCAACATTTTGGAAATCCCGCTGAAACTTTGGACATTGTCGCGAAGGGTTCCCAATCCCCGACAAGATTGGTACCCTTTCACGTCCAAATCTCTCAAACTCCGGGAGAGATTCTCAAAACCAAGGTTGACATGTTTCGAGTTCCTTTCAACATTTTGGAAATCCCGCTGAAACTTTGGACATTCTGGCGGAGGGTTCTAGATCCCCGATAAGATTGGTACCGTTTCACGTCCAAATCTCTCCAACTCCGGGAGAGATTCTCAAAACCAAGGTTGACATGGTTCGAGTTCCTTTCAACATTTTGGAAATCCCGCTGAAACTTTGGACATTGTCGCGAAGGGTTCCCAATCCCCGACAAGATTGGTACCCTTTCACGTCCAAATCTCTCAAACTCCGGGAGAGATTCTCAAAACCAAGGTTGACATGTTTCGAGTTCCTTTCAACATTTTGGAAATCCCGCTGAAACTTTGAACATTGTCGCGAAGGGTTCCCAATCCCCGACAAGATTGGTACCCTTTCACGTCCAAATCTCTCAAACTCCGGGAGAGATTCTCAAAACCAAGGTTGACATGTTTCGAGTTCCTTTCAACATTTTGGAAATCCCGCTGAAACTTTGGACATTCTCGCGAAGGGTTCCCAATCCCCGACAAGATTGGTACCCTTTTACATCCAAATCTCTCCAACTCCGGGAGAGATTCTCAAAACCAAGGTTGACATGTTTCGAGTTCCTTTCAACATTTTGGAAATCCCGCTGAAACTTTGGACATTGTCGCGAAGGGTTCCCAATCCCCGACAAGATTGGTACCCTTTCACGTCCAAATCTCTCAAACTCCGGGAGAGATTCTCAAAACCAAGGTTGACATGTTTCGAGTTCCTTTCAACATTTTGGAAATCCCGCTGAAACTTTGGACATTCTCGCGAAGGCTTCCCAATCCCCGACAAGATTGGTACCCTTTCACGTCCAAATCTCTCAAACTCCGGGAGAGATTCTCAAAACCAAGGTTGACATGTTTCGAGTTCCTTTCAACATTTTGGAAATCCCGCTGAAACTTTGGACATTCTGGCGGAGGGTTCTAGATCCCCGATAAGATTGGTACCCTTTCACTTCCAAATCTCTCAAAGTCCGGGAGAGATTCTCAAAACCAAGGTTGACATGTTTCGAGTTCCTTTCAACATTTTGGAAATCCCACTGAAACTTTGGACATTCTCGCGAAGGGTTCCCAATCCCCGACAAGATTGGTACCCTTTCACGTCCAAATCTCTCAAACTCCGGGAGAGATTCTCAAAACTAAGGTTGACATGTTTCGAGTTCCTTTCAACATTTTGGAAATCCCGCTGAAACTTTGGACATTCTCGCGAAGGGTTCCCAATCCCCGACAAGACTGGTACCCTTTCACGTCCAAATCTCTCAAAGTCCGGGAGAGATTCTCAAAACCAAGGTTGACATGTTTCGAGTTCCTTTCAACATTTTGGAAATCCCGCTGAAACTTTGGACATTCTCGCGAAGGGTTCCCAGTCCCCGACAAGATTGGTACACTTTCACGTCCAAATCTCTCAAAGTCCGGGAGAGATTCTCAAAACCAAGGTTGACATGTTTCGAGTTCCTTTCAACATTTTGGAAATCCCGCTGAAACTTTGGACATTCTCGCGAAGGGTTCCCAATCCCCGACAAGATTGGTACCCTTTCACGTCCAAATCTCTCAAACTCCGGGAGAGATTCTCAAAACCAAGGTTGACATGTTTCGAGTTCCTTTCAACATTTTGGAAATCCCGCTGAAACTTTGGACATTCTCGCGAAGGGTTCCCAATCCCCGACAAGATTGGTACCCTTTCACGTCCAAATCTCTCCAACTCCGGGAGAGATTCTCAAAACCAAGGTTGACATGTTTCGAGTTCCTTTCAACATTTTGGAAATCCCGCTGAAACTTTGGACATTTTCGCGAAGGGTTCCCAATCCCCGACAAGATTGGTACCCTTTCACGTCCAAATCTCTCAGACTCCGGGAGAGATTCTCAAAACCAAGGTTGACATGTTTCGAGTTCCTTTCAACATTTTGGAAATCCCGCTGAAACTTTGGACATTCTGGCGGAGGGTTCCCAATCCCCGACAAGATTGGTACCCTTTCACGTCCAAATCTCTCCAACTCCGGGAGAGATTCTCAAAACCAAGGTTGACATGTTTCGAGTTCCTTTCAACATTTTGGAAATCCCGCTGAAACTTTGGACATTCTCGCGAAGGGTTCCCAATCCCCGACAAGATTGGTACCCTTTCACGTCCAAATCTCTCAAACTCCGGGAGAGATTCTCAAAACCAAGGTTGATATGTTTCGAGTTCCTTTCAACATTTTGGAAATCCCGCTGAAACTTTGGACATTGTCGCGAAGGGTTCCCAATCCCCGACAAGGTTGGTACACTTTCACGTCCAAATCTCTCAAACTCCGGGAGAGATTCTCAAAACCAAGGTTGACATGTTTCGAGTTCCTTTCAACATTTTGGAAATCCCTCTGAAACTTTGGACATTCTCGCGAACGGTTCCCGATCCCCGACAAGATTGGTATCCTTTCACGTCCAAATCTCTCAAACTCCGGGAGAGATTCTCAAAACCAAGGTTGACATGTTTCGAGTTCCTTTCAACATTTTGGAAATCCCGCTGAAACTTTGGACATTCTCGCGAAGTCTTCCCAATCCCCGACAAGATTGGTACCCTTTCACGTCCAAATCTCTCAAACTCCGGGAGAGATTCTCAAAACCAAGGTTGACATGGTTCGAGTTCCTTTCAACATTTTGGAAATCCCGCTGAAACTTTGGACATTCTCGCGAAGGGTTCCCAATCCCCGACAAGATTGGTACCCTTTCACGTCCAAATCTCTCAAACTCCGGGAGAGATTCTCAAAACCAAGGTTGACATGTTTCCAGTTCCTTTCAACATTTTGGAAATCCCGCTGAAACTTTGGACATTCTGGCGAAGGGTTCCCAATCCCCGACAAGATTGGTACCCTTTCACGTCCAAATCTCTCAAACTCCGGGAGAGATTCTCAAAACCAAGGTTGACATGGTTCGAGTTCCTTTCAACATTTTGGAAATCCCGCTGAAACTTTGGACATTCTCGCGAAGGGTTCCCAATCCCCGACAAGATTGGTACCCTTTCACGTCCAAATCTCTCAAACTCCGGGAGAGATTCTCAAAACCAAGGTTGACATGTTTCGAGTTCCTTTCAACATTTTGGAAATCCCGCTGAAACTTTGGACATTCTGGCGAAGGGTTCCCAATCCCCGACAAGATTGGTACCCTTTCACGTCCAAATCTCTCGAACTCCGGGAGAGATTCTCAAAACCAAGGTTGACATGTTTCGAGTTCCTTTCAACATTTTGGAAATCCCGCTGAAACTTTGGACAATATGGCGAAGGGTTCCCAATCCCCGACAAGATTGGTACCCTTTCACGTCCAAATCTCTCAAACTCCGGGAGAGATTCTCAAAACCAAGGTTGACATGTTTCGAGTTCCTTTCAACATTTTGGAAATCCCGCTGAAACTTTGGACATTCTCGCGAAGGGTTCCCAATCCCCGACAAGATTGGTACCCTTTCACGTCCAAATCTCTCAAACTCCGGGAGAGATTCTCAAAACCAAGGTTGACATGTTTCGAGTTCCTTTCAACATTTTGGAAATCCCGCTGAAACTTTGGACATTGTCGCGAAGGGTTCCCAATCCCCGACAAGATTGGTACCCTTTCACGTCCAAATCTCTCAAACTCCGGGAGAGATTCTCAAAACCAAGGTTGACATGTTTCGAGTTCCTTTCAACATTTTGGAAATCCCGCTGAAACTTTGGACATTCTGGCGGAGGGTTCCCAATCCCCGACAAGATTGGTACCCTTTCACGTCCAAATCTCTCAAAGTCCGGGAGAGATTCTCAAAACCAAGGTTGACATGTTTCGAGTTCCTTTCAACATTTTGGAAATCCCACTGAAACTTTGGACATTGTCGCGAAGGGTTCCCAATCCCCGACAAGATTGGTACCCTTTCACGTCCAAATCTCTCAAACTCCGGGAGAGATTCTCAAAACCAAGGTTGACATGGTTCCAGTTCCTTTCAACATTTTGGAAATCCCGCTGAAACTTTGGACATTCTCGCGAAGGGTTCCCAATCCCCGACAAGATTGGTACCCTTTCACGTCCAAATCTCTCAAAGTCCGGGAGAGATTCTCAAAACCAAGGTTGACATGTTTCGAGTTCCTCTCAACATTTTGGAAATCCCGCTGAAACTTTGGACATTCTGGCGGAGGGTTCCCAATCCCCGACAAGATTGGTACCCTTTCACGTCCAAATCTCTCAAACTCCGGGAGAGATTTTCAAAAGCAAGGTTGATATGTTTCGAGTTCCTTTCAACATTTTGGAAATCCTGCTGAAACTTTGGACATTCTCGCGAAGGGTTCCCAATCCCCGACAAGATTGGTACCCTTTCACGTCCAAATCTCTCAAACTCCGGGAGAGATTCTCAAAACCAAGGTTGACATGGTTCCAGTTCCCTTCAACATTTTGGAAATCTCGCTGAAACTTTGGACATTCTGGCGAACGGTTCCCGATCCCCGACAAGATTGGTACCCTTTCACGTCCAAATCTCTCAAACTCCGGGAGAGATTCTCAAAACCAAGGTTGACATGTTTCGAGTTCCTCTCAACATTTTGGAAATCCCGCTGAAAGTTTGGACATTCTCGCGAAGGGTTCCCAATCCCCGACAAGACTGGTACCCTTTCACGTCCAAATCTCTCAAACTCCGGGAGAGATTCTCAAAACCAAGGTTGACATGTTTCGAGTTCCTTTCAACATTTTGGAAATCCCACTGAAACTTTGGACATTCTGGCGAAGGGTTCCCAATCCCCGACAAGATTGGTACCCTTTCACGTCCAAATCTCTCAAACTCCGGGAGAGATTTTCAAAACCAAGGTTGACATGGTTCGAGTTCCTTTCAACATTTTGGAAATCCCGCTGAAACTTTGGACATTCTCGCGAAGTCTTCCCAATCCCCGACAAGATTGGTACCCTTTCACGTCCAAATCTCTCAAACTCCGGGAGAGATTCTCAAAACCAAGGTTGACATGTTTCGAGTTCCTTTCAACATTTTGGAAATCCCGCTGAAACTTTGGACATTCTCGCGAAGGGTTCCCAATCCCCGACAAGATTGGTACCCTTTCACGTCCAAATCTCTCAAACTCCGGGAGAGATTCTCAAAACCAAGGTTGACATGTTTCGAGTTCCTTTCAACATTTTGGAAATCCCGCTGAAACTTTGGACATTCTGGCGAAGGGTTCCCAATCCCCGACAAGATTGGTACCCTTTCACGTCCAAATCTCTCAAACTCCGGGAGAGATTCTCAAAACCAAGGTTGACATGTTTCGAGTTCCTTTCAACATTTTGGAAATCCTGCTGAAACTTTGGACATTCTCGCGAAGGGTTCCCAATCCCCGACAAGATTGGTACCCTTTCACGTGCAAATCTCTCAAACTCCGGGAGAGATTCTCAAAACCAAGGTTGACATGTTTCGAGTTCCTTTCAACATTTTGGAAATCCCGCTGAAACTTTGGACATTGTCGCGAAGGGTTCCCAATCCCCGACAAGATTGGTACCCTTTCACGTCCAAATCTCTCAAACTCCGGGAGAGATTCTCAAAACCAAGGTTGACATGTTTCGAGTTCCTCTCAACATTTTGGAAATCCCGCTGAAACTTTGGACATTCTGGCGGAGGGTTCTAGATCCTCGATAAGATTGGTACCGTTTCACGTCCAAATCTCTCCAACTCCGGGAGAGATTCTCAAAACCAAGGTTGACATGGTTCGAGTTCCTTTCAACATTTTGGAAATCCCGCTGAAACTTTGGACATTCTCGCGAAGGGTTCCCAATCCCCGACAAGATTGGTACCCTTTCACGTCCAAATCTCTCAAACTCCGGGAGAGATTCTCAAAACCAAGGTTGACATGTTTCGAGTTCCTTTCAACATTTTGGAAATCCCGCTGAAACTTTGGACATTCTCGCGAAGTCTTCCCAATCGCCGACAAGATTGGTACCCTTTCACGTCCAAATCTCTCAAACTCCGGGAGAGATTCTCAAAACCAAGGTTGATATGTTTCGAGTTCCTTTCAACATTTTGGAAATCCCGCTGAAACTTTGGACATTCTCGCGAAGGGTTCCCAATCCCCGACAAGATTGGTACCCTTTCACGTCCAAATCTCTCAAACTCCGGGAGAGATTCTCAAAACCAAGGTGGACATGTTTCGAGTTCCTTTCAACATTTTGGAAATCCCGCTGAAACTTTGGACATTCTGGCGAAGGGTTCCCAATCCCCGACAAGATTGGTACCCTTTCACGTCCAAATCTCTCCAACTCCGGGAGAGATTCTCAAAACCAAGGTTGACATGTTTCGAGTTCCTTTCAACATTTTGGAAATCCCGCTGAAACTTTGGACAATATGGCGAAGGGTTCCCAATCCCCGACAAGATTGGTACCCTTTCACGTCCAAATCTCTCAAACTCCGGGAGAGATTCTCAAAACCAAGGTTGACATGTTTCGAGTTCCTTTCAACATTTTGGAAATCCCGCTGAAACTTTGGACATTCTCGCGAAGGGTTCCCAATC
Source organism: Streptopelia decaocto (assembly GCF_964273445.1). Classification (NCBI taxonomy): domain Eukaryota; kingdom Metazoa; phylum Chordata; class Aves; order Columbiformes; family Columbidae; genus Streptopelia; species Streptopelia decaocto. The sequence continues at coordinate 1,092,590 of NW_028116776.1, forward strand.
CCCGACAAGATTGGTACCCTTTCACGTCCAAATCTCTCAAACTCCGGGAGAGATTCTCAAAACCAAGGTTGACATGTTTCGAGTTCCTTTCAACATTTTGGAAATCCCGCTGAAACTTTGGACATTTTCGCGAAGGGTTCCCAATCCCTGACAAGATTGGTACCCTTTCACGTCCAAATCTCTCAAAGTCCGGGAGAGATTCTCAAAACCAAGGTTGACATGTTTCGAGTTCCTTTCAACATTTTAGAAATCCCGCTGAAACTTTGGACATTCTGGCGGAGGGTTCTAGATCCCCGACAAGATTGGTACCCTTTCACGTCCAAATCTCTCAAAGTCCGGGAGAGATTCTCAAAACCAAGGTTGACATGTTTCGAGTTCCTTTCAACATTTTGGAAATCCCACTGAAACTTTGGACATTGTCGCGAAGGGTTCCCAATCCCCGACAAGATTGGTACCCTTTCACGTCCAAATCTCTCAAACTCCGGGAGAGATTCTCAAAACCAAGGTTGACATGGTTCCAGTTCCTTTCAACATTTTGGAAATCCCGCTGAAACTTTGGACATTCTCGCGAAGGGTTCCCAATCCCTGACAAGATTGATACCCTTTCACGTCCAAATCTCTCAAACTCCGGGAGAGATTCTCAAAACCAAGGTTGACATGTTTCGAGTTCCTTTCAACATTTTGGAAATCCCGCTGAAACATTGGACATTCTGGCGAAGGGTTCCCAATCCCCGACAAGATTGGTACCCTTTCACGTCCAAATCTCTCAAACTCCGGGAGAGATTCTCAAAACCAAGGTTGACATGTTTCGAGTTCCTTTCAACATTTTGGAAATCCCGCTGAAACTTTGGACATTCTGGCGAAGGGTTCCCAATCCCCGACAAGATTGGTACCCTTTCACGTCCAAATCTCTCAAACTCCGGGAGAGATTCTCAAAACCAAGGTTGACATGTTTCGAGTTCCTTTCAACATTTTGGAAATCCCGCTGAAACTTTGGACATTCTGGCGAAGGGTTCCCAATCCCCGACAAGATTGGTACCCTTTCACGTGCAAATCTCTCAAACTCCGGGAGAGATTCTCAAAACCAAGGTTGACATGTTTCGAGTTCCTTTCAACATTTTGGAAATCCCGCTGAAACTTTGGACAATATGGCGAAGGGTTCCCAATCCCCGACAAGATTGGTACCCTTTCACGTCCAAATCTCTCAAACTCCGGGAGAGATTCTCAAAACCAAGGTTGACATGTTTCGAGTTCCTTTCAACATTTTGGAAATCCCGCTGAAACTTTGGGCATTCTCGCGAAGGGTTCCCAATCCCCGACAAGATTGGTACCCTTTCACGTCCAAATCTCTCAAACTCCGGGAGAGATTCTCAAAACCAAGGTTGACATGTTTCGAGTTCCTTTCAACATTTTGGAAATCCCGCTGAAACTTTGGACATTGTCGCGAAGGGTTCCCAATCCCTGACAAGATTGGTACCCTTTCACGTCCAAATCTCTCAAACTCCGGGAGAGATTCTCAAAACCAAGGTTGACATGTTTCGAGTTCCTTTCAACATTTTGGAAATCCCGCTGAAACTTTGGACATTCTGGCGGAGGGTTCTAGATCCCCGACAAGATTGGTACCCTTTCACGTCCAAATCTCTCAAAGTCCGGGAGAGATTCTCAAAACCAAGGTTGACATGTTTCGAGTTCCTTTCAACATTTTGGAAATCCCACTGAAACTTTGGACATTGTCGCGAAGGGTTCCCAATCCCCGACAAGATTGGTACCCTTTCACGTCCAAATCTCTCAAACTCCGGGAGAGATTCTCAAAACCAAGGTTGACATGTTTCGAGTTCCTTTCAACATTTTGGAAATCCCGCTGAAACTTTGGACAATATGGCGAAGGGTTCCCAATCCCCGACAAGATTGGTACCCTTTCACGTCCAAATCTCTCAAACTCCGGGAGAGATTCTCAAAACCAAGGTTGACATGGTTCCAGTTCCCTTCAACATTTTGGAAATCTCGCTGAAACTTTGGACATTCTGGCGAACGGTTCCCGATCCCCGACAAGATTGGTACCCTTTCACGTCCAAATCTCTCAAAGTCCGGGAGAGATTCTCAAAACCAAGGTTGACATGTTTCGAGTTCCTCTCAACATTTTGGAAATCCCGCTGAAAGTTTGGACATTCTCACGAAGGGTTCCCAATCCCCGACAAGACTGGTACCCTTTCACGTCCAAATCTCTCAAACTCCGGGAGAGATTCTCAAAACCAAGGTTGACATGTTTCGAGTTCCTTTCAACATTTTGGAAATCCCACTGAAACTTTGGACATTCTGGCGAAGGGTTCCCAATCCCCGACAAGATTGGTACCCTTTCACGTCCAAATCTCTCAAACTCCGGGAGAGATTCTCAAAACCAAGGTTGACATGGTTCCAGTTCCTTTCAACATTTTGGAAATCCCGCTGAAACTTTGGACATTCTGGCGGAGGGTTCTAGATCCCCGACAAGATTGGTACCCTTTCACGTCCAAATCTCTCAAAGTCCGGGAGAGATTCTCAAAACCAAGGTTGACATGTTTCGAGTTCCTTTCAACATTTTGGAAATCCCACTGAAACTTTGGACATTCTGGCGAAGGGTTCCCAATCCCCGACAAGATTGGTACCCTTTCACGTCCAAATCTCTCAAACTCCGGGAGAGATTCTCAAAACCAAGGTTGACATGTTTCGAGTTCCTTTCAACATTTTGGAAATCCCGCTGAAACTTTGGACAATATGGCGAAGGGTTCCCAATCCCCGACAAGATTGGTACCCTTTCACGTCCAAATCTCTCAAACTCCGGGAGAGATTCTCAAAACCAAGGTTGACATGGTTCCAGTTCCCTTCAACATTTTGGAAATCTCGCTGAAACTTTGGACATTCTGGCGAACGGTTCCCGATCCCCGACAAGATTGGTACCCTTTCACGTCCAAATCTCTCAAAGTCCGGGAGAGATTCTCAAAACCAAGGTTGACATGTTTCGAGTTCCTCTCAACATTTTGGAAATCCCGCTGAAAGTTTGGACATTCTCACGAAGGGTTCCCAATCCCCGACAAGACTGGTACCCTTTCACGTCCAAATCTCTCAAACTCCGGGAGAGATTCTCAAAACCAAGGTTGACATGTTTCGAGTTCCTTTCAACATTTTGGAAATCCCACTGAAACTTTGGACATTCTGGCGAAGGGTTCCCAATCCCCGACAAGATTGGTACCCTTTCACGTCCAAATCTCTCAAACTCCGGGAGAGATTCTCAAAACCAAGGTTGACATGGTTCGAGTTCCTTTCAACATTTTGGAAATCCCGCTGAAACTTTGGACATTCTCGCGAAGGGTTCCCAATCCCCGACAAGATTGGTACCCTTTCACGTCCAAATCTCTCCAACTCCGGGAGAGATTCTCAAAACCAAGGTTGACATGGTTCGAGTTCCTTTCAACATTTTGGAAATCCCGCTGAAACTTTGGACATTCTCGCGAAGGGTTCCAAATCCCCGACAAGATTGGTACCCTTTCACGTCCAAATCTCTCAAACTCCGGGAGAGATTCTCAAAACCAAGGTTGACATGTTTCGAGTTCCTTTCAACATTTTGGAAATCCCGCTGAAACTTTGGACATTCTGGCGAAGGGTTCCCAATCCCCGACAAGATTGGTACCCTTTCACGTCCAAATCTCTCAAACTCCGGGAGAGATTCTCAAAACCAAGGTTGACATGTTTCGAGTTCCTTTCAACATTTTGGAAATCCTGCTGAAACTTTGGACATTCTCGCGAAGGGTTCCCAATCCCCGACAAGATTGGTACCCTTTCACGTGCAAATCTCTCAAACTCCGGGAGAGATTCTCAAAACCAAGGTTGACATGTTTCGAGTTCCTTTCAACATTTTGGAAATCCCGCTGAAACTTTGGACATTCTCGCGAAGGGTTCCCAATCCCCGACAAGATTGGTACCCTTTCACGTCCAAATCTCTCAAACTCCGGGAGAGATTCTCAAAACCAAGGTTGACATGTTTCGAGTTCCTTTCAACATTTTGGAACTCCCGCTGAAACTATGGACATTCTCGCGAAGGGTTCCCAATCCCCGACAAGATTGGTACCCTTTCACGTCCAAATCTCTCAAACTCCGGGAGAGATTCTCAAAACCAAGGTTGACATGTTTCGAGTTCCTTTCAACATTTTGGAAATCCCGCTGAAACTTTGGACATTCTCGCGAAGGGTTCCCAATCCCCGACAAGATTGGTACCCTTTCACGTCCAAATCTCTCAAACTCCGGGAGAGATTCTCAAAACCAAGGTTGACATGTTTCGAGTTCCTTTCAACATTTTGGAAATCCCGCTGAAACTTTGGACATTCTCGCGAAGGGTTCCCAATCCCCGACAAGATTGGTACCCTTTCACGTCCAAATCTCTCAAATTCCGGGAGAGATTCTCAAAACCAAGGTTGACATGTTTCGAGTTCCTTTCAACATTTTGGAAATCCCGCTGAAACTTTGGACATTGTCGCGAAGGGTTCCCAATCCCCGACAAGATTGGTACCCTTTCACGTCCAAATCTCTCCAACTCCGGGAGAGATTCTCAAAACCAAGGTTGACATGTTTCGAGTTCCTTTCAACATTTTGGAAATCCCGCTGAAACTTTGGACATTCTGGCGGAGGGTTCTAGATCCCCGACAAGATTGGTACCCTTTCACTTCCAAATCTCTCAAAGTCCGGGAGAGATTCTCAAAACCAAGGTTGACATGTTTCGAGTTCCTTTCAACATTTTGGAAATCCCACTGAAACTTTGGACATTGTCGCGAAGGGTTCCCAATCCCCGACAAGATTGGTACCCTTTCACGTCCAAATCTCTCAAACTCCGGGAGAGATTCTCAAAACCAACGTTGACATGGTTCCAGTTCCTTTCAACATTTTGGAAATCCCGCTGAAACTTTGGACATTCTCGCGAAGGGTTCCCAATCCCCGACAAGATTGGTACCCTTTCACGTCTAAATCTCTCAAACTCCGGGAGAGATTCTCAAAACCAAGGTTGACATGTTTCGAGTTCCTTTCAACATTTTGGAAATCCCGCTGAAACTTTGGACATTCTCGCGAAGGGTTCCCAATCCCCGACAAGATTGGTACCCTTTCACGTGCAAATCTCTCAAACTCCGGGAGAGATTCTCAAAACCAAGGTTGACATGTTTCGAGTTCCTTTCAACATTTTGGAAATCCCGCTGAAACTTTGGACATTGTCGCGAAGGGTTCCCAATCCCTGACAAGATTGGTACCCTTTCACGTCCAAATCTCTCAAACTCCGGGAGAGATTCTCAAAACCAAGGTTGACATGTTTCGAGTTCCTTTCAACATTTTGGAAATCCCGCTGATACTTTGGACATTCTGGCGGAGGGTTCTAGATCCCCGACAAGATTGGTACCCTTTCACGTCCAAATCTCTCAAAGTCCGGGAGAGATTCTCAAAACCAAGGTTGACATGTTTCGAGTTCCTTTCAACATTTTGGAAATCCCACTGAAACTTTGGACATTGTCGCGAAGGGTTCCCAATCCCCGACAAGATTGGTACCCTTTCACGTCCAAATCTCTCAAACTCCGGGAGAGATTCTCAAAACCAAGGTTGACATGGTTCCAGTTCCTTTCAACATTTTGGAAATCCCGCTGAAACTTTGGACATTCTCGCGAAGGGTTCCCAATCCCCGACAAGATTGATACCCTTTCACGTCCAAATCTCTCAAACTCCGGGAGAGATTCTCAAAACCAAGGTTGACATGTTTCGAGTTCCTCTCAACATTTTGGAAATCCCGCTGAAACTTTGGACATTCTGGCGAAGGGTTCCCAATCCCCGACAAGATTGGTACCCTTTCACGTCCAAATCTCTCAAACTCCGGGAGAGATTCTCAAAACCAAGGTTGACATGGTTCGAGTTCCTTTCAACATTTTGGAAATCCCGCTGAAACTTTGGACATTCTCGCGAAGGGTTCCCAATCCCCGACAAGATTGGTACCCTTTCACGTCCAAATCTCTCAAACTCCGGGAGAGATTCTCAAAACCAAGGTTGACATGTTTCGAGTTCCTTTCAACATTTTGGAAATCCCGCTGAAACTTTGGACATTCTGGCGAAGGGTTCCCAATCCCCGACAAGATTGGTACCCTTTCACGTCCAAATCTCTCAAACTCCGGGAGAGATTCTCAAAACCAAGGTTGACATGTTTCGAGTTCCTTTCAACATTTTGGAAATCCCGCTGAAACTTTGGACATTCTGGCGAAGGGTTCCCAATCCCCGACAAGATTGGTACCCTTTCACGTCCAAATCTCTCAAACTCCGGGAGAGATTCTCAAAACCAAGGTTGACATGTTTCGAGTTCCTTTCAACATTTTGGAAATCCCGCTGAAACTTTGGACATTCTCGCGAAGGGTTCCCAATCCCCGACAAGATTGGTACCCTTTCACGTGCAAATCTCTCAAACTCCGGGAGAGATTCTCAAAACCAAGGTTGACATGTTTCGAGTTCCTTTCAACATTTTGGAAATCCCGCTGAAACTTTGGACATTGTCGCGAAGGGTTCCCAATCCCTGACAAGATTGGTACCCTTTCACGTCCAAATCTCTCAAACTCCGGGAGAGATTCTCAAAACCAAGGTTGACATGTTTCGAGTTCCTTTCAACATTTTGGAAATCCCGCTGAAACTTTGGACATTCTGGCGGAGGGTTCTAGATCCCTGACAAGATTGGTACCCTTTCACGTCCAAATCTCTCAAAGTCCGGGAGAGATTCTCAAAACCAAGGTTGACATGTTTCGAGTTCCTTTCAACATTTTGGAAATCCCACTGAAACTTTGGACATTGTCATGAAGGGTTCCCAATCCCCGACAAGATTGGTACCCTTTCACGTCCAAATCTCTCAAACTCCGGGAGAGATTCTCAAAACCAAGGTTGACATGGTTCCAGTTCCTTTCAACATTTTGGAAATCCCGCTGAAACTTTGGACATTCTCGCGAAGGGTTCCCAATCCCCGACAAGATTGATACCCTTTCACGTCCAAATCTCTCAAACTCCTGGAGAGATTCTCAAAACCAAGGTTGACATGTTTCGAGTTCCTCTCAACATTTTGGAAATCCCGCTGAAACTTTGGACATTCTGGCGAAGGGTTCCCAATCCCCGACAAGATTGGTACCCTTTCACGTCCAAATCTCTCAAACTCCGGGGGAGATTCTCAAAACCAAGGTTGATATGTTTCGAGTTCCTTTCAACATTTTGGAAATCCTGCTGAAACTTTGGACATTCTCGCGGAGTCTTCCCAATCCCCGACAAGATTGGTACCCTTTCACGTCCAAATCTCTCAAACTCCGGGAGAGATTCTCAAAACCAAGGTTGACATGGTTCCAGTTCCCTTCAACATTTTGGAAATCTCGCTGAAACTTTGGACATTCTCGCGAACGGTTCCCGATCCCCGACAAGATTGGTACCCTTTCACGTCCAAATCTCTCAAAGTCCGGGAGAGATTCTCAAAACCAAGGTTGACATGTTTCGAGTTCCTCTCAACATTTTGGAAATCCCGCTGAAAGTTTGGACATTCTCGCGAAGGGTTCCCAATCCCCGACAAGACTGGTACCCTTTCACGTCCAAATCTCTCAAACTCCGGGAGAGATTCTCAAAACCAATGTTGACATGTTTCGAGTTCCTTTCAACATTTTGGAAATCCCACTGAAACTTTGGACATTCTGGCGAAGGGTTCCCAATCCCCGACAAGATTGGTACCCTTTCACGTCCAAATCTCTCAAACTCCGGGAGAGATTCTCAAAACCAAGGTTGACATGGTTCGAGTTCCTTTCAACATTTTGGAAATCCCGCTGAAACTTTGGACATTCTCGCGAAGGGTTCCCAATCCCCGACAAGATTGGTACCCTTTCACGTCCAAATCTCTCCAACTCCGGGAGAGATTCTCAAAACCAAGGTTGACATGGTTCGAGTTCCTTTCAACATTTTGGAAATCCCGCTGAAACTTTGGACATTCTGGCGAAGGGTTCCCAATCCCCGACAAGATTGGTACCCTTTCACGTCCAAATCTCTCAAACTCCGGGAGAGATTCTCAAAACCAAGGTTGACATGTTTCGAGTTCCTCTCAACATTTTGGAAATCCCGCTGAAACTTTGGACATTCTGGCGAAGGGTTCCCAATCCCCGACAAGATTGGTACCCTTTCACGTCCAAATCTCTCAAACTCCGGGAGAGATTCTCAAAACCAAGGTTGACATGTTTCGAGTTCCTTTCAACATTTTGGAAATCCTGCTGAAACTTTGGACATTCTCGCGAAGGGTTCCCAATCCCCGACAAGATTGGTACCCTTTCACGTGCAAATCTCTCAAACTCTGGGAGAGATTCTCAAAACCAAGGTTGACATGTTTCGAGTTCCTTTCAACATTTTGGAAATCCCGCTGAAACTTTGGACATTCTGGCGAAGGGTTCCCAATCCCCGACAAGATTGGTACCCTTTCACGTCCAAATCTCTCAAACTCCGGGAGAGATTCTCAAAACCAAGGTTGACATGTTTCGAGTTCCTTTCAACATTTTGGAAATCCCACTGAAACTTTGGACATTGTCGCGAAGGGTTCCCAATCCCCGACAAGATTGGTACCCTTTCACGTCCAAATCTCTCAAACTCCGGGAGAGATTCTCAAAACCAAGGTTGACATGGTTCCAGTTCCTTTCAACATTTTGGAAATCCCGCTGAAACTTTGGACATTCTCGCGAAGGGTTCCCAATCCCCGACAAGATTGGTACCCTTTCACGTCCAAATCTCTCAAACTCCGGGAGAGATTCTCAAAACCAAGGTTGACATGTTTCGAGTTCCTTTCAACATTTTGGAAATCCCGCTGAAACTTTGGACATTCTGGCGAAGGGTTCCCAATCCCCGACAAGATTGGTACCCTTTCACGTCCAAATCTCTCAAACTCCGGGGGAGATTCTCAAAACCAAGGTTGATATGTTTCGAGTTCCTTTCAACATTTTGGAAATCCTGCTGAAACTTTGGACATTCTCGCGGAGTCTTCCCAATCCCCGACAAGATTGGTACCCTTTCACGTCCAAATCTCTCAAACTCCGGGAGAGATTCTCAAAACCAAGGTTGACATGGTTCCAGTTCCCTTCAACATTTTGGAAATCTCGCTGAAACTTTGGACATTCTCGCGAACGGTTCCCGATCCCCGACAAGATTGGTACCCTTTCACGTCCAAATCTCTCAAAGTCCGGGAGAGATTCTCAAAACCAAGGTTGACATGTTTCGAGTTCCTCTCAACATTTTGGAAATCCCGCTGAAAGTTTGGACATTCTCGCGAAGGGTTCCCAATCCCCGACAAGACTGGTACCCTTTCACGTCCAAATCTCTCAAACTCCGGGAGAGATTCTCAAAACCAAGGTTGACATGTTTCGAGTTCCTTTCAACATTTTGGAAATCCCACTGAAACTTTGGACATTCTGGCGAAGGGTTCCCAATCCCCGACAAGATTGGTACCCTTTCACGTCCAAATCTCTCAAACTCCGGGAGAGATTCTCAAAACCAAGGTTGACATGGTTCGAGTTCCTTTCAACATTTTGGAAATCCCGCTGAAACTTTGGACATTCTCGCGAAGGGTTCCCAATCCCCGACAAGATTGGTACCCTTTCACGTCCAAATCTCTCCAACTCCGGGAGAGATTCTCAAAACCAAGGTTGACATGGTTCCAGTTCCTTTCAACATTTTGGAAATCCTGCTGAAACTTTGGACATTCTCGCGAAGGGTTCCCAATCCCCGACAAGATTGGTACCCTTTCACGTGCAAATCTCTCAAACTCCGGGAGAGATTCTCAAAACCAAGGTTGACATGTTTCGAGTTCCTTTCAACATTTTGGAAATCCCGCTGAAACTTTGGACATTCTGGCGAAGGGTTCCCAGTCCCCGACAAGATTGGTACCCTTTCACGTCCAAATCTCTCAAACTCCGGGAGAGATTCTCAAAACCAAGGTTGACATGTTTCGAGTTCCTTTCAACATTTTGGAAATCCCGCTGAAACTATGGACATTCTGGCGAAGGGTTCCCAATCCCCGACAAGATTGGTACCCTTTCACGTCCAAATCTCTCAAACTCCGGGAGAGATTCTCAAAACCAAGGTTGACATGTTTCGAGTTCCTTTCAACATTTTTGAAATCCCGCTGAAACTTTGGAGATTGTCGCGAAGGGTTCCCAATCCCCGACAAGATTGGTACCCTTTCACGTCCAAATCTCTCAAACTCCGGGAGAGATTCTCAAAACCAAGGTTGACATGTTTCGAGTTCCTTTCAACATTTTGGAAATCCCGCTGAAACTTTGGACATTCTCGCGAAGGGTTCCCAATCCCCGACAAGATTGGTACCCTTTCACGTCCAAATCTCTCAAACTCCGGGAGAGATTCTCAAAACCAAGGTTGACATGTTTCGAGTTCCTTTCAACATTTTGGAAATCCCGCTGAAACTTTGGACATTCTGGCGAAGGGTTCCCAATCCCCGACAAGATTGGTACCCTTTCACGTCCAAATCTCTCAAACTCCGGGAGAGATTCTCAAAACCAAGGTTGACATGGTTCCAGTTCCTTTCAACATTTTGGAAATCCTGCTGAAACTTTGGACATTCTCGCGAAGGGTTCCCAATCCCCGACAAGATTGGTACCCTTTCACGTGCAAATCTCTCAAACTCCGGGAGAGATTCTCAAAACCAAGGTTGACATGTTTCGAGTTCCTTTCAACATTTTGGAAATCCCGCTGAAACTTTGGACATTCTGGCGAAGGGTTCCCAGTCCCCGACAAGATTGGTACCCTTTCACGTCCAAATCTCTCAAACTCCGGGAGAGATTCTCAAAACCAAGGTTGACATGTTTCGAGTTCCTTTCAACATTTTGGAAATCCCGCTGAAACTATGGACATTCTGGCGAAGGGTTCCCAATCCCCGACAAGATTGGTACCCTTTCACGTCCAAATCTCTCAAACTCCGGGAGAGATTCTCAAAACCAAGGTTGACATGTTTCGAGTTCCTTTCAACATTTTGGAAATCCCGCTGAAACTTTGGAGATTGTCGCGAAGGGTTCCCAATCCCCGACAAGATTGGTACCCTTTCACGTCCAAATCTCTCAAACTCCGGGAGAGATTCTCAAAACCAAGGTTGACATGTTTCGAGTTCCTTTCAACATTTTGGAAATCCCGCTGAAACTTTGGACATTCTCGCGAAGGGTTCCCAATCCCCGACAAGATTGGTACCCTTTCACGTCCAAATCTCTCAAATTCCGGGAGAGATTCTCAAAACCAAGGTTGACATGTTTCGAGTTCCTTTCAACATTTTGGAAATCCCGCTGAAACTTTGGACATTGTCGCGAAGGGTTCCCAATCCCCGACAAGATTGGTACCCTTTCACATCCAAATCTCTCAAACTCCGGGAGAGATTCTCAAAACCAAGGTTGACATGTTTCGAGTTCCTTTCAACATTTTGGAACTCCCGCTGAAACTTTGGACATTCTGGCGGAGGGTTCTAGATCCCCGACAAGATTGGTACCCTTTCACGTCCAAATCTCTCAAAGTCCGGGAGAGATTCTCAAAACCAAGGTTGACATGTTTCGAGTTCCTTTCAACATTTTGGAAATCCCACTGAAACTTTGGACATTCTCGCGAAGGGTTCCCAATCCCCGACAAGATTGGTACCCTTTCACGTCCAAATCTCTCAAACTCCGGGAGAGATTCTCAAAACCAACGTTGACATGGTTCCAGTTCCTTTCAACATTTTGGAAATCCCGCTGAAACTTTGGACATTCTCGCGAAGGGTTCCCAATCCCCGACAAGATTGGTACCCTTTCACGTCTAAATCTCTCAAACTCCGGGAGAGATTCTCAAAACCAAGGGTGACATGTTTCGAGTTCCTCTCAACATTTTGGAAATCCCGCTGAAACTTTGGACATTCTGGCGAAGGGTTCCCAATCCCCGACAAGATTGGTACCCTTTCACGTCCAAATCTCTCAAACTCCGGGAGAGATTCTCAAAACCAAGGTTGATATGTTTCGAGTTCCTTTCAACATTTTGGAAATCCTGCTGAAACTTTGGACATTCTCGCGAAGGGTTCCCAATCCCCGACAAGATTGGTACCCTTTCACGTCCAAATCTCTCAAACTCCGGGAGAGATTCTCAAAACCAAGGTTGACATGGTTCCAGTTCCCTTCAACATTTTGGAAATCTCGCTGAAACTTTGGACATTCTCGCGAACGGTTCCCGATCCCCGACAAGATTGATACCCTTTCACGTCCAAATCTCTCAAAGTCCGGGAGAGATTCTCAAAACCAAGGTTGACATGTTTCGAGTTCCTTTCAACATTTTGGAAATCCCGCTGAAACTTTGGACATTCTCGCGAAGGGTTCCCAATCCCCGACAAGATTGGTACCCTTTCACGTCCAAATCCCTCCAACTCCGGGAGAGATTCTCAAAACCAAGGTTGACATGTTTCGAGTTCCTTTCAACATTTTGGAAATCCCGCTGAAACTTTGGACATTCTCGCGGAGTCTTCCCAATCCCCGACAAGATTGGTACCCTTTCACGTCCAAATCTCTCAAACTCCGGGAGAGATTCTCAAAACCAAGGTTGACATGTTTCGAGTTCCTTTCAACATTTTGGAAATCCCGCTGAAACTTTGGACATTGTCGCGAAGGGTTCCCAATCCCCGACAAGATTGGTACCCTTTCACGTCCAAATCTCTCCAACTCCGGGGGAGATTCTCAAAACCAAGGTTGACATGTTTCGAGTTCCTTTCAACATTTTGGAAATCCCGCTGAAACTTTGGACATTCTCGCGAAAGGTTCCCAATACCCGACAAGATTGGTACCCTTTCACGTGCAAATCTCTCAAACTCCGGGAGAGATTCTCAAAACCAAGGTTCACATGTTTCGAGTTCCTTTCAACATTTTGGAAATCCCGCTGAAACTTTGGACATTCTCGCGAAGGGTTCCCAATCCCCGACAAGATTGGTACCCTTTCACATACAAATCTCTCAAACTCCGGGAGAGATTCTCAAAACCAAGGTTGACATGTTTCGAGTTCCTTTCAACATTTTGGAAATCCCGCTGAAACTTTGGACATTCTCGCGAAGGGTTCCCAATCCCCGACAAGATTGGTACCCTTTCACGTCCAAATCTCTCAAACTCCGGGAGAGATTCTCAAAACCAAGGTTGACATGGTTCGAGTTCCTTTCAACATTTTGGAAATCCCGCTGAAACTTTGGACATTCTGGCGGAGGGTTCTAGATCCCCGACAAGATTGGTACACTTTCACGTCCAAATCTCTCCAACTCCGGGAGAGATTCTCAAAACCAAGGTTGACATGTTTCGAGTTCCTTTCAACATTTTGGAAATCCCGCTGAAACTTTGGACATTCTCGCGAAGTCTTCCCAATCCCCGACAAGATTGGTACCCTTTCACGTCCAAATCTCTCAAACTCCAGGAGAGATTCTCAAAACCAAGGTTGACATGTTTCGAGTTCCTTTCAACATTTTGGAAATCCCGCTGAAACTTTGGACATTCTCGCGAAGGGTTCCCAATCCCCGACAAGATTGGTACCCTTTCACGTCCAAATCTCTCAAACTCCGGGAGAGATTCTCAAAACCAAGGTTGACATGTTTCGAGTTCCTTTCAACATTTTGGAAATCCCGCTGAAACTTTGGACATTCTGGCGAAGGGTTCCCAATCCCCGACAAGACTGGTACCCTTTCACGTCCAAATCTCTCAAAGTCCGGGAGAGATTCTCAAAACCAAGGTTGACATGTTTCGAGTTCCTTTCAACATTTTGGAAATCCCGCTGAAACTTTGGACATTCTCGCGAAGGGTTCCCAATCCCCGACAAGATTGGTACCCTTTCACGTCCAAATCTCTCCAACTCCGGGAGAGATTCTCAAAACCAAGGTTGACATGTTTCGAGTTCCTTTCAACATTTTGGAAATCCCGCTGAAACTTTGGACATTCTCGCGAAGGGTTCCCAGTCCCCGACAAGATTGGTACCCTTTCACGTCCAAATCTCTCAAACTCCGGGAGAGATTCTCAAAACCAAGGTTGACATGTTTCGAGTTCCTTTCAACATTTTGGAAATCCCGCTGAAACTTTGGACATTCTCGCGAAGGGTTCTAGATCCCCGACAAGATTGGTACCCTTTCACTTCCAAATCTCTCAAAGTCCGGGAGAGATTCTCAAAACCAAGGTTGACATGTTTCGAGTTCCTTTCAACATTTTGGAAATCCCACTGAAACTTTGGACATTCTCGCGAAGGGTTCCCAATCCCCGACAAGATTGGTACCCTTTCACGTCCAAATCTCTCAAACTCCGGGAGAGATTCTCAAAACCAAGGTTGACATGTTTCGAGTTCCTTTCAACATTTTGGAAATCCCGCTGAAACTTTGGACATTCTCGCGAAGGGTTCCCAATCCCCGACAAGACTGGTACCCTTTCACGTCCAAATCTCTCAAAGTCCGGGAGAGATTCTCAAAACCAAGGTTGACATGTTTCGAGTTCCTTTCAACATTTTGGAAATCCCGCTGAAACTTTGGACATTCTCGCGAAGGGTTCCCGATCCCCGACAAGATTGGTACCCTTTCACGTCCAAATCTCTCCAACTCCGGGAGAAATTCTCAAAACCAAGGTTGACATGTTTCGAGTTCCTTTCAACATTTTGGAAATCCCGCTGAAACTTAGGACATTCTCGCGAAGGGTTCCCAATCCCCGACAAGATTGGTACCCTTTCACGTCCAAATGTCTCAAACTCCGGGAGAGATTCTCAAAACCAAGGTTGACATGTTTCGAGTTCCTTTCAACATTTTGGAAATCCCGCTGAAACTTTGGACATTGTCGCGAAGGGTTCCCAATCCCCGACAAGACTGGTACCCTTTCACGTCCAAATCTCTCAAAGTCCGGGAGAGATTCTCAAAACCAAGGTTGACATGTTTCGAGTTCTTTTCAACATTTTGGAAATCCCGCTGAAACTTTGGACATTCTCGCGAAGGGTTCCCAATCCCCGACAAGATTGGTACCCTTTCACGTCCAAATCTCTCAAACTCCGGGAGAGATTCTCAAAACCAAGGTTGACATGTTTCGAGTTCCTTACAACATTTTGGAAATCCCGCTGAAACTTTGGACATTCTCGCGAAGGGTTCCCAGTCCCCGACAACATTGGTACCCTTTCACGTCCAAATCTCTCAAACTCCGGGAGAGATTCTCAAAACCAAGGTTCACATGTTTCGAGTTCCTTTCAACATTTTGGAAATCCCGCTGAAACTTTGGACATTCTCGCGAAGGGTTCCCAATCCCCGACAAGACTGGTACCCTTTCACGTCCAAATCTCTCAAAGTCCGGGAGAGATTCTCAAAACCAAGGTTGACATGTTTCGAGTTCCTTTCAACATTTTGGAAATCCCGCTGAAACTTTGGACATTCTCGCGAAGTCTTCCCAATCCCCGACAAGATTGGTACCCTTTCACGTCCAAATCTCTCAAACTCCGGGAGAGATTCTCAAAACCAAGGTTGACATGTTTCGAGTTCCTTTCAACATTTTGGAAATCCCGCTGAAACTTTGGACATTCTCGCGAAGGGTTCCCAATCCCCGACAAGATTGGTACCCTTTTACGTCCAAATCTCTCCAACTCCGGGAGAGATTCTCAAAACCAAGGTTGACATGTTTCGAGTTCCTTTCAACATTTTGGAAATCCCGCTGAAACTTTGGACATTGTCGCGAAGGGTTCCCAATCCCCGACAAGATTGGTACCCTTTCACGTCCAAATCTCTCAAACTCCGGGAGAGATTCTCAAAACCAAGGTTGACATGTTTCGAGTTCCTTTCAACATTTTGGAAATCCCGCTGAAACTTTGGACATTCTCGCGAAGGGTTCCCAATCCCCGACAAGATTGGTACCCTTTCACGTCCAAATCTCTCAAACTCCGGGAGAGATTCTCAAAACCAAGGTTGACATGGTTCCAGTTCCCTTCAACATTTTGGAAATCTCGCTGAAACTTTGGACATTCTCGCGAACGGTTCCCGATCCCCGACAAGATTGGTACCCTTTCACGTCCAAATCTCTCAAAGTCCGGGAGAGATTCTCAAAACCAAGGTTGACATGTTTCGAGTTCCTCTCAACATTTTGGAAATCCCGCTGAAAGTTTGGACATTCTCGCGAAGGGTTCCCAATCCCCGACAAGACTGGTACCCTTTCACGTCCAAATCTCTCAAAGTCCGGGAGAGATTCTCAAAACCAATGTTGACATGTTTCGAGTTCCTTTCAACATTTTGGAAATCCCACTGAAACTTTGGACATTCTGGCGAAGGGTTCCCAATCCCCGACAAGATTGGTACCCTTTCACGTCCAAATCTCTCAAACTCTGGGAGAGATTCTCAAAACCAAGGTTGACATGGTTCGAGTTCCTTTCAACATTTTGGAAATCCCGCTGAAACTTTGGACATTCTCGCGAAGGGTTCCCAATCCCCGACAAGATTGGTACCCTTTCACGTCCAAATCTCTCCAACTCCGGGAGAGATTCTCAAAACCAAGGTTGACATGGTTCGAGTTCCTTTCAACATTTTGGAAATCCCGCTGAAACTTTGGACATTCTGGCGAAGGGTTCCCAATCCCCGACAAGATTGGTACCCTTTCACGTCCAAATCTCTCAAACTCCGGGAGAGATTCTCAAAACCAAGGTTGACATGTTTCGAGTTCCTTTCAACATTTTGGAAATCCCGCTGAAACTTTGGACATTCTGGCGAAGGGTTCCCAATCCCCGACAAGATTGGTACCCTTTCACGTCCAAATCTCTCAAACTCCGGGAGAGATTCTCAAAACCAAGGTTGACATGTTTCGAGTTCCTTTCAACATTTTGGAAATCCTGCTGAAACTTTGGACATTCTCGTGAAGGGTTCCCAATCCCCGACAAGATTGGTACCCTTTCACGTGCAAATCTCTCAAACTCCGGGAGAGATTCTCAAAACCAAGGTTGACATGTTTCGAGTTCCTTTCAACATTTTGGAAATCCCGCTGAAACTTTGGACATTCTGGCGAAGGGTTCCCAATCCCCGACAAGATTGGTACCCTTTCACGTCCAAATCTCTCAAACTCCGGGAGAGATTCTCAAAACCAAGGTTGACATGTTTCGAGTTCCTTTCAACATTTTGGAAATCCCACTGAAACTTTGGACATTGTCGCGAAGGGTTCCCAATCCCCGAAAAGATTGGTACCCTTTCACGTCCAAATCTCTCAAACTCCGGGAGAGATTCTCAAAACCAAGGTTGACATGGTTCCAGTTCCTTTCAACATTTTGGAAATCCCGCTGAAACTTTGGACATTCTCGCGAAGGGTTCCCAATCCCCGACAAGATTGGTACCCTTTCACGTCCAAATCTCTCAAACTCCGGGAGAGATTCTCAAAACCAAGGTTGACATGTTTCGAGTTCCTTTCAACATTTTGGAAATCCCGCTGAAACTTTGGACATTCTGGCGAAGGGTTCCCAATCCCCGACAAGATTGGTACCCTTTCACGTCCAAATCTCTCAAACTCCGGGGGAGATTCTCAAAACCAAGGTTGATATGTTTCGAGTTCCTTTCAACATTTTGGAAATCCTGCTGAAACTTTGGACATTCTCGCGGAGTCTTCCCAATCCCCGACAAGATTGGTACCCTTTCACGTCCAAATCTCTCAAACTCCGGGAGAGATTCTCAAAACCAAGGTTGACATGGTTCCAGTTCCCTTCAACATTTTGGAAATCTCGCTGAAACTTTGGACATTCTCGCGAACGGTTCCCGATCCCCGACAAGATTGGTACCCTTTCACGTCCAAATCTCTCAAAGTCCGGGAGAGATTCTCAAAACCAAGGTTGACATGTTTCGAGTTCCTCTCAACATTTTGGAAATCCCGCTGAAAGTTTGGACATTCTCGCGAAGGGTTCCCAATCCCCGACAAGACTGGTACCCTTTCACGTCCAAATCTCTCAAACTCCGGGAGAGATTCTCAAAACCAAGGTTGACATGTTTCGAGTTCCTTTCAACATTTTGGAAATCCCACTGAAACTTTGGACATTCTGGCGAAGGGTTCCCAATCCCCGACAAGATTGGTACCCTTTCACGTCCAAATCTCTCAAACTCCGGGAGAGATTCTCAAAACCAAGGTTGACATGGTTCGAGTTCCTTTCAACATTTTGGAAATCCCGCTGAAACTTTGGACATTCTCGCGAAGGGTTCCCAATCCCCGACAAGATTGGTACCCTTTCACGTCCAAATCTCTCCAACTCCGGGAGAGATTCTCAAAACCAAGGTTGACATGGTTCGAGTTCCTTTCAACATTTTGGAAATCCCGCTGAAACTTTGGACATTCTGGCGAAGGGTTCCCAATCCCCGACAAGATTGGTACCCTTTCACGTCCAAATCTCTCAAACTCCGGGAGAGATTCTCAAAACCAAGGTTGACATGTTTCGAGTTCCTTTCAACATTTTGGAAATCCCGCTGAAACTTTGGACATTCTCGCGAAGGGTTCCCAATCCCCGACAAGATTGGTACCCTTTCACGTCCAAATCTCTCAAACTCCGGGAGAGATTCTCAAAACCAAGGTTGACATGGTTCCAGTTCCTTTCAACATTTTGGAAATCCTGCTGAAACTTTGGACATTCTCGCGAAGGGTTCCCAATCCCCGACAAGATTGGTACCCTTTCACGTGCAAATCTCTCAAACTCCGGGAGAGATTCTCAAAACCAAGGTTGACATGTTTCGAGTTCCTTTCAACATTTTGGAAATCCCGCTGAAACTTTGGACATTCTGGTGAAGGGTTCCCAATCCCCGACAAGATTGGTACCCTTTCACGTCCAAATCTCTCAAACTCCGGGAGAGATTCTCAAAACCAAGGTTGACATGTTTCGAGTTCCTTTCAACATTTTGGAAATCCCGCTGAAACTATGGACATTCTGGCGAAGGGTTCCCAATCCCCGACAAGATTGGTACCCTTTCACGTCCAAATCTCTCAAACTCCGGGAGAGATTCTCAAAACCAAGGTTGACATGTTTCGAGTTCCTTTCAACATTTTTGAAATCCCGCTGAAACTTTGGACATTCTCGCGAAGGGTTCCCAATCCCCGACAAGATTGGTACCCTTTCACGTCCAAATCTCTCAAACTCCGGGAGAGATTCTCAAAACCAAGGTTGACATGTTTCGAGTTCCTTTCAACATTTTGGAAATCCCGCTGAAACTTTGGACATTGTCGCGAAGGGTTCCCAATCCCCGACAAGATTGGTACCCTTTCACATCCAAATCTCTCCAACTCCGGGAGAGATTCTCAAAACCAAGGTTGACATGTTTCGAGTTCCTTTCAACATTTTGGAACTCCCGCTGAAACTTTGGACATTCTGGCCGAGGGTTCTAGATCCCCGACAAGATTGGTACCCTTTCACGTCCAAATCTCTCAAAGTCCGGGAGAGATTCTCAAAACCAAGGTTGACATGTTTCGAGTTCCTTTCAACATTTTGGAAATCCCACTGAAATTTTGGACATTCTCGCGAAGGGTTCCCAATCCCCGACAAGATTGGTACCCTTTCACGTCCAAATCTCTCAAACTCCGGGAGAGATTCTCAAAACCAACGTTGACATGGTTCCAGTTCCTTTCAACATTTTGGAAATCCCGCTGAAACTTTGGACATTCTCGCGAAGGGTTCCCAATCCCCGACAAGATTGGTACCCTTTCACGTCTAAATCTCTCAAACTCCGGGAGAGATTCTCAAAACCAAGGGTGACATGTTTCGAGTTCCTCTCAACATTTTGGAAATCCCGCTGAAACTTTGGACATTCTCGCGAAGGGTTCCCAATCCCCGACAAGATTGGTACCCTTTCACGTCCAAATCTCTCAAACTCCGGGAGAGATTCTCAAAACCAAGGTTGATATGTTTCGAGTTCCTTTCAACATTTTGGAAATCCTGCTGAAACTTTGGACATTCTCGCGAAGGGTTCCCAATCCCCGACAAGATTGGTACCCTTTCACGTCCAAATCTCTCAAACTCCGGGAGAGATTCTCAAAACCAAGGTTGACATGGTTCCAGTTCCCTTCAACATTTTGGAAATCTCGCTGAAACTTTGGACATTCTCGCGAACGGTTCCCGATCCCCGACAAGATTGATACCCTTTCACGTCCAAATCTCTCAAAGTCCGGGAGAGATTCTCAAAACCAAGGTTGACATGTTTCGAGTTCCTTTCAACATTTTGGAAATCCCGCTGAAACTTTGGACATTCTCGCGAAGGGTTCCCAATCCCCGACAAGATTGGTACCCTTTCACGTCCAAATCCCTCCAACTCCGGGAGAGATTCTCAAAACCAAGGTTGACATGTTTCGAGTTCCTTTCAACATTTTGGAAATCCCGCTGAAACTTTGGACATTCTCGCGGAGTCTTCCCAATCCCCGACAAGATTGGTACCCTTTCACGTCCAAATCTCTCAAACTCCGGGAGAGATTCTCAAAACCAAGGTTGACATGTTTCGAGTTCCTTTCAACATTTTGGAAATCCCGCTGAAACTTTGGACATTCTCGCGAAGGGTTCCCAATCCCCGACAAGATTGGTACCCTTTCACGTCCAAATCTCTCCAACTCCGGGGGAGATTCTCAAAACCAAGGTTGACATGTTTCGAGTTCCTTTCAACATTTTGGAAATCCCGCTGAAACTTTGGACATTCTCGCGAAAGGTTCCCAATACCCGACAAGATTGGTACCCTTTCACGTGCAAATCTCTCAAACTCCGGGAGAGATTCTCAAAACCAAGGTTCACATGTTTCGAGTTCCTTTCAACATTTTGGAAATCCCGCTGAAACTTTGGACATTCTCGCGAAGGGTTCCCAATCCCCGACAAGATTGGTACCCTTTCACGTCCAAATGTCTCAAACTCCGGGAGAGATTCTCAAAACCAATGTTGACATGTTTCGAGTTCCTTTCAACATTTTGGAAATCCCACTGAAACTTTGGACATTCTGGCGAAGGGTTCCCAATCCCCGACAAGATTGGTACCCTTTCACGTCCAAATCTCTCAAACTCCGGGAGAGATTCTCAAAACCAAGGTTGACATGGTTCGAGTTCCTTTCAACATTTTGGAAATCCCGCTGAAACTTTGGACATTCTCGCGAAAGGTTCCCAATCCCCGACAAGATTGGTACCCTTTCACGTCCAAATCTCTCCAACTCCGGGAGAGATTCTCAAAACCAAGGTTGACATGGTTCGAGTTCCTTTCAACATTTTGGAAATCCCGCTGAAACTTTGGACATTCTGGCGAAGGGTTCCCAATCCCCGACAAGATTGGTACCCTTTCACGTCCAAATCTCTCAAACTCCGGGAGAGATTCTCAAAACCAAGGTTGACATGTTTCGAGTTCCTTTCAACATTTTGGAAATCCCGCTGAAACTTTGGACATTCTGGCGAAGGGTTCCCAATCCCCGACAAGATTGGTACCCTTTCACGTCCAAATCTCTCAAACTCCGGGAGAGATTCTCAAAACCAAGGTTGACATGTTTCGAGTTCCTTTCAACATTTTGGAAATCCTGCTGAAACTTTGGACATTCTCGCGAAGGGTTCCCAATCCCCGACAAGATTGGTACCCTTTCACGTGCAAATCTCTCAAACTCCGGGAGAGATTCTCAAAACCAAGGTTGACATGTTTCGAGTTCCTTTCAACATTTTGGAAATCCCGCTGAAACTTTGGACATTCTGGCGAAGGGTTCCCAATCCCCGACAAGATTGGTACCCTTTCACGTCCAAATCTCTCAAACTCCGGGAGAGATTCTCAAAACCAAGGTTGACATGTTTGGAGTTCCTTTCAACATTTTGGAAATCCCACTGAAACTTTGGACATTGTCGCGAAGGGTTCCCAATCCCCGACAAGATTGGTACCCTTTCACGTCCAAATCTCTCAAACTCCGGGAGAGATTCTCAAAACCAAGGTTGACATGGTTCCAGTTCCTTTCAACATTTTGGAAATCCCGCTGAAACTTTGGACATTCTCGCGAAGGGTTCCCAATCCCCGACAAGATTGGTACCCTTTCACGTCCAAATCTCTCAAACTCCGGGAGAGATTCTCAAAACCAAGGTTGACATGTTCCGAGTTCCTTTCAACATTTTGGAAATCCCGCTGAAACTTTGGACATTCTGGCGAAGGGTTCCCAATCCCCGACAAGATTGGTACCCTTTCACGTCCAAATCTCTCAAACTCCGGGGGAGATTCTCAAAACCAAGATTGATATGTTTCGAGTTCCTTTCAACATTTTGGAAATCCTGCTGAAACTTTGGACATTCTCGCGGAGTCTTCCCAATCCCCGACAAGATTGGTACCCTTTCACGTCCAAATCTCTCAAACTCCGGGAGAGATTCTCAAAACCAAGGTTGACATGGTTCCAGTTCCCTTCAACATTTTGGAAATCTCGCTGAAACTTTGGACATTCTCGCGAACGGTTCCCGATCCCCGACAAGATTGGTACCCTTTCACGTCCAAATCTCTCAAAGTCCGGGAGAGATTCTCAAAACCAAGGTTGACATGTTTCGAGTTCCTCTCAACATTTTGGAAATCCCGCTGAAAGTTTGGACATTCTCGCGAAGGGTTCCCAATCCCCGACAAGACTGGTACCCTTTCACGTCCAACTCTCAAACTCCGGGAGAGATTCTCAAAACCAAGGTTGACATGTTTCGAGTTCCTTTCAACATTTTGGAAATCCCACTGAAACTTTGGACATTCTGGCGAAGGGTTCCCAATCCCCGACAAGATTGGTACCCTTTCACGTCCAAATCTCTCAAACTCCGGGAGAGATTCTCAAAACCAAGGTTGACATGGTTCGAGTTCCTTTCAACATTTTGGAAATCCCGCTGAAACTTTGGACATTCTCGCGAAGGCTTCCCGATCCCCGACAAGATTGGTACCCTTTCACGTCCAAATCTCTCCAACTCCGGGAGAGATTCTCAAAACCAAGGTTGACATGGTTCGAGTTCCTTTCAACATTTTGGAAATCCCGCTGAAACTTTGGACATTCTGGCGAAGGGTTCCCAATCCCCGACAAGATTGGTACCCTTTCACGTCCAAATCTCTCAAACTCCGGGAGAGATTCTCAAAACCAAGGTTGACATGTTTCGAGTTCCTTTCAACATTTTGGAAATCCCGCTGAAACTTTGGACATTCTGGCGAAGGGTTCCCAATCCCCGACAAGATTGGTACCCTTTCACGTCCAAATCTCTCAAACTCCGGGAGAGATTCTCAAAACCAAGGTTGACATGGTTCCAGTTCCTTTCAACATTTTGGAAATCCTGCTGAAACTTTGGACATTCTCGCGAAGGGTTCCCAATCCCCGACAAGATTGGTACCCTTTCACGTGCAAATCTCTCAAACTCCGGGAGAGATTCTCAAAACCAAGGTTGACATGTTTCGAGTTCCTTTCAACATTTTGGAAATCCCGCTGAAACTTTGGACATTCTGGCGAAGGGTTCCCAATCCCCGACAAGATTGGTACCCTTTCACGTCCAAATCTCTCAAACTCCGGGAGAGATTCTCAAAACCAAGGTTGACATGTTTCGAGTTCCTTTCAACATTTTGGAAATCCCGCTGAAACTATGGACATTCTGGCGAAGGGTTCCCAATCCCCGACAAGATTGGTACCCTTTCACGTCCAAATCTCTCAAACTCCGGGAGAGATTCTCAAAACCAAGGTTGACATGTTTCGAGTTCCTTTCAACATTTTTGAAATCCCGCTGAAACTTTGGACATTCTCGCGAAGGGTTCCCAATCCCCGACAAGATTGGTACCCTTTCACGTCCAAATCTCTCAAACTCCGGGAGAGATTCTCAAAACCAAGGTTGACATGTTTCGAGTTCCTTTCAACATTTTGGAAATCCCGCTGAAACTTTGGACATTCTCGCGAAGGGTTCCCAATCCCCGACAAGATTGGTACCCTTTCACGTCCAAATCTCTCAAATTCCGGGAGAGATTCTCAAAACCAAGGTTGACATGTTTCGAGTTCCTTTCAACATTTTGGAAATCCCGCTGAAACTTTGGACATTCTCGCGAAGGGTTCCCAATCCCCGACAAGATTGGTACCCTTTCACATCCAAATCTCTCCAACTCCGGGAGAGATTCTCAAAACCAAGGTTGACATGTTTCGAGTTCCTTTCAACATTTTGGAACTCCCGCTGAAACTTTGGACATTCTGGCGGAGGGTTCTAGATCCCCGACAAGATTGGTACCCTTTCACGTCCAAATCTCTCAAAGTCCGGGAGAGATTCTCAAAACCAAGGTTGACATGTTTCGAGTTCCTTTCAACATTTTGGAAATCCCACTGAAACTTTGGACATTCTCGCGAAGGGTTCCCAATCCCCGACAAGATTGGTACCCTTTCACGTCCAAATCTCTCAAACTCCGGGAGAGATTCTCAAAACCAACGTTGACATGGTTCCAGTTCCTTTCAACATTTTGGAAATCCCGCTGAAACTTTGGACATTCTCGCGAAGGGTTCCCAATCCCCGACAAGATTGGTACCCTTTCACGTCTAAATCTCTCAAACTCCGGGAGAGATTCTCAAAACCAAGGGTGACATGTTTCGAGTTCCTCTCAACATTTTGGAAATCCCGCTGAAACTTTGGACATTCTGGCGAAGGGTTCCCAATCCCCGACAAGATTGGTACCCTTTCACGTCCAAATCTCTCAAACTCCGGGAGAGATTCTCAAAACCAAGGTTGATATGTTTCGAGTTCCTTTCAACATTTTGGAAATCCTGCTGAAACTTTGGACATTCTCGCGAAGGGTTCCCAATCCCCGACAAGATTGGTACCCTTTCACGTCCAAATCTCTCAAACTCCGGGAGAGATTCTCAAAACCAAGGTTGACATGGTTCCAGTTCCCTTCAACATTTTGGAAATCTCGCTGAAACTTTGGACATTCTCGCGAACGGTTCCCGATCCCCGACAAGATTGGTACCCTTTCACGTCCAAATCCCTCCAACTCCGGGAGAGATTCTCAAAACCAAGGTTGACATGTTTCGAGTTCCTTTCAACATTTTGGAAATCCCGCTGAAACTTTGGACATTCTCGCGGAGTCTTCCCAATCCCCGACAAGATTGGTACCCTTTCACGTCCAAATCTCTCAAACTCCGGGAGAGATTCTCAAAACCAAGGTTGACATGTTTCGAGTTCCTTTCAACATTTTGGAAATCCCGCTGAAACTTTGGACATTCTCGCGAAGGGTTCCCAATCCCCGACAAGATTGGTACCCTTTCACGTCCAAATCTCTCCAACTCCGGGGGAGATTCTCAAAACCAAGGTTGACATGTTTCGAGTTCCTTTCAACATTTTGGAAATCCCGCTGAAACTTTGGACATTCTCGCGAAAGGTTCCCAATACCCGACAAGATTGGTACCCTTTCACGTGCAAATCTCTCAAACTCCGGGAGAGATTCTCAAAACCAAGGTTCACATGTTTCGAGTTCCTTTCAACATTTTGGAAATCCCGCTGAAACTTTGGACATTCTCGCGAAGGGTTCCCAATCCCCGACAAGATTGGTACCCTTTCACATACAAATCTCTCAAACTCCGGGAGAGATTCTCAAAACCAAGGTTGACATGTTTCGAGTTCCTTTCAACATTTTGGAAATCCCGCTGAAACTTTGGACATTCTCGCGAAGGGTTCCCAATCCCCGACAAGATTGGTACCCTTTCACGTCCAAATCTCTCAAACTCCGGGAGAGATTCTCAAAACCAAGGTTGACATGGTTCGAGTTCCTTTCAACATTTTGGAAATCCCGCTGAAACTTTGGACATTCTGGCGGAGGGTTCTAGATCCCCGATAAGATTGGTACCGTTTCACGTCCAAATCTCTCCAACTCCGGGAGAGATTCTCAAAACCAAGGTTGACATGTTTCGAGTTCCTTTCAACATTTTGGAAATCCCTCTGAAACTTTGGACATTCTCGCGAAGTCTTCCCAATCCCCGACAAGATTGGTACCCTTTCACATCCAAATCTCTCAAACTCCGGGAGAGATTCTCAAAACCAAGGTTGACATGTTTCGAGTTCCTTTCAACATTTTGGAAATCCCACTGAAACTTTGGACATTCTCGCGAAGGGTTCCCAATCCCCGACAAGATTGGTACCCTTTCACGTCCAAATCTCTCAAACTCCGGGAGAGATTCTCAAAACCAAGGTTGACATGTTTCGAGTTCCTTTCAACATTTTGGAAATCCCGCTGAAACTTTGGACATTCTGGCGAAGGGTTCCCAATCCCCGACAAGACTGGTACCCTTTCACGTCCAAATCTCTCAAAGTCCGGGAGAGATTCTCAAAACCAAGGTTGACATGTTTCGAGTTCCTTTCAACATTTTGGAAATCCCGCTGAAACTTTGGACATTCTCGCGAAGGGTTCCCAATCCCCGACAAGATTGGTACCCTTTCACGTCCAAATCTCTCAAACTCCGGGAGAGATTCTCAAAACCAAGGTTGACATGTTTCGAGTTCCTTTCAACATTTTGGAAATCCCGCTGAAACTTTGGACATTCTCGCGAAGGGTTCCCAGTCCCCGACAAGATTGGTACCCTTTCACGTCCAAATCTCTCAAACTCCGGGAGAGATTCTCAAAACCAAGGTTGACATGCTTCGAGTTCCTTTCAACATTTTGGAAATCCCGCTGAAACTTTGGACATTCTGGCGGAGGGTTCTAGATCCCCGACAAGATTGGTACCCTTTCACTTCCAAATCTCTCAAAGTCCGGGAGAGATTCTCAAAACCAAGGTTGACATGTTTCGAGTTCCTTTCAACATTTTGGAAATCCCACTGAAACTTTGGACATTCTCGCGAAGGGTTCCCAATCCCCGACATGATTGGTACCCTTTCACGTCCAAATCTCTCAAACTCCGGGAGAGATTCTCAAAACCAAGGTTGACATGTTTCGAGTTCCTTTCAACATTTTGGAAATCCCGCTGAAACTTTGGACATTCTCGCGAAGGGTTCCCAATCCCCGACAAGATTGGTACCCTTTCACGTCTAAATCTCTCAAACTCCGGGAGAGATTCTCAAAACCAAGGGTGACATGTTTCGAGTTCCTCTCAACATTTTGGAAATCCCGCTGAAACTTTGGACATTCTGGCGAAGGGTTCCCAATCCCCGACAAGATTGGTACCCTTTCACGTCCAAATCTCTCAAACTCCGGGAGAGATTCTCAAAACCAAGGTTGATATGTTTCGAGTTCCTTTCAACATTTTGGAAATCCTGCTGAAACTTTGGACATTCTCGCGAAGGGTTCCCAATCCCCGACAAGATTGGTACCCTTTCACGTCCAAATCTCTCAAACTCCGGGAGAGATTCTCAAAACCAAGGTTGACATGGTTCCAGTTCCCTTCAACATTTTGGAAATCTCGCTGAAACTTTGGACATTCTCGCGAACGGTTCCCGATCCCCGACAAGATTGGTACCCTTTCACGTCCAAATCCCTCCAACTCCGGGAGAGATTCTCAAAACCAAGGTTGACATGTTTCGAGTTCCTTTCAACATTTTGGAAATCCCGCTGAAACTTTGGACATTCTCGCGGAGTCTTCCCAATCCCCGACAAGATTGGTACCCTTTCACGTCCAAATCTCTCAAACTCCGGGAGAGATTCTCAAAACCAAGGTTGACATGTTTCGAGTTCCTTTCAACATTTTGGAAATCCCGCTGAAACTTTGGACATTCTCGCGAAGGGTTCCCAATCCCCGACAAGATTGGTACCCTTTCACGTCCAAATCTCTCCAACTCCGGGGGAGATTCTCAAAACCAAGGTTGACATGTTTCGAGTTCCTTTCAACATTTTGGAAATCCCGCTGAAACTTTGGACATTCTCGCGAAAGGTTCCCAATACCCGACAAGATTGGTACCCTTTCACGTGCAAATCTCTCAAACTCCGGGAGAGATTCTCAAAACCAAGGTTCACATGTTTCGAGTTCCTTTCAACATTTTGGAAATCCCGCTGAAACTTTGGACATTCTCGCGAAGGGTTCCCAATCCCCGACAAGATTGGTACCCTTTCACATACAAATCTCTCAAACTCCGGGAGAGATTCTCAAAACCAAGGTTGACATGTTTCGAGTTCCTTTCAACATTTTGGAAATCCCGCTGAAACTTTGGACATTCTCGCGAAGGGTTCCCAATCCCCGACAAGATTGGTACCCTTTCACGTCCAAATCTCTCAAACTCCGGGAGAGATTCTCAAAACCAAGGTTGACATGGTTCGAGTTCCTTTCAACATTTTGGAAATCCCGCTGAAACTTTGGACATTCTGGCGGAGGGTTCTAGATCCCCGATAAGATTGGTACCGTTTCACGTCCAAATCTCTCCA
Organism: Streptopelia decaocto; assembly: GCF_964273445.1. Taxonomy (NCBI): domain Eukaryota; kingdom Metazoa; phylum Chordata; class Aves; order Columbiformes; family Columbidae; genus Streptopelia; species Streptopelia decaocto. The sequence continues at coordinate 1,120,952 of NW_028116776.1, forward strand.
ACTCCGGGAGAGATTCTCAAAACCAAGGTTGACATGTTTCGAGTTCCTTTCAACATTTTGGAAATCCCGCTGAAACTTTGGACATTCTCGCGAAGTCTTCCCAATCCCCGACAAGATTGGTACCCTTTCACATCCAAATCTCTCAAACTCCGGGAGAGATTCTCAAAACCAAGGTTGACATGTTTCGAGTTCCTTTCAACATTTTGGAAATCCCACTGAAACTTTGGACATTCTCGCGAAGGGTTCCCAATCCCCGACAAGATTGGTACCCTTTCACGTCCAAATCTCTCAAACTCCGGGAGAGATTCTCAAAACCAAGGTTGACATGTTTCGAGTTCCTTTCAACATTTTGGAAATCCCGCTGAAACTTTGGACATTCTGGCGAAGGGTTCCCAATCCCCGACAAGACTGGTACCCTTTCACGTCCAAATCTCTCAAAGTCCGGGAGAGATTCTCAAAACCAAGGTTGACATGTTTCGAGTTCCTTTCAACATTTTGGAAATCCCGCTGAAACTTTGGACATTCTCGCGAAGGGTTCCCAATCCCCGACAAGATTGGTACCCTTTCACGTCCAAATCTCTCAAACTCCGGGAGAGATTCTCAAAACCAAGGTTGACATGTTTCGAGTTCCTTTCAACATTTTGGAAATCCCGCTGAAACTTTGGACATTCTCGCGAAGGGTTCCCAGTCCCCGACAAGATTGGTACCCTTTCACGTCCAAATCTCTCAAACTCCGGGAGAGATTCTCAAAACCAAGGTTGACATGCTTCGAGTTCCTTTCAACATTTTGGAAATCCCGCTGAAACTTTGGACATTCTGGCGGAGGGTTCTAGATCCCCGACAAGATTGGTACCCTTTCACTTCCAAATCTCTCAAAGTCCGGGAGAGATTCTCAAAACCAAGGTTGACATGTTTCGAGTTCCTTTCAACATTTTGGAAATCCCACTGAAACTTTGGACATTCTCGCGAAGGGTTCCCAATCCCCGACATGATTGGTACCCTTTCACGTCCAAATCTCTCAAACTCCGGGAGAGATTCTCAAAACCAAGGTTGACATGTTTCGAGTTCCTTTCAACATTTTGGAAATCCCGCTGAAACTTTGGACATTCTCGCGAAGGGTTCCCAATCCCCGACAAGACTGGTACCCTTTCACGTCCAAATCTCTCAAAGTCCGGGAGAGATTCTCAAAACCAAGGTTGACATGTTTCGAGTTCCTTTCAACATTTTGGAAATCCCGCTGAAACTTTGGACATTCTCGCGAAGGGTTCCCGATCCCCGACAAGATTGGTACCCTTTCACGTCCAAATCTCTCCAACTCCGGGAGAAATTCTCAAAACCAAGGTTGACATGTTTCGAGTTCCTTTCAACATTTTGGAAATCCCGCTGAAACTTTGGACATTCTCGCGAAGGGTTCCCAATCCCCGACAAGATTGGTACCCTTTCACGTCCAAATGTCTCAAACTCCGGGAGAGATTCTCAAAACCAAGGTTGACATGTTTCGAGTTCCTTTCAACATTTTGGAAATCCCGCTGAAACTTTGGACATTGTCGCGAAGGGTTCCCAATCCCCGACAAGACTGGTACCCTTTCACGTCCAAATCTCTCAAAGTCCGGGAGAGATTCTCAAAACCAAGGTTGACATGTTTCGAGTTCTTTTCAACATTTTGGAAATCCCGCTGAAACTTTGGACATTCTCGCGAAGGGTTCCCAATCCCCGACAAGATTGGTACCCTTTCACGTCCAAATCTCTCAAACTCCGGGAGAGATTCTCAAAACCAAGGTTGACATGTTTCGAGTTCCTTACAACATTTTGGAAATCCCGCTGAAACTTTGGACATTCTCGCGAAGGGTTCCCAGTCCCCGACAACATTGGTACCCTTTCACGTCCAAATCTCTCCAACTCCGGGAGAGATTCTCAAAACCAAGGTTCACATGTTTCGAGTTCCTTTCAACATTTTGGAAATCCCGCTGAAACTTTGGACATTCTCGCGAAGGGTTCCCAATCCCCGACAGGACTGGTACCCTTTCACGTCCAAATCTCTCAAAGTCCGGGAGAGATTCTCAAAACCAAGGTTGACATGTTTCGAGTTCCTTTCAACATTTTGGAAATCCCGCTGAAACTTTGGACATTCTCGCGAAGTCTTCCCAATCCCCGACAAGATTGGTACCCTTTCACGTCCAAATCTCTCAAACTCCGGGAGAGATTCTCAAAACCAAGGTTGACATGTTTCGAGTTCCTTTCAACATTTTGGAAATCCCGCTGAAACTTTGGACATTCTCGCGAAGGGTTCCCAATCCCCGACAAGATTGGTACCCTTTTACGTCCAAATCTCTCCAACTCCGGGAGAGATTCTCAAAACCAAGGTTGACATGTTTCGAGTTCCTTTCAACATTTTGGAAATCCCGCTGAAACTTTGGACATTCTCGCGAAGGGTTCCCAATCCCCGACAAGATTGGTACCCTTTCACGTCCAAATCTCTCAAACTCCGGGAGAGATTCTCAAAACCAAGGTTGACATGTTTCGAGTTCCTTTCAACATTTTGGAAATCCCGCTGAAACTTTGGACATTCTCGCGAAGGGTTCCCAATCCCCGACAAGATTGGTACCCTTTCACGTCCAAATCTCTCAAAGTCCGGGAGAGATTCTCAAAACCAAGGTTGACATGTTTCGAGTTCCTTTCAACATTTTGGAAATCCCGCTGAAACTTTGGACATTGTCGCGAAGGGTTCCCAATCCCCGACAAGATTGGTACCCTTTCACGTCCAAATCTCTCAAACTCCGGGAGAGATTCTCAAAACCAAGGTTGACATGTTTCGAGTTCCTTTCAACATTTTGGAAATCCCGCTGAAACTTTGGACATTCTGGCGGAGGGTTCTAGATCCCCGATAAGATTGGTACCCTTTCACTTCCAAATCTCTCAAAGTCCGGGAGAGATTCTCAAAACCAAGGTTGACATGTTTCGAGTTCCTTTCAACATTTTGGAAATCCCGCTGAAACTTTGGACATTCTCGCGAAGGGTTCCCAGTCCCCGACAAGATTGGTACTCTTTCATGTCCAAATCTCTCAAAGTCCGGGAGAGATTCTCAAAACCAAGGTTGACATGTTTCGAGTTCCTTTCAACATTTTGGAAATCCCGCTGAAACTTTGGACATTCTGGCGGAGGGTTCTAGATCCCCGACAAGACTGGTACCCTTTCACTTCCAAATCTCTCAAAGTCCGGGAGAGATTCTCAAAACCAAGGTTGACATGTTTCGAGTTCCTTTCAACATTTTGGAAATCCCACTGAAACTTTGGACATTGTCGCGAAGGGTTCCCAATCCCCGACAAGATTGGTACCCTTTAATGTCCAAATCTCTCAAACTCCGGGAGAGATTCTCAAAACCAAGGTTGACATGTTTCGAGTTCCTTTCAACATTTTGGAAATCCCGCTGAAACTTTGGACATTCTCGCGAAGGGTTCCCAATCCCCGACAAGACTGGTACCCTTTCACGTCCAAATCTCTCAAAGTCCGGGAGAGATTCTCAAAACCAAGGTTGACATGTTTCGAGTTCCTTTCAACATTTTGGAAATCCCGCTGAAACTTTGGACATTCTCGCGAAGGGTTCCCGATCCCCGACAATATTGGTACACTTTCACGTGCAAATCTCTCAAACTCCGGGAGAAATTCTCAAAACCAAGGTTGACATGTTTCGAGTTCCTTTCAACATTTTGGAAATCCCGCTGAAACTTTGGACATTCTCGCGAAGGGTTCCCAATCCCCGACAAGATTGGTACCCTTTCACGTCCAAATCTCTCAAACTCCGGGAGAGATTCTCAAAACCAAGGTTGACATGTTTCGAGTTCCTTTCAACATTTTGGAAATCCCGCTGAAACTTTGGACATTGTCGCGAAGGGTTCCCAATCCCCGACAAGACTGGTACCCTTTCACGTCCAAATCTCTCAAAGTCCGGGAGAGATTCTCAAAACCAAGGTTCACATGTTTCGAGTTCCTTTCAACATTTTGGAAATCCCGCTGAAACTTTGGACATTCTCGGGAAGGGTTCCCAATCCCCGACAAGATTGGTACCCTTTCACGTCCAAATCTCTCAAACTCCGGGAGAGATTCTCAAAACCAAGGTTGACATGTTTCGAGTTCCTTTCAACATTTTGGAAATCCCGCTGAAACTTTGGACATTCTCGCGAAGGGTTCCCAATCCCCGACAACATTGGTACCCTTTCACGTCCAAATCTCTCCAACTCCGGGAGAGATTCTCAAAACCAAGGTTCACATGTTTCGAGTTCCTTTCAACATTTTGGAAATCCCGCTGAAACTTTGGACATTCTCGCGAAGGGTTCCCAATCCCCGACAAGACTGGTACCCTTTCACGTCCAAATCTCTCAAAGTCCGGGAGAGATTCTCAAAACCAAGGTTGACATGTTTCGAGTTCCTTTCAACATTTTGGAAATCCCGCTGAAACTTTGGACATTCTCGCGAAGGGTTCCCAATCCCCGACAAGATTGGTACCCTTTCACGTCCAAATCTCTCAAACTCCGGGAGAGATTCTCAAAACCAAGGTTGACATGTTTCGAGTTCCTTTCAACATTTTGGAAATCCCGCTGAAACTTTGGACATTCTCGCGAAGGGTTCCCAATCCCCGACAAGATTGGTACCCTTTCACTTCCAAATCTCTCAAAGTCCGGGAGAGATTCTCAAAACCAAGGTTGACATGTTTCGAGTTCCTTTCAACATTTTGGAAATCCCACTGAAACTTTGGACATTCTCGCGAAGGGTTCCCAATCCCCGACAAGATTGGTACCCTTTCACGTCCAAATCTCTCAAACTCCGGGAGAGATTCTCAAAACCAAGGTTGACATGTTTCGAGTTCCTTTCAACATTTTGGAAATCCCGCTGAAACTTTGGACATTCTCGCGAAGGGTCCCCAATCCCCGACAAGACTGGTACCCTTTCACGTCCAAATCTCTCAAAGTCCGGGAGAGATTCTCAAAACCAAGGTTGACATGTTTCGAGTTCCTTTCAACATTTTGGAAATCCCGCTGAAACTTTGGACATTCTCGCGAAGGGTTCCCGATCCCCGACAAGATTGGTACCCTTTCACGTCCAAATCTCTCCAACTCCGGGAGAAATTCTCAAAACCAAGGTTGACATGTTTCGAGTTCCTTTCAACATTTTGGAAATCCCGCTGAAACTTTGGACATTGTCGCGAAGGGTTCCCAATCCCCGACAAGATTGGTACCCTTTCACGTCCAAATCTCTCAAACTCCGGGAGAGATTCTCAAAACCAAGGTTGACATGTTTCGAGTTCCTTTCAACATTTTGGAAATCCCGCTGAAACTTTGGACATTCTGGCGGAGGGTTCTAGATCCCCGATAAGATTGGTACCCTTTCACTTCCAAATCTCTCAAAGTCCGGGAGAGATTCTCAAAACCAAGGTTGACATGTTTCGAGTTCCTTTCAACATTTTGGAAATCCCGCTGAAACTTTGGACATTCTCGCGAAGGGTTCCCAGTCCCCGACAAGATTGGTACTCTTTCATGTCCAAATCTCTCAAAGTCCGGGAGAGATTCTCAAAACCAAGGTTGACATGTTTCGAGTTCCTTTCAACATTTTGGAAATCCCGCTGAAACTTTGGACATTCTGGCGGAGGGTTCTAGATCCCCGACAAGATTGGTACCCTTTCACTTCCAAATCTCTCAAAGTCCGGGAGAGATTCTCAAAACCAAGGTTGACATGTTTCGAGTTCCTTTCAACATTTTGGAAATCCCACTGAAACTTTGGACATTGTCGCGAAGGGTTCCCAATCCCCGACAAGATTGGTACCCTTTCACGTCCAAATCTCTCAAACTCCGGGAGAGATTCTCAAAACCAAGGTTGACATGTTTCGAGTTCCTTTCAACATTTTGGAAATCCCGCTGAAACTTTGGACATTCTCGCGAAGGGTTCCCAATCCCCGACAAGACTGGTACCCTTTCACGTCCAAATCTCTCAAAGTCCGGGAGAGATTCTCAAAACCAAGGTTGACATGTTTCGAGTTCCTTTCAACATTTTGGAAATCCCGCTGAAACTTTGGACATTCTCGCGAAGGGTTCCCGATCCCCGACAATATTGGTACCCTTTCACGTGCAAATCTCTCCAACTCCGGGAGAAATTCTCAAAACCAAGGTTGACATGTTTCGAGTTCCTTTCAACATTTTGGAAATCCCGCTGAAACTTTCGACATTCTCGCGAAGGGTTCCCAATCCCCGACAAGATTGGTACCCTTTCACGTCCAAATCTCTCAAAGTCCGGGAGAGATTCTCAAAACCAAGGTTGACATGTTTCGAGTTCCTTTCAACATTTTGGAAATCCCGCTGAAACTTTGGACATTGTCGCGAAGGGTTCCCAATCCCCGACAAGACTGGTACCCTTTCACGTCCAAATCTCTCAAAGTCCGGGAGAGATTCTCAAAACCAAGGTTGACATGTTTCGAGTTCCTTTCAACATTTTGGAAATCCCGCTGAAACTTTGGACATTCTCGCGAAGGGTTCCCAATCCCCGACAAGACTGGTACCCTTTCACGTCCAAATCTCTCAAAGTCCGGGAGAGATTCTCAAAACCAAGGTTGACATGTTTCGAGTTCCTTTCAACATTTTGGAAATCCCGCTGAAACTTTGGACATTCTCGCGAAGGGTTCCCAATCCCCGACAAGATTGGTACCCTTTCACATCCAAATCTCTCAAACTCCGGGAGAAATTCTCAAAACCAAGGTTGACATGTTTCGAGTTCCTTTCAACATTTTGGAAATCCCGCTGAAACTTTGGACATTGTCGCGAAGGGTTCCCAATCCCCGACAAGATTGGTACCCTTTCACGTCCAAATCTCTCAAACTCCGGGAGAGATTCTCAAAACCAAGGTTGACATGTTTCGAGTTCCTTTCAACATTTTGGAAATCCCGCTGAAACTTTGGACATTCTGGCGGAGGGTTCTAGATCCCCGATAAGATTGGTACCCTTTCACTTCCAAATCTCTCAAAGTCCGGGAGAGATTCTCAAAACCAAGGTTGACATGTTTCGAGTTCCTTTCAACATTTTGGAAATCCCGCTGAAACTTTGGACATTCTCGCGAAGGGTTCCCAGTCCCCGACAAGATTGGTACTCTTTCATGTCCAAATCTCTCAAAGTCCGGGAGAGATTCTCAAAACCAAGGTTGACATGTTTCGAGTTCCTTTCAACATTTTGGAAATCCCGCTGAAACTTTGGACATTCTGGCGGAGGGTTCTAGATCCCCGACAAGATTGGTACCCTTTCACTTCCAAATCTCTCAAAGTCCGGGAGAGATTCTCAAAACCAAGGTTGACATGTTTCGAGTTCCTTTCAACATTTTGGAAATCCCACTGAAACTTTGGACATTGTCGCGAAGGGTTCCCAATCCCCGACAAGATTGGTACCCTTTCACGTCCAAATCTCTCAAACTCCGGGAGAGATTCTCAAAACCAAGGTTGACATGTTTCGAGTTCCTTTCAACATTTTGGAAATCCCGCTGAAACTTTGGACATTCTCGCGAAGGGTTCCCAATCCCCGACAAGACTGGTACCCTTTCACGTCCAAATCTCTCAAAGTCCGGGAGAGATTCTCAAAACCAAGGTTGACATGTTTCGAGTTCCTTTCAACATTTTGGAAATCCCGCTGAAACTTTGGACATTCTCGCGAAGGGTTCCCGATCCCCGACAATATTGGTACCCTTTCACGTGCAAATCTCTCCAACTCCGGGAGAAATTCTCAAAACCAAGGTTGACATGTTTCGAGTTCCTTTCAACATTTTGGAAATCCCGCTGAAACTTTGGACATTCTCGCGAAGGGTTCCCAATCCCCGACAAGATTGGTACCCTTTCACGTCCAAATCTCTCAAACTCCGGGAGAGATTCTCAAAACCAAGGTTGACATGTTTCGAGTTCCTTTCAACATTTTGGAAATCCCGCTGAAACTTTGGACATTGTCGCGAAGGGTTCCCAATCCCCGACAAGACTGGTACCCTTTCACGTCCAAATCTCTCAAACTCCGGGAGAGATTCTCAAAACCAAGGTTGACATGTTTCGAGTTCCTTTCAACATTTTGGAAATCCCGCTGAAACTTTGGACATTCTCGCGAAGGGTTCCCAATCCCCGACAAGATTGGTACCCTTTCACGTCCAAATCTCTCAAACTCCGGGAGAGATTCTCAAAACCAAGGTTGACATGTTTCGAGTTCCTTTCAACATTTTGGAAATCCCGCTGAAACTTTGGACATTCTCGCGAAGGGTTCCCAATCCCCGACAAGATTGGTACCCTTTCACGTCCAAATCTCTCCAACTCCGGGAGAGATTCTCAAAACCAAGGTTCACATGTTTCGAGTTCCTTTCAACATTTTGGAAATCCCGCTGAAACTTTGGACATTCTCGCGAAGGGTTCCCAATCCCCGACAAGACTGGTACCCTTTCACGTGCAAATCTCTCAAACTCCGGGAGAGATTCTCAAAACCAAGGTTGACATGTTTCGAGTTCCTTTCAACATTTTGGAAATCCCGCTGAAACTTTGGACATTCTCGCGAAGGGTTCCCAATCCCCGACAAGATTGGTACCCTTTCACTTCCAAATCTCTCAAAGTCCGGGAGAGATTCTCAAAACCAAGGTTGACATGTTTCGAGTTCCTTTCAACATTTTGGAAATCCCGCTGAAACTTTGGACATTGTCGCGAAGGGTTCCCAATCCCCGACAAGATTGGTACCCTTTCACGTCCAAATCTCTCCAACTCCGGGAGAGATTCTCAAAACCAAGGTTGACATGTTTCGAGTTCCTTTCAACATTTTGGAAATCCCGCTGAAACTTTGGACATTCTCGCGAAGGGTCCCCAATCCCCGACAAGACTGGTACCCTTTCACGTCCAAATCTCTCAAAGTCCGGGAGAGATTCTCAAAACCAAGGTTGACATGTTTCGAGTTCCTTTCAACATTTTGGAAATCCCGCTGAAACTTTGGACATTCTCGCGAAGGGTTCCCGATCCCCGACAAGATTGGTACCCTTTCACGTCCAAATCTCTCCAACTCCGGGAGAAATTCTCAAAACCAAGGTTGACATGTTTCGAGTTCCTTTCAACATTTTGGAAATCCCGCTGAAACTTTGGACATTCTCGCGAAGGGTTCCCAATCCCCGACAAGATTGGTACCCTTTCACGTCCAAATCTCTCAAACTCCGGGAGAGATTCTCAAAATCAAGGTTGACATGTTTCGAGTTCCTTTCAACATTTTGGAAATCCCGCTGAAACTTTGGACATTGTCGCGAAGGGTTCCCAATCCCCGACAAGACTGGTACCCTTTCACGTCCAAATCTCTCAAAGTCCGGGAGAGATTCTCAAAACCAAGGTTGACATGTTTCGAGTTCCTTTCAACATTTTGGAAATCCCGCTGAAACTTTGGACATTCTCGCGAAGGGTTCCCAATCCCCGACAAGATTGGTACCCTTTCACGTCCAAATCTCTCAAACTCCGGGAGAGATTCTCAAAACCAAGGTTGACATGTTTCGAGTTCCTTTCAACATTTTGGAAATCCCGCTGAAACTTTGGACATTCTCGCGAAGGGTTCCCAGTCCCCGACAACATTGGTACCCTTTCACGTCCAAATCTCTCCAACTCCGGGAGAGATTCTCAAAACCAAGGTTGACATGTTTCGAGTTCCTTTCAACATTTTGGAAATCCCGCTGAAACTTTGGACATTCTCGCGAAGGGTTCCCAATCCCCGACAAGACTGGTACCCTTTCACGTCCAAATCTCTCAAAGTCCGGGAGAGATTCTCAAAACCAAGGTTGACATGTTTCGAGTTCCTTTCAACATTTTGGAAATCCCGCTGAAACTTTGGACATTCTCGCGAAGTCTTCCCAATCCCCGACAAGATTGGTACCCTTTCACGTCCAAATCTCTCCAACTCCGGGAGAGATTCTCAAAACCAAGGTTGACATGTTTCGAGTTCCTTTCAACATTTTGGAAATCCCGCTGAAACTTTGGACATTCTCGCGAAGGGTTCCCAATCCCCGACAAGATTGGTACCCTTTCACGTCCAAATCTCTCAAACTCCGGGAGAGATTCTCAAAACCAAGGTTGACATGTTTCGAGTTCCTTTCAGCATTTTGGAAATCCCGCTGAAACTTTGGACATTCTCGCGAAGGGTTCCCAATCCCCGACAAGATTGGTACCCTTTCACATCCAAATCTCTCAAACTCCGGGAGAGATTCTCAAAACCAAGGTTGACATGTTTCGAGTTCCTTTCAACATTTTGGAAATCCCGCTGAAACTTTGGACATTGTCGCGAAGGGTTCCCAATCCCCGACAAGATTGGTACCCTTTCACGTCCAAATCTCTCAAACTCCGGGAGAGATTCTCAAAACCAAGGTTGACATGTTTCGAGTTCCTTTCAACATTTTGGAAATCCCGCTGAAACTTTGGACATTCTGGCGGAGGGTTCTAGATCCCCGATAAGATTGGTACCCTTTCACGTCCAAATCTCTCCAACTCCGGGAGAAATTCTCAAAACCAAGGTTGACATGTTTCGAGTTCCTTTCAACATTTTGGAAATCCCGCTGAAACTTTGGACATTCTCGCGAAGGGTTCCCAATCCCCGACAAGATTGGTACCCTTTCACGTCCAAATCTCTCAAACTCCAGGAGAGATTCTCAAAACCAAGGTTGACATGTTTCGAGTTCCTTTCAACATTTTGGAAATCCCGCTGAAACTTTGGACATTCTCGCGAAGGGTTCCCAATCCCCGACAAGACTGGTACCCTTTCACGTCCAAATCTCTCAAAGTCCGGGAGAGATTCTCAAAACCAAGGTTGACATGTTTCGAGTTCCTTTCAACATTTTGGAAATCCCGCTGAAACTTTGGACATTCTCGCGAAGGGTTCCCAATCCCCGACAAGATTGGTACCCTTTCACGTCCAAATCTCTCAAACTCCGGGAGAGATTCTCAAAACCAAGGTTGACATGTTTCGAGTTCCTTTCAACATTTTGGAAATCCCGCTGAAACTTTGGACATTCTCGCGAAGGGTTCCCAGTCCCCGACAAGATTGGTACCCTTTCACGTCCAAATCTCTCCAACTCCGGGAGAGATTCTCAAAACCAAGGTTGACATGTTTCGAGTTCCTTTCAACATTTTGGAAATTCCGCTGAAACTTTGGACATTCTCGCGAAGGGTTCCCAATCCCCGACAAGATTGGTACCCTTTCACGTCCAAATCCCTCCAACTCCGGGAGAGATTCTCAAAACCAAGGTTGACATGTTTCGAGTTCCTTTCAACATTATGGAAATCCCGCTGAAACTTTGGACATTCTCGCGGAGTCTTCCCAATCCCCGACAAGATTGGTACCCTTTCACGTCCAAATCTCTCAAACTCCGGGAGAGATTCTCAAAACCAAGGTTGACATGTTTCGAGTTCCTTTCAACATTTTGGAAATCCCGCTGAAACTTTGGACATTCTCGCGAAGGGTTCCCAATCCCCGACAAGATTGGTACCCTTTTACGTCCAAATCTCTCCAACTCCGGGGGAGATTCTCAAAACCAAGGTTGACATGTTTCGAGTTCCTTTCAACATTTTGGAAATCCCGCTGAAACTTTGGACATTCTCGCGAAAGGTTCCCAATCCCCGACAAGATTGGTACCCTTTCACGTGCAAATCTCTCAAACTCCGGGAGAGATTCTCAAAACCAAGGTTCACATGTTTCGAGTTCCTTTCAACATTTTGGAAATCCCGCTGAAACTTTGGACATTCTCGCGAAGGGTTCCCAATCCCCGACAAGATTGGTACCCTTTCACATCCAAATCTCTCATAGTCCGGGAGAGATTCTCAAAACCAAGGTTGACATGTTTCGAGTTCCTTTCAACATTTTGGAAATCCCGCTGAAACTTTGGACATTGTCGCGAAGGGTTCCCAATCCCCGACAAGATTGGTACCCTTTCACGTCCAAATCTCTCAAACTCCGGGAGAGATTCTCAAAACCAAGGTTGACATGTTTCGAGTTCCTCTCAACATTTTGGAAATCCCGCTGAAACTTTGGACATTCTGGCGGAGGGTTCTAGATCCTCGATAAGATTGGTACCGTTTCACGTCCAAATCTCTCCAACTCCGGGAGAGATTCTCAAAACCAAGGTTGACATGGTTCGAGTTCCTTTCAACATTTTGGAAATCCCGCTGAAACTTTGGACATTCTCGCGAAGGGTTCCCAATCCCCGACAAGATTGGTACCCTTTCACGTCCAAATCTCTCAAACTCCGGGAGAGATTCTCAAAACCAAGGTTGACATGTTTCGAGTTCCTTTCAACATTTTGGAAATCCCGCTGAAACTTTGGACATTCTCGCGAAGTCTTCCCAATCCCCGACAAGATTGGTACCCTTTCACGTCCAAATCTCTCAAAGTCCGGGAGAGATTCTCAAAACCAAGGTTGACATGTTTCGAGTTCCTTTCAACATTTTGGAAATCCCGCTGAAACTTTGGACATTCTCGCGAAGGGTTCCCAATCCCCGACAAGATTGGTACCCTTTCACGTCCAAATCTCTCAAACTCCGGGAGAGATTCTCAAAACCAAGGTGGACATGTTTCGAGTTCCTTTCAACATTTTGGAAATCCCGCTGAAACTTTGGACATTCTGGCGAAGGGTTCCCAATCCCCGACAAGATTGGTACCCTTTCACGTCCAAATCTCTCCAACTCCGGGAGAGATTCTCAAAACCAAGGTTGACATGTTTCGAGTTCCTTTCAACATTTTGGAAATCCCGCTGAAAATTTGGACATTCTGGCGAAGGGTTCCCAATCCCCGACAAGATTGGTACCCTTTCACGTCCAAATCTCTCAAACTCCGGGAGAGATTCTCAAAACCAAGGTTGACATGTTTCGAGTTCCTTTCAACATTTTGGAAATCCCGCTGAAACTTTGGACATTCTCGCGAAGCGTTCCCAATCCCCGACAAGATTGGTACCCTTTCACATCCAAATCTCTCAAACTCCAGGAGAGATTCTCAAAACCAAGGTTGACATGTTTCGAGTTCCTTTCAACATTTTGGAAATCCCGCTGAAACTTTGGACATTGTCGCGAAGAGTTCCCAATCCCCGACAAGATTGGTACCCTTTCACGTCCAAATCTCTCAAACTCCGGGAGAGATTCTCAAAATCAAGGTTGACATGTTTCGAGTTCCTTTCAACATTTTGGAAATCCCGCTGAAACTTTGGACATTGTCGCGAAGGGTTCCCAATCCCCGAAAAGACTGGTACCCTTTCACGTCCAAATCTCTCAAAGTCCGGGAGAGATTTTCAAAACCAAGGTTGACATGTTTCGAGTTCCTTTCAACATTTTGGAAATCCCGCTGAAACTTTGGACATTCTCGCGAAGGGTTCCCAATCCCCGACAAGATTGGTACCCTTTCACGTCCAAATCTCTCAAACTCCGGGAGAGATTCTCAAAACCAAGGTTGACATGTTTCGAGTTCCTTTCAACATTTTGGAAATCCCTCTGAAACTTTGGACATTCTCGCGAAGGGTTCCCAGTCCCCGACAACATTGGTACCCTTTCACGTCCAAATCTCTCCAACTCCGGGAGAGATTCTCAAAACCAAGGTTGACATGTTTCGAGTTCCTTTCAACATTTTGGAAATCCCGCTGAAACTTTGGACATTCTCGCGAAGGGTTCCCAATCCCCGACAAGACTGGTACCCTTTCACGTCCAAATCTCTCAAAGTCCGGGAGAGATTCTCAAAACCAAGGTTGACATGTTTCGAGTTCCTTTCAACATTTTGGAAATCCCGCTGAAACTTTGGACATTCTCGCGAAGTCTTCCCAATCCCCGACAAGATTGGTACCCTTTCACGTCCAAATCTCTCAAACTCCGGGAGAGATTCTCAAAACCAAGGTTGACATGTTTCGAGTTCCTTTCAACATTTTGGAAATCCCGCTGAAACTTTGGACATTCTCGCGAAGGGTTCCCAATCCCCGACAAGATTGGTACCCTTTCACGTCCAAATCTCTCCAACTCCGGGAGAGATTCTCAAAACCAAGGTTGACATGTTTCGAGTTCCTTTCAACATTTTGGAAATCCCGCTGAAACTTTGGACATTCTCGCGAAGGGTTCCCAATCCCCGACAAGATTGGTACCCTTTCACGTCCAAATCTCTCAAACTCCGGGAGAGATTCTCAAAACCAAGGTTGACATGTTTCGAGTTCCTTTCAACATTTTGGAAATCCCGCTGAAACTTTGGACATTCTCGCGAAGGGTTCCCAATCCCCGACAAGATTGGTACCCTTTCACATCCAAATCTCTCAAACTCCGGGAGAGATTCTCAAAACCAAGGTTGACATGTTTCGAGTTCCTTTCAACATTTTGGAAATCCCGCTGAAACTTTGGACATTGTCGCGAAGGGTTCCCAATCCCCGACAAGATTGGTACCCTTTCACGTCCAAATCTCTCAAACTCCGGGAGAGATTCTCAAAACCAAGGTTGACATGTTTCGAGTTCCTTTCAACATTTTGGAAATCCCGCTGAAACTTTGGACATTCTGGCGGAGGGTTCTAGATCCCCGATAAGATTGGTACCCTTTCACGTCCAAATCTCTCCAACTCCGGGAGAAATTCTCAAAACCAAGGTTGACATGTTTCGAGTTCCTTTCAACATTTTGGAAATCCCGCTGAAACTGTGGACATTCTCGCGAAGGGTTCCCAATCCCCGACAAGATTGGTACCCTTTCACGTCCAAATCTCTCAAACTCCGGGAGAGATTCTCAAAACCAAGGTTGACATGTTTCGAGTTCCTTTCAACATTTTGGAAATCCCGCTGAAACTTTGGACATTCTAGCGAAGGGTTCCCAATCCCCGACAAGACTGGTACCCTTTCACGTCCAAATCTCTCAAAGTCCGGGAGAGATTCTCAAAACCAAGGTTGACATGTTTCGAGTTCCTTTCAACATTTTGGAAATCCCGCTGAAACTTTGGACATTGTCGCGAAGGGTTCCCAATCCCCGACAAGATTGGTACCCTTTCACGTCCAAATCTCTCCAACTCCGGGAGAGATTCTCAAAACCAAGGTTGACATGTTTCGAGTTCCTTTCAACATTTTGGAAATCCCGCTGAAACTTTGGAAATTCTCGCGAAGGGTTCCCAGTCCCCGACACGATTGGTACCCTTTCACGTCCAAATCTCTCCAACTCCGGGAGAGATTCTCAAAACCAAGGTTGACATGTTTCGAGTTCCTTTCAACATTTTGGAAATCCCGCTGAAACTTTGGACATTCTCGCGAAGGGTTCCCAATCCCCGACAAGATTGGTACCCTTTCACGTCCAAATCCCTCCAACTCCGGGAGAGATTCTCAAAACCAAGGTTGACATGTTTCGAGTTCCTTTCAACATTTTGGAAATCCCGCTGAAACTTTGGACATTCTCGCGGAGTCTTCCCAATCCCCGACAAGATTGGTACCCTTTCACGTCCAAATCTCTCCAACTCCGGGAGAGATTCTCAAAACCAAGGTTGACATGTTTCGAGTTCCTTTCAACATTTTGGAAATCCCGCTGAAACTTTGGACATTCTCGCGAAGGGTTCCCAATCCCCGACAAGATTGGTACCCTTTTACGTCCAAATCTCTCCAACTCCGGGGGAGATTCTCAAAACCAAGGTTGACATGTTTCGAGTTCCTTTCAACATTTTGGAAATCCCGCTGAAACTTTGGACATTCTCGCGAAAGGTTCCCAATCCCCGACAAGATTGGTACCCTTTCACGTGCAAATCTCTCAAACTCCGGGAGAGATTCTCAAAACCAAGGTTCACATGTTTCGAGTTCCTTTCAACATTTTGGAAATCCCGCTGAAACTTTGGACATTCTCGCGAAGGGTTCCCAATCCCCGACAAGATTGGTACCCTTTCACATCCAAATCTCTCAAAGTCCGGGAGAGATTCTCAAAACCAAGGTTGACATGTTTCGAGTTCCTTTCAACATTTTGGAAATCCCGCTGAAACTTTGGACATTGTCGCGAAGGGTTCCCAATCCCCGACAAGATTGGTACCCTTTCACGTCCAAATCTCTCAAACTCCGGGAGAGATTCTCAAAACCAAGGTTGACATGTTTCGAGTTCCTCTCAACATTTTGGAAATCCCGCTGAAACTTTGGACATTCTGGCGGAGGGTTCTAGAACCTCGATAAGATTGGTACCGTTTCACGTCGAAATCTCTCCAACTCCGGGAGAGATTCTCAAAACCAAGGTTGACATGGTTCGAGTTCCTTTCAACATTTTGGAAATCCCGCTGAAACTTTGGACATTCTCGCGAAGGGTTCCCAATCCCCGACAAGATTGGTACCCTTTCACGTCCAAATCTCTCAAACTCCGGGAGAGATTCTCAAAACCAAGGTTGACATGTTTCGAGTTCCTTTCAACATTTTGGAAATCCCGCTGAAACTTTGGACATTCTCGCGAAGGGTTCCCAATCCCCGACAAGATTGGTAGCCTTTCACGTCCAAATCTCTCCAACTCCGGGAGAGATTCTCAAAACCAAGGTTGACATGTTTCGAGTTCCTTTCAACATTTTGGAAATCCCGCTGAAACTTTGGACATTCTCGCGAAGGGTTCCCAATCCCCGACAAGATTGGTACCCTTTCACGTCCAAATCTCTCAAACTCCGGGAGAGATTCTCAAAACCAAGGTGGACATGTTTCGAGTTCCTTTCAACATTTTGGAAATCCCGCTGAAACTTTGGACATTCTGGCGAAGGGTTCCCAATCCCCGACAAGATTGGTACCCTTTCACGTCCAAATCTCTCCAACTCCGGGAGAGATTCTCAAAACCAAGGTTGACATGTTTCGAGTTCCTTTCAACATTTTGGAAATCCCGCTGAAACTTTGGACATTCTCGCGAAGGGTTCCCAATCCCCGACAAGATTGGTACCCTTTCACGTCCAAATCTCTCAAACTCCGGGAGAGATTCTCAAAACCAAGGTTGACATGTTTCGAGTTCCTTTCAACATTTTGGAAATCCCGCTGAAACTTTGGACATTCTGGCGGAGAGTTCTAGATCCCCGATAAGATTGGTACCCTTTCACTTCCAAATCTCTCAAAGTCCGGGAGAGATTCTCAAAACCAAGGTTGACATGTTTCGAGTTCCTTTCAACATTTTGGAAATCCCACTGAAACTTTGGACATTCTCGCGAAGGGTTCCCAATCCCCGACAAGATTGGTACCCTTTCACGTCCAAATCTCTCAAACTCCGGGAGAGATTCTCAAAACCAAGGTTGACATGTTTCGAGTTCCTTTCAACATTTTGGAAATCCCGCTGAAACTTTGGACATTGTCGCGAAGGGTTCCCAATCCCCGACAAGATTGGTACCCTTTCACGTCCAAATCTCTCAAACTCCGGGAGAGATTCTCAAAACCAAGGTTGACATGTTTCGAGTTCCTTTCAACATTTTGGAAATCCCGCTGAAACTTTGGACATTCTCGCGAAGGGTTCCCAATCCCCGACAAGATTGGTACCCTTTCACTTCCAAATCTCTCAAACTCCGGGAGAGATTCTCAAAACCAAGGTTGACATGTTTCGAGTTCCTTTCAACATTTTGGAAATCCCGCTGAAACTTTGGACATTCTGGCGGAGGGTTCCCAATCCCCGACAAGATTGGTACCCTTTCACGTCCAAATCTCTCAAACTCCGGGAGAGATTCTCAAAACCAAGGTTGACATGTTTCGAGTTCCTTTCAACATTTTGGAAATCCCGCTGAAACTTTGGACATTCTCGCGAAGGGTTCCCAATCCCCGACAAGATTGGTACCCTTTCACGTCCAAATCTCTCCAACTCCGGGAGAGATTCTCAAAACCAAGGTTGATATGTTTCGAGTTCCTTTCAACATTTTGGAAATCCCGCTGAAACTTTGGACATTCTCGCGAAGGGTTCCCAATCCCCGACAAGATTGGTACCCTTTCACGTCCAAATCTCTCCAACTCCGGGAGAGATTCTCAAAACCAAGGTTGACATGGTTCCAGTTCCTTTCAACATTTTGGAAATCCCACTGAAAGTTTGGACATTCTCGCGAACGGTTCCCGATCCCCGACAAGATTGGTATCCTTTCACGTCCAAATCTCTCAAACTCCGGGAGAGATTCTCAAAACCAAGGTTGACATGTTTCCAGTTCCTTTCAACATTTTGGAAATCCCACTGAAAATTTGGACATTCTGGCGAAGGGTTCCCAATCCCCGACAAGATTGGTACCCTTTCACGTCCAAATCTCTCAAACTCCGGGAGAGATTCTCAAAACCAAGGTTGACATGTTTCGAGTTCCTTTCAACATTTTGGAAATCCCGCTGAAACTTTGGACATTCTCGCGAAGGGTTCCCAATCCCCGACAAGATTGGTACCCTTTCACATCCAAATCTCTCAAACTCCAGGAGAGATTCTCAAAACCAAGGTTGACATGTTTCGAGTTCCTTTCAACATTTTGGAAATCCCGCTGAAACTTTGGACATTGTCGCGAAGGGTTCCCAATCCCCGACAAGATTGGTACCCTTTCACGTCCAAATCTCTCAAACTCCGGGAGAGATTCTCAAAACCAAGGTTGACATGTTCCGAGTTCCTTTCAACATTTTGGAAATCCCGCTGAAACTTTGGACATTCTGGCGGAGGGTTCTAGATCCCCGATAAGATTGGTACCGTTTCACGTCCAAATCTCTCCAACTCCGGGAGAGATTCTCAAAACCAAGGTTGACATGGTTCGAGTTCCTTTCAACATTTTGGAAATCCCGCTGAAACTTTGGACATTCTGGCGAAGGGTTCCCAATCCCCGACAAGATTGGTACCCTTTCACGTCCAAATCTCTCAAACTCCGGGAGAGATTCTCAAAACCAAGGTTGACATGTTTCGAGTTCCTTTCAACATTTTGGAAATCCCGCTGAAACTTTGGACATTCTCGCGAAGTCTTCCCAATCCCCGACAAGATTGGTACCCTTTCACGTCCAAATCTCTCCAACTCCGGGAGAGATTCTCAAAACCAAGGTTGACATGTTTCGAGTTCCTTTCAACATTTTGGAAATCCCGCTGAAACTTTGGACATTCTCGCGAAGGGTTCCCAATCCCCGACAAGATTGGTACCCTTTTACGTCCAAATCTCTCAAACTCCGGGAGAGATTCTCAAAACCAAGGTTGACATGTTTCGAGTTCCTTTCAACATTTTGGAAATCCCGCTGAAACTTTGGACATTCTCGCGAAGGCTTCCCAATCCCCGACTAGATTGGTACCCTTTCACGTCCAAATCTCTCCAACTCCGGGAGAGATTCTCAAAACCAAGGTTGACATGTTTCGAGTTCCTTTCAACATTTTGGAAATCCCGCTGAAACTTTGGACATTCTCGCGAAGGCTTCCCAATCCCCGACAAGATTGGTACCCTTTCACGTCCAAATCTCTCAAACTCCGGGAGAGATTCTCAAAACCAAGGTTGACATGTTTCGAGTTCCTTTCAACATTTTGGAAATCCCGCTGAAACTTTGGACATTCTCGCGAAGTCTTCCCAATCCCCGACAAGATTGGTACCCTTTCACGTCCAAATCTCTCAAACTCCGGGAGAGATTCTCAAAACCAAGGTTGACATGTTTCGAGTTCCTCTCAACATTTTGGAAATCCCGCTGAAACTTTGGACATTCTCGCGAAGTCTTCCCAATCCCCGACAAGATTGGTACCCTTTCACGTCCAAATCTCTCAAACTCCGGGAGAGATTCTCAAAACCAAGGTTGACATGTTTCGAGTTCCTTTCAACATTTTGGAAATCCCGCTGAAACTTTGGACATTGTCGCGAAGGGTTCCCAATCCCCGACAAGATTGGTACCCTTTCACGTCCAAATCTCTCAAACTCCGGGAGAGATTCTCAAAACCAAGGTTGACATGTTTCGAGTTCCTTTCAACATTTTGGAAATCCCGCTGAAACTTTGGACATTCTCGCGAAGTCTTCCCAATCCCCGAAAAGATTGGTACCCTTTCACGTCCAAATCTCTCAAACTCCGGGAGAGATTCTCAAAACCAAGGTTGACATGTTTCGAGTTCCTTTCAACATTTTGGAAATCCCGCTGAAACTTTGGAAATTCTGGCGGAGGGTTCTAGATCCCCGATAAGATTGGTACCCTTTCACTTCCAAATCTCTCAAAGTCCGGGAGAGATTCTCAAAACCAAGGTTGACATGTTTCGAGTTCCTTTCAACATTTTGGAAATCCCACTGAAACTTTGGACATTCTCGCGAAGGGTTCCCAATCCCCGACAAGATTGGTACCCTTTCACGTCCAAATCTCTCAAACTCCGGGAGAGATTCTCAAAACTAAGGTTGACATGTTTCGAGTTCCTTTCAACATTTTGGAAATCCCGCTGAAACTTTGGACATTCTGGCGAAGGGTTCCCAATCCCCGACAAGACTGGTACCCTTTCACGTCCAAATCTCTCAAAGTCCGGGAGAGATTCTCAAAACCAAGGTTGACATGTTTCGAGTTCCTTTCAACATTTTGGAAATCCCGCTGAAACTTTGGACATTCTCGCGAAGGGTTCCCAGTCCCCGACAAGATTGGTACCCTTTCACGTCCAAATCTCTCCAACTCCGGGAGAGATTCTCAAAACCAAGGTTGACATGTTTCGAGTTCCTTTCAACATTTTGGAAATCCCGCTGAAACTTTGGACATTCTCGCGAAGGGTTCCCAATCCCCGACAAGATTGGTACCCTTTCACGTCCAAATCTCTCAAACTCCGGGAGAGATTCTCAAAACCAAGTTTGATATGTTTCGAGTTCCTTTCAACATTTTGGAAATCCCGCTGAAACTTTGGACATTCTCGCGAAGGGTTCCCAATCCCCGACAAGATTGGTACCCTTTCACGTCCAAATCTCTCCAACTCCGGGAGAGATTCTCAAAACCAAGGTTGACATGGTTCCAGTTCCTTTCAACATTTTGGAAATCCTGCTGAAACTTTGGACATTCTCGCGAACGGTTCCCGATCCCCGACAAGATTGGTATCCTTTCACGTCCAAATCTCTCAAACTCCGGGAGAGATTCTCAAAACCAAGGTTGACATGTTTCCAGTTCCTTTCAACATTTTGGAAATCCCGCTGAAACTTTGGACATTCTGGCGAAGGGTTCCCAATCCCCGACAAGATTGGTACCCTTTCACGTCCAAATCTCTCAAACTCCGGGAGAGATTCTCAAAACCAAGGTTCACATGTTTCGAGTTCCTTTCAACATTTTGGAAATCCCGCTGAAACTTTGGACATTCTCGCGAAGGGTTCCCAATCCCCGACAAGATTGGTACCCTTTCACATCCAAATCTCTCAAACTCCAGGAGAGATTCTCAAAACCAAGGTTGACATGTTTCGAGTTCCTTTCAACATTTTGGAAATCCCGCTGAAACTTTGGACATTGTCGCGAAGGGTTCCCAATCCCCGACAAGATTGGTACCCTTTCACGTCCAAATCTCTCAAACTCCGGGAGAGATTCTCAAAACCAAGGTTGACATGTTTCGAGTTCCTTTCAACATTTTGGAAATCCCGCTGAAACTTTGGACATTCTGGCGGAGGGTTCTAGATCCCCGATAAGATTGGTACCGTTTCACGTCCAAATCTCTCCAACTCCGGGAGAGATTCTCAAAACCAAGGTTGACATGGTTCGAGTTCCTTTCAACATTTTGGAAATCCCGCTGAAACTTTGGACATTCTGGCGAAGGGTTCCCAATCCCCGACAAGATTGGTACCCTTTCACGTCCAAATCTCTCAAACTCCGGGAGAGATTCTCAAAACCAAGGTTGACATGTTTCGAGTTCCTTTCAACATTTTGGAAATCCCGCTGAAACTTTGGACATTCTCGCGAAGGGTTCCCAATCCCCGACAAGATTGGTACCCTTTCACGTCCAAATCTCTCAAACTCCGGGAGAGATTCTCAAAACCAAGGTTGACATGTTTCGAGTTCCTTTCAACATTTTGGAAATCCCGCTGAAACTTTGGACATTCTCGCGAAGGGTTCCCAATCCCCGACAAGATTGGTACCCTTTTACGTCCAAATCTCTCAAACTCCGGGAGAGATTCTCAAAACCAAGGTTGACATGTTTCGAGTTCCTTTCAACATTTTGGAAATCCCGCTGAAACTTTGGACATTGTCGCGAAGGGTTCCCAATCCCCGACAAGATTGGTACCCTTTCACGTCCAAATCTCTCCAACTCCGGGAGAGATTCTCAAAACCAAGGTTGACATGTTTCGAGTTCCTTTCAACATTTTGGAAATCCCGCTGAAACTTTGGACATTCTCGCGAAGGCTTCCCAATCCCCGACAAGATTGGTACCCTTTCACGTCCAAATCTCTCAAACTCCGGGAGAGATTCTCAAAACCAAGGTTGACATGTTTCGAGTTCCTTTCAACATTTTGGAAATCCCGCTGAAACTTTGGACATTCTGGCGGAGGGATCTAGATCCCCGATAAGATTGGTACCCTTTCACTTCCAAATCTCTCAAAGTCCGGGAGAGATTCTCAAAACCAAGGTTGACATGTTTCGAGTTCCTTTCAACATTTTGGAAATCCCACTGAAACTTTGGACATTCTCGCGAAGGGTTCCCAATCCCCGACAAGATTGGTACCCTTTCACGTCCAAATCTCTCAAACTCCGGGAGAGATTCTCAAAACTAAGGTTGACATGTTTCGAGTTCCTTTCAGCATTTTGGAAATCCCGCTGAAACTTTGGACATTCTGGCGAAGGGTTCCCAATCCCCGACAAGACTGGTACCCTTTCACGTCCAAATCTCTCAAAGTCCGGGAGAGATTCTCAAAACCAAGGTTGACATGTTTCGAGTTCCTTTCAACATTTTGGAAATCCCGCTGAAACTTTGGACATTCTCGCGAAGGGTTCCCAGTCCCCGACAAGATTGGTACCCTTTCACGTCCAAATCTCTCCAACTCCGGGAGAGATTCTCAAAACCAAGCTTGACATGTTTCGAGTTCCTTTCAACATTTTGGAAATCCCGCTGAAACTTTGGACATTCTCGCGAAGGGTTCCCAATCCCCGACAAGATTGGTACCCTTTCACGTCCAAATCTCTCAAACTCCGGGAGAGATTCTCAAAACCAAGGTTGACATGTTTCGAGTTCCTTTCAACATTTTGGAAATCCCGCTGAAACTTTGGACATTCTCGCGAAGGGTTCCCAATCCCCGACAAGACTGGTACCCTTTCACGTCCAAATCTCTCAAACTCCGGGAGAGATTCTCAAAACCAAGGTTGACATGTTTCGAGTTCCTTTCAACATTTTGGAAATCCCGCTGAAACTTTGGACATTTTCGCGAAGGGTTCCCAATCCCCGACAAGATTGGTACCCTTTCACGTGCAAATCTCTCAAACTCCGGGAGAGATTCTCAAAACCAAGGTTGACATGTTTCGAGTTCCTTTCAACATTTTGGAAATCCCGCTGAAACTTTGGACATTCTGGCGGAGGGTTCCCAATCCCCGACAAGATTGGTACCCTTTCACGTCCAAATCTCTCAAACTCCGGGAGAGATTCTCAAAACCAAGGTTGACATGTTTCGAGTTCCTTTCAACATTTTGGAAATCCCGCTGAAACTTTGGACATTCTCGCGAAGGGTTCCCAATCCCCGACTAGATTGGTACCCTTTCACGTCCAAATCTCTCAAACTCCGGGAGAGATTCTCAAAACCAAGGTTGATATGTTTCGAGTTCCTTTCAACATTTTGGAAATCCCGCTGAAACTTTGGACATTCTCGCGAAGGGTTCCCAATCCCCGACAAGATTGGTACCCTTTCACGTCCAAATCTCTCAAACTCCGGGAGAGATTCTCAAAACCAAGGTTGACATGTTTCGAGTTCCTTTCAACATTTTGGAAATCCCTCTGAAACTTTGGACATTCTCGCGAACGGTTCCCGATCCCCGACAAGATTGGTATCCTTTCACGTCCAAATCTCTCAAACTCCGGGAGAGATTCTCAAAACCAAGGTTGACATGTTTCGAGTTCCTTTCAACATTTTGGAAATCCCGCTGAAACTTTGGACATTCTCGCGAAGTCTTCCCAATCCCCGACAAGATTGGTACCCTTTCACGTCCAAATCTCTCAAACTCCGGGAGAGATTCTCAAAACCAAGGTTGACATGGTTCGAGTTCCTCTCAACATTTTGGAAATCCCGCTGAAACTTTGGACATTCTCGCGAAGGGTTCCCAATCCCCGACAAGATTGGTACCCTTTCACGTCCAAATCTCTCAAACTCCGGGAGAGATTCTCAAAACCAAGGTTGACATGGTTCGAGTTCCTTTCAACATTTTGGAAATCCCGCTGAAACTTTGGACATTCTGGCGAAGGGTTCCCAATCCCCGACAAGATTGGTACCCTTTCACGTCCAAATCTCTCGAACTCCGGGAGAGATTCTCAAAACCAAGGTTGACATGTTTCGAGTTCCTTTCAACATTTTGGAAATCCCGCTGAAACTTTGGACAATATGGCGAAGGGTTCCCAATCCCCGACAAGATTGGTACCCTTTCACGTCCAAATCTCTCAAACTCCGGGAGAGATTCTCAAAACCAAGGTTGACATGTTTCGAGTTCCTTTCAACATTTTGGAAATCCCGCTGAAACTTTGGACATTCTGGCGGAGGGTTCTAGATCCCCGACAAGATTGGTACCCTTTCACGTCCAAATCTCTCAAAGTCCGGGAGAGATTCTCAAAACCAAGGTTGACATGTTTCGAGTTCCTTTCAACATTTTGGAAATCCCACTGAAACTTTGGACATTGTCGTGAAGGGTTCCCAATCCCCGACAAGATTGGTACCCTTTCACGTCCAAATCTCTCAAACTCCGGGAGAGATTCTCAAAACCAAGGTTGACATGGTTCCAGTTCCTTTCAACATTTTGGAAATCCCGCTGAAACTTTGGACATTCTCGCGAAGGGTTCCCAATCCCCGACAAGATTGGTACCCTTTCACGTCCAAATCTCTCAAACTCCGGGAGAGATTCTCAAAACCAAGGTTGACATGTTTCGAGTTCCTCTCAACATTTTGGAAATCCCGCTGAAACTTTGGACATTCTGGCGAAGGGTTCCCAATCCCCGACAAGATTGGTACCCTTTCACGTCCAAATCTCTCAAACTCCGGGAGAGATTCTCAAAACCAAGGTTGATATGTTTCGAGTTCCTTTCAACATTTTGGAAATCCTGCTGAAACTTTGGACATTCTCGCGAAGGGTTCCCAATCCCCGACAAGATTGGTACCCTTTCACGTCCAAATCTCTCATACTCCGGGAGAGATTCTCAAAACCAAGGTTGACATGTTTCGAGTTCCTTTCAACATTTTGGAAATCCCTCTGAAACTTTGGACATTCTCGCGAACGGTTCCCGATCCCCGACAAGATTGGTATCCTTTCACGTCCAAATCTCTCAAACTCCGGGAGAGATTCTCAAAACCAAGGTTGACATGTTTCGAGTTCCTTTCAACATTTTGGAAATCCCACTGAAACTTTGGACATTGTCGCGAAGGGTTCCCAATCCCCGACAAGATTGGTACCCTTTCACGTCCAAATCTCTCAAACTCCGGGAGAGATTCTCAAAACCAAGGTTGACATGTTTAGAGTTCCTTTCAGCATTTTGGAAATCCCGCTGAAACTTTGGACATTCTGGCGAAGGGTTCCCAATCCCCGACAAGACTGGTACCCTTTCACGTCCAAATCTCTCAAAGTCCGGGAGAGATTCTCAAAACCAAGGTTGACATGTTTCGAGTTCCTTTCAACATTTTGGAAATCCCGCTGAAACTTTGGACATTCTCGCGAAGGGTTCCCAATCCCCGACAAGATTGGTACCCTTTCACGTCCAAATCTCTCAAACTCCGGGAGAGATTCTCAAAACTAAGGTTGACATGTTTCGAGTTCCTTTCAGCATTTTGGAAATCCCACTGAAACTTTGGACATTGTCGTGAAGGGTTCCCAATCCCCGACAAGATTGGTACCCTTTCACGTCCAAATCTCTCAAACTCCGGGAGAGATTCTCAAAACCAAGGTTGACATGGTTCCAGTTCCTTTCAACATTTTGGAAATCCCGCTGAAACTTTGGACATTCTCGCGAAGGGTTCCCAATCCCCGACAAGATTGGTACCCTTTCACGTCCAAATCTCTCAAACTCCGGGAGAGATTCTCAAAACCAAGGTTGACATGTTTCGAGTTCCTCTCAACATTTTGGAAATCCCGCTGAAACTTTGGACATTCTGGCGAAGGGTTCCCAATCCCCGACAAGATTGGTACCCTTTCACGTCCAAATCTCTCAAACTCCGGGAGAGATTCTCAAAACCAAGCTTGACATGTTTCGAGTTCCTTTCAACATTTTGGAAATCCTGCTGAAACTTTGGACATTCTCGCGAAGGGTTCCCAATCCCCGACAAGATTGGTACCCTTTCACGTCCAAATCTCTCAAAGTCCGGGAGAGATTCTCAAAACCAAGGTTGACATGGTTCCAGTTCCCTTCAACATTTTGGAAATCTCGCTGAAACTTTGGACATTCTCGCGAACGGTTCCCGATCCCCGACAAGATTGGTACCCTTTCACGTCCAAATCTCTCAAAGTCCGGGAGAGATTCTCAAAACCAAGGTTGACATGTTTCGAGTTCCTTTCAACATTTTGGAAATCCTGCTGAAACTTTGGACATTCTCGCGAAGGGTTCCCAATCCCCGACAAGATTGGTACTCTTTCACGTCCAAATCTCTCCAACTCCGGGAGAGATTCTCAAAACCAAGGTTGACATGTTTCGAGTTCCTTTCAACATTTTGGAAATCCCGCTGAAACTTTGGACAATATGGCGAAGGGTTCCCAATCCCCGACAAGATTGGTACCCTTTCACGTCCAAATCTCTCATACTCCGGGAGAGATTCTCAAAACCAAGGTTGACATGTTTCGAGTTCCTTTCAACATTTTGGAAATCCCTCTGAAACTTTGGACATTCTCGCGAACGGTTCCCGATCCCCGACAAGATTGGTATCCTTTCACGTCCAAATCTCTCAAACTCCGGGAGAGATTCTCAAAACCAAGGTTGACATGTTTCGAGTTCCTTTCAACATTTTGGAAATCCCGCTGAAAATTTGGACATTCTGGCGAAGGGTTCCCAATCCCCGACAAGATTGGTACCCTTTCACGTCCAAATCTCTCAAACTCCGGGAGAGATTCTCAAAACCAAGGTTGACATGGTTCGAGTTCCTTTCAACATTTTGGAAATCCCGCTGAAACTTTGGACATTCTCGCAAAGGGTTCCCAATCCCCGACAAGATTGGTACCCTTTCACGTCCAAATCTCTCAAACTCCGGGAGAGATTCTCAAAACCAAGGTTGACATGTTTCGAGTTCCTTTCAACATTTTGGAAATCCCGATGAAACTTTGGACATTCTGGCGAAGGGTTCCCAATCCCCGACAAGATTGGTACCCTTTCACGTCCAAATCTCTCAAACTCCGGGAGAGATTCTCAAAACCAAGGTTGACATGTTTCGAGTTCCTTTCAACATTTTGGAAATCCCGCTGAAACTTTGGACAATATGGCGAAGGGTTCCCAATCCCCGACAAGATTGGTACCCTTTCACGTCCAAATCTCTCAAACTCCGGGAGAGATTCTCAAAACCAAGGTTGACATGTTTCGAGTTCCTTTCAACATTTTGGAAATCCCGCTGAAACTTTGGACATTCTCGCGAAGGGTTCCCAATCCCCGACAAGATTGGTACCCTTTCACGTCCAAATCTCTCAAAGTCCGGGAGAGATTCTCAAAACCAAGGTTGACATGTTTCGAGTTCCTTTCAACATTTTGGAAATCCCGCTGAAACTTTGGACATTGTCGCGAAGGGTTCCCAATCCCCGACAAGATTGGTACCCTTTCACGTCCAAATCTCTCAAACTCCGGGAGAGATTCTCAAAACCAAGGTTGACATGTTTCGAGTTCCTTTCAACATTTTGGAAATCCCGCTGAAACTTTGGGCATTCTGGCGGAGGGTTCTAGATCCCCGACAAGATTGGTACCCTTTCACGTCCAAATCTCTCAAACTCCGGGAGAGATTCTCAAAACCAAGGTTGACATGTTTCGAGTTCCTTTCAACATTTTGGAAATCCCACTGAAACTTTGGACATTGTCGCGAAGGGTTCCCAATCCCCGACAAGATTGGTACCCTTTCACGTCCAAATCTCTCAAAGTCCGGGAGAGATTCTCAAAACCAAGGTTGACATGGTTCCAGTTCCTTTCAACATTTTGGAAATCCCGCTGAAACTTTGGACATTCTCGCGAAGGGTTCCCAATCCCCGACAAGATTGGTACACTTTCACGTCCAAATCTCTCAAACTCCGGGAGAGATTCTCAAAACCAAGGTTGACATGTTTCGAGTTCCTCTCAACATTTTGGAAATCCCGCTGAAACTTTGGACATTCTGGCGAAGGGTTCCCAATCCCCGACAAGATTGGTACCCTTTCACGTCCAAATCTCTCAAACTCCGGGAGAGATTCTCAAAACCAAGGTTGATATGTTTCGAGTTCCTTTCAACATTTTGGAAATCCTGCTGAAACTTTGGACATTCTCGCGAAGGGTTCCCAATCCCCGACAAGATTGGTACCCTTTCACGTCCAAATCTCTCAAACTCCGGGAGAGATTCTCAAAACCAAGGTTGACATGGTTCCAGTTCCCTTCAACATTTTGGAAATCTCGCTGAAACTTTGGACATTCTCGCGAACGGTTCCCGATCCCCGACAAGATTGGTACCCTTTCACGTCCAAATCTCTCAAAGTCCGGGAGAGATTCTCAACACCAAGGTTGACATGTTTCGAGTTCCTCTCAACATTTTGGAAATCCCGCTGAAAGTTTGGACATTCTCGCGAAGGGTTCCCAATCCCCGACAAGACTGGTACCCTTTCACGTCCAAATCTCTCAAACTCCGGGAGAGATTCTCAAAACCAAGGTTGACATGTTTCGAGTTCCTTTCAACATTTTGGAAATCCCGCTGAAACTTTGGACATTCTCGCGAAGGGTTCCCAATCCCCGACAAGATTGGTACCCTTTCACGTCCAAATCTCTCCAACTCCGGGAGAGATTCTCAAAACCAAGGTTGACATGGTTCGAGTTCCTTTCAACATTTTGGAAATCCCGCTGAAACTTTGGACATTCTCGCGAAGGGTTCCCAATCCCCGACAAGATTGGTACCCTTTCACGTCCAAATCTCTCAAACTCCGGGAGAGATTCTCAAAACCAAGGTTGACATGTTTCGAGTTCCTTTCAACATTTTGGAAATCCCGCTGAAACTTTGGACATTCTCGCGAAGGGTTCCCAATCCCCGACAAGATTGGTACCCTTTCACGTCCAAATCTCTCAAACTCCGGGAGAGATTCTCAAAACCAAGGTTGACATGTTTCGAGTTCCTTTCAACATTTTGGAAATCCTGCTGAAACTTTGGACATTCTCGCGAAGGGTTCCCAATCCCCGACAAGATTGGTACCCTTTCACGTGCAAATCTCTCAAACTCCGGGAGAGATTCTCAAAACCAAGGTTGACATGTTTCGAGTTCCTTTCAACATTTTGGAAATCCCGCTGAAACTTTGGACATTCTGGCGAAGGGTTCCCAATCCCCGACAAGATTGGTACCCTTTCACGTCCAAATCTCTCAAACTCCGGGAGAGATTCTCAAAACCAAGGTTGACATGTTTCGAGTTCCTTTCAACATTTTGGAAATCCCGCTGAAACTATGGACATTCTGGCGAAGGGTTCCCAATCCCCGACAAGATTGGTACCCTTTCACGTCCAAATCTCTCAAACTCCGGGAGAGATTCTCAAAACCAAGCTTGACATGTTTCGAGTTCCTTTCAACATTTTTGAAATCCCGCTGAAACTTTGGACATTCTCGCGAAGGGTTCCCAATCCCCGACAAGATTGGTACCCTTTCACGTCCAAATCTCTCAAACTCCGGGAGAGATTCTCAAAACCAAGGTTGACATGTTTCGAGTTCCTTTCAACATTTTGGAAATCCCGCTGAAACTTTGGACATTCTCGCGAAGGGTTCCCAATCCCCGACAAGATTGGTACCCTTTCACGTCCAAATCTCTCAAACTCCGGGAGAGATTCTCAAAACCAAGGTTGACATGTTTCGAGTTCCTTTCAACATTTTTGAAATCCCGCTGAAACTTTGGACATTGTCGCGAAGGGTTCCCAATCCCCGACAAGATTGGTACACTTTCACGTCCAAATCTCTCAAACTCCGGGAGAGATTCTCAAAACCAAGGTTGACATGTTTCGAGTTCCTTTCAACATTTTGGAAATCCCGCTGAAACTTTGGACATTCTGGCGGAGGGTTCTAGATCCCCGACAAGATTGGTACCCTTTCACGTCCAAATCTCTCAAAGTCCGGGAGAGATTCTCAAAACCAAGGTTGACATGTTTCGAGTTCCTTTCAACATTTTGGAAATCCCACTGAAACTTTGGACATTGTCGCGAAGGGTTCCCAATCCCCGACAAGATTGGTACCCTTTCACGTCCAAATCTCTCAAACTCCGGGAGAGATTCTCAAAACCAAGGTTGACATGGTTCCAGTTCCTTTCAACATTTTGGAAATCCCGCTGAAACTTTGGACATTCTCGCGAAGGGTTCCCAATCCCCGACAAGATTGGTACCCTTTCACGTCTAAATCTCTCAAACTCCGGGAGAGATTCTCAAAACCAAGGTTGACATGTTTCGAGTTCCTCTCAACATTTTGGAAATCCCGCTGAAACTTTGGACATTCTGGCGAAGGGTTCCCAATCCCCGACAAGATTGGTACCCTTTCACGTCCAAATCTCTCAAACTCCGGGAGAGATTCTCAAAACCAAGGTTGATATGTTTCGAGTTCCTTTCAACATTTTGGAAATCCTGCTGAAACTTTGGACATTCTCGCGAAGGGTTCCCAATCCCCGACAAGATTGGTACCCTTTCACGTCCAAATCTCTCAAACTCCGGGAGAGATTCTCAAAACCAAGGTTGACATGGTTCCAGTTCCCTTCAACATTTTGGAAATCTCGCTGAAACTTTGGACATTCTCGCGAACGGTTACCGATCCCCGACAAGATTGGTACCCTTTCACGTCCAAATCTCTCAAAGTCCGGGAGAGATTCTCAAAACCAAGGTTGACATGTTTCGAGTTCCTCTCAACATTTTGGAAATCCCGCTGAAAGTTTGGACATTCTCGCGAAGGGTTCCCAATCCCCGACAAGACTGGTACCCTTTCACGTCCAAATCTCTCAAACTCCGGGAGAGATTCTCAAAACCAAGGTTGACATGTTTCGAGTTCCTTTCAACATTTTGGAAATCCCACTGAAACTTTGGACATTCTGGCGAAGGGTTCCCAATCCCCGACAAGATTGGTACCCTTTCACGTCCAAATCTCTCAAACTCCGGGAGAGATTCTCAAAACCAAGGTTGACATGTTTCGAGTTCCTTTCAACATTTTGGAAATCCCGCTGAAACTTTGGACATTCTGGCGAAGGGTTCCCAATCCCCGACAAGATTGGTACCCTTTCACGTCCAAATCTCTCAAACTCCGGGAGAGATTCTCAAAACCAAGGTTGACATGTTTCGAGTTCCTTTCAACATTTTGGAAATCCCGCTGAAACTATGGACATTCTGGCGAAGGGTTCCCAATCCCCGACAAGATTGGTACCCTTTCACGTCCAAATCTCTCAAACTCCGGGAGAGATTCTCAAAACCAAGGTTGACATGGTTCCAGTTCCTTTCAACATTTTGGAAATCCCGCTGAAACTTTGGACATTCTCGCGAAGGGTTCCCAATCCCCGACAAGATTGGTACCCTTTCACGTCTAAATCTCTCAAACTCCGGGAGAGATTCTCAAAACCAAGGTTGACATGTTTCGAGTTCCTCTCAACATTTTGGAAATCCCGCTGAAACTTTGGACATTCTGGCGAAGGGTTCCCAATCCCCGACAAGATTGGTACCCTTTCACGTCCAAATCTCTCAAACTCCGGGAGAGATTCTCAAAACCAAGGTTGATATGTTTCGAGTTCCTTTCAACATTTTGGAAATCCTGCTGAAACTTTGGACATTCTCGCGAAGGGTTCCCAATCCCCGACAAGATTGGTACCCTTTCACGTCCAAATCTCTCAAACTCCGGGAGAGATTCTCAAAACCAAGGTTGACATGGTTCCAGTTCCCTTCAACATTTTGGAAATCTCGCTGAAACTTTGGACATTCTCGCGAACGGTTACCGATCCCCGACAAGATTGGTACCCTTTCACGTCCAAATCTCTCAAAGTCCGGGAGAGATTCTCAAAACCAAGGTTGACATGTTTCGAGTTCCTCTCAACATTTTGGAAATCCCGCTGAAAGTTTGGACATTCTCGCGAAGGGTTCCCAATCCCCGACAAGACTGGTACCCTTTCACGTCCAAATCTCTCAAACTCCGGGAGAGATTCTCAAAACCAAGGTTGACATGTTTCGAGTTCCTTTCAACATTTTGGAAATCCCACTGAAACTTTGGACATTCTGGCGAAGGGTTCCCAATCCCCGACAAGATTGGTACCCTTTCACGTCCAAATCTCTCAAACTCCGGGAGAGATTCTCAAAACCAAGGTTGACATGTTTCGAGTTCCTTTCAACATTTTGGAAATCCCGCTGAAACTATGGACATTCTGGCGAAGGGTTCCCAATCCCCGACAAGATTGGTACCCTTTCACGTCCAAATCTCTCCAACTCCGGGAGAGATTCTCAAAACCAAGGTTGACATGTTTTGAGTTCCTTTCAACATTTTAGAAATCCCGCTGAAACTTTGGACATTCTCGCGAAGGGTTCCCAATCCCCGACAAGATTGGTACCCTTTCACGTCCAAATCTCTCAAACTCCGGGAGAGATTCTCAAAACCAAGGTTGACATGTTTCGAGTTCCTTTCAACATTTTGGAAATCCCGCTGAAACTTTGGACATTCTGGCGAAGGGTTCCCAATCCCCGACAAGATTGGTACCCTTTCACGTCCAAATCTCTCAAACTCCGGGAGAGATTCTCAAAACCAAGGTTGACATGTTTCGAGTTGCTTTCAACATTTTGGAAATCCTGCTGAAACTTTGGACATTCTCGCGAAGGGTTCCCAATCCCCGACAAGATTGGTACCCTTTCACGTCCAAATCTCTCAAACTCCGGGAGAGATTCTCAAAACCAAGGTTGACATGTTTCGAGTTCCTTTCAACATTTTGGAAATCCCGCTGAAACTTTGGACATTCTGGCGAAGGGTTCCCAATCCCCGACAAGATTGGTACCCTTTCACGTCCAAATCTCTCAAACTCCGGGAGAGATTCTCAAAACCAAGGTTGACATGTTTCGAGTTCCTTTCAACATTTTGGAAATCCCGCTGAAACTATGGACATTCTGGCGAAGGGTTCCCAATCCCCGACAAGATTGGTACCCTTTCACGTCCAAATCTCTCAAACTCCGGGAGAGATTCTCAAAACCAAGGTTGACATGTTTCGAGTTCCTTTCAACATTTTTGAAATCCCGCTGAAACTTTGGACATTCTCGCGAAGGGTTCTAGATCCCCGACAAGATTGGTACCCTTTCACGTCCAAATCTCTCAAACTCCGGGAGAGATTCTCAAAACCAAGGTTGACATGTTTCGAGTTCCTTTCAACATTTTGGAAATCCCGCTGAAACTTTGGACATTCTCGCGAAGGGTTCCCAGTCCCCGACAAGTTTGGTACCCTTTCACGTCCAAATCTCTCAAAGTCCGGGAGAGATTCTCAAAACCAAGGTTGACATGTTTCGAGTTCCTTTCAACATTTTGGAAATCCCGCTGAAACTTTGGACATTCTCGCAAAGGAGTCCCGATCCCCGACAAGACTGGTACCCTTTCACGTCCAAATCTCTCAAACTCCGGGAGAGATTCTCAAAACCAAGGTTGACATGTTTCGAGTTCCTTTCAACATTTTGGAAATCCCGCTGAAACTTTGGACATTCTCGCAAAGGGTTCCCGATCCCCGACAAGATTGGTACCCTTTCACGTCCAAATCTCTCAAACTCCGGGAGAGATTCTCAAAACCAAGGTTGATATGTTTCGAGTTCCTTTCAACATTTTGGAAATCCCGCTGAAAGTTTGGACATTCTCGCGAAGGGTTCCCAATCCCCAACAAGATTGGTACTCTTTCACGTCCAAATCTCTCCAACTCCGGGAGAGATTCTCAAAACCAAGGTTGACATGGTTCCAGTTCCTTTCAACATTTTGGAAATCCCGCTGAAATTTTGGACATTCTCGCGAACGGTTCCCGATCCCCGACAAGATTGGTATCCTTTCACGTCCAAATCTCTCAAACTCCGGGAGAGATTCTCAAAACCAAGGTTGACATGGTTCGAGTTCCTTTCAACATTTTGGAAATCCCGCTGAAACTTTGGACATTCTTGCGAAGGGTTCCCAATCCCCGACAAGATTGGTACCCTTTCACGTCCAAATCTCTCAAACTCCGGGAGAGATTCTCAAAACCAAGGTTGACATGTTTCGAGTTCCTTTCAACATTTTGGAAATCCCGCTGAAACTTTGGACATTCTGGCGAAGGGTTCCCAATCCCCGACAAGATTGGTACCCTTTCACGTCCAAATCTCTCAAACTCCGGGAGAGATTCTCAAAACCAAGGTTGACATGTTTCCAGTTCCTTTCAACATTTTGGAAATCCCGCTGAAACTTTGGACATTCTCGCGAAGGGTTCCCAATCCCCGACAAGATTGGTACCCTTTCACGTGCAAATCTCTCAAACTCCGGGAGAGATTCTCAAAACCAAGGTTGACATGTTTCGAGTTCCTTTCAACATTTTGGAAATCCCGCTGAAACTTTGGACATTCTCGCGAAGGGTTCCCAATCCCCGACAAGATTGGTACCCTTTCACGTCCAAATCTCTCAAACTCCAGGAGAGATTCTCAAAACCAAGCTTGACATGTTTCGAGTTCCTTTCAACATTTTGGAAATCCCGCTGAAACTTTGGACATTCTGGCGAAGGGTTCCCAATCCCCGACAAGATTGGTACCCTTTCACGTCCAAATCTCTCCAACTCCGGGAGAGATTCTCAAAACCAAGGTTGACATGTTTCGAGTTCCTTTCAACATTTTGGAAATCCCGCTGAAACTTTGGACATTCTCGCGAAGGGTTCCCAATCCCCGACAAGATTGGTACCCTTTCACGTCCAAATCTCTCCAACTCCGGGAGAGATTCTCAAAACCAAGGTTGACATGTTTCGAGTTCCTTTCAACATTTTGGAAATCCCGCTGAAACTTTGGACATTCTCGCGAACGGTTCCCAATCCCCGACAAGATTGGTACCCTTTCACGTCCAAATCTCTCAAACTCCGGGAGAGATTCTCAAAACCAAGGTTGACATGTTTCGAGTTCCTTTCAACATTTTGGAAATCCCGCTGAAACTTTGGACATTCTCGCGACGGAGTCCCGATCCCCGACAAGACTGGTACCCTTTCACGTCCAAATCTCTCAAAGTCCGGGAGAGATTCTCAAAACCAAGGTTGACATGTTTCGAGTTCCTTTCAACATTTTGGAAATCCCGCTGAAACTTTGGACATTCTGGCGAAGGGTTCCCAATCCCCGACAAGATTGGTACCCTTTCACGTCCAAATCTCTCAAACTCCGGGAGAGATTCTCAAAACCAAGGTTGACATGTTTCGAGTTCCTTTCAACATTTTGGAAATCCCGCTGAAACTTTGGACATTCTCGCGAACGGTTCCCGATCCCCGACAAGATTGGTATCCTTTCACGTCCAAATCTCTCAAAGTCCGGGAGAGATTCTCAAAACCAAGGTTGACATGTTTCGAGTTCCTTTCAACATTTTGGAAATCCCGCTGAAACTTTGGACATTCTCGCGAAGTCTTCCCAATCCCCGACAAGATTGGTACCCTTTCACGTCCAAATCTCTCAAACTCCGGGAGAGATTCTCAAAACCAAGGTTGACATGGTTCGAGTTCCTTTCAACATTTTGGAAATCCCGCTGAAACTTTGGACATTCTCGCGAAGGGTTCCCAATCCCCGACAAGATTGGTACCCTTTCACGTCCAAATCTCTCAAAGTCCGGGAGAGATTCTCAAAACCAAGGTTGACATGTTTCGAGTTCCTTTCAACATTTTGGAAATCCCGCTGAAACTTTGGACATTCTCGCGAAGGCTTCCCAATCCCCGACAAGATTGGTACCCTTTCACGTCCAAATCTCTCCAACTCCGGGAGAGATTCTCAAAACCAAGGTTGACATGTTTCGAGTTCCTTTCAACATTTTGGAAATCCCGCTGAAACTTTGGACATTCTCGAGAAGGGTTCCCAATCCCCGACAAGATTGGTACCCTTTCACGTCCAAATCTCTCAAACTCCGGGAGAGATTCTCAAAACCAAGGTTGACATGTTTCGAGTTCCTTTCAAATTTTGGAAATCCCGCTGAAACTTTGGACATTCTCGCGAAGGGTTCCCAATCCCCGACAAGATTGGTACCCTTTCACGTGCAAATCTCTCAAACTCCGGGAGAGATTCTCAAAACCAAGGTTGACATGTTTCGAGTTCCTTTCAACATTTTGGAAATCCCGCTGAAACTTTGGACATTCTCGCGAAGGGTTCCCAATCCCCGACAAGATTGGTACCCTTTCACGTCCAAATCTCTCAAACTCCGGGAGAGATTCTCAAAACCAAGGTTGACATGTTTCGAGTTCCTTTCAACATTTTGGAAATCCCGCTGAAACTTTGGACATTGTCGCGAAGGGTTCCCAATCCCCGACAAGATTGGTACCCTTTCACGTCCAAATCTCTCAAACTCCGGGAGAGATTCTCAAAACCAAGGTTGACATGTTTCGAGTTCCTTTCAACATTTTGGAAATCCCGCTGAAACTTTGGACATTCTGGCGAAGGGTTCCCAATCCCCGACAAGATTGGTACCCTTTCACGTCCAAATCTCTCAAACTCCGGGAGAGATTCTCAAAACCAAGGTTGACATGTTTCGAGTTCCTTTCAACATTTTGGAAATCCCGCTGAAACTTTGGACATTGTCGCGAAGGGTTCCCAATCCCCGACAAGACTGGTACCCTTTCACGTCCAAATCTCTCAAACTCCGGGAGAGATTCTCAAAACCAAGGTTGACATGTTTCGAGTTCCTTTCAACATTTTGGAAATCCCGCTGAAACTTTGGACATTCTCGCGAAGGAGTCCCGATCCCCGACAAGACTGGTACCCTTTCACGTCCAAATCTCTCAAACTCCGGGAGAGATTCTCAAAACCAAGGTTGACATGTTTCGAGTTCCTTTCAACATTTTGGAAATCCCGCTGAAACTTTGGACATTCTGGCGAAGGGTTCCCAATCCCCGACAAGATTGGTACCCTTTCACGTCCAAATCTCTCAAACTCCGGGAGAGATTCTCAAAACCGAGGTTGATATGTTTCGAGTTCCTTTCAACATTTTGGAAATCCCGCTGAAAGTTTGGACATTCTCGCGAAGGGTTCCCAATCCCCGACAAGATTGGTACCCTTTCACGTCCAAATCTCTCAAAGTCCGGGAGAGATTCTCAAAACCAAGGTTGACATGGTTCCAGTTCCTTTCAACATTTTGGAAATCCCGCTGAAACTTTGGACATTCTCGCGAACGGTTCCCGATCCCCGACAAGATTGGTATCCTTTCACGTCCAAATCTCTCAAACTCCGGGAGAGATTCTCAAAACCAAGGTTGACATGTTTCGAGTTCCTTTCAACATTTTGGAAATCCCGCTGAAACTTTGGACATTCTCGCGAAGGGTTCCCAATCCCCGACAAGATTGGTACCCTTTCACGTCCAAATCTCTCAAACTCCGGGAGAGATTCTCAAAACCAAGGTTGACATGTTTCGAGTTCCTTTCAACATTTTGGAAATCCCGCTGAAACTTTGGACATTCTCGCGAAGGGTTCCCAATCCCCGACAAGATTGGTACCCTTTCACGTCCAAATCTCTCAAACTCTGGGAGAGATTCTCAAAACCAAGGTTGACATGTTTCGAGTTCCTTTCAACATTTTGGAAATCCCGCTGAAACTTTGGACATTCTGGCGAAGGGTTCCCAATCCCCGACAAGATTGGTACCCTTTCACGTCCAAATCTCTCCAACTCCGGGAGAGATTCTCAAAACCAAGCTTGACATGTTTCGAGTTCCTTTCAACATTTTGGAAATCCCGCTGAAACTTTGGACATTCTCGCGAAGGGTTCCCAATCCCCGACAAGATTGGTACCCTTTCACGTCCAAATCTCTCAAACTCCGGGAGAGATTCTCAAAACCAAGGTTGACATGTTTCGAGTTCCTTTCAACATTTTGGAAATCCCGCTGAAACTTTGGACATTCTCGCGAAGGGTTCCCAATCCCCGACAAGATTGGTACCCTTTCACGTCCAAATCTCTCAAACTCCGGGAGAGATTCTCAAAACCAAGGTTGACATGTTTCGAGTTCCTTTCAACATTTTGGAAATCCCGCTGAAACTTTGGACATTCTCGCGAAGTCTTCCCAATCCCCGACATGATTGGTACCCTTTCATGTCCAAATCTCTCAAAGTCCGGGAGAGATTCTCAAAACCAAGGTTGACATGTTTCGAGTTCCTTTCAACATTTTGGAAATCCCGCTGAAACTTTGGACATTCTGGCGAAGGGTTCCCAATCCCCGACAAGATTGGTACCCTTTCACGTCCAAATCTCTCAAACTCCGGGAGAGATTCTCAAAACCAAGGTTGACATGTTTCGAGTTCCTTTCAACATTTTGGAAATCCCGCTGAAACTTTGGACATTGTCTCGAAGGGTTCCCAATCCCCGACAAGATTGGTACCCTTTCACGTCCAAATCTCTCAAACTCCGGGAGAGATTCTCAAAACCAAGGTTGACATGTTTCGAGTTCCTTTCAACATTTTGGAAATCCCGCTGAAACTTTGGACATTCTCGCGAAGGGTTCCCAATCCCGACAAGACTGGTACCCTTTCACGTCCAAATCTCTCAAAGTCCAGGAGAGATTCTCAAAACCAAGGTTGACATGTTTCGAGTTCCTTTCAACATTTTGGAAATCCCGCTGAAACTTTGGACATTCTGGCGAAGGGTTCCCAATCCCCGACAAGATTGGTACCCTTTCACGTGCAAATCTCTCAAACTCCGGGAGAGATTCTCAAAACCAAGGTTGACATGTTTCGAGTTCCTTTCAACATTTTGGAAATCCCGCTGAAACTTTGGACATTCTCGCGAAGGGTTCCCAATCCCCGACAAGATTGGTACCCTTTCACGTCCAAATCTCTCAAAGTCCGGGAGAGATTCTCAAAACCAAGGTTGACATGTTTCGAGTTCCTTTCAACATTTTGGAAATCCCGCTGAAACTTTGGACATTCTCGCGAAGGGTTCCCAATCCCCGACAAGATTGGTACCCTTTCACTTCCAAATCTCTCAAAGTCCAGGAGAGATTCTCAAAACCGAGGTTGACATGTTTCGAGTTCCTTTCAACATTTTGGAAATCCCGCTGAAACTTTGGACATTCTCGCGAAGGGTTCCCAATCCCCGACAAGATTGGTACCCTTTCACGTCCAAATCTCTCAAACTCCGGGAGAGATTCTCAAAACCAAGGTTGACATGTTTCGAGTTCCTCTCAACATTTTGGAAATCCCGCTGAAACTTTGGACATTCTGGCGAAGGGTTCCCAATCCCCGACAAGATTGGTACCCTTTCACGTCCAAATCTCTCAAACTCCGGGAGAGATTCTCAAAACCAAGGTTGATATGTTTCGAGTTCCTTTCAACATTTTGGAAATCCTGCTGAAACTTTGGACATTCTCGCGAAGGGTTCCCAATCCCCGACAAGATTGGTACCCTTTCACGTCCAAATCTCTCAAACTCCGGGAGAGATTCTCAAAACCAAGGTTGACATGGTTCCAGTTCCCTTCAACATTTTGGAAATCTCGCTGAAACTTTGGACATTCTCGCGAACGGTTACCGATCCCCGACAAGATTGGTACCCTTTCACGTCCAAATCTCTCAAAGTCCGGGAGAGATTCTCAAAACCAAGGTTGACATGTTTCGAGTTCCTCTCAACATTTTGGAAATCCCGCTGAAAGTTTGGACATTCTCGCGAAGGGTTCCCAATCCCCGACAAGACTGGTACCCTTTCACGTCCAAATCTCTCAAACTCCGGGAGAGATTCTCAAAACCAAGGTTGACATGTTTCGAGTTCCTTTCAACATTTTGGAAATCCCACTGAAACTTTGGACATTCTGGCGAAGGGTTCCCAATCCCCGACAAGATTGGTACCCTTTCACGTCCAAATCTCTCAAACTCCGGGAGAGATTCTCAAAACCAAGGTTGACATGTTTCGAGTTCCTTTCAACATTTTGGAAATCCCGCTGAAACTATGGACATTCTGGCGAAGGGTTCCCAATCCCCGACAAGATTGGTACCCTTTCACGTCCAAATCTCTCCAACTCCGGGAGAGATTCTCAAAACCAAGGTTGACATGTTTTGAGTTCCTTTCAACATTTTAGAAATCCCGCTGAAACTTTGGACATTCTCGCGAAGGGTTCCCAATCCCCGACAAGATTGGTACCCTTTCACGTCCAAATCTCTCAAACTCCGGGAGAGATTCTCAAAACCAAGGTTGACATGTTTCGAGTTCCTTTCAACATTTTGGAAATCCCGCTGAAACTTTGGACATTCTGGCGAAGGGTTCCCAATCCCCGACAAGATTGGTACCCTTTCACGTCCAAATCTCTCAAACTCCGGGAGAGATTCTCAAAACCAAGGTTGACATGTTTCGAGTTGCTTTCAACATTTTGGAAATCCTGCTGAAACTTTGGACATTCTCGCGAAGGGTTCCCAATCCCCGACAAGATTGGTACCCTTTCACGTCCAAATCTCTCAAACTCCGGGAGAGATTCTCAAAACCAAGGTTGACATGTTTCGAGTTCCTTTCAACATTTTGGAAATCCCGCTGAAACTTTGGACATTCTGGCGAAGGGTTCCCAATCCCCGACAAGATTGGTACCCTTTCACGTCCAAATCTCTCAAACTCCGGGAGAGATTCTCAAAACCAAGGTTGACATGTTTCGAGTTCCTTTCAACATTTTGGAAATCCCGCTGAAACTATGGACATTCTGGCGAAGGGTTCCCAATCCCCGACAAGATTGGTACCCTTTCACGTCCAAATCTCTCAAACTCCGGGAGAGATTCTCAAAACCAAGGTTGACATGTTTCGAGTTCCTTTCAACATTTTTGAAATCCCGCTGAAACTTTGGACATTCTCGCGAAGGGTTCTAGATCCCCGACAAGATTGGTACCCTTTCACGTCCAAATCTCTCAAACTCCGGGAGAGATTCTCAAAACCAAGGTTGACATGTTTCGAGTTCCTTTCAACATTTTGGAAATCCCGCTGAAACTTTGGACATTCTCGCGAAGGGTTCCCAGTCCCCGACAAGTTTGGTACCCTTTCACGTCCAAATCTCTCAAAGTCCGGGAGAGATTCTCAAAACCAAGGTTGACATGTTTCGAGTTCCTTTCAACATTTTGGAAATCCCGCTGAAACTTTGGACATTCTCGCAAAGGAGTCCCGATCCCCGACAAGACTGGTACCCTTTCACGTCCAAATCTCTCAAACTCCGGGAGAGATTCTCAAAACCAAGGTTGACATGTTTCGAGTTCCTTTCAACATTTTGGAAATCCCGCTGAAACTTTGGACATTCTCGCAAAGGGTTCCCGATCCCCGACAAGATTGGTACCCTTTCACGTCCAAATCTCTCAAACTCCGGGAGAGATTCTCAAAACCAAGGTTGATATGTTTCGAGTTCCTTTCAACATTTTGGAAATCCCGCTGAAAGTTTGGACATTCTCGCGAAGGGTTCCCAATCCCCAACAAGATTGGTACTCTTTCACGTCCAAATCTCTCCAACTCCGGGAGAGATTCTCAAAACCAAGGTTGACATGGTTCCAGTTCCTTTCAACATTTTGGAAATCCCGCTGAAATTTTGGACATTCTCGCGAACGGTTCCCGATCCCCGACAAGATTGGTATCCTTTCACGTCCAAATCTCTCAAACTCCGGGAGAGATTCTCAAAACCAAGGTTGACATGGTTCGAGTTCCTTTCAACATTTTGGAAATCCCGCTGAAACTTTGGACATTCTTGCGAAGGGTTCCCAATCCCCGACAAGATTGGTACCCTTTCACGTCCAAATCTCTCAAACTCCGGGAGAGATTCTCAAAACCAAGGTTGACATGTTTCGAGTTCCTTTCAACATTTTGGAAATCCCGCTGAAACTTTGGACATTCTGGCGAAGGGTTCCCAATCCCCGACAAGATTGGTACCCTTTCACGTCCAAATCTCTCAAACTCCGGGAGAGATTCTCAAAACCAAGGTTGACATGTTTCCAGTTCCTTTCAACATTTTGGAAATCCCGCTGAAACTTTGGACATTCTCGCGAAGGGTTCCCAATCCCCGACAAGATTGGTACCCTTTCACGTGCAAATCTCTCAAACTCCGGGAGAGATTCTCAAAACCAAGGTTGACATGTTTCGAGTTCCTTTCAACATTTTGGAAATCCCGCTGAAACTTTGGACATTCTCGCGAAGGGTTCCCAATCCCCGACAAGATTGGTACCCTTTCACGTCCAAATCTCTCAAACTCCAGGAGAGATTCTCAAAACCAAGCTTGACATGTTTCGAGTTCCTTTCAACATTTTGGAAATCCCGCTGAAACTTTGGACATTCTGGCGAAGGGTTCCCAATCCCCGACAAGATTGGTACCCTTTCACGTCCAAATCTCTCCAACTCCGGGAGAGATTCTCAAAACCAAGGTTGACATGTTTCGAGTTCCTTTCAACATTTTGGAAATCCCGCTGAAACTTTGGACATTCTCGCGAAGGGTTCCCAATCCCCGACAAGATTGGTACCCTTTCACGTCCAAATCTCTCCAACTCCGGGAGAGATTCTCAAAACCAAGGTTGACATGTTTCGAGTTCCTTTCAACATTTTGGAAATCCCGCTGAAACTTTGGACATTCTCGCGAACGGTTCCCAATCCCCGACAAGATTGGTACCCTTTCACGTCCAAATCTCTCAAACTCCGGGAGAGATTCTCAAAACCAAGGTTGACATGTTTCGAGTTCCTTTCAACATTTTGGAAATCCCGCTGAAACTTTGGACATTCTCGCGACGGAGTCCCGATCCCCGACAAGACTGGTACCCTTTCACGTCCAAATCTCTCAAAGTCCGGGAGAGATTCTCAAAACCAAGGTTGACATGTTTCGAGTTCCTTTCAACATTTTGGAAATCCCGCTGAAACTTTGGACATTCTGGCGAAGGGTTCCCAATCCCCGACAAGATTGGTACCCTTTCACGTCCAAATCTCTCAAACTCCGGGAGAGATTCTCAAAACCAAGGTTGACATGTTTCGAGTTCCTTTCAACATTTTGGAAATCCCGCTGAAACTTTGGACATTCTCGCGAACGGTTCCCGATCCCCGACAAGATTGGTATCCTTTCACGTCCAAATCTCTCAAAGTCCGGGAGAGATTCTCAAAACCAAGGTTGACATGTTTCGAGTTCCTTTCAACATTTTGGAAATCCCGCTGAAACTTTGGACATTCTCGCGAAGTCTTCCCAATCCCCGACAAGATTGGTACCCTTTCACGTCCAAATCTCTCAAACTCCGGGAGAGATTCTCAAAACCAAGGTTGACATGGTTCGAGTTCCTTTCAACATTTTGGAAATCCCGCTGAAACTTTGGACATTCTCGCGAAGGGTTCCCAATCCCCGACAAGATTGGTACCCTTTCACGTCCAAATCTCTCAAAGTCCGGGAGAGATTCTCAAAACCAAGGTTGACATGTTTCGAGTTCCTTTCAACATTTTGGAAATCCCGCTGAAACTTTGGACATTCTCGCGAAGGCTTCCCAATCCCCGACAAGATTGGTACCCTTTCACGTCCAAATCTCTCCAACTCCGGGAGAGATTCTCAAAACCAAGGTTGACATGTTTCGAGTTCCTTTCAACATTTTGGAAATCCCGCTGAAACTTTGGACATTCTCGAGAAGGGTTCCCAATCCCCGACAAGATTGGTACCCTTTCACGTCCAAATCTCTCAAACTCCGGGAGAGATTCTCAAAACCAAGGTTGACATGTTTCGAGTTCCTTTCAAATTTTGGAAATCCCGCTGAAACTTTGGACATTCTCGCGAAGGGTTCCCAATCCCCGACAAGATTGGTACCCTTTCACGTGCAAATCTCTCAAACTCCGGGAGAGATTCTCAAAACCAAGGTTGACATGTTTCGAGTTCCTTTCAACATTTTGGAAATCCCGCTGAAACTTTGGACATTCTCGCGAAGGGTTCCCAATCCCCGACAAGATTGGTACCCTTTCACGTCCAAATCTCTCAAACTCCGGGAGAGATTCTCAAAACCAAGGTTGACATGTTTCGAGTTCCTTTCAACATTTTGGAAATCCCGCTGAAACTTTGGACATTGTCGCGAAGGGTTCCCAATCCCCGACAAGATTGGTACCCTTTCACGTCCAAATCTCTCAAACTCCGGGAGAGATTCTCAAAACCAAGGTTGACATGTTTCGAGTTCCTTTCAACATTTTGGAAATCCCGCTGAAACTTTGGACATTCTGGCGAAGGGTTCCCAATCCCCGACAAGATTGGTACCCTTTCACGTC
Source organism: Streptopelia decaocto (assembly GCF_964273445.1). Classification (NCBI taxonomy): domain Eukaryota; kingdom Metazoa; phylum Chordata; class Aves; order Columbiformes; family Columbidae; genus Streptopelia; species Streptopelia decaocto. The sequence goes on from NW_028116776.1 coordinate 1,165,613, forward strand.
CAAATCTCTCAAACTCCGGGAGAGATTCTCAAAACCAAGGTTGACATGTTTCGAGTTCCTTTCAACATTTTGGAAATCCCGCTGAAACTTTGGACATTGTCGCGAAGGGTTCCCAATCCCCGACAAGACTGGTACCCTTTCACGTCCAAATCTCTCAAACTCCGGGAGAGATTCTCAAAACCAAGGTTGACATGTTTCGAGTTCCTTTCAACATTTTGGAAATCCCGCTGAAACTTTGGACATTCTCGCGAAGGAGTCCCGATCCCCGACAAGACTGGTACCCTTTCACGTCCAAATCTCTCAAACTCCGGGAGAGATTCTCAAAACCAAGGTTGACATGTTTCGAGTTCCTTTCAACATTTTGGAAATCCCGCTGAAACTTTGGACATTCTGGCGAAGGGTTCCCAATCCCCGACAAGATTGGTACCCTTTCACGTCCAAATCTCTCAAACTCCGGGAGAGATTCTCAAAACCGAGGTTGATATGTTTCGAGTTCCTTTCAACATTTTGGAAATCCCGCTGAAAGTTTGGACATTCTCGCGAAGGGTTCCCAATCCCCGACAAGATTGGTACCCTTTCACGTCCAAATCTCTCAAAGTCCGGGAGAGATTCTCAAAACCAAGGTTGACATGGTTCCAGTTCCTTTCAACATTTTGGAAATCCCGCTGAAACTTTGGACATTCTCGCGAACGGTTCCCGATCCCCGACAAGATTGGTATCCTTTCACGTCCAAATCTCTCAAACTCCGGGAGAGATTCTCAAAACCAAGGTTGACATGTTTCGAGTTCCTTTCAACATTTTGGAAATCCCGCTGAAACTTTGGACATTCTCGCGAAGGGTTCCCAATCCCCGACAAGATTGGTACCCTTTCACGTCCAAATCTCTCAAACTCCGGGAGAGATTCTCAAAACCAAGGTTGACATGTTTCGAGTTCCTTTCAACATTTTGGAAATCCCGCTGAAACTTTGGACATTCTCGCGAAGGGTTCCCAATCCCCGACAAGATTGGTACCCTTTCACGTCCAAATCTCTCAAACTCTGGGAGAGATTCTCAAAACCAAGGTTGACATGTTTCGAGTTCCTTTCAACATTTTGGAAATCCCGCTGAAACTTTGGACATTCTGGCGAAGGGTTCCCAATCCCCGACAAGATTGGTACCCTTTCACGTCCAAATCTCTCCAACTCCGGGAGAGATTCTCAAAACCAAGCTTGACATGTTTCGAGTTCCTTTCAACATTTTGGAAATCCCGCTGAAACTTTGGACATTCTCGCGAAGGGTTCCCAATCCCCGACAAGATTGGTACCCTTTCACGTCCAAATCTCTCAAACTCCGGGAGAGATTCTCAAAACCAAGGTTGACATGTTTCGAGTTCCTTTCAACATTTTGGAAATCCCGCTGAAACTTTGGACATTCTCGCGAAGGGTTCCCAATCCCCGACAAGATTGGTACCCTTTCACGTCCAAATCTCTCAAACTCCGGGAGAGATTCTCAAAACCAAGGTTGACATGTTTCGAGTTCCTTTCAACATTTTGGAAATCCCGCTGAAACTTTGGACATTCTCGCGAAGTCTTCCCAATCCCCGACATGATTGGTACCCTTTCATGTCCAAATCTCTCAAAGTCCGGGAGAGATTCTCAAAACCAAGGTTGACATGTTTCGAGTTCCTTTCAACATTTTGGAAATCCCGCTGAAACTTTGGACATTCTGGCGAAGGGTTCCCAATCCCCGACAAGATTGGTACCCTTTCACGTCCAAATCTCTCAAACTCCGGGAGAGATTCTCAAAACCAAGGTTGACATGTTTCGAGTTCCTTTCAACATTTTGGAAATCCCGCTGAAACTTTGGACATTGTCTCGAAGGGTTCCCAATCCCCGACAAGATTGGTACCCTTTCACGTCCAAATCTCTCAAACTCCGGGAGAGATTCTCAAAACCAAGGTTGACATGTTTCGAGTTCCTTTCAACATTTTGGAAATCCCGCTGAAACTTTGGACATTCTCGCGAAGGGTTCCCAATCCCGACAAGACTGGTACCCTTTCACGTCCAAATCTCTCAAAGTCCAGGAGAGATTCTCAAAACCAAGGTTGACATGTTTCGAGTTCCTTTCAACATTTTGGAAATCCCGCTGAAACTTTGGACATTCTGGCGAAGGGTTCCCAATCCCCGACAAGATTGGTACCCTTTCACGTGCAAATCTCTCAAACTCCGGGAGAGATTCTCAAAACCAAGGTTGACATGTTTCGAGTTCCTTTCAACATTTTGGAAATCCCGCTGAAACTTTGGACATTCTCGCGAAGGGTTCCCAATCCCCGACAAGATTGGTACCCTTTCACGTCCAAATCTCTCAAAGTCCGGGAGAGATTCTCAAAACCAAGGTTGACATGTTTCGAGTTCCTTTCAACATTTTGGAAATCCCGCTGAAACTTTGGACATTCTCGCGAAGGGTTCCCAATCCCCGACAAGATTGGTACCCTTTCACTTCCAAATCTCTCAAAGTCCAGGAGAGATTCTCAAAACCGAGGTTGACATGTTTCGAGTTCCTTTCAACATTTTGGAAATCCCGCTGAAACTTTGGACATTCTCGCGAAGGGTTCCCAATCCCCGACAAGATTGGTACCCTTTCACGTCCAAATCTCTCAAACTCCGGGAGAGATTCTCAAAACCAAGGTTGACATGTTTCGAGTTCCTTTCAACATTTTGGAAATCCCCCTGAAACTTTGGACATTCTCGCGAAGGGTTCCCAATCCCAGACAAGACTGGTACCCTTTCACGTCCAAATCTCTCAAAGTCCGGGAGAGATTCTCAAAACCAAGGTTGACATGTTTCGAGTTCCTTTCAACATTTTGGAAATCCCGCTGAAACTTTGGACATTCTCGCGAAGGGTTCCCAATCCCCGACAAGATTGGTACCCTTTCACGTCCAAATCTCTCAAACTCCGGGAGAGATTCTCAAAACCAAGGTTGACATGGTTCCAGTTCCTTTCAACATTTTGGAAATCCCGCTGAAACTTTGGACATTCTCGCGAAGGGTTCCCAGTCCCCGACAAGATTGGTACCCTTTCACGTCCAAATCTCTCCAACTCCGGGAGAGATTCTCAAAACCAAGGTTGACATGTTTCGAGTTCCTTTCAACATTTTGGAAATCCCGCTGAAACTTTGGACATTCTCGCGAAGGGTTCCCAATCCCCGACAAGATTGGTACCCTTTCACGTCCAAATCTCTCAAACTCCGGGAGAGATTCTCAAAACCAAGGTTGACATGTTTCGAGTTCCTTTCAACATTTTGGAAATCCCGCTGAAACTTTGGACATTCTCGCGAAGGCTTCCCAATCCCCGACAAGATTGGTACCCTTTCACGTCCAAATCTCTCCAACTCCGGGAGAGATTCTCAAAACCAAGCTTGACATGTTTCGAGTTCCTTTCAACATTTTGGAAATCCCGCTGAAACTTTGGACATTCTCGCAAAGGAGTCCCGATCCCCGACAAGACTGGTACCCTTTCACGTCCAAATCTCTCAAACTCCGGGAGAGATTCTCAAAACCAAGGTTGACATGTTTCGAGTTCCTTTCAACATTTTGGAAATCCCGCTGAAACTTTGGACATTCTCGCGAAGGGTTCCCGATCCCCGACAAGATTGGTACCCTTTCACGTCCAAATCTCTCAAACTCCGGGAGAGATTCTCAAAACCAAGGTTGATATGTTTCGAGTTCCTTTCAACATTTTGGAAATCCCGCTGAAAGTTTGGACATTCTCGCGAAGGGTTCCCAATCCCCGACAAGATTGGTACTCTTTCACGTCCAAATCTCTCCAACTCCGGGAGAGATTCTCAAAACCAAGGTTGACATGTTTCGAGTTCCTTTCAACATTTTGGAAATCCCGCTGAAATTTTGGACATTCTCGCGAACGGTTCCCGATCCCCGACAAGATTGGTATCCTTTCACGTCCAAATCTCTCAAACTCCGGGAGAGATTCTCAAAACCAAGGTTGACATGGTTCGAGTTCCTTTCAACATTTTGGAAATCCCGCTGAAACTTTGGACATTCTTGCGAAGGGTTCCCAATCCCCGACAAGATTGGTACCCTTTGACGTCCAAATCTCTCAAACTCCGGGAGAGATTCTCAAAACCAAGGTTGACATGTTTCGAGTTCCTTTCAACATTTTGGAAATCCCGCTGAAACTTTGGACATTCTCGCGAAGGGTTCCCAATCCCCGACAAGATTGGTACCCTTTCACGTCCAAATCTCTCAAACTCCGGGAGAGATTCTCAAAACCAAGGTTGACATGTTTCGAGTTCCTTTCAACATTTTGGAAATCCCGCTGAAACTTTGGACATTCTGGCGAAGGGTTCCCAATCCCCGACAAGATTGGTACCCTTTCACGTCCAAATCTCTCAAACTCCGGGAGAGATTCTCAAAACCAAGGTTGACATGTTTCCAGTTCCTTTCAACATTTTGGAAATCCCGCTGAAACTTTGGACATTCTCGCGAAGGGTTCCCAATCCCCGACAAGATTGGTACCCTTTCACGTCCAAATCTCTCAAAGTCCGGGAGAGATTCTCAAAACCAAGGTTGACATGTTTCGAGTTCCTTTCAACATTTTGGAAATCCCGCTGAAACTTTGGACATTCTCGCGAAGGGTTCCCAGTCCCCGACAAGATTGGTACCCTTTCACGTCCAAATCTCTCCAACTCCGGGAGAGATTCTCAAAACCAAGGTTGACATGTTTCGAGTTCCTTTCAACATTTTGGAAATCCCGCTGAAACTTTGGACATTCTCGCAAAGGAGTCCCGATCCCCGACAAGACTGGTACCCTTTCACGTCCAAATCTCTCAAACTCCGGGAGAGATTCTCAAAACCAAGGTTGACATGTTTCGAGTTCCTTTCAACATTTTGGAAATCCCGCTGAAACTTTGGACATTCTCGCGAAGGGTTCCCGATCCCCGACAAGATTGGTACCCTTTCACGTCCAAATCTCTCAAACTCCGGGAGAGATTCTCAAAACCAAGGTTGATATGTTTCGAGTTCCTTTCAACATTTTGGAAATCCCGCTGAAAGTTTGGACATTCTCGCGAAGGGTTCCCAATCCCCGACAAGATTGGTACTCTTTCACGTCCAAATCTCTCCAACTCCGGGAGAGATTCTCAAAACCAAGGTTGACATGGTTCCAGTTCCTTTCAACATTTTGGAAATCCCGCTGAAATTTTGGACATTCTCGCGAACGGTTCCCGATCCCCGACAAGATTGGTATCCTTTCACGTCCAAATCTCTCAAACTCCGGGAGAGATTCTCAAAACCAAGGTTGACATGGTTCGAGTTCCTTTCAACATTTTGGAAATCCCGCTGAAACTTTGGACATTCTTGCGAAGGGTTCCCAATCCCCGACAAGATTGGTACCCTTTGACGTCCAAATCTCTCAAACTCCGGGAGAGATTCTCAAAACCAAGGTTGACATGTTTCGAGTTCCTTTCAACATTTTGGAAATCCCGCTGAAACTTTGGACATTCTCGCGAAGGGTTCCCAATCCCCGACAAGATTGGTACCCTTTCACGTCCAAATCTCTCAAACTCCGGGAGAGATTCTCAAAACCAAGGTTGACATGTTTCGAGTTCCTTTCAACATTTTGGAAATCCCGCTGAAACTTTGGACATTCTGGCGAAGGGTTCCCAATCCCCGACAAGATTGGTACCCTTTCACGTCCAAATCTCTCAAACTCCGGGAGAGATTCTCAAAACCAAGGTTGACATGTTTCCAGTTCCTTTCAACATTTTGGAAATCCCGCTGAAACTTTGGACATTCTCGCGAAGGGTTCCCAATCCCCGACAAGATTGGTACCCTTTCACGTGCAAATCTCTCAAACTCCGGGAGAGATTCTCAAAACCAAGGTTGACATGTTTCGAGTTCCTTTCAACATTTTGGAAATCCCGCTGAAACTTTGGACATTCTCGCGAAGGGTTCCCAATCCCCGACAAGATTGGTACCCTTTCACGTCCAAATCTCTCAAACTCCGGGAGAGATTCTCAAAACCAAGCTTGACATGTTTCGAGTTCCTTTCAACATTTTGGAAATCCCGCTGAAACTTTGGACATTCTCGCAAAGGGTTCCCAATCCCCGACAAGATTGGTACCCTTTCACGTCCAAATCTCTCCAACTCCGGGAGAGATTCTCAAAACCAAGGTTGACATGTTTCGAGTTCCTTTCAACATTTTGGAAATCCCGCTGAAACTTTGGACATTCTCGCGAAGGGTTCCCAATCCCCGACAAGATTGGTACCCTTTCACGTCCAAATCTCTCCAACTCCGGGAGAGATTCTCAAAACCAAGGTTGACATGTTTCGAGTTCCTTTCAACATTTTGGAAATCCCGCTGAAACTTTGGACATTCTCGCGAACGGTTCCCAATCCCCGACAAGATTGGTACCCTTTCACGTCCAAATCTCTCAAACTCCGGGAGAGATTCTCAAAACCAAGGTTGACATGTTTCGAGTTCCTTTCAACATTTTGGAAATCCCGCTGAAACTTTGGACATTCTCGCGAACGGTTCCCGATCCCCGACAAGATTGGTATCCTTTCACGTCCAAATCTCTCAAAGTCCGGGAGAGATTCTCAAAACCAAGGTTGACATGTTTCGAGTTCCTTTCAACATTTTGGAAATCCCGCTGAAACTTTGGACATTCTCGCGAAGTCTTCCCAATCCCCGACAAGATTGGTACCCTTTCACGTCCAAATCTCTCAAACTCCGGGAGAGATTCTCAAAACCAAGGTTGACATGGTTCGAGTTCCTTTCAACATTTTGGAAATCCCGCTGAAACTTTGGACATTCTCGCGAAGGGTTCCCAATCCCCGACAAGATTGGTACCCTTTCACGTCCAAATCTCTCAAAGTCCGGGAGAGATTCTCAAAACCAAGGTTGACATGTTTCGAGTTCCTTTCAACATTTTGGAAATCCCGCTGAAACTTTGGACATTCTCGCGAAGGCTTCCCAATCCCCGACAAGATTGGTACCCTTTCACGTCCAAATCTCTCCAACTCCGGGAGAGATTCTCAAAACCAAGCTTGACATGTTTCGAGTTCCTTTCAACATTTTGGAAATCCCGCTGAAACTTTGGACATTGTCGCGAAGGGTTCCCAATCCCCGACAAGATTGGTACCCTTTCACGTCCAAATCTCTCAAACTCCGGGAGAGATTCTCAAAACCAAGGTTGACATGTTTCGAGTTCCTTTCAACATTTTGGAAATCCCGCTGAAACTTTGGACATTCTGGCGAAGGGTTCCCAATCCCCGACAAGATTGGTACCCTTTCACGTCCAAATCTCTCAAAGTCCGGGAGAGATTCTCAAAACCAAGGTTGACATGTTTCGAGTTCCTTTCAACATTTTGGAAATCCCGCTGAAACTTTGGACATTGTCGCGAAGGGTTCCCAATCCCCGACAAGACTGGTACCCTTTCACGTCCAAATCTCTCAAACTCCGGGAGAGATTCTCAAAACCAAGGTTGACATGTTTCGAGTTCCTTTCAACATTTTGGAAATCCCGCTGAAACTTTGGACATTCTCGCGAAGGAGTCCCGATCCCCGACAAGACTGGTACCCTTTCACGTCCAAATCTCTCAAACTCCGGGAGAGATTCTCAAAACCAAGGTTGACATGTTTCGAGTTCCTTTCTACATTTTGGAAATCCCGCTGAAACTTTGGACATTCTGGCGAAGGGTTCCCAATCCCCGACAAGATTGGTACCCTTTCACGTCCAAATCTCTCAAACTCCGGGAGAGATTCTCAAAACCAAGGTTGACATGTTTCGAGTTCCTTTCAACATTTTGGAAATCCCGCTGAAACTTTGGACATTCTCGCGAAGGGTTCCCAATCCCCGACAAGATTGGTACCCTTTCACGTCCAAATCTCTCAAACTCCGGGAGAGATTCTCAAAACCAAGGTTGACATGTTTCGAGTTCCTTTCAACATTTTGGAAATCCCGCTGAAACTTTGGACATTCTGGCGAAGGGTTCCCAATCCCCGACAAGATTGGTACTCTTTCACGTCCAAATCTCTCAAAGTCCGGGAGAGATTCTCAAAACCAAGGTTGACATGTTTTGAGTTCCTTTCAACATCTTGGAAATCCCGCTGAAACTTTGGACATTGTCGCGAAGGGTTCCCAATCCCCGACAAGATTGGTACCCTTTCACGTCCAAATCTCTCAAACTCCGGGAGAGATTCTCAAAACCAAGGTTGACATGTTTCGAGTTCCTTTCAACATTTTGGAAATCCCGCTGAAACTTTGGACATTCTCGCGAAGGGTTCCCAATCCCCGACAAGATTGGTACCCTTTCACGTCCAAATCTCTCAAACTCCGGGAGAGATTCTCAAAACCAAGGTTGACATGTTTCGAGTTCCTTTCAACATTTTGGAAATCCCGCTGAAACTTTGGACATTCTGGCGAAGGGTTCCCAATCCCCGACAAGATTGGTACCCTTTCACGTCCAAATCTCTCAAACTCCAGGAGAGATTCTCAAAACCAAGGTTGACATGTTTCGAGTTCCTTTCAACATTTTGGAAATCCCACTGAAACTTTGGACATTCTCGCGAAGGGTTCCCAATCCCCGACAAGATTGGTACCCTTTCACGTCCAAATCTCTCAAACTCCGGGAGAAATTCTCAAAACCAAGGTTGACATGTTTCGAGTTCCTTTCAACATTTTGGAAATCCCGCTGAAACTTTGGACATTCTGGCGAAGGGTTCCCAATCCCCGACAAGATTGGTACCCTTTCACGTCCAAATCTCTCAAACTCCGGGAGAGATTCTCAAAACCAAGGTTGACATGTTTCGACTTCCTTTCAACATTTTGGAAATCCCGCTGAAACTTTGGAAATTCTGGCGGAGGGTTCTAGATCCCCGACAAGATTGGTACCCTTTCACTTCCAAATCTCTCAAAGTCCGGGAGAGATTCTCAAAACCAAGGTTGACATGTTTCGAGTTCCTTTCAAGATTTTGGAAATCCCACTGAAACTTTGGACATTGTCTCGAAGGGTTCCCAATCCCCGACAAGATTGGTACCCTTTCACGTCCAAATCTCTCAAACTCCGGGAGAGATTCTCAAAACCAAGGTTGACATGTTTCGAGTTCCTTTCAACATTTTGGAAATCCCGCTGAAACTTTGGACATTCTCGCGAAGGGTTCCCAATCCCGACAAGACTGGTACCCTTTCACGTCCAAATCTCTCAAAGTCCAGGAGAGATTCTCAAAACCAAGGTTGACATGTTTCGAGTTCCTTTCAACATTTTGGAAATCCCGCTGAAACTTTGGACATTCTGGCGAAGGGTTCCCAATCCCCGACAAGATTGGTACCCTTTCACGTGCAAATCTCTCAAACTCCGGGAGAGATTCTCAAAACCAAGGTTGACATGTTTCGAGTTCCTTTCAACATTTTGGAAATCCCGCTGAAACTTTGGACATTCTCGCGAAGGGTTCCCAATCCCCGACAAGATTGGTACCCTTTCACGTCCAAATCTCTCAAAGTCCGGGAGAGATTCTCAAAACCAAGGTTGACATGTTTCGAGTTCCTTTCAACATTTTGGAAATCCCGCTGAAACTTTGGACATTCTCGCGAAGGGTTCCCAATCCCCGACAAGATTGGTACCCTTTCACTTCCAAATCTCTCAAAGTCCGGGAGAGATTCTCAAAACCAAGCTTGACATGTTTCGAGTTCCTTTCAACATTTTGGAAATCCCACTGAAATTTTGGACATTCTCGCGAAGGGTTCCCAATCCCCGACAAGATTGGTACCCTTTCACGTCCAAATCTCTCAAACTCCGGGAGAAATTCTCAAAACCAAGGTTGACATGTTTCGAGTTCCTTTCAACATTTTGGAAATCCCGCTGAAACTTTGGACATTCTGGCGAAGGGTTCCCAATCCCCGACAAGATTGGTACCCTTTCACGTCCAAATCTCTCAAACTCCGGGAGAGATTCTCAAAACCAAGGTTGACATGTTTCGACTTCCTTTCAACATTTTGGAAATCCCGCTGAAACTTTGGAAATTCTGGCGGAGGGTTCTAGATCCCCGACAAGATTGGTACCCTTTCACTTCCAAATCTCTCAAAGTCCGGGAGAGATTCTCAAAACCAAGGTTGACATGTTTCGAGTTCCTTTCAACATTTTGGAAATCCCACTGAAACTTTGGACATTGTCTCGAAGGGTTCCCAATCCCCGACAAGATTGGTACCCTTTCACGTCCAAATCTCTCAAACTCCGGGAGAGATTCTCAAAACCAAGGTTGACATGTTTCGAGTTCCTTTCAACATTTTGGAAATCCCGCTGAAACTTTGGACATTCTCGCGAAGGGTTCCCAATCCCGACAAGACTGGTACCCTTTCACGTCCAAATCTCTCAAAGTCCAGGAGAGATTCTCAAAACCAAGGTTGACATGTTTCGAGTTCCTTTCAACATTTTGGAAATCCCGCTGAAACTTTGGACATTCTGGCGAAGGGTTCCCAATCCCCGACAAGATTGGTACCCTTTCACGTGCAAATCTCTCAAACTCCGGGAGAGATTCTCAAAACCAAGGTTGACATGTTTCGAGTTCCTTTCAACATTTTGGAAATCCCGCTGAAACTTTGGACATTCTCGCGAAGGGTTCCCAATCCCCGACAAGATTGGTACCCTTTCACGTCCAAATCTCTCAAAGTCCGGGAGAGATTCTCAAAACCAAGGTTGACATGTTTCGAGTTCCTTTCAACATTTTGGAAATCCCGCTGAAACTTTGGACATTCTCGCGAAGGGTTCCCAATCCCCGACAAGATTGGTACCCTTTCACTTCCAAATCTCTCAAAGTCCGGGAGAGATTCTCAAAACCGAGGTTGACATGTTTCGAGTTCCTTTCAACATTTTGGAAATCCCACTGAAACTTTGGACATTCTCGCGAAGGGTTCCCAATCCCCGACAAGACTGGTACCCTTTCACGTCCAAATCTCTCAAACTCCGGGAGAGATTCTCAAAACCAAGGTTGACATGTTTCGAGTTCCTTTCAACATTTTGGAAATCCCGCTGAAACTTTGGACATTCTCGCGAAGGGTTCCCAATCCCCGACAAGATTGGTACCCTTTCACGTCCAAATCTCTCAAAGTCCGGGAGAGATTCTCAAAACCAAGGTTGACATGTTTCGAGTTCCTTTCAACATTTTGGAAATCCCGCTGAAACTTTGGACATTCTCGCGAAGGGTTCCCAGTCCCCGACAAGATTGGTACCCTTTCACGTCCAAATCTCTCCAACTCCGGGAGAGATTCTCAAAACCAAGGTTGACATGTTTCGAGTTCCTTTCAACATTTTGGAAATCCCGCTGAAACTTTGGACATTGTCGCGAAGGGTTCCCAATCCCCGACAAGAATGGTACCCTTTCACGTCCAAATCTCTCAAACTCCGGGAGAGATTCTCAAAACCAAGGTTGATATGTTTCGAGTTCCTTTCAACATTTTGGAAATTCCGCTGAAACTTTGGACATTCTCGCGAAGGGTTCCCAATCCCCGACAAGACTGGTACCCTTTCACGTCCAAATCTCTCAAAGTCCGGGAGAGATTCTCAAAACCAAGGTTGACATGTTTCGAGTTCCTTTCAACATTTTGGAAATCCCGCTGAAACTTTGGACATTCTCGCGAAGGGTTCCCAATCCCCGACAAGATTGGTACCCTTTCACGTCCAAATCTCTCAAACTCCGGGAGAGATTCTCAAAACCAAGCTTGACATGTTTCGAGTTCCTTTCAACATTTTGGAAATCCCGCTGAAACTTTGGACATTCTGGCGAAGGGTTCCCAATCCCCGACAAGATTGGTACCCTTTCATGTCCAAATCTCTCAAACTCCGGGAGAGATTCTCAAAACCAAGGTTGACATGTTTCCAGTTCCTTTCAACATTTTGGAAATCCCGCTGAAACTTTGGACATTCTGGCGAAGGGTTCCCAATCCCCGACAAGATTGGTACCCTTTCATGTCCAAATCTCTCAAACTCCGGGAGAGATTCTCAAAACCAAGGTTGACATGTTTCGAGTTCCTTTCAACATTTTGGAAATCCCGCTGAAACTTTGGACATTCTCGCGAAGGGTTCCCAATCCCCGACAAGACTGGTACCCTTTCACGTCCAAATCTCTCAAAGTCCGGGAGAGATTCTCAAAACCAAGGTTGACATGTTTCGAGTTCCTTTCAACATTTTGGAAATCCCGCTGAAACTTTGGACATTCTCGCGAAGGGTTCCCAATCCCCGACAAGATTGGTACCCTTTCACGTCCAAATCTCTCCAACTCCGGGACAGATTCTCAAAACCAAGGTTGACATGGTTCGAGTTCCTTTCAACATTTTGGAAATCCCGCTGAAACTTTGGACATTCTCGCGAAGGGTTCCCAATCCCCGACAAGATTGGTACCCTTTCACGTCCAAATCTCTCAAACTCCGGGAGAGATTCTCAAAACCAAGGTTGACATGTTTCGAGTTCCTTTCAACATTTTGGAAATCCCGCTGAAACTTTGGACATTCTGGCGAAGGGTTCCCAATCCCCGACAAGATTGGTACCCTTTCACGTGCAAATCTCTCAAACTCCGGGAGAGATTCTCAAAACCAAGGTTGACATGTTTCGAGTTCCTTTCAACATTTTGGAAATCCCGCTGAAACTTTGGACATTCTCGCGAAGGGTTCCCAATCCCCGACAAGATTGGTACCCTTTCACGTCCAAATCTCTCAAACTCCGGGAGAGATTCTCAAAACCAAGGTTGACATGTTTCGAGTTCCTTTCAACATTTTGGAAATCCCGCTGAAACTTTGGACATTCTCACGAAGGGTTCCCAATCCCCGACAAGATTGGTACCCTTTCACTTCCAAATCTCTCAAAGTCCGGGAGAGATTCTCAAAACCGAGGTTGACATGTTTCGAGTTCCTTTCAACATTTTGGAAATCCCACTGAAACTTTGGACATTCTCGCGAAGGGTTCCCAATCCCCGACAAGATTGGTACCCTTTCACGTCCAAATCTCTCAAACTCCAGGAGAGATTCTCAAAACCAAGGTTGACATGTTTCGAGTTCCTTTCAACATTTTGGAAATCCCCCTGAAACTTTGGACATTCTCGCGAAGGGTTCCCAATCCCCGACAAGACTGGTACCCTTTCACGTCCAAATCTCTCAAAGTCCGGGAGAGATTCTCAAAACCAAGGTTGACATGTTTCGAGTTCCTTTCAACATTTTGGAAATCCCGCTGAAACTTTGGACATTCTCGCGAAGGGTTCCCAATCCCCGACAAGATTGGTACCCTTTCACGTCCAAATCTCTCAAAGTCCGGGAGAGATTCTCAAAACCAAGGTTGACATGTTTCGAGTTCCTTTCAACATTTTGGAAATCCCGCTGAAACTTTGGACATTCTCGCGAAGGGTTCCCAGTCCCCGACAAGATTGGTACCCTTTCACGTCCAAATCTCTCCAACTCCGGGAGAGATTCTCAAAACCAAGGTTGACATGTTTCGAGTTCCTTTCAACATTTTGGAAATCCCACTGAAACTTTGGACATTGTCGCGAAGGGTTCCCAATCCCCGACAAGAATGGTACCCTTTCACGTCCAAATCTCTCAAACTCCGGGAGAGATTCTCAAAACCAAGGTTGATATGTTTCGAGTTCCTTTCAACATTTTGGAAATCCCACTGAAACTTTGGACATTCTCGCGAAGGGTTCCCAATCCCCGACAAGATTGGTACCCTTTCACGTCCAAATCTCTCAAAGTCCGGGAGAGATTCTCAAAACCAAGGTTGACATGTTTCGAGTTCCTTTCAACATTTTGGAAATCCCGCTGAAACTTTGGACATTCTCGCGAAGGGTTCCCAATCCCCGACAAGATTGGTACCCTTTCACGTCCAAATCTCTCAAACTCCGGGAGAGATTCTCAAAACCAAGCTTGACATGTTTCGAGTTCCTTTCAACATTTTGGAAATCCCGCTGAAACTTTGGACATTCTGGCGAAGGGTTCCCAATCCCCGACAAGATTGGTACCCTTTCATGTCCAAATCTCTCAAACTCCGGGAGAGATTCTCAAAACCAAGGTTGACATGTTTCCAGTTCCTTTCAACATTTTGGAAATCCCGCTGAAACTTTGGACATTCTGGCGAAGGGTTCCCAATCCCCGACAAGATTGGTACCCTTTCATGTCCAAATCTCTCAAACTCCGGGAGAGATTCTCAAAACCAAGGTTGACATGTTTCGAGTTCCTTTCAACATTTTGGAAATCCCGCTGAAACTTTGGACATTCTCGCGAAGGGTTCCCAATCCCCGACAAGACTGGTACCCTTTCACGTCCAAATCTCTCAAAGTCCGGGAGAGATTCTCAAAACCAAGGTTGACATGTTTCGAGTTCCTTTCAACATTTTGGAAATCCCGCTGAAACTTTGGACATTCTCGCGAAGGGTTCCCATTCCCCGACAAGATTGGTACCCTTTCACGTCCAAATCTCTCCAACTCCGGGAGAGATTCTCAAAACCAAGGTTGACATGGTTCGAGTTCCTTTCAACATTTTGGAAATCCCGCTGAAACTTTGGACATTCTCGCGAAGGGTTCCCAATCCCCGACAAGATTGGTACCCTTTCACGTCCAAATCTCTCAAACTCCGGGAGAGATTCTCAAAACCAAGGTTGACATGTTTCGAGTTCCTTTCAACATTTTGGAAATCCCGCTGAAACTTTGGACATTCTGGCGAAGGGTTCCCAATCCCCGACAAGATTGGTACCCTTTCACGTGCAAATCTCTCAAACTCCGGGAGAGATTCTCAAAACCAAGGTTGACATGTTTCGAGTTCCTTTCAACATTTTGGAAATCCCGCTGAAACTTTGGACAATCTCGCGAAGGGTTCCCAATCCCCGACAAGATTGGTACCCTTTGACGTCCAAATCTCTCAAACTCCGGGAGAGATTCTCAAAACCAAGTTTGACATGTTTCGAGTTCCTTTCAACATTTTGGAAATCCCGCTGAAACTTTGGACATTCTCGCGAAGGGTTCCCAATCCCCGACAAGATTGGTACCCTTTCACGTCCAAATCTCTCAAAGTCCGGGAGAGATTCTCAAAACCAAGGTTGACATGTTTCGAGTTCCTTTCAACATTTTGGAAATCCCGCTGAAACTTTGGACATTCTCGCGAAGGGTTCCCAATCCCCGACAAGATTGGTACCCTTTCACGTCCAAATCTCTCAAACTCCGGGAGAGATTCTCAAAACCAAGGTTGACATGTTTCGAGTTCCTTTCAACATTTTGGAAATCCCGCTGAAACTTTGGACATTCTGGCGGAGGGTTCTAGATCCCCGACAAGATTGGTACCCTTTCACGTCCAAATCTCTCAAACTCCGGGAGAGATTCTCAAAACCAAGGTTGACATGTTTCGAGTTCCTTTCAACATTTTGGAAATCCCGCTGAAACTTTGGACATTCTCGCGAAGGGTTCCCAATCCCCGACAAGATTGGTACCCTTTCACGTCCAAATCTCTCAAACTCCGGGAGAGATTCTCAAAACCAAGGTTGACATGTTTCGAGTTCCTTTCAACATTTTGGAAATCCCGCTGAAACTTTGGACATTCTGGCGAAGGGTTCCCAATCCCCGACAAGATTGGTACCCTTTCACGTGCAAATCTCTCAAAGTCCGGGAGAGATTCTCAAAACCAAGGTTGACATGTTTCGAGTTCCTTTCAACATTTTGGAAATCCCGCTGAAACTTTGGACAATCTCGCGAAGGGTTCCCAATCCCCGACAAGATTGGTACCCTTTGACGTCCAAATCTCTCAAACTCCGGGAGAGATTCTCAAAACCAAGTTTGACATGTTTCGAGTTCCTTTCAACATTTTGGAAATCCCGCTGAAACTTTGGACATTCTCGCGAAGGGTTCCCAATCCCCGACAAGATTGGTACCCTTTCACGTCCAAATCTCTCAAAGTCCGGGAGAGATTCTCAAAACCAAGGTTGACATGTTTCGAGTTCCTTTCAACATTTTGGAAATCCCGCTGAAACTTTGGACATTCTCGCGAAGGGTTCCCAATCCCCGACAAGATTGGTACCCTTTCACGTCCAAATCTCTCAAACTCCGGGAGAGATTCTCAAAACCAAGGTTGACATGTTTTGAGTTCCTTTCAACATTTTGGAAATCCCGCTGAAACTTTGGACATTCTGGCGGAGGGTTCTAGATCCCCGACAAGATTGGTACCCTTTCACGTCCAAATCTCTCAAACTCCGGGAGAGATTCTCAAAACCAAGGTTGACATGTTTCGAGTTCCTTTCAACATTTTGGAAATCCCGCTGAAACTTTGGACATTCTCGCGAAGGGTTCCCAATCCCCGACAACATTGGTACCCTTTCACGTCCAAATCTCTCAAACTCCGGGAGAGATTCTCAAAACCAAGGTTGACATGTTTCGAGTTCCTTTCAACATTTTGGAAATCCCGCTGAAACTTTGGACATTCTGGCGGAGGGTTCTAGATCCCCGACAAGATTGGTACCCTTTCACTTCCAAATCTCTCAAAGTCCGGGAGAGATTCTCAAAACCAAGGTTGACATGTTTCGAGTTCCTTTCAACATTTTGGAAATCCCACTGAAACTTTGGACATTGTCGCGAAGGGTTCCCAATCCCCGACAAGATTGGTACCCTTTCACGTCCAAATCTCTCAAACTCCGGGAGAGATTCTCAAAACCAAGCTTGACATGTTTCGAGTTCCTTTCAACATTTTGGAAATCCCGCTGAAACTTTGGACATTCTCGCGAAGGGTTCCCAATCCCCGACAAGACTGGTACCCTTTCACGTCCAAATCTCTCAAAGTCCGGGAGAGATTCTCAAAACCAAGGTTGACATGTTTCGAGTTCCTTTCAACATTTTGGAAATCCCGCTGAAACTTCGGACATTCTCGCGAAGGGTTCCCAATCCCCGACAAGATTGGTACCACTTCACGTCCAAATCTCTCAAACTCCGGGAGAGATTCTCAAAACCAAGGTTGACATGTTTCGAGTTCCTTTCAACATTTTGGAAATCCCGCTGAAACTTTGGACATTCTGGCGAAGGGTTCCCAGTCCCCGACAAGATTGGTACCCTTTCACGTCCAAATCTCTCCAACTCCGGGAGAGATTCTCAAAACCAAGGTTGACATGTTTCGAGTTCCTTTCAACATTTTGGAAATCCCGCTGAAACTTTGGACATTCTCGCGAAGGGTTCCCAATCCCCGACAAGATTGGTACCCTTTCACGTCCAAATCTCTCAAACTCCGGGAGAGATTCTCAAAACCAAGGTTGACATGTTTCCAGTTCCTTTCAACATTTTGGAAATCCCGCTGAAACTTTGGACATTCTGGCGAAGTCTTCCCAATCCCCGACAAGATTGGTACCCTTTCACGTCCAAATCTCTCAAACTCCGGGAGAGATTCTCAAAACCAAGGTTGACATGTTTCGAGTTCCTTTCAACATTTTGGAAATCCCGCTGAAACTTTGGACATTCTGGCGAAGGGTTCCCAATCCCCGACAAGATTGGTACCCTTTCATGTCCAAATCTCTCAAACTCCGGGAGAGATTCTCAAAACCAAGGTTGACATGTTTCCAGTTCCTTTCAACATTTTGGAAATCCCGCTGAAACTTTGGACATTCTCGCGAACGGTTCCCGATCCCCGACAAGATTGGTATCCTTTCACGTCCAAATCTCTCAAACTCCGGGAGAGATTCTCAAAACCAAGGTTGACATGTTTCGAGTTCCTTTCAACATTTTGGAAATCCCGCTGAAACTTTGGACATTCTCGCGAAGGGTTCCCAATCCCTGACAAGATTGGTACCCTTTCATGTCCAAATCTCTCAAAGTCCGGGAGAGATTCTCAAAACCAAGGTTGACATGTTTCGAGTTCCTTTCAACATTTTGGAAATCCCGCTGAAACTTTGGACATTCTCGCGAAGGGTTCCCAGTCCCCGACAAGATTGGTACCCTTTCACGTCCAAATCTCTCAAACTCCGGGAGAGATTCTCAAAACCAAGCTTGACATGTTTCGAGTTCCTTTCAACATTTTGGAAATCCCGCTGAAACTTTGGACATTCTGTCGAAGGGTTCCCAATCCCCGACAAGATTGGTACCCTTTCACGTCCAAATCTCTCAAACTCCAGGAGAGATTCTCAAAACCAAGGTTGACATGTTTCGAGTTCCTTTCAACATTTTGGAAATCCCGCTGAAACTTTGGACATTGTCGCGAAGGGTTCCCAATCCCCGACAAGATTGGTACCCTTTCACGTGCAAATCTCTCCAACTCCGGGAGAGATTCTCAAAACCAAGGTTGACATGTTTCGAGTTCCTTTCAACATTTTGGAAATCCCGCTGAAACTTTGGACATTCTGGCGGAGGGTTCTAGATCCCCGACAAGATTGGTACCCTTTCACGTCCAAATCTCTCAAAGTCCGGGAGAGATTCTCAAAACCAAGGTTGACATGTTTCGAGTTCCTTTCAACATTTTGGAAATCCCACTGAAACTTTGGACATTCTGGCGAAGGGTTCCCAATCCCCGACAAGATTGGTACCCTTTCACGTCCAAATCTCTCAAACTCCGGGAGAGATTCTCAAAACCAAGCTTGACATGTTTCGAGTTCCTTTCAACATTTTGGAAATCCCGCTGAAACTTTGGACATTCTCGCGAAGGGTTCCCAATCCCCGACAAGACTGGTACCCTTTCACGTCCAAATCTCTCAAAGTCCGGGAGAGATTCTCAAAACCAAGGTTGACATGTTTCGAGTTCCTTTCAACATTTTGGAAATCCCGCTGAAACTTTGGACATTCTCGCGAAGGGTTCCCAATCCCCGACAAGATTGGTACCACTTCACGTCCAAATCTCTCAAACTCCGGGAGAGATTCTCAAAACCAAGGTTGACATGTTTCGAGTTCCTTTCAACATTTTGGAAATCCCGCTGAAACTTTGGACATTCTGGCGAAGGGTTCCCAGTCCCCGACAAGATTGGTACCCTTTCACGTCCAAATCTCTCCAACTCCGGGAGAGATTCTCAAAACCAAGGTTGACATGTTTCGAGTTCCTTTCAACATTTTGGAAATCCCGCTGAAACTTTGGACATTCTCGCGAAGGGTTCCCAATCCCCGACAAGATTGGTACCCTTTCACGTCCAAATCTCTCAAACTCCGGGAGAGATTCTCAAAACCAAGGTTGACATGTTTCGAGTTCCTTTCAACATTTTGGAAATCCCGCTGAAACTTTGGACATTCTGGCGAAGTCTTCCCAATCCCCGACAAGATTGGTACCCTTTCACGTCCAAATCTCTCAAACTCCGGGAGAGATTCTCAAAACCAAGGTTGACATGTTTCGAGTTCCTTTCAACATTTTGGAAATCCCGCTGAAACTTTGGACATTCTGGCGAAGGGTTCCCAATCCCCGACAAGATTGGTACCCTTTCATGTCCAAATCTCTCAAACTCCGGGAGAGATTCTCAAAACCAAGGTTGACATGGTTCCAGTTCCTTTCAACATTTTGGAAATCCCGCTGAAACTTTGGACATTCTCGCGAACGGTTCCCGATCCCCGACAAGATTGGTATCCTTTCACGTCCAAATCTCTCAAACTCCGGGAGAGATTCTCAAAACCAAGGTTGACATGTTTCGAGTTCCTTTCAACATTTTGGAAATCCCGCTGAAACTTTGGACATTCTCGCGAAGGGTTCCCAATCCCTGACAAGATTGGTACCCTTTCATGTCCAAATCTCTCAAAGTCCGGGAGAGATTCTCAAAACCAAGGTTGACATGTTTCGAGTTCCTTTCAACATTTTGGAAATCCCGCTGAAACTTTGGACATTCTCGCGAAGGGTTCCCAGTCCCCGACAAGATTGGTACCCTTTCACGTCCAAATCTCTCAAACTCCGGGAGAGATTCTCAAAACCAAGCTTGACATGTTTCGAGTTCCTTTCAACATTTTGGAAATCCCGCTGAAACTTTGGACATTCTGTCGAAGGGTTCCCAATCCCCGACAAGATTGGTACCCTTTCACGTCCAAATCTCTCAAACTCCAGGAGAGATTCTCAAAACCAAGGTTGACATGTTTCGAGTTCCTTTCAACATTTTGGAAATCCCGCTGAAACTTTGGACATTGTCGCGAAGGGTTCCCAATCCCCGACAAGATTGGTACCCTTTCACGTGCAAATCTCTCCAACTCCGGGAGAGATTCTCAAAACCAAGGTTGACATGTTTCGAGTTCCTTTCAACATTTTGGAAATCCCGCTGAAACTTTGGACATTCTGGCGGAGGGTTCTAGATCCCCGACAAGATTGGTACCCTTTCACGTCCAAATCTCTCAAAGTCCGGGAGAGATTCTCAAAACCAAGGTTGACATGTTTCGAGTTCCTTTCAACATTTTGGAAATCCCGCTGAAACTTTGGACATTCTGGCGAAGGGTTCCCAATCCCCGACAAGATTGGTACCCTTTCACGTCCAAATCTCTCAAACTCCGGGAGAGATTCTCAAAACCAAGGTTGACATGGTTCGAGTTCCTTTCAACATTTTGGAAATCCCGCTGAAACTTTGGACATTCTCGCGAAGGGTTCCCAATCCCGACAAGACTGGTACCCTTTCAGACCAAATCTCTCAAAGTCCGGGAGAGATTCTCAAAACCAAGGTTGACATGTTTCGAGTTCCTTTCAACATTTTGGAAATCCCGCTGAAACTTTGGACATTCTGGCGAAGGGTTCCCAATCCCCGACAAGATTGGTACCCTTTCACGTCCAAATCTCTCAAACTCCGGGAGAGATTCTCAAAACCAAGGTTGACATGGTTCGAGTTCCTTTCAACATTTTGGAAATCCCGCTGAAACTTTGGACATTCTGGCGGAGGGTTCTAGATCCCCGACAAGATTGGTACCCTTTCACGTGCAAATCTCTCAAACTCCGGGAGAGATTCTCAAAACCAAGGTTGACATGGTTCGAGTTCCTTTCAACATTTTGGAAATCCCGCTGAAACTTTGGACATTGTCGCGAAGGGTTCCCAATCCCCGACAAGATTGGTACCCTTTCACGTGCAAATCTCTCAAACTCCGGGAGAGATTCTCAAAACCAAGGTTGACATGTTTCGAGTTCCTTTCAACATTTTGGAAATCCCGCTGAAACTTTGGACATTCTGGCGGAGGGTTCTAGATCCCCGACAAGATTGGTACCCTTTCACGTCCAAATCTCTCAAAGTCCGGGAGAGATTCTCAAAACCAAGGTTGACATGTTTCGAGTTCCTTTCAACATTTTGGAAATCCCACTGAAACTTTGGACATTCTGGCGAAGGGTTCCCAATCCCCGACAAGATTGGTACCCTTTCACGTCCAAATCTCTCAAACTCCGGGAGAGATTCTCAAAACCAAGGTTGACATGTTTCGAGTTCCTTTCAACATTTTGGAAATCCCGCTGAAACTTTGGACATTCTCGCGAAGGGTTCCCAATCCCGACAAGACTGGTACCCTTTCAGACCAAATCTCTCAAAGTCCGGGAGAGATTCTCAAAACCAAGGTTGACATGTTTCGAGTTCCTTTCAACATTTTGGAAATCCCGCTGAATCTTTGGACATTCTCGCGAAGGGTTCCCAATCCCCGACAAGATTGGTACCCTTTCACGTCCAAATCTCTCAAACTCCGGGAGAGATTCTCAAAACCAAGGTTGACATGTTTCGAGTTCCTTTCAACATTTTGGAAATCCCGCTGAAACTTTGGACATTCTCGCGAAGGGTTCCCAATCCCCGACAAGATTGGTACCCTTTCACGTGCAAATCTCTCAAACTCCGGGAGAGATTCTCAAAACCAAGGTTGACATGTTTCGAGTTCCTTTCAACATTTTGGAAATCCCGCTGAAACTTTGGACATTCTGGCGAAGGGTTCCCAATCCCCGACAAGATTGGTACCCTTTCACGTCCAAATCTCTCAAAGTCCGGGAGAGATTCTCAAAACCAAGGTCGACATGTTTCGAGTTCCTTTCAACATTTTGGAAATCCCGCTGAAACTTTGGACATTCTGGCGGAGGGTTCTAGATCCCCGACAAGATTGGTACCCTTTCACTTCCAAATCTCTCAAAGTCCGGGAGAGATTCTCAAAACCGAGGTTGACATGTTTCGAGTTCCTTTCAACATTTTGGAAATCCCACTGAACTTTGGACATTGTCGCGAAGGGTTCCCGATCCCCGACAAGATTGGTACCCTTTCACGTCCAAATCTCTCAAACTCCGGGAGAGATTCTCAAAACCAAGCTTGACATGTTTCGAGTTCCTTTCAACATTTTGGAAATCCCGCTGAAACTTTGGACATTCTGTCGAAGGGTTCCCAATCCCCGACAAGATTGGTACCCTTTCACGTCGAAATCTCTCAAACTCCAGGAGAGATTCTCAAAACCAAGGTTGACATGTTTCGAGTTCCTTTCAACATTTTGGAAATCCCGCTGAAACTTTGAACATTGTCGCGAAGGGTTCCCAATCCCCGACAAGATTGGTACCCTTTCACGTGCAAATCTCTCCAACTCCGGGAGAGATTCTCAAAACCAAGGTTGACATGTTTCGAGTTCCTTTCAACATTTTGGAAATCCCGCTGAAACTTTGGACATTCTGGCGGAGGGTTCCCAATCCCCGACAAGATTGGTACACTTTCACGTCCAAATCTCTCAAACTCCGGGAGAGATTCTCAAAACCAAGGTTGACATGTTTCGAGTTCCTTTCAACATTTTGGAAATCCCGCTGAAACTTTGGACATTCTGGCGAAGGGTTCCCAATCCCCGACAAGATTGGTACCCTTTCACGTCCAAATCTCTCAAACTCCGGGAGAGATTCTCAAAACCGAGGTTGATATGTTTCGAGTTCCTTTCAACATTTTGGAAATCCCGCTGAAACTTTGGACATTCTGGCGAAGGGTTCCCAATCCCCGACAAGATTGGTACCCTTTCACGTCCAAATCTCTAAAACTCCGGGAGAGATTCTCAAAACCAAGGTTGACATGGTTCGAGTTCCTTTCAACATTTTGGAAATCCCGCTGAAACTTTGGACATTCTCGCGAACGGTTCCCGATCCCCGACAAGATTGGTATCCTTTCACGTCCAAATCTCTCAAACTCCGGGAGAGATTCTCAAAAACAAGGTTGACATGTTTCGAGTTCCTTTCAACATTTTGGAAATCCCGCTGAAACTTTGGACATTCTGGCGAAGGGTTCCCTATCCCCGACAAGATTGGTACCCTTTCATGTCCAAATCTCTCAAACTCCGGGAGAGATTCTCAAAACCAAGGTTGACATGTTTCCAGTTCCTTTCAACATTTTGGAAATCCCGCTGAAACTTTGGGCATTCTCGCGAAGGGTTCCCAATCCCCGACAAGATTGGTACCCTTTCACGTCCAAATCTCTCAAAGTCCGGGAGAGATTCTCAAAACCAAGGTTGACATGTTTCGAGTTCCTTTCAACATTTTGGAAATCCCACTGAAAATTTGGACATTCTGGCGAAGGGTTCCCAATCCCCGACAAGATTGGTACCCTTTCACGTCCAAATCTCTCAAACTCCGGGAGAGATTCTCAAAACCAAGGTTGACATGGTTCGAGTTCCTTTCAACATTTTGGAAATCCCGCTGAAACTTTGGACATTGTCGCGAAGGGTTCCCAATCCCCGACAAGATTGGTACCCTTTCACGTCCAAATCTCTCAAACTCCGGGAGAGATTCTCAAAACCAAGGTTGACATGCTTCGAGTTCCTTTCAACATTTTGGAAATCCCGCTGAAACTTTGGACATTGTCGCGAAGGGTTCCCAATCCCCGACAAGATTGGTACCCTTTCACGTCCAAATCTCTCAAACTCCGGGAGAGATTCTCAAAACCAAGGTTGACATGTTTCGAGTTCCTTTCAACATTTTGGAAATCCCGCTGAAACTTTGGACATTCTGGCGAAGTCTTCCCAATCCCCGACAAGATTGGTACCCTTTCACGTCCAAATCTCTCAAACTCCGGGAGAGATTCTCAAAACCAAGGTTGACATGTTTCGAGTTCCTTTCAACATTTTGGAAATCCCGCTGAAACTTTGGACATTCTGGCGAAGGGTTCCCAATCCCCGACAAGATTGGTACCCTTTCATGTCCAAATCTCTCAAACTCCGGGAGAGATTCTCAAAACCAAGGTTGACATGGTTCCAGTTCCTTTCAACATTTTGGAAATCCCGCTGAAACTTTGGACATTCTCGCGAACGGTTCCCGATCCCCGACAAGATTGGTATCCTTTCACGTCCAAATCTCTCAAACTCCGGGAGAGATTCTCAAAACCAAGGTTGACATGTTTCGAGTTCCTTTCAACATTTTGGAAATCCCGCTGAAACTTTGGACATTCTCGCGAAGGGTTCCCAATCCCTGACAAGATTGGTACCCTTTCATGTCCAAATCTCTCAAAGTCCGGGAGAGATTCTCAAAACCAAGGTTGACATGTTTCGAGTTCCTTTCAACATTTTGGAAATCCCGCTGAAACTTTGGACATTCTCGCGAAGGGTTCCCAGTCCCCGACAAGATTGGTACCCTTTCACGTCCAAATCTCTCAAACTCCGGGAGAGATTCTCAAAACCAAGCTTGACATGTTTCGAGTTCCTTTCAACATTTTGGAAATCCCGCTGAAACTTTGGACATTCTGTCGAAGGGTTCCCAATCCCCGACAAGATTGGTACCCTTTCACGTCCAAATCTCTCAAACTCCAGGAGAGATTCTCAAAACCAAGGTTGACATGTTTCGAGTTCCTTTCAACATTTTGGAAATCCCGCTGAAACTTTGGACATTGTCGCGAAGGGTTCCCAATCCCCGACAAGATTGGTACCCTTTCACGTGCAAATCTCTCCAACTCCGGGAGAGATTCTCAAAACCAAGGTTGACATGTTTCGAGTTCCTTTCAACATTTTGGAAATCCCGCTGAAACTTTGGACATTCTGGCGGAGGGTTCTAGATCCCCGACAAGATTGGTACCCTTTCACGTCCAAATCTCTCAAAGTCCGGGAGAGATTCTCAAAACCAAGGTTGACATGTTTCGAGTTCCTTTCAACATTTTGGAAATCCCGCTGAAACTTTGGACATTCTGGCGAAGGGTTCCCAATCCCCGACAAGATTGGTACCCTTTCACGTCCAAATCTCTCAAACTCCGGGAGAGATTCTCAAAACCAAGGTTGACATGTTTCGAGTTCCTTTCAACATTTTGGAAATCCCGCTGAAACTTTGGACATTCTCGCGAAGGGTTCCCAATCCCGACAAGACTGGTACCCTTTCAGACCAAATCTCTCAAAGTCCGGGAGAGATTCTCAAAACCAAGGTTGACATGTTTCGAGTTCCTTTCAACATTTTGGAAATCCCGCTGAAACTTTGGACATTCTGGCGAAGGGTTCCCAATCCCCGACAAGATTGGTACCCTTTCACGTCCAAATCTCTCAAACTCCGGGAGAGATTCTCAAAACCAAGGTTGACATGGTTCGAGTTCCTTTCAACATTTTGGAAATCCCGCTGAAACTTTGGACATTCTGGCGGAGGGTTCTAGATCCCCGACAAGATTGGTACCCTTTCACGTGCAAATCTCTCAAACTCCGGGAGAGATTCTCAAAACCAAGGTTGACATGTTTCGAGTTCCTTTCAACATTTTGGAAATCCCGCTGAAACTTTGGACATTCTGGCGAAGGGTTCCCAATCCCCGACAAGATTGGTACCCTTTCACGTCCAAATCTCTCAAAGTCCGGGAGAGATTCTCAAAACCAAGGTCGACATGTTTCGAGTTCCTTTCAACATTTTGGAAATCCCGCTGAAACTTTGGACATTCTGGCGGAGGGTTCTAGATCCCCGACAAGATTGGTACCCTTTCACTTCCAAATCTCTCAAAGTCCGGGAGAGATTCTCAAAACCGAGGTTGACATGTTTCGAGTTCCTTTCAACATTTTGGAAATCCCACTGAAACTTTGGACATTGTCGCGAAGGGTTCCCGATCCCCGACAAGATTGGTACCCTTTCACGTCCAAATCTCTCAAACTCCGGGAGAGATTCTCAAAACCAAGCTTGACATGTTTCGAGTTCCTTTCAACATTTTGGAAATCCCGCTGAAACTTTGGACATTGTCGCGAAGGGTTCCCAATCCCCGACAAGATTGGTACCCTTTCACGTGCAAATCTCTCAAACTCCGGGAGAGATTCTCAAAACCAAGGTTGACATGTTTCGAGTTCCTTTCAACATTTTGGAAATCCCGCTGAAACTTTGGACATTCTGTCGAAGGGTTCCCAATCCCCGACAAGATTGGTACCCTTTCACGTCCAAATCTCTCAAACTCCAGGAGAGATTCTCAAAACCAAGGTTGACATGTTTCGAGTTCCTTTCAACATTTTGGAAATCCCGCTGAAACTTTGGACATTGTCGCGAAGGGTTCCCAATCCCCGACAAGATTGGTACCCTTTCACGTGCAAATCTCTCAAACTCCGGGAGAGATTCTCAAAACCAAGGTTGACATGTTTCGAGTTCCTTTCAACATTTTGGAAATCCCGCTGAAACTTTGGACATTCTGGCGGAGGGTTCTAGATCCCCGACAAGATTGGTACCCTTTCACGTCCAAATCTCTCAAAGTCCGGGAGAGATTCTCAAAACCAAGGTTGACATGTTTCGAGTTCCTTTCAACATTTTGGAAATCCCGCTGAAACTTTGGACATTCTGGCGAAGGGTTCCCAATCCCCGACAAGATTGGTACCCTTTCACGTCCAAATCTCTCAAACTCCGGGAGAGATTCTCAAAACCAAGGTTGACATGTTTCGAGTTCCTTTCAACATTTTGGAAATCCCGCTGAAACTTTGGACATTCTCGCGAAGGGTTCCCAATCCCGACAAGACTGGTACCCTTTCAGACCAAATCTCTCAAAGTCCGGGAGAGATTCTCAAAACCAAGGTTGACATGTTTCGAGTTCCTTTCAACATTTTGGAAATCCCGCTGAAACTTTGGACATTCTGGCGAAGGGTTCCCAATCCCCGACAAGATTGGTACCCTTTCACGTCCAAATCTCTCAAACTCCGGGAGAGATTCTCAAAACCAAGGTTGACATGGTTCGAGTTCCTTTCAACATTTTGGAAATCCCGCTGAAACTTTGGACATTCTGGCGGAGGGTTCTAGATCCCCGACAAGATTGGTACCCTTTCACGTGCAAATCTCTCAAACTCCGGGAGAGATTCTCAAAACCAAGGTTGACATGTTTCGAGTTCCTTTCAACATTTTGGAAATCCCGCTGAAACTTTGGACATTCTGGCGAAGGGTTCCCAATCCCCGACAAGATTGGTACCCTTTCACGTCCAAATCTCTCAAAGTCCGGGAGAGATTCTCAAAACCAAGGTCGACATGTTTCGAGTTCCTTTCAACATTTTGGAAATCCCGCTGAAACTTTGGACATTCTGGCGGAGGGTTCTAGATCCCCGACAAGATTGGTACCCTTTCACTTCCAAATCTCTCAAAGTCCGGGAGAGATTCTCAAAACCGAGGTTGACATGTTTCGAGTTCCTTTCAACATTTTGGAAATCCCACTGAAACTTTGGACATTGTCGCGAAGGGTTCCCGATCCCCGACAAGATTGGTACCCTTTCACGTCCAAATCTCTCAAACTCCGGGAGAGATTCTCAAAACCAAGCTTGACATGTTTCGAGTTCCTTTCAACATTTTGGAAATCCCGCTGAAACTTTGGACATTGTCGCGAAGGGTTCCCAATCCCCGACAAGATTGGTACCCTTTCACGTGCAAATCTCTCAAACTCCGGGAGAGATTCTCAAAACCAAGGTTGACATGTTTCGAGTTCCTTTCAACATTTTGGAAATCCCGCTGAAACTTTGGACATTCTGGCGGAGGGTTCTAGATCCCCGACAAGATTGGTACCCTTTCACGTCCAAATCTCTCAAAGTCCGGGAGAGATTCTCAAAACCAAGGTTGACATGTTTCGAGTTCCTTTCAACATTTTGGAAATCCCACTGAAACTTTGGACATTCTGGCGAAGGGTTCCCAATCCCCGACAAGATTGGTACCCTTTCACGTCCAAATCTCTCAAACTCCGGGAGAGATTCTCAAAACCAAGGTTGACATGTTTCGAGTTCCTTTCAACATTTTGGAAATCCCGCTGAAACTTTGGACATTCTCGCGAAGGGTTCCCAATCCCGACAAGACTGGTACCCTTTCAGACCAAATCTCTCAAAGTCCGGGAGAGATTCTCAAAACCAAGGTTGACATGTTTCGAGTTCCTTTCAACATTTTGGAAATCCCGCTGAATCTTTGGACATTCTCGCGAAGGGTTCCCAATCCCC
This sequence comes from Streptopelia decaocto, assembly GCF_964273445.1. NCBI lineage: Eukaryota > Metazoa > Chordata > Aves > Columbiformes > Columbidae > Streptopelia > Streptopelia decaocto. The sequence goes on from NW_028116776.1 coordinate 1,193,898, forward strand.
GACAAGATTGGTACCCTTTCACGTCCAAATCTCTCAAACTCCGGGAGAGATTCTCAAAACCAAGGTTGACATGTTTCGAGTTCCTTTCAACATTTTGGAAATCCCGCTGAAACTTTGGACATTCTCGCGAAGGGTTCCCAATCCCCGACAAGATTGGTACCCTTTCACGTGCAAATCTCTCAAACTCCGGGAGAGATTCTCAAAACCAAGGTTGACATGTTTCGAGTTCCTTTCAACATTTTGGAAATCCCGCTGAAACTTTGGACATTCTGGCGAAGGGTTCCCAATCCCCGACAAGATTGGTACCCTTTCACGTCCAAATCTCTCAAAGTCCGGGAGAGATTCTCAAAACCAAGGTCGACATGTTTCGAGTTCCTTTCAACATTTTGGAAATCCCGCTGAAACTTTGGACATTCTGGCGGAGGGTTCTAGATCCCCGACAAGATTGGTACCCTTTCACTTCCAAATCTCTCAAACTCCGGGAGAGATTCTCAAAACCAAGCTTGACATGTTTCGAGTTCCTTTCAACATTTTGGAAATCCCACTGAAACTTTGGACATTGTCGCGAAGGGTTCCCGATCCCCGACAAGATTGGTACCCTTTCACGTCCAAATCTCTCAAACTCCGGGAGAGATTCTCAAAACCAAGCTTGACATGTTTCGAGTTCCTTTCAACATTTTGGAAATCCCGCTGAAACTTTGGACATTCTGTCGAAGGGTTCCCAATCCCCGACAAGATTGGTACCCGTTCACGTCCAAATCTCTCAAACTCCAGGAGAGATTCTCAAAACCAAGGTTGACATGTTTCGAGTTCCTTTCAACATTTTGGAAATCCCGCTGAAACTTTGAACATTGTCGCGAAGGGTTCCCAATCCCCGACAAGATTGGTACCCTTTCACGTGCAAATCTCTCCAACTCCGGGAGAGATTCTCAAAACCAAGGTTGACATGTTTCGAGTTCCTTTCAACATTTTGGAAATCCCGCTGAAACTTTGGACATTCTGGCGGAGGGTTCCCAATCCCCGACAAGATTGGTACACTTTCACGTCCAAATCTCTCAAACTCCGGGAGAGATTCTCAAAACCAAGGTTGACATGTTTCGAGTTCCTTTCAACATTTTGGAAATCCCGCTGAAACTTTGGACATTCTGGCGAAGGGTTCCCAATCCCCGACAAGATTGGTACCCTTTCACGTCCAAATCTCTCAAACTCCGGGAGAGATTCTCAAAACCGAGGTTGATATGTTTCGAGTTCCTTTCAACATTTTGGAAATCCCGCTGAAACTTTGGACATTCTGGCGAAGGGTTCCCAATCCCCGACAAGATTGGTACCCTTTCACGTCCAAATCTCTAAAACTCCGGGAGAGATTCTCAAAACCAAGGTTGACATGGTTCGAGTTCCTTTCAACATTTTGGAAATCCCGCTGAAACTTTGGACATTCTCGCGAACGGTTCCCGATCCCCGACAAGATTGGTATCCTTTCACGTCCAAATCTCTCAAACTCCGGGAGAGATTCTCAAAAACAAGGTTGACATGTTTCGAGTTCCTTTCAACATTTTGGAAATCCCGCTGAAACTTTGGACATTCTGGCGAAGGGTTCCCTATCCCCGACAAGATTGGTACCCTTTCATGTCCAAATCTCTCAAACTCCGGGAGAGATTCTCAAAACCAAGGTTGACATGTTTCCAGTTCCTTTCAACATTTTGGAAATCCCGCTGAAACTTTGGGCATTCTCGCGAAGGGTTCCCAATCCCCGACAAGATTGGTACCCTTTCACGTCCAAATCTCTCAAAGTCCGGGAGAGATTCTCAAAACCAAGGTTGACATGTTTCGAGTTCCTTTCAACATTTTGGAAATCCCACTGAAAATTTGGACATTCTGGCGAAGGGTTCCCAATCCCCGACAAGATTGGTACCCTTTCACGTCCAAATCTCTCAAACTCCGGGAGAGATTCTCAAAACCAAGGTTGACATGGTTCGAGTTCCTTTCAACATTTTGGAAATCCCGCTGAAACTTTGGACATTGTCGCGAAGGGTTCCCAATCCCCGACAAGATTGGTACCCTTTCACGTCCAAATCTCTCAAACTCCGGGAGAGATTCTCAAAACCAAGGTTGACATGCTTCGAGTTCCTTTCAACATTTTGGAAATCCCGCTGAAACTTTGGACATTGTCGCGAAGGGTTCCCAATCCCCGACAAGATTGGTACCCTTTCACGTCCAAATCTCTCAAACTCCGGGAGAGATTCTCAAAACCAAGGTTGACATGTTTCGAGTTCCTTTCAACATTTTGGAAATCCCGCTGAAACTTTGGACATTCTGGCGGAGGGTTCTAGATCCCCGACAAGATTGGTACCCTTTCACGTCCAAATCTCTCAAAGTCCGGGAGAGATTCTCAAAACCAAGGTTGACATGTTTCGAGTTCCTTTCAACATTTTGGAAATCCCGCTGAAACTTTGGACATTGTCGCGAAGGGTTCCCGATCCCCGACAAGATTGGTATCCTTTCACGTCCAAATCTCTCAAACTCCGGGAGAGATTCTCAAAACCAAGGTTGACATGTTTCGAGTTCCTTTCAACATTTTGGAAATCCCGCTGAAACTTTGGACATTCTCGCGAAGGGTTCCCGATCCCCGACAATATTGGTACCCTTTCACGTCCAAATCTCTCAAAGTCCGGGAGAGATTCTCAAAACCAAGGTTGACATGTTTCGAGTTCCTTTCAACATTTTGGAAATCCCGCTGAAACTTTGGACATTCTGGCGAAGGGTTCCCAATCCCCGACAAGATTGGTACCCTTTCACGTCCAAATCTCTCAAACTCCGGGAGAGATTCTCAAAACCAAGGTTGACATGGTTCGAGTTCCTTTCAAAATTTTGGAAATCCCGCTGAAACTTTGGACATTCTCGCGAAGGGTTCCCAATCCCCGACAAGATTGGTACCCTTTCACGTCCAAATCTCTCAAACTCCGGGAGAGATTCTCAAAACCAAGGTTGACATGTTTCGAGTTCCTTTCAACATTTTGGAAATCCCGCTGAAACTTTGGACATTCTCGCGAAGGGTTCCCAATCCCCGACAAGATTGGTACCCTTTCACGTCCAAATCTCTCAAACTCCGGCAGAGATTCTCAAAACCAAGGGTGACATGTTTCGAGTTCCTTTCAACATTTTGGAAATCCCGCTGAAACTTTGGACATTCTCGCGAAGTCTTCCCAATCCCCGACATGATTGGTACCCTTTCACGTCCAAATCTCTCAAAGTCCGGGAGAGATTCTCAAAACCAAGGTTGACATGTTTCGAGTTCCTTTCAACATTTTGGAAATCCCGCTGAAACTTTGGACATTCTCGCGAAGGGTTCCCAATCCCCGACAAGATTGGTACCCTTTCACGTCCAAATCTCTCAAACTCCGGGAGAGATTCTCAAAACCAAGGTTGACATGGTTCGAGTTCCTTTCAACATTTTGGAAATCCCGCTGAAACTTTGGACATTCTGGTGAAGGGTTCCCAATTCCCGACAAGATTGCTACCCTTTCACGTCCAAATCTCTCAAACTCCGGGAGAGATTCTCAAAACCAAGGTTGACATGTTTCGAGTTCCTTTCAACATTTTGGAAATCCCGCTGAAACTTTGGACATTCTCGCGAAGGGTTCCCAATCCCCGACAAGATTGGTACCCTTTCACGTCCAAATCTCTCAAACTCCGGGAGAGATTCTCAAAACCAAGGTTGACATGGTTCCAGTTCCTTTCAACATTTTGGAAATCCCGCTGAAACTTTGGACATTCTCGCGAACGGTTCCCGATCCCCGACAAGATTGGTATCCTTTCACGTCCAAATCTCTCAAACTCCGGGAGAGATTCTCAAAACCAAGGTTGACATGTTTCGAGTTCCTTTCAACATTTTGGAAATCCCGCTGAAACTTTGGACATTCTGGCGAAGGGTTCCCAATCCCCGACAAGATTGGTACCCTTTCACGTCCAAATCTCTCAAACTCCGGGAGAGATTCTCAAAACCAAGGTTGACATGTTTCGAGTTCCTTTCAACATTTTGGAAATCCCGCTGAAACTTTGGACATTCTCGCGAAGGGTTCCCAATCCCGACAAGACTGGTACCCTTTCACGTCCAAATCTCTCAAAGTCCCGGAGAGATTCTCAAAACCAAGGTTGACATGTTTCGAGTTCCTTTCAACATTTTGGAAATCCCGCTGAAACTTTGGACATTCTGGCGAAGGGTTCCCAATCCCCGACAAGATTGGTACCCTTTCACGTGCAAATCTCTCAAACTCCGGGAGAGATTCTCAAAACCAAGGTTGACATGTTTCGAGTTCCTTTCAACATTTTGGAAATCCCGCTGAAACTTTGGACATTCTCGCGAAGGGTTCCCAATCCCCGACAAGATTGGTACCCTTTCACGTCCAAATCTCTCAAAGTCCGGGAGAGATTCTCAAAACCAAGGTTGACATGTTTCGAGTTCCTTTCAACATTTTGGAAATCCTGCTGAAACTTTGGACATTCTCGCGAAGGGTTCCCAATCCCCGACAAGATTGGTACCCTTTCACTTCCAAATCTCTCAAAGTCCGGGAGAGATTCTCAAAACCAAGGTTGACATGTTTCGAGTTCCTTTCAACATTTTGGAAATCCCACTGAAACTTTGGACATTCTCGCGAAGGGTTCCCAATCCCCGACAAGATTGGTACCCTTTCACGTCCAAATCTCTCAAACTCCGGGAGAGATTCTCAAAACCAAGGTTGACATGTTTCGAGTTCCTTTCAACATTTTGGAAATCCCCCTGAAACTTTGGACATTCTCGCGAAGGGTTCCCAATCCCCGACAAGACTGGTACCCTTTCACGTCCAAATCTCTCAAAGTCCGGGAGAGATTCTCAAAACCAAGGTTGACATGTTTCGAGTTCCTTTCAACATTTTGGAAATCCCGCTGAAACTTTGGACATTCTCGCGAAGGGTTCCCAATCCCCGACAAGATTGGTACCCTTTCACGTCCAAATCTCTCAAAGTCCGGGAGAGATTCTCAAAACCAAGTTGACATGTTTCGAGTTCCTTTCAACATTTTGGAAATCCCGCTGAAACTTTGGACATTCTCGCGAAGGGTTCCCAGTCCCCGACAAGATTGGTACCCTTTCACGTCCAAATCTCTCAAACTCCGGGAGAGATTCTCAAAACCAAGGTTGACATGTTTCGAGTTCCTTTCAACATTTTGGAAATCCCGCTGAAACTTTGGACATTGTCGCGAAGGGTTCCCAATCCCCGACAAGAATGGTACCCTTTCACGTCCAAATCTCTCAAACTCCGGGAGAGATTCTCAAAACCAAGGTTGACATGTTTCGAGTTCCTTTCAACATTTTGGAAATCCCGCTGAAACTTTGGACATTCTGGCGAAGTCTTCCCAATCCCCGACAAGATTGGTACCCTTTCACGTCCAAATCTCTCAAACTCCGGGAGAGATTCTCAAAACCAAGGTTGACATGTTTCGAGTTCCTTTCAACATTTTGGAAATCCCGCTGAAACTTTGGACATTTTCGCGAATAGTTCCCAATCCCCGACAAGATTGGTACCCTTTCACGTCCAAATCTCTCAAACTCCGGGAGAGATTCTCAAAACCAAGGTTGACATGGTTCCAGTTCCTTTCAACATTTTGGAAATCCCGCTGAAACTTTGGACATTCTCGCGAAGGGTTCCCGATCCCCGACAAGATTGGTATCCTTTCACGTCCAAATCTCTCAAACTCCGGGAGAGATTCTCAAAACCAAGGTTGACATGTTTCGAGTTCCTTTCAACATTTTGGAAATCCCGCTGAAACTTTGGACATTCTGGCGAAGGGTTCCCAATCCCCGACAAGATTGGTACCCTTTCACGTCCAAATCTCTCAAACTCCGGGAGAGATTCTCAAAACCAAGGTTGACATGTTTCGAGTTCCTTTCAACATTTTGGAAATCCCACTGAAAATTTGGACATTCTGGCGAAGGTTTCCCAATCCCCGACAAGATTGGTACACTTTCACGTCCAAATCTCTCAAACTCCGGGAGAGATTCTCAAAACCAAGGTTGACATGTTTCGAGTTCCTTTCAACATTTTACAAATCCTGCTGAAACTTTGGACATTCTCGCGAAGGCTTCCCAATCCCCAACAAGATTGGTACCCTTTCACGTCCAAATCTCTCAAACTCCGGGAGAGATTCTCAAAACCAAGGTTGACATGTTTCGAGTTCCTTTCAACATTTTGGAAACCCCGCTGAAACTTTGGACATTCTCGCGAAGGGTTCCCGATCCCCGACAAGACTGGTACACTTTCACGTCCAAATCTCTCAAACTCCGGGAGAGATTCTCAAAACCAAGGTTGACATGGTTCGAGTTCCTTTCAACATTTTGGAAATCCCGCTGAAACTTTGGACATTCTCGCGAAGGGTTCCCAATCCCCGACAAGATTGGTACCCTTTCACGTCCAAATCTCTCAAACTCCGGGAGAGATTCTCAAAACCAAGGTTGACATGGTTCGAGTTTCTTTCAACATTTTGGAAATCCCGCTGAAACTTTGGACATTCTCGCAAAGGGTTCCCAATCCCCGACAAGATTGGTACCCTTTCACGTCCAAATCTCTCAAACTCCGGGAGAGATTCTCAAAACCAAGGTTGACATGTTTCGAGTTCCTTTCAACATTTTGGAAATCCCGCTGAAACTTTGGACATTCTGGCGAAGGGTTCCCAATCCCCGACAAGATTGGTACCCTTTCACGTCCAAATCTCTCAAACTCCGGGAGAGATTCTCAAAACCAAGGTTGACATGTTTCCAGTTCCTTTCAACATTTTGGAAATCCCGCTGAAACTTTGGACATTCTCGCGAAGGGTTCCCAATCCCCGACAAGATTGGTACCCTTTCACGTCCAAATTTCTCAAACTCCGGGAGAGATTCTCAAAACCAAGGTTGACATGTTTCGAGTTCCTTTCAACATTTTGGAAATCCCACTGAAACTTTGAACATTCTCGCGAAGGGTTCCCAATCCCCGACAAGATTGGTACCCTTTCACGTCCAAATCTCTCAAACTCCGGGAGAGATTCTCAAAACCAAGGTTGACATGTTCCGAGTTCCTTTCTACGTTTTGGAAATCCCACTGAAACTTTGGACATTCTCGCGAAGGGTTCCCAATCCCCGACTAGATTGGTACCCTTTCACGTCCAAATCTCTCAAACTCCGGGAGAGATTCTCAAAACCAAGGTTGACATGTTTCGAGTTCCCTTCAACATTTTGGAAATCCCGCTGAAACTTTGGACATTCTCGCGAAGGGTTCCCAATCCCCGACAAGATTGGTACCCTTTCACGTCCAAATCTCTCAAACTCCGGGAGAGATTCTCAAAACCATGGTTGACATGGTTCGAGTTCCTTTCAACATTTTGGAAATCCCGCTGAAACTTTGGACATTCTCGCGAAGGGTTCCCAATCCCCGACAAGATTGGTACCCTTTCACGTCCAAATCTCTCAAACTCCGGGAGAGATTCTCAAAACCAAGGTTGACATGGTTCGAGTTCCTTTCAACATTTTGGAAATCCCGCTGAAACTTTGGACATTCTCGCAAAGGGTTCCCAATCCCCGACAAGATTGGTACCCTTTCACGTCCAAATCTCTCAAACTCCGGGAGAGATTCTCAAAACCAAGGTTGACATGTTTCGAGTTCCTTTCAACATTTTGGAAATCCCGCTGAAACTTTGGACATTCTCGCGAAGGGTTCCCAATCCCCGACAAGATTGGTACCCTTTCACGTCCAAATCTCTCAAACTCCGGGAGAGATTCTCAAAACCAAGGTTGACATGTTTCGAGTTCCTTTCAACATTTTGGAAATCCCGCTGAAACTTTGGACATTCTCGCGAAGGGTTCCCAATCCCCGACAAGATTGGTACCCTTTCACGTCCAAATTTCTCAAACTCCGGGAGAGATTCTCAAAACCAAGGTTGACATGTTTCGAGTTCCTTTCAACATTTTGGAAATCCCACTGAAACTTTGAACATTCTCGCGAAGGGTTCCCAATCCCCGACAAGATTGGTACCCTTTCACGTCCAAATCTCTCAAACTCCGGGAGAGATTCTCAAAACCAAGGTTGACATGTTTCGAGTTCCTTTCAACATTTTGGAAATCCCGCTGAAACTTTGGACATTCTCGCGAAGTGTTCCCGATCCCTGACAAGATTGGTACCCTTTCACGTCCAAATCTCTCAAACTCCGGGAGAGATTCTCAAAACCAAGGTTGACATGTTTCGAGTTCCTTTCAACATTTTGGAAATCCCGCTGAAACTTTTGACATTCTCGCGAAGGGTTCCCAATCCCCGACAAGACTGGTATTCTTTCACGTCCAAATCTCTCAAACTCCGGGAGAGATTCTCAAAACCAAGGTTGACATGTTTCGAGTTCCTTTCAACATTTTGGAAATCCCGCTGAAACTTTGGACATTCTCGCGAAGGGTTCCCAATCCCCGACAAGATTGGTACCCTTTCACGTCCAAATCTCTCAAACTCCGGGAGAGATTCTCAAAGCCAAGGTTGATATGTTTCCAGTTCCTTTCAACATTTTGGAAATCCCGCTGAAACTTTGGACATTGTCGCGAAGGGTTCCCAATCCCCGACAAGATTGGTACCCTTTCACGTCCAAATCTCTCAAACTCCGGGAGAGATTCTCAAAACCAAGGTTGACATGGTTCGAGTTCCTTTCAACATTTTGGAAACCCCGCTGAAACTTCGGACATTCTCGCGAAGGGTTCCCGATCCCCGACAAGACTGGTACCCTTTCACGTCCAAATCTCTCAAAGTCCGGGAGAGATTCTCAAAACCAAGGTTGACATGGTTCGAGTTCCTTTCAACATTTTGGAAATCCCGCTGAAACTTTGGACATTCTCGCGAAGGGTTCCCAATCCCCGACAAGATTGGTACCCTTTCACGTCCAAATCTCTCAAACTCCGGGAGAGATTCTCAAAACCAAGGTTGACATGTTTCGAGTTCCTTTCAACATTTTACAAATCCTGCTGAAACTTTGGACATTCTCGCGAAGGGTTCCCAATCCCCGACAAGATTGGTACCCTTTCACGTACAAATCTCTCAAACTCCGGGAGAGATTCTCAAAACAAAGGTTGACATGTTCCGAGTTCCTTTCTACATTTTGGAAATCCCACTGAAACTTTGGACATTCTCGCGAAGGGTTCCCAATCCCCGACTAGATTGGTACCCTTTCACGTCCAAATCTCTCAAACTCCGGGAGAGATTCTCAAAACCAAGGTTGACATGGTTCGAGTTCCCTTCAACATTTTGGAAATCCCGCTGAAACTTTGGACATTCTCGCGAAGGGTTCCCAATCCCCGACAAGATTGGTACCCGTTCACGTCCAAATCTCTCAAACTCCGGGAGAGATTCTCAAAACCAAGGTTGACATGTTTCGAGTTCCTTTCAACATTTTGGAAATCCCGCTGAAACTTTGGACATTCTCGCGAAGGGTTCCCAATCCCCGACAAGATTGGTACACTTTCACGTCCAAATCTCTCAAACTCCGGGAGAGATTCTCAAAACCAAGGTTGACATGATTCGAGTTCCTCTCAACATTTTGGAAATCCCGCTGAAACTTTGGACATTCTCGCGAAGGGTTCCCAATCCCCGACAAGATTGGTACCCTTTCACGTCCAAATCTCTCAAACTCCGGGAGAGATTCTCAAAACCAAGGTTGACATGTTTCGAGTTCCTTTCAACATTTTGGAAATCCCGCTGAAACTTTGGACATTCTGGCGAAGGGTTCCCAATCCCCGACAAGATTGGTACGCTTTCACGTCCAAATCTCTCAAACTCCGGGAGAGATTCTCAAAACCAAGGTTGAAACGTTTCGAGTTCCTTTCAACATTTTGGAAATCCCGCTGAAACTTTGGACATTCTCGCGAAGGGTTCCCGATCCCCGACAAGATTGGTACCCTTTCACGTCCAAATCTCTCAAACTCCGGGAGAGATTCTCAAAACCAAGGTTGACATGTTTCGAGTTCCTTTCAACATTTTGGAAATCCCGCTGAAACTTTGGACATTCTCGCGAAGGGTTCCCAATCCCCGACAAGATTGGTACCCTTTCACGTCCAAATCTCTCAAACTCCGGGAGAGATTCTCAAAACCAAGGTTGACATGTTTCGAGTTCCTTTCAACATTTTGAAAATCCCGCTGAAACTTTTGGCATTCTCGCGAGGCGTTCCCAATCCCCGACAAGATTGGTACCCTTTCACGTCCAAATCTCTCAAACTCCGGGAGAGATTCTCAAAACCAAGGCTGACATGTTTCGAGTTCCTTTCAACATTTTGGAAACCCCGCTGAAACTTTGGACATTCTGGCAAAGGGTTCCCAATCCCCGACAAGATTGGTACCCTTTCACGTCCAAATCTCTCAAAATCCGGGAGAGATTCTCAAAACCAAGGTTGACATGTTTCGAGTTCCTTTCAACATTTTGGAAATCCCGCTGAAACTTTGGACATTCTCGTGAATGGTTCCCAATCCATGACAAGATTGGTACCCTTTCACGTCCAAATCTCTCAAACTCCGGGAGAGATTCTCAAAACCAAAGTTGACATGTTTCGAGTTCCTTTCAACATTTTGGAAATCCCGCTGAAACTTTGGACATTCTCGCGAAGGGTTCCCGATCCCCGACAAGACTGGTACCCTTTCACGTCCAAATCTCTCAAACTCCGGGAGAGATTCTCAAAACCAAGGTTGACATGTTTCGAGTTCCTTTCAACATTTTGGAAAATCCGCTGAAACTTTGGACATTCTCACGAAGGGATCCCGATCCCCGACAAGACTGGTACCCTTTCACGTCCAAATCTCTCAAACTCCGGGAGAGATTCTCAAAACCAAGGTTGACATGTTTCGAGTTCCTTTCAACATTTTGGAAATCCCGCTGAAACTTTGGACATTCTCGCGAAGGGGTCCCAATCCCTGATAAGATTGGTACCCATTCAAGTACAAGTCTCTCAAACTCCAGGAGAGATTCTCAAAACCAAGGTTGACATGTTTCGAGTTCCTTTCAACATTTTGGAAATCCCGCTGAAACTTTGGACATTCTCGCGAAGGGTTCCCAATCCCCGACAAGATTGGTACCCTTCCACGTCCAAATCTCTCAAACTCCGGGAGAGATTCTCAAAACCAAGGTTGACATGTTTCGAGTTCCTTTCAACATTTTGGAAATCCCGCTGAAACTTTGGACATTCTCGCGAAGGGTTCCCAATCCCCGACAAGACTGGTACCCTTTCACGTCCAAATCTCTCAAACTCCGGGAGAGATTCTCAAAACCAAGGTTGACATGTTTCCAGTTCCTTTCAACATTTTGGAAATCCCGCTGAAACTTTGGACATTGTCGCGAAGGGTTCCCAATCCCCGACAAGATTGGTACCCTTTCACGTCCAAATCTCTCAAACTCCGGGAGAGATTCTCAAAACCAAGGTTGACATGTTTCGAGTTCCTTTCAACATTTTACAAATCCTGCTGAAACTTTGGACATTCTCGCGAAGGGTTCCCAATCCCCGACAAGATTGGTACCCTTTCACGTCCAAATCTCTCAAACTCCGGTAGAGATTCTCAAAACAAAGGTTGACATGTTCCGAGTTCCTTTCAACATTTTGGAAATCCCACTGAAACTTTGGACATTCTCGCGAAGGGTTCCCAATCCCCGACTAGATTGGTACCCTTTCACGTCCAAATCTCTCAAAGTCCGGGAGAGATTCTCAAAACCAAGGTTGACATGTTTCGAGTTCCTTTCAACATTTTGGAAATCCCGCTGAAACTTTGGACATTCTCGCGAAGGGTTCCCAATCCCTGACAAGATTGGTACCCTTTCACGTCCAAATCTCTCAAACTCCGGGAGAGATTCTCAAAACCAAGGTTGACATGTTTCCAGTTCCTTTCAACATTTTGGAAATCCCGCTGAAACTTTGGACATTGTCGCGAAGGGTTCCCAATCCCCGACAAGATTGGTACCCTTTCACGTCCAAATCTCTCAAACTCCGGGAGAGATTCTCAAAACCAAGGTTGACATGTTTCGAGTTCCTTTCAACATTTTACAAATCCTGCTGAAACTTTGGACATTCTCGCGAAGGGTTCCCAATCCCCGACAAGATTGGTACACTTTCACGTACAAATCTCTCAAACTCCGGTAGAGATTCTCAAAACAAAGGTTGACATGTTCCGAGTTCCTTTCAACATTTTGGAAATCCCACTGAAACTTTGGACATTCTCGCGAAGGGTTCCCAATCCCCGACTAGATTGGTACCCTTTCACGTCCAAATCTCTCAAAGTCCGGGAGAGATTCTCAAAACCAAGGTTGACATGGTTCGAGTTCCTTTCAACATTTTGGAAATCCCGCTGAAACTTTGGACATTCTCGCGAAGGGTTCCCAATCCCTGACAAGATTGGTACCCTTTCACGTCCAAATCTCTCAAACTCCGGGAGAGATTCTCAAAACCATGGTTGACATGGTTCGAGTTCCTTTCAACATTTTGGAAATCCCGCTGAAACTTTGGACATTCTCGCGAAGGGTTCCCAATCCCCGACAAGATTGGTACCCTTTCACGTCCAAATCTCTCAAACTCCGGGAGAGATTCTCAAAACCAAGGTTGACATGTTTCGAGTTCCTTTCAACATTTTGGAAATCCCGCTGAAACTTTGGACATTCTCGCGAAGGGTTCCCAATCCCCGACAAGACTGGTACACTTTCACGTCCAAATCTCTCAAACTCCGGGAGAGATTCTCAAAACCAAGGTTGACATGTTTTGAGTTTCTTTCAACATTTTGGAAATCCCGCTGAAACTTTGGACATTCTCGCGAAGGGTTCCCAATCCCCGACAAGATTGGTACCCTTTCACGTCCAAATCTCTCAAACTCCGGGAGAGATTCTCAAAACCAAGGTTGACATGTTTCGAGTTCCTTTCAACATTTTGGAAATCCCGCTGAAACTTTGGACATTCTGGCGAAGGGTTCCCAATCCCCGACAAGATTGGTACGCTTCCACGTCCAAATCTCTCAAACTCCGGGAGAGATTCTCAAAACCAAGGTTGAAACGTTTCGAGTTCCTTTCAACATTTTGGAAATCCCGCTGAAACTTTGGACATTCTCGCGAAGGGTTCCCGATCCCCGACAAGATTGGTACCCTTTCACGTCCAAATCTCTCAAACTCCGGGAGAGATTCTCAAAACCAAGGTTGACATGTTTCGAGTTCCTTTCAACATTTTGGAAATCCGGCTGAAACTTTGGACATTCTCGCGAAGGGTTCCCAATCCCCGACAAGATTGGTACCCTTTCACGTCCAAATCTCTCAAACTCCGGGAGAGATTCTCAAAACCAAGGTTGACATGTTTCGAGTTCCTTTCAACATTTTGAAAATCCCGCTGAAACTTTTGGCATTCTCGCGAGGCGTTCCCAATCCCCGACAAGATTGGTACCCTTTCACGTCCAAATCTCTCAAACTCCGGGAGAGATTCTCAAAACCAAGGTTGACATGGTTCGAGTTCCTTTCAACATTTTGGAAATCCCGCTGAAACTTTGGACATTGTCGCGAAGGGTTCCCAATCCCCGACAAGATTGGTACCCTTTCACGTCCAAATCTCTCAAACTCCGGGAGAGATTCTCAAAACCAAGGTTGACATGGTTCGAGTTCCTTTCAACATTTTGGAAACCCCGCTGAAACTTTGGACATTCTCGAGAAGGGTTCCCGATCCCCGACAAGACTGGTACCCTTTCACGTCCAAATCTCTCAAAGTCCGGGAGAGATTCTCAAAACCAAGGTTGACATGTTTCCAGTTCCTTTCAACATTTTGTAAATCCCGCTGAAACTTTGGACATTGTCGCGAAGGGTTCCAAATCCCCGACAAGATTGGTACCCTTTCACGTCCAAATCTCTCAAACTCCGGGAGAGATTCTCAAAACCAAGGTCGACATGTTTCGAGTTCCTTTCAACATTTTACAAATCCTGCTGAAACTTTGGACATTCTCGCGAAGGGTTCCCAATCCCCGACAAGATTGGTACCCTTTCACGTACAAATCTCTCAAACTCCGGGAGAGATTCTCAAAACAAAGGTTGACATGTTCAGAGTTCCTTTCAACATTTTGGAAATCCCGCTGAAACTTTGGACATTCTCGCGAAGGGTTCCCGATCCCCGACAAGACTGGTACCCTTTCACGTCCAAATCTCTCAAACTCCGGGAGAGATTCTCAAAACCAAGGTTGACATGTTTCGAGTTCCTTTCAACATTTTGGAAATCCCACTGAAACTTTGGACATTCTCGCGAAGGGGTCCCAATCCCTGATAAGATTGGTACCCATTCAAGTACAAGTCTCTCAAACTCCGGGAGAGATTCTCAAAACCAAGGTTGACATGTTTCGAGTTCCTTTCAACATTTTGGAAATCCCGCTGAAACTTTGGACATTCTCGCGAAGGGTTCCCAATCCCCGACAAGATTGGTACCCTTCCACGTCCAAATCTCTCAAACTCCGGGAGAGATTCTCAAAACCAAGGTTGACATGTTTCGAGTTCCTTTCAACATTTTGGAAATCCCGCTGAAACTTTGGACATTCTCGCGAAGGGTTCCCAATCCCCGACAAGACTGGTACCCTTTCACGTCCAAATCTCTCAAACTCCGGGAGAGATTCTCAAAACCAAGGTTGACATGTTTCGATTTCCTTTCAACATTTTGGAAATCCCGCTGAAACTTTGGACATTGTCGCGAAGGGTTCCCAATCCCCGACAAGATTGGTACCCTTTCACGTCCAAATCTCTCAAACTCCGGGAGAGATTCTCAAAACCAAGGTTGACATGTTTCGAGTTCCTTTCAACATTTTACAAATCCTGCTGAAACTTTGGACATTCTCGCGAAGGGTTCCCAATCCCCGACAAGATTGGTACCCTTTCACGTCCAAATCTCTCAAACTCCGGGAGAGATTCTCAAAACCAAGGTTGACATGGTTCGAGTTCCTTTCAACATTTTGGAAACCCCGCTGAAACTTTGGACATTCTCGCGAAAGGTTCCCGATCCCCGACAAGACTGGTACCCTTTCACGTGCAAATCTCTCAAAGTCCGGGAGAGATTCTCAAAACCAACGTTCACATGTTTCGAGTTCCTTTCAACATTTTGGAAATCCCGCTGTAACTTTGGACATTCTCGCGAAGGGTTCCCAATCCCCGACAAGATTGGTACCCTTTCACGTCCAAATCTCTCAAACTCCGGGAGAGATTCTCAAAACCAAGGTTGACATGTTTCGAGTTCCTTTCAACATTTTACAAATCCTGCTGAAACTTTGGACATTCTCGCGAAGGGTTCCCAATCCCCGACAAGATTGGTACCCTTTCACGTCCAAATCTCTCAAACTCCGGGAGAGATTCTCAAAACCAAGGTTGACATGTTTCGAGTTCCTTTCAACATTTTGAAAATCCCGCTGAAACTTTTGGCATTCTCGCGAGGCGTTCCCAATCCCCGACAAGATTGGTACCCTTTCACATCCAAATCTCTCAAACTCCGGGAGAGATTCTCAAAACCAAGGTTGACATGTTTCGAGTTCCTTTCAACATTTTGGAAACCCCGCTGAAACTTTGGACATTGTCGCGAAGGGTTCCCAATCCCCGACAAGATTGGTACCCTTTCACGTCCAAATCTCTCAAACTCCGGGAGAGATTCTCAAAACCAAGGTTGACATGTTTCGAGTTCCTTTCAACATTTTGGAAATCCCGCTGAAACTTTGGACATTCTCGCGAAGGGGTCCCAATCCCTGACAAGATTGGTACCCTTTCAAGTACAAGTCTCTCAAACTCCGGGAGAGATTCTCAAAACCAAGGTTGACATGTTTCGAGTTCCTTTCAACATTTTGGAAATCCCGCTGAAACTTTGGACATTCTCGCGAAGGGTTCCCAATCCCCGACAAGATTGGTAGCCTTTCACGTCCAAATCTCTCAAACTCCGGGAGAGATTCTCAAAACCAAGGTTGACATGTTTCGAGTTCCTTTCAACATTTTGGAAATCCCACTGAAACGTTGGACATTGTCGCGAAGGGTTCCCAATCCCCGACAAGATTGGTACCCTTTCACGTCCAAATCTCTCAAACTCCGGGAGAGATTCTCAAAACCAAGGTTGACATGTTTCGAGTTCCTTTCAACATTTTGGAAATCCCGCTGAAACTTTGGACATTCTCGCGAAGGGTTCCCAATCCCCGACAAGACTGGTACCCTTTCACGTCCAAATCTCTCAAACTCCGGGAGAGATTCTCAAAACCAAGGTTGACATGTTTCGAGTTCCTTTCAACATTTTGGAAAATCGGCTGAAACTTTGGACAGTGTCGCGAAGGGTTCCCGATCCCCGACAAGACTGGTACCCTTTCACGTCCAAATCTCTCAAACTCCGGGAGAGATTGTCAAAACCAAGGTTGACATGGTTCGAGTTCCTTTCAACATTTTGGAAATCCCGCTGAAACTTTGGACATTGTCGCGAAGGGTTCCCAATCCCCGACAAGATTGGTACCCTTTCACGTCCAAATCTCTCAAACTCCGGGAGAGATTCTCAAAACCAAGGTTGACATGTTTCGAGTTCCTTTCAACATTTTGAAAATCCCACTGAAACTTTGAACATTCTCGCGAAGGGTTCCCGATCCCCGACAAGACTGGTACCCTTTCACGTGCAAATCTCTCAAAGTCCGGGGGAGATTCTCAAAACCAAGGTACACATGTTTCGAGTTCCTTTCAACATTTTGGAAATCCCGCTGAAACTTTGGACATTGTCGTGAAGGGTTCCTAATCCCCGACAAGATTGGTACCCTTTCACGTCCAAATCTCTCAAACTCCGGGAGAGATTCTCAAAACCAAGGTTGACATGTTTCGAGTTCCTTTCAACATTTTGGAAATCCCGCTGAAACTTTGGACATTGTCGTGAAGGCTTCCTAATCCCCGACAAGATTGGTACCCTTTCACGTCCAAATCTCTCAAACTCCGGGAGAGATTCTCAAAACCAAGGTTGACATGTTTCGAGTTCCTTTCAACATTTTGGAAATCCCGCTGTAACTTTGGACATTCTCGCGAAGGGTTCCCAATCCCCGACAAGATTGGTACCCTTTCACGTCCAAATCTCTCAAACTCCGGGAGAGATTCTCAAAACCAAGGTTGACATGTTTCGAGTTCCTTTCAACATTTTAAAAATCCTGCTGAAACTTTGGACATTCTCGCGAAGGGTTCCCAATCCCCGACAAGATTGGTACCCTTTCACGTCCAAATCTCTCAAACTCCGGGAGAGATTCTCAAAACCAAGGTTGACATGTTTCGAGTTCCTTTCAACATTTTGAAAATCCCGCTGAAACTTTTGGCATTCTCGCGAGGCGTTCCCAATCCCCGACAAGATTGGTACCCTTTCACGTCCAAATCTCTCAAACTCCGGGAGAGATTCTCAAAACCAAGGTTGACATGTTTCGAGTTCCTTTCAACATTTTGGAAACCCCGCTGAAACTTTGGACATTGTCGCGAAGGGTTCCCAATCCCCGACAAGATTGGTACCCTTTCACGTCCAAATCTCTCAAACTCCGGGAGACATTCTCAAAACCAAGGTTGACGTGTTTCGAGTTCCTTTCAACATTTTGGAAATCCCGCTGAAACTTTGGACATTCTCGCGAAGGGGTCCCAATCCCTGACAAGATTAGTACCCTTTCAAGTACAAGTCTCTCAAACTCCGGGAGAGATTCTCAAAACCAAGGTTGACATGTTTCGAGTTCCTTTCAACATTTTGGAAATCCCGCTGAAACTTTGGACATTCTCGCGAAGGGTTCCCAATCCCCGACAAGACTGGTACCCTTTTACGTCCAAATCTCTCAAAGTCCGGGAGAGATTCTCAAAACCAAGGTTGACATGTTTCGAGTTCCTTTCAACATTTTGGAAAATCGGCTGAAACTTTGGACAGTGTCGCGAAGGGTTCCCGATCCCCGACAAGATTGGTACCCTTTCACGTCCAAATCTCTCAAACTCCGGGAGAGATTCTCAAAACCAAGGTTGACATGGTTCGAGTTCCTTTCAACATTTTGGAAATCCCGCTGAAACTTTGGACATTGTCGCGAAGGGTTCCCAATCCCCGACAAGATTGGTACCCTTTCACGTCCAAATCTCTCAAACTCCGGGAGAGATTCTCAAAACCAAGGTTGACATGTTTCGAGTTCCTTTCAACATTTTGGAAATCCCACTGAAACTTTGAACATTCTCGCGAAGGGTTCCCAATCCCCGACAAGATTGTTACCCTTTCACGTCTAAATCTCTCAAACTCCGGCAGAGATTCTCAAAACCAAGGTTGACATGTTTCGAGTTCCTTTCAACATTTTGGAAATCTTGCTGAAACTTTGGACATTCTTGCGAAGGGTTCCCGATCCCCGACAAGATTGGTACCCTTTCACGTCCAAATCTCTCAAACTCCGGGAGAGATTCTCAAAACCAAGGTTGACATGTTTCGAGTTCCTTCCAACATTTTGGAAATCCCGCTGAAACTTTGGACATTCTCGCGAAGGGTTCCCAATCCCCGACAAGATTGGTATTCTTTCACGTCCAAATCTCTCAAACTCCGGTAGAGATTCTCAAAACCAAGGTTGACATGTTTCGAGTTCCTTTCAACATTTTGGAAATCCCGCTGAAACTTTGGACATTGTCGCGAAGGGTTCCCAATCCCCGACAAGATTGGTACCCTTTCATGTGCAAATCTCTCAAACTCCGTGAGAGATTCTCAAAACCATGGCTGACATGTTTCGAGTTCCTTTCAACATTTTGGAAATCCCGCTGAAACTTTGGACATTCTTGCGAAGGGTTCCCGATCCCCGACAAGATTGGTACCCTTTCACGTCCAAATCTCTCAAACTCCGGGAGAGATTCTCAAAACCAAGGTTGACATGTTTCGAGTTCCTTTCAACATTTTACAAATCCTGCTGAAACTTTGGACATTCTCGCGAAGGGTTCCCAATCCCCGACAAGATTGGTACCCTTTCACGTCCAAATCTCTCAAACTCCGGGAGAGATTCTCAAAACCAAGGTTGACATGGTTCGAGTTCCTTTCAACATTTTGGAAATCCCGCTGAAACTTTGGACATTGTCGCGAAGGGTTCCCAATCCCCGACAAGATTGGTACCCTTTCACGTCCAAATCTCTCAAACTCCGGGAGAGATTCTCAAAACCAAGGTTGACATGTTTCGAGTTCCTTTCAACATTTTGGAAATCTTGCTGAAACTTTGGACATTCTTGCGAAGGGTTCCCGATCCCCGACAAGATTGGTACCCTTTCACGTCCAAATCTCTCAAACTCCGGGAGAGATTCTCAAAACCAAGGTTGACATGTTTCGAGTTCCTTCCAACATTTTGGAAATCCCGCTGAAACTTTGGACATTCTCGCGAAGGGTTCCCAATCCCCGACAAGATTGGTACCCTTTCACGTCCAAATCTCTCAAACTCCGGGAGAGATTCTCAAAACCAAGGTTGACATGTTTCGAGTTCCTTTCAACATTTTGGAAATCCCGCTGAAACTTTGGACATTCTCGCGAAGGGTTCCCAATCCCCGACAAGATTGGTACCCTTTCACGTCCAAATCTCTCAAACTCCGGGAGAGATTCTCAAAACCATGGCTGACATGTTTCGAGTTCCTTTCAACATTTTGGAAATCCCGCTGAAACTTTGGACATTCTTGCGAAGGGTTCCCGATCCCCGACAAGATTGGTACCCTTTCACGTCCAAATCTCTCAAACTCCGGGAGAGATTCTCAAAACCAAGGTTGACATGTTTCGAGTTCCTTTCAACATTTTACAAATCCTGCTGAAACTTTGGACATTCTCGCGAAGGGTTCCCAATCCCCGACAAGATTGGTACCCTTTCACGTCCAAATCTCTCAAACTCCGGGAGAGATTCTCAAAACCAAGGTTGACATGTTTCGAGTTCCTTTCAACATTTTGAAAATCCCGCTGAAACTTTTGGCATTCTCGCGAGGCGTTCCCAATCCCCGACAAGATTGGTACCCTTTCACGTCCAAATCTCTCAAACTCCGGGAGAGATTCTCAAAACCAAGGTTGACATGTTTCGAGTTCCTTTCAACATTTTGGAAACCCCGCTGAAACTTTGGACATTGTCGCGAAGGGTTCCCAATCCCCGACAAGATTGGTACCCTTTCACGTCCAAATCTCTCAAACTCCGGGAGACATTCTCAAAACCAAGGTTGACGTGTTTCGAGTTCCTTTCAACATTTTGGAAATCCCGCTGAAACTTTGGACATTCTCGCGAAGGGGTCCCAATCCCTGACAAGATTAGTACCCTTTCAAGTACAAGTCTCTCAAACTCCGGGAGAGATTCTCAAAACCAAGGTTGACATGTTTCGAGTTCCTTTCAACATTTTGGAAATCCCGCTGAAACTTTGGACATTCTCGCGAAGGGTTCCCAATCCCCGACAAGATTGGTAGCCTTTCACGTTCAAATCTCTCAAACTCCGGGAGAGATTCTCAAAACCAAGGTTGACATGGTTCGAGTTCCCTTCAACATTTTGGAAATCCCGCTGAAACTTTGGACATTCTCGCGAAGGGTTCCCAATCCCCGACAAGACTGGTACCCTTTTACGTCCAAATCTCTCAAAGTCCGGGAGAGATTCTCAAAACCAAGGTTGACATGTTTCGAGTTCCTTTCAACATTTTGGAAAATCGGCTGAAACTTTGGACAGTGTCGCGAAGGGTTCCCGATCCCCGACAAGATTGGTACCCTTTCACGTCCAAATCTCTCAAACTCCGGGAGAGATTCTCAAAACCAAGGTTGACATGGTTCGAGTTCCTTTCAACATTTTGGAAATCCCGCTGAAACTTTGGACATTGTCGCGAAGGGTTCCCAATCCCCGACAAGATTGGTACCCTTTCACGTCCAAATCTCTCAAACTCCGGGAGAGATTCTCAAAACCAAGGTTGACATGTTTCGAGTTCCTTTCAACATTTTGGAAATCCCACTGAAACTTTGAACATTCTCGCGAAGGGTTCCCAATCCCCGACAAGATTGTTACCCTTTCACGTCTAAATCTCTCAAACTCCGGCAGAGATTCTCAAAACCAAGGTTGACATGTTTCGAGTTCCTTTCAACATTTTGGAAATCTTGCTGAAACTTTGGACATTCTTGCGAAGGGTTCCCGATCCCCGACAAGATTGGTACCCTTTCACGTCCAAATCTCTCAAACTCCGGGAGAGATTCTCAAAACCAAGGTTGACATGTTTCGAGTTCCTTCCAACATTTTGGAAATCCCGCTGAAACTTTGGACATTCTCGCGAAGGGTTCCCAATCCCCGACAAGATTGGTATTCTTTCACGTCCAAATCTCTCAAACTCCGGTAGAGATTCTCAAAACCAAGGTTGACATGTTTCGAGTTCCTTTCAACATTTTGGAAATCCCGCTGAAACTTTGGACATTGTCGCGAAGGGTTCCCAATCCCCGACAAGATTGGTACCCTTTCATGTGCAAATCTCTCAAACTCCGTGAGAGATTCTCAAAACCATGGCTGACATGTTTCGAGTTCCTTTCAACATTTTGGAAATCCCGCTGAAACTTTGGACATTCTTGCGAAGGGTTCCCGATCCCCGACAAGATTGGTACCCTTTCACGTCCAAATCTCTCAAACTCCGGGAGAGATTCTCAAAACCAAGGTTGACATGTTTCGAGTTCCTTTCAACATTTTACAAATCCTGCTGAAACTTTGGACATTCTCGCGAAGGGTTCCCAATCCCCGACAAGATTGGTACCCTTTCACGTCCAAATCTCTCAAACTCCGGGAGAGATTCTCAAAACCAAGGTTGACATGGTTCGAGTTCCTTTCAACATTTTGGAAATCCCGCTGAAACTTTGGACATTGTCGCGAAGGGTTCCCAATCCCCGACAAGATTGGTACCCTTTCACGTCCAAATCTCTCAAACTCCGGGAGAGATTCTCAAAACCAAGGTTGACATGTTTCGAGTTCCTTTCAACATTTTGGAAATCTTGCTGAAACTTTGGACATTCTTGCGAAGGGTTCCCGATCCCCGACAAGATTGGTACCCTTTCACGTCCAAATCTCTCAAACTCCGGGAGAGATTCTCAAAACCAAGGTTGACATGTTTCGAGTTCCTTCCAACATTTTGGAAATCCCGCTGAAACTTTGGACATTCTCGCGAAGGGTTCCCAATCCCCGACAAGATTGGTATTCTTTCACGTCCAAATCTCTCAAACTCCGGTAGAGATTCTCAAAACCAAGGTTGACATGTTTCGAGTTCCTTTCAACATTTTGGAAATCCCGCTGAAACTTTGGACATTCTCGCGAAGGGTTCCCAATCCCCGACAAGATTGGTACCCTTTCATGTGCAAATCTCTCAAACTCCGTGAGAGATTCTCAAAACCATGGCTGACATGTTTCGAGTTCCTTTCAACATTTTGGAAATCCCGCTGAAACTTTGGACATTCTTGCGAAGGGTTCCCGATCCCCGACAAGATTGGTACCCTTTCACGTCCAAATCTCTCAAACTCCGGGAGAGATTCTCAAAACCAAGGTTGACATGTTTCGAGTTCCTTTCAACATTTTACAAATCCTGCTGAAACTTTGGACATTCTCGCGAAGGGTTCCCAATCCCCGACAAGATTGGTACCCTTTCACGTCCAAATCTCTCAAACTCCGGGAGAGATTCTCAAAACCAAGGTTGACATGTTTCGAGTTCCTTTCAACATTTTGAAAATCCCGCTGAAACTTTTGGCATTCTCGCGAGGCGTTCCCAATACCCGACAAGATTGGTACCCTTTCACGTCCAAATCTCTCAAACTCCGGGAGAGATTCTCAAAACCAAGGTTGACATGTTTCGAGTTCCTTTCAACATTTTGGAAACCCCGCTGAAACTTTGGACATTGTCGCGAAGGGTTCCCAATCCCCGACAAGATTGGTACCCTTTCACGTCCAAATCTCTCAAACTCCGGGAGAGATTCTCAAAACCAAGGTTGACATGTTTCGAGTTCCTTTCAACATTTTGGAAATCCCGCTGAAACTTTGGACATTCTCGCGAAGGGGTCCCAATCCCTGACAAGATTGGTACCCTTTCAAGTACAAGTCTCTCAAACTCCGGGAGAGATTCTCAAAACCAAGGTTGACATGTTTCGAGTTCCTTTCAACATTTTGGAAATCCCGCTGAAACTTTGGACATTCTCGCGAAGGGTTCCCAATCCCCGACAAGATTGGTATTCTTTCACGTCCAAATCTCTCAAACTCCGGGAGAGATTCTCAAAACCAAGGTTGACATGTTTCGAGTTCCTTTCAACATTTTTGAAATCCCACTGAAACTTTGGACATTGTCGCGAAGGGTTCCCAATCCCCGACAAGATTGGTACCCTTTCACGTCCAAATCTCTCAAACTCCGGGAGAGATTCTCAAAACCAAGGTTGACATGTTTCGAGTTCCTTTCAACATTTTGGAAATCCCGCTGAAACTTTGGACATTCTCGCGAAGGGTTCCCAATCCCCGACAAGACTGGTACCCTTTCACGTCCAAATCTCTCAAACTCCGGGAGAGATTCTCAAAACCAAGGTTGACATGTTTCGAGTTCCTTTCAACATTTTGGAAAATCGGCTGAAACTTTGGACAGTGTCGCGAAGTGTTCCCGATCCCCGACAAGACTGGTACCCTTTCACGTCCAAATCTCTCAAACTCCGGGAGAGATTGTCAAAACCAAGGTTGACATGGTTCGAGTTCCTTTCAACATTTTGGAAATCCCGCTGAAACTTTGGACATTGTCGCGAAGGGTTCCCAATCCCCGACAAGATTGGTACCCTTTCACGTCCAAATCTCTCAAACTCCGGGAGAGATTCTCAAAACCAAGGTTGACATGTTTCGAGTTCCTTTCAACATTTTGGAAATCTTGCTGAAACTTTGGACATTCTTGCGAAGGGTTCCCGATCCCCGACAAGATTGGTACCCTTTCACGTCCAAATCTCTCAAACTCCGGCAGAGATTCTCAAAACCATGGCTGACATGTTTCGAGTTCCTTTCAACATTTTGGAAATCCCGCTGAAACTTTGGACATTCTTGCGAAGGGTTCCCGATCCCCGACAAGATTGGTACCCTTTCACGTCCAAATCTCTCAAACTCCGGGAGAGATTCTCAAAACCAAGGTTGACATGTTTCGAGTTCCTTTCAACATTTTGGAAATCCCGCTGAAACTTTGGACATTCTCGCGAAGGGTTCCCGATCCCCGACAAGATTGGTACCCTTTCACGTCCAAATCTCTCAAACTCCGGGAGAGATTCTCAAAACCAAGGTTGACATGTTTCGAGTTCCTTTCAACATTTTGGAAATCCCGCTGAAACTTTGGACATTCTCGCGAAGGGTTCCCAATCCCCGACAAGATTGGTACCCTTTCACGTCCAAATCTCTCAAACTCCGGGAGAGATTCTCAAAACCAAGGTTGACATGTTTCGAGTTCCTTTCAACATTTTGGAAATCCCGCTGAAACTTTGGACATTCTCGCGAAGGGTTCCCAATCCCCGACAAGATTGGTACCCTTTCACGTCCAAATCTCTCAAACTCCGGGAGAGATTCTCAAAACCAAGGTTGACATGTTTCGAGTTCCTTTCAACATTTTACAAATCCTGCTGAAACTTTGGACATTCTCGCGAAGGGTTCCCAATCCCCGACAAGATTGGTACACTTTCACGTACAAATCTCTCAAACTCCGGGAGAGATTCTCAAAACAAAGGTTGACATGTTCCGAGTTCCTTTCTACGTTTTGGAAATCCCACTGAAACTTTGGACATTCTCGCGAAGGGTTCCCAATCCCCGACTAGATTGGTACCCTTTCACATCCAAATCTCTCAAACTCCGGGAGAGATTCTCAAAACCAAGGTTGACATGTTTCGAGTTCCTTTCAACATTTTGGAAACCTTGCTGAAACTTTGGACATTCTCGCGAAGGGTTCCCGATCCCCGACAAGACTGGTACCCTTTCACGTCCAAATCTCTCAAACTCCGGCAGAGATTCTCAAAACCATGGCTGACATGTTTCGAGTTCCTTTCAACATTTTGGAAATCCCGCTGAAACTTTGGACATTCTCGCGAAGGGTTCCCGATCCCCGACAAGATTGGTACCCTTTCACGTCCAAATCTCTCAAACTCCGGGAGAGATTCTCAAAACCAAGGTTGACATGTTTCGAGTTCCTTTCAACATTTTGGAAATCCCGCTGAAACTTTGGACATTCTCGCGAAGGGTTCCCGATCCCCGACAAGATTGGTACCCTTTCACGTCCAAATCTCTCAAACTCCGGGAGAGATTCTCAAAACCAAGGTTGACATGTTTCGAGTTCCTTTCAACATTTTACAAATCCTGCTGAAACTTTGGACATTCTCGCGAAGGGTTCCCAATCCCCGACAAGATTGGTACCCTTTCACGTCCAAATCTCTCAAACTCCGGGAGAGATTCTCAAAACCAAGGTTGACATGTTTCGAGTTCCTTTCAACATTTTGGAAATCCCGCTGAAACTTTTGGCATTCTCGCGAGGCGTTCCCAATACCCGACAAGATTGGTACCCTTTCACGTCCAAATCTCTCAAACTCCGGGAGAGATTCTCAAAACCAAGGTTGACATGTTTCGAGTTCCTTTCAACATTTTGGAAACCCCGCTGAAACTTTGGACATTGTCGCGAAGGGTTCCCAATCCCCGACAAGATTGGTACCCTTTCACGTCCAAATCTCTCAAACTCCGGGAGAGATTCTCAAAACCAAGGTTGACATGTTTCGAGTTCCTTTCAACATTTTGGAAATCCCGCTGAAACTTTGGACATTCTCGCGAAGGGGTCCCAATCCCTGACAAGATTGGTACCCTTTCAAGTACAAGTCTCTCAAACTCCGGGAGAGATTCTCAAAACCAAGGTTGACATGTTTCGAGTTCCTTTCAACATTTTGGAAATCCCGCTGAAACTTTGGACATTCTCGCGAAGGGTTCCCAATCCCCGACAAGATTGGTATTCTTTCACGTCCAAATCTCTCAAACTCCGGGAGAGATTCTCCAAACCAAGGTTGACATGTTTCGAGTTCCTTTCAACATTTTTGAAATCCCACTGAAACTTTGGACATTGTCGCGAAGGGTTCCCAATCCCCGACAAGATTGGTACCCTTTCACGTCCAAATCTCTCAAACTCCGGGAGAGATTCTCAAAACCAAGGTTGACATGTTTCGAGTTCCTTTCAACATTTTGAAAATCCCGCTGAAACTTTTGGCATTCTCGCGAAGGGTTCCCAATCCCCGACAAGATTGGTACCCTTTCACGTCCAAATCTCTCAAACTCCGGGAGAGATTCTCAAAACCAAGGTTGACATGTTTCGAGTTCCTTTCAACATTTTGGAAACCCCGCTGAAACTTTGGACATTGTCGCGAAGGGTTCCCAATCCCCGACAAGATTGGTACCCTTTCACGTCCAAATCTCTCAAACTCCGGGAGACATTCTCAAAACCAAGGTTGACGTGTTTCGAGTTCCTTTCAACATTTTGGAAATCCCGCTGAAACTTTGGACATTCTCGCGAAGGGGTCCCAATCCCTGACAAGATTAGTACCCTTTCAAGTACAAGTCTCTCAAACTCCGGGAGAGATTCTCAAAACCAAGGTTGACATGTTTCGAGTTCCTTTCAACATTTTGGAAATCCCGCTGAAACTTTGGACATTCTCGCGAAGGGTTCCCAATCCCCGACAAGATTGGTAGCCTTTCACGTCCAAATCTCTCAAACTCCGGGAGAGATTCTCAAAACCAAGGTTGACATGGTTCGAGTTCCCTTCAACATTTTGGAAATCCCGCTGAAACTTTGGACATTCTCGCGAAGGGTTCCCAATCCCCGACAAGACTGGTACCCTTTTACGTCCAAATCTCTCAAAGTCCGGGAGAGATTCTCAAAACCAAGGTTGACATGTTTCGAGTTCCTTTCAACATTTTGGAAAATCGGCTGAAACTTTGGACAGTGTCGCGAAGGGTTCCCGATCCCCGACAAGACTGGTACCCTTTCACGTCCAAATCTCTCAAACTCCGGGAGAGATTCTCAAAACCAAGGTTGACATGGTTCGAGTTCCTTTCAACATTTTGGAAATCCCGCTGAAACTTTGGACATTGTCGCGAAGGGTTCCCAATCCCCGACAAGATTGGTACCCTTTCACGTCCAAATCTCTCAAACTCCGGGAGAGATTCTCAAAACCAAGGTTGACATGTTTCGAGTTCCTCTCAACATTTTGGAAATCCCACTGAAACTTTGAACATTCTCGCGAAGGGTTCCCAATCCCCGACAAGATTGTTACCCTTTCACGTCTAAATCTCTCAAACTCCGGGAGAGATTCTCAAAACCAAGGTTGACATGTTTCGAGTTCCTTTCAACATTTTGGAAATCTTGCTGAAACTTTGGACATTCTTGCGAAGGGTTCCCGATCCCCGACAAGATTGGTACCCTTTCACGTCCAAATCTCTCAAACTCCGGGAGAGATTCTCAAAACCAAGGTTGACATGTTTCGAGTTCCTTCCAACATTTTGGAAATCCCGCTGAAACTTTGGACATTCTCGCGAAGGGTTCCCAATCCCCGACAAGATTGGTATTCTTTCACGTCCAAATCTCTCAAACTCCGGTAGAGATTCTCAAAACCAAGGTTGACATGTTTCGAGTTCCTTTCAACATTTTGGAAATCCCGCTGAAACTTTGGACATTGTCGCGAAGGGTTCCCAATCCCCGACAAGATTGGTACCCTTTCATGTGCAAATCTCTCAAACTCCGTGAGAGATTCTCAAAACCATGGCTGACATGTTTCGAGTTCCTTTCAACATTTTGGAAATCCCGCTGAAACTTTGGACATTCTTGCGAAGGGTTCCCGATCCCCGACAAGATTGGTACCCTTTCACGTCCAAATCTCTCAAACTCCGGGAGAGATTCTCAAAACCAAGGTTGACATGTTTCGAGTTCCTTTCAACATTTTACAAATCCTGCTGAAACTTTGGACATTCTCGCGAAGGGTTCCCAATCCCCGACAAGATTGGTACCCTTTCACGTCCAAATCTCTCAAACTCCGGGAGAGATTCTCAAAACCAAGGTTGACATGGTTCGAGTTCCTTTCAACATTTTGAAAATCCCGCTGAAACTTTTGGCATTCTCGCGAGGCGTTCCCAATACCCGACAAGATTGGTACCCTTTCACGTCCAAATCTCTCAAACTCCGGGAGAGATTCTCAAAACCAAGGTTGACATGTTTCGAGTTCCTTTCAACATTTTGGAAACCCCGCTGAAACTTTGGACATTGTCGCGAAGGGTTCCCAATCCCCGACAAGATTGGTACCCTTTCACGTCCAAATCTCTCAAACTCCGGGAGAGATTCTCAAAACCAAGGTTGACATGTTTCGAGTTCCTTTCAACATTTTGGAAATCCCGCTGAAACTTTGGACATTGTCGCGAAGGGGTCCCAATCCCTGACAAGATTGGTACCCTTTCAAGTACAAGTCTCTCAAACTCCGGGAGAGATTCTCAAAACCAAGGTTGACATGTTTCGAGTTCCTTTCAACATTTTGGAAATCCCGCTGAAACTTTGGACATTCTCGCGAAGGGTTCCCAATCCCCGACAAGATTGGTATTCTTTCACGTCCAAATCTCTCAAACTCCGGGAGAGATTCTCAAAACCAAGGTTGACATGTTTCGAGTTCCTTTCAACATTTTTGAAATCCCACTGAAACTTTGGACATTGTCGCGAAGGGTTCCCAATCCCCGACAAGATTGGTACCCTTTCACGTCCAAATCTCTCAAACTCCGGGAGAGATTCTCAAAACCAAGGTTGACATGTTTCGAGTTCCTTTCAACATTTTGGAAATCCCGCTGAAACTTTGGACATTCTGGCGAAGGGTTCCCAATCCCCGACAAGACTGGTACCCTTTCACGTCCAAATCTCTCAAACTCCGGGAGAGATTCTCAAAACCAAGGTTGACATGTTTCGAGTTCCTTTCAACATTTTGGAAAATCGGCTGAAACTTTGGACAGTGTCGCGAAGGGTTCCCGATCCCCGACAAGACTGGTACCCTTTCACGTCCAAATCTCTCAAACTCCGGGAGAGATTGTCAAAACCAAGGTTGACATGGTTCGAGTTCCTTTCAACATTTTGGAAATCCCGCTGAAACTTTGGACATTGTCGCGAAGGGTTCCCAATCCCCGACAAGATTGGTACCCTTTCACGTCCAAATCTCTCAAACTCCGGGAGAGATTCTCAAAACCAAGGTTGACATGTTTCGAGTTCCTTTCAACATTTTGGAAATCTTGCTGAAACTTTGGACATTCTTGCGAAGGGTTCCCGATCCCCGACAAGATTGGTACCCTTTCACGTCCAAATCTCTCAAACTCCGGCAGAGATTCTCAAAACCATGGCTGACATGTTTCGAGTTCCTTTCAACATTTTGGAAATCCCGCTGAAACTTTGGACATTCTTGCGAAGGGTTCCCGATCCCCGACAAGATTGGTACCCTTTCACGTCCAAATCTCTCAAACTCCGGGAGAGATTCTCAAAACCAAGGTTGACATGTTTCGAGTTCCTTTCAACATTTTGGAAATCCCGCTGAAACTTTGGACATTCTCGCGAAGGGTTCCCGATCCCCGACAAGATTGGTACCCTTTCACGTCCAAATCTCTCAAACTCCGGGAGAGATTCTCAAAACCAAGGTTGACATGTTTCGAGTTCCTTTCAACATTTTGGAAATCCCGCTGAAACTTTGGACATTCTCGCGAAGGGTTCCCAATCCCCGACAAGATTGGTACCCTTTCACGTCCAAATCTCTCAAACTCCGGGAGAGATTCTCAAAACCAAGGTTGACATGTTTCGAGTTCCTTTCAACATTTTACAAATCCTGCTGAAACTTTGGACATTCTCGCGAAGGGTTCCCAATCCCCGACAAGATTGGTACACTTTCACGTACAAATCTCTCAAACTCCGGGAGAGATTCTCAAAACAAAGGTTGACATGTTCCGAGTTCCTTTCTACGTTTTGGAAATCCCACTGAAACTTTGGACATTCTCGCGAAGGGTTCCCAATCCCCGACTAGATTGGTACCCTTTCACGTCCAAATCTCTCAAACTCCGGGAGAGATTCTCAAAACCAAGGTTGACATGTTTCGAGTTCCTTTCAACATTTTGGAAACCTTGCTGAAACTTTGGACATTCTCGCGAAGGGTTCCCGATCCCCGACAAGACTGGTACCCTTTCACGTCCAAATCTCTCAAACTCCGGCAGAGATTCTCAAAACCATGGCTGACATGTTTCGAGTTCCTTTCAACATTTTGGAAATCCCGCTGAAACTTTGGACATTCTCGCGAAGGGTTCCCGATCCCCGACAAGATTGGTACCCTTTCACGTCCAAATCTCTCAAACTCCGGGAGAGATTCTCAAAACCAAGGTTGACATGTTTCGAGTTCCTTTCAACATTTTGGAAATCCCGCTGAAACTTTGGACATTCTCGCGAAGGGTTCCCGATCCCCGACAAGATTGGTACCCTTTCACGTCCAAATCTCTCAAACTCCGGGAGAGATTCTCAAAACCAAGGTTGACATGTTTCGAGTTCCTTTCAACATTTTGGAAATCCCGCTGAAACTTTGGACATTCTCGCGAAGGGTTCCCAATCCCCGACAAGATTGGTACCCTTTCACGTCCAAATCTCTCAAACTCCGGGAGAGATTCTCAAAACCAAGGTTGACATGTTTCGAGTTCCTTTCAACATTTTACAAATCCTGCTGAAACTTTGGACATTCTCGCGAAGGGTTCCCAATCCCCGACAAGATTGGTACACTTTCACGTACAAATCTCTCAAACTCCGGGAGAGATTCTCAAAACAAAGGTTGACATGTTCCGAGTTCCTTTCTACGTTTTGGAAATCCCACTGAAACTTTGGACATTCTCGCGAAGGGTTCCCAATCCCCGACTAGATTGGTACCCTTTCACGTCCAAATCTCTCAAACTCCGGGAGAGATTCTCAAAACCAAGGTTGACATGTTTCGAGTTCCTTTCAACATTTTGGAAACCTTGCTGAAACTTTGGACATTCTCGCGAAGGGTTCCCGATCCCCGACAAGACTGGTACCCTTTCACGTCCAAATCTCTCAAACTCCGGCAGAGATTCTCAAAACCATGGCTGACATGTTTCGAGTTCCTTTCAACATTTTGGAAATCCCGCTGAAACTTTGGACATTCTCGCGAAGGGTTCCCGATCCCCGACAAGATTGGTACCCTTTCACGTCCAAATCTCTCAAACTCCGGGAGAGATTCTCAAAACCAAGGTTGACATGTTTCGAGTTCCTTTCAACATTTTGGAAATCCCGCTGAAACTTTGGACATTCTCGCGAAGGGTTCCCGATCCCCGACAAGATTGGTACCCTTTCACGTCCAAATCTCTCAAACTCCGGGAGAGATTCTCAAAACCAAGGTTGACATGTTTCGAGTTCCTTTCAACATTTTGGAAATCCCGCTGAAACTTTGGACATTCTCGCGAAGGGTTCCCAATCCCCGACAAGATTGGTACCCTTTCACGTCCAAATCTCTCAAACTCCGGGAGAGATTCTCAAAACCAAGGTTGACATGTTTCGAGTTCCTTTCAACATTTTACAAATCCTGCTGAAACTTTGGACATTCTCGCGAAGGGTTCCCAATCCCCGACAAGATTGGTACACTTTCACGTACAAATCTCTCAAACTCCGGGAGAGATTCTCAAAACAAAGGTTGACATGTTCCGAGTTCCTTTCTACGTTTTGGAAATCCCACTGAAACTTTGGACATTCTCGCGAAGGGTTCCCAATCCCCGACAAGATTGGTACCCTTTCACGTCCAAATCTCTCAAACTCCGGGAGAGATTCTCAAAACCATGGTTGACATGTTTCGAGTTCCTTTCAACATTTTGGAAATCCCGCTGAAACTTTGGACATTCTCGCGAAGGGTTCCCAATCCCCGACAAGATTGGTACCCTTTCACGTCCAAATCTCTCAAACTCCGGGAGAGATTCTCAAAACCAAGGTTGACATGGTTCGAGTTTCTTTCAACATTTTGGAAATCCCGCTGAAACTTTGGACATTCTCGCAAAGGGTTCCCAATCCCCGACAAGATTGGTACCCTTTCACGTCCAAATCTCTCAAACTCCGGGAGAGATTCTCAAAACCAAGGTTGACATGTTTCGAGTTCCTTTCAACATTTTGGAAATCCCGCTGAAACTTTGGACATTGTCGCGAAGGGTTCCCAATCCCCGACAAGATTGGTACCCTTTCATGTGCAAATCTCTCAAACTCCGGGAGAGATTCTCAAAACCATGGCTGACATGTTTCGAGTTCCTTTCAACATTTTGGAAATCCCGCTGAAACTTTGGACATTCTTGCGAAGGGTTCCCGATCCCCGACAAGATTGGTACCCTTTCACGTCCAAATCTCTCAAACTCCGGGAGAGATTCTCAAAACCAAGGTTGACATGTTTCGAGTTCCTTTCAACATTTTGGAAATCCCGCTGAAACTTTGGACATTCTCGCGAAGGGTTCCCGATCCCCGACAAGATTGGTACCCTTTCACGTCCAAATCTCTCAAACTCCGGGAGAGATTCTCAAAACCAAGGTTGACATGTTTCGAGTTCCTTTCAACATTTTGGAAATCCCGCTGAAACTTTGGACATTCTCGCGAAGGGTTCCCAATCCCCGACAAGATTGGTACCCTTTCACGTCCAAATCTCTCAAACTCCGGGAGAGATTCTCAAAACCAAGGTTGATATGTTTCGAGCTCCTTTCAACATTTTACAAATCCTGCTGAAACTTTGGACATTCTCGCGAAGGGTTCCCAATCCCCGACAAGATTGGTACACTTTCACGTAGAAATCTCTCAAACTCCGGGAGAGATTCTCAAAACAAAGGTTGACATGTTTCGAGTTCCCTTCAACATTTTGGAAATCCCGCTGAAACTTTGGACATTCTCGCGAAGGGTTCCCAATCCCCGACAAGATTGGTATTCTTTCACGTCCAAATCTCTCAAACTCCGGGAGAGATTCTCAAAACCAAGGTTGACATGTTTCGAGTTCCTTTCAACATTTTTAAAATCCCACTGAAACTTTGGACATTGTCGCGAAGGGTTCCCAATCCCCGACAAGATTGGTACCCTTTCACGTCCAAATCTCTCAAACTCCGGGAGAGATTCTCAAAACCAAGGTTGACATGTTTCGAGTTCCTTTCAACATTTTGGAAATCCCGCTGAAACTTTGGACATTCTCGCGAAGGGTTCCCAATCCCCGACAAGATTGGTATTCTTTCACGTCCAAATCTCTCAAACTCCCGGAGAGATTCTCAAAACCAAGGTTGACATGTTTCGAGTTCCTTTCAACATTTTTGAAATCCCACTGAAACTTTGGACATTGTCGCGAAGGGTTCCCAATCCCCGACAAGATTGGTACCCTTTCACGTCCAAATCTCTCAAACTCCGGGAGAGATTCTCAAAACCAAGGTTGACATGTTTCGAGTTCCTTTCAACATTTTGGAAATCCCGCTGAAACTTTGGACATTCTCGCGAAGGGTTCCCAATCCCCGACAAGACTGGTACCCTTTCACGTCCAAATCTCTCAAACTCCGGGAGAGATTCTCAAAACCAAGGTTGACATGTTTCGAGTTCCTTTCAACATTTTGGAAAATCGGCTGAAACTTTGGACAGTGTCGCGAAGGGTTCCCGATCCCCGACAAGACTGGTACCCTTTCACGTCCAAATCTCTCAAACTCCGGGAGAGATTGTCAAAACCAAGGTTGACATGGTTCGAGTTCCTTTCAACATTTTGGAAATCCCGCTGAAACTTTGGACATTGTCGCGAAGGGTTCCCAATCCCCGACAAGATTGGTACCCTTTCACGTCCAAATCTCTCAAACTCCGGGAGAGATTCTCAAAACCAAGGTTGACATGTTTCGAGTTCCTTTCAACATTTTGGAAATCTTGCTGAAACTTTGGACATTCTTGCGAAGGGTTCCGGATCCCCGACAAGATTGGTACCCTTTCACGTCCAAATCTCTCAAACTCCGGCAGAGATTCTCAAAACCATGGCTGACATGTTTCGAGTTCCTTTCAACATTTTGGAAATCCCGCTGAAACTTTGGACATTCTTGCGAAGGGTTCCCGATCCCCGACAAGATTGGTACCCTTTCACGTCCAAATCTCTCAAACTCCGGGAGAGATTCTCAAAACCAAGGTTGACATGTTTCGAGTTCCTTTCAACATTTTGGAAATCCCGCTGAAACTTTGGACATTCTCGCGAAGGGTTCCCGATCCCCGACAAGATTGGTACCCTTTCACGTCCAAATCTCTCAAACTCCGGGAGAGATTCTCAAAACCAAGGTTGACATGTTTCGAGTTCCTTTCAACATTTTGGAAATCCCGCTGAAACTTTGGACATTCTCGCGAAGGGTTCCCAATCCCCGACAAGATTGGTACCCTTTCACGTCCAAATCTCTCAAACTCCGGGAGAGATTCTCAAAACCAAGGTTGACATGTTTCGAGTTCCTTTCAACATTTTACAAATCCTGCTGAAACTTTGGACATTCTCGCGAAGGGTTCCCAATCCCCGACAAGATTGGTACACTTTCACGTACAAATCTCTCAAACTCCGGGAGAGATTCTCAAAACAAAGGTTGACATGTTCCGAGTTCCTTTCTACGTTTTGGAAATCCCACTGAAACTTTGGACATTCTCGCGAAGGGTTCCCAATCCCCGACTAGATTGGTACCCTTTCACGTCCAAATCTCTCAAACTCCGGGAGAGATTCTCAAAACCAAGGTTGACATGTTTCGAGTTCCTTTCAACATTTTGGAAACCTTGCTGAAACTTTGGACATTCTCGCGAAGGGTTCCCGATCCCCGACAAGACTGGTACCCTTTCACGTCCAAATCTCTCAAACTCCGGCAGAGATTCTCAAAACCATGGCTGACATGTTTCGAGTTCCTTTCAACATTTTGGAAATCCCGCTGAAACTTTGGACATTCTCGCGAAGGGTTCCCGATCCCCGACAAGATTGGTACCCTTTCACGTCCAAATCTCTCAAACTCCGGGAGAGATTCTCAAAACCAAGGTTGACATGTTTCGAGTTCCTTTCAACATTTTGGAAATCCCGCTGAAACTTTGGACATTCTCGCGAAGGGTTCCCGATCCCCGACAAGATTGGTACCCTTTCACGTCCAAATCTCTCAAACTCCGGGAGAGATTCTCAAAACCAAGGTTGACATGTTTCGAGTTCCTTTCAACATTTTGGAAATCCCGCTGAAACTTTGGACATTCTCGCGAAGGGTTCCCAATCCCCGACAAGATTGGTACCCTTTCACGTCCAAATCTCTCAAACTCCGGGAGAGATTCTCAAAACCAAGGTTGACATGTTTCGAGTTCCTTTCAACATTTTACAAATCCTGCTGAAACTTTGGACATTCTCGCGAAGGGTTCCCAATCCCCGACAAGATTGGTACCCTTTCACGTACAAATCTCTCAAACTCCGGGAGAGATTCTCAAAACAAAGGTTGACATGTTCCGAGTTCCTTTCTACGTTTTGGAAATCCCACTGAAACTTTGGACATTCTCGCGAAGGGTTCCCAATCCCCGACTAGATTGGTACCCTTTCACGTCCAAATCTCTCAAACTCCGGGAGAGATTCTCAAAACCAAGGTTGACATGTTTCGAGTTCCTTTCAACATTTTGGAAACCTTGCTGAAACTTTGGACATTCTCGCGAAGGGTTCCCGATCCCCGACAAGACTGGTACCCTTTCACGTCCAAATCTCTCAAACTCCGGCAGAGATTCTCAAAACCATGGCTGACATGTTTCGAGTTCCTTTCAACATTTTGGAAATCCCGCTGAAACTTTGGACATTCTCGCGAAGGGTTCCCGATCCCCGACAAGATTGGTACCCTTTCACGTCCAAATCTCTCAAACTCCGGGAGAGATTCTCAAAACCAAGGTTGACATGTTTCGAGTTCCTTTCAACATTTTGGAAATCCCGCTGAAACTTTGGACATTCTCGCGAAGGGTTCCCGATCCCCGACAAGATTGGTACCCTTTCACGTCCAAATCTCTCAAACTCCGGGAGAGATTCTCAAAACCAAGGTTGACATGTTTCGAGTTCCTTTCAACATTTTGGAAATCCCGCTGAAACTTTGGACATTGTCGCGAAGGGTTCCCAATCCCCGACAAGATTGGTACCCTTTCACGTCCAAATCTCTCAAACTCCGGGAGAGATTCTCAAAACCAAGGTTGACATGTTTCGAGTTCCTTTCAACATTTTACAAATCCTGCTGAAACTTTGGACATTCTCGCGAAGGGTTCCCAATCCCCGACAAGATTGGTACACTTTCACGTACAAATCTCTCAAACTCCGGGAGAGATTCTCAAAACAAAGGTTGACATGTTCCGAGTTCCTTTCTACGTTTTGGAAATCCCACTGAAACTTTGGACATTCTCGCGAAGGGTTCCCAATCCCCGACAAGATTGGTACCCTTTCACGTCCAAATCTCTCAAACTCCGGGAGAGATTCTCAAAACCATGGTTGACATGTTTCGAGTTCCTTTCAACATTTTGGAAATCCCGCTGAAACTTTGGACATTCTCGCGAAGGGTTCCCAATCCCCGACAAGATTGGTACCCTTTCACGTCCAAATCTCTCAAACTCCGGGAGAGATTCTCAAAACCAAGGTTGACATGGTTCGAGTTTCTTTCAACATTTTGGAAATCCCGCTGAAACTTTGGACATTCTCGCAAAGGGTTCCCAATCCCCGACAAGATTGGTACCCTTTCACGTCCAAATCTCTCAAACTCCGGGAGAGATTCTCAAAACCAAGGTTGACATGTTTCGAGTTCCTTTCAACATTTTGGAAATCCCGCTGAAACTTTGGACATTGTCGCGAAGGGTTCCCAATCCCCGACAAGATTGGTACCCTTTCATGTGCAAATCTCTCAAACTCCGGGAGAGATTCTCAAAACCATGGCTGACATGTTTCGAGTTCCTTTCAACATTTTGGAAATCCCGCTGAAACTTTGGACATTCTTGCGAAGGGTTCCCGATCCCCGACAAGATTGGTACCCTTTCACGTCCAAATCTCTCAAACTCCGGGAGAGATTCTCAAAACCAAGGTTGACATGTTTCGAGTTCCTTTCAACATTTTGGAAATCCCGCTGAAACTTTGGACATTCTCGCGAAGGGTTCCCGATCCCCGACAAGATTGGTACCCTTTCACGTCCAAATCTCTCAAACTCCGGGAGAGATTCTCAAAACCAAGGTTGACATGTTTCGAGTTCCTTTCAACATTTTGGAAATCCCGCTGAAACTTTGGACATTCTCGCGAAGGGTTCCCAATCCCCGACAAGATTGGTACCCTTTCACGTCCAAATCTCTCAAACTCCGGGAGAGATTCTCAAAACCAAGGTTGATATGTTTCGAGCTCCTTTCAACATTTTACAAATCCTGCTGAAACTTTGGACATTCTCGCGAAGGGTTCCCAATCCCCGACAAGATTGGTACACTTTCACGTAGAAATCTCTCAAACTCCGGGAGAGATTCTCAAAACAAAGGTTGACATGTTTCGAGTTCCCTTCAACATTTTGGAAATCCCGCTGAAACTTTGGACATTCTCGCGAAGGGTTCCCAATCCCCGACAAGATTGGTACCCTTTCACGTCCAAATCTCTCAAACTCCGGGAGAGATTCTCAAAACCATGGTTGACATGGTTCGAGTTCCTTTCAACATTTTGGAAATCCCGCTGAAACTTTGGACATTCTCGCGAAGGGTTCCCAATCCCCGACAAGATTGGTACCCTTTCACGTCCAAATCTCTCAAACTCCGGGAGAGATTCTCAAAACCAAGGTTGACATGTTTTGAGTTTCTTTCAACATTTTGGAAATCCCGCTGAAACTTTGGACATTCTCGCGAAGGGTTCCCAATCCCCGACAAGATTGGTACCCTTTCACGTCCAAATCTCTCAAACTCCGGGAGAGATTCTCAAAACCAAGGTTGACATGTTTCGAGTTCCTTTCAACATTTTGGAAATCCCGCTGAAACTTTGGACATTCTCGTGAAGGGTTCCCGACCCCCGACAATATCGGTACCCTTTCACGTCCAAATCTCTCAAACTCCGGGAGAGATTCTCAAAACCAAGGTCGACATGGTTCGAGTTCCTTTCAACATTTTGGAAATCCCGCTGAAACTTTGGACATTCTCGCGAAGGGTTCCCAATCCCCGACAAGATTGGTACCCTTTCACGTCCAAATCTCTCAAACTCCGGGAGAGATTCTCAAAACCAAGGTTGATATGTTTCGAGCTCCTTTCAACATTTTACAAATCCTGCTGAAACTTTGGACATTCTCGCGAAGGGTTCCCAATCCCCGACAAGATTGGTACACTTTCACGTAGAAATCTCTCAAACTCCGGGAGAGATTCTCAAAACAAAGGTTGACATGTTTCGAGTTCCCTTCAACATTTTGGAAATCCCGCTGAAACTTTGGACATTCTCGCGAAGGGTTCCCAATCCCCGACAAGATTGGTACCCTTTCACGTCCAAATCTCTCAAACTCCGGGAGAGATTCTCAAAACCATGGTTGACATGGTTCGAGTTCCTTTCAACATTTTGGAAATCCCGCTGAAACTTTGGACATTCTCGCGAAGGGTTCCCAATCCCCGACAAGATTGGTACCCTTTCACGTCCAAATCTCTCAAACTCCGGGAGAGATTCTCAAAACCAAGGTTGACATGTTTTGAGTTTCTTTCAACATTTTGGAAATCCCGCTGAAACTTTGGACATTCTCGCGAAGGGTTCCCAATCCCCGACAAGATTGGTACCCTTTCACGTCCAAATCTCTCAAACTCCGGGAGAGATTCTCAAAACCAAGGTTGACATGTTTCGAGTTCCTTTCAACATTTTGGAAATCCCGCTGAAACTTTGGACATTCTCGTGAAGGGTTCCCGACCCCCGACAATATCGGTACCCTTTCACGTCCAAATCTCTCAAACTCCGGGAGAGATTCTCAAAACCAAGGTCGACATGGTTCGAGTTCCTTTCAACATTTTGGAAATCCCGCTGAAACTTTGGACATTCTCGCGAAGGGTTCCCAATCCCCGACAAGATTGGTACCCTTTCACGTCCAAATCTCTCAAACTCCGGGAGAGATTCTCAAAACCATGGTTGAAACGTTTCGAGTTCCTTTCAGCATTTTGGAAATCCCGCTGAAACTTTGGACATTCTCGCGAAGGGTTCCCGATCCCCGACAAGATTGGTACCCTTTCACGTCCAAATCTCTCAAACTCCGGGAGAGATTCTCAAAACCAAGGTTGACATGTTTCGAGTTCCTTTCAACATTTTGGAAATCCCGCTGAAACTTTGGACATTCTGGCAAAGGGTTCCCAATCCCCGACAAGATTGGTACCCTTTCACGTCCAAATCTCTCAAAGTCCGGGAGAGATTCTCAAAACCAAGGTTGACATGTTTCGAGTTCCTTTCAACATTTTGGAAATCCCGCTGAAACTTTGGACATTCTCGTGAATGGTTCCCAATCCCCGACAAGATTGGTACCCTTTCACGTCCAAATCTCTCAAACTCCGGGAGAGATTCTCAAAACCAAGGTTGACATGTTTAGAGTTCCTTTCAACATTTTGGAAATCCCGCTGAAACTTTGGACATTCTCGCGAAGGGTTCCCGATCCCCGACAAGACTGGTACCCTTTCACGTCCAAATCTCTCAAACTCCGGGAGAGATTCTCAAAACCAAGGTTGACATGTTTCGAGTTCCTTTCAACATTTTGGAAATCCCGCTGAAACTTTGGACATTCTCGCGAAGGGGTCCCAATCCCTGACAAGATTGATACCCTTTCAAGTACAAGTCTCTCAAACTCCGGGAGAGATTCTCAAAACCAAGGTTGACATGTTTCGAGTTCCTTTCAACATTTTGGAAATCCCCCTGAAACTTTGGACATTCTCGCGAAGGGTTCCCAATCCCCGACAAGATTGGTATTCTTTCACGTCCAAATCTCTCAAACTCCGGGAGAGATTCTCAAAACCAAGGTTGACATGTTTCGAGTTCCTTTCAACATTTTTGAAATCCCACTGAAACTTTGGACATTGTCGCGAAGGGTTCCCAATCCCCGACAAGATTGGTACCCTTTCACGTCCAAATCTCTCAAACTCCGGGAGAGATTCTCAAAACCAAGGTTGACATGTTTCGAGTTCCTTTCAACATTTTGGAAATCCCGCTGAAACTTTGGACATTCTCGCGAAGGGTTCCCAATCCCCGACAAGATTGGTACCCTTTCACGTCCAAATCTCTCAAACTCCGGGAGAGATTCTCAAAACCAAGGTTGACATGTTTCGAGTTCCTTTCAACATTTTGGAAAATCGGCTGAAACTTTGGACAGTGTCGCGAAGGGTTCCCGATCCCCGACAAGACTGGTACCCTTTCACGTCCAAATCTCTCAAACTCCGGGAGAGATTGTCAAAACCAAGGTTGACATGGTTCGAGTTCCTTTCAACATTTTGGAAATCCCGCTGAAACTTTGGACATTGTCGCGAAGGGTTCCCAATCCCCGACAAGATTGGTACCCTTTCACGTCCAAATCTCTCAAACTCCGGGAGAGATTCTCAAAACCAAGGTTGACATGTTTTGAGTTTCTTTCAACATTTTGGAAATCCCGCTGAAACTTTGGACATTCTCGCGAAGGGTTCCCAATCCCCGACAAGATTGTTACCCTTTCACGTCCAAATCTCTCAAACTCCGGGAGAGATTCTCAAAACCAAGGTTGACATGTTTCGAGTTCCTTTCAACATTTTGGAAATCCCGCTGAAACTTTGGACATTCTCGTGAAGGGTTCCCGACCCCCGACAATATCGGTACCCTTTCACGTCCAAATCTCTCAAACTCCGGGAGAGATTCTCAAAACCAAGGTCGACATGGTTCGAGTTCCTTTCAACATTTTGGAAATCCCGCTGAAACTTTGGACATTCTCGCGAAGGGTTCCCGATCCCCGACAAGATTGGTACCCTTTCACGTCCAAATCTCTCAAACTCCGGGAGAGATTCTCAAAACCATGGTTGAAACGTTTCGAGTTCCTTTCAGCATTTTGGAAATCCCGCTGAAACTTTGGACATTCTCGCGAAGGGTTCCCGATCCCCGACAAGATTGGTACCCTTTCACGTACAAATCTCTCAAACTCCGGGAGAGATTCTCAAAACCAAGGTTGACATGTTCCGAGTTCCCTTCAACATTTTGGAAATCCCGCTGAAACTTTGGACATTCTCGCGAAGGGTTCCCAATCCCCGACAAGATTGGTACCCTTTCACGTCCAAATCTCTCAAACTCCGGTAGAGATTCTCAAAACCATGGTTGACATGGTTCGAGTTCCTTTCAACATTTTGGAAATCCCGCTGAAACTTTGGACATTCTCGTGAAGGGTTCCCGACCCCCGACAATATCGGTACCCTTTCACGTCCAAATCTCTCAAACTCCGGGAGAGATTCTCAAAACCAAGGTCGACATGGTTCGAGTTCCTTTCAACATTTTGGAAATCCCGCTGAAACTTTGGACATTCTCGCGAAGGGTTCCCAATCCCCGACAAGATTGGTACCCTTTCACGTCCAAATCTCTCAAACTCCGGGAGAGATTCTCAAAACCAAGGTTGACATGGTTCGAGTTCCTTTCAACATTTTGGAAATCCCGCTGAAACTTTGGACATTCTCGCGAAGGGTTCCCGATCCCCGACTAGATTGGTACCCTTTCACGTCCAAATCTCTCAAACTCCGGGAGAGATTCTCAAAACCAAGGTTGACATGTTTCGAGTTCCTTTCAACATTTTGGAAATCCCGCTGAAACTTTGGACATTCTGGCAAAGGGTTCCCAATCCCCGACAAGATTGGTACCCTTTCACGTCCAAATCTCTCAAACTCCGGGAGAGATTCTCAAAACCAAGGTTGACATGTTTCGAGTTCCTTTCAACATTTTGGAAATCCCGCTGAAACTTTGGACATTCTCGTGAATGGTTCCCAATCCCCGACAAGATTGGTACCCTTTCACGTCCAAATCTCTCAAACTCCGGGAGAGATTCTCAAAACCAAGGTTGACATGTTTAGAGTTCCTTTCAACATTTTGGAAATCCCGCTGAAACTTTGGACATTCTCGCGAAGGGTTCCCGATCCCCAACAAGACTGGTACCCCTTCACGTCCAAATCTCTCAAACTCCGGGAGAGATTGTCAAAACCAAGGTTGACATGTTTCGAGTTCCTTTCAACATTTTGGAAAATCCGCTGAAACTTTGGACATTCTCGCGAAGGGTTCCCGATCCCCGACAAGACTGGTACCCTTTCAAGTACAAGTCTCTCAAACTCCGGGAGAGATTCTCAAAACCAAGGTTGACATGTTTCGAGTTCCTTTCAACATTTTGGAAATCCCGCTGAAACTTTGGACATTGTCGCGAAGGGTTCCCAATCCCCGACAAGATTGGTACCCTTCCACGTCCAAATCTCTCAAACTCCGGGAGAGATTCTCAAAACCAAGGTTGACATGTTTCGAGTTCCTTTCAACATTTTGGAAATCCCGCTGAAACTTTGGACATTCTCGCGAAGGGTTCCCAATCCCCGACAAGACTGGTACCCTTTCACGTCCAAATCTCTCAAACTCCGGGAGAGATTCTCAAAACCAAGGTTGACATGGTTCGAGTTCCCTTCAACATTTTGGAAATCCCGCTGAAACTTTGGACATTCTCGCGAAGGGTTCCCAATCCCCGACAAGATTGGTACCCTTTCACGTCCAAATCTCTCAAACTCCGGGAGAGATTCTCAAAACCAAGGTTGACATGTTTCGAGTTCCTTTCAACATTTTACAAATCCTGCTGAAACTTTGGACATTCTCG
This sequence comes from Streptopelia decaocto, assembly GCF_964273445.1. Lineage (NCBI taxonomy): Eukaryota > Metazoa > Chordata > Aves > Columbiformes > Columbidae > Streptopelia > Streptopelia decaocto. The sequence goes on from NW_028116776.1 coordinate 1,236,801, forward strand.
CGAAGGGTTCCCAATCCCCGACAAGATTGGTACCCTTTCACGTCCAAATCTCTCAAACTCCGGGAGAGATTCTCAAAACCAAGGTTGACATGGTTCGAGTTCCTTTCAACATTTTGGAAACCCCGCTGAAACTTTGGACATTCTCGTGAACGGTTCCCGATCCCCGACAAGACTGGTACACTTTCACGTCCAAATCTCTCAAACTCCGGGAGAGATTCTCAAAACCAAGGTTGACATGGTTCGAGTTCCTTTCAACATTTTGGAAATCCCGCTGAAACTTTGGACATTCTCGCGAAGGGTTCCCAATCCCCGACAAGATTGGTACCCTTTCATGTCCAAATCTCTCAAACTCCGGGAGAGATTCTCAAAACCAAGGTTGACATGTTTCGAGTTCCTTTCAACATTTTGGAAATCCCGCTGAAACTTTGGACATTCTCGCGAAGGGTTCCCAATCCCCGACAAGATTGGTACCCTTTCACGTCCAAATCTCTCAAACTCCGGGAGAGATTCTCAAAACCAAGGTTGACATGTTTCGAGTTCCTTTCAACATTTTGGAAATCCCGCTGAAACTTTGGACATTCTCGCGAAGGGTTCCCAATCCCCGACAAGATTGGTACCCTTTCACGTCCAAATCTCTCAAACTCCGGGAGAGATTCTCAAAACCAAGGTTGACATGTTTCGAGTTCCTTTCAACATTTTGGAAATCCCGCTGAAACTTTGGACATTGTCGCGAAGGGTTCCCAATCCCCGACAAGATTGGTACCCTTTCACGTCCAAATCTCTCAAACTCCGGGAGAGATTCTCAAAACCAAGGTTGACATGTTTCGAGTTCCTTTCAACATTTTACAAATCCTGCTGAAACTTTGGACATTCTCGCGAAGGGTTCCCAATCCCCGACAAGATTCGTACCCTTTCACGTCCAAATCTCTCAAACTCCGGGAGAGATTCTCAAAACCAAGGCTGACATGTTCCGAGTTCCTTTCAACATTTTGGAAATCCCGCTGAAACTTTGGACATTCTCGCGAAGGGTTCCCAATCCCCGACTAGATTGGTACCCTTTCACGTCCAAATCTCTCAAACTCCGGGAGAGATTCTCAAAACCATGGTTGACATGGTTCGAGTTCCTTTCAACATTTTGGAAATCCCGCTGAAACTTTGGACATTCTCGCGAAGGGTTCCCAATCCCCGACAAGATTGGTACCCTTTCACGTCCAAATCTCTCAAACTCCGGGAGAGATTCTCAAAACCAAGGTTGACATGGTTCGAGTTTCTTTCAACATTTTGGAAATCCCGCTGAAACTTTGGACATTCTCGCAAAGGGTTCCCAATCCCCGACAAGATTGGTACCCTTTCACGTCCAAATCTCTCAAACTCCGGGAGAGATTCTCAAAACCAAGGTTGACATGTTTCGAGTTCCTTTCAACATTTTGGAAAATCGGCTGAAACTTTGGACAGTGTCGCGAAGGGTTCCCGATCCCCGACAAGACTGGTACCCTTTCACGTCCAAATCTCTCAAACTCCGGGAGAGATTGTCAAAACCAAGGTTGACATGGTTCGAGTTCCTTTCAACATTTTGGAAATCCCGCTGAAACTTTGGACATTGTCGCGAAGGGTTCCCAATCCCCGACAAGATTGGTACCCTTTCACGTCCAAATCTCTCAAACTCCGGGAGAGATTCTCAAAACCAAGGTTGACATGTTTTGAGTTTCTTTCAACATTTTGGAAATCCCGCTGAAACTTTGGACATTCTCGCGAAGGGTTCCCAATCCCCGACAAGATTGTTACCCTTTCACGTCCAAATCTCTCAAACTCCGGGAGAGATTCTCAAAACCAAGGTTGACATGTTTCGAGTTCCTTTCAACATTTTGGAAATCCCGCTGAAACTTTGGACATTCTCGTGAAGGGTTCCCGACCCCCGACAATATCGGTACCCTTTCACGTCCAAATCTCTCAAACTCCGGGAGAGATTCTCAAAACCAAGGTCGACATGGTTCGAGTTCCTTTCAACATTTTGGAAATCCCGCTGAAACTTTGGACATTCTCGCGAAGGGTTCCCGATCCCCGACAAGATTGGTACCCTTTCACGTCCAAATCTCTCAAACTCCGGGAGAGATTCTCAAAACCATGGTTGAAACGTTTCGAGTTCCTTTCAGCATTTTGGAAATCCCGCTGAAACTTTGGACATTCTCGCGAAGGGTTCCCGATCCCCGACAAGATTGGTACCCTTTCACGTACAAATCTCTCAAACTCCGGGAGAGATTCTCAAAACCAAGGTTGACATGTTCCGAGTTCCCTTCAACATTTTGGAAATCCCGCTGAAACTTTGGACATTCTCGCGAAGGGTTCCCAATCCCCGACAAGATTGGTACCCTTTCACGTCCAAATCTCTCAAACTCCGGTAGAGATTCTCAAAACCATGGTTGACATGGTTCGAGTTCCTTTCAACATTTTGGAAATCCCGCTGAAACTTTGGACATTCTCGTGAAGGGTTCCCGACCCCCGACAATATCGGTACCCTTTCACGTCCAAATCTCTCAAACTCCGGGAGAGATTCTCAAAACCAAGGTCGACATGGTTCGAGTTCCTTTCAACATTTTGGAAATCCCGCTGAAACTTTGGACATTCTCGCGAAGGGTTCCCAATCCCCGACAAGATTGGTACCCTTTCACGTCCAAATCTCTCAAACTCCGGGAGAGATTCTCAAAACCAAGGTTGACATGTTTCGAGTTCCTTTCAACATTTTGGAAATCCCGCTGAAACTTTGGACATTCTCGCGAAGGGTTCCCGATCCCCGACTAGATTGGTACCCTTTCACGTCCAAATCTCTCAAACTCCGGGAGAGATTCTCAAAACCAAGGTTGACATGTTTCGAGTTCCTTTCAACATTTTGGAAATCCCGCTGAAACTTTGGACATTCTGGCAAAGGGTTCCCAATCCCCGACAAGATTGGTACCCTTTCACGTCCAAATCTCTCAAACTCCGGGAGAGATTCTCAAAACCAAGGTTGACATGTTTCGAGTTCCTTTCAACATTTTGGAAATCCCGCTGAAACTTTGGACATTCTCGTGAATGGTTCCCAATCCCCGACAAGATTGGTACCCTTTCACGTCCAAATCTCTCCAACTCCGGGAGAGATTCTCAAAACCAAGGTTGACATGTTTAGAGTTCCTTTCAACATTTTGGAAATCCCGCTGAAACTTTGGACATTCTCGCGAAGGGTTCCCGATCCCCAACAAGACTGGTACCCCTTCACGTCCAAATCTCTCAAACTCCGGGAGAGATTGTCAAAACCAAGGTTGACATGTTTCGAGTTCCTTTCAACATTTTGGAAAATCCGCTGAAACTTTGGACATTCTCGCGAAGGGTTCCCGATCCCCGACAAGACTGGTACCCTTTCAAGTACAAGTCTCTCAAACTCCGGGAGAGATTCTCAAAACCAAGGTTGACATGTTTCGAGTTCCTTTCAACATTTTGGAAATCCCGCTGAAACTTTGGACATTGTCGCGAAGGGTTCCCAATCCCCGACAAGATTGGTACCCTTCCACGTCCAAATCTCTCAAACTCCGGGAGAGATTCTCAAAACCAAGGTTGACATGTTTCGAGTTCCTTTCAACATTTTGGAAATCCCGCTGAAACTTTGGACATTCTCGCGAAGGGTTCCCAATCCCCGACAAGACTGGTACCCTTTCACGTCCAAATCTCTCAAACTCCGGGAGAGATTCTCAAAACCAAGGTTGACATGGTTCGAGTTCCCTTCAACATTTTGGAAATCCCGCTGAAACTTTGGACATTCTCGCGAAGGGTTCCCAATCCCCGACAAGATTGGTACCCTTTCACGTCCAAATCTCTCAAACTCCGGGAGAGATTCTCAAAACCAAGGTTGACATGTTTCGAGTTCCTTTCAACATTTTACAAATCCTGCTGAAACTTTGGACATTCTCGCGAAGGGTTCCCAATCCCCGACAAGATTGGTACCCTTTCACGTCCAAATCTCTCAAACTCCGGGAGAGATTCTCAAAACCAAGGTTGACATGGTTCGAGTTCCTTTCAACATTTTGGAAACCCCGCTGAAACTTTGGACATTCTCGTGAACGGTTCCCGATCCCCGACAAGACTGGTACACTTTCACGTCCAAATCTCTCAAACTCCGGGAGAGATTCTCAAAACCAAGGTTGACATGGTTCGAGTTCCTTTCAACATTTTGGAAATCCCGCTGAAACTTTGGACATTCTCGCGAAGGGTTCCCAATCCCCGACAAGATTGGTACCCTTTCATGTCCAAATCTCTCAAACTCCGGGAGAGATTCTCAAAACCAAGGTTGACATGTTTCGAGTTCCTTTCAACATTTTGGAAATCCCGCTGAAACTTTGGACATTCTCGCGAAGGGTTCCCAATCCCCGACAAGATTGGTACCCTTTCACGTCCAAATCTCTCAAACTCCGGGAGAGATTCTCAAAACCAAGGTTGACATGTTTCGAGTTCCTTTCAACATTTTGGAAATCCCGCTGAAACTTTGGACATTCTCGCGAAGGGTTCCCAATCCCCGACAAGATTGGTACCCTTTCACGTCCAAATCTCTCAAACTCCGGGAGAGATTCTCAAAACCAAGGTTGACATGTTTCGAGTTCCTTTCAACATTTTGGAAATCCCGCTGAAACTTTGGACATTGTCGCGAAGGGTTCCCAATCCCCGACAAGATTGGTACCCTTTCACGTCCAAATCTCTCAAACTCCGGGAGAGATTCTCAAAACCAAGGTTGACATGTTTCGAGTTCCTTTCAACATTTTGGAAATCCCGCTGAAACTTTGGACATTCTCGCGAAGGGTTCCCAATCCCCGACAAGATTCGTACCCTTTCACGTCCAAATCTCTCAAACTCCGGGAGAGATTCTCAAAACCAAGGCTGACATGTTCCGAGTTCCTTTCAACATTTTGGAAATCCCGCTGAAACTTTGGACATTCTCGCGAAGGGTTCCCAATCCCCGACTAGATTGGTACCCTTTCACGTCCAAATCTCTCAAACTCCGGGAGAGATTCTCAAAACCATGGTTGACATGGTTCGAGTTCCTTTCAACATTTTGGAAATCCCGCTGAAACTTTGGACATTCTCGCGAAGGGTTCCCAATCCCCGACAAGATTGGTACCCTTTCACGTCCAAATCTCTCAAACTCCGGGAGAGATTCTCAAAACCAAGGTTGACATGGTTCGAGTTTCTTTCAACATTTTGGAAATCCCGCTGAAACTTTGGACATTCTCGCAAAGGGTTCCCAATCCCCGACAAGATTGGTACCCTTTCACGTCCAAATCTCTCAAACTCCGGGAGAGATTCTCAAAACCAAGGTTGACATGTTTCGAGTTCCTTTCAACATTTTACAAATCCTGCTGAAACTTTGGACATTCTCGCGAAGGGTTCCCAATCCCCGACAAGATTCGTACCCTTTCACGTCCAAATCTCTCAAACTCCGGGAGAGATTCTCAAAACCAAGGCTGACATGTTCCGAGTTCCTTTCAACATTTTGGAAATCCCGCTGAAACTTTGGACATTCTCGCGAAGGGTTCCCAATCCCCGACTAGATTGGTACCCTTTCACGTCCAAATCTCTCAAACTCCGGGAGAGATTCTCAAAACCATGGTTGACATGGTTCGAGTTCCTTTCAACATTTTGGAAATCCCGCTGAAACTTTGGACATTCTCGCGAAGGGTTCCCAATCCCCGACAAGATTGGTACCCTTTCACGTCCAAATCTCTCAAACTCCGGGAGAGATTCTCAAAACCAAGGTTGACATGGTTCGAGTTTCTTTCAACATTTTGGAAATCCCGCTGAAACTTTGGACATTCTCGCAAAGGGTTCCCAATCCCCGACAAGATTGGTACCCTTTCACGTCCAAATCTCTCAAACTCCGGGAGAGATTCTCAAAACCAAGGTTGACATGTTTCGAGTTCCTTTCAACATTTTGGAAATCCCACTGAAACTTTGAACATTCTCGCGAAGGGTTCCCAATCCCCGACAAGATTGGTACCCTTTCACGTCCAAATCTCTCAAACTCCGGGAGAGATTCTCAAAACCAAGGTTGACATGTTTCGAGTTCCTTTCAACATTTTGGAAATCTTGCTGAAACTTTGGACATTCTTGCGAAGGGTTCCCGATCCCCGACAAGATTGGTACCCTTTCACGTCCAAATCTCTCAAACTCCGGGAGAGATTCTCAAAACCAAGGTTGACATGTTTCGAGTTCCTTTCAACATTTTGGAAATCCCGCTGAAACTTTGGACATTCTCGCGAAGGGTTCCCAATCCCTGACAAGATTGGTATTCTTTCACGTCCAAATCTCTCAAACTCCGGTAGAGATTCTCAAAACCAAGGTTGACATGTTTCGAGTTCCTTTCAACATTTTACAAATCCTGCTGAAACTTTGGACATTCTCGCGAAGGGTTCCCAATCCCCGACAAGATTGGTACACTTTCACGTAGAAATCTCTCAAACTCCGGGAGAGATTCTCAAAACAAAGGTTGACATGTTCCGAGTTCCTTTCTACATTTTGGAAATCCCACTGAAACTTTGGACATTCTCGCGAAGGGTTCCCAATCCCCGACTAGATTGGTACCCTTTCACGTCCAAATCTCTCAAACTCCGGGAGAGATTCTCAAAACCAAGGTTGACATGGTTCGAGTTCCCTTCAACATTTTGGAAATCCCGCTGAAACTTTGGACATTCTCGCGAAGGGTTCCCAATCCCCGACAAGATTGGTACCCTTTCACGTCCAAATCTCTCAAACTCCGGGAGAGATTCTCAAAACCAAGGTTGACATGGTTCGAGTTCCTTTCAACATTTTGGAAATCCCGCTGAAACTTTGGACATTCTCGCGAAGGTTTCCCAATCCCCGACAAGATTGGTACCCTTTCACGTCCAAATCTCTCAAACTCCGGGAGAGATTCTCAAAACCATGGTTGACATGGTTCGAGTTCCTTTCAACATTTTGGAAATCCCGCTGAAACTTTGGACATTGTCGCGAAGGGTTCCCAATCCCCGACAAGATTGGTACCCTTTCACGTCCAAATCTCTCAAACTCCGGGAGAGATTCTCAAAACCAAGGTTGACATGGTTCGAGTTTCTTTCAACATTTTGGAAATCCCGCTGAAACTTTGGACATTCTCGCAAAGGGTTCCCAATCCCCGACAAGATTGGTACCCTTTCACGTCCAAATCTCTCAAACTCCGGGAGAGATTCTCAAAACCAAGGTTGACATGTTTCGAGTTCCTTTCAACATTTTGGAAATCCCACTGAAACTTTGAACATTCTCGCGAAGGGTTCCCAATCCCCGACAAGATTGGTACCCTTTCACGTCCAAATCTCTCAAACTCCGGGAGAGATTCTCAAAACCAAGGTTGACATGTTTCGAGTTCCTTTCAACATTTTGGAAATCTTGCTGAAACTTTGGACATTCTTGCGAAGGGTTCCCGATCCCCGACAAGATTGGTACCCTTTCACGTCCAAATCTCTCAAACTCCGGGAGAGATTCTCAAAACCAAGGTTGACATGTTTCGAGTTCCTTTCAACATTTTGGAAATCCCGCTGAAACTTTGGACATTCTCGCGAAGGGTTCCCAATCCCTGACAAGATTGGTATTCTTTCACGTCCAAATCTCTCAAACTCCGGTAGAGATTCTCAAAACCAAGGTTGACATGTTTCGAGTTCCTTTCAACATTTTGGAAATCCCGCTGAAACTTTGGACATTGTCGCGAAGGGTTCCCAATCCCCGACAAGATTGGTACCCTTTCATGTGCAAATCTCTCAAACTCCGGGAGAGATTCTCAAAACCATGGCTGACATGTTTCGAGTTCCTTTCAACATTTTGGAAATCCCGCTGAAACTTTGGACATTCTTGCGAAGGGTTCCCGATCCCCGACAAGATTGGTACCCTTTCACGTCCAAATCTCTCAAACTCCGGGAGAGATTCTCAAAACCAAGGTTGACATGTTTCGAGTTCCTTTCAACATTTTGGAAATCCCGCTGAAACTTTGGACATTCTCGCGAAGGGTTCCCGATCCCCGACAAGATTGGTACCCTTTCACGTCCAAATCTCTCAAACTCCGGGAGAGATTCTCAAAACCAAGGTTGACATGTTTCGAGTTCCTTTCAACATTTTGGAAATCCCGCTGAAACTTTGGACATTCTGGCAAAGGGTTCCCAATCCCCGACAAGATTGGTACCCTTTCACGTCCAAATCTCTCAAACTCCGGGAGAGATTCTCAAAACCAAGGTTGACATGTTTCGAGTTCCTTTCAACATTTTGGAAATCCCGCTGAAACTTTGGACATTCTCGTGAATGGTTCCCAATCCCCGACAAGATTGGTACCCTTTCACGTCCAAATCTCTCAAACTCCGGGAGAGATTCTCAAAACCAAGGTTGACATGTTTAGAGTTCCTTTCAACATTTTGGAAATCCCGCTGAAACTTTGGACATTCTCGCGAAGGGTTCCCGATCCCCAACAAGATTGGTACCCTTCCACGTCCAAATCTCTCAAACTCCGGGAGAGATTCTCAAAACCAAGGTTGACATGTTTCGAGTTCCTTTCAACATTTTGGAAATCCCGCTGAAACTTTGGACATTCTCGCGAAGGGTTCCCAATCCCCGACAAGACTGGTACCCTTTCACGTCCAAATCTCTCAAACTCCGGGAGAGATTCTCAAAACCAAGGTTGACATGGTTCGAGTTCCCTTCAACATTTTGGAAATCCCGCTGAAACTTTGGACATTCTCGCGAAGGGTTCCCAATCCCCGACAAGATTGGTACCCTTTCACGTCCAAATCTCTCAAACTCCGGGAGAGATTCTCAAAACCAAGGTTGACATGTTTCGAGTTCCTTTCAACATTTTACAAATCCTGCTGAAACTTTGGACATTCTCGCGAAGGGTTCCCAATCCCCGACAAGATTGGTACCCTTTCACGTCCAAATCTCTCAAACTCCGGGAGAGATTCTCAAAACCAAGGTTGACATGGTTCGAGTTCCTTTCAACATTTTGGAAACCCCGCTGAAACTTTGGACATTCTCGCGAACGGTTCCCGATCCCCGACAAGACTGGTACCCTTTCACGTCCAAATCTCTCAAACTCCGGGAGAGATTCTCAAAACCAAGGTTGACATGGTTCGAGTTCCTTTCAACATTTTGGAAATCCCGCTGAAACTTTGGACAGTGTCGCGAAGGGTTCCCAATCCCCGACAAGATTGGTACCCTTTCATGTCCAAATCTCTCAAACTCCGGGAGAGATTCTCAAAACCAAGGTTGACATGTTTCGAGTTCCTTTCAACATTTTGGAAATCCCGCTGAAACTTTGGACATTCTCGCGAAGGGTTCCCAATCCCCGACAAGATTGGTACCCTTTCACGTCCAAATCTCTCAAACTCCGGGAGAGATTCTCAAAACCAAGGTTGACATGTTTCGAGTTCCTTTCAACATTTTGGAAATCCCGCTGAAACTTTGGACATTCTCGCGAAGGGTTCCCAATCCCCGACAAGATTGGTACCCTTTCACGTCCAAATCTCTCAAACTCCGGGAGAGATTCTCAAAACCAAGGTTGACATGTTTCGAGTTCCTTTCAACATTTTGGAAATCCCGCTGAAACTTTGGACATTGTCGCGAAGGGTTCCCAATCCCCGACAAGATTGGTACCCTTTCACGTCCAAATCTCTCAAACTCCGGGAGAGATTCTCAAAACCAAGGTTGACATGTTTCGAGTTCCTTTCAACATTTTACAAATCCTGCTGAAACTTTGGACATTCTCGCGAAGGGTTCCCAATCCCCGACAAGATTCGTACCCTTTCACGTCCAAATCTCTCAAACTCCGGGAGAGATTCTCAAAACCAAGGCTGACATGTTCCGAGTTCCTTTCAACATTTTGGAAATCCCGCTGAAACTTTGGACATTCTCGCGAAGGGTTCCCAATCCCCGACTAGATTGGTACCCTTTCACGTCCAAATCTCTCAAACTCCGGGAGAGATTCTCAAAACCATGGTTGACATGGTTCGAGTTCCTTTCAACATTTTGGAAATCCCGCTGAAACTTTGGACATTCTCGCGAAGGGTTCCCAATCCCCGACAAGATTGGTACCCTTTCACGTCCAAATCTCTCAAACTCCGGGAGAGATTCTCAAAACCAAGGTTGACATGGTTCGAGTTTCTTTCAACATTTTGGAAATCCCGCTGAAACTTTGGACATTCTCGCAAAGGGTTCCCAATCCCCGACAAGATTGGTACCCTTTCACGTCCAAATCTCTCAAACTCCGGGAGAGATTCTCAAAACCAAGGTTGACATGTTTCGAGTTCCTTTCAACATTTTGGAAATCCCACTGAAACTTTGAACATTCTCGCGAAGGGTTCCCAATCCCCGACAAGATTGGTACCCTTTCACGTCCAAATCTCTCAAACTCCGGGAGAGATTCTCAAAACCAAGGTTGACATGTTTCGAGTTCCTTTCAACATTTTGGAAATCTTGCTGAAACTTTGGACATTCTTGCGAAGGGTTCCCGATCCCCGACAAGATTGGTACCCTTTCACGTCCAAATCTCTCAAACTCCGGGAGAGATTCTCAAAACCAAGGTTGACATGTTTCGAGTTCCTTTCAACATTTTGGAAATCCCGCTGAAACTTTGGACATTCTCGCGAAGGGTTCCCAATCCCTGACAAGATTGGTATTCTTTCACGTCCAAATCTCTCAAACTCCGGTAGAGATTCTCAAAACCAAGGTTGACATGTTTCGAGTTCCTTTCAACATTTTACAAATCCTGCTGAAACTTTGGACATTCTCGCGAAGGGTTCCCAATCCCCGACAAGATTGGTACACTTTCACGTAGAAATCTCTCAAACTCTGGGAGAGATTCTCAAAACAAAGGTTGACATGTTTCGAGTTCCTTTCTACATTTTGGAAATCCCACTGAAACTTTGGACATTCTCGCGAAGGGTTCCCAATCCCCGACTAGATTGGTACCCTTTCACGTCCAAATCTCTCAAAATCCGGGAGAGATTCTCAAAACCAAGGTTGACATGGTTCGAGTTCCCTTCAACATTTTGGAAATCCCGCTGAAACTTTGGACATTCTCGCGAAGGGTTCCCAATCCCCGACAAGATTGGTACCCTTTCACGTCCAAATCTCTCAAACTCCGGGAGAGATTCTCAAAACCAAGGTTGACATGTTTCGAGTTCCTTTCAACATTTTGGAAATCCCGCTGAAACTTTGGACATTCTCGCGAAGGTTTCCCAATCCCCGACAAGATTGGTACCCTTTCACGTCCAAATCTCTCAAACTCCGGGAGAGATTCTCAAAACCATGGTTGACATGGTTCGAGTTCCTTTCAACATTTTGGAAATCCCGCTGAAACTTTGGACATTCTCGCGAAGGGTTCCCAAACCCCGACAAGATTGGTACCCTTTCACGTCCAAATCTCTCAAACTCCGGGAGAGATTCTCAAAACCAAGGTTGACATGGTTCGAGTTCCTTTCAACATTTTGGAAATCCCGCTGAAACTTTGGACATTCTCGCGAAGGTTTCCCAATCCCCGACAAGATTGGTACCCTTTCACGTCCAAATCTCTCAAACTCCGGGAGAGATTCTCAAAACCAAGGTTGACATGTTTTGAGTTTCTTTCAACATTTTGGAAATCCCGCTGAAACTTTGGACATTCTCGCGAAGGGTTCCCAATCCCCGACAAGATTGGTACCCTTTCACGTCCAAATCTCTCAAACTCCGGGAGAGATTCTCAAAACCAAGGTTGACATGTTTCGAGTTCCTTTCAACATTTTGGAAATCCCGCTGAAACTTTGGACATTCTGGCGAAGGGTTCCCGACCCCCGACAATATCGGTACCCTTTCACGTCCAAATCTCTCAAACTCCGGGAGAGATTCTCAAAACCAAGGTCGACATGTTTCGAGTTCCTTTCAACATTTTGGAAATCCCGCTGAAACTTTGGACATTCTCGCGAAGGGTTCCCAATCCCCGACAAGATTGGTACCCTTTCACGTCCAAATCTCTCAAACTCCGGGAGAGATTCTCAAAACCAAGGTTGACATGTTTCGAGTTCCTTTCAACATTTTGGAAATCCCGCTGAAACTTTGGACATTCTCGTGAATGGTTCCCAATCCCCGACAAGATTGGTACCCTTTCACGTCCAAATCTCTCAAACTCCGGGAGAGATTCTCAAAACCAAGGTTGACATGTTTCGAGTTCCTTTCAACATTTTGGAAATCCCACTGAAACTTTGAACATTCTCGCGAAGGGTTCCCAATCCCCGACAAGATTGGTATCCTTTCACGTCCAAATCTCTCAAACTCCGGGAGAGATTCTCAAAACCAAGGTTGACATGTTTCGAGTTCCTTTCAACATTTTGGAAATCTTGCTGAAACTTTGGACATTCTTGCGAAGGGTTCCCGATCCCCGACAAGATTGGTACCCTTTCACGTCCAAATCTCTCAAACTCCGGGAGAGATTCTCAAAACCAAGGTTGACATGTTTCGAGTTCCTTTCAACATTTTGGAAATCCCGCTGAAACTTTGGACATTCTCGCGAAGGGTTCCCAATCCCTGACAAGATTGGTATTCTTTCACGTCCAAATCTCTCAAACTCCGGGAGAGATTCTCAAAACCAAGGTTGACATGTTTCGAGTTCCTTTCAACATTTTGGAAATCCCGCTGAAACTTTGGACATTGTCGCGAAGGGTTCCCAATCCCCGACAAGATTGGTACCCTTTCATGTGCAAATCTCTCAAACTCCGGGAGATATTCTCAAAACCATGGCTGACATGTTTCGAGTTCCTTTCAACATTTTGGAAATCTCGCTGAAACTTTGGACATTCTTGCGAAGGGTTCCCGATCCCCGACAAGATTGGTACCCTTTCACGTCCAAATCTCTCAAACTCCGGGAGAGATTCTCAAAACCAAGGTTGACATGGTTCGAGTTCCTTTCAACATTTTGGAAATCCCGCTGAAACTTTGGACATTCTCGCGAAGGGTTCCCGATCCCCGACAAGATTGGTACCCTTTCACGTCCAAATCTCTCAAACTCCGGGAGAGATTCTCAAAACCAAGGTTGACATGGTTCGAGTTCCTTTCAACATTTTGGAAATCCCGCTGAAACTTTGGACATTCTCGCGAAGGGTTCCCAATCCCCGACAAGATTGGTACCCTTTCACGTCCAAATCTCTCAAACTCCGGGAGAGATTCTCAAAACCATGGTTGAAACGTTTCGAGTTCCTTTCAACATTTTGGAAATCCCGCTGGAACTTTGGACATTCTCGCGAAGGGTTCCCGATCCCCGACAAGATTGGTACCCTTTCACGTCCAAATCTCTCAAAGTCCGGGAGAGATTCTCAAAACCAAGGTTGACATGTTTCGAGTTCCTTTCAACATTTTGGAAATCCCGCTGAAACTTTGGACATTCTGGCAAAGGGTTCCCAATCCCCGACAAGATTGGTACCCTTTCACGTCCAAATCTCTCAAACTCCGGGAGAGATTCTCAAAACCAAGGTTGACATGGTTCGAGTTCCTTTCAACATTTTGGAAATCCCGCTGAAACTTTGGACATTATCGTGAATGGTTCCCAATCCCCGACAAGATTGGTACCCTTTCACGTCCAAATCTCTCAAACTCCGGGAGAGATTCTCAAAACCAAGGTTGACATGTTTCGAGTTCCTCTCAACATTTTGGAAATCCCGCTGAAACTTTGGACATTCTCGCGAAGGGTTCCCGATCCCCGACAAGACTGGTACCCTTTCACGTCCAAATCTCTCAAACTCCGGGAGAGATTCTCAAAACCAAGGTTGACATGTTTCGAGTTCCTTTCAACATTTTGGAAAATCCGCTGAAACTTTGGACGTTCTCGCGAAGGGTTCCCGATCCCCGACAAGACTGGTACCCTTTCAAGTACAAGTCTCTCAAACTCCGGGAGAGATTCTCAAAACCAAGGTTGACATGTTTCGAGTTCCTTTCAACATTTTGGAAATCCCGCTGAAACTTTGGACATTCTCGCGAAGGGTTCCCAATCCCCGACAAGATTGGTACCCTTCCACGTCCAAATCTCTCAAACTCCGGGAGAGATTCTCAAAACCAAGGTTGACATGTTTCGAGTTCCTTTCAACATTTTGGAAATCCCGCTGAAACTTTGGACATTCTCGCGAAGGGTTCCCAATCCCCGACAAGACTGGTACCCTTTCACGTCCAAATCTCTCAAACTCTGGGAGAGATTCTCAAAACCAAGATTGACATGTTTCCAGTTCCTTTCAACATTTTGGAAATCCCGCTGAAACTTTGGACATTCTCGCGAAGGGTTCCCAATCCCCGACAAGATTTGTACCCTTTCACGTCCAAATCTCTCAAACTCCGGGAGAGATTCTCAAAACCAAGGTTGACATGTTTCGAGTTCCTTTCAACATTTTACAAATCCTGCTGAAACTTTGGACATTCTCGTGAAGGGTTCCCAATCCCCGACAAGATTGGTACACTTTCACGTCCAAATCTCTCAAACTCCGGGAGAGATTCTCAAAACCAAGGTTGACATGGTTCGAGTTCCTTTCAACATTTTGGAAACCCCGCTGAAACTTTGGACATTCTCGCGAAGGGTTCCCGATCCCCGACAAGATTGGTACACTTTCACGTCCAAATCTCTCAAACTCCGGGAGAGATTCTCAAAACCAAGGTTGACATGTTTCGAGTTCCTTTCAACATTTTGGAAATCCCGCTGAAACTTTGGACATTCTGGCAAAGGGTTCCCAATCCCCGACAAGATTGGTACCCTTTCACGTCCAAATCTCTCAAACTCCGGGAGAGATTCTCAAAACCAAGGTTGACATGTTTCGAGTTCCTTTCAACATTTTGGAAATCCCGCTGAAACTTTGGACATTCTCGTGAATGGTTCCCAATCCCCGACAAGATTGGTACCCTTTCACGTCCAAATCTCTCAAACTCCGGGAGAGATTCTCAAAACCAAGGTTGACATGTTTCGAGTTCCTCTCAACATTTTGGAAATCCCGCTGAAACTTTGGACATTCTCGCGAAGGGTTCCCAATCCCCGACAAGACTGGTACCCTTTCACGTCCAAATCTCTCAAACTCCGGGAGAGATTCTCAAAACCAAGGTTGACATGTTTCGAGTTCCTTTCAACATTTTGGAAATCCCGCTGAAACTTTGGACATTCTCGCGAAGGGTTCCCAATCCCCGACAAGACTGGTACCCTTTCACGTCCAAATCTCTCAAACTCCGGGAGAGATTCTCAAAACCAAGGTTGACATGTTTCGAGTTCCTTTCAACATTTTGGAAATCCCGCTGAAACTTTGGACATTCTCGCGAAGGGTTCCCAATCCCCGACAAGATTGGTACCCTTTCACGTCCAAATCTCTCAAACTCCGGGAGAGATTCTCAAAACCAAGGTTGACATGTTTCGAGTTCCTTTCAACATTTTACAAATCCTGCTGAAACTTTGGACATTCTCGTGAAGGGTTCCCAATCCCCGACAAGATTGGTACACTTTCACGTCCAAATCTCTCAAACTCCGGGAGAGATTCTCAAAACCAAGGTTGACATGTTTAGAGTTCCTTTCAACATTTTGGAAACCCCGCTGAAACTTTGGACATTCTCGCGAAGGGTTCCCGATCCCCGACAAGATTGGTACCCTTTCACGTCCAAATCTCTCAAACTCCGGGAGAGATTCTCAAAACCAAGGTTGACATGTTTCGAGTTCCTTTCAACATTTTGGAAATCCCGCTGAAACTTTGGACATTCTCGTGAATGGTTCCCAATCCCCGACAAGATTGGTACCCTTTCACGTCCAAATCTCTCAAACTCCGGGAGAGATTCTCAAAACCAAGGTTGACATGTTTCGAGTTCCTCTCAACATTTTGGAAATCCCGCTGAAACTTTGGACATTCTCGCGAAGGGTTCCCGATCCCCGACAAGACTGGTACCCTTTCACGTCCAAATCTCTCCAACTCCGGGAGAGATTCTCAAAACCAAGGTTGACATGTTTCGAGTTCCTTTCAACATTTTGGAAAATCCGCTGAAACTTTGGACATTCTCGCGAAGGGTTCCCGATCCCCGACAAGACTGGTACCCTTTCAAGTACAAGTCTCTCAAACTCCGGGAGAGATTCTCAAAACCAAGGTTGACATGTTTCGAGTTCCTTTCAACATTTTGGAAATCCCGCTGAAACTTTGGACATTGTCGCGAAGGGTTCCCAATCCCCGACAAGATTGGTACCCTTCCACGTCCAAATCTCTCAAACTCCGGGAGAGATTCTCAAAACCAAGGTTGACATGTTTCGAGTTCCTTTCAACATTTTGGAAATCCCGCTGAAACTTTGGACATTCTCGCGAAGGGTTCCCAATCCCCGACAAGACTGGTACCCTTTCACGTCCAAATCTCTCAAACTCCGGGAGAGATTCTCAAAACCAAGGTTGACATGTTTCCAGTTCCTTTCAACATTTTGGAAATCCCGCTGTAACTTTGGACATTGTCGCGAAGGGTTCCCAATCCCCGACAAGATTGGTACCCTTTCACGTCCAAATCTCTCAAACTCCGGGAGAGATTCTCAAAACCAAGGTTGACATGTTTCGAGTTCCTTTCAACATTTTACAAATCCTGCTGAAACTTTGGACATTCTCGTGAAGGGTTCCCAATCCCCGACAAGATTGGTACACTTTCACGTCCAAATCTCTCAAACTCCGGGAGAGATTCTCAAAACCAAGGTTGACATGGTTCGAGTTCCTTTCAACATTTTGGAAACCCCGCTGAAACTTTGGACATTCTCGCGAAGGGTTCCCGATCCCCGACAAGACTGGTACCCTTTCACGTCCAAATCTCTCAAACTCCGGGAGAGATTCTCAAAACCAAGGTTGACATGGTTCGAGTTCCTTTCAACATTTTGGAAATCCCGCTGAAACTTTGGACATTCTCGCGAAGGGTTCCCAATCCCCGACAAGATTGGTACCCTTTCACGTCCAAATCTCTCAAACTCTGGGAGAGATTCTCAAAACCAAGGTTGACATGTTTCGAGTTCCTTTCAACATTTTGGAAATCCCGCTGAAACTTTGGACATTGTCGCGAAGGGTTCCCAATCCCCGACAAGATTGGTACCCTTTCACGTCCAAATCTCTCAAACTCCGGGAGAGATTCTCAAAACCAAGGTTGACATGTTTCGAGTTCCTTTCAACATTTTGGAAATCCCGCTGAAACTTTGGACATTCTCGCGAAGGGTTCCCAATCCCCGACAAGATTGGTACCCTTTCACGTGCAAATCTCTCAAACTCCGGGAGAGATTCTCAAAACCAAGGTTGACATGGTTCGAGTTCCTTTCAACATTTTGGAAATCCCGCTGAAACTTTGGACATTCTCGCGAAGGGTTCCCAATCCCCGACAAGATTGGTACCCTTTCACGTCCAAATCTCTCAAACTCCGGGAGAGATTCTCAAAACCAAGGTTGACATGTTTCGAGTTCCTTTCAACATTTTACAAATCCTGCTGAAACTTTGGACATTCTCGCGAAGGGTTCCCAATCCCCGACAAGATTGGTACCCTTTCACGTCCAAATCTCTCAAACTCCGGGAGAGATTCTCAAAACCAAGGCTGACATGTTTCGAGTTCCTTTCAACATTTTGAAAATCCCGCTGAAACTTTTGGCATTCTCGCGAAGGGTTCCCGATCCCCGACAAGACTGGTACCCTTTCACGTCCAAATCTCTCAAACTCCGGGAGAGATTGTCAAAACCAAGGTTGACATGGTTCGAGTTCCTTTCAACATTTTGGAAATCCCACTGAAACATTGGACATTATCGCGAAGGGTTCCCAATCCCCGACAAGATTGGTACCCTTTCACGTCCAAATCTCTCAAAATCCGGGAGAGATTCTCAAAACCAAGGTTGACATGTTTCGAGTTCCTTTCAACATTTTACAAATCCTGCTGAAACTTTGGACATTCTCGCGAAGGGTTCCCAATCCCCGACAAGATTGGTACCCTTTCACGTCCAAATCTCTCAAACTCCGGGAGAGATTCTCAAAACCAAGGTTGACATGTTTCGAGTTCCTTTCAACATTTTGGAAACCCCGCTGAAACTTTGGACATTCTCGCGAAGGGGTCCCAATCCCCGACAAGATTGGTACCCTTTCACGTCCAAATCTCTCAAACTCCGGGAGAGATTCTCAAAACCAAGGTTGACATGTTTCGAGTTCCTTTCAACATTTTGGAAATCCCGCTGAAACTTTGGACATTCTCGCGAAGGGGTCCCAATCCCTGACAAGATTGGTACCCTTTCAAGTACAAGTCTCTCAAACTCCGGGAGAGATTCTCAAAACCAAGGTTTACATGTTTCGAGTTCCTTTCAACATTTTGGAAATCCCGCTGAAACTTTGGACATTCTCGCGAAGGGTTCCCAATCCCCGACAAGATTGGTACCCTTTCACGTCCAAATCTCTCAAACGCCGGGAGAGATTCTCAAAACCAAGGTTGACATGTTTCGAGTTCCTTTCAACATTTTGGAAATCCTGCTGAAAGTTTGGATATTCTGGCGAAGGGTTCCCAATCCCTGACAAGATTGGTACCCTTTCACGTCCAAATCTCTCAAACTCCGGGAGAGATTCTCAAAACCAAGGTGTACATGTTTCGAGTTCCTTTCAACATTTTGGAAATCCCGCTGAAACTTTGGACATTCTCGCGAAGGGTTCCCAATCCCCGACAAGATTGGTACCCTTTCACGTCCAAATCTCTCAAACTCCGGGAGAGATTCTCAAAACCAAGGTTGACATGTTTCGAGTTCCTTTCAACATTTTGGAAATCCCGCTGAAACTTTGGACATTCTCGTGAATGGTTCCCAATCCCCGACAAGATTGGTACCCTTTCACGTCCAAATCTCTCAAACTCCGGGAGAGATTCTCAAAACCAAGGTTGACATGTTTAGAGTTCCTTTCAACATTTTGGAAATCCCGCTGAAACTTGGGACATTCTCGCGAAGGGTTCCCGATCCCCGACAAGACTGGTACCCTTTCACGTCCAAATCTCTCAAACTCCGGGAGAGATTCTCAACACCAAGGTTGACATGTTTCGACTTCCTTTCAACATTTTGGAAAATCCGCTGAAACTTTGGACATTCTCGCGAAGGGTTCCCGATCCCCGACAAGACTGGTACCCTTTCAAGTACAAGTCTCTCAAACTCCGGGAGAGATTCTCAAAACCATGGTTGAAACGTTTCGAGTTCCTTTCAACATTTTGGAAATCCCGCTGAAACTTTGGACATTCTCGTGAATGGTTCCCAATCCCCGACAAGATTGGTACCCTTTCACGTCCAAATCTCTCAAACTCTGGGAGAGATTCTCAAAACCAAGGTTGACATGGTTCGAGTTCCTTTCAACATTTTGGAAATCCCGCTGAAACTTTGGACATTCTGGCAAAGGGTTCCCAATCCCCGACAAGATTGGTACCCTTTCACGTCCAAATCTCTCAAACTCCGGGAGAGATTCTCAAAACCAAGGTTGACATGTTTCGAGTTCCTTTCAACATTTTGGAAATCCCGCTGAAACTTTGGACATTCTCGTGAATGGTTCCCAATCCCCGACAAGATTGGTACCCTTTCACGTCCAAATCTCTCAAACTCCGGGAGAGATTCTCAAAACCAAGGTTGACATGTTTAGAGTTCCTTTCAACATTTTGGAAATCCCGCTGAAACTTTGGACATTCTCGCGAAGGGTTCCCGATCCCCGACAAGACTGGTACCCTTTCACGTCCAAATCTCTCAAACTCCGGGAGAGATTCTCAAAACCAAGGTTGACATGTTTCGACTTCCTTTCAACATTTTGGAAAATCCGCTGAAACTTTGGACATTCTCGCGAAGGGTTCCCGATCCCCGACAAGACTGGTACCCTTTCAAGTACAAGTCTCTCAAACTCTGGGAGAGATTCTCAAAACCATGGTTGAAACGTTTCGAGTTCCTTTCAACATTTTGGAAATCCCGCTGAAACTTTGGACATTCTCGCGAAGGGTTCCCAATCCCCGACAAGATTGGTACCCTTCCACGTCCAAATCTCTCAAACTCCGGGAGAGATTCTCAAAACCAAGGTTGACATGTTTCGAGTTCCTTTCAACATTTTGGAAATCCCGCTGAAACTTTGGGCATTCTCGCGAAGGGTTCCCGATCCCCGACAAGATTGGTACCCTTTCACGTCCAAATCTCTCAAACTCCGGCAGAGATTCTCAAAACCAAGGGTGACATGTTTCGAGTTCCTTTCAACATTTTACAAATCCTGCTGAAACTTTGGACATTCTCGCGAAGGGTTCCCAATCCCCGACAAGATTGGTACCCTTTCACGTCCAAATCTCTCAAACTCCGGGAGAGATTCTCAAAACCAAGGTTGACATGGTTCGAGTTCCTTTCAACATTTTGGAAACCCCGCTGAAACTTTGGACATTCTCGCGAAGGGTTCCCGATCCCCGACAAGACTGGTACCCTTTCACGTCCAAATCTCTCAAAGTCCGGGAGAGATTCTCAAAACCAAGGTTGACATGTTTCGAGTTCCTTTCAACATTTTGGAAATCCCGCTGAAACTTTGGACATTCTCGCGAAGGGTTCCCAATCCCCGACAAGATTGGTACCCTTTCACGTCCAAATCTCTCAAACTCCGGGAGAGATTCTCAAAACCAAGGTTGACATGGTTCGAGTTCCTTTCAACATTTTGGAAATCCCGCTGAAACTTTGGACATTCTGGCGAAGGGTTCCCAATCCCCGACAAGATTGGTACCCTTTCACGTCCAAATCTCTCAAACTCCGGGAGAGATTCTCAAAACCAGGTTGACATGGTTCGAGTTCCTTTCAACATTTTGGAAATCCCGCTGAAACTTTGGACATTCTCGCGAAGGGTTCCCAATGCCCGACAAGACTGGTACTCTTTCACGTCCAAATCTCTCAAATTCCGGGAGAGATTCTCAAAACCAAGGTTGACATGTTTCGAGTTCCTTTCAACATTTTGGAAATCCCGCTGAAACTTTGGACATTGTCGCGAAGGGTTCCCAATCCCTGACAAGATTGGTACCCTTTCAAGTCCAAATCTCTCAAACTCCGGGAGAGATTCTCAAAACCAAGGTTGACATGTTTCGAGTTCCTTTCAACATTTTGGAAATCCCGCTGAAACTTTGGACATTCCTGCGAAGGGTTCCCAATCCCCGACAAGATTGGTACCCTTTCACGTCCAAATCTCTCAAACTCTGGTACCAATCTTGTCGGGGATTGGGAACCCTTCGCGACAATGTCCAAAGTTTCAGCGGGATTTCCAAAATGTTGGAAGGAACTCGAAACATGTCAACCTTGGTTTTGAGAATCTCTCCCGGAGTTTGAGAGATTTGGACGTGAAAGGGTACCAATCTTGTCGGGGATCGGGACCCCTTCGCGAGAATGTCCAAAGTTTCAGCGGGATTTCCAAAATGTTGAAAGGAACTCGAACCATGTCAACCTTGGTTTTGAGAATCTCTCCCGGACTTTGAGAGATTTGGACGTGAAAGGCTACCAGTCTTGTCGGGGATCGGGAACCCTTCGCGAGAATGTCCAAAGTTTCAGCGGGATTTCCAAAATGTTGAAAGGAACTCGAAACATGTCAACCTTGGTTTTGAGAATCTCTCCCGGAGTTTGAGAGATTTGGACGTGAAAGGCTACCAATCTTGTTGGGGATTGGGAATCCTTCGCAGGAATGTCCAGAGTTTCAGCGGGATTTCCAAAATGTTGAAAGGAACTCGAAACATGTCAACCTTGGTTTTGAGAATCTCTCCCGGAGTGTGAGAGATTTGGACGTGAAAGGGTACCAATCTTGTCGGGGATCGGGAACCCTTCGCGAGAATGTCCAAAGTTTCAGCGGGATTTCCAAAATGTTGAAAGGAACTCGAAACATGTCAACCTTGGTTTTGAGAATCTCTCCCGGAGTTTGAGAGATTTGGACGTGAAAGGGTACCAATCTTGTCGGGGATCGGGAACCCTTCGCGAGAATGTCCAAAGTTTCAGCGGGATTTCCAAAATGTTGAAAGGAACTCGAAACATGTCAACCTCGGTTTTGAGAATCTCTCCCGGAGTTTGAGAGATTTGGACGTGAAAGGGTACCAATCTTGTCGGGGATCGGGACCCCTTCACGAGAATGTCCAAACTTTCAGCGGGATTTCCAAAATGTTAGAGGAACTCGAAACATGTTGACCTTGGTTTTGACAATTTCTCCCGGAGTTTGAGAGATTTGGACGTGAAAGGGTACCAATCTTGTCGGGGATCGGGAACCCTTCGCGAGAATGTCCAAAGTTTTAGCAGGATTTCCAAAATGTTGAAAGGAACTCGAAACATGTCAACCTTGGTTTTGAGAATCTCTCCCGGAGTTTGAGAGATTTGGACGTGAAAGGCTACCAATCTTGTCGGGGATTGGGAACCCTTCGCGAGAATGTCCAAAGTTTCAGCGGGATTTCCAAAATGTTGAAAGGAACTCTAAACATGTCAACCTTGGTTTTGAGAATCTCTCCCGGAGTTTGAGAGATTTGGACGTGAAAGAATACCAATCTTGTCGAGGATTGGGAACCCTTCGCGAGAATGTCCAAAGTTTCAGCGGGATTTCCAAAATGTTGAAAGGAACTCGAAACATGTCAACCTTGGTTTTGAGAATCTCTCCCGGAGTTTGAGAGATTTGGACGTGAAAGGGTACCAATCTTGTCGGGGATTGGGAACCCTTCGCGAGAATGTCCAAAGTTTCAGCGGGATTTCCAAAATGTTGAAAGGAACTCGAAACATGTCAACCTTGGTTTTGAGAATCTCTCCCGGAGTTTGAGAGATTTGGATGTGAAAAGGTACCAATCTTGTCGGGGATCGGGAATCCTTCGCGACAATGTCCAAAGTTTCAGCGAGATTTCCAAAATGTTGAAAGGAACTCGAAACATGTCAACCTTGGTTTTGAGAATCTCTCCCGGAGTTTGAGAGATTTGGACGTGAAAGGGTACCAATCTTGTCGGGGATCGGGAACCCTTCGCGAGAATGTCCAAAGTTTCAGCGGGATTTCCAAAATGTTGAAAGGAACTCGAAACATGTCAACCTTGGTTTTGAGAATCTCTCCCGGAGTTTGAGAGATTTGGACGTGAAAGGGTACCAATCTTGTCGGGGATCGGGAACCCTTCGCGAGAATGCCCAAAGTTTCAGCGGGATTTCCAAAATGTTGAGAGGAACTCGAAACATGTCAACCTTGGTTTTGAGAATCTCTCCCGGAGTTTGAGAGATTTGGACGTGAAAGGGTACCAATCTTGTCGGGGATCGGGAACCCTTCGCGAGAATGTCCAAAGTTTCAGCGGGATTTCCAAAATGTTGAAAGGAACTCGAAACATGTCACCCTTGGTTTTGAGAATCTCTGCCGGAGTTTGAGAGATTTGGACGTGAAAGGGTACCAATCTTGTCGGGGATCGGGAACCCTTCGCGAGAATGCCCAAAGTTTCAGCGGGATTTCCAAAATGTTGAAAGGAACTCGAAACATGTCAACCTTGGTTTTGAGAATCTCTCCCGGAGTTTGAGAGATTTGGACGTGAAAGGGTACCAATCTTGTCGGGGATCGGGAACCCTTCGCGAGAATGTCCAAAGTTTCAGCGGGATTTCCAAAATGTTGAAAGGAACTCGAACCATGTCAACCTTGGTTTTGAGAATCTCTCCCGGAGTGTGAGAGATTTGGACGTGAAAGGGTACCAATCTTGTCGGGGATCGGGAACCCTTCGCGACAATGTCCAAAGTTTCAGCGGGATTTCCAAAATGTTGAAAGGAACTCGAAACATGTCAACCTTGGTTTTGAGAATCTCTCCCGGAGTTTGAGAGATTTGGACGTGAAAGGGTACCAATCTTGTCGGGGATCGGGAACCCTTCGCGACAATGTCCAAAGTTTCAGCGGGATTTCCAAAATGTTGAAAGGAACTCGAAACATGTCAACCTTGGTTTTGAGAATCTCTCCCGGAGTTTGAGAGATTTGGACGTGAAAGGGTACCAATCTTGTCGGGGATCGGGAACCCTTCGCGACAATGTCCAAAGTTTCAGCGGGATTTCCAAAATGTTGAAAGGAACTCGAAACATGTCAACCTTGGTTTTGAGAATCTCTCCCGGAGTTTGAGAGATTTGGACGTGAAAGGGTACCAATCTTGTCGGGGATCGGGAACCCTTCGCGAGAATGTCCAAAGTTTCAGCGGGATTTCCAAAATGTTGAAAGGAACTCGAAACATGTCAACCTTGGTTTTGAGAATCTCTCCCGGAGTTTGAGAGATTTGGACGTGAAAGGCTACCAATCTTGTTGGGGATTGGGAACCCTTCGCAGGAATGTCCAAAGTTTCAGCGGGATTTCCAAAATGTTGAAAGGAACTCGAAACATGTCAACCTTGGTTTTGAGAATCTCTCCCGGAGTTTGAGAGATTTGGACGTGAAAGGGTACTAATCTTGTCGGGGATCGGGAACCCTTCGCGAGAATGTCTAAAGTTTCAGCGGGATTTCGAAAATGTTGAAAGGAACTCGAACCATGTCACCCTTGGTGTTGAGAATCTCTCCCGGAGTTTGAGAGATTTGGACGTGAAAGGGTACCAATCTTGTCGGGGATCGGGAACCCTTCGCGACAATGTCCAAAGTTTCAGCGGGATTTCCAAAATGTTGAAAGGAACTCGAAACATGTCAACCTTGGTTTTGAGAATCTCTCCCGGAGTTGGAGAGATTTGGACGTGAAAGGGTACCAATCTTGTCGGGGATCGGGAACCCTTCGCGACAATGTCCAAAGTTTCAGCGGGATTTCCAAAATGTTGAAAGGAACTCGAAACATGTCAACCTTGGTTTTGAGAATCTCTCCCGGAGTTTGAGAGATTTGGACGTGAAAGGGTACCAATCTTGTCGGGGATCGGGAACCCTTCGCGAGAATGTCCAAAGTTTCAGCGGGATTTCCAAAATGTTGAAAGGAACTCGAAACATGTCAACCTTGGTTTTGAGAATCTCTCCCGGAGTTTGAGAGATTTGGACGTGAAAGGGTACCAATCTTGTCGGGGATCGGGAACCCTTCGCGAGAATGCCCAAAGTTTCAGCGGGATTTCCAAAATGTTGAGAGGAACTCGAAACATGTCAACCTTGGTTTTGAGAATCTCTCCCGGAGTTTGAGAGATTTGGACGTGAAAGGGTACCAATCTTGTCGGGGATCGGGAACCCTTCGCGAGAATGTCCAAAGTTTCAGCGGGATTTCCAAAATGTTGAAAGGAACTCGAAACATGTCACCCTTGGTTTTGAGAATCTCTGCCGGAGTTTGAGAGATTTGGACGTGAAAGGGTACCAATCTTGTCGGGGATCGGGAACCCTTCGCGAGAATGCCCAAAGTTTCAGCGGGATTTCCAAAATGTTGAAAGGAACTCGAAACATGTCAACCTTGGTTTTGAGAATCTCTCCCGGAGTTTGAGAGATTTGGACGTGAAAGGGTACCAATCTTGTCGGGGATCGGGAACCCTTCGCGAGAATGTCCAAAGTTTCAGCGGGATTTCCAAAATGTTGAAAGGAACTCGAACCATGTCAACCTTGGTTTTGAGAATCTCTCCCGGAGTGTGAGAGATTTGGACGTGAAAGGGTACCAATCTTGTCGGGGATCGGGAACCCTTCGCGACAATGTCCAAAGTTTCAGCGGGATTTCCAAAATGTTGAAAGGAACTCGAAACATGTCAACCTTGGTTTTGAGAATCTCTCCCGGAGTTTGAGAGATTTGGACGTGAAAGGGTACCAATCTTGTCGGGGATCGGGAACCCTTCGCGACAATGTCCAAAGTTTCAGCGGGATTTCCAAAATGTTGAAAGGAACTCGAAACATGTCAACCTTGGTTTTGAGAATCTCTCCCGGAGTTTGAGAGATTTGGACGTGAAAGGGTACCAATCTTGTCGGGGATCGGGAACCCTTCGCGACAATGTCCAAAGTTTCAGCGGGATTTCCAAAATGTTGAAAGGAACTCGAAACATGTCAACCTTGGTTTTGAGAATCTCTCCCGGAGTTTGAGAGATTTGGACGTGAAAGGGTACCAATCTTGTCGGGGATCGGGAACCCTTCGCGAGAATGTCCAAAGTTTCAGCGGGATTTCCAAACTGTTGAAAGGAACTCGAAACATGTAAACCTTGGTTTTGAGAATCTCTCCCGGAGTTTGAGAGATTTGGACGTGAAAGGCTACCAATCTTGTTGGGGATTGGGAACCCTTCGCAGGAATGTCCAAAGTTTCAGCGGGATTTCCAAAATGTTGAAAGGAACTCGAAACATGTCAACCTTGGTTTTGAGAATCTCTCCCGGAGTTTGAGAGATTTGGACGTGAAAGGGTACTAATCTTGTCGGGGATCGGGAACCCTTCGCGAGAATGTCTAAAGTTTCGGCGGGATTTCGAAAATGTTGAAAGGAACTCGAACCATGTCACCCTTGGTGTTGAGAATCTCTCCCGGAGTTTGAGAGATTTGGACGTGAAAGGGTACCAATCTTGTCGGGGATCGGGAACCCTTCGCGACAATGTCCAAAGTTTCAGCGGGATTTCCAAAATGTTGAAAGGAACTCGAAACATGTCAACCTTGGTTTTGAGAATCTCTCCCGGAGTGTGAGAGATTTGGACGTGAAAGGGTACCAATCTTGTCGGGGATCGGGAACCCTTCGCGACAATGTCCAAAGTTTCAGCGGGATTTCCAAAATGTTGAAAGGAACTCGAACCATGTCACCCTTGGTTTTGAGAATCTCTCCCGGAGTTGGAGAGATTTGGACGTGAAAGGGTACCAATCTTGTCGGGGATCGGGAACCCTTCGCGACAATGTCCAAAGTTTCAGCGGGATTTCCAAAATGTTGAAAGGAACTCGAAACATGTCAACCTTGGTTTTGAGAATCTCTCCCGGAGTTTGAGAGATTTGGACGTGAAAGGGTACCAATCTTGTCGGGGATTGGGAACCCTTCGCGAGAATGTCCAAAGTTTCAGCGGGATTTCCAAAATGTTGAAAGGAACTCGAACCATGTCAACCTTGGTTTTGAGAATCTCTCCCGGACTTTGAGAGATTTGGACGTGAAAGGGTACCAGTCTTGTCGGGGATCGGGAACCCTTCGCGAGAATGTCCAAAGTTTCAGCGGGATTTCCAAAATGTTGAAAGGAACTCGAAACATGTAAACCTTGGTTTTGAGAATCTCTCCCGGAGTGTGAGAGATTTGGACGTGAAAGGGTACCAATCTTGTCGGGGATCGGGAACCTTTCGCGACAATGTCCAAAGTTTCAGCGGGATTTCCAAAATGTTGAAAGGAACTCGAAACATGTCAACCTTGGTTTTGAGAATCACTCCCGGAGTTTGAGAGATTTGGACGTGAAAGGGTTCCAGTCTTGTCGGGGATCGGGAACCCTTCGCGAGAATGTCCAAAGTTTCAGCGGGATTTCCAAACTGTTGAAAGGAACTCGAAACATGTCACCCTTGGTTTTGAGAATCTCTCCCGGAGTGTGAGAGATTGGGACGTGAAAGGGTACCAATCTTGTCGGGGATCGGGAACCCTTCGCGAGAATGCCCAAAGTTTCAGCGGGATTTCCAAAATGTTGAAAGGAACTCGAAACATGTCAACCTTGGTTTTGAGAATCTCTCCCGGACTTTGAGAGATTTGGACGTGAAAGGGTACCAGTCTTGTCGGGGATCGGGAACCCTTCGCGAGAATGTCCAAAGTTTCAGCGGGATTTCCAAAATGTTGAAAGGAACTCGAAACATGTAAACCTTGGTTTTGAGAATCTCTCCCGGAGTGTGAGAGATTTGGACGTGAAAGGGTACCAATCTTGTCGGGGATCGGGAACCTTTCGCGACAATGTCCAAAGTTTCAGCGGGATTTCCAAAATGTTGAAAGGAACTCGAACCATGTCACCCTTGGTGTTGAGAATCTCTCCCGGAGTTTGAGAGATTTGGACGTGAAAGGGTACCAGTCTTGTCGGGGATCGGGAACCCTTCGCGAGAATGTCCAAAGTTTCAGCGGGATTTCCAAACTGTTGAAAGGAACTCGAAACATGTCACCCTTGGTTTTGAGAATCTCTCCCGGAGTTTGAGAGATTTGGACGTGAAAGGGTACCAATCTTGTCGGGGATCGGGAACCCTTCGCGAGAATGCCCAAAGTTTCAGCGGGATTTCCAAAATGTTGAAAGGAACTCGAAACATGTCAACCTTGGTTTTGAGAATCTCTCCCGGAGTTTGAGAGATTTGGACGTGAAAGGGTACCAATCTTGTCGGGGATCGGGAACCCTTCGCGACAATGTCCAAAGTTTCAGCGGGATTTCCAAAATGTTGAAAGGAACTCGAAACATGTCAAGCTTGGTTTTGAGAATCTCTCCCGGAGTTTGAGAGATTTGGACGTGAAAGGGTACCAATCTTGTCGGGGATCGGGAACCCTTCGCGACAATGTCCAAAGTTTCAGCGGGATTTCCAAAATGTTGAAAGGAACTCGAAACATGTAAACCTTGGTTTTGAGAATCTCTCCCGGAGTTTGAGAGATTTGGACGTGAAAGGCTACCAATCTTGTTGGGGATTGGGAACCCTTCGCAGGAATGTCCAAAGTTTCAGCGGGATTTCCAAAATGTTGAGAGGAACTCGAAACATGTCAACCTTGGTTTTGAGAATCTCTCCCGGAGTTTGAGAGATTTGGACGTGAAAGGGTACTAATCTTGTCGGGGATCGGGAACCCTTCGCGAGAATGTCCAAAGTTTCAGCGGGATTTCCAAAATGTTGAAAGGAACTCGAACCATGTCACCCTTGGTGTTGAGAATCTCTCCCGGAGTTTGAGAGATTTGGACGTGAAAGGGTACCAATCTTGTCGGGGATCGGGAACCCTTCGCGAGAATGCCCAAAGTTTCAGCGGGATTTCCAAACTGTTTAAAGGAACTCGAACCATGTCACCCTTGGTTTTGAGAATCTCTCCCGGAGTTTGAGAGATTTGGACGTGAAAGGGTACCAATCTTGTCGGGGATCGGGAACCCTTCGCGAGAATGCCCAAAATTTCAGCGGGATTTCCAAAATGTTGAGAGGAACTCGAAACATGTCAACCTTGGTTTTGAGAATCTCTCCCGGAGTTTGAGAGATTTGGACGTGAAAGGGTACCAATCTTGTCGGGGATCGGGAACCCTTCGCGAGAATGTCCAAAGTTTCAGCGGGATTTCCAAACTGTTGAAAGGAACTCGAAACATGTCACCCTTGGTTTTGAGAATCTCTGCCGGAGTTTGAGAGATTTGGACGTGAAAGGGTACCAATCTTGTCGGGGATCGGGAACCCTTCGCGAGAATGCCCAAAGTTTCAGCGGGATTTCCAAAATGTTGAAAGGAACTCGAAACATGTCAACCTTGGTTTTGAGAATCTCTCCCGGAGTGTGAGAGATTTGGACGTGAAAGGGTACCAATCTTGTCGGGGATCGGGAACCCTTCGCGACAATGTCCAAAGTTTCAGCGGGATTTCCAAAATGTTGAAAGGAACTCGAAACATGTCAACCTTGGTTTTGAGAATCTCTCCCGGAGTTGGAGAGATTTGGACGTGAAAGGGTACCAATCTTGTCGGGGATCGGGAACCCTTCGCGACAATGTCCAAAGTTTCAGCGGGATTTCCAAAATGTTGAAAGGAACTCGAAACATGTCAACCTTGGTGTTGAGAATCTCTCCCGGAGTTTGAGAGATTTGGACGTGAAAGGGTACCAATCTTGTCGGGGATTGGGAACCCTTCGCGAGAATGTCCAAAGTTTCAGCGGGATTTCCAAAATGTTGAAAGGAACTCGAACCATGTCAACCTTGGTTTTGAGAATCTCTCCCGGACTTTGAGAGATTTGGACGTGAAAGGGTACCAGTCTTGTCGGGGATCGGGAACCCTTCGCGAGAATGTCCAAAGTTTCAGCGGGATTTCCAAAATGTTGAAAGGAACTCGAAACATGTAAACCTTGGTTTTGAGAATCTCTCCCGGAGTGTGAGAGATTTGGACGTGAAAGGGTACCAATCTTGTCGGGGATCGGGAACCCTTCGCGAGAATGTCCAAAGTTTCAGCGGGATTTCCAAAATGTTGAAAGGAACTCGAACCATGTCACCCTTGGTGTTGAGAATCTCTCCCGGAGTTTGAGAGATTTGGACGTGAAAGGGTACCAATCTTGTCGGGGATCGGGAACCCTTCGCGAGAATGCCCAAAGTTTCAGCGGGATTTCCAAACTGTTTAAAGGAACTCGAACCATGTCACCCTTGGTTTTGAGAATCTCTCCCGGAGTTTGAGAGATTTGGACGTGAAAGGGTACCAATCTTGTCGGGGATCGGGAACCCTTCGCGAGAATGCCCAAAGTTTCAGCGGGATTTCCAAAATGTTGAGAGGAACTCGAAACATGTCAACCTTGGTTTTGAGAATCTCTCCCGGAGTTTGAGAGATTTGGACGTGAAAGGGTACCAGTCTTGTCGGGGATCGGGAACCCTTCGCGAGAATGTCCAAAGTTTCAGCGGGATTTCCAAACTGTTGAAAGGAACTCGAAACATGTCACCCTTGGTTTTGAGAATCTCTGCCGGAGTTTGAGAGATTTGGACGTGAAAGGGTACCAATCTTGTCGGGGATTGGGAACCCTTCGCGAGAATGCCCAAAGTTTCAGCGGGATTTCCAAAATGTTGAAAGGAACTCGAACCATGTCAACCTTGGTTTTGAGAATCTCTCCCGGACTTTGAGAGATTTGGACGTGAAAGGGTACCAGTCTTGTCGGGGATCGGGAACCCTTCGCGAGAATGTCCAAAGTTTCAGCGGGATTTCCAAAATGTTGAAAGGAACTCGAAACATGTAAACCTTGGTTTTGAGAATCTCTCCCGGAGTGTGAGAGATTTGGACGTGAAAGGGTACCAATCTTGTCGGGGATCGGGAACCCTTCGCGAGAATGTCCAAAGTTTCAGCGGGATTTCCAAAATGTTGAAAGGAACTCGAACCATGTCACCCTTGGTGTTGAGAATCTCTCCCGGAGTTTGAGAGATTTGGACGTGAAAGGGTACCAATCTTGTCGGGGATCGGGAACCCTTCGCGAGAATGCCCAAAGTTTCAGCGGGATTTCCAAACTGTTTAAAGGAACTCGAACCATGTCACCCTTGGTTTTGAGAATCTCTCCCGGAGTTTGAGAGATTTGGACGTGAAAGGGTACCAATCTTGTCGGGGATCGGGAACCCTTCGCGAGAATGCCCAAAGTTTCAGCGGGATTTCCAAAATGTTGAGAGGAACTCGAAACATGTCAACCTTGGTTTTGAGAATCTCTCCCGGAGTTTGAGAGATTTGGACGTGAAAGGGTACCAGTCTTGTCGGGGATCGGGAACCCTTCGCGAGAATGTCCAAAGTTTCAGCGGGATTTCCAAACTGTTGAAAGGAACTCGAAACATGTCACCCTTGGTTTTGAGAATCTCTGCCGGAGTTTGAGAGATTTGGACGTGAAAGGGTACCAATCTTGTCGGGGATTGGGAACCCTTCGCGAGAATGCCCAAAGTTTCAGCGGGATTTCCAAAATGTTGAAAGGAACTCGAAACATGTCAACCTTGGTTTTGAGAATCTCTCCCGGAGTTTGAGAGATTTGGACGTGAAAGGGTACCAATCTTGTCGGGGATCGGGAACCCTTCGCGACAATGTCCAAAGTTTCAGCGGGATTTCCAAAATGTTGAAAGGAACTCGAAACATGTCAACCTTGGTTTTGAGAATCTCTCCCGGAGTTTGAGAGATTTGGACGTGAAAGGGTACCAATCTTGTCGGGGATCGGGAACCCTTCGCGACAATGTCCAAAGTTTCAGCGGGATTTCCAAAATGTTGAAAGGAACTCGAAACATGTCAACCTTGGTTTTGAGAATCTCTCCCGGAGTTTGAGAGATTTGGACGTGAAAGGCTACCAATCTTGTTGGGGATTGGGAACCCTTCGCAGGAATGTCCAAAGTTTCAGCGGGATTTCCAAAATGTTGAGAGGAACTCGAAACATGTCAACCTTGGTTTTGAGAATCTCTCCCGGAGTTTGAGAGATTTGGACGTGAAAGGGTACTAATCTTGTCGGGGATCGGGAACCCTTCGCGAGAATGTCCAAAGTTTCAGCGGGATTTCCAAAATGTTGAAAGGAACTCGAACCATGTCACCCTTGGTGTTGAGAATCTCTCCCGGAGTTTGAGAGATTTGGACGTGAAAGGGTACCAATCTTGTCGGGGATCGGGAACCCTTCGCGAGAATGCCCAAAGTTTCAGCGGGATTTCCAAACTGTTTAAAGGAACTCGAACCATGTCACCCTTGGTTTTGAGAATCTCTCCCGGAGTTTGAGAGATTTGGACGTGAAAGGGTACCAATCTTGTCGGGGATCGGGAACCCTTCGCGAGAATGCCCAAAATTTCAGTGGGATTTCCAAAATGTTGAGAGGAACTCGAAACATGTCAACCTTGGTTTTGAGAATCTCTCCCGGAGTTTGAGAGATTTGGACGTGAAAGGGTACCAATCTTGTCGGGGATCGGGAACCCTTCGCGAGAATGTCCAAAGTTTCAGCGGGATTTCCAAACTGTTGAAAGGAACTCGAAACATGTCACCCTTGGTTTTGAGAATCTCTGCCGGAGTTTGAGAGATTTGGACGTGAAAGGGTACCAATCTTGTCGGGGATCGGGAACCCTTCGCGAGAATGCCCAAAGTTTCAGCGGGATTTCCAAAATGTTGAAAGGAACTCGAAACATGTCAACCCTTGTTTTGAGAATCTCTCCCGGAGTTTGAGAGATTTGGACGTGAAAGGGTACCAATCTTGTCGGGGATCGGGAACCCTTCGCGACAATGTCCAAAGTTTCAGCGGGATTTCCAAAATGTTGAAAGGAACTCGAAACATGTCAACCTTGGTTTTGAGAATCTCTCCCGGAGTTTGAGAGATTTGGACGTGAAAGGGTACCAATCTTGTCGGGGATCGGGAACCCTTCGCGACAATGTCCAAAGTTTCAGCGGGATTTCCAAAATGTTGAAAGGAACTCGAAACATGTCAACCTTGGTTTTGAGAATCTCTCCCGGAGTTTGAGAGATTTGGACGTGAAAGGGTACCAATACTGTCGGGGATCGGGAACCCTTCGCGACAATGTCCAAAGTTTCAGCGGGATTTCCAAAATGTTGAAAGGAACTCGAAACATGTCAACCTTGGTTTTGAGAATCTCTCCCGGAGTTTGAGAGATTTGGACGTGAAAGGGTACCAATCTTGTCGGGGATTGGGAACCCTTCGCGAGAATGTCCAAAGTTTCAGCGGGATTTCTAAAATGTTGAAAGGAACTCGAACCATGTCAGCCTTGGTTTTGAGAATCTCTCCCGGACTTTGAGAGATTTGGACGTGAAAGGGTACCAGTCTTGTCGGGGATCGGGAACCCTTCGCGAGAATGTCCAAAGTTTCAGCGGGATTTCCAAAATGTTGAAAGGAACTCGAAACATGTCAACCTTGGTTTTGAGAATCTCTCCCGGAGTTTGAGAGATTTGGACGTGAAAGGCTACCAATCTTGTTGGGGATTGGGAACCCTTCGCAGGAATGTCCAAAGTTTCAGCGGGATTTCCAAAATGTTGAAAGGAACTCGAAACATGTCAACCTTGGTTTTGAGAATCTCTGCCGGAGTTTGAGAGATTTGGACGTGAAAGGGTACCAATCTTGTCGGGGATCGGGAACCCTTCGCGAGAATGTCCAAAGTTTCAGCGGGATTTCCAAAATGTTGAAAGGAACTCGAAACATGTCAACCTTGGTTTTGAGAATCTCTCCCGGAGTTTGAGAGATTTGGACGTGAAAGGGTACCAGTCTTGTCGGGGATCGGGAACCCTTCGCGAGAATGTCCAAAGTTTCAGCGGGATTTCCAAAATGTTGAAAGGAACTCGAAACATGTTGACCTTGGTTTTGAGAATCTCTCCCGGAGTTTGAGAGATTTGGACGTGAAAGGGTACCAATCTTGTCGGGGATCGGGAACCCTTCGCGAGAATGTCCAAAGTTTCAGCGGGATTTCCAAACTGTTTAAAGGAACTCGAACCATGTCAACCTTGGTTTTGAGAATCTCTCCCGGAGTTTGAGAGATTTGGACGTGAAAGGGTACCAATCTTGTCGGGGATCGGGAACCCTTCGCGAGAATGCCCAAAGTTTCAGCGGGATTTCCAAAATGTTGAGAGGAACTCGAAACATGTCAACCTTGGTTTTGAGAATCTCTCCCGGAGTTTGAGAGATTTGGACGTGAAAGGGTACCAGTCTTGTCGGGGATCGGGAACCCTTCGCGAGAATGTCCAAAGTTTCAGCGGGATTTCCAAACTGTTGAAAGGAACTCGAAACATGTCACCCTTGGTTTTGAGAATCTCTGCCGGAGTTTGAGAGATTTGGACGTGAAAGGGTACCAATCTTGTCGGGGATCGGGAACCCTTCGCGAGAATGCCCAAAGTTTCAGCGGGATTTCCAAAATGTTGAAAGGAACTCGAAACATGTCAACCTTGGTTTTGAGAATCTCTCCCGGAGTTTGAGAGATTTGGACGTGAAAGGGTACCAATCTTGTCGGGGATCGGGAACCCTTCGCGACAATGTCCAAAGTTTCAGCGGGATTTCCAAAATGTTGAAAGGAACTCGAAACATGTCAACCTTGGTTTTGAGAATCTCTCCCGGAGTTTGAGAGATTTGGACGTGAAAGGGTACCAATCTTGTCGGGGATCGGGAACCCTTCGCGACAATGTCCAAAGTTTCAGCGGGATTTCCAAAATGTTGAAAGGAACTCGAAACATGTCAACCTTGGTTTTGAGAATCTCTCCCGGAGTTTGAGAGATTTGGACGTGAAAGGGTACCAATCTTGTCGGGGATTGGCAACCCTTCGCGACAATGTCCAAAGTTTCAGCGGGATTTCCAAAATGTTGAAAGGAACTCGAAACATGTCAACCTTGGTTTTGAGAATCTCTCCCGGAGTTTGAGAGATTTGGACGTGAAAGGGTACCAATCTTGTCGGGGATTGGGAACCCTTCGCGAGAATGTCCAAAGTTTCAGCGGGATTTCCAAAATGTTGAAAGGAACTCGAACCATGTCAACCTTGGTTTTGAGAATCTCTCCCGGACTTTGAGAGATTTGGACGTGAAAGGGTACCAGTCTTGTCGGGGATCGGGAACCCTTCGCGAGAATGTCCAAATTTTCAGCGGGATTTCCAAAATGTTGAAAGGAACTCGAAACATGTAAACCTTGGTTTTGAGAATCTCTCCCGGAGTTTGAGAGATTTGGACGTGAAAGGCTACCAATCTTGTTGGGGATTGGGAACCCTTCGCAGGAATGTCCAAAGTTTCAGCGGGATTTCCAAAATGTTGAGAGGAACTCGAAACATGTCAACCTTGGTTTTGAGAATCTCTCCCGGAGTTTGAGAGATTTGGACGTGAAAGGGTACCAGTCTTGTCGGGGATCGGGAACCCTTCGCGAGAATGTCCAAAGTTTCAGCGGGATTTCCAAACTGTTGAAAGGAACTCGAAACATGTCACCCTTGGTTTTGAGAATCTCTGCCGGAGTTTGAGAGATTTGGACGTGAAAGGGTACCAATCTTGTCGGGGATCGGGAACCCTTCGCGAGAATGCCCAAAGTTTCAGCGGGATTTCCAAAATGTTGAAAGGAACTCGAAACATGTCAACCTTGGTTTTGAGAATCTCTCCCGGAGTTTGAGAGATTTGGACGTGAAAGGGTACCAATCTTGTCGGGGATCGGGAACCCTTCGCGACAATGTCCAAAGTTTCAGCGGGATTTCCAAAATGTTGAAAGGAACTCGAAACATGTCAACCTTGGTTTTGAGAATCTCTCCCGGAGTTTGAGAGATTTGGACGTGAAAGGGTACCAATCTTGTCGGGGATCGGGAACCCTTCGCGACAATGTCCAGAGTTTCAGCGGGATTTCCAAAATGTTGAAAGGAACTCGAAACATGTCAACCTTGGTTTTGAGAATCTCTCCCGGAGTTTGAGAGATTTGGACGTGAAAGGGTACCAATCTTGTCGGGGATTGGCAACCCTTCGCGACAATGTCCAAAGTTTCAGCGGGATTTCCAAAATGTTGAAAGGAACTCGAAACATGTCAACCTTGGTTTTGAGAATCTCTCCCGGAGTTTGAGAGATTTGGACGTGAAAGGGTACCAATCTTGTCGGGGATTGGGAACCCTTCGCGAGAATGTCCAAAGTTTCAGCGGGATTTCCAAAATGTTGAAAGGAACTCGAACCATGTCAACCTTGGTTTTGAGAATCTCTCCCGGACTTTGAGAGATTTGGACGTGAA
Source organism: Streptopelia decaocto (assembly GCF_964273445.1). Taxonomy (NCBI): domain Eukaryota; kingdom Metazoa; phylum Chordata; class Aves; order Columbiformes; family Columbidae; genus Streptopelia; species Streptopelia decaocto. The sequence continues at coordinate 1,273,066 of NW_028116776.1, forward strand.
AGGGTACCAGTCTTGTCGGGGATCGGGAACCCTTCGCGAGAATGTCCAAATTTTCAGCGGGATTTCCAAAATGTTGAAAGGAACTCGAAACATGTAAACCTTGGTTTTGAGAATCTCTCCCGGAGTTTGAGAGATTTGGACGTGAAAGGCTACCAATCTTGTTGGGGATTGGGAACCCTTCGCAGGAATGTCCAAAGTTTCAGCGGGATTTCCAAAATGTTGAGAGGAACTCGAAACATGTCAACCTTGGTTTTGAGAATCTCTCCCGGAGTTTGAGAGATTTGGACGTGAAAGGGTACTAATCTTGTCGGGGATCGGGAACCCTTCGCGAGAATGTCCAAAGTTTCAGCGGGATTTCCAAAATGTTGAAAGGAACTCGAACCATGTCACCCTTGGTGTTGAGAATCTCTCCCGGAGTTTGAGAGATTTGGACGTGAAAGGGTACCAATCTTGTCGGGGATCGGGAACCCTTCGCGAGAATGCCCAAAGTTTCAGCGGGATTTCCAAACTGTTTAAAGGAACTCGAACCATGTCACCCTTGGTTTTGAGAATCTCTCCCGGAGTTTGAGAGATTTGGACGTGAAAGGGTACCAATCTTGTCGGGGATCGGGAACCCTTCGCGAGAATGTCCAAAGTTTCAGCGGGATTTCCAAAATGTTGAGAGGAACTCGAAACATGTCAACCTTGGTTTTGAGAATCTCTCCCGGAGTTTGAGAGATTTGGACGTGAAAGGGTACCAATCTTGTCGGGGATCAGGAACCCTTCGCGAGAATGTCCAAAGTTTCAGCGGGATTTCCAAACTGTTGAAAGGAACTCGAAACATGTCACCCTTGGTTTTGAGAATCTCTGCCGGAGTTTGAGAGATTTGGACGTGAAAGGGTACCAATCTTGTCGGGGATCGGGAACCCTTCGCGAGAATGCCCAAAGTTTCAGCGGGATTTCCAAAATGTTGAAAGGAACTCGAAACATGTCAACCTTGGTTTTGAGAATCTCTCCCGGAGTTTGAGAGATTTGGACGTGAAAGGGTACCAATCTTGTCGGGGATCGGGAACCCTTCGCGACAATGTCCAAAGTTTCAGCGGGATTTCCAAAATGTTGAAAGGAACTCGAACCATGTCAACCTTGGTTTTGAGAATCTCTCCCGGACTTTGAGAGATTTGGACGTGAAAGGGTACCAATCTTGTCGGGGATCGGGAACCCTTCGCGACAATGTCCAAAGTTTCAGCGGGATTTCCAAAATGTTGAAAGGAACTCGAAACATGTCAACCTTGGTTTTGAGAATCTCTCCCGGAGTTTGAGAGATTTGGACGTGAAAGGGTACCAATCTTGTCGGGGATCGGGAACCCTTCGCGACAATGTCCAAAGTTTCAGCGGGATTTCCAAAATGTTGAAAGGAACTCGAAACATGTCAACCTTGGTTTTGAGAATCTCTCCCGGAGTTTGAGAGATTTGGACGTGAAAGGGTACCAATCTTGTCGGGGATTGGGAACCCTTCGCGAGAATGTCCAAAGTTTCAGCGGGATTTCCAAAATGTTGAAAGGAACTCGAACCATGTCAACCTTGGTTTTGAGAATCTCTCCCGGACTTTGAGAGATTTGGACGTGAAAGTGTACCAGTCTTGTCGGGGATCGGGAACCCTTCGCGAGAATGTCCAAATTTTCAGCGGGATTTCCAAAATGTTGAAAGGAACTCGAAACATGTAAACCTTGGTTTTGAGAATCTCTCCCGGAGTTTGAGAGATTTGGACGTGAAAGGCTACCAATCTTGTTGGGGATTGGGAACCCTTCGCAGGAATGTCCACAGTTTCAGCGGGATTTCCAAAATGTTGAGAGGAACTCGAAACATGTCAACCTTGGTTTTGAGAATCTCTCCCGGAGTTTGAGAGATTTGGACGTGAAAGGGTACTAATCTTGTCGGGGATCGGGAACCCTTCGCGAGAATGTCCAAAGTTTCAGCGGGATTTCCAAAATGTTGAAAGGAACTCGAACCATGTCACCCTTGGTGTTGAGAATCTCTCCCGGAGTTTGAGAGATTTGGACGTGAAAGGGTACCAATCTTGTCGGGGATCGGGAACCCTTCGCGAGAATGCCCAAAGTTTCAGCGGGATTTCCAAACTGTTTAAAGGAACTCGAACCATGTCAACCTTGGTTTTGAGAATCTCTCCCGGAGTTTGAGAGATTTGGACGTGAAAGGGTACCAATCTTGTCGGGGATCGGGAACCCTTCGCGAGAATGCCCAAAATTTCAGCGGGATTTCCAAAATGTTGAGAGGAACTCGAAACATGTCAACCTTGGTTTTGAGAATCTCTCCCGGAGTTTGAGAGATTTGGACGTGAAAGGGTACCAATCTTGTCGGGGATCGGGAACCCTTCGCGAGAATGTCCAAAGTTTCAGCGGGATTTCCAAAATGTTGAAAGGAACTCGAAACATGTCACCCTTGTTTTTGAGAATCTCTGCCGGAGTTTGAGAGATTTGGACGTGAAAGGGTACAAATCTTGTCGGGGATCGGGAACCCTTCGCGAGAATGCCCAAAGTTTCAGCGGGATTTCCAAAATGTTGAAAGGAACTCGAAACATGTCAACCTTGGTTTTGAGAATCTCTCCCGGAGTTTGAGAGATTTGGACGTGAAAGGGTACCAATCTTGTCGGGGATCGGGAACCCTTCGCGACAATGTCCAAAGTTTCAGCGGGATTTCCAAAATGTTGAAAGGAACTCGAAACATGTCAACCTTGGTTTTGAGAATCTCTCCCGGAGTTTGAGAGATTTGGACGTGAAAGGGTACCAATCTTGTCGGGGATCGGGAACCCTTCGCGACAGTGTCCAAAGTTTCAGCGGGATTTCCAAAATGTTGAAAGGAACTCGAAACATGTCAACCTTGGTTTTGAGAATCTCTCCCGGAGTTTGAGAGATTTGGACGTGAAAGGGTACCAATCTTGTCGGGGATTGGCAACCCTTCGCGACAATGTCCAAAGTTTCAGCGGGATTTCCAAAATGTTGAAAGGAACTCGAAACATGTCAACCTTGGTTTTGAGAATCTCTCCCGGAGTTTGAGAGATTTGGACGTGAAAGGGTACCAATCTTGTCGGGGATTGGGAACCCTTCGCGAGAATGTCCAAAGTTTCAGCGGGATTTCCAAAATGTTGAAAGGAACTCGAACCATGTCAACCTTGGTTTTGAGAATCTCTCCCGGACTTTGAGAGATTTGGACGTGAAAGGGTACCAGTCTTGTCGGGGATCGGGAACCCTTCGCGAGAATGTCCAAATTTTCAGCGGGATTTCCAAAATGTTGAAAGGAACTCGAAACATGTAAACCTTGGTTTTGAGAATCTCTCCCGGAGTTTGAGAGATTTGGACGTGAAAGGCTACCAATCTTGTTGGGGATTGGGAACCCTTCGCAGGAATGTCCAAAGTTTCAGCGGGATTTCCAAAATGTTGAGAGGAACTCGAAACATGTCAACCTTGGTTTTGAGAATCTCTCCCGGAGTTTGAGAGATTTGGACGTGAAAGGGTACTAATCTTGTCGGGGATCGGGAACCCTTCGCGAGAATGTCCAAAGTTTCAGCGGGATTTCCAAAATGTTGAAAGGAACTCGAACCATGTCACCCTTGGTGTTGAGAATCTCTCCCGGAGTTTGAGAGATTTGGACGTGAAAGGGTACCAATCTTGTCGGGGATCGGGAACCCTTCGCGAGAATGCCCAAAGTTTCAGCGGGATTTCCAAACTGTTTAAAGGAACTCGAACCATGTCAACCTTGGTTTTGAGAATCTCTCCCGGAGTTTGAGAGATTTGGACGTGAAAGTGTACCAATCTTGTCGGGGATCGGGAACCCTTCGCGAGAATGCCCAAAATTTCAGCGGGATTTCCAAAATGTTGAGAGGAACTCGAAACATGTCAACCTTGGTTTTGAGAATCTCTCCCGGAGTTTGAGAGATTTGGACGTGAAAGGGTACCAATCTTGTCGGGGATCGGGAACCCTTCGCGAGAATGTCCAAAGTTTCAGCGGGATTTCCAAAATGTTGAAAGGAACTCGAAACATGTCACCCTTGTTTTTGAGAATCTCTGCCGGAGTTTGAGAGATTTGGACGTGAAAGGGTACAAATCTTGTCGGGGATCGGGAACCCTTCGCGAGAATGCCCAAAGTTTCAGCGGGATTTCCAAAATGTTGAAAGGAACTCGAAACATGTCAACCTTGGTTTTGAGAATCTCTCCCGGAGTTTGAGAGATTTGGACGTGAAAGGGTACCAATCTTGTCGGGGATCGGGAACCCTTCGCGACAATGTCCAAAGTTTCAGCGGGATTTCCAAAATGTTGAAAGGAACTCGAACCATGTCAACCTTGGTTTTGAGAATCTCTCCCGGACTTTGAGAGATTTGGACGTGAAAGGGTACCAATCTTGTCGGGGATCGGGAACCCTTCGCGACAATGTCCAAAGTTTCAGCGGGATTTCCAAAATGTTGAAAGGAACTCGAAACATGTCAACCTTGGTTTTGAGAATCTCTCCCGGAGTTTGAGAGATTTGGACGTGAAAGGGTACCAATCTTGTCGGGGATCGGGAACCCTTCGCGACAATGTCCAAAGTTTCAGCGGGATTTCCAAAATGTTGAAAGGAACTCGAAACATGTCAACCTTGGTTTTGAGAATCTCTCCCGGAGTTTGAGAGATTTGGACGTGAAAGGGTACCAATCTTGTCGGGGATTGGGAACCCTTCGCGAGAATGTCCAAAGTTTCAGCGGGATTTCCAAAATGTTGAAAGGAACTCGAACCATGTCAACCTTGGTTTTGAGAATCTCTCCCGGACTTTGAGAGATTTGGACGTGAAAGTGTACCAGTCTTGTCGGGGATCGGGAACCCTTCGCGAGAATGTCCAAATTTTCAGCGGGATTTCCAAAATGTTGAAAGGAACTCGAAACATGTAAACCTTGGTTTTGAGAATCTCTCCCGGAGTTTGAGAGATTTGGACGTGAAAGGCTACCAATCTTGTTGGGGATTGGGAACCCTTCGCAGGAATGTCCACAGTTTCAGCGGGATTTCCAAAATGTTGAGAGGAACTCGAAACATGTCAACCTTGGTTTTGAGAATCTCTCCCGGAGTTTGAGAGATTTGGACGTGAAAGGGTACTAATCTTGTCGGGGATCGGGAACCCTTCGCGAGAATGTCCAAAGTTTCAGCGGGATTTCCAAAATGTTGAAAGGAACTCGAACCATGTCACCCTTGGTGTTGAGAATCTCTCCCGGAGTTTGAGAGATTTGGACGTGAAAGGGTACCAATCTTGTCGGGGATCGGGAACCCTTCGCGAGAATGCCCAAAGTTTCAGCGGGATTTCCAAACTGTTTAAAGGAACTCGAACCATGTCAACCTTGGTTTTGAGAATCTCTCCCGGAGTTTGAGAGATTTGGACGTGAAAGGGTACCAATCTTGTCGGGGATCGGGAACCCTTCGCGAGAATGCCCAAAATTTCAGCGGGATTTCCAAAATGTTGAGAGGAACTCGAAACATGTCAACCTTGGTTTTGAGAATCTCTCCCGGAGTTTGAGAGATTTGGACGTGAAAGGGTACCAATCTTGTCGGGGATCGGGAACCCTTCGCGAGAATGTCCAAAGTTTCAGCGGGATTTCCAAACTGTTGAAAGGAACTCGAAACATGTCACCCTTGGTTTTGAGAATCTCTGCCGGAGTTTGAGAGATTTGGACGTGAAAGGGTACAAATCTTGTCGGGGATCGGGAACCCTTCGCGAGAATGCCCAAAGTTTCAGCGGGATTTCCAAAATGTTGAAAGGAACTCGAAACATGTCAACCTTGGTTTTGAGAATCTCTCCCGGAGTTTGAGAGATTTGGACGTGAAAGGGTACCAAGCTTGTCGGGGATTGGGAACCCTTCGCCAGAATGTCCAAAGTTTCAGCGGGATTTCCAAAATGTTGAAAGGAACTCGAAACATGTCAACCTTGGTTTTGAGAATCTCTCCCGGAGTTTGAGAGATTTGGACGTGAAAGGGTACCAGTCTTGTCGGGGATCGGGAACCCTTCGCGAGAATGTCCAAATTTTCAGCGGGATTTCCAAAATGTTGAAAGGAACTCGAAACATGTCAACCTTGGTTTTGAGAATCTCTCCCGGAGTTTGAGAGATTTGGACGTGAAAGGGTACCAATCTTGTTGGGGATTGGGAACCCTTCGCAGGAATGTCCAAAGTTTCAGCGGGATTTCCAAAATGTTGAGAGGAACTCGAAACATGTCAACCTTGGTTTTGAGAATCTCTCCCGGAGTTTGAGAGATTTGGACGTGAAAGGGTACTAATCTTGTCGGGGATCGGGAACCCTTCGCGAGAATGTCCAAAGTTTCAGCGGGATTTCCAAAATGTTGAAAGGAACTCGAAACATGTAAACCTTGGTTTTGAGAATCTCTCCCGGACTTTGAGAGATTTGGACGTGAAAGGGTACCAATCTTGTCGGGGATCGGGAACCCTTCGCGACAATGTCCAAAGTTTCAGCGGGATTTCCAAAATGTTGAAAGGAACTCGAAACATGTCAACCTTGGTTTTGAGAATCTCTCCCGGAGTTTGAGAGATTTGGACGTGAAAGGGTACCAATCTTGTCGGGGATTGGGAACCCTTCGCGACAATGTCCAAAGTTTCAGCGGGATTTCCAAAATGTTGAAAGGAACTCGAAACATGTCAACCTTGGTTTTGAGAATCTCTCCCGGAGTTTGAGAGATTTGGACGTGAAAGGGTACCAATCTTGTCGGGGATTGGGAACCCTTCGCGAGAATGTCCAAAGTTTCAGCGGGATTTCCAAAATGTTGAAAGGAACTCGAACCATGTCAACCTTGGTTTTGAGAATCTCTCCCGGACTTTGAGAGATTTGGACGTGAAAGGGTACCAGTCTTGTCGGGGATCGGGAACCCTTCGCGAGAATGTCCAAAGTTTCAGCGGGATTTCCAAAATGTTGAAAGGAACTCGAAACATGTAAACCTTGGTTTTGAGAATCTCTCCCGGAGTTTGAGAGATTTGGACGTGAAAGGCTACCAATCTTGTTGGGGATTGGGAACCCTTCGCAGGAATGTCCAAAGTTTCAGCGGGATTTCCAAAATGTTGAAAGGAACTCGAAACATGTCAACCTTGGTTTTGAGAATCTCTCCCGGACTTTGAGAGATTTGGACGTGAAAGGGTACCAATCTTGTCGGGGATCGGGAACCCTTCGCGAGAATGTCCAAAGTTTCAGCGGGATTTCCAAAATGTTGAAAGGAACTCAAACCATGTCAACCTTGGTTTTGAGAATCTCTCCCGGACTTTGAGAGATTTGGACGTGAAAGGGTACCAGTCTTGTCGGGGATCGGGAACCCTTCGCGAGAATGTCCAAAGTTTCAGCGGGATTTCCAAAATGTTGAAAGGAACTCGAAACATGTAAACCTTGGTTTTGAGAATCTCTCCCGGAGTGTGAGAGATTTGGACGTGAAAGGGTACCAATCTTGTCGGGGATCGGGAACCCTTCGCGACAATGTCCAAAGTTTCAGCGGGATTTCCAAAATGTTGAAAGGAACTCGAACCATGTCACCCTTGGTTTTGAGAATCTCTCCCGGAGTTTGAGAGATTTGGACGTGAAAGGGTACCAATCTTGTCGGGGATCGGGAACCCTTCGCGACAATGTCCAAAGTTTCAGCGGGATTTCCAAAATGTTGAAAGGAACTCTAAACATGTCAACCTTGGTTTTGAGAATCTCTCCCGGAGTTTGAGAGATTTGGACGTGAAAGGGTACCAATCTTGTCGGGGATCGGGAACCCTTCGCGAGAATGTCCAAAGTTTCAGCGGGATTTCCAAAATGTTGAAAGGAACTCGAACCATGTCAACCTTGGTTTTGAGAATCTCTCCCGGACTTTGAGAGATTTGGACGTGAAAGGGTACCAGTCTTGTCGGGGATCGGGAACCCTTCGCGAGAATGTCCAAAGTTTCAGCGGGATTTCCAAAATGTTGAAAGGAACTCGAAACATGTCAACCTTGGTTTTGAGAATCTCTCCCGGACTTTGAGAGATTTGGACGTGAAAGAATACCAATCTTGTCGAGGATTGGGAACCCTTCGCGACAATGTCCAAAGTTTCAGCGGGATTTCCAAAATGTTGAAAGGAACTCGAAACATGTCAACCTTGGTGTTGAGAATCTCTCCCGGAGTTTGAGAGATTTGGACGTGAAAGGGTACCAATCTTGTCGGGGATCGGGAACCCTTCGCGAGAATGCCCAAAGTTTCAGTGGGATTTCCAAAATGTTGAAAGGAACTCGAAACATGTCAACCTTGGTTTTGAGAATCTCTCCCGGAGTTTGAGAGATTTGGACGTGAAAGGGTACCAATCTTGTCGGGGATCGGGAACCCTTCGCGAGAATGTCCAAAGTTTCAGCGGGATTTCCAAACTGTTTAAAGGAACTCGAACCATGTCACCCTTGGTTTTGAGAATCTCTCCCGGAGTTTGAGAGATTTGGACGTGAAAGGGTACCAATCTTGTCGGGGATCGGGAACCCTTCGCGAGAATGCCCAAAGTTTCAGCGGGATTTCCAAAATGTTGAGAGGAACTCGAAACATGTCAACCTTGGTTTTGAGAATCTCTGCCGGAGTTTGAGAGATTTGGACGTGAAAGGGTACCAATCTTGTCGGGGATCGGGAACCCTTCGCGAGAATGCCCAAAGTTTCACCGGGATTTCCAAAATGTTGAAAGGAACTCGAAACATGTCAACCTTGGTTTTGAGAATCTCTCCCGGAGTTTGAGAGATTTGGACGTGAAAGGGTACCAATCTTGTCGGGGATCGGGAACCCTTCGCGACAATGTCCAAAGTTTCAGCGGGATTTCCAAAATGTTGAAAGGAACTCGAAACATATCAACCTTGGTTTTGAGAATCTCTCCCGGAGTTTGAGAGATTTGGACGTGAAAGGGTACCAATCTTGTCGGGGATCGGGAACCCTTCGCGAGAATGTCCAAAGTTTCAGCGGGATTTCCAAAATGTTGAAAGGAACTCGAAACATGTCAACCTTGGTTTTGAGAATCTCTCCCGGAGTGTGAGAGATTTGGACGTGAAAGGGTACCAGTCTTGTCGGGGATTGGGAACCCTTCGCGAGAATGTCCAAAGTTTCAGCGGGATTTCCAAAATGTTGAAAGGAACTCGAACCATGTCAACCTTGGTTTTGAGAATCTCTCCCGGACTTTGAGAGATTTGGACGTGAAAGGCTACCAATCTTGTTGGGGATTGGGAACCCTTCGCAGGAATGTCCAAAGTTTCAGCGGGATTTCCAAAATGTTGAAAGGAACTCGAAACATGTCAACCTTGGTTTTGAGAATCTCTCCCGGAGTTTGAGAGATTTGGACGTGAAAGGGTACCAATCTTGTCGGGGATCGGGAACCCTTCGCGAGAATGTCCAAAGTTTCAGCGGGATTTCCAAAATGTTGAAAGGAACTCGAAACATGTCAACCTTGGTTTTGAGAATCTCTCCCGGAGTGTGAGATATTTGGACGTGAAAGGGTACCAATCTTGTCGGGGATCGGGAACCCTTCGCGACAATGTCCAAAGTTTCAGCGGGATTTCCAAAATGTTGAAAGGAACTCGAAACATGTCAACCTTGGTGTTGAGAATCTCTCCCGGAGTTTGAGAGATTTGGACGTGAAAGGGTACCAATCTTGTCGGGGATCGGGACCCCTTCGCGAGAATGTCCAAAGTTTCAGCGGGATTTCCAAAATGTTGAAAGGAACTCGAAACATGTCAACCTTGGTTTTGAGAATCTCTCCCGGAGTTTGAGAGATTTGGACGTGAAAGGGTACCAATCTTGTCGGGGATCGGGAACCCTTCGCGAGAATGTCCAAAGTTTCAGCGGGATTTCCAAACTGTTGAAAGGAACTCGAAACATGTCAACCTTGGTTTTGAGAATCTCTGCCGGAGTTTGAGAGATTTGGACGTGAAAGGGTACCAATCTTGTCGGGGATCGGGAACCCTTCGCGAGAATGCCCAAAGTTTCAGCGGGATTTCCAAAATGTTGAAAGGAACTCGAAACATGTCAACCTTGGTTTTGAGAATCTCTCCCGGAGTTTGAGAGATTTGGACGTGAAAGGGTACCAATCTTGTCGGGGATCGGGAACCCTTCGCAAGAATGTCCAAAGTTTCAGCGGGATTTCCAAAATGTTGAAAGGAACTCGAACCATGTCAACCTTGGTTTTGAGAATCTCTCCCGATGTTTGAGAGATTTGGACGTGAAAGGGTACCAATCTTGTCGGGGATCGGGAACCCTTCGCGACAATGTCCAAAGTTTCAGCGGGATTTCCAAAATGTTGAAAGGAACTCGAAACATGTCAACCTTGGTTTTGAGAATCTCTCCCGGAGTTTGAGAGATTTGGACGTGAAAGGGTACCAATCTTGTCGGGGATTGGGAACCCTTCGCGAGAATGTCCAAAGTTTCAGCGGGATTTCCAAAATGTTGAAAGGAACTCGAACCATGTCAACCTTGGTTTTGAGAATCTCTCCCGGAGTGTGAGAGATTTGGACGTGAAAGGGTACCAATCTTGTCGGGGATCGGGAACTCTTCGCGAGAATGTCCAAAGTTTCAGCGGGATTTCCAAAATGTTGAAAGGAACTCGAAACATGTCAACCTTGGTTTTGAGAATCTCTCCCGGAGTTTGAGAGATTTGGACGTGAAAGGGTACCGATCTTGTCGGGGATCGGGAACCCTTCGCGACAATGTCCAAAGTTTCAGCGGGATTTCCAAAATGTTGAAAGGAACTCGAAACATGTCAACCTTGGTTTTGAGAATCTCTCCCGGAGTTTGAGAGATTTGGACGTGAAAGGGTACCAGTCTTGTCGGGGATTGGGAACCCTTCGCGAGAATGTCCAAAGTTTCAGCGGGATTTCCAAAATGTTGAAAGGAACTCTAAACATGTCAACCTTGGTTTTGAGAATCTCTCCCGGAGTTTGAGAGATTTGGACGTGAAAGGGTACCAATCTTGTCGGGGATTGGGAACCCTTCGCGAGAATGTCCAAAGTTTCAGCGGGATTTCCAAAATGTTGAAATGAACTCGAAACATGTAAACCTTGGTTTTGAGAATCTCTCCCGGAGTTTGAGAGATTTGGACGTGAAAGTGTACCAATCTTGTCGGGGATTGGGAACCCTTCGCGAGAATGTCCAAAGTTTCAGCGGGATTTCCAAAATGTTGAAAGGAACTCGAAACATGTCAACCTTGGTTTTGAGAATCTCTCCCGGACTTTGAGAGATTTGGACGTGAAAGGGTACCAGTCTTGTCGGGGATCGGGAACCCTTCGCGAGAATGTCCAAAGTTTCAGCGGGATTTCCAAAATGTTGAAAGGAACTCGAAACATGTCAACCTTGGTTTTGAGAATCTCTCCCGGAGTTTGAGAGATTTGGACGTGAAAGGGTACCAGTCTTGTCGGTGATCGGGAACCCTTCGCGAGAATGTCCAAAGTTTCAGCGGGATTTCCAAAATGGTGAGAGGAACTCGAAACATGTCAACCTTGGTTTTGAGAATCTCTCCCGGAGTTTGAGAGATTTGGACGTGAAAGGGTACCAATCTTGTCGGGGATCGGGAACCCTTCGCGAGAATGTCCAAAGTTTCAGCGGGATTTCCAAAATGTTGAAAGGAACTCGAACCATGTCAACCTTGGTTTTGAGAATCTCTCCCGGAGTTTGAGAGATTTGGACGTGAAAGGCTACCAATCTTGTTGGGGATTGGGAACCCTTCGCCAGAATGTCCAAAGTTTCAGCGGGATTTCCAAAATGTTGAAAGGAACTCGAAACATGTCAACCTTGGTTTTGAGAATCTCTCCCGGAGTTTGAGAGATTTGGACGTGAAAGGGTACCAATCTTGTCGGGGATCGGGAACCCTTCGCGAGAATGTCCAAAGTTTCAGCGGGATTTCCAAAATGTTGAAAGGAACTCGAAACATGTCAACCTTGGTTTTGAGAATCTCTCCCGGAGTTTGAGAGATTTGGACGTGAAAGGGTACCAATCTTGTCGGGGATCGGGAACCCTTCGCGAGAATGTCCAAAGTTTCAGCGGGATTTCCAAAATGTTGAAAGGAACTCGAAACATGTCAACCTTGGTTTTGAGAATCTCTCCCGGAGTTTGAGAGATTTGGACGTGAAAGGGTACCAATATTGTCGGGGATCGGGAACCCTTCGCGAGAATGTCCAAAGTTTCAGCGGGATTTCCAAAATGTTGAAAGGAACTCGAAACATGTCAACCTTGGTTTTGAGAATCTCTCCCGGAGTTTGAGAGATTTGGACGTGAAAGGGTACCAGTCTTGTCGGGGATTGGGAACCCTTCGCGAGAATGTCCAAAGTTTCAGCGGGATTTCCAAAATGTTGAAAGGAACTCTAAACATGTCAACCTTGGTTTTGAGAATCTCTCCCGGAGTTTGAGAGATTTGGACGTGAAAGGGTACCAATCTTGTCGGGGATTGGGAACCCTTCGCGACAATGTCCAAAGTTTCAGCGGGATTTCCAAAATGTTGAAATGAACTCGAAACATGTAAACCTTGGTTTTGAGAATCTCTCCCGGAGTTTGAGAGATTTGGACGTGAAAGTGTACCAATCTTGTCGGGGATTGGGAACCCTTCGCGAGAATGTCCAAAGTTTCAGCGGGATTTCCAAAATGTTGAAAGGAACTCGAAACATGTCAACCTTGGTTTTGAGAATCTCTCCCGGACTTTGAGAGATTTGGACGTGAAAGGGTACCAGTCTTGTCGGGGATCGGGAACCCTTCGCGAGAATGTCCAAAGTTTCAGCGGGATTTCCAAAATGTTGAAAGGAACTCGAAACATGTCAACCTTGGTTTTGAGAATCTCTCCCGGAGTTTGAGAGATTTGGACGTGAAAGGGTACCAGTCTTGTCGGTGATCGGGAACCCTTCGCGAGAATGTCCAAAGTTTCAGCGGGATTTCCAAAATGGTGAGAGGAACTCGAAACATGTCAACCTTGGTTTTGAGAATCTCTCCCGGAGTTTGAGAGATTTGGACGTGAAAGGGTACCAATCTTGTCGGGGATCGGGAACCCTTCGCGAGAATGTCCAAAGTTTCAGCGGGATTTCCAAAATGTTGAAAGGAACTCGAACCATGTCAACCTTGGTTTTGAGAATCTCTCCCGGAGTTTGAGAGATTTGGACGTGAAAGGCTACCAATCTTGTTGGGGATTGGGAACCCTTCGCCAGAATGTCCAAAGTTTCAGCGGGATTTCCAAAATGTTGAAAGGAACTCGAAACATGTCAACCTTGGTTTTGAGAATCTCTCCCGGAGTTTGAGAGATTTGGACGTGAAAGGGTACCAATCTTGTCGGGGATCGGGAACCCTTCGCGAGAATGTCCAAAGTTTCAGCGGGATTTCCAAAATGTTGAAAGGAACTCGAAACATGTCAACCTTGGTTTTGAGAATCTCTCCCGGAGTTTGAGAGATTTGGACGTGAAAGGGTACCAATCTTGTCGGGGATCGGGAACCCTTCGCGAGAATGTCCAAAGTTTCAGCGGGATTTCCAAAATGTTGAAAGGAACTCGAAACATGTCAACCTTGGTTTTGAGAATCTCTCCCGGAGTTTGAGAGATTTGGACGTGAAAGGGTACCAATATTGTCGGGGATCGGGAACCCTTCGCGAGAATGTCCAAAGTTTCAGCGGGATTTCCAAAATGTTGAAAGGAACTCGAAACATGTCAACCTTGGTTTTGAGAATCTCTCCCGGAGTTTGAGAGATTTGGACGTGAAAGGGTACCAGTCTTGTCGGGGATCGGGAACCCTTCGCGAGAATGTCCAAAGTTTAAGCGGGATTTCCAGAATGTTGAGAGGAACTCGAAACATGTCAAGCTTGGTTTTGAGAATCTCTCCCGGAGTTTGAGAGATTTGGACGTGAAAGGGTACCAATCTTGTCGGGGATTGGGAACCCTTCGCGAGAATGTCCAAAGTTTCAGCGGGATTTCCAAAATGTTGAAAGGAACTCGAAACATGTCAACCTTGGTTTTGAGAATCTCTCCCGGAGTTTGAGAGATTTGGACGTGAAAGGGTACCAATCTTGTCGGGGATCGGGAACCCTTCGCGAGAATGTCCAAAGTTTCAGCGGGATTTCCAAAATGTTGAAAGGAACTCGAACCATGTCAACCTTGGTTTTGAGAATCTCTCCCGGAGTTTGAGAGATTTGGACGTGAAAGGCTACCAATCTTGTTGGGGATTGGGAACCCTTCGCCAGAATGTCCAAAGTTTCAGCGGGATTTCCAAAATGTTGAAAGGAACTCGAAACATGTCAACCTTGGTTTTGAGAATCTCTCCCGGAGTTTGAGAGATTTGGACGTGAAAGGGTACCAATCTTGTCGGGGATCGGGAACCCTTCGCGAGAATGTCCAAAGTTTCAGCGGGATTTCCAAAATGTTGAAAGGAACTCGAAACATGTCAACCTTGGTTTTGAGAATCTCTCCCGGAGTTTGAGAGATTTGGACGTGAAAGGGTACCAATCTTGTCGGGGATCGGGAACCCTTCGCGAGAATGTCCAAAGTTTCAGCGGGATTTCCAAAATGTTGAAAGGAACTCGAAACATGTCAACCTTGGTTTTGAGAATCTCTCCCGGAGTTTGAGAGATTTGGACGTGAAAGGGTACCAGTCTTGTCGGGGATTGGGAACCCATCGCGAGAATGTCCAAATTTTCAGCGGGATTTCCAAAATGTTGAAAGGAAACTCGAAACATGTCAACCTTGGTTTGAGAATCTCTCCCGGAGTTTGAGAGATTTGGACGTGAAAGGGTACCAATCTTGTTGGGGATTGGGAACCCTTCGCGAGAATGTCCAAAGTTTCAGCCGGGATTTCCAGAATGTTGAAAGGAACTCGAAACATGTCAACCTTGGTTTTGAGAATCTCTCCCGGAGTTTGAGAGATTTGGACGTGAAAGGGTACCAGTCTTGTCGGGGATTGGGAACCCTTCGCGAGAATGTCCAAAGTTTCAGCGGGATTTCCAAAATGTTGAAAGGAACTCGAAACATGTCAACCTTGGTTTTGAGAATCTCTCCCGGAGTTTGAGAGATTTGGACGTGAAAGGGTACCAGTCTTGTTCGGGATTGGGAACCCTTTGCGAGAATGTCCAAAGTTTCAGCGGGATTTCCAAAATGTTGAAAGGAACTCGAAACATGTCAACCTTGGTTTTGAGAATCTCTCCGGAGTTTGAGAGATTTAGACGTGAAAGGGTACCAGTCTTGTCGGGGATTGGGAACCCTTCGCGAGAATGTCCAAAGTTTCAGCGGGATTTCCAAAATGTTGAAAGGAACTCGAACCATGTCAACCTTGGTTTTGAGAATCTCTCCCGGAGTTTGAGAGATTTGGACGTGAAAGGGTACCAGTCTTGTCGGGGATTGGGAACCCTTCGCGAGAATGTCGAAAGTTTCAGCGGGATTTCCAAAATGTTGAAAGGAACTCGAAACATGTCAACCTTGGTTTTGAGAATCTCTCCCGGAGTTTGAGAGATTTGGACGTGAAAGGGTACCAGTCTTGTCGGGGATTGGGAACCCTTCGCGAGAATGTCCAAAGTTTCAGCGGGATTTCCAAAATGTTGAGAGGAACTCGAAACATGTCAACCTTGGTTTTGAGAATCTCTCCCGGAGTTTGAGAGATTTGGACGTGAAAGGGTACCAGTCTTGTCGGGGATTGGGAACCCTTCGCCAGAATGTCCAAAGTTTCAGCGGGATTTCCAAAATGTTGAAAGGAACTCGAAACATGTCAACCTTGGTTTTGAGAATCTCTCCCGGAGTTTGAGAGATTTGGACGTGAAAGGGTACCAGTCTTGTCGGGGATTGGGAACCCTTCGCGAGAATGTCCAAAGTTTCAGCGGGATTTCCAAAATGTTGAAAGGAACTCGAAACATGTCAACCTTGGTTTTGAGAATCTCTCCCGGAGTTTGAGAGATTTAGACGTGAAAGGGTACCCGTCTTGTCGGGGATTGGGAACCCTTCGCGAGAATGTCGAAAGTTTCAGCGGGATTTCCAAAATGTTGAAAGGAACTCGAAACATGTCAACCTTGGTTTTGAGAATCTCTCCCGGAGTTTGAGAGATTTGGACGTGAAAGGGTACCAGTCTTGTCGGGGATTGGGAACCCTTCGCGAGAATGTCCAAAGTTTCAGTGGGATTTCCAAAATGTTGAAAGGAACTCGAAACATGTCAACCTTGGTTTTGAGAATCTCTCCCGGAGTTTGAGAGATTTGGACGTGAAAGGGTACCAGTCTTGTCGGGGATTGGGAACCCTTCGCGAGAATGTCCAAAGTTTCAGCGGGATTTCCAAAATGTTGAAAGGAACTCGAAACATGTCAACCTTGGTTTTGAGAATCTCTCCCGGAGTTTGAGAGATTTGGACGTGAAAGGGTACCAGTCTTGTCGGGGATTGGGAACCCTTTGCGAGAATGTCCAAAGTTTCAGCGGGATTTCCAAAATGTTGAAAGGAACTCGAAACATGTCAACCTTGGTTTTGAGAATCTCTCCCGGAGTTTGAGAGATTTGGACGTGAAAGGGTACCAGTCTTGTCGGGGATTGGGAACCCTTCGCGAGAATGTCCAAAGTTTCAGCGGGATTTCCAAAATGTTGAAAGGAACTCGAAACATGTCAACCTTGGTTTTGAGAATCTCTCCCGGAGTTTGAGAGATTTGGACGTGAAAGGGTACCAGTCTTGTCGGGGATTGGGAACCCTTCGCGAGAATGTCGAAAGTTTCAGCGGGATTTCCAAAATGTTGAGAGGAACTCGAAACATGTCAACCTTGGTTTTGAGAATCTCTCCCGGAGTTTGAGAGATTTGGACGTGAAAGGGTACCAGTCTTGTCGGGGATTGGGAACCCTTCGCGAGAATGTCCAAAGTTTCAGCGGGATTTCCAAAATGTTGAGAGGAACTCGAAACATGTCAACCTTGGTTTTGAGAATCTCTTCCGGAGTTTGAGAGATTTGGACGTGAAAGGGTACCAGTCTTGTCGGGGATTGGGAACCCTTCGCCAGAATGTCCAAAGTTTCAGCGGGATTTCCAAAATGTTGAGAGGAACTCGAAACATGTCAACCTTGGTTTTGAGAATCTCTCCCGGAGTTTGAGAGATTTGGACGTGAAAGGGTACCAGTCTTGTCGGGGATTGGGAACCCTTCGCGAGAATGTCCAAAGTTTCAGCGGGATTTCCAAAATGTTGAAAGGAACTCGAAACATGTCAACCTTGGTTTTGAGAATCTCTCCCGGAGTTTGAGAGATTTAGACGTGAAAGGGTACCCGTCTTGTCGGGGATTGGGAACCCTTCGCGAGAATGTCGAAAGTTTCAGCGGGATTTCCAAAATGTTGAAAGGAACTCGAAACATGTCAACCTTGGTTTTGAGAATCTCTCCCGGAGTTTGAGAGATTTGGACGTGAAAGGGTACCAGTCTTGTCGGGGATTGGGAACCCTTTGCGAGAATGTCCAAAGTTTCAGCGGGATTTCCAAAATGTTGAAAGGAACTCGAAACATGTCAACCTTGGTTTTGAGAATCTCTCCCGGAGTTTGAGAGATTTGGACGTGAAAGGGTACCAGTCTTGTCGGGGATTGGGAACCCTTCGCGAGAATGTCCAAAGTTTCAGCGGGATTTCCAAAATGTTGAAAGGAACTCGAAACATGTCAACCTTGGTTTTGAGAATCTCTCCCGGAGTTTGAGAGATTTGGACGTGAAAGGGTACCAGTCTTGTCGGGGATTGGGAACCCTTTGCGAGAATGTCCAAAGTTTCAGCGGGATTTCCAAAATGTTGAAAGGAACTCGAAACATGTCAACCTTGGTTTTGAGAATCTCTCCCGGAGTTTGAGAGATTTGGACGTGAAAGGGTACCAGTCTTGTCGGGGATTGGGAGCCCTTCGCGAGAATGTCCAAAGTTTCAGCGGGATTTCCAAAATGTTGAAAAGAACTCGAAACATGTCAACCTTGGTTTTGAGAATCTCTCCCGGAGTTTGAGAGATTTGGACGTGAAAGGGTACCAGTCTTGTCGGGGATTGGGAACCCTTCGCGAGAATGTCCAAAGTTTCAGCGGGATTTCCAAAATGTTGAAAGGAACTCGAAACATGTCAACCTTGGTTTTGAGAATCTCTCCCGGAGTTTGAGAGATTTAGACTTGAAAGGGTACCAGTCTTGTCGGGGATTGGGAACCCTTCGCGAGAATGTCCAAAGTTTCAGCGGGATTTCCAAAATGTTGAGAGGAACTCGAAACATGTCAACCTTGGTTTTGAGAATCTCTCCCGGAGTTTGAGAGATTTGGACGTGAAAGGGTACCAGTCTTGTCGGGGATTGGGAGCCCTTCGCGAGAATGTCCAAAGTTTCAGCGGGATTTCCAAAATGTTGAAAGGAACTCGAAACATGTCAACCTTGGTTTTGAGAATCTCTCCCGGAGTTTGAGAGATTTGGACGTGAAAGGGTACCAGTCTTGTCGGGGATTGGGAACCCTTTGCGAGAATGTCCAAAGTTTCAGCGGGATTTCCAAAATGTTGAAAGGAACTCGAACCATGTCAACCTTGGTTTTGAGAATCTCTCCCGGAGTTTGAGAGATTTGGACGTGAAAGGGTACCAGTCTTGTCGGGGATTGGGAACCCTTCGCGAGAATGTCCAAAGTTTCAGCGGGATTTCCAAAATGTTGAGAGGAACTCGAAACATGTCAACCTTGGTTTTGAGAATCTCTCCCGGAGTTTGAGAGATTTGGACGTGAAAGGGTACCAGTCTTGTCGGGGATTGGGAACCCTTCGCCAGAATGTCCAAAGTTTCAGCGGGATTTCCAAAATGTTGAAAGGAACTCGAAACATGTCAACCTTGGTTTTGAGAATCTCTCCCGGAGTTTGAGAGATTTGGACGTGAAAGGGTACCAGTCTTGTCGGGGATTGGGAACCCTTCGCGAGAATGTCCAAAGTTTCAGCGGGATTTCCAAAATGTTGAAAGGAACTCGAAACATGTCAACCTTGGTTTTGAGAATCTCTCCCGGAGTTTGAGAGATTTAGACTTGAAAGGGTACCAGTCTTGTCGGGGATTGGGAACCCTTCGCGAGAATGTCCAAAGTTTCAGCGGGATTTCCAAAATGTTGAAAGGAACTCGAAACATGTCAACCTTGGTTTTGAGAATCTCTCCCGGAGTTTGAGAGATTTAGACGTGAAAGGGTACCAGTCTTGTCGGGGATTGGGAACCCTTCGCGAGAATGTCCAAAGTTTCAGCGGGATTTCCAAAATGTTGAAAGGAACTCGAAACATGTCAACCTTGGTTTTGAGAATCTCTCCCGGAGTTTGAGAGATTTGGACGTGAAAGGGTACCAGTCTTGTCGGGGATTGGGAACCCTTCGCCAGAATGTCCAAAGTTTCAGCGGGATTTCCAAAATGTTGAAAGGAACTTGAAACATGTCAACCTTGGTTTTGAGAATCTCTCCCGGAGTTTGAGAGATTTGGACGTGAAAGGGTACCAGTCTTGTCGGGGATTGGGAACCCTTCGCGAGAATGTCCAAAGTTTCAGTGGGATTTCCAAAATGTTGAAAGGAACTCGAAACATGTCAACCTTGGTTTTGAGAATCTCTCCCGGAGTTTGAGAGATTTGGACGTGAAAGGGTACCAGTCTTGTCGGGGATTGGGAACCCTTCGCCAGAATGTCCAAAGTTTCAGCGGGATTTCCAAAATGTTGAAAGGAACTCGAAACATGTCAACCTTGGTTTTGAGAATCTCTCCCGGAGTTTGAGAGATTTGGACGTGAAAGGGTACCAGTCTTGTCGGGGATAGGGAACCCTTCTCGAGAATGTTCCAAAGTTTCAGCGGGATTTCCAAAATGTTGAAAGGAACTCCAAACATGTCAACCTTGGTTTTGAGAATCTATCCCGGAGTTTGAGAGATTTGGACGTGAAAGGGTACCAGTCTTGTCGGGGATTGGGAACCCTTCGCGAGAATGTCCAAAGTTTCAGCGGGATTTCCAAAATGTTGAAAGGAACTCGAAACATGTCAACCTTGGTTTTGAGAATCTCTCCCGGAGTTTGAGAGATTTGGACGTGAAAGGGTACCAGTCTTGTCGGGGATTGGGAACCCTTCGCGAGAATGTCCAAAGTTTCAGCGGGATTTCCAAAATGTTGAAAGGAACTCGAAACATGTCAACCTTGGTTTTGAGAATCTCTCCCGGAGTTTGAGAGATTTGGACGTGAAAGGGTACCAGTCTTGTTCGGGATCGGGAACCCTTCGCGAGAATGTCCAAAGTTTCAGCGGGATTTCCAAAATGTTGAAAGGAACTCGAAACATGTCAACCTTGGTTTTGAGAATCTCTCCCGGAGTTTGAGAGATTTGGACGTGAAAGGGTACCAGTCTTGTCGGGGATTGGGAACCCTTCGCGAGAATGTCCAAAGTTTCAGCGGGATTTCCAAAATGTTGAAAGGAACTCAAAACATGTCAACCTTGGTTTTGAGAATCTCTCCCGGAGTTTGAGAGATTTGGACGTGAAAGGGTACCAGTCTTGTCGGGGATTGGGAACCCTTCGCGAGAATGTCCAAAGTTTCAGCGGGATTTCCAAAATGTTGAAAGGAACTCGAACCATGTCAACCTTGGTTTTGAGAATCTCTCCCGGAGTTTGAGAGATTTGGACGTGAAAGGGTACCAGTCTTGTCGGGGATTGGGAACCCTTCGCGAGAATGTCCAAAGTTTCAGTGGGATTTCCAAAATGTTGAAAGGAACTCGAAACATGTCAACCTTGGTTTTGAGAATCTCTCCCGGAGTTTGAGAGATTTGGACGTGAAAGGGTACCAGTCTTGTCGGGGATTGGGAACCCTTCGCCAGAATGTCCAAAGTTTCAGCGGGATTTCCAAAATGTTGAAAGGAACTCCAAACATGTCAACCTTGGTTTTGAGAATCTCTCCCGGAGTTTGAGAGATTTGGACGTGAAAGGGTACCAGTCTTGTCGGGGATTGGGAACCCTTCGCGAGAATGTCCAAAGTTTCAGCGGGATTTCCAAAATGTTGAAAGGAACTCGAAACATGTCAACCTTGGTTTTGAGAATCTCTCCCGGAGTTTGAGAGATTTGGACGTGAAAGGGTACCAGTCTTGTCGGGGATTGGGAACCCTTCGCCAGAATGTCCAAAGTTTCAGCGGGATTTCCAAAATGTTGAAAGGAACTCGAAACATGTCAACCTTGGTTTTGAGAATCTCTCCCGGAGTTTGAGAGATTTGGACGTGAAAGGGTACCAGTCTTGTCGGGGATCGGGAACCCTTCGCGAGAATGTCCAAAGTTTCAGCGGGATTTCCAAAATGTTGAAAGGAACTCGAAACATGTCAACCTTGGTTTTGAGAATCTCTCCCGGAGTTTGAGAGATTTGGACGTGAAAGGGTACCAGTCTTGTCGGGGATTGGGAACCCTTCGCGAGAATGTCCAAAGTTTCAGCGAGATTTTCAAAATGTTGAAAGGAACTCGAACCATGTCAACCTTGGTTTTGAGAATCTCTCCCGGAGTTTGAGAGATTTGGACGTGAAAGGGTACCAGTCTTGTCGGGGATTGGGAACCCTTCGCGAGAATGTCCAAAGTTTCAGCGGGATTTCCAAAATGTTGAAAGGAACTCGAAACATGTCAACCTTGGTTTTGAGAATCTCTCCCGGAGTTTGAGAGATTTAGACGTGAAAGGGTACCAGTCTTGTCGGGGATTGGGAACCCTTCGCGAGAATGTCCAAAGTTTCAGCGGGATTTCCAAAATGTTGAAAGGAACTCGAAACATGTCAACCTTGGTTTTGAGAATCTCTCCCGGAGTTTGAGATATTTGGACGTGAAAGGGTACCAGTCTTGTCGGGGATCGGGAACCCTTCGCGAGAATGTCCAAAGTTTCAGTGGGATTTCCAAAATGTTGAAAGGAACTCGAAACATGTCAACCTTGGTTTTGAGAATCTCTCCCGGAGTTTGAGAGATTTGGACGTGAAAGGGTACCAGTCTTGTCGGGGATTGGGAACCCTTCGCCAGAATGTCCAAAGTTTCAGCGGGATTTCCAAAATGTTGAAAGGAACTCCAAACATGTCAACCTTGGTTTTGAGAATCTCTCCCGGAGTTTGAGAGATTTGGACGTGAAAGGGTACCAGTCTTGTCGGGGATTGGGAACCCTTCGCGAGAATGTCCAAAGTTTCAGCGGGATTTCCAAAATGTTGAAAGGAACTCGAAACATGTCAACCTTGGTTTTGAGAATCTCTCCCGGAGTTTGAGAGATTTGGACGTGAAAGGGTACCAGTCTTGTCGGGGATTGGGAACCCTTCGCGAGAATGTCCAAAGTTTCAGCGGGATTTCCAGAATGTTGAAAGGAACTCGAAACATGTCAACCTTGGTTTTGAGAATCTCTCCCGGAGTTTGAGAGATTTGGACGTGAAAGGGTACCAGTCTTGTCGGGGATCGGGAACCCTTCGCGAGAATGTCCAAAGTTTCAGCGGGATTTCCAAAATGTTGAAAGGAACTCGAAACATGTCAACCTTGGTTTTGAGAATCTCTCCCGGAGTTTGAGAGATTTGGACGTGAAAGGGTACCAGTCTTGTCGGGGATTGGGAACCCTTCGCGAGAATGTCCAAAGTTTCAGCGGGATTTCCAAAATGTTGAAAGGAACTCGAAACATGTCAACCTCGGTTTTGAGAATCTCTCCCGGAGTTTGAGAGATTTGGACGTGAAAGGGTACCAGTCTTGTCGGGGATTGGGAACCCTTCGCGAGAATGTCCAAAGTTTCAGCGGGATTTCCAAAATGTTGAAAGGAACTCGAAACATGTCAACCTTGGTTTTGAGAATCTCTCCCGGAGTTTGAGAGATTTGGACGTGAAAGGGTACCAGTCTTGTCGGGGATCGGGAACCCTTCGCGAGAATGTCCAAAGTTTCAGCGGGATTTCCAAAATGTTGAAAGGAACTCGAAACATGTCAACCTTGGTTTTGAGAATCTCTCCCGGAGTTTGAGAGATTTGGACGTGAAAGGGTACCAGTCTTGTCGGGGATTGGGAACCCTTCGCGAGAATGTCCAAAGTTTCAGCGGGATTTCCAAAATGTTGAAAGGAACTCGAAACATGTCAACCTTGGTTTTGAGAATCTCTCCCGGAGTTTGAGAGATTTAGACGTGAAAGGGTACCAGTCTTGTCGGGGATTGGGAACCCTTCGCGAGAATGTCCAAAGTTTCAGCGGGATTTCCAAAATGTTGAAAGGAACTCGAACCATGTCAACCTTGGTTTTGAGAATCTCTCCCGGAGTTTGAGATATTTGGACGTGAAAGGGTACCAGTCTTGTCGGGGATTGGGAACCCTTCGCGAGAATGTCCAAAGTTTCAGCGGGATTTCCAAAATGTTGAAAGGAACTCGAAACATGTCAACCTTGGTTTTGAGAATCTCTCCCGGAGTTTGAGAGATTTGGACGTGAAAGGGTACCAGTCTTGTCGGGGATTGGGAACCCTTTGCGAGAATGTCCAAAGTTTCAGCGGGATTTCCAAAATGTTGAAAGGAACTCGAAACATGTCAACCTTGGTTTTGAGAATCTCTCCCGGAGTTTGAGAGATTTGGACGTGAAAGGGTACCAGTCTTGTCGGGGATTGGGAACCCTTCGCGAGAATGTCCAAAGTTTCAGCGGGATTTCCAAAATGTTGAAAGGAACTCGAAACATGTCAACCTTGGTTTTGAGAATCTCTCCCGGAGTTTGAGAGATTTGGACGTGAAAGGGTACCAGTCTTGTCGGGGATCGGGAACCCTTCGCGAGAATGTCCAAAGTTTCAGCGGGATTTCCAAAATGTTGAAAGGAACTCGAAACATGTCAACCTTGGTTTTGAGAATCTCTGCCGGAGTTTGAGAGATTTGGACGTGAAAGGGTACCAGTCTTGTCGGGGATTGGGAACCCTTCGCGAGAATGTCCAAAGTTTCAGCGGGATTTCCAAAATGTTGAAAGGAACTCGAAACATGTCAACCTTGGTTTTGAGAATCTCTCCCGGAGTTTGAGAGATTTAGACGTGAAAGGGTACCAGTCTTGTCGGGGATTGGGAACCCTTCGCGAGAATGTCCAAAGTTTCAGCGGGATTTCCAAAATGTTGAAAGGAACTCGAACCATGTCAACCTTGGTTTTGAGAATCTCTCCCGGAGTTTGAGATATTTGGACGTGAAAGGGTACCAGTCTTGTCGGGGATTGGGAACCCTTCGCGAGAATGTCCAAAGTTTCAGCGGGATTTCCAAAATGTTGAAAGGAACTCGAAACATGTCAACCTTGGTTTTGAGAATCTCTCCCGGAGTTTGAGAGATTTGGACGTGAAAGGGTACCAGTCTTGTCGGGGATTGGGAACCCTTTGCGAGAATGTCCAAAGTTTCAGCGGGATTTCCAAAATGTTGAAAGGAACTCGAAACATGTCAACCTTGGTTTTGAGAATCTCTCCCGGAGTTTGAGAGATTTGGACGTGAAAGGGTACCAGTCTTGTCGGGGATTGGGAACCCTTCGCGAGAATGTCCAAAGTTTCAGCGGGATTTCCAAAATGTTGAAAGGAACTCGAAACATGTCAACCTTGGTTTTGAGAATCTCTCCCGGAGTTTGAGAGATTTGGACGTGAAAGGGTACCAGTCTTGTCGGGGATTGGGAGCCCTTCGTGAGAATGTCCAAAGTTTCAGCGGGATTTCCAAAATGTTGAAAGGAACTCGAAACATGTCAACCTTGGTTTTGAGAATCTCTCCCGGAGTTTGAGAGATTTGGACGTGAAAGGGTACCAGTCTTGTCGGGGATTGGGAACCCTTCGCGAGAATGTCCAAAGTTTCAGCGGGATTTCCAAAATGTTGAAAGGAACTCGAAACATGTCAACCTTGGTTTTGAGAATCTCTCCCGGAGTTTGAGAGATTTGGACGTGAAAGGGTGCCAGTCTTGTCGGGGATTGGGAACCCTTTGCGAGAATGTCCAAAGTTTCAGCGGGATTTCCAAAATGTTGAAAGGAACTCGAAACATGTCAACCTTGGTTTTGAGAATCTCTCCCGGAGTTTGAGAGATTTGGACGTGAAAGGGTACCAGTCTTGTCAGGGATTGGGAACCCTTCGCGAGAATGTCCAAAGTTTCAGCGGGATTTCCAAAATGTTGAAAGGAACTCGAAACATGTCAACCTTGGTTTTGAGAATCTCTCCCGGAGTTTGAGAGATTTGGACGTGAAAGGGTACCAGTCTTGTCGGGGATTGGAAACCCTTCGCGAGAATGTCCAAAGTTTCAGCGGGATTTCCAAAATGTTGAGAGGAACTCGAAACATGTCAACCTTGGTTTTGAGAATCTCTCCCGGAGTTTGAGAGATTTGGACGTGAAAGGGTACCAGTCTTGTCGGGGATTGGGAACCCTTCGCGAGAATGTCCAAAGTTTCAGCGGGATTTCCAAAATGTTGAAAGGAACTCGAAACATGTCAACCTTGGTTTTGAGAATCTCTCCCGGAGTTTGAGAGATTTAGACGTGAAAGGGTACCAGTCTTGTCGGGGATTGGGAACCCTTCGCGAGAATGTCCAAAGTTTCAGCGGGATTTCCAAAATGTTGAAAGGAACTCGAAACATGTCAACCTTGGTTTTGAGAATCTCTCCCGGAGTTTGAGAGATTTGGACGTGAAAGAGTACCAGTCTTGTCGGGGATTGGGAACCCTTCGCGAGAATGTCCAAAGTTTCAGCGGGATTTCCAAAATGTTGAAAGGAACTCGAAACATGTCAACCTTGGTTTTGAGAATCTCTCCCGGAGTTTGAGAGATTTGGACGTGAAAGGGTACCAGTCTTGTCGGGGATCGGGAACCCTTCGCGGGAATGTCCAAAGTTTCAGCGGGATTTCCAAAATGTTGAAAGGAACTCGAAACATGTCAACCTTGGTTTTGAGAATCTCTCCCGGAGTTTGAGAGATTTGGACGTGAAAGGGTACCAGTCTTGTCGGGGATTGGGAACCCTTCGCGAGAATGTCCAAAGTTTCAGCGGGATTTCCAAAATGTTGAGAGGAACTCGAAACATGTCAACCTTGGTTTTGAGAATCTCTCCCGGAGTTTGAGAGATTTGGACGTGAAAGGGTACCAGTCTTGTCGGGGATCGGGAACCCTTCACGAGAATGTCCAAAGTTTCAGCGGGATTTCCAAAATGTTGAAAGGAACTCGAAACATGTCAACCTTGGTTTTGAGAATCTCTCCCGGAGTTTGAGAGATTTGGACGTGAAAGGGTACCAGTCTTGTCGGGGATTGGGAACCCTTCGCGAGAATGTCCAAAGTTTCAGCGGGATTTCCAAAATGTTGAAAGGAACTCGAAACATGTCAACCTTGGTTTTGAGAATCTCTCCCGGAGTTTGAGAGATTTGGACGTGAAAGGGTACCAGTCTTGTCGGGGATTGGGAACCCTTCGCGAGAATGTCCAAAGTTTCAGCGGGATTTCCAAAATGTTGAAAGGAACTCGAAACATGTCAACCTTGGTTTTGAGAATCTCTCCCGGAGTTTGAGAGATTTGGACGTGAAAGGGTACCAGTCTTGTCGGGGATTGGGAACCCTTTGCGAGAATGTCCAAAGTTTCAGCGGGATTTCCAAAATGTTGAAAGGAACTCGAAACATGTCAACCTTGGTTTTGAGAATCTCTCCCGGAGTTTGAGAGATTTGGACGTGAAAGGGTACCAGTCTTGTCGGGGATTGGGAACCCTTCGCGAGAATGTCCAAAGTTTCAGCGGGATTTCCAAAATGTTGAAAGGAACTCGAAACATGTCAACCTTGGTTTTGAGAATCTCTCCCGGAGTTTGAGAGATTTAGACGTGAAAGGGTACCAGTCTTGTCGGGGATTGGGAACCCTTCGCGAGAATGTCCAAAGTTTCAGCGGGATTTCCAAAATGTTGAAAGGAACTCGAAACATGTCAACCTTGGTTTTGAGAATCTCTCCCGGAGTTTGAGAGATTTGGACGTGAAAGGGTACCAGTCTTGTCGGGGATTGGGAACCCTTCGCGAGAATGTCCAAAGTTTCAGCGGGATTTCCAAAATGTTGAAAGGAACTCGAAACATGTCAACCTTGGTTTTGAGAATCTCTCCCGGAGTTTGAGAGATTTGGACGTGAAAGGGTACCAGTCTTGTCGGGGATTGGGAACCCTTCGCCAGAATGTCCAAAGTTTCAGCGGGATTTCCAAAATGTTGAAAGGAACTCCAAACATGTCAACCTTGGTTTTGAGAATCTCTCCCGGAGTTTGAGAGATTTGGACGTGAAAGGGTACCAGTCTTGTCGGGGATTGGGAACCCTTCGCCAGAATGTCCAAAGTTTCAGCGGGATTTCCAAAATGTTGAAAGGAACTCGAAACATGTCAACCTTGGTTTTGAGAATCTCTCCCGGAGTTTGAGAGATTTGGATGTGAAAGGGTACCAGTCCTGTTCGGGATAGGGAACCCTTCGCGAGAATGTTCCAAAGTTTCAGCGGGATTTCCAAAATGTTGAAAGGAACTCGAAACATGTCAACCTTGGTTTTGAGAATCTCTCCCGGAGTTTGAGAGATTTGGACGTGAAAGGGTACCAGTCTTGTCGGGGATCGGGAACTCTTCGCGAGAATGTCCAAAGTTTCAGCGGGATTTCCAAAATGTTGAAAGGAACTCGAAACATGTCAACCTTGGTTTTGAGAATCTCTCCCGGAGTTGGAGAGATTTGGACGTGAAAGGGTACCAGTCTTGTCGGGGATTGGGAACCCTTCGCGAGAATGTCCAAAGTTTCAGCGGGATTTCCAAAATGTTGAAAGGAACTCGAAACATGTCAACCTTGGTTTTGAGAATCTCTCCCGGAGTTTGAGAGATTTAGACGTGAAAGGGTACCAGTCTTGTCGGGGATTGGGAACCCTTCGCGAGAATGTCCAAAGTTTCAGCGGGATTTCCAAAATGTTGAAAGGAACTCGAAACATGTCAACCTTGGTTTTGAGAATCTCTCCCAGAGTTTGAGAGATCTGGACGTGAAAGGGTACCAGTCTTGTCGGGGATTGGGAACCCTTCGCGAGAATGTCCAAAGTTTCAGCGGGATTTCCAAAATTTTGAGAGGAACTCGAAACATGTCAACCTTGGTTTTGAGAATCTCTCCCGGAGTTTGAGAGATTTGGACGTGAAAGGGTACCAGTCTTGTCGGGGATTGGGAACCCTTCGCGAGAATGTCCAAAGTTTCAGCGGGATTTCCAAAATGTTGAAAGGAACTCGAAACATGTCAACCTTGGTTTTGAGAATCTCTCCCGGAGTTTGAGAGATTTAGACGTGAAAGGGTACCAGTCTTGTCGGGGATTGGGAACCCTTCGCCAGAATGTCCAAAGTTTCAGCGGGATTTCCAAAATGTTGAAAGGAACTCGAAACATGTCAACCTTGGTTTTGAGAATCTCTCCCAGAGTTTGAGAGATCTGGACGTGAAAGGGTACCAGTCTTGTCGGGGATTGGGAACCCTTCGCGAGAATGTCCAAAGTTTCAGCGGGATTTCCAAAATTTTGAGAGGAACTCGAAACATGTCAACCTTGGTTTTGAGAATCTCTCCCGGAGTTTGAGAGATTTGGACGTGAAAGGGTACCAGTCTTGTCGGGGATTGGGAACCCTTCGCGAGAATGTCCAAAGTTTCAGCGGGATTTCCAAAATGTTGAAAGGAACTCGAAACATGTCAACCTTGGTTTTGAGAATCTCTCCCGGAGTTTGAGAGATTTGGACGTGAAAGGGTACCAGTCTTGTCGGGGATTGGGAACCCTTCGCCAGAATGTCCAAAGTTTCAGCGGGATTTCCAAAATGTTGAAAGGAACTCGAAACATGTCAACCTTGGTTTTGAGAATCTCTCCCGGAGTTTGAGAGATTTGGACGTGAAAGGGTACCAGTCTTGTCGGGGATTGGGAACCCTTCGCGAGAATGTCCAAAGTTTCAGCGGGATTTCCAAAATGTTGAAAGGAACTCGAAACATGTCAACCTTGGTTTTGAGAATCTCTCCCGGAGTTTGAGAGATTTAGACGTGAAAGGGTACCAGTCTTGTCGGGGATTGGGAACCCTTCGCGAGAATGTCCAAAGTTTCAGCGGGATTTCCAAAATGTTGAAAGGAACTCGAAACATGTCAACCTTGGTTTTGAGAATCTCTCCCGGAGTTTGAGAGATTTGGACGTGAAAGAGTACCAGTCTTGTCGGGGATTGGGAACCCTTCGCGAGAATGTCCAAAGTTTCAGCGGGATTTCCAAAATGTTGAAAGGAACTCGAAACATGTCAACCTTGGTTTTGAGAATCTCTCCCGGAGTTTGAGAGATTTGGACGTGAAAGGGTACCAGTCTTGTCGGGGATCGGGAACCCTTCGCGGGAATGTCCAAAGTTTCAGCGGGATTTCCAAAATGTTGAAAGGAACTCGAAACATGTCAACCTTGGTTTTGAGAATCTCTCCCGGAGTTTGAGAGATTTGGACGTGAAAGGGTACCAGTCTTGTCGGGGATTGGGAACCCTTCGCGAGAATGTCCAAAGTTTCAGCGGGATTTCCAAAATGTTGAAAGGAACTCGAAACATGTCAACCTTGGTTTTGAGAATCTCTCCCGGAGTTTGAGAGATTTAGACGTGAAAGGGTACCAGTCTTGTCGGGGATTGGGAACCCTTCGCGAGAATGTCCAAAGTTTCAGCGGGATTTCCAAAATGTTGAAAGGAACTCGAAACATGTCAACCTTGGTTTTGAGAATCTCTCCCGGAGTTTGAGAGATTTGGACGTGAAAGAGTACCAGTCTTGTCGGGGATTGGGAACCCTTCGCGAGAATGTCCAAAGTTTCAGCGGGATTTCCAAAATGTTGAAAGGAACTCGAAACATGTCAACCTTGGTTTTGAGAATCTCTCCCGGAGTTTGAGAGATTTGGACGTGAAAGGGTACCAGTCTTGTCGGGGATCGGGAACCCTTCGCGGGAATGTCCAAAGTTTCAGCGGGATTTCCAAAATGTTGAAAGGAACTCGAAACATGTCAACCTTGGTTTTGAGAATCTCTCCCGGAGTTTGAGAGATTTGGACGTGAAAGGGTACCAGTCTTGTCGGGGATTGGGAACCCTTCGCGAGAATGTCCAAAGTTTCAGCGGGATTTCCAAAATGTTGAAAGGAACTCGAAACATGTCAACCTTGGTTTTGAGAATCTCTCCCGGAGTTTGAGAGATTTAGACGTGAAAGGGTACCAGTCTTGTCGGGGATTGGGAACCCTTCGCCAGAATGTCCAAAGTTTCAGCGGGATTTCCAAAATGTTGAAAGGAACTCGAAACATGTCAACCTCGGTTTTGAGAATCTCTCCCGGAGTTTGAGAGATTTGGACGTGAAAGGGTACCAGTCTTGTCGGGGATTGGGAACCCTTCGCGAGAATGTCCAAAGTTTCAGCGGGATTTCCAAAATGTTGAAAGGAACTCGAAACATGTCAACCTTGGTTTTGAGAATCTCTCCCGGAGTTTGAGAGATTTGGACGTGAAAGGGTACCAGTCTTGTCGGGGATTGGGAACCCTTTGCGAGAATGTCCAAAGTTTCAGCGGGATTTCCAAAATGTTGAAAGGAACTCGAAACATGTCAACCTTGGTTTTGAGAATCTCTCCCGGAGTTTGAGAGATTTGGACGTGAAAGGGTACCAGTCTTGTCGGGGATTGGGAACCCTTCGCGAGAATGTCCAAAGTTTCAGCGGGATTTCCAAAATGTTGAAAGGAACTCGAAACATGTCAACCTTGGTTTTGAGAATCTCTCCCGGAGTTTGAGAGATTTAGACGTGAAAGGGTACCAGTCTTGTCGGGGATTGGGAACCCTTCGCGAGAATGTCCAAAGTTTCAGCGGGATTTCCAAAATGTTGAAAGGAACTCGAAACATGTCAACCTTGGTTTTGAGAATCTCTCCCGGAGTTTGAGAGATTTGGACGTGAAAGGGTACCAGTCTTGTCGGGGATTGGGAACCCTTCGCGAGAATGTCCAAAGTTTCAGCGGGATTTCCAAAATGTTGAAAGGAACTCGAAACATGTCAACCTTGGTTTTGAGAATCTCTCCCGGAGTTTGAGAGATTTGGACGTGAAAGGGTACCAGTCTTGTCGGGGATTGGGAACCCTTCGCGAGAATGTCCAAAGTTTCAGCGGGATTTCCAAAATGTTGAAAGGAACTCGAAACATGTCAACCTTGGTTTTGAGAATCTCTCCCGGAGTTTGAGAGATTTGGACGTGAAAGGGTACCAGTCTTGTCGGGGATTGGGAACCCTTCGCCAGAATGTCCAAAGTTTCAGCGGGATTTCCAAAATGTTGAAAGGAACTCGAAACATGTCAACCTTGGTTTTGAGAATCTCTCCCGGAGTTTGAGAGATTTGGATGTGAAAGGGTACCAGTCCTGTTCGGGATAGGGAACCCTTCGCGAGAATGTTCCAAAGTTTCAGCGGGATTTCCAAAATGTTGAAAGGAACTCGAAACATGTCAACCTTGGTTTTGAGAATCTCTCCCGGAGTTTGAGAGATTTGGACGTGAAAGGGTACCAGTCTTGTCGGGGATCGGGAACTCTTCGCGAGAATGTCCAAAGTTTCAGCGGGATTTCCAAAATGTTGAAAGGAACTCGAAACATGTCAACCTTGGTTTTGAGAATCTCTCCCGGAGTTGGAGAGATTTGGACGTGAAAGGGTACCAGTCTTGTCGGGGATTGGGAACCCTTCGCGAGAATGTCCAAAGTTTCAGCGGGATTTCCAAAATGTTGAAAGGAACTCGAAACATGTCAACCTTGGTTTTGAGAATCTCTCCCGGAGTTTGAGAGATTTAGACGTGAAAGGGTACCAGTCTTGTCGGGGATTGGGAACCCTTCGCGAGAATGTCCAAAGTTTCAGCGGGATTTCCAAAATGTTGAAAGGAACTCGAAACATGTCAACCTTGGTTTTGAGAATCTCTCCCAGAGTTTGAGAGATCTGGACGTGAAAGGGTACCAGTCTTGTCGGGGATTGGGAACCCTTCGCGAGAATGTCCAAAGTTTCAGCGGGATTTCCAAAATTTTGAGAGGAACTCGAAACATGTCAACCTTGGTTTTGAGAATCTCTCCCGGAGTTTGAGAGATTTGGACGTGAAAGGGTACCAGTCTTGTCGGGGATTGGGAACCCTTCGCGAGAATGTCCAAAGTTTCAGCGGGATTTCCAAAATGTTGAAAGGAACTCGAAACATGTCAACCTTGGTTTTGAGAATCTCTCCCGGAGTTTGAGAGATTTGGACGTGAAAGGGTACCAGTCTTGTCGGGGATTGGGAACCCTTCGCCAGAATGTCCAAAGTTTCAGCGGGATTTCCAAAATGTTGAAAGGAACTCGAAACATGTCAACCTTGGTTTTGAGAATCTCTCCCGGAGTTTGAGAGATTTGGACGTGAAAGGGTACCAGTCTTGTCGGGGATTGGGAACCCTTCGCGAGAATGTCCAAAGTTTCAGCGGGATTTCCAAAATGTTGAAAGGAACTCGAAACATGTCAATCTTGGTTTTGAGAATCTCTCCCGGAGTTTGAGAGATTTAGACGTGAAAGGGTACCAGTCTTGTCGGGGATTGGGAACCCTTCGCGAGAATGTCCAAAGTTTCTGCGGGATTTCCAAAATGTTGAAAGGAACTCGAAACATGTCAACCTTGGTTTTGAGAATCTCTCCCGGAGTTTGAGAGATTTGGACGTGAAAGGGTACCAGTCTTGTCGGGGATTGGGAACCCTTCGCGAGAATGTCCAAAGTTTCAGCGGGATTTCCAAAATGTTGAAAGGAACTCGAAACATGTCAACCTTGGTTTTGAGAATCTCTCCCGGAGTTTGAGAGATTTGGACGTGAAAGGGTACCAGTCTTGTCGGGGATTGGGAACCCTTCGCGAGAATGTCCAGTGTTTCAGCGGGATTTCCAAAATGTTG
Source organism: Streptopelia decaocto (assembly GCF_964273445.1). Taxonomy (NCBI): domain Eukaryota; kingdom Metazoa; phylum Chordata; class Aves; order Columbiformes; family Columbidae; genus Streptopelia; species Streptopelia decaocto. The sequence goes on from NW_028116776.1 coordinate 1,305,849, forward strand.
AAAGGAACTCGAAACATGTCAACCTTGGTTTTGAGAATCTCTCCCGGAGTTTGAGAGATTTGGACGTGAAAGGGTACCAGTCTTGTCGGGGATTGGGAACCCTTCGCGAGAATGTCCAAAGTTTCAGCGGGATTTCCAAAATGTTGAAAGGAACTCGAAACATGTCAACCTTGGTTTTGAGAATCTCTCCCGGAGTTTGAGAGATCTGGACGTGAAAGGGTACCAGTCTTGTCGGGGACTGGGAACCCTTCGCGAGAATGTCCAAAGTGTCAGCGGGATTTCCAAAATGTTGAAAGGAACTCGAAACATGTCAACCTTGGTTTTGAGAATCTCTCCCGGAGTTTGAGAGATCTGGACGTGAAAGGGTACCAGTCTTGTCGGGGACTGGGAACCCTTCGCGAGAATGTCCAAAGTGTCAGCGGGATTTCCAAAATGTTGAAAGGAACTCGAAACATGTCAACCTTGGTTTTGAGAATCTCTCCCGTAGTTTGAGAGATTTGAACATGAAAGGGTACCAATCTTTTCGCGGATTGGGAACCCTTCGCGAGAATGTCCAATGTTTTAGAGGGATTTCCAAAATGTTGAAAGGAACTCGAAACATGTCAACCTTGGTTTTGAGAATCTCTCCCGGAGTTTGAGAGATTTGGACGTGAAAGGGTACCAGTCTTGTTCGGGATCGGGAACCCTTCGCGAGAATGTCCAAAGTTTCAGCGGGATTTCCAAAATGTTGAAAGGAACTCGAAACATGTCAACCTTGGTTTTGAGAATCTCTCCTGGACTTTGAGAGATTTGGACGTGAAAGGGTACCAGTCTTGTCGGGGATCGGGAACCCTTCGCGAGAATGTCCAAAGTTTCAGCGGGATTTCCAAAATGTTGAGAGGAACTCGAAACATGTCAACCTTGGTTTTGAGAATCTCTCCCGGAGTTTGAGAGATTTGGACGTGAAAGTGTACCAGTCTTGTCGGGGATCGGGAACCCTTCGCGAGAATGTCCAAAGTTTCAGTGGCATTTCCAAAATGTTGAAAGGAACTCGAAACATGTCAACCTTGGTTTTGAGAATCTCTCCCGGAGTTTGAGAGATTTGGACGTGAAAGGGTACCAGTCTTGTCGGGGATTGGGAACCCTTCGCGAGAATGTCCAAAGTTTCAGCGGGATTTCCAAAATGTTGACAGGAACTCGAAACATGTCAACCTTGGTTTTGAGAATCTCTCCCGGAGTTTGAGAGATTTGGACGTGAAAGGGTACCAGTCTTGTCGGGGATTGGGAACCCTTCGCGAGAATGTCCAAAGTTTCAGCGGGATTTCCAAAATGTTGAAAAGAACTCGAAACATGTCAACCTTGGTTTTGAGAATCTCTCCCGGAGTTTGAGAGATTTGGACGTGAAAGGGTACCAGTCTTGTCGGGGATTGGGAACCCTTCGCCAGAATGTCCAAAGTTTCAGCGGGATTTCCAAAATGTTGAAAGGAACTCGAAACATGTCAACCTTGGTTTTGAGAATCTCTCCCGGAGTTTGAGAGATTTGGACGTGAAAGGGTACCAGTCTTGTCGGGGATTGGGAACCCTTCGCGAGAATGTCCAAAGTTTCAGCGGGATTTCCAAAATGTTGAAAGGAACTCGAAACATGTCAACCTTGGTTTTGAGAATCTCTCCCGGAGTTTGAGAGATTTGGACGTGAAAGGGTACCAGTCTTGTCGGGGATCGGGAACCCTTCACGAGAATGTCCAAAGTTTCAGCGGGATTTCCAAAATGTTGAAAGGAACTCGAAACATGTCAACCTTGGTTTTGAGAATCTCTCCCGGAGTTTGAGAGATTTGGACGTGAAAGGGTACCAGTCTTGTCGGGGATCGGGAACCCTTCACGAGAATGTCCAAAGTTTCAGCGGGATTTCCAAAATGTTGAAAGGAACTCGAAACATGTCAACCTTGGTTTTGAGAATCTCTCCCGGAGTTTGAGAGATTTGGACGTGAAAGGGTATCAGTCTTGTCGGATATCGGGAACCCTTCGCGAGAATGTCCAAAGTTTCAGCGGGATTTGCAAAATGTTGAGAGGAACTCGAAACATGTCAACCTTGGTTTTGAGAATCTCTCCCGGAGTTTGAGAGATTTGGACGTGAAAGGGTACCAGTCTTGTCCGGGATCGGGAACCCTTCGCGAGAATGTCCAAAGTTTCAGTGGCATTTCCAAAATGTTGAAAGGAACTCGAAACATGTCAACCTTGGTTTTGAGAATCTCTCCCGGAGTTTGAGAGATTTGGACGTGAAAGGGTACCAGTCTTGTCGGGGATTGGGAACCCTTCGCGAGAATGTCCAAAGTTTCAGCGGGATTTCCAAAATGTTGAAAGGAACTCGAAACATGTCAATCTTGGTTTTGAGAATCTCTCCCGGAGTTTGAGAGATTTAGACGTGAAAGGGTACCAGTCTTGTCGGGGATTGGGAACCCTTCGCGAGAATGTCCAAAGTTTCTGCGGGATTTCCAAAATGTTGAAAGGAACTCGAAACATGTCAACCTTGGTTTTGAGAATCTCTCCCGGAGTTTGAGAGATTTGGACGTGAAAGGGTACCAGTCTTGTCGGGGATTGGGAACCCTTCGCGAGAATGTCCAAAGTTTCAGCGGGATTTCCAAAATGTTGAAAGGAACTCGAAACATGTCAACCTTGGTTTTGAGAATCTCTCCCGGAGTTTGAGAGATTTGGACGTGAAAGGGTACCAGTCTTGTCGGGGATTGGGAACCCTTCGCGAGAATGTCCAATGTTTCAGCGGGATTTCCAAAATGTTGAAAGGAACTCGAAACATGTCAACCTTGGTTTTGAGAATCTCTCCCGGAGTTTGAGAGATTTGGACGTGAAAGGGTACCAGTCTTGTCGGGGATTGGGAACCCTTCGCGAGAATGTCCAAAGTTTCAGCGGGATTTCCAAAATGTTGAAAGGAACTCGAAACATGTCAACCTTGGTTTTGAGAATCTCTCCCGGAGTTTGAGAGATCTGGACGTGAAAGGGTACCAGTCTTGTCGGGGACTGGGAACCCTTCGCGAGAATGTCCAAAGTGTCAGCGGGATTTCCAAAATGTTGAAAGGAACTCGAAACATGTCAACCTTGGTTTTGAGAATCTCTCCCGGAGTTTGAGAGATCTGGACGTGAAAGGGTACCAGTCTTGTCGGGGACTGGGAACCCTTCGCGAGAATGTCCAAAGTGTCAGCGGGATTTCCAAAATGTTGAAAGGAACTCGAAACATGTCAACCTTGGTTTTGAGAATCTCTCCCGTAGTTTGAGAGATTTGAACATGAAAGGGTACCAATCTTTTCGCGGATTGGGAACCCTTCGCGAGAATGTCCAATGTTTTAGAGGGATTTCCAAAATGTTGAAAGGAACTCGAAACATGTCAACCTTGGTTTTGAGAATCTCTCCCGGAGTTTGAGAGATTTGGACGTGAAAGGGTACCAGTCTTGTTCGGGATCGGGAACCCTTCGCGAGAATGTCCAAAGTTTCAGCGGGATTTCCAAAATGTTGAAAGGAACTCGAAACATGTCAACCTTGGTTTTGAGAATCTCTCCTGGACTTTGAGAGATTTGGACGTGAAAGGGTACCAGTCTTGTCGGGGATCGGGAACCCTTCGCGAGAATGTCCAAAGTTTCAGCGGGATTTCCAAAATGTTGAGAGGAACTCGAAACATGTCAACCTTGGTTTTGAGAATCTCTCCCGGAGTTTGAGAGATTTGGACGTGAAAGTGTACCAGTCTTGTCGGGGATCGGGAACCCTTCGCGAGAATGTCCAAAGTTTCAGTGGCATTTCCAAAATGTTGAAAGGAACTCGAAACATGTCAACCTTGGTTTTGAGAATCTCTCCCGGAGTTTGAGAGATTTGGACGTGAAAGGGTACCAGTCTTGTCGGGGATTGGGAACCCTTCGCGAGAATGTCCAAAGTTTCAGCGGGATTTCCAAAATGTTGACAGGAACTCGAAACATGTCAACCTTGGTTTTGAGAATCTCTCCCGGAGTTTGAGAGATTTGGACGTGAAAGGGTACCAGTCTTGTCGGGGATTGGGAACCCTTCGCGAGAATGTCCAAAGTTTCAGCGGGATTTCCAAAATGTTGAAAAGAACTCGAAACATGTCAACCTTGGTTTTGAGAATCTCTCCCGGAGTTTGAGAGATTTGGACGTGAAAGGGTACCAGTCTTGTCGGGGATTGGGAACCCTTCGCCAGAATGTCCAAAGTTTCAGCGGGATTTCCAAAATGTTGAAAGGAACTCGAAACATGTCAACCTTGGTTTTGAGAATCTCTCCCGGAGTTTGAGAGATTTGGACGTGAAAGGGTACCAGTCTTGTCGGGGATTGGGAACCCTTCGCGAGAATGTCCAAAGTTTCAGCGGGATTTCCAAAATGTTGAAAGGAACTCGAAACATGTCAACCTTGGTTTTGAGAATCTCTCCCGGAGTTTGAGAGATTTGGACGTGAAAGGGTACCAGTCTTGTCGGGGATCGGGAACCCTTCACGAGAATGTCCAAAGTTTCAGCGGGATTTCCAAAATGTTGAAAGGAACTCGAAACATGTCAACCTTGGTTTTGAGAATCTCTCCCGGAGTTTGAGAGATTTGGACGTGAAAGGGTACCAGTCTTGTCGGGGATCGGGAACCCTTCACGAGAATGTCCAAAGTTTCAGCGGGATTTCCAAAATGTTGAAAGGAACTCGAAACATGTCAACCTTGGTTTTGAGAATCTCTCCCGGAGTTTGAGAGATTTGGACGTGAAAGGGTACCAGTCTTGTCGGGGATTGGGAACCCTTCGCGAGAATGTCCAAAGTTTCAGCGGGATTTCCAAAATGTTGAAAAGAACTCGAAACATGTCAACCTTGGTTTTGAGAATCTCTCCCGGAGTTTGAGAGATTTGGACGTGAAAGGGTACCAGTCTTGTCGGGGATTGGGAACCCTTCGCGAGAATGTCCAAAGTTTCAGCGGGATTTCCAAAATGTTGAAAGGAACTCGAAACATGTCAACCTTGGTTTTGAGAATCTCTCCCGGAGTTTGAGAGATTTGGACGTGAAAGGGTACCAGTCTTGTCGGGGATTGGGAACCCTTCGCGAGAATGTCCAAAGTTTCAGCGGGATTTCCAAAATGTTGAGAGGAACTCGAATCATGTCAACCTTGGTTTTGAGAATCTCTCCCGGAGTTTGAGAGATCTGGACGTGAAAGGGTACCAGTCTTGTCGGGGATTGGGAACCCTTCGCGAGAATGTCCAAAGTTTCAGCGGGATTTCCAAAATGTTGAAAGGAACTCGAAACATGTCAACCTTGGTTTTGAGAATCTCTCCCAGAGTTTGAGAGATTTGGACGTGAAAGGGTACCAGTCTTGTCGGGGATTGGGAACCCTTCGTGAGAATGTCCAAAGTTTCAGCGGGATTTCCAAAATGTTGAAAGGAACTCGAAACATGTCAACCTTGGTTTTGAGAATCTCTCCCGGAGTTTGAGAGATTTGGACGTGAAAGGGTACCAGTCTTGTCGGGGATTGGGAACCCTTCGCGAGAATGTCCAAAGTTTCAGCGGGATTTCCAAAATGTTGAAAGGAACTCGAAACATGTCAACCTTGGTTTTGAGAATCTCTCCCGGAGTTTGAGAGATTTGGACGTGAAAGGGTACCAGTCTTGTCGGGGATCGGGAACCCTTCACGAGAATGTCCAAAGTTTCAGCGGGATTTCCAAAATGTTGAAAGGAACTCGAAACATGTCAACCTTGGTTTTGAGAATCTCTCCCGGAGTTTGAGAGATTTGGACGTGAAAGGGTACCAGTCTTGTCCGGGATCGGGAACCCTTCGCGAGAATGTCCAAAGTTTCAGTGGCATTTCCAAAATGTTGAAAGGAACTCGAAACATGTCAACCTTGGTTTTGAGAATCTCTCCCGGAGTTTGAGAGATTTGGACGTGAAAGGGTACCAGTCTTGTCGGGGATTGGGAACCCTTCGCGAGAATGTCCAAAGTTTCAGCGGGATTTCCAAAATGTTGAAAGGAACTCGAAACATGTCAACCTTGGTTTTGAGAATCTCTCCCGGAGTTTGAGAGATTTGGACGTGAAAGGGTACCAGTCTTGTCGGGGATTGGGAACCCTTTGCGAGAATGTCCAAAGTTTCAGCGGGATTTCCAAAATGTTGAAAAGAACTCGAAACATGTCAACCTTGGTTTTGAGAATCTCTCCCGGAGTTTGAGAGATTTGGACGTGAAAGGGTACCAGTCTTGTCGGGGATTGGGAACCCTTCGCGAGAATGTCCAAAGTTTCAGCGGGATTTCCAAAATGTTGAAAGGAACTCGAAACATGTCAACCTTGGTTTTGAGAATCTCTCCCGGAGTTTGAGAGATTTGGACGTGAAAGGGTACCAGTCTTGTCGGGGATTGGGAACCCTTCGCGAGAATGTCCAAAGTTTCAGCGGGATTTCCAAAATGTTGAGAGGAACTCGAATCATGTCAACCTTGGTTTTGAGAATCTCTCCCGGAGTTTGAGAGATCTGGACGTGAAAGGGTACCAGTCTTGTCGGGGATTGGGAACCCTTCGCGAGAATGTCCAAAGTTTCAGCGGGATTTCCAAAATGTTGAAAGGAACTCGAAACATGTCAACCTTGGTTTTGAGAATCTCTCCCGGAGTTTGAGAGATTTGGACGTGAAAGGGTACCAGTCTTGTTCGGGATCGGGAACCCTTCGCCAGAATGTCCAAAGTTTCAATGGGATTTCCAAAATGTTGAAAGGAACTCGAAACATGTCAACCTTGGTTTTGAGAATCTCTCCCGGAGTTTGAGAGATTTGGACGTGAAAGGGTACCAGTCTTGTCGGGGATTGGGAACCCTTTGCGAGAATGTCCAAAGTTTCAGCGGGATTTCCAAAATGTTGAAAGGAACTCGAAACATGTCAACCTTGGTTTTGAGAATCTCTCCCGGAGTTTGAGAGATTTGGACGTGAAAGGGTACCAGTCTTGTCGGGGATTGGGAACCCTTCGCCAGAATGTCCAAAGTTTCAGTGGGATTTCCAAAATGTTGAAAGGAACTCGAAACATGTCAACCTTGGTTTTGAGAATCTCTCCCGGAGTTTGAGAGATTTGGACGTGAAAGGGTACCAGTCTTGTCGGGGATTGGGAACCCTTCGCGAGAATGTCCAAAGTTTCAGCGGGATTTCCAAAATGTTGAAAGGAACTCGCAACATGTCAACCTTGGTTTTGAGAATCTCTCCCGGAGTTTGAGAGATTTGGACGTGAAAGGGTACCAGTCTTGTCGGGGATTGGGAACCCTTCGCGAGAATGTCCAAAGTTTCAGCGGGATTTCCAAAATGTTGAAAGGAACTCGAAACATGTCAGCCTTGGTTTTGAGAATCTCTCCCGGAGTTTGAGAGATTTGGACGTGAAAGGGTATCAGTCTTGTCGGATATCGGGAACCCTTCGCGAGAATGTCCAAAGTTTCAGCGGGATTTGCAAAATGTTGAAAGGAACTCGAAACATGTCAACCTTGGTTTTGAGAATCTCTCCCGGAGTTTGAGAGATTTGGACGTGAAAGGGTACCAGTCTTGTCCGGGATCGGGAACCCTTCGCGAGAATGTCCAAAGTTTCAGTGGCATTTCCAAAATGTTGAAAGGAACTCGAAACATGTCAACCTTGGTTTTGAGAATCTCTCCCGGAGTTTGAGAGATTTGGACGTGAAAGGGTACCAGTCTTGTCGGGGATTGGGAACCCTTCGCGAGAATGTCCAAAGTTTCAGCGGGATTTCCAAAATGTTGAAAGGAACTCGAAACATGTCAACCTTGGTTTTGAGAATCTCTCCCGGAGTTTGAGAGATTTGGACGTGAAAGGGTACCAGTCTTGTCGGGGATTGGGAACCCTTCGCGAGAATGTCCAAAGTTTCAGCGGGATTTCCAAAATGTTGAAAAGAACTCGAAACATGTCAACCTTGGTTTTGAGAATCTCTCCCGGAGTTTGAGAGATTTGGACGTGAAAGGGTACCAGTCTTGTCGGGGATTGGGAACCCTTCGCGAGAATGTCCAAAGTTTCAGCGGGATTTCCAAAATGTTGAAAGGAACTCGAAACATGTCAACCTTGGTTTTGAGAATCTCTCCCGGAGTTTGAGAGATTTGGACGTGAAAGGGTACCAGTCTTGTCGGGGATTGGGAACCCTTCGCGAGAATGTCCAAAGTTTCAGCGGGATTTCCAAAATGTTGAGAGGAACTCGAATCATGTCAACCTTGGTTTTGAGAATCTCTCCCGGAGTTTGAGAGATCTGGACGTGAAAGGGTACCAGTCTTGTCGGGGATTGGGAACCCTTCGCGAGAATGTCCAAAGTTTCAGCGGGATTTCCAAAATGTTGAAAGGAACTCGAAACATGTCAACCTTGGTTTTGAGAATCTCTCCCAGAGTTTGAGAGATTTGGACGTGAAAGGGTACCAGTCTTGTCGGGGATTGGGAACCCTTCGTGAGAATGTCCAAAGTTTCAGCGGGATTTCCAAAATGTTGAAAGGAACTCGAAACATGTCAACCTTGGTTTTGAGAATCTCTCCCGGAGTTTGAGAGATTTGGACGTGAAAGGGTACCAGTCTTGTCGGGGATTGGGAACCCTTCGCGAGAATGTCCAAAGTTTCAGCGGGATTTCCAAAATGTTGAAAGGAACTCGAAACATGTCAACCTTGGTTTTGAGAATCTCTCCCGGAGTTTGAGAGATTTGGACGTGAAAGGGTACCAGTCTTGTCGGGGACTGGGAACCCTTCGCGAGAATGTCCAAAGTTTCAGCGGGATTTGCAAAATGTTGAAAGGAACTCGAAACATGTCAACCTTGGTTTTGAGAATCTCTCCCGGAGTTTGAGAGATTTGGACGTGAAAGGGTACCAGTCTTGTTCGGGATCGGGAACCCTTCGCCAGAATGTCCAAAGTTTCAATGGGATTTCCAAAATGTTGAAAGGAACTCGAAACATGTCAACCTTGGTTTTGAGAATCTCTCCCGGAGTTTGAGAAATTTGGACGTGAAAGGGTACCAGTCTTGTCGGGGATTGGGAACCCTTCGCGAGAATGTCCAAAGTTTCAGCGGGATTTCCAAAATGTTGAAAGGAACTCGAAACATGTCAACCTTGGTTTTGAGAATCTCTCCCGGAGTTTGAGAGATTTGGACGTGAAAGGGTACCAGTCTTGTCGGGGATTGGGAACCCTTCGCCAGAATGTCCAAAGTTTCAGTGGGATTTCCAAAATGTTGAAAGGAACTCGAAACATGTCAACCTTGGTTTTGAGAATCTCTCCCGGAGTTTGAGAGATTTGGACGTGAAAGGGTACCAGTCTTGTCGGGGATTGGGAACCCTTTGCGAGAATGTCCAAAGTTTCAGCGGGATTTCCAAAATGTTGAAAGGAACTCGAAACATGTCAACCTTGGTTTTGAGAATCTCTCCCGGAGTTTGAGAGATTTGGACGTGAAAGGGTACCAGTCTTGTCGGGGATCGGGAACCCTTCGCGAGAATGTGCAAAGTTTCAGCGGGATTTCCAAAATGTTGAAAGGAACTCGAAACATGTCAACCTTGGTTTTGAGAATCTCTCCCGGAGTTTGAGAGATTTGGACATGAAAGGGTACCAGTCTTGTCGGGGATTGGGAACCCTTCGCGAGAATGTCCAAAGTTTCAGCGGGATTTCCAAAATGTTGAAAGGAACTCGAAACATGTCAACCTTGGTTTTGAGAATCTCTCCCGGAGTTTGAGAGATTTGGACGTGAAAGGGTACCAGTCTTGTCGGGGATTGGGAACCCTTCGCCAGAATGTCCAAAGTTTCAGCGGGATTTCCAAAATGTTGAAAGGAACTCGAAACATGTCAACCTTGGTTTTGAGAATCTCTCCCGGAGTTTGAGAGATTTGGACGTGAAAGGGTACCAGTCTTGTTCGGGATAGGGAACCCTTCGCGAGAATGTTCCAAAGTTTCAGCGGGATTTCCAAAACGTTGAAAGGAACTCCAAAAATATCAACCTTGGTTTTGAGAATCTCTCCCGGAGTTTGAGAGATCTGGACGTGAAAGGGTACCAGTCTTGTCGGGGATTGGGAACCCTTCGCGAGAATGTCCAAAGTTTCAGCGGGATTTCCAAAATGTTGAAAGGAACTCGAAACATGTCAACCTTGGTTTTGAGAATCTCTCCCGGAGTTTGAGAGATTTGGACGTGAAAGGGTACCAGTCTTGTCGGGGATTGGGAACCCTTCGCGAGAATGTCCAAAGTTTCAGCGGGATTTCCAAAATGTTGAAAGGAACTCGAAACATGTCAACCTTGGTTTTGAGAATCTCTCCCGGAGTTTGAGAGATTTGGACGTGAAAGGGTACCAGTCTTCTCGGGGATCGGGAACCCTTCGCGAGAATGTCCAAAGTTTCAGCGGGATTTCCAAAATGTTGAAAGGAACTCGAAACATGTCAACCTTGGTTTTGAGAATCTCTCCCGGAGTTTGAGAGATTTGGATGTGAAAGGGTACCAGTCTTGTCGGGGATTGGGAACCCTTCACGAGAATGTCCAAAGTTTCAGCGGGATTTCCAAAATGTTGAAAGGAACTCGAAACATGTCAACCTTGGTTTTGAGAATCTCTCCCGGAGTTTGAGAGATTTGGACGTTAAAGGGTACCAGTCTTGTCGGGGATTGGGAACCCTTCGCGAGAATGTCCAAAGTTTCAGCGGGATTTCCAAAATGTTGAAAGGAACTCGAAACATGTCAACCTTGGTTTTGAGAATCTCTCCCGGAGTTTGAGAGATTTGGACGTGAAAGGGTACCAGTCTTGTCGGGGACTGGGAACCCTTCGCGAGAATGTCCAAAGTTTCAGCGGGATTTGCAAAATGTTGAAAGGAACTCGAAACATGTCAACCTTGGTTTTGAGAATCTCTCCCGGAGTTTGAGAGATTTGGACGTGAAAGGGTACCAGTCTTGTTCGGGATCGGGAACCCTTCGCCAGAATGTCCAAAGTTTCAATGGGATTTCCAAAATGTTGAAAGGAACTCGAAACATGTCAACCTTGGTTTTGAGAATCTCTCCCGGAGTTTGAGAGATTTGGACGTGAAAGGGTACCAGTCTTGTCCGGGATCGGGAACCCTTCGCGAGAATGTCCAAAGTTTCAGTGGCATTTCCAAAATGTTGAAAGGAACTCGAAACATGTCAACCTTGGTTTTGAGAATCTCTCCCGGAGTTTGAGAGATTTGGACGTGAAAGGGTACCAGTCTTGTCGGGGATTGGGAACCCTTCGCGAGAATGTCCAAAGTTTCAGCGGGATTTCCAAAATGTTGAAAGGAACTCGAAACATGTCAACCTTGGTTTTGAGAATCTCTCCCGGAGTTTGAGAGATTTGGACGTGAAAGGGTACCAGTCTTGTCGGGGATTGGGAACCCTTTGCGAGAATGTCCAAAGTTTCAGCGGGATTTCCAAAATGTTGAAAAGAACTCGAAACATGTCAACCTTGGTTTTGAGAATCTCTCCCGGAGTTTGAGAGATTTGGACGTGAAAGGGTACCAGTCTTGTCGGGGATTGGGAACCCTTCGCGAGAATGTCCAAAGTTTCAGCGGGATTTCCAAAATGTTGAAAGGAACTCGAAACATGTCAACCTTGGTTTTGAGAATCTCTCCCGGAGTTTGAGAGATTTGGACGTGAAAGGGTACCAGTCTTGTCGGGGATTGGGAACCCTTCGCGAGAATGTCCAAAGTTTCAGCGGGATTTCCAAAATGTTGAGAGGAACTCGAATCATGTCAACCTTGGTTTTGAGAATCTCTCCCGGAGTTTGAGAGATCTGGACGTGAAAGGGTACCAGTCTTGTCGGGGATTGGGAACCCTTCGCGAGAATGTCCAAAGTTTCAGCGGGATTTCCAAAATGTTGAAAGGAACTCGAAACATGTCAACCTTGGTTTTGAGAATCTCTCCCGGAGTTTGAGAGATTTGGACGTGAAAGGGTACCAGTCTTGTTCGGGATCGGGAACCCTTCGCCAGAATGTCCAAAGTTTCAATGGGATTTCCAAAATGTTGAAAGGAACTCGAAACATGTCAACCTTGGTTTTGAGAATCTCTCCCGGAGTTTGAGAGATTTGGACGTGAAAGGGTACCAGTCTTGTCGGGGATTGGGAACCCTTCGCGAGAATGTCCAAAGTTTCAGCGGGATTTCCAAAATGTTGAGAGGAACTCGAATCATGTCAACCTTGGTTTTGAGAATCTCTCCCGGAGTTTGAGAGATCTGGACGTGAAAGGGTACCAGTCTTGTCGGGGATTGGGAACCCTTCGCGAGAATGTCCAAAGTTTCAGCGGGATTTCCAAAATGTTGAAAGGAACTCGAAACATGTCAACCTTGGTTTTGAGAATCTCTCCCAGAGTTTGAGAGATTTGGACGTGAAAGGGTACCAGTCTTGTCGGGGATTGGGAACCCTTCGTGAGAATGTCCAAAGTTTCAGCGGGATTTCCAAAATGTTGAAAGGAACTCGAAACATGTCAACCTTGGTTTTGAGAATCTCTCCCGGAGTTTGAGAGATTTGGACGTGAAAGGGTACCAGTCTTGTCGGGGATTGGGAACCCTTCGCGAGAATGTCCAAAGTTTCAGCGGGATTTCCAAAATGTTGAAAGGAACTCGAAACATGTCAACCTTGGTTTTGAGAATCTCTCCCGGAGTTTGAGAGATTTGGACGTGAAAGGGTACCAGTCTTGTCGGGGACTGGGAACCCTTCGCGAGAATGTCCAAAGTTTCAATGGGATTTCCAAAATGTTGAAAGGAACTCGAAACATGTCAACCTTGGTTTTGAGAATCTCTCCCGGAGTTTGAGAGATTTGGACGTGAAAGGGTACCAGTCTTGTTCGGGATCGGGAACCCTTCGCCAGAATGTCCAAAGTTTCAATGGGATTTCCAAAATGTTGAAAGGAACTCGAAACATGTCAACCTTGGTTTTGAGAATCTCTCCCGGAGTTTGAGAGATTTGGACGTGAAAGGGTACCAGTCTTGTCGGGGATTGGGAACCCTTTGCGAGAATGTCCAAAGTTTCAGCGGGATTTCCAAAATGTTGAAAGGAACTCGAAACATGTCAACCTTGGTTTTGAGAATCTCTCCCGGAGTTTGAGAGATTTGGACGTGAAAGGGTACCAGTCTTGTCGGGGATTGGGAACCCTTCGCCAGAATGTCCAAAGTTTCAGTGGGATTTCCAAAATGTTGAAAGGAACTCGAAACATGTCAACCTTGGTTTTGAGAATCTCTCCCGGAGTTTGAGAGATTTGGACGTGAAAGGGTACCAGTCTTGTCGGGGATTGGGAACCCTTCGCGAGAATGTCCAAAGTTTCAGCGGGATTTCCAAAATGTTGAAAGGAACTCGAAACATGTCAACCTTGGTTTTGAGAATCTCTCCCGGAGTTTGAGAGATTTGGACGTGAAAGGGTACCAGTCTTGTCGGGGATTGGGAACCCTTCGCGAGAATGTCCAAAGTTTCAGCGGGATTTCCAAAATGTTGAAAGGAACTCGCAACATGTCAACCTTGGTTTTGAGAATCTCTCCCGGAGTTTGAGAGATTTGGACGTGAAAGGGTACCAGTCTTGTCGGGGATTGGGAACCCTTCGCGAGAATGTCCAAAGTTTCAGCGGGATTTCCAAAATGTTGAAAGGAACTCGAAACATGTCAGCCTTGGTTTTGAGAATCTCTCCCGGAGTTTGAGAGATTTGGACGTGAAAGGGTATCAGTCTTGTCGGATATCGGGAACCCTTCGCGAGAATGTCCAAAGTTTCAGCGGGATTTGCAAAATGTTGAGAGGAACTCGAAACATGTCAACCTTGGTTTTGAGAATCTCTCCCGGAGTTTGAGAGATTTGGACGTGAAAGGGTACCAGTCTTGTCCGGGATCGGGAACCCTTCGCGAGAATGTCCAAAGTTTCAGTGGCATTTCCAAAATGTTGAAAGGAACTCGAAACATGTCAACCTTGGTTTTGAGAATCTCTCCCGGAGTTTGAGAGATTTGGACGTGAAAGGGTACCAGTCTTGTCGGGGATTGGGAACCCTTCGCGAGAATGTCCAAAGTTTCAGCGGGATTTCCAAAATGTTGAAAGGAACTCGAAACATGTCAACCTTGGTTTTGAGAATCTCTCCCGGAGTTTGAGAGATTTGGACGTGAAAGGGTACCAGTCTTGTCGGGGATTGGGAACCCTTCGCGAGAATGTCCAAAGTTTCAGCGGGATTTCCAAAATGTTGAAAAGAACTCGAAACATGTCAACCTTGGTTTTGAGAATCTCTCCCGGAGTTTGAGAGATTTGGACGTGAAAGGGTACCAGTCTTGTCGGGGATTGGGAACCCTTCGCGAGAATGTCCAAAGTTTCAGCGGGATTTCCAAAATGTTGAAAGGAACTCGAAACATGTCAACCTTGGTTTTGAGAATCTCTCCCGGAGTTTGAGAGATTTGGACGTGAAAGGGTACCAGTCTTGTCGGGGATTGGGAACCCTTCGCCAGAATGTCCAAAGTTTCAGCGGGATTTCCAAAATGTTGAGAGGAACTCGAATCATGTCAACCTTGGTTTTGAGAATCTCTCCCGGAGTTTGAGAGATCTGGACGTGAAAGGGTACCAGTCTTGTCGGGGATTGGGAACCCTTCGCGAGAATGTCCAAAGTTTCAGCGGGATTTCCAAAATGTTGAAAGGAACTCGAAACATGTCAACCTTGGTTTTGAGAATCTCTCCCAGAGTTTGAGAGATTTGGACGTGAAAGGGTACCAGTCTTGTCGGGGATTGGGAACCCTTCGTGAGAATGTCCAAAGTTTCAGCGGGATTTCCAAAATGTTGAAAGGAACTCGAAACATGTCAACCTTGGTTTTGAGAATCTCTCCCGGAGTTTGAGAGATTTGGACGTGAAAGGGTACCAGTCTTGTCGGGGATTGGGAACCCTTCGCGAGAATGTCCAAAGTTTCAGCGGGATTTCCAAAATGTTGAAAGGAACTCGAAACATGTCAACCTTGGTTTTGAGAATCTCTCCCGGAGTTTGAGAGATTTGGACGTGAAAGGGTACCAGTCTTGTCGGGGACTGGGAACCCTTCGCGAGAATGTCCAAAGTTTCAGCGGGATTTGCAAAATGTTGAAAGGAACTCGAAACATGTCAACCTTGGTTTTGAGAATCTCTCCCGGAGTTTGAGAGATTTGGACGTGAAAGGGTACCAGTCTTGTTCGGGATCGGGAACCCTTCGCCAGAATGTCCAAAGTTTCAATGGGATTTCCAAAATGTTGAAAGGAACTCGAAACATGTCAACCTTGGTTTTGAGAATCTCTCCCGGAGTTTGAGAGATTTGGACGTGAAAGGGTACCAGTCTTGTCGGGGATTGGGAACCCTTCGCGAGAATGTCCAAAGTTTCAGCGGGATTTCCAAAATGTTGAAAGGAACTCGAAACATGTCAACCTTGGTTTTGAGAATCTCTCCCGGAGTTTGAGAGATTTGGACGTGAAAGGGTACCAGTCTTGTCGGGGATTGGGAACCCTTCGCCAGAATGTCCAAAGTTTCAGTGGGATTTCCAAAATGTTGAAAGGAACTCGAAACATGTCAACCTTGGTTTTGAGAATCTCTCCCGGAGTTTGAGAGATTTGGACGTGAAAGGGTACCAGTCTTGTCGGGGATTGGGAACCCTTTGCGAGAATGTCCAAAGTTTCAGCGGGATTTCCAAAATGTTGAAAGGAACTCGAAACATGTCAACCTTGGTTTTGAGAATCTCTCCCGGAGTTTGAGAGATTTGGACGTGAAAGGGTACCAGTCTTGTCGGGGATCGGGAACCCTTCGCGAGAATGTGCAAAGTTTCAGCGGGATTTCCAAAATGTTGAAAGGAACTCCAAACATGTCAACCTTGGTTTTGAGAATCTCTCCCGGAGTTTGAGAGATTTGGACATGAAAGGGTACCAGTCTTGTCGGGGATTGGGAACCCTTCGCGAGAATGTCCAAAGTTTCAGCGGGATTTCCAAAATGTTGAAAGGAACTCGAAACATGTCAACCTTGGTTTTGAGAATCTCTCCCGGAGTTTGAGAGATTTGGATGTGAAAGGGTACCAGTCTTGTCGGGGATTGGGAACCCTTCGCCAGAATGTCCAAAGTTTCAGCGGGATTTCCAAAATGTTGAAAGGAACTCGAAACATGTCAACCTTGGTTTTGAGAATCTCTCCCGGAGTTTGAGAGATTTGGACGTGAAAGGGTACCAGTCTTGTTCGGGATAGGGAACCCTTCGCGAGAATGTCCAAAGTTTCAGCGGGATTTGCAAAATGTTGAGAGGAACCCGAAACATGTCAACCTTGGTTTTGAGAATCTCTCCCGGAGTTTGAGAGATTTGGACGTGAAAGGGTACCAGTCTTGTCGGGGATTGGGAACCCTTCGCGAGAATGTCCAAAGTTTCAGCGGGATTTCCAAAATGTTGAAAGGAACTCGAAACATGTCAACCTTGGTTTTGAGAATCTCTCCCGGAGTTTGAGAGATTTGGACGTGAAAGGGTACCAGTCTTGTCGGGGATTGGGAACCCTTCGCCAGAATGTCCAAAGTTTCAGCGGGATTTCCAAAATGTTGAAAGGAACTCGAAACATGTCAACCTTGGTTTTGAGAATCTCTCCCGGAGTTTGAGAGATTTGGACGTGAAAGGGTACCAGTCTTGTCGGGGATTGGGAACCCTTCGCGAGAATGTCCAAAGTTTCAGCGGGATTTCCAAAATGTTGAAAGGAACTCGAAACATGTCAACCTTGGTTTTGAGAATCTCTCCCGGAGTTTGAGAGATTTGGACGTGAAAGGGTACCAGTCTTGTCGGGGATTGGGAACCCTTCGCCAGAATGTCCAAAGTTTCAGCGGGATTTCCAAAATGTTGAAAGGAACTCGGAACATGTCAACCTTGGTTTTGAGAATCTCTCCCGGAGTTTGAGAGATTTGGACGTGAAAGGGTACCAGTCTTGTCGGGGATTGGGAACCCTTCGCGAGAATGTCCAAAGTTTCAGCAGGATTTCCAAAATGTTGAAAGGAACTCGAAACATGTCAACCTTGGTTTTGAGAATCTCTCCCGGAGTTTGAGAGATTTGGACGTGAAAGGGTACCAGTCTTGTCGGGGATCGGGAACCCTTCGCGAGAATGTCCAAAGTTTCAGCGGGATTTCCAAAATGTTGAGAGGAACTCGAAACATGTCAACCTTGGTTTTGAGAATCTCTCCCGGAGTTTGAGAGATTTGGACGTGAAAGGGTACCAGTCTTGTCGGGGATTGGGAACCCTTCGCGAGAATGTCCAAAGTTTCAGCGGGATTTCCAAAATGTTGAAAGGAACTCCAAACATGTCAACCTTGGTTTTGAGAATCTCTCCCGGAGTTTGAGAGATTTGGACGTGAAAGGGTACCAGTCTTGTCGGGGATTGGAACCCTTCGCGAGAATGTCCAAAGTTTCAGCGGGATTTCCAAAATGTTGAAAGGAACTCGAAACATGTCAACCTTGGTTTTGAGAATCTCTCCCGGAGTTTGAGAGATTTGGACGTGAAAGGGTACCAGTCTTGTCGGGGATTGGGAACCCTTCGCGAGAATGTCCAAAGTTTCAGCGGGATTTCCAAAATGTTGAAAGGAACTCGAAACATGTCAACCTTGGTTTTGAGAATCTCTCCCGGAGTTTGAGAGATTTGGACGTGAAAGGGTACCAGTCTTGTCGGGGATTGGGAACCCTTCGCGAGAATGTCCAAAGTTTCAGCGGGATTTCCAAAATGTTGAAAGGAACTCGAAACATGTCAACCTTGGTTTTGAGAATCTCTCCCGGAGTTTGAGAGATTTGGACGTGAAAGGGTACCAGTCTTGTCGGGGATCGGGAACCCTTCGCGAGAATGTGCAAAGTTTCAGCGGATTTTCCAAAATGTTGAAAGGAACTCCAAACATGTCAACCTTGGTTTTGAGAATCTCTCCCGGAGTTTGAGAGATTTGGACGTGAAAGGGTACCAGTCTTGTCGGGGATTGGGAACCCTTCGCGAGAATGTCCAAAGTTTCAGCGGGATTTCCAAAATGTTGAAAGGAACTCGAAACATGTCAACCTTGGTTTTGAGAATCTCTCCCGGAGTTTGAGAGATTTGGACGTGAAAGGGTACCAGTCTTGTCGGGGATTGGGAACCCTTCGCGAGAATGTCCAAAGTTTCAGCGGGATTTCCAAAATGTTGAAAGGAACTCGAAACATGTCAACCTTGGTTTTGAGAATCTCTCCCGGAGTTTGAGAGATTTGGACGTGAAAGGGTACCAGTCTTGTCGGGGATTGGGAACCCTTCGCGAGAATGTCCAAAGTTTCAGCGGGATTTCCAAAATGTTGAAAGGAACTCGAAACATGTCAACCTTGGTTTTGAGAATCTCTCCCGGAGTTTGAGAGATTTGGACGTGAAAGGGTACCAGTCTTGTCGGGGATCGGGAACCCTTCGCGAGAATGTCCAAAGTTTCAGCGGGATTTGCAAAATGTTGAGAGGAACTCGAAACATGTCAACCTTGGTTTTGAGAATCTCTCCCGGAGTTTGAGAGATTTGGACGTGAAAGGGTACCAGTCTAGTCGGGGATTAGGAACCCTTCGCGAGAATGTCCAAAGTTTCAGCGGGATTTCCAAAATGTTGAAAGGAACTCGAAACATGTCAACCTTGGTTTTGAGAATCTCTCCCGGAGTTTGAGAGATTTGGACGTGAAAGGGTACCAGTCTTGTCGGGGATTGGGAACCCTTCGCCAGAATGTCCAAAGTTTCAGCGGGATTTCCAAAATGTTGAAAGGAACTCGAAACATGTCAACCTTGGTTTTGAGAATCTCTCCCGGAGTTTGAGAGATTTGGACGTGAAAGGGTACCAGTCTTGTCGGGGATTGGGAACCCTTCGCCAGAATGTCCAAAGTTTCAGCAGGATTTCCAAAATGTTGAAAGGAACTCGAAACATGTCAACCTTGGTTTTGAGAATCTCTCCCGGAGTTTGAGAGATTTGGACGTGAAAGGGTACCAGTCTTGTCGGGGATTGGGAACCCTTCGCCAGAATGTCCAAAGTTTCAGCGGGATTTCCAAAATGTTGAAAGGAACTCGAAACATGTCAACCTTGGTTTTGAGAATCTCTCCCGGAGTTTGAGAGATTTGGACGTGAAAGGGTACCAGTCTTGTCGGGGATTGGGAACCCTTCGCGAGAATGTCCAAAGTTTCAGCGGGATTTCCAAAATGTTGAAAGGAACTCGAAACATGTCAACCTTGGTTTTGAGAATCTCTCCCGGAGTTTGAGAGATTTGGACGTGAAAGGGTACCAGTCTTGTCGGGGATTGGGAACCCTTCGCGAGAATGTCCAAAGTTTCAGCGGGATTTCCAAAATGTTGAAAGGAACTCGAAACATGTCAACCTTGGTTTTGAGAATCTCTCCCGGAGTTTGAGAGATTTGGACGTGAAAGGGTACCAGTCTTGTCGGGGATTGGGAACCCTTCGCGAGAATGTCCAAAGTTTCAGCGGGATTTGCAAAATGTTGAGAGGAACCCGAAACATGTCAACCTTGGTTTTGAGAATCTCTCCCGGAGTTTGAGAGATTTGGACGTGAAAGGGTACCAGTCTTGTCGGGGATTGGGAACCCTTCGCGAGAATGTCCAAAGTTTCAGCGGGATTTCCAAAATGTTGAAAGGAACTCGAAACATGTCAACCTTGGTTTTGAGAATCTCTCCCGGAGTTTGAGAGATTTGGACGTGAAAGGGTACCAGTCTTGTCGGGGATTGGGAACCCTTCGCGAGACTGTCCAAAGTTTCAGCGGGATTTCCAAAATGTTGAAAGGAACTCGAAACATGTCAACCTTGGTTTTGAGAATCTCTCCCGGAGTTTGAGAGATTTGGACGTGAAAGGGTACCAGTCTTGTCGGGGATTGGGAACCCTTCGCCAGAATGTCCAAAGTTTCAGCGGGATTTCCAAAATGTTGAAAGGAACTCGAAACATGTCAACCTTGGTTTTGAGAATCTCTCCCGGAGTTTGAGAGATTTGGACGTGAAAGGGTACCAGTCTTGTCGGGGATTGGGAACCCTTCGCGAGAATGTCCAAAGTTTGAGCGGGATTTCCAAAATGTTGAAAGGAACTCGAAACATGTCAACCTTGGTTTTGAGAATCTCTCCCGGAGTTTGAGAGATTTGGACGTGAAAGGGTACCAGTCTTGTCGGGGATTGGGAACCCTTCGCGAGACTGTCCAAAGTTTCAGCGGGATTTCCAAAATGTTGAAAGGAACTCGAAACATGTCAACCTTGGTTTTGAGAATCTCTCCCGGAGTTTGAGAGATTTGGACGTGAAAGGGTACCAGTCTTGTCGGGGATCGGGAACCCTTCGCCAGAATGTCCAAAGTTTCAGCGGGATTTCCAAAATGTTGAAAGGAACTCGAAACATGTCAACCTTGGTTTTGAGAATCTCTCCCGGAGTTTGAGAGATTTGGACGTGAAAGGGTACCAGTCTTGTCGGGGATCGGGAACCCTTCGCGAGAATGTCCAAAGTTTCAGCGGGATTTCCAAAATGTTGAGAGGAACCCGAAACATGTCAACCTTGATTTTGAGAATCTCTCCCGGAGTTTGAGAGATTTGGACGTGAAAGGGTACCAGTCTTGTCGGGGATTGGGAACCCTTCGCGAGAATGTCCAAAGTTTCAGCGGGATTTCCAAAATGTTGAAAGGAACTCGAAACATGTCAACCTTGGTTTTGAGAATCTCTCCCGGAGTTTGAGAGATTTGGACGTGAAAGGGTACCAGTCTTGTCGGGGATTGGGAACCCTTCGCCAGAATGTCCAAAGTTTCAGCGGGATTTCCAAAATGTTGAAAGGAACTCGAAACATGTCATCCTTGGTTTTGAGAATCTCTCCCGGAGTTTGAGAGATTTGGACGTGAAAGGGTACCAGTCTTGTCGGGGATTGGGAACCCTTCGCGAGAATGTCCAAAGTTTCAGCGGGATTTCCAAAATGTTGAAAGGAACTCGAAACATGTCAACCTTGGTTTTGAGAATCTCTCCCGGAGTTTGAGAGATTTGGACGTGAAAGGGTACCAGTCTTGTCGGGGATCGGGAACCCTTCGCGAGAATGTCCAAAGTTTCAGCGGGATTTGCAAAATGTTGAGAGGAACCCGAAACATGTCAACCTTGGTTTTGAGAATCTCTCCCGGAGTTTGAGAGATTTGGACGTGAAAGGGTACCAGTCTTGTCGGGGATTGGGAACCCTTCGCGAGAATGTCCAAAGTTTCAGCGGGATTTCCAAAATGTTGAAAGGAACTCGAAACATGTCAACCTTGGTTTTGAGAATCTCTCCCGGAGTTTGAGAGATTTGGACGTGAAAGGGTACCAGTCTTGTCGGGGATTGGGAACCCTTCGCCAGAATGTCCAAAGTTTCAGCGGGATTTCCAAAATGTTGAAAGGAACTCGAAACATGTCAACCTTGGTTTTGAGAATCTCTCCGGAAGTTTGAGAGATTTGGACGTGAAAGGGTACCAGTCTTGTTCGGGATCGGGAACCCTTCGCGAGAATGTCCAAAGTTTCAGCGGGATTTGCAAAATGTTGAGAGGAACCCGAAACATGTCAACCTTGGTTTTGAGAATCTCTCCCGGAGTTTGAGAGATTTGGACGTGAAAGGGTACCAGTCTTGTCGGGGATTGGGAACCCTTCGCGAGAATGTCCAAAGTTTCAGCGGGATTTCCAAAATGTTGAAAGGAACTCGAAACATGTCAACCTTGGTTTTGAGAATCTCTCCCGGAGTTTGAGAGATTTGGACGTGAAAGGGTACCAGTCTTGTCGGGGATCGGGAACCCTTCGCGAGAATGTCCAAAGTTTCAGCGGGATTTGCAAAATGTTGAGAGGAACCCGAAACATGTCAACCTTGGTTTTGAGAATCTCTCCCGGAGTTTGAGAGATTTGGACGTGAAAGGGTACCAGTCTTGTCGGGGATTGGGAACCCTTCGCGAGAATGTCCAAAGTTTCAGCGGGATTTCCAAAATGTTGAAAGGAACTCGAAACATGTCAACCTTGGTTTTGAGAATCTCTCCCGGAGTTTGAGAGATTTGGACGTGAAAGGGTACCAGTCTTGTCGGGGATTGGGAACCCTTCGCGAGACTGTCCAAAGTTTCAGCGGGATTTCCAAAATGTTGAAAGGAACTCGAAACATGTCAACCTTGGTTTTGAGAATCTCTCCCGGAGTTTGAGAGATTTGGACGTGAAAGGGTACCAGTCTTGTCGGGGATTGGGAACCCTTCGCGAGAATGTCCAAAGTTTCAGCGGGATTTCCAAAATGTTGAAAGGAACTCGAAACATGTCAACCTTGGTTTTGAGAATCTCTCCCGGAGTTTGAGAGATTTGGACGTGAAAGGGTACCAGTCTTGTCGGGGATCGGGAACCCTTCGCGAGAATGTCCAAAGTTTCAGCGGGATTTGCAAAATGTTGAGAGGAACCCGAAACATGTCAACCTTGGTTTTGAGAATCTCTCACGGAGTTTGAGAGATTTGGACGTGAAAGGGTACCAGTCTTGTCGGGGATTGGGAACCCTTCGCGAGAATGTCCAAAGTTTCAGCGGGATTTCCAAAATGTTGAAAGGAACTCGAAACATGTCAACCTTGGTTTTGAGAATCTCTCCCGGAGTTTGAGAGATTTGGACGTGAAAGGGTACCAGTCTTGTCGGGGATTGGGAACCCTTCGCCAGAATGTCCAAAGTTTCAGCGGGATTTCCAAAATGTTGAAAGGAACTCGAAACATGTCAACCTTGGTTTTGAGAATCTCTCCGGAAGTTTGAGAGATTTGGACGTGAAAGGGTACCAGTCTTGTTCGGGATCGGGAACCCTTCGCGAGAATGTCCAAAGTTTCAGCGGGATTTGCAAAATGTTGATAGGAACCCGAAACATGTCAACCTTGGTTTTGAGAATCTCTCCCGGAGTTTGAGAGATTTGGACGTGAAAGGGTACCAGTCTTGTCGGGGATTGGGAACCCTTCGCGAGAATGTCCAAAGTTTCAGCGGGATTTCCAAAATGTTGAAAGGAACTCGAAACATGTCAACCTTGGTTTTGAGAATCTCTCCCGGAGTTTGAGAGATTTGGACGTGAAAGGGTACCAGTCTTGTCGGGGATCGGGAACCCTTCGCCAGAATGTCCAAAGTTTCAGCGGGATTTCCAAAATGTTGAAAGGAACTCGAAACATGTCAACCTTGGTTTTGAGAATCTCTCCCGGAGTTTGAGAGATTTGGACGTGAAAGGGTACCAGTCTTGTCGGGGATTGGGAACCCTTCGCGAGAATGTCCAAAGTTTCAGCGGGATTTCCAAAATGTTGAAAGGAACTCGAAACATGTCAACCTTGGTTTTGAGAATCTCTCCCGGAGTTTGAGAGATTTGGACGTGAAAGGGTACCAGTCTTGTCGGGGATTGGGAACCCTTCGCGAGAATGTCCAAAGTTTCAGCGGGATTTCCAAAATGTTGAAAGGAACTCGAAACATGTCAACCTTGGTTTTGAGAATCTCTCCCGGAGTTTGAGAGATTTGGACGTGAAAGGGTACCAGTCTTGTCGGGGATTGGGAACCCTTCGCCAGAATGTCCAAAGTTTCAGCGGGATTTCCAAAATGTTGAAAGGAACTCGAAACATGTCAACCTTGGTTTTGAGAATCTCTCCCGGAGTTTGAGAGATTTGGACGTGAAAGGGTACCAGTCTTGTCGGGGATTGGGAACCCTTCGCGAGAATGTCCAAAGTTTCAGCGGGATTTCCAAAATGTTGAAAGGAACTCGAAACATGTCAACCTTGGTTTTGAGAATCTCTCCCGGAGTTTGAGAGATTTGGACGTGAAAGGGTACCAGTCTTGTCGGGGATCGGGAACCCTTCGCGAGAATGTCCAAATTTTCAGCGGGATTTCCAAAATGTTGAGAGGAACTCGAAACATGTCAGCCTTGGTTTTGAGAATCTCTCCCGGAGTTTGAGAGATTTGGACGTGAAAGGGTACCAGTCTTGTCGGGGATTGGGAACCCTTCGCCAGAATGTCCAAAGTTTCAGCGGGATTTCCAAAATGTTGAAAGGAACTCGAAACATGTCAACCTTGGTTTTGAGAATCTCTCCCGGAGTTTGAGAGATTTGGACGTGAAAGGGTACCAGTCTTGTCGGGGATCGGGAACCCTTCGCCAGAATGTCCAAAGTTTCAGCGGGATTTCCAAAATGTTGAAAGGAACTCGAAACATGTCAACCTTGGTTTTGAGAATCTCTCCCGGAGTTTGAGAGATTTGGACGTGAAAGGGTACCAGTCTTGTCGGGGATCGGGAACCCTTCGCGAGAATGTCCAAAGTTTCAGCGGGATTTCCAAAATGTTGAGAGGAACCCGAAACATGTCAACCTTGATTTTGAGAATCTCTCCCGGAGTTTGAGAGATTTGGACGTGAAAGGGTACCAGTCTTGTCGGGGATTGGGAACCCTTCGCGAGAATGTCCAAAGTTTCAGCGGGATTTCCAAAATGTTGAAAGGAACTCGAAACATGTCAACCTTGGTTTTGAGAATCTCTCCCGGAGTTTGAGAGATTTGGACGTGAAAGGGTACCAGTCTTGTCGGGGATTGGGAACCCTTCGCCAGAATGTCCAAAGTTTCAGCGGGATTTCCAAAATGTTGAAAGGAACTCGAAACATGTCATCCTTGGTTTTGAGAATCTCTCCCGGAGTTTGAGAGATTTGGACGTGAAAGGGTACCAGTCTTGTCGGGGATTGGGAACCCTTCGCGAGAATGTCCAAAGTTTCAGCGGGATTTCCAAAATGTTGAAAGGAACTCGAAACATGTCAACCTTGGTTTTGAGAATCTCTCCCGGAGTTTGAGAGATTTGGACGTGAAAGGGTACCAGTCTTGTCGGGGATCGGGAACCCTTCGCGAGAATGTCCAAAGTTTCAGCGGGATTTGCAAAATGTTGAGAGGAACCCGAAACATGTCAACCTTGGTTTTGAGAATCTCTCCCGGAGTTTGAGAGATTTGGACGTGAAAGGGTACCAGTCTTGTCGGGGATTGGGAACCCTTCGCGAGAATGTCCAAAGTTTCAGCGGGATTTCCAAAATGTTGAAAGGAACTCGAAACATGTCAACCTTGGTTTTGAGAATCTCTCCCGGAGTTTGAGAGATTTGGACGTGAAAGGGTACCAGTCTTGTCGGGGATTGGGAACCCTTCGCCAGAATGTCCAAAGTTTCAGCGGGATTTCCAAAATGTTGAAAGGAACTCGAAACATGTCAACCTTGGTTTTGAGAATCTCTCCCGGAGTTTGAGAGATTTGGACGTGAAAGGGTACCAGTCTTGTCGGGGATTGGGAACCCTTCGCGAGAATGTCCAAAGTTTCAGCGGGATTTCCAAAATGTTGAAAGGAACTCGAAACATGTCAACCTTGGTTTTGAGAATCTCTCCCGGAGTTTGAGAGATTTGGACGTGAAAGGGTACCAGTCTTGTCGGGGATCGGGAACCCTTCGCGAGAATGTCCAAATTTTCAGCGGGATTTCCAAAATGTTGAGAGGAACTCGAAACATGTCAGCCTTGGTTTTGAGAATCTCTCCCGGAGTTTGAGAGATTTGGACGTGAAAGGGTACCAGTCTTGTCGGGGATTGGGAACCCTTCGCGAGAATGTCCAAAGTTTCAGCGGGATTTCCAAAATGTTGAAAGGAACTCGAAACATGTCAACCTTGGTTTTGAGAATCTCTCCCGGAGTTTGAGAGATTTGGACGTGAAAGGGTACCAGTCTTGTCGGGGATTGGGAACCCTTCGCGAGAATGTCCAAAGTTTCAGCGGGATTTCCAAAATGTTGAAAGGAACTCGAAACATGTCAACCTTGGTTTTGAGAATCTCTCCCGGAGTTTGAGAGATTTGGACGTGAAAGGGTACCAGTCTTGTCGGGGATTGGGAACCCTTCGCGAGAATGTCCAAAGTTTCAGCGGGATTTCCAAAATGTTGAAAGGAACTCGAAACATGTCAACCTTGGTTTTGAGAATCTCTCCCGGAGTTTGAGAGATTTGGACGTGAAAGGGTACCAGTCTTGTCGGGGATTGGGAACCCTTCGCGAGAATGTCCAAAGTTTCAGCGGGATTTCCAAAATGTTGAAAGGAACTCGAAACATGTCAACCTTGGTTTTGAGAATCTCTCCCGGAGTTTGAGAGATTTGGACGTGAAAGGGTACCAGTATTGTTCGGGATAGGGAACCCTTCGCGAGAATGTTCCAAAGTTTCAGCGGGATTTCCAAAATGTTGAAAGGAACTCGAAACATGTCAACCTTGGTTTTGAGAATCTCTCCCGGAGTTTGAGAGATTTGGACGTGAAAGGGTACCAGTCTTGTCGGGGATTGGGAACCCTTCGCGAGAATGTCCAAAGTTTCAGCGGGATTTCCAAAATGTTGAAAGGAACTCGAAACATGTCAACCTTGGTTTTGAGAATCTCTCCCGGAGTTTGAGAGATTTGGACGTGAAAGGGTACCAGTCTTGTCGGGGATTGGGAACCCTTCGCGAGAATGTCCAAAGTTTCAGCGGGATTTCCAAAATGTTGAAAGGAACTCGAAACATGTCAACCTTGGTTTTGAGAATCTCTCCCGGAGTTTGAGAGATTTGGACGTGAAAGGGTACCAGTCTTGTCGGGGACTGGGAACCCTTCGCGAGAATGTCCAAAGTTTCAGCGGGATTTCCAAAATGTTGAAAGGAACTCGAAACATGTCAACCTTGGTTTTGAGAATCTCTCCCGGAGTTTGAGAGATTTGGACGTGAAAGGGTACCAGTCTTGTCGGGGATTGGGAACCCTTTGCGAGAATGTCCAAAGTTTCAGCGGGATTTCCAAAATGTTGAAAGGAACTCGAAACATGTCAACCTTGGTTTTGAGAATCTCTCCCGGAGTTTGAGAGATTTGGACGTGAAAGGGTACCAGTATTGTTCGGGATAGGGAACCCTTCGCGAGAATGTTCCAAAGTTTCAGCGGGATTTCCAAAATGTTGAAAGGAACTCAAAACATGTCAACCTTGGTTTTGAGAATCTCTCCCGGAGTTTGAGAGATTTGGACGTGAAAGGGTACCAGTCTTGTCGGGGATTGGGAACCCTTCGCGAGAATGTCCAAAGTTTCAGCGGGATTTCCAAAATGTTGAAAGGAACTCGAAACATGTCAACCTTGGTTTTGAGAATCTCTCCCGGAGTTTGAGAGATTTGGACGTGAAAGGGTACCAGTCTTGTCGGGGATTGGGAACCCTTCGCGAGAATGTCCAAAGTTTCAGTGGGATTTCCAAAATGTTGAAAGGAACTCGAAACATGTCAACCTTGGTTTTGAGAATCTCTCCCGGAGTTTGAGAGATTTAGACGTGAAAGGGTACCAGTCTTGTCGGGGATTGGGAACCCTTCGCGAGAATGTCCAAAGTTTCAGCGGGATTTCCAAAATGTTGAAAGGAACTCGAAACATGTCAACCTTGGTTTTGAGAATCTCTCCCGGAGTTTGAGAGATTTGGACGTGAAAGGGTACCAGTCTTGTCGGGGATTGGGAACCCTTCACGAGAATGTCCAAAGTTTCAGCGGGATTTCCAAAATGTTGAAAGGAACTCGAAACATGTCAACCTTGGTTTTGAGAATCTCTCCCGGAGTTTGAGAGATTTGGACGTGAAAGGGTACCAGTCTTGTCGGGGATCGGGAACCCTTCGCGAGAATGTGCAAAGTTTCAGCGGGATTTCCAAAATGTTGAAAGGAACTCCAAACATGTCAACCTTGGTTTTGAGAATCTCTCCCGGAGTTTGAGAGATTTGGACGTGAAAGGGTACCAGTCTTGTCGGGGATTGGGAACCCTTCGCGAGAATGTCCAAAGTTTCAGTGGGATTTCCAAAATGTTGAAAGGAACTCCAAACATGTCAACCTTGGTTTTGAGAATCTCTCCCGGAGTTTGAGAGATTTGGACGTGAAAGGGTACCAGTCTTGTCGGGGATTGGGAACCCTTCGCGAGAATGTCCAAAGTTTCAGCGGGATTTCCAAAATGTTGAAAGGAACTCGAAACATGTCAACCTTGGTTTTGAGAATCTCTCCCGGAGTTTGAGAGATTTGGACGTGAAAGGGTACCAGTCTTGTCGGGGATCGGGAACCCTTCGCGAGAATGTGCAAAGTTTCAGCGGGATTTCCAAAATGTTGAAAGGAACTCCAAACATGTCAACCTTGGTTTTGAGAATCTCTCCCGGAGTTTGAGAGATTTGGACGTGAAAGGGTACCAGTCTTGTCGGGGATTGGGAACCCTTCGCGAGAATGTCCAAAGTTTCAGTGGGATTTCCAAAATGTTGAAAGGAACTCCAAACATGTCAACCTTGGTTTTGAGAATCTCTCCCGGAGTTTGAGAGATTTGGACGTGAAAGGGTACCAGTCTTGTCGGGGATTGGGAACCCTTCGCGAGAATGTCCAAAGTTTCAGCGGGATTTCCAAAATGTTGAAAGGAACTCGAAACATGTCAACCTTGGTTTTGAGAATCTCTCCCGGAGTTTGAGAGATTTGGACGTGAAAGGGTACCAGTCTTGTCGGGGATTGGGAACCCTTCGCGAGAATGTCCAAAGTTTCAGCGGGATTTCCAAATTGTTGAGAGGAACTCGAATCATGTCAAACTTGGTTTTGAGAGTCTCTCCCGGAGTTTGAGAGATTTGGACGTGAAAGGGTACCAGTCTTGTCGGGGATGGGGAACCCTTCATGAGAATGTCCAAAGTTTCAGCGGGATTTCCAAAATGTTGAAAGGAACTCGAAACATGTCAACCTTGGTTTTGAGAATCTCTCCCGGAGTTTGAGAGATTTGGATGTGAAAGGGTACCAGTCTTGTCGGGGATTGGGAACCCTTCGCCAGAATGTCCAAAGTTTCAGCGGGATTTCCAAAATGTTGAAAGGAACTCGAAACATGTCAACCTTGGTTTTGAGAATCTCTCCCGGAGTTTGAGAGATTTGGACGTGAAAGGGTACCAGTCTTGTCGGGGATTGGGAACCCTTCGCCAGAATGTCCAAAGTTTCAGCGGGATTTCCAAAATGTTGAGAGGAACTCGAAACATGTCAACCTTGGTTTTGAGAATCTCTCCCGGAGTTTGAGAGATTTGGACGTGAAAGGGTACCAGTCTTGTCGGGGATTGGGAACCCTTTGCGAGAATGTTCAAAGTTTCAGCGGGATTTCAAAATGTTGAAAGGAACTCGAAACATGTCAACCTTGGTTTTGAGAATCTCTCCCGGAGTTTGAGAGATTTGGACGTGAAAGGGTACCAGTCTTGTCGGGGATTGGGAACCCTTTGCGAGAATGTTCAAAGTTTCAGCGGGATTTCAAAATGTTGAAAGGAACTCGAAACATGTCAACCTTGGTTTTGAGAATCTCTCCCGGAGTTTGAGAGATTTGGACGTGAAAGGGTACCAGTCTTGTCGGGGATTGGGAACCCTTCGCGAGAATGTCCAATGTTTCAGCGGGATTTCCAAAATGTTGAAAGGAACTCGAAACATGTCAACCTTGGTTTTGAGAATCTCTCCCGGAGTTTGAGAGATTTGGACGTGAAAGGGTACCAGTCTTGTCGGGGACTGGGAACCCTTCGCGAGAATGTCCAAAGTTTCAGCGGGATTTCCAAAATGTTGAAAGGAACTCGAAACATGTCAACCTTGGTTTTGAGAATCTCTCCCGGAGTTTGAGAGATTTGGACGTGAAAGGGTACCAGTCTTGTCGGGGATTGGGAACCCTTCGCGAGAATGTCCAAAGTTTCAGCGGGATTTCCAAAATGTTGAGAGGAACTCGAAACATGTCAACCTTGGTTTTGAGAATCTCTCCCGGAGTTTGAGAGATTTGGACGTGAAAGGGTACCAGTCTTGTTGGGGATTGGGAACCCTTCGCGGGAATGTCCAAAGTTTCAGCGGGATTTCCATAATGTTGAGAGGAACTCGAAACATGTCAACCTTGGTTTTGAGAATCTCTCCCAGAGTTTGAGAGATTTGGACGTGAAAGGGTACCAGTCTTGTTCGGGATTGGGAACCCTTCGCGAGAATGTCCAAAGTTTCAGCGGGATTTCCAAAATGTTGAAAGGAACTCGAAACATGTCAACCTTGGTTTTGAGAATCTCTCCCGGAGTTTGAGAGATTTGGACGTGAAAGAGTACCAGTCTTGTTCGGGATAGGGAACCCTTCGCGAGAATGTTCCAAAGTTTCAGCGGGATTTCCAAAATGTTGAAAGGAACTCGAAACATGTCAACCTTGGTTTTGAGAATCTCTCCCGGAGTTTGAGAGATTTGGACGTGAAAGGGTACCAGTCTTGTCGGGGATTGGGAACCCTTCGCCAGAATGTCCAAAGTTTCAGCGGGATTTCCAAAATGTTGAAAGGAACTCGAAACATGTCAACCTTGGTTTTGAGAATCTCTCCCGGAGTTTGAGAGATTTGGACGTGAAAGGGTACCAGTCTTGTCGGGGATTGGGAAGTCTTCGCGAGAATGTCCAAAGTTTCAGCGGGATTTCCAAAATGTTGAAAGGAACTCGAAACATGTCAACCTTGGTTTTGAGAATCTCTCCCGGAGTTTGAGAGATTTGGACGTGAAAGGGTACCAGTCTTGTCGGGGATTGGGAACCCTTCGCGAGAATGTCCAAAGTTTCAGCGGGATTTCCAAAATGTTGAAAGGAACTCGAAACATGTCAACCTTGGTTTTGAGAATCTCTCCCGGAGTTTGAGAGATTTGGACGTGAAAGGGTACCAGTCTTGTCGGGGATTGGGAACCCTTCGCCAGAATGTCCAAAGTTTCAGCGGGATTTCCAAAATGTTGAAAGGAACTCGAAACATGTCAACCTTGGTTTTGAGAATCTCTCCCGGAGTTTGAGAGATTTGGACGTGAAAGGGTACCAGTCTTGTCGGGGATTGGGAACCCTTCGCGAGAATGTCCAAAGTTTCAGCGGGATTTCCAAAATGTTGAAAGGAACTCGAAACATGTCAACCTTGGTTTTGAGAATCTCTCCCGGAGTTTGAGAGATTTGGACGTGAAAGGGTACCAGTCTTGTCGGGGATTGGGAACCCTTCGCCAGAATGTCCAAAGTTTCAGCGGGATTTCCAAAATGTTGAAAGGAACTCGAAACATGTCAACCTTGGTTTTGAGAATCTCTCCCGGAGTTTGAGAGATTTGGACGTGAAAGGGTACCAGTCTTGTCGGGGATTGGGAACCCTTTGCGAGAATGTCCAAAGTTTCAGCGGGATTTCCAAAATGTTGAAAGGAACTCGAAACATGTCAACCTTGGTTTTGAGAATCTCTCCCGGAGTGTGAGAGATTTGGACGTGAAAGGGTACCAGTCTTGTCGGGGATTGGGAACCCTTCGCGAGAATGTCCAAAGTTTCAGCGGGATTTCCAAAATGTTGAGAGGAACTCGAAACATGTCAACCTTGGTTTTGAGAATCTCTCCCGGAGTTTGAGAGATTTGGACATGAAAGGGTACCAATCTTTTCGCGGATTGGGAACCCTTCGTGAGAATGTCCAATGTTTCAGCGGGATTTCCAAAATGTTGAAAGGAACTCGAAACATGTCAACCTTGGTTTTGAGAATCTCTCCCGATTTTGAGAGATTTGGACGTGAAAGGGTACCAGTCTTGTCGGGGATTGGGAACCCTTCGCGAGAATGTCCAAAGTTTCAGCAGGATTTCCAAAATGTTGAAAGGAACTCGAAACATGTCAACCTTGGTTTTGAGAATCTCTCCCGGAGTTTGAGAGATTTGGACGTGAAAGAGTACCAGTCTTGTTCGGGATAGGGAACCCTTCGCGAGAATGTCCAAAGTTTCAGCGGGATTTCCAAAATGTTGAAAGGAACTCGAAACATGTCAACCTTGGTTTTGAGAATCTCTCCCGGAGTTTGAGAGATTTGGACGTGAAAGGGTACCAGTCTTGTCGGGGATTGGGAACCCTTCGCGAGAATGTCCAAAGTTTCAGCGGGATTTCCAAAATGTTGAAAGGAACTCGAAACATGTCAACCTTGGTTTTGAGAATCTCTCCCGGAGTTTGAGAGATTTGGACGTGAAAGGGTACCAGTCTTGTCGGGGATTGGGAACCCTTCGCGAGAATGTCCAAAGTTTCAGCGGGATTTCCAAAATGTTGAAAGGAACTCGTAACATGTCACCCTTGGTTTTGAGAATCTCTCCCGGAGTTTGAGAGATTTAGACGTGAAAGGGTACCAGTCTTGTCGGGGATTGGGAACCCTTCGCGAGAATGTCCAAAGTTTCAGTGGGATTTCCAAAATGTTGAAAGAACTCGAAACATGTCAACCTTGGTTTTGAGAATCTCTCCCGGAGTTTGAGAGATTTGGACGTGAAAGGGTACCAGTCTTGTCGGGGATTGGGAACCCTTCGCGAGAATGTCCAAAGTTTCAGCGGGATTTCCAAAATGTTGAAAGGAACTCGAAACATGTCAACCTTGGTTTTGAGAATCTCTCCCGGAGTTTGAGAGATTTGGACGTGAAAGGGTACCAGTCTTGTCGGGGATTGGGAACCCTTCGCCAGAATGTCCAAAGTTTCAGCGGGATTTCCAAAATGTTGAAAGGAACTCGAAACATGTCAACCTTGGTTTTGAGAATCTCTCCCGGAGTTTGAGAGATTTGGACGTGAAAGGGTACCAGTCTTGTCGGGGATTGGGAACCCTTCGCGAGAATGTCCAAAGTTTCAGCGGGATTTCCAAAATGTTGAAAGGAACTCGAAACATGTCAACCTTGGTTTTGAGAATCTCTCCCGGAGTTTGAGAGATTTGGACGTGAAAGGGTACCAGTCTTGTCGGGGATTGGGAACCCTTCGCGAGAATGTCCAATTTTTCAGCGGGATTTCCAAAATGTTGAAAGGAACTCGAAACATGTCAACCTTGGTTTTGAGAATCTCTCCCGGAGTTTGAGAGATTTGGACGTGAAAGGGTACCAGTCTTGTCGGGGACTGGGAACCCTTCGCGAGAATGTCCAAAGTTTCAGCGGGATTTCCAAAATGTTGAAAGGAACTCGAAACATGTCAACCTTGGTTTTGAGAATCTCTCCCGGAGTTTGAGAGATTTGGACGTGAAAGGGTACCAGTCTTGTCGGGGATTGGGAACCCTTCGCCAGAATGTCCAAAGTTTCAGCGGGATTTCCAAAATGTTGAAAGGAACTCGAAACATGTCAACCTTGGTTTTGAGAATCTCTCCCGGAGTTTGAGAGATTTGGACGTGAAAGGGTACCAGTCTTGTCGGGGATTGGGAACCCTTCGCGAGAATGTCCAAAGTTTCAGCGGGATTTCCAAAATGTTGAAAGGAACTCGAAACATGTCAACCTTGGTTTTGAGAATCTCTCCCGGAGTTTGAGAGATTTGGACGTGAAAGGGTACCAGTCTTGTCGGGGATTGGGAACCCTTCGCGAGAATGTCCAATTTTTCAGCGGGATTTCCAAAATGTTGAAAGGAACTCGAAACATGTCAACCTTGGTTTTGAGAATCTCTCCCGGAGTTTGAGAGATTTGGACGTGAAAGGGTACCAGTCTTGTCGGGGACTGGGAACCCTTCGCGAGAATGTCCAAAGTTTCAGCGGGATTTCCAAAATGTTGAAAGGAACTCGAAACATGTCAACCTTGGTTTTGAGAATCTCTCCCGGAGTTTGAGAGATCTGGACGTGAAAGGGTACCAGTCTTGTCGGGGATTGGGAACCCTTCGCGACAATGTCCAAAGTTTCAGCGGGATTTCCAAAATGTTGAAAGGAACTCGAAACATGTCAACCTTGGTTTTGAGAATCTCTCCCGGAGTTTGAGAGATTTGGACGTGAAAGGGTACCAGTCTTGTCGGGGATTGGGAACCCTTCGCGAGAATGTCCAAAGTTTCAGCGGGATTTCCAAAATGTTGAAAGGAACTCGAAACATGTCAACCTTGGTTTTGAGAATCTCTCCCGGAGTTTGAGAGATTTGGACGTGAAAGGGTACCAGTCTTGTTCGGGATCGGGAACCCTTCGCGAGAATGTCGAAAGTTTCAGCGGGATTTCCAAAATGTTGAGAGGAACTCGAAACATGTCAACCTTGGTTTTGAGAATCTCTCCCGGAGTTTGAGAGATTTGGACGTGAAAGGGTACCAGTCTTGTCGGGGATTGGGAACCCTTCGCGAGAATGTCCAAAGTTTCAGCGGGATTTCCAAAATGTTGAAAGGAACTCGAAACATGTCAACCTTGGTTTTGAGAATCTCTCCCGGAGTTTGAGAGATTTGGACGTGAAAGGGTACCAGTCTTGTCGGGGATTGGGAACCCTTCGCGAGAATGTCCAAAGTTTCAGCGGGATTTCCAAAATGTTGAAAGGAACTCGAAACATGTCAACCTTGGTTTTGAGAATCTCTCCCGGAGTTTGAGAGATTTGGACGTGAAAGGGTACCAGTCTTGTCGGGGATTGGGAACCCTTCGCCAGAATGTCCAAAGTTTCAGCGGGATTTGCAAAATGTTGAAAGGAACTCGAAACATGTCAACCTTGGTTTTGAGAATCTCTCCCGGAGTTTGAGAGATTTGGACGTGAAAGGGTACCAGTCTTGTCGGGGATCGGGAACCCTTTACGAGAATGTCCAAAGTTTCAGCGGGATTTCCAAAATGTTGAAAGGAACTCGAAACATGTCAACCTTGGTTTTGAGAATCTCTCCCGGAGTTTGAGAGATTTGGACGTGAAAGGGTATCAGTCTTGTCGGGGATCGGGAACCCTTCGCGAGAATGTCCAAAGTTTCAGCGGGATTTGCAAAATGTTGAGAGGAACTCGAAACATGTCAACCTTGGTTTTGAGAATCTCTCCCGGAGTTTGAGAGATTTGGACGTGAAAAGGTACAAGTCTTGTTCGGGATCGGGAACCCTTCGCGAGAATGTCCAAAGTTTCAGTGGGATTTCCAAAATGTTGAAAGGAACTCGAAACATGTCAACCTTGGTTTTGAGAATCTCTCCCGGAGTTTGAGAGATTTGGACGTGAAAGGGTACCAGTCTTGTCGGGGATTGGGAACCCTTCGCGAGAATGTCCAAAGTTTCAGCGGGATTTCCAAAATGTTGAAAGGAACTCGAAACATGTCAACCTTGGTTTTGAGAATCTCTCCCGGAGTTTGAGAGATTTGGACGTGAAAGGGTACCAGTCTTGTCGGGGATTGGGAACCCTTCGCCAGAATGTCCAAAGTTTCAGCGGGATTTCCAAAATGTTGAAAGGAACTCGAAACATGTCAACCTTGGTTTTGAGAATCTCTCCCGGAGTTTGAGAGATTTGGACGTGAAAGGGTACCAGTCTTGTCGGGGATTGGGAACCCTTCGCGAGAATGTCCAAAGTTTCAGCTTGATTTCCAAAATGTTGAAAGGAACTCGAAACATGTCAACCTTGGTTTTGAGAATCTCTCCCGGAGTTTGAGAGATTTGGACGTGAAAGGGTACCAGTCTTGTCGGGGATTGGGAACCCTTCGCGAGAATGCCCAAAGTTTCAGCGGGATTTCCAAAATGTTGAAAGGAACTCGAAACATGTCAACCTTGGTTTTGAGAATCTCTCCCGGAGTTTGAGAGATTTGGACGTGAAAGGGTACCAGTCTTGTCGGGGATTGGGAACCCTTCGCCAGAATGTCCAAAGTTTCAGCGGGATTTCCAAAATGTTGAAAGGAACTCGAAACATGTCAACCTTGGTTTTGAGAATCTCTCACGGAGTTTGAGAGATTTGGACGTGAAAGGGTACCAGTCTTGTCGGGGATTGGGAACCCTTCGCGAGAATGTCCAAAGTTTCAGCGGGATTTCCAAAATGTTGAAAGGAACTCGAAACATGTCAACCTTGGTTTTGAGAATCTCTCCCGGAGTTTGAGAGATTTGGACGTGAAAAGGTACAAGTCTTGTTCGGGATCGGGAACCCTTCGCGAGAATGTCGAAAGTTTCAGTGGGATTTCCAAAATGTTGAAAGGAACTCGAAACATGTCAACCTTGGTTTTGAGAATCTCTCCCGGAGTTTGAGAGATTTGGACGTGAAAGGGTACCAGTCTTGTCGGGGATTGGGAACCCTTCGCGAGAATGTCCAAAGTTTCAGCGGGATTTCCAAAATGTTGAGAGGAACTCGAATCATGTCAACCTTGGTTTTGAGAATCTCTCCCGGAGTTTGAGAGATTTGGACGTGAAAGGGTACCAGTCTTGTCGGGGATTGGGAACCCTTCGCGAGAATGTCCAAAGTTTCAGCGGGATTTCCAAAATCTTGAAAGGAACTCGAAACATGTCAACCTTGGTTTTGAGAATCTCTCCCGGAGTTTGAGAGATTTGGACATGAAAGGGTACCAGTCTTGTCGGGGATGTGGAACCCTTCGCGAGAATGTCCAAAGTTTCAGCGGGATTTCCAGAATGTTGAAAGGAACTCGAAACATGTGAACCTTGGTTTTGAGAATCTCTCCCGGAGTTTGAGAGATTTGGACGTGAAAGGGTACCAGTCTTGTCGGGGATCGGGAACCCTTCGTGAGAATGTCCAAAGTTTCAGCGGGATTTGCAAAATGTTGAAAGGAACTCGAAACATGTCAACCTTGGTTTTGAGAATCTCTCCCGGAGTTTGAGAGATTTGGACGTGAAAGGGTACCAGTCTTGTTGGGGATTGGGAACCCTTCGCGAGAATGTCCAAAGTTTCAGCGGGATTTCCAAAATGTTGAAAGGAACTCGAAACATGTCAACCTTGGTTTTGAGAATCTCTCCCGGAGTTTGAGAGATTTGGACGTGAAAGGGTACCAGTCTTGTCGGGGATCGGGAACCCTTCGCGAGAATGTCCAAAGTTTCAGCGGGATTTCCAAAATGTTGAAAGGAACTCGAAACATGTCAACCTTGGTTTTGAGAATCTCTCCCGGAGTTTGAGAGATTTGGACGTGAAAGGGTACCAGTCTTGTCGGGGATTGGGAACCCTTCGCCAGAATGTCCAAAGTTTCAGCGGGATTTCCAAAATGTTGAAAGGAACTCGAAACATGTCAACCTTGGTTTTGAGAATCTCTCCCGGAGTTTGAGAGATTTGGACGTGAAAGGGTACCAGTCTTGTCGGGGATGTGGAACCCTTCGCCAGAATGTCCAAAGTTTCAGCTTGATTTCCAAAATGTTGAAAGGAACTCGAAACATGTCAACCTTGGTTTTGAGAATCTCTCCCGGAGTTTGAGAGATTTGGACGTGAAAGGGTACCAGTCTTGTCGGGGATTGGGAACCCTTCGCGAGAATGTCCAAAGTTTCAGCGGGATTTCCAAAATGTTGAAAGGAACTCGAAACATGTCAACCTTGGTTTTGAGAATCTCTCCCGGAGTTTGAGAGATTTGGACGTGAAAGGGTACCAGTCTTGTCGGGGATTGGGAACCCTTCGCCAGAATGTCCAAAGTTTCAGCGGGATTTCCAAAATGTTGAAAGGAACTCGAAACATGTCAACCTTGGTTTTGAGAATCTCTCACGGAGTTTGAGAGATTTGGACGTGAAAGGGTACCAGTCTTGTCGGGGATTGGGAACCCTTCGCGAGAATGTCCAAAGTTTCAGCGGGATTTCCAAAATGTTGAAAGGAACTCGAAACATGTCAACCTTGGTTTTGAGAATCTCTCCCGGAGTTTGAGAGATTTGGACGTGAAAAGGTACAAGTCTTGTTCGGGATCGGGAACCCTTCGCGAGAATGTCGAAAGTTTCAGTGGGATTTCCAAAATGTTGAAAGGAACTCGAAACATGTCAACCTTGGTTTTGAGAATCTCTCCCGGAGTTTGAGAGATTTGGACGTGAAAGGGTACCAGTCTTGTCGGGGATTGGGAACCCTTCGCGAGAATGTCCAAAGTTTCAGCGGGATTTCCAAAATGTTGAGAGGAACTCGAATCATGTCAACCTTGGTTTTGAGAATCTCTCCCGGAGTTTGAGAGATTTGGACGTGAAAGGGTACCAGTCTTGTCGGGGATTGGGAACCCTTCGCGAGAATGTCCAAAGTTTCAGCGGGATTTCCCAAATCTTGAAAGGAACTCGAAACATGTCAACCTTGGTTTTGAGAATCTCTCCCGGAGTTTGAGAGATTTGGACGTGAAAGGGTACCAGTCTTGTCGGGGATGTGGAACCCTTCGCGAGAATGTCCAAAGTTTCAGCGGGATTTCCAGAATGTTGAAAGGAACTCGAAACATGTGAACCTTGGTTTTGAGAATCTCTCCCGGAGTTTGAGAGATTTGGACGTGAAAGGGTACCAGTCTTGTCGGGGATCGGGAACCCTTCGTGAGAATGTCCAAAGTTTCAGCGGGATTTGCAAAATGTTGAAAGGAACTCGAAACATGTCAACCTTGGTTTTGAGAATCTCTCCCGGAGTTTGAGAGATTTGGACGTGAAAGGGTACCAGTCTTGTCGGGGATTGGGAACCCTTCGCGAGAATGTCCAAAGTTTCAGCGGGATTTCCAAAATGTTGAAAGGAACTCGAAACATGTCAACCTTGGTTTTGAGAATCTCTCCCGGAGTTTGAGAGATTTGGACGTGAAAGGGTACCAGTCTTGTCGGGGATCGGGAACCCTTCGCGAGAATGTCCAAAGTTTCAGCGGGATTTCCAAAATGTTGAAAGGAACTCGAAACATGTCAACCTTGGTTTTGAGAATCTCTCCCGGAGTTTGAGAGATTTGGACGTGAAAGGGTACCAGTCTTGTCGGGGATTGGGAACCCTTCGCCAGAATGTCCAAAGTTTCAGCGGGATTTCCAAAATGTTGAAAGGAACTCGAAACATGTCAACCTTGGTTTTGAGAATCTCTCCCGGAGTTTGAGAGATTTGGACGTGAAAGGGTACCAGTCTTGTCGGGGATTGGGAACCCTTCGCCAGAATGTCCAAAGTTTCAGCGGGATTTCCAAAATGTTGAAAGGTACTCGAAACATGTCAAC
Source organism: Streptopelia decaocto (assembly GCF_964273445.1). Classification (NCBI taxonomy): domain Eukaryota; kingdom Metazoa; phylum Chordata; class Aves; order Columbiformes; family Columbidae; genus Streptopelia; species Streptopelia decaocto. The sequence goes on from NW_028116776.1 coordinate 1,344,561, forward strand.
CTTGGTTTTGAGAATCTCTCCCGGAGTCTGAGAGATTTGGACGTGAAAGGGTACCAGTCTTGTCGGGGATTGGGAACCCTTCGCGAGAATGTCCAAAGTTTCAGCGGGATTTCCAAAATGTTGAAAGGAACTCGAAACATGTCAACCTTGGTTTTGAGAATCTCTCCCGGAGTTTGAGAGATTTGGACGTGAAAGGGTACCAGTCTTGTCGGGGATCGGGAACCCTTTACGAGAATGTCCAAAGTTTCAGCGGGATTTCCAAAATGTTGAAAGGAACTCGAAACATGTCAACCTTGGTTTTGAGAATCTCTCCCGGAGTTTGAGAGATTTGGACGTGAAAGGGTATCAGTCTTGTCCGGGATCGGGAACCCTTCGCGAGAATGTCCAAAGTTTCAGCGGGATTTCCAAAATGTTGAGAGGAACTCGAAACATGTCAACCT